>NC_072388.2:102666777-103909777 GCF_028885625.2 Pongo pygmaeus
GGGATTACAAGCGTTGAGCCACCGCGCCCAGCAGAGAATTCAAAATTCTTAACAGGATACTTATAAATAAACTGTGTAAGAAAGAAGTATAAATAGTCTAAACCAGAAGAAAAACATTTAACTTTTTTTTTTTTTTTCCTGAGATGGAGTTTCACTCCTGTTGCCCAGGCTGGAGTGCACTGGCATGATCTCAACTCACTGCAACCTCCGCCTCCCTGGTTCAAGCGATTCTCCTGCCTGAGCCTCCCAAGTAGCTGGGATTACAGGCGCCCGCCACCACACCCGGCTAATTTTTGTATTTTTAGTAGAGATGGGGTTTCACCACATTGGCCAGGCTGGTCTTGAACCCCTGACCTTCAGGTGATCCGCCTGCCTTGGCCTCCCAAAGTGCTGGAATTACAGGCGTGAGCCACCATGCCCGGCAACATTTAAACTTTGACTTTCCATTTGAGTGGGCTATGTCAGGTGGGGTATATTTATCATATTCTGTGGGGGTTTTTTTTAGTTTTGAGACAGAGTCTCACTCTGTTGTCCAGGCTGGAGTGCAGTGGCGTGATCTCGGCTCACTGCAACCTCCACCTCCCGGGTTCAAGCAGTTCTCCTGCCTCAGCCTCCTGAGTAGGTGGGATTATAGGTGCCCACCATCACATCGGGCTAATTTTTGTACTTTTAGTAGAGGCGGGGTTTCTCCATGTTGGCCAGGCTGGTCTGGAACTCCTGACCTCAGGTGATCCACCCACCTCGTCGTCCCAAAGTGCTGGCATTATGGGTGTGAGCCACTGCGCCTGACCTATTCTGTGGATTTATAAACAGTGTCTCCCAAAGTTTATTGAACATCTTTTCAGATCCTGTTTCAAGCAAAAGACTTTTAACCACATTCAGAGGGTTTTAAACGAGCTATGAGATGGGTCACCAGCTTCTCAGAAAATCCACATCTAAACTTCTCCAGGACACTGTGAGCTGTGCTCTAGCCAAAGAAAAATGGAAAGACAGAGAAAGGAGTTCTGAGAGCTTTTTTTTTTTTTTTTTTTTTTTTTTTAAGGAAAAAGAAGAATTTATTCACTCAAGACTAAAAACTAAAGGCCTGGGCCTGAGAACTGAATCAGGTTAGTGCGTTTGTTTGGTTTTTTTTTTTTTGCTTGCTTTCTTTGGGTTTGAGCTAGTCCATGAGAAGGGAAAGGAAGGGCAGTGAGAGAAGTGGGGAAGTTCAGGGTAGTCCTTGGTCTGCTTTGGGGCAGTGCTCGGCCCACCCCTGTCCAAGTTAAGTTCTCTTGCACACCCAGTTCCCAGGCATGGCTCTCCAATCTCCAGCTCCCTCTTTTCTCTCAGGATTTTAGGTGGTTATGATGGATGACCAACCTCTGACCTTTGACTTTCGTCCTGAGGTCTCAGCCTTTGCAGCTTCTCCCTCTCCAAACCAGCTTCTCTTCTGATTCCTGATCTCAGTTCAGTGCTCAAAATAGCCTTTCCTTATTTTCTCTTGGTGTTGATGTTAGGCCTGAATAACATCTCCTGCTGTTTGTTAAACAGATGTCTGCTGCCAAAAAGTTGTTCTGATAGAAAATCCAAAATCATCGACCCCAAAAGCCAAGTCTGTCATTGGGCTAAAGTGCCATTCCTACTAATCCTTTGCCTCACCTGATTCATTTGGAATAAAGGGCCGGGAGCTCGAGTC
This sequence comes from Pongo pygmaeus, assembly GCF_028885625.2. Lineage (NCBI taxonomy): Eukaryota > Metazoa > Chordata > Mammalia > Primates > Hominidae > Pongo > Pongo pygmaeus. The sequence continues at coordinate 102,668,453 of NC_072388.2, forward strand.
ACCCCCGTGCCAGGACCTCTGTTGCTGTTTGCTGGCTGCTGGAGAGGTGGGGTCTTGCAGGGCAGAGCTGGAGCAGATGCTGCATCCAACAGTAAGCATGAGAATGAGCGCTCACAGTTTTGGGTCCTGTGCTGGACACGGTGCAAGTCCTGTGCATATATCACCTGTTGCATTTCCCACAGTGACCCAATGAAGTAGATACTGTTATCTTTACCATTTTATAGATGAGCAACCTGAGGCTTCACCAAAATTGCACAGTGAGAATGTGGTGTGGCCTGGATTCTCACCTCGGGAGTCGGATTGCAAAGCCTTACTGGGCCTCGCCACGCCCCACGGCTGTCAGCGCATTCCATGCTGACCTGGCCGTGTACGTGTGCGTGTGCACGTGCGCGCCTGTGTGTGTGCATGTGTGCACACCACATGTGCCGTGTCCGTAGGTCTGTCATCATATCAGGTAGGACTAGGTCAGCTCATATCTTGGAAGTGCTTTGGAGACAGCCACTCTGCTAACAGATGGGAGAAGTTGTTTTGATTCTTACTAAGGTCCCAGAATCCTATGGATGGCGTTGCTGAGTATTGAAAGGCTGGCCTTAAATTAGGTTTGAAACTGAATTTGGTATTAGGACAGGATGTGTTAAGGAAGGGAAACATACAGGGAGCTGCCTGCTCTGGCAGCTGTTGAAAGTGAGCAGGCCGCAGTGCCTGCAGTGGGAGCGGGGCAGCAGGCATGTCACCTTGGGCCAGAGCACATGTCTTGTACATGGTTGCACCAATGTGTTAGGTTATAGGTCCCCAAGAGGCAAGAGAAGGGGAGCTTTGTTGAATACGTGATGTTGGAGAAACCTTTGGCCCCAAAGAACAAATTTAGCTTCGTTCTCCCTGCAATACAAATGTATTCCAGTGGGTCAAAATGTTAATTATTATTAATTTTTGTTTGTTTTTTGAGTCAGAGTCTCACTCTGTCTCCCGGGCTGGAATGCAGTGGCACCATCTGGGCTCACTGCAGCCTTGACCTCGTGGGCTCAAGTGATCCTCCCACTTCAGCCTCCCAAGTAGCTAGCACTACAGGTGCACACCAGCACCACACCTGGCTAATTTTTGTGTTTTTTGTAGAGACGGAGTTTTGCCGTGTTGCCCAGGCTGGTCTCAAACTCCTGAGCTCAAGGAATCCACTCGCCTCATCCTCCCAAAGTGCTGGGATTACAAGCGTGAGCCACCGTGCCCGGCCAAAAAGTTAATTATTAAAAGTCAGGCCGGGCGCAGTGGTTCACGCCTGTAATCCCAGCACTTTGGGAGGCAGAGGTCAGGAGTTCGAGACCAGCGTCATCAACGTGGTGAAACCCCGTCTCTACTAAAAATACAAAAATTAGCTGGTCATGGTGGCACTCGCCTGTAATCCCAGCTACTCAGGAGACTGAGGCAGGAGAGTCACTTGAACCCAGGAGGCGGAGGTTGCGGTGAGCCAAGATTGCGCCACTGCACTCCAGACTGGGTGACAGAGCAAAACTCTGTCTCAAAAAAATAAAAAAATGAAAGTCAATTGTTTATGGATTAAAGAGTTAGATACATAGTTCGTAGCTGTAGAGCATCTAATAAGATATAACAGACTCACCATTATCTGGAGGAATGATACCCTCCTGAGCTTGAGGGTGAAGATAGAGATATTCAAGAACATAAAAACTGAAAACGCCTGTGTTAAGGACTCCTTTTGATCCAGGTTTCTGGAGGAGAGTTTGCTGAGCAGATGTGGAGGTGGCTCAGTACCCAGAGGCGGGTGGAGATGGCCCCAGTCATGGCCTGTGCTCAGACACTAGGACCAGAGTAATTTCTTCCTCGTGTTTAAACTTTTCTCCTAGGCCACTGCTTTACCTTTCTCATGCTATAAACTGGCTTTCTCTGCCTCCTTGTTTATCCCTCCTAAATTCAAAGAAGCAGTCAGCTGAGGAGGCTGCCTTTCCTCAGGCTGGCTCCAGCCCAGTTGGGAGGTGCCCGGATTAGCTGAGGCAGAGGTGGGGCTTGTGCAGAGAGCCTGGCTGCTGCCATGGAGACGGGAGGAAGCAGCCAAAAGAGCAGGCAAAGGATCAGAGGGCTGGGTAGGCGCAGGGATCAGTGTCCCGGAAATGTGAGGAAGGGCAAGTGCTGGCAGCAAAGACAACACGGGCAATTTGGACTTCAGGAAAAGCTGCCACAAATTTGCAGAAATAACACACATTTATAGACAAATAACGTGACTACAAGAAGAAAAAATTGCTCAAATTCTAAATTTTACAAGGCATATTTGTTTATTTTTTTGAGATGGGATCTCACTCTGTCACCAGGCTGGAATGCAGTGGCGTGATCTCGGCTCACTGCAAGCTCCGCCTCCCGGGTTCCAGCGATTCTCCTGCCTCAGCCTCCCAAGTAGCTGGGATTATAGGCACCCGCCCCCACACCCGGCTAATTTGTGTGTGTGTGTGTTTTGTAGAGACGGGGTTTCGCCATGTTGACCAGGCTGGTCTCAAACTCCTGACCTCAAGTGATCTTCTCATCTCAGTCTCCCAAAGTGGTGGGATTACAGGAATGAGCCACCGCGCCCAGCCTACAATGCATATGCAACAAGAAGTCATCATTTCATGCTTACTCAGTTCATGGGGGAATGTTTACAGTCTTGAGACTCAGTGCTGGTGGAGTTACATCAAAGGTGGATGGCAGCAGAAAATCCTCAGCCCCTTTTTCAGAAGGATTTAGCTACACATATTTACATATATCCCAGGAAGCAGGCAAATGATGCTCATGAATCATCTCTAAGAATTCATGTGGAGAGCCAGGCTTGGGAGGCTGAGGTGGGTGGATCACCTGAGCCCAGGAGTTTGAGACAAGCCTGGGCAACATGGTAAAACCCTTTGTCTACAAAAAATTTAACAATAAAAATAATTAAGGCCGGGTGCGGTGGCTCATGCCTGTAATCCCAGCACTTGGGGAGGCTGAGGTGGGCGAATCACCTGAGGTCAGGAGTTTGAGACCAGCCTGACCAACATGAAGAAACTCCATCTCTACTAAAAATACAAAATTAGCCGGTCATGGTGATGCATGCCTGTAATCCCAGCTACTCAGGAGGCTGAGGCAGAAGAATCGCTTGAACCCCAGAGGCGGAAGTTGCACTGAGCCGAGATCGCACCATTGCACTCCAGCCTGGGCAGCAAGAGTGAAACTCCATCTCAAAAAAAAAAAAGCCAAGTTTGGCAGTATGTGTCTGTAGTCCCAGCTACTCGGGAGGCTGAGGTGGGAGGATCACTTGAGCACAGGGGGTGGAGGCTTCAGTGAGCCGAGATTGTGTCACTGCACTCCAGCCTCAGTGACACAGCCAGACTATCTCCAAAAAAAAAAAAAAATTCATGTGGGGAAACATGGGAAGAGTTCAGCTGTGTGTTCCTTGCAGCGCGATCTTTCATTGCAGAAGAATGGGAAGAATGGAAATGTCCAGTGCTAGAAGAACGGATAAGGCTGTGGTGGCCTACCCACTCACTGGCCTTCACTGGAATATTCTGCAGCAGTGCAGAAAAATGAGTGATTGAATTTGAAGTGCAAGCAGCAGAATACTGTGATTTCAGTTCTGCCGGTCTCAAAATTAAATCTCATTTATAAGGCAGGCAGTATTGTGGGAGAATTCCTCTAATGTATTTCATTCCCAGAGTGTTTATGCAGTGGCAGGAAGTGTGCCATCAAGATGGGTTTAGTTTAAGTCAGTCTCCTGAGTATTTATGAAACACCCACTCGGTTTTCAGTAAGTGTGGTGAACTCGGTGTTTTGCCTCTTTCCCTGAACTTAGTGGTAGGTTCGGTATTAAGCTGCAGTGCTGCAGTGTGGATGGTGCCCTGCTTAGCAGATATTACAGCGCTTCTGCTGCCTGCTGAGCCTTGGCCTGGGGGTGTTTGAGCCAAATGCAAGGAGACTTGTCCTGAGGGACGCCCGTGTCAGTGGAGTCAGGTGGCAGCAGCTGGTACCCCTGCCTGCAGGATACTCCTGTGGTCACCCTAACAGCAGTGACCACAAGCAAGCACTTCTGTGCCAGCCCCACCCCTCCTGCCACACTGACGGAGTGTAGCTTCATGAGGTGTGCGGTTGCTGTCACACACTAGAGAGGAAGAAACTGAGATGGAGGTAAGTCATAGCTCTGGGGCCACACAGCCAGGTGGGGACAGTCTTAGCCTCCGTCCATCCCAGATGAGGTCTCGCTATGTTGACCAGGTTGGCCTCAAGCAGTCCTCCTGCCTCAACCTCTGAGTACGGACACAGTTTTGAGTGCCCTATATGTGTATTAACAGTAACACATGAGACAGAGTAGGCCCTCTTTATCCGAGGGATACATTCCAAGACCCCCAGTGAATGCTTAGCCGAGGCTAATACCAAGCCCTGTATGTACACTAGGTTTTTCCCTACACGGTTGTCCCTCCCCTATGTCCTCAAGTCAACCAACCACAGATTGAAAAATATTGAAAGCAATAAACATAAACAATAAAATATTGAAAATAAAAAATAAAATTTTTTCCTTTTAGACGGAATCTCACTCTGTCACCCAGGCTGGAGTACAGTGGCACGATCTCGGCTCACTGCAAACTCTGCCTCCTGGTTCAAGTGATTCTCCTGCCTCAGCCTTCTGAGTAGCTGGGACTACAGGTACACACCACCACGCCTGACTAATTTTTGTATTTTTAGTAGAAACAGGGTTTCACCGTGTTGGCCAGGCTGGTCTCAAACTCCTGACCTCAGATGATCCGCCCACCTCAGCCTCTCAAAGTTCTGGGATTACAGGCATGAGCCACCGCGCCCGGCCAAAAATAGAAAAATTTAGAAGTACAGCATAACGGCCGGGCGCGGTGGCTCACGCCTGTAATCCTAGCACTTTGGGAGGCTGAGGCGGGCGGATCACCTGAGGTCAGGAGTTCGAGACCAGCCTGGCCAACAATGTGAAATCCTGTCTATACTAAAGACACAAAACTTAGCTGGGCGTGGTGGCGCATGCCTGTAATCCTAGCTACTTGGGAGGCTGAGGCAGGAGAATCATTTGAACCTGGGAGGTGGAGGCTGCAGTGAGCCGAGATCATGCCACTGTACTCCAGCCTGGGCAACAGAGCAAGACTCTGTCTCAAAAAAAAAAAAAAAAAAAAAAGTACAGCATGACAACTATTCATACAGTATTTACATTGTATTAGGTATCATAAGTAATCCAGAGATGACTAAAGCATATGGGAGGATGCGAGTAGGTTATTTGCAAATATTTGGAGACAAGGCCTTGCTCTGTCACTGAGGCTGGAGTGCAGTGGCGCTATCGTGGCTCCCTGGAGCTTCAACCTCCCAGGCTCAAGCCATCCTCCTGCCTCAGCCTCCCAAGTTGCTGGGACTGCAGGCACATGCCACCATGCCTCGCTAATTTAAAAAAATTTTTTTTGTAGAATTTTTTTCTATGTTGCCCAGGTTTATTACACCATTATATTTTATTTTATTTATTTTTCGAGATGGAGTATCAATCTGTCACCCAGGCTGGAGTGCAGTGGCACAATCTCGGCTCACTGCAACTTCCACCTCTGGGTTCAAGCAATTCTCCTGCCTCAGCCTCCCAAATAGCAAGGACTACAGGCGTCTGCCACCACACCCAGCTAATTTTTGTTTTTTTGTTTGTTTGTATGTTTGTTTTTTGTTTTTTGAAGCGGAGTCTCACTCTGTCGCCAGGCTGGAGTGCAGTGGCCCTATCTTGGCTCACTGCAACCTCCACCTCCCGGGTTCAAGCAATCCTCCTGCCTCAGCCTCCTGAGTAGCTGGGACTACAGGTGTGTGCTACCACACCAAGCTAATTTTTTTTGTATTTTTAGTAGAGATGAGGTTTCCCATGTTGGCCAGGATGGTCTAAATCTCTTCACCTCAGATCCACCCACCTCAGCCTCCCAAAGTGCTGGGATTACAGGCGTGAGCCACTATGCCTGGCCTGTTGTTGTTTTTTTTTTTGAGATGGAGTTTCATTCTTGTTGCCCAGGCTGGAGTGCGGTGGCACAATCTCAGCTCACTGCAACCTCTGCCTCCTTGGTTCAAGGAATTCTCCTGCCTCAGCCTCCTGAGTAGCTGGGATTATAGGCATGTGCCACCACGCCCGGCTAATTTTTTTTGTATTTTTAGTATTTTTCTCCATTTTGGTCAGGCTGTTCTGGAACTCCCAACCTCAGGTGATCCGCCCGTCCTGGCCTCCCAAAGTGCTGGGATTACAGGCGTGAGCCACCTCGCCCAGCCTATTACACCATTTTATATAAAGGATTTGAGCATCCTGAAATGTTGGTATCTGTAGGAGTCCTGGAACCAATCTCCTATCGATACCAAGGGACAACTTTTCATTTTTAGCTATGATAAAGTTTATAAATTAGGCATGAGAGACTAGCAATGATAACTAATAAAATAGAACAAGTATAACGATATGCCAGCATCTCTAATCTCGTATTTTGCGACCATTACCAAGTAAATAAGGGTTACTCAGACACAAGCACTGCTGTACGACGACAGTGGATCTGATCACCGAGACGGCTGCTGAGTGACTAACAAGTGGGGCGTGTCTACACCATGTATGTGCTGGACAAAGGGAGGAGTCGCCTCCTGGGCGGGTCGGAGCAGGACCTTGGGAGGTTTCATCACGCTCCTCAGAACAGCATGCAGTTTAAAACTTATGAATTGTTCATTTCTGGAATTTTCCATTTAATATTTTCAGACCCCACTTTACCTCGGGTAACTGAAACCATGGAAAGCAAAACCATGGATGGAGGGGACGGCTGTGCTGCTGCCATCTCCCTTACACAGTTGAGTAAACCGAGGCACAGAATAAAATGAAGTAGCCCCAGATGACATAGGAAATGGCAGAACTGAAGGGAAAAGCAGAGCAAGGGGCTGTAGAGTTAAACTGCTCTTCATTCCGGTGGCACTAGACCTGTCCGAGCGGCCAGAGGACACGTGGCTCTTGTCCTGTCTGCTGTGTGGCTAGGGGACAGCCGTGCTTGTGCCATGCCATCTGAGTGTTTGTTTCTGTCTGTGTGAATAAAGGGGTTGCCAGACACCCTCCCGGCTCTGTGGGAGGGAGGGTGGAATCATGCCCTTGGCCACTTTGCCCACTCCCCCGTGGGCCGGAGCATCAGCATTAGCTGTGCCACAGGGTGGTGTGCGCTCTGCTGGAGGTGGCACCTTCAGGGGAAGGCAGTCTGCCGGGGAGGCTAGAGAGCACCTTGGGTAGGAGCCGAGCATGGCCCCCGCGCCTCCGCATGGGAAGTGCTGGAGATGCAGGAGCTCCTGAGCCAGAGCCCAGCGCTCTTACAAGAGACCTCATTTCCTGTTCGGGGACTGGGGCTTCTAAGCCAGAGTGCTCCTCCTGCACCCGCCACCCTGGATGTGGTTTCATTCCCTGGTCCCTGAGCCATAGCTGGGGGGCATGAGACTGACCCCCTGGGCTGCTTTGGGGACCCTACTTCAGGGCAGCCCTGCCACTCCCTGTAATGGGCTGTGGGTCCTGCCGTATGGCCTTTCTACCTCTCTTGCGTGTGGGTGAGCCTGAGCGTGGCCACCGCTCTGGGAGTGCCACAGAGGCAAGCGGCACTGGTCCTCATTGTTAACAGCCCCACCAGCATGTGGGGATGGAGTAGTCAGGCCGGGACCTGTCCCAGGAATGGGCAGGCTGTTAACCCAGGATGCATTGAAGTTAGGGTACATTTCATTCCCGTGTAGCAGTGGCTCACAGTTCCTCCGTAGAATCTGCAGGAGTGTGCATGACGAAACACGTCACTCATTGTGCATGGTATAGATACCTGCCTGGGTCGTAATCACTTGTGAAGAAAATGAGTTATGCTGTGACCTTTAGACACAATTCACATACCATAAAATTCACCCTGCCTTTTTTTTTTTTTTTTTTGAGACGGAGTCTCCTTGTCATGCCCTGCCTAAATTCACCCTTTTAAACTGTATAATTCCATGGCTTTTAGTAGTCACAAGATTGTACAGCTACATCACTAGTTCTGAACATTTTCATCACCTCAAGAAGAAACCCCATACCCAATAGCCAGTCTCAATTCCTGCCTCACCTAACCCTGGCAGCCCACTTGCTATCTCTGGATTTGCCTATTCTGAACATTTTCAGATAAATGGAAACAAACAATATATGGTCTTTTGTGTCTGCCTTTTTTCACTTAAGTTCATAATGTTTTCAAGATTTATATATATTGTCTCATGTATTAGTACTTTGGAGATTTTTTATGGCTGTGTAATATTCTATATGGATATACCATGTTTTGTTTATCCACTTACTAGTTGATGAACATTTGGATTATTTCTCCCCTTTGGCTATTATGAATTATGCTACTGTGAATAATCCTGTATATACCTACAGGTGAATTGCTGAGTTAAGAGTCTTTTTGGCCTGGCGCGGTGGCTCATGCTTGTAATCCCAGCTCTTTGGGAGGCCGAGGTGGGCGGATCACTTGAGGTCAGGAGTTCATGACCAGCCTGGCCAACATGGTGAAACCCCATCTCTACTAAAAATACAAAAAATTAGCTGGGTGTGGTGGCGGGCGCCTGTAATCCCAGCTACTCGGGAGGCTGAAGCAGGAGAATTCACTGGAACCCGGGAGGTGGAGGTTGCAGTGAGCCGAGATTGCGCCATTGCACTCCAGCCTGGGCAACAGAGTGAGACTCCATCTCAAAAAAAAAAAGAGTCTTTTTTCCTCCTGAGACCAAATACCTGGTGTCTTCTCTAATTCCACTTCTCCAGCTCTTCGACACCAGCTATAGGTGTCCAGCAATTCAGTTCAGTTCTGACACTGTCTACTTGGAGTTCATGTCTGATGCCACAGGTTAAAGACCCAGTCCCACAAGATTGCCTCCACTGAGGCAGTCTTTCTCTTTGGATAAATTCCTGTTTAAATCCTTTGCCAGTTGCCAGTCCTGGGCCACTTGTCCCTCTGACTGACAGGCTATAAATCAGACTATGACCCCCTTTGCAGGATTGATAATTTGCTAGAATGGACGACAACATTCAGAAAGGTGCTTTACTTACTCTTAGTGGTTTATTATAAAGCATACAACTCAGGGACAGCCAGATAGCAGAGATGCACGTGGCGAGGTATAGGGGACATGCGGAGCCCCTGTGCCCTCTCTGGGCATGCCACCCTCCCAGCACCTTTTGTTTGTTTGTTTTTTTGAGCAGGGTCTCACTCTGTTGCCCAGGCTGAGTGCAGTGGCATGAACATGACTCACTGCAGCGTCAGCCTCCTGGGCTCAAGCAACCCTCCCTCAGCCCCACAAAGCACTGATAACAGGCATGAGCCACCGTGCCTGGCTTCCTCCCAGCACCTCAATATGTTCAGTAGCCCGGAAGCTCTCTGAACCCCATGGTTTAGGGATTTTTATGGAGGTCTCATGAGGTAGCCATGATTGATTAAATCATTGGCCATTGGTAATTAGCTTAATCTCTACTCCCTCTCCTTTCCCCAAAACTGAAAGTTTTGAGCTTCCAATCAAGGCTTGGTCTTTCTGGCCCCCATCCCGAAGCTGTACAGGAGCCCCCCAGAGCTGCCCCATTCGAACAGGAGCAGCTGCTGTCACCCTTAATCACTCAGGAGATTCTGAGGTTTTAGGAGCTCTGTGCCAGGAACAGGGGACAAAGTCCAAATATCTCTCTATAATGCCACATGGGTCTTATGATAACGAATTCTGTGTTTAACTTTTTCAGGAACTACCAAGCTGTTTTTCAGAGTGGCCTGACCTATTTTTTTATTTCCACCAGCAATGTATGAGAGTTCTAATTTCTCTACATCCTTGTCAACACTTGTTATTGTCTGTGTGTTTAATAATAGCTATCCTAGTGGGCGTGACGTGGCATGCCTTTGTCTTTCTGATTTTCCACTGGTGTTGAGCATCTTGTCATGTGCTTATTGGTTATTCGTGTATCTTTTTTGGAGAAATTCCTGTTTAAATCCTTTGCCCATTTTAAAAGTGGATGATTTGGCCAGGTGCGGTGGCTCACTCCTGTAATCCCAGCACTCTGGGAGGCTGAGGCGGGCGGGTCACGAAGTCAGGAGTTCAAGACCAGTCTGACCAATGTGGTGAAACCCCGTCTCTACTAGAAATACAAAAATTAGCCAGGCATGGTGGTGCATGCCTGTAATCCCAGCTACTCAGGAGGCTGAGGCAGGAGAATCGCTTGAACCCAGGAGGCAGAGGTTGCAGTGAGCCGAGACTGCGCCACTGCACTCCAGCCTGGGTGACAGAGCAAGACTCTGTCTATAAATAAATAGGATGATTTGTCTTTTTGTTGCTGAGATAAAAGAGTTCTTGGCCAGGCGCGGTGGCTCACGCCTGTAATACCAGCACTTTGGGAGGCCAAGGCGGGTGGATCACCTGAGGTTGGGAGTTCGAGACCAGCCTGACCAACATGCAGAAACCCAGCTCTACTAAAACTACAAAAAATTAGCTGGGCGTGGTGGTGCATACCTGTAATCCCAGCTACTCGGGAGGCTGAGGCAGGAGAATTGCTTGAACCTGGCAGGTGGAAGTTGTGGTGAGCCGAGATCGTGCCATTGCACTCCAGCCTGGGCAACAAAAGCGAAACTCCGTCTCAAAAAAAAAAAAAAAAAAGTTATTTACATATTCTCGATACTAGACCCTTATTAGATGGATGATTAGCAAATGTTTTTCTCCTGTTCTATGGGTTTTTTTCTCTCTTTTTTTTTGTTTTTTTGAAACAGTCTCGCTCTGTCGCCAGGCTGGAGTACAGTGGCATGATCTCAGCTCACCGCAACCTCCACCTCCCGGGTTCAAGCAATTCTGCCTCAGTCTCCCGAGTAACTGGGACTACAGATGCACGCCACTACACCCAGCTAATTTTTGTACTTTTAGTAGAGACGGGGTTTCACCATGTTGGCCAGGATGGTCTCGATCTCCTCACCTTGTGATCCGCTTGCCTCGGCCTCCCAAAGTGCTGGGATTACAGGCGTGAGCCACCATGCCCGGCCCGGCCCTTTTTTTTGTTTTTTGTTTTTTTGTTTGTTTTTGGAGACGGAGTTTCTAGCCTGTTGCCCAGGCTAGAGTGCAATGGCACGATCTCGGCTCATTGCAACCTCCACCTCCTGAGTTCAAGCAATTCTCCTACCTCAGACTCCCGAGTAGCTGGGATTACAGGTGCCTGCTACCATGCCCGGCTAATTTTTGTATTTTTAGTAGAGATGGGGTTTCAGCACGTTGGCCAGGCTGGTCTCGAACTCCTGACCTCAGGTGATCCACCACCTCAGCCTCCCAAAGTGCTGAGATTATAGGCGTGAGCCACTGCACCTGGCCCTTTTTTTTTTTTTTTTTTTTTTTTTTTTTTTTACACGAGACAGGGTCTGGCTTTGTTGCCCAGGCTGGAGTGCAGTGGTACGATCATGGCTCACTGCAACCTTGAACTCCTGGGCTCAGGTGACCCTCCTTCCCTGGCCTCTTGAGTAGCTAAGACTACAGGCATGCACCACCGTACCTAGCTAATTTTTTTATTTTTTGGAGAGATGAGGCCTTATTATGTTGCCCAGGCTGGTCTTGAACTCCTGGTCCCAAGTGATCCTCCTGCCTCAGCTTCTCAAGTAGCTGGGACTACAGACATGCACCACCACGCCCAGCTAATTTTTGTATTTTTAGTAGAGATGAGGTTTTACCATGTTGGCCAGAATGGTCTCGATCTCTTGATCTTGTGATCAGCCCAGCCCGGCCTCCCAAAGTGCTGGGATTACAGGCATGAGCTACCACACCTGGCCTTTTTTTTTTTTTTTTTTTTTAAATACGGAGTTTTACTCTTTTGCCCAGGTTGGAGTAAAGTGGCATGATCTGGGCTCATTGTAACCTCTGCCACCCCGCACCCGCCCCCGTATTTTTAGTAGAGATGGGGTTTCACCGTGTTGGCCCAGCTGGTCTCAAACTCCTGACCTTAAGTGATCCTCCTATCTCGGCCTCCCAAAGTGCTGGAATTATAGGCGTGAGCCACTGCACCTAGCCTATTTTGTATTTTTCAGTGTACACATCTTATACGTCTCCTCTCAAATTTATTCCTAAGTCTTTTATTATTTTTGATGCTATCATAAGTAGAATTGTTTTCTTAATTTCATTTTCAGACTGTTAATTGCTAGTGTATAGAAATACAATTGATGTTTGTATATTGGTCTTGTATATATCCTGCAAGCTTGCTGAACTCATTTATTAGCTCTAATAGTTTTTTTGTTTATCCTTTCTCCGTAAGTCTTAATGTTTAAGCTGAAATTAACTTTCAGGTCAGAAAGCAACATTGAATGCAGAAGAAATGGCGGACTTTTACAAGGAATTTTTAAGTAAAAATTTTCAGAAGCACATGTATTATAACAGGTAGGTGTTTACTCTTTTCCTAAAAATTTGAATAGCACATCCCCATTAGGCAGGAGTGTTTTCTTACCTGAATTTAACAACATTCATGTTTATATCAGAGGTAGAAGTTGCAAGACTTTATCAACTTTTTTTTTTTTTTTTGAGACGGAGTCTTGCTCTCTCGCCCAGGCTGGAGTGGCATGATCTCCGCTCACTGCAAGCTCCGCCTCCCAGGTTCACACCATTCTCCTGCCTCAGCCTCCCGAGTAGCTGGGACTACAGGCACCCGCCACCACGCCCAGCTAATTTTTTGTATTTTTAGTAGAGATGGGGTTTCACCGTGTTAGCCAGGATGGTCTCCATCTCCTGACCTCGTGATCTGCCTGCCTCGGCCTCCCAAAGTGCTGGGATTACAGGCGTGAGCCACTGTGCCTGGCCTTTAATTTTTTTTAATATAGACAGTGTCTCACTATGTTGTCCTGTCTAGTCTCAAACTCCTAGCCTCAAGCAATCCTTCCACCTTGGCCTCCTGAAGTGCTGGGATTACAGGCGTGAGCCACCGCGCCCGGCCAGTCAAATTTATTTTTTAAGTGGCTGCAGTGGCTTAAAAAGATGCCACTTTTTTTAGGTCAGGCACGGTGGCTCACGCCTGTAATCCCAGCACTTCAGGAGGCCAAGGTGGGCAGATCACCTGAGGTCGGGAGTTCGAGACCAGCCTGACCAACATGGTGAAACCCCGTCTCCACTAAAAATACAAAATTAGCCGGGCGTGGTGGTGCATGCCTGTAATCCCAGCTGCTTGGGAGGCTGAGTCAGGGGAATCACTTGAACATGGAAGGTGGAGGTTGTGGTGAGCTGAGATCGTGCCATTGCACTCCAGCCTGGGCAATGAGAACAAAACTCTGTCTCAAAAAAAAAAAAAAAAAAAGGGTTCTAGCTGGTTACAGATAATAATGACCTGTATTTACAGGTGAAATTAATAGGACATGATATCTGAGATTTGCTTTAAAATATTTGTAGGTTGGATACAGTGGCTCACACCTGTAATCCCATGACTTTGGGAGGCCAAGGTGGGTAGATCACTTGAGTCCAGGAGTTCAAGACCAGTCTGGGCAACATAGTGAAAGGCTTGAGCTAGGAGGACCACTTGAGCCTGGGAGTTTAAGGCTACAGTGAGCCGAGATCCAGCCACTGCATTCCAGCCTGGATGACAGACAGAGTAAGACCCTGTCTCAATAAATAAATAATTAATTAAAAATTAAAAAAATATATATATATATATATATATAACAGTTAGAGAGTTACAAAGCCTGATGGGCAGGTGAAGCCAGACTTCAACAATGTTGACATGGGCCAGGCACGGTAGCTCACACCTGTAATTCCAGCACTTTGGGAGGCCAAGGCAGACGGATTGCTTGAGCCAAGGAGTTTGAGACCAGCCTGGACAACATGACAAAACCCTGTCTCTACAAAAAATACAAAAATTAGCTGGGTATAGTAGTGTGCGCCTGTAATCCCAGCTACAGGAGGCTGAGGCAGGAGGATCCCTTGAGCCCAGGAGGTGGAGGTTGCAGTGAGCTGAGATCCCGCTACTGCACTCCAGCCTGGGCTGCAGAGTGAGACCCTGTCTAATAAAAAGAGAATGTAGATACAGTCAAAGGCTGGATGGACTCAGTGAGGGACAGTCTGACCTAAAGATTAGTCCTGAAATATCTGGATTCCGTTTCTAAGGTTGTCATGTATTATTCTGAATTAGGTAAGTCATTCAAACAAGCGAGTATAATCTTTCCCTGGTCTTTGGACATGCAGCTTGTTTGCACTGGGCACAGTTTCTGATGGGCTTCATGTTTTCTCTGTGGGACTCGGGTGAAGAGGACCAGCCTTACCCAAGATCAGGCCTTAGAGGAGCCTGGCCCCCACCACCACCTCCTGCCCCTGCCTTCCCCGTGGCAGCAGCAGAAGCGTAGCTTGCTTTTACATGTCATAGAATCAGGTTGTCTGTATTAGTGAAATGGAATATGGCTTTTCCTTGAAGAACTGTAATCCCCATGGGCTACCGGTTTTCTTCTCCTGGAAGTGCTTATTTACTTTGGGCACTGCTCCTCATGACAGCATTGCTTAAGTAGGCGGAGATGTAAAGGTGGTTTGCAGGTGGAGAGGAACTTTCTGTCCTGCCATGCAAAGCTTCCGGAGTGGTCATGGCCCATCACGTCCCTAAAATGCTGCCAGCTCGGGAGGCCTGGGGTTTCCAAGGGCTCTCTTGGATCTTTTAGCAAAAATCGAAGGAGTACTTAAGAGGCTGAGGCAGGAGAATTACTTGAACTCAGGAGGCAGAGGTTGCAATGAGTCAAGATTGTGCCACTGTACTCCAGCCTGGACAACTAAGCAAGATGAAAAAACAAAAAAACAAAAACACCAAAGGAGGGGCCAGGTGCGGTGGCTCACACCTGTAGTCCCAGAACTTTGGGAGGTCGAGGCAGGCGGGTCACGAGGTAAGGAGATCGAGACCATCCTGGCTAACACGGTGAAACCCTGTCTCTACTAAAAAAAAATACAAAAAATTAGCTGGGTGTGGTGGCGGCGCCTGTAGTCCCAGCTACTCGGGAGGCTGAGGCAGGAGAATGGCGTGAACCTGGGAGGTGGAGCTTGCAGTCAGCCGAGATCATGCCACTGCACTCCAGCCTGAGCGACAGACCGAAACTCCGTCTCAAAAAAAAAAAAAACAAAACACCAAAGGAGGATGATGGCGGCCTTCAGAAACAAGGTTAGGGAGGACTCCAGGCGTCGCCAGTGGGCCTCACTCTCAGCCTGAGGAGAGGCAGGCCTCTATGAATAGCTTAGCTTTAACAAGGGCGGGGAAAGGGCAAAGCAGTTGAGGCCTGGTCAGTTGAACTCATCCTGGCCGCTTCTGGGCCAGGGCACCAAGCCTCAGTCCCTGCCACCGTGTCACCTGTGCATCCTGTTTCTCTACAGAGATTGGTACAAGCGCAATTTTACCATCACCTTCTTCATGGGAAAAGTGGCCCTGGAAAGGATTTGGAACAAGCTTAAACAGAAACAAAAGAAGAGGAGCAACTAGGAGTCCACTCTGACCCAGCCAGAGTCCAGGTTTCCACAGGAAGCAGATGGAGCTCCTTTCACAGGGGCTCTGAGAAAAACTGGAACTGATCTCAAGAAGCCCCACATCTTCCTAAGGGGCCCTGTGGCCTGTTTGGGGGCAGGGTAGGTCCTGGGGCACTGTGGGCTGCCTGCCTGCTGATGTGGGCTCTAGGCCAGCTTGTTGTCACGGACATGGTGTCAAACAAAGCCCAAGCACTGGGTGCCCGTTTCCTGTGTTTCGAATTATACCAATTCAAAACAGAACTATTTAAAAATATTGGCCAGGCACGGTGGCTCACACCTGTAATCCCAGCACTTTGGGAGGCCGAGGTGGGTGGATCACTTGAGATCAGGAGTTCAAGATCAGCCTGGACAACATGGCAAAACCCTGTATCTACAAAAAATTAGCTGGGCGTGGTGGCATGCACCTGTAATCCCAGCTGCTCTGGAGGCTGAGGCATGAGACACTTGAACCCAGGAGGCGGAGGTTGCAGTGATCCAAGATCGCACCACTGCACTCCAGCCTGGAAGACCAAGCGAGACTCTGTATCCAAAAATAATAATAATAAATAAAAATATTAATAAAGTTTTACTGGCAAAAAAAAGTCTGCTGACGAGAATGATGTGGAAGCTGACTGCCAAGCGATCGGTGTGCTGGCTGTGGGGTCAGCACCACCCTCACTGTGAGTCGTCAGCTGGTGGGTCCTCAGGGGCTGCATCCTGAATGCAGTGCGGTGTGAGGACATGAAAGCAAATGCAATTTTATTACATGCCAAAAAGTTTAACTTGAATCTTGGTGTTAACTACGTTAGTAGATTCTTCAGTGCTATAAACAAATTAACAAGAAACAGCAGCACTATTTTCCTCTTTTCTTAAACACGAAGGTTAAATGGCCAGGCGTGGTGGCTCATACCTGTAATCCCAACAATTTGGGAGGCCAAGGCAAGCAAATCACTTGAGCTCAGGAGTTCAAACCAGTTTGGGCAACATGGCGAAACCCTGCCTCTACAAAACATGCAAAAATTAGCTGGGCATGGTAGTACGCGCCTGTAGTCCCAGCTACTTTAGAGGCTGAGCTTCGAGGATTGATTGAGCCAGTGAGGTCCAGGCTGCAGTAAGCCAAGATCCCACCACTAGGCAACAGAGCCAGACCCTGTCTCAAATAAAAATTTTAAAAAATAATAAAAAAAGGCCGGGCACACTGGCTCACGCCTGTAATCTCAGCACTTTGGGTGGCCAAAGTGGGTGGATCACCTGAGGTCAGTTCAAGACCAGCCTGGCCAAACATGGTGAAACCCTGTCTACAAAAATTAGCCAGGCATGATGGAGGGTGCCTGTAGTCCCAGCTCCTTGGGAGGCTGAGGCAGGAGAATAGCATGAACCCGGGAGGTGGAGGTTGCAGTGAGCCGAGATCATGCCACTGCACCCCAGCCTGGGCGACAGAGCAATACTTCGTCTCAAAAAAAAAAAAATGTAAATGATTGTGATATGTGTTACTTTTGGTCACAAATAAATTGTAATTAAGATTATTCTGGCTGGGCGCGGTGGCTCACGCCTGTAATCCCAGCACTTTGGGAGGCCGAGGTGGGCAGATCACGAGGTCAGGAGATCGAGACCATCCTGCCCAACATGGTGAAACCCTGTTTCTACTAAAAATGCAAAAATTATCTGGGTGTGGTGGCGTGTGCCTGTAATCCCAGCTACTCGGGAAGCTGAGGCACGAGAATCACTTGAACCCAGCAGGCAGAGGTTGCAGTGAGCCAAGATTGCGCCACTGCGCTCCAGCCTGATGACAGAGCGAGACTCCGTCTCAAAAAAAAAAAAAAAAAAAGATTATTCTAGGCCTGGCACAGTGGCTCACGCCTGTAATCCTAGCACTTTGGGAGGCCAAGTGGGTGGATCACTTGAGGTCGGGAGTTTGAGACCAGCCTGGCCAACATGGTGAAACTTCGTCTCTACTAAAAATATAAAAATTAGCGAGGCGTGGTGGCACATGCCTATAGTCCCAGCTACTTGGGAGGCTGAGGAAGGAGAATTGCTTGAACCTGGGAGGCAGAGGTTGCAGTGAGCTGAGGTAGTACCACTGCACTCCAGCTTGGGTGGCAAAGCAAGACTCCATCTCAAGAAAAAAAAAGATTGGCCTGGCGCAGTGGCTCACGCCTGTAATCTCAGCACTTTGGGAGGCCAAGGCTGGCGGATCATGAGGTGGAGGGATCGAGGCCATCCTGGCCAACATGATGAAACCCCATCTCTACTAAAAATACAAAAATTAGCTGGGCATGTTGGCGTGCGCCTGTAGTCTCAGCTACTCGGGAGGCTGAGGCAGGAGAATCACTTGAACCCGGGAGGCAGAGGTTGCAATGAGCCGAGATCACACCACTGCACTCCAGCCTGGGTGACAAGCAAAACTCTGTCTCCAAAAAAAAAAAAAAAAAAAATTAACCCCAAAATTTGTATGCTCAAGTATTTTTTTAAATTAGGTTAATATAATTGTAACAGCCATATTCAAAGAAAGCATTTCTGTGGGCTTTTAAATATTTACAAAATAAAGCTTATCTCTGTGATGTGGGTTTTTGGCTTTTTTTGTTGTTGTTGTTGTTGTTTTGAGACGGTGTCTTGCTCGTTCACCCAGGCTGGAGTGCAGTGGCGCGATCTCAGCTCACTGCAACCTCTGCCTCCCAGGTGCAAGCGATTCTCCTGTCTCAGCCTCCCAAGTAGCTGGGACTACAGGTACGTGCCAACACACCCAGCTAATTTTTGTATTTTTAGTAGCGACAGGGTTTCACCATATTGGCCAGGATGGTCTTGATCGCTTGACCTCACGACCTGCCCACCTCAGCCTCCCAAAGTGTTGTGATTACAGGCGTGAGCCACCTCGACCAGCCTAGTGATGTGTTTTATACCACTTTTCCCACAAAATGCATGTTTGTTAAAATTCCAAATATTTTAAATATTTTAATTTGGAGTTTAAAAGCAAAATAAAATTGAGTCTCTTTCCCCCACTTTGTGTGTTGGGTGGTGTTTGTAGAAACTGATTTTTTACCTGTTCATATTCACCCAAAAAAAGGAGCTGGATGTGGCTATCAGAAGTTCAGCAGGACTCACGAGGGCTATCTCAGGTCAGTGAAAACAGGATATCTAATGCCTTTTCTTCTTTTTGTTTTGACATGGACTCTCGGTCTGTCACTCAGGCTGGAGTGCAGTGGCATGATCTCTGCTCACTGCAGGCTTCACCTCCTGGGTTCAAGCGATTCTCCTGCCTCAACCTCCAGAGTAGCTGGGATTACAGGCGTGCACCACCACGCCTGGCGAATTTTTGTATTTTTAGTAGAGATGGGGTTTCACCATGTTGGCCAGGCTGGTCTCGAACTCCTGACCTCAGGTGATCTGCCCGCTTCAGCCTCCCGAAGTGCTGGGATTACAGGTGTGAGCCACCGAGCCACCGAGCCCGGCCTTCCTTGTTTTTATTTAATCCTAATGATGTACAGGAAGCTGCACTTGCCTGCAAGCCTCAGCTCCCTTGATGCCATCCCGTAGCTCTGGCAGAGCCCCCAGCAGGGCTCCAGTTGGCGTCAGGTACAGCATTTGCTCTGCACAAATGCTGGAGTTACAATGATTAATAGGAGCATCTTCAAAAAAAACCTCCCCAGGGGAAGGCTGCTGTGTGGGGAGCAACTTTGGGAGCATCTTTGGGAGCTGCAGGTGGAGGACCCAGGCCTGCCCACACATGCTGCTCTTTAAAGGAAGCGGAATTGCATCAGGGCTACGGAGAAGCCTTGCCTTGGGGCAGCAGTGCTACCCTGCTTCGATCTTTTGTGCCTAAGAGGACAAAGCTTGAGAGCTGTTTTCTGACAAGCCCTTTAGTCTGCTTCCAGCACGAGGAAGTGGCTGCTTCCAAGCCTTTGTGCCTCGGGCACACGCTGAGCCTTCCGCCCCCAGCAGAGGGGTGAGCCACAGAAGGCCGTTTGTTCTGTACATTTGCAAGGAGTATTTTAGACTTCTGATTAATGGGGAAACCATGCAACTCCTGGCAGATTGTATGACAGTTTTCTGTTTGCTGATTTTTTTATTTTTATTTTTGCTACCAGCATTTTTTCTGGTTTTTTTGTTTGTTTGTTTAAAAAAAAAAAAAAAAAAGCAACAAGGCCGGGTGCAGTGGCTCACGCCTGTAATCCCAGCACTTTGGCGTGACCTCTGCATGAGGTCAGGAGTTCGAGACCAGCCTGGCCAGCATGGTGAAACCCCGCCTCTACTAAAAATACAAAAATTAGCTGGGCCATGGTGGCGCGCACCTGTAACCCCATCTACTCAGGAGACTGAGGTAGGAGAATCTGACCCCAGGAGGCAGAGGTTGCAGTGAGTCGAGATCGTACCACTGCACTCCTGCCTGGGCATCAGAGCGAGACTCCGTCTTAAAACACAAACAAACAAAAAACAGAAACAAAAATAGCTCTATTCTGCTAACATTTTTAAAGTTAAAATTGTAACTGTGTCTGGTTAGGAAATCGGAGCAGCATAGGAAGGAGTAGATGACAAAGGAATAGGCTTCCTTTCTAAATCCATAATTAATTTTCCTGAAGGTGAGGCTGGAGGTTCCTGTTCTGAAAGCCCCCTAATTGGGAGGCAGCCAGTAGAGTTTGGGGTCTGGGTGCTGCTGGCATTTTCCTCCCTGTGGCCCACTGGGTTTGCCTTCCCAGAGTCTTACTAGATTCCCTCTCAGGCTCCTCCATGCTTGCGTTATTTTTTTGCCTTTTAACATAGATCCCTTCTGAACTGTGTGCTACAGCGCCTTCATTCCTTTCCAGAGTATTTTCCTCTTGTGGTGCGTGCTCTGCAGTGGGTCAGCTTTTGTTGTGGATGGCTGAGAGCGAGGCTGAGCCACCCCTGCCTCCTGGTGGATGTGGGCCACACCCTTCCAGCCGGTCCCACCTGCTGACCAGCTGTTCTGGCTGCTCCCTCATCTATAGGCTGCAAGCATTTGAAGGGAGGAGATGTGGGGAATGGTTAAAATCTGTCAACGTTTATTCAGCCAAGAAATATTGAGCACCTGCTCTGCTGGGCACAAGGGCCCTGATGTTGGTAGTTCATTGTTGCTCCCCCTGCACAGACTAGCAGGATTTAAAGTAAGAGAAAAAAGCCAGTCACATAATGTAGACCCCACCAGAATGTTTTACAGAATCAGCTGATCTGACTCACGTTTACATTCCCAGTTAATCATAGATTTTAATTATATTCTTTTTTGAGACGGAATCTCACTCTGTCACCAGGCTGGAGTGCAGTGGTGCGATCTTGGCTTACTGCAACCTCCACCCACCGGGTTCAAGCGATTCTTCTACCTCAGCCTCCCGAGTAGCTGGGACTACAGGTGCGCGCTACCACCACCAGCTAATTTTTGTGTTTTTAGTAGACAGTGTTTCACCATATGGGCCAGGCTGGTCTCAAACTCCTGACCTCATGATCCGCCTGCCTCCCAAAGTGCTGGGATTACAGGCGTGAGCCACCGCGCCCGGCCTATTCTAAACTTTCAATTGCAGAAGCCTGTCTACTCACAAGGCTCAGCAATTACATCTGAGTGCTCATTAATAAAAATGATTTCTTGCTATGTCACAATGAAAGCACTGTGAAATTAATAGCCAAGTTTTAAGAGATGAAATTTCTTTTTTTTTTGAAACAGGGTCTCACTCTGTCCCCCAAGCTGGAGTACAGTGGCGCACTGTCTGCTCACTGCAACCTCTGCCTCCCAGGTTCAAGCGATCCTCCTGCCTCAGCCTCCTGAGTAACTGGGAGTACAGGCGCTGGCCACCACACCAAGCTAATTTTTATACTTTTTGTAGAGACGGTTTCACTATGTTGCCCAGGCTGGTCTCGAATTCCTGGGCTTAAGCGATCTTCCCGCCTCATCCTCTCAAAATGCTGGGATTACAGGCATGAGCCACTGCTCCCGGCCAAGACATGAAATTTCAAGTAGGGATGTACATACAATTACAGGAGCCCTTCAAATCACCTGTCATACTCCATACCTGGCCTCATCTATCTGGAGCCTCAGGTGTAGCCTAGAGTGCCCTCACAACCACTCCCCACTCCACAAAGACACGGCTCGCCTATGAAACCACAGAGTCTCCCCTGGCTGGACAGGTGCTCCTGGTCTGTGCCCCTCAGTGCTCTGGACAAGCCTCAGTGATTTACAGAACTCTGGCCGGGTTTGGTGGCTCATGCCTGTAATCCCAACACTTTGGGAGACTGAGGCAGGTGGATCACCTGAGGTCAGGAGTTGGAGACCAGCCTGGCCAGCATGGTGAAACCCCATCTCTACTAAAAATACAAAAATTAGCCAGGCGTGGTGGTGGGTACCTGTAATCCCAGCTACTTGGGTGGCTGAGGCAGGAGAATCGCTTGAACCTGGGAGCCAGAGGTGGTAGTGAGCTGAGGAGATTGCGCCACTGCACTCCAGCCTGGGAAACAGAGAGAGACTCTGTCTCAAAAAAAAAAAAAAAAAAAAGCCTGGAACAGTGACTCATGCCTGTAATCCCAATACTTTGGGAGGTCAATGCGGGCAGATCACAAAGTCAAGAGAGCGAGACCATCCTGGCCAACATGGTGAAACCCTGTCTCTACTAAAAATACAAAAATTAGCTGGGTGTGGTGGCGCACATCTGTAGTCACAGCTACTCGGGAGGCTGAGGCAGAAGAATCGCTTGAATCCGGGAGGTGGAGTTTGCAGTGAGCCTTGATCGAGCCACTGCACTCCAGCCTGGCGACGAGCGAGACTCCATCTCAAAAAAAAAAAAAAGAGTCTGGACGCGGTGGCCCACGCCCGTTATCCCCGCACTTTGGGAGGCCAAGGTGGTCAGATCACCTGAGGGCGGGAGTTCGAGACTAGCCTGACCAACATGGAGAAACCCCATCTCTACTAAAAATACAAAAAATTAGCCAGGCGTGGTGATGCATGTTTGTAATCCCAGCTACTCAGAGGCTGAGGTAGGAGAATTGTTTGAACCCGAGAGGCGGAGGTTGCGGTGAGCCAAGATTGCACCATTGCACTCTAGCCTGGGCAACAAGAGCAAAACTCCATCTCAACAAAAAAAAAAAAAGAAAAGAAAAGAAAAATTCTAGATTTACAGAACCCACTCGGCCGTCCTGTCATTGGTGATGTGTCAGCCTCTCCACACACACCAGCATCTGCCTAGTGGGGGTGAGTCATACTCATCTCTGGTATCCAGGAGCCTCCCACTTGGAGCACTTGCTCAATGAATAAATGCAGAGGCTCATGGGAAGAGAAGTGTAGTGAGGATAGACTTTTGCCTGGCATTTCTGGGGCCCAGCCCTCCCCATTCGGTGCCCATGTAGCTCTAGAAAGGCCAAAGCCACCTCCTCTACAGAGTTGGGCACACTAGCCAGCATAGCTGGCCAAAGCTAGCCTGGGCCTTCCCCGAGCAGTGAGGAAAAAAGACCCAGCACTTTCTTCCCAGGGGGTTCTGAAGTCAAGGGTGTGAGTCTGGTAGTGATCCTGCCCAAGGATGAAGTCAACTCTGCAGAGCAGAGCTGAGAAATGGAAAGAGGAAGATTCCAGACAGGAAGGGTGGAGTGGATCCAGCCATGCCTGGGGCCTCAGATCACCCTCCAACTTTGAGGTATTTGCTTGAAATTTGATTCAAATTTATTTACCTGCACCCCAGAAGCCTGACTGACCCAGATTACCTCAAATAGCACATGCCCAGAGCGGCTTCTGAGGTCTCAGTTCTTGGGGTGGGGGTAGTAAAGGGGGTGGTATGATCCGAGTACATTTCAATCAACATCCAGTTGGCTCTGAGTCCCAGGGTCCACCTGAAACCAAGCCAGGCTGGCAGAGGCCATGAGCCCCTCTGGGCCTGACCATCAGAGGCATCCCCAGTTGATTTCAAACAGCCTGAGACACCCTCTGGCAAGGGAGTGTGGGCGCCAGGAGTCTGTAATGAGATAATCACACAGTGAGAAGGAGAGGTCATCCCAGTAAGCGCCTGGGGGGCTTGGGATGCTGGCACAGTGCAAGAGGCCTGTCCCTCGGGGATTCTCAGCGAATGAGCCTTGTCACTTGAAAATGAATGTGCCATTGTAAAGAACTCAGGCGGGGGCAGTGGTTCATGACTGTAATCCCAGCACTTTGGGAGGCCGAGGCAAGCAGATCACTTGAGGTCAGGACTTCCAGACAATCCTGGCCAACATGGTGAAACCCCTTCTCTACTAAAACTACACAAAAATGGCTGGGGGCGGTGGCTCACGCCTGTAATCCCAGCACTTTGGGAGGCCGAGGCAGGTGGATCACCTGAGGTCAGGAGTTCGAGACCATCCTGGCCAACATGGTGAAACCCCATCTCTACTAATAATACAAAAAATTAGCTGGGCATGATGGCAGGCGCCTGTAATCCCAGCTACTCGGGAGGCTGAGGCAGGAGAATCACTTAAACCCGGGAGGCAGAGGTTGCAGTGAGCCGAGATCGTGCCATTGCACTCCAGCCTGGGCGACGAGCGAAATTCCATTTCAAAAAACGAAAAACAAAAAAATTAACTGGGCGTGGTGGCTCGTGCCCATAATCCCAGCTACTTGGGAGGCTGGGATGAGAGAATCTCTTGAACCCCGAGACGGTGGTTTCCATGAGCTGAGATCGCACCACTCCACTCCAGCCTGGGCGGCTGAGTGAGACTCCATCTCAAAACAAAAACAAACAAACAAAAAATTAGCCAGACGTGGTAGTGGACACCTGTGGTCTCAGCTCCTGGGGAGGCTGAGGCATGAGAATCACTTGAACCCAGGAGGCGGAGGTTGCAGTGAGCCGAGAACTCACCATTGCACTCCAGTCTGGGTGACAGAGTGATATCCTGTCTCAAAAAAAAACAAAAACAAAAACAAAAAACTGATGCCATTACACACCTGTTAGAATGGCTGCTGACATACAAAACATTGACTGCTGGGTGAGGTGTCAAAGCTCCAGCATCAGAAAGTGGTCCACTCGAGGGTTGGTAAGAAAAATTTACTGGCGACAGTATAGGTTTGAAAAAGGAACGTTTGGCCTGATGTGGTGGCTCAGGCCCGTATGTAATTCCAACATTATGGGAGGCCGAGGCAGGCGGATCACTTGAGGTCAGGAGTTCCAGACCAGCCTGGCCAACATGGCGAAACTCTGTCTCTATTAAAAATACAAAAATTAGCTAGGCGTGGTGGTGGGCGCCTGTAATCCCAGCTACTCAGGGGGCTGAGGCAGGAGAATCGCTTGAACCCAGGAGGTGGAAGTTGCAGTGAATGGAGATCGCATCACTACACTCCAGCCTGGGTGACAGCAAGACTCTGTCTCAAAAAAAAAAAAAAAAAAAGAAAAGAAAAAGGAAGGTTTTATCGGAAAGAAAGAACACTGAAGAAGAGGGCATCAAGGTGCCTCAGTAACAGAGGACCGAGTGAGCCTCGGTGGATTTTTCCTTAGGGGCATTTACGGACGTTAAGGTGGGAGCTTAAGGGTAATTTGAACCATAGTAGCGATGTATGATAAATAGTTACATTTGTAGACATTTGGTGCCTTAATGTCAGCAAGGGTTGCACAGTGAGTTTTGACATGCATGCATTCTGGAGAGCTATAGAAATTCTAGTTACTTAGAAATTTTGGGGAAAAGGCCAGGCACAGTGGCTCATGCCTGTAATCCCAGCACTTTGGGAGGCCTAGGCAGGTGGATCACCTGAGGTCAGGAATTCGAGACCAGCCTGGCCAACATGATGAAACCCTATCTCTACTAAAAATACAAAAAATTAGCCGGGCATGGTGGTGAGTGCCTGTAATCCCAGCTACTCAGGAGGCCGAGGCAGGACAATCACTTGAACCCGGGAGATGGAGGTTGCAGTGAGTCGAGATTGTGCCATTGCACTCCAGCCTGTCTCAAAAAAATAAAATTTTAAAAAGAAATTTTGGGGAAAGAAACCTAGGAGCAGATCCCTGCTTTAGATAATAGGGAAGCCTAATTACTTTTGAATTCCTCAGATAAGGAGTTTTGTTTCTGGATGGCCTTCCTGATGATCACCACCAGGTGATCTTTGCTCTCCAAACACCACCAAATGCAGGTGAGGATGGAGCAACAGGAACGCTCGTTCATTGCTGGTGGGAATGCAAAATGGCACAGCCACTGTAGAAGAGTTTGGCAGTTTCTTACAAAATTAAACATACTCTTATCACGCATTCTAGCAATCATGCTCCTAGGTATTTATGCAAACGAATTGAAAACTTATTATTATTATTATTTTTTTCTTGAGACGGAGTCTAGCTCTGTCGCCCAGGCTGGAGTGCAGTGGTGGGATCTTGGCTCACTGCAAGCTCAGCCTCCTGGGTTCACACCATTCTCCTGCCTCAGCCTCCCGAGTAGCTGGGACTACAGATGCCCGCCGCCACGCTCAGCTAATTTTTTTGTATTTTTAGTAGAGACGAGGTTTCACCATGTTAGCCAGGATGGTCTCGATCTCCTGACCTCGTGATCCGCACGTCTCCACCTCCCAAAGTGCGGGATTACAGGCGTGAGCCACCGCACCCAGCCAAATTGAAAACTTATATCCACACAAAACCCTGTACCCAGATGTTTATTGCAGCCTAATTCATAATTGCCAAAATTTAGAAGCTATCAAGACACCCTTCAGTTGGTGGTACGTCCAGATAATGGAATATTATTCAATACTAAAAGAAAACAAGACATGGAGTAATTTTTTTTTTTTTTTGAGATAGAGTCTCACTCTTGTCACCCAAGCTGGAGTGCAGTGGTGCAATCTTGGCTCACTGCAACCTCCGGCTCCCAGGTTCAAGCAATTCTCATGCCTCAGCCTCCTGAGTAGCTGAGACTACAGGTGCACGCCACCATGCCCTGCTAATTTTTTGTATTTTTAGTAGAGACGTGGTTTCACCATGCTGGCCAGGCTGGTCTAAAACTCCTGACCTCATGATCCACCCGCCTCAGCCTCCCAAAGTGCTGGGATTACAGGCATGAGCCACCACACCCAGCCAGGAGAATCTTAAATGCATATTACTAAGTGAAGGAAGCCAATCTGAAAAGGCTACATACTGTACAATTCCAACTGTATAACATTGTGAAAAAGGCAAAACTATGAAGACAGTAAAAAAAATGAGTGGTTGCCAGGGGTTAGGAGGGAGTGGGATGAACAGGCGGAGCACAGAGGCTTTTTAGGGCAATGAAAATATTCTGGCCAGGCGCAGTGGCTCACCCCTGTAATCCCAGCACTTTGGGAGGCCGAGGTGGGCAGATCACCTGAGGTCAGGAGTTCGAGACCAGCCTGACCAACATGGAGAAACCCCATCTCTACTAAAAATACATAATTAGCCGGGCTTGGTGGCACATGCCTGTAATCCCAGCTACTTGGGAGGCTGAAACGAGAATCGCTTGAACCCGGGAGGCAGAGGTTGCAGTGAGCTGAGATCACCCCACTGCACTCCAGCCTGGGTGACAAGAGTGAAACTCTGCCTCAAAATAATAATAATAATAATAATAATAATAATAAATAGGCTGGGTTTAGTGGCTCACACCTGTAATCCCAGCACTTTGGGAGGCTGTGGGGGTGGATCACTTGAGGCCAGGAGTTCAAGATCAGCCTGGCCAACATGGCAAAACCCCGTCTCCACTAAAAATAGAAAAATTAGCCGGGCATGGTGGCAGACTCCTGTAGTTCCAGCTACTTGAGAGGCTGAGGTGGAAGAACTGCTTGAGCCCAGGAGGTGGAGGTTGCAGTGAGCCGAGATCGAGCCAGTGCATCCAGCCTGGGGGACAGATCGAGACTCTGTCTCAGAAAATAATAAATAAATAAATAAAAATGACAGTCCGTGTGTACGGTTTTCCATTCTAACCACTTTTTTTTTTTTTTTTTTTTTTTGAGACGGAGTCTCGCTCTGTCGCCCAAGCTGGAGTGCAGTGGCGCAATCTCGGCTCACTGAAAGCTCCGCCTCCCGGGTTCACGCCATTCTCCTGCCTCAGCCTCTGGAGTAGCTGGGACTACAGGCGCCCGCCACCACGCCCGGCTAACTTTTTGTATTTTTAGTAGAGACGGGGTTTCGCCGTGTTAGCCAGGATGGTCTTGATCTCCTGACCTCATGATCCGCCCACCTTGGCCTTCCAAAGTGCTGGGATTGCAGGCGTGAGCCACCGCGCCCGGCCCATTCTAACCACTTTCAAGTGCACAGGCCAGTGTCATTGAGCACATTCACACTGTTGTACAAGCACCATCCATCTCCAGAAATCTTTCATCCTCCCAGACTTAAACTCTTTCCCCCCTTAAACAACTCCCATCTCTCACTCCCAGTCCCTGGCAACCACCATTCCACTTCCTGTGTCTATGAATTTGCCTGCTTTGGGGACCTCAAGCCTAGTGTTTGTCTTTTTGTGGCTGGCTTATTTTAGCACAGGTCCTCCAGGTCCATCCATGGTGTAGCAGGTAGACTCCTGTTGCAGACAGATAAGCCAAGTCCCAGTCTCGGCTATGCCACTTGAGCCCTCTGAGCCTCAGACGCTGCTGTAGACTGGGAATAGTGACCCTTCACCACAAAAGGTACATGAGGGGTCCACTTACGCTCCTGGGAGGACAGCAGGGTCCTTGGTGACTTATTCTCTGGATACTTCCGAATACCTCCTGCGTGCCAGGCCCTGCTGTACCCCTGGGAATAGAGCAGTAAAGAAGAGGGCCACCGCCCCCGCCCCCACCCGCTTTCCTTCTGCCCAGCAGTGCCCCAGCTCAGACACTCTGCTCACCTCACTGGTCTGCCAGGAAAGTCATCTCTTTCCTTTTATGCTGTTGAAAATCGGTTGGTCAATATCCCAGAAGTGTTCAGGGTGCTTCAAGTCGCATTTTGAGCTCCTCAGCTATTGATTGGGAAGAATAATTGTCTTCACTTTATCCTGAGTCAGCCCTTTGGTGGAAAAGTGCAGGAAAGGCTATAGGAGGAGGTGACCAGGGGGCCTTCTGTCCAGGTATTTAGGGGTTATGAGCTCCTCTGGGCCCACCCCCACTGACAACATCACACCTCCAGCCAAGCACACACTTGGCCCAAAGACTTGAGTTTGCCATCAAAGCAGATCCAGGATTTGGTTCAGAGTGGAAAGATTAACATGAAAAAAGCTGGAGTGGTAGGCAGAAATGCCTAGAGAAGATCTGTCTGTCTGTCTGTCTGTTTTATTCCCGCTGACCCCTCCCCACCAGCCACACCCAGATTGAGGAGCACCAGCAGCCATGGGCTGGCATGTGACAGGCTGGTCAGTGTGCTGGGAACACAGTTCTGGGCAGAGGATCTGATGCTGAAAAGAGTCTCAGTGTATCTTCAGTGCCTCCTCCCCTGTCCCTGGTGGTCTGGGTATCCAGTGCAGCCCTGGTCTGGCCCAGCAATCTCTCTGATAGGGTCATGGCAGGATGCCTGTCAGGGCGTGGTGGCACGTGCCTGTAGTCCTAGCTACTTGGGAGGCTGAGACGGGAGAATTGCTTGAACCCGGGAGGCAGAGGTTGCAGTGAGCCAAGATCGCGCCATTGCACTCCCGCCTGGGTGATAAGAGTGAGAATCTGTCTCAAAAAACAAAAACAAAAAACAAAACAAAAACCCAGCCTGGGCAACACAGGGAGACCCCATCTCTACAAAAAAATTTAAAAATTAGCTGGGCAGGGTGGCACGTGCCTGTGGTCCCAGCTACTCAGAAGGCTGAGGTGGGAGGATCACTTGAGCCTAAGGGGTCGAGGCTGCAGTGAACCCTGATCGCGCCGCTGCGCTCCAACCTGGGTGCCAGGAGGCAGAGATTGCAGTGAGACAAAGTCGCACCACTGCACTCTAGCCTGGGCAACAGAATGCAACTGCGTCTCAAAATAAATAAATAAAAATAAATAAATAAAGTGTGCAGTTCAGTGGCACCAAGTACGTTCATGGCAGCCTCGCCACCATCCATCTCCAGAACTTTGTCATCTCCCCAAACAAGCGCTGTACCCATTAGGCAGGCACTCCCCATCCCCACCCACCATTCACTTACTTTTCTCTGTTTCTTTCTTTCTTTCTTTTTCTTTTCTTTTTCTTTCTTTCCTTCCTTCCTTCTCTTTCTTTATCTTTCTTTTTTTTTCTTTTAGATAGGGTCTCATTCTGTCACCCAAGCTGGAGTGCAGTGGCACTATCTTGGCTCACCACCACAGCCTCAGCCTCCCCAAGTAGCTGGGACTACAGGTGTGTACCACCACACCTTGCTAATTTTTAAATTTTCATTTGTTTTAGAGACAAAGTCTCACTTTGTTGCCCAGGCTAGTCTCGGGATGAGAGCCTCCTGGATTTGGGGTGGGGCCCTGAAAGACACAGAGACGCACAGCAGGGAAGAGCAGATGAGGTGGAGGCAGAGGCTAGAGGGACATAGCTGCAAGCGCAGGAGCACCAAGGGCCTGTGGAACCACAGAAACCGAAGTGAGGTAGCCAGCCCTGCTGACACTTTGATTCCGGACTTCCATCGCAGAACTGAGAGAGAGAATAAAACCCTGTTGTCCTGAGCCCCCAGCATGTGGTGCAGCAGCCACAGGAAACACGTGCTTTCCAGAATGACAGCTGGTGTCCGCAAGAACAGCAGGAACTCATCAGCATTTGGAAGTGAGACTGGGTGGATGTGCAGTCCCGGAAAAGGAGACGGAGATTTATGTCTGGTGGCGGGGAGCCTGTGTGTTCAGCAGCTTCCGGAAGGAATCAATAGATGGAAGCTGCTGGAGGCGTTGCTGACAGCCTCTCCTTGAGGCCAGACTCCAGAGCCGAAACCTGGTAGAAGCCTTAGTCTCCTCATTTACTGCAGCGGCAACAGGGGTGGGGCAGTGTGAGATCTGCGCCAAGGCCCCACATCAAAGTCCCCTTTCAGCTTCTCCATCTGTGACATGGGTTGCACCTGCCCTGACTGCTGCTCATGAGAGATGGTGAGCAGTGCTGTGTGCCGCGTGGCCGTGACTGCCGAGGTTTTGTGAAGACGGGAACCACGGGCTGAAAGCGATAGAGCCCCCAGACCACCAGGGTCGGCTTGCCCCCGCCCCCCCGCACCCCATCTTCTCTCTGAAGGCTGCGCTTTTCGTTTTCAAGATGACCTAAGCCCTTTGCAGTGATGTCTCCATTCGCACATTTCCTTACTCAGGGTCTGGGTCTGCCCTGCAGAGCTCAGCTGAACGGCACGATCAGGACTTTCTATTGGGACAATTGAATGGGACCCCCGCCCCCACCACCGGCTCTGCCCTCCTCCTGTTTCCACGGGTCTGGACGTTCCCTCTGCACAGGTGGGGGCCGTGGCTGGAAGTCCGCCTCTGCTGGAGGTGCCCGAACCCCAAGCCTCTTGCCCCCAGATCGCCTTTCCCTTGGACATTGTCCGAGGAGCGTGATCCCAGTTGGCCAACATGGAGCTTAGTTGGGAGGATGTGAGTGGCCCTCTCCTCCCAAAGATGATTGCGAATCCTCGGGGACTGAGAAATCTGCTGAGAGAGAAAGAAAACAGTGGGAACAGTGCCTACAGCTGCGCTTCCTCAGTAGACAGGAGGCAGGGCTGCTGGGGGAGGGAAAAGGGAAGCCGGCGGGGTGGGGGTGGGGAAGGTGGGGTCCCTGGAGGAGAACTCATCCTGGAGAAGTTTAACAATAGGAGAGGTGGGCGAGAGCATGGAGGTGTCTCCCATACACCACCCCTGCCTCTGGGGGTAAAGGTGCCATCCCAAGGAACAGGGCTTGTGAACTCAAAGAACACTTGAGAGGATTGGGCTGCCCCAGCCTGCATGCCCATCCCCAGCCTGCTGCAGTGTGTTCCTGGGGGGGGCCTGTGGGCCTAAGCCAAGTGGTGCCCGGCATTCTCCTGCCCACAGACAAGGGTCCAAGGTGGGCTGGTAACCTTGGGAAGTGGAATCCAAGTGAAGCCTGGGGCATTCTTGGTGCCTGGGGGGACAAGCTTCTCCTGCTGGACAGTGGGGACCGCAGATACAACATCTGGAACTGCTCTGGACATTTCTGCTTCTACAGAGGGAGCCAGACTGACCTCCAGCCACACAGCCATGCAGACACTGGGAGGCAGAGCCA
The DNA here is from genome assembly GCF_028885625.2 of Pongo pygmaeus. Lineage (NCBI taxonomy): Eukaryota > Metazoa > Chordata > Mammalia > Primates > Hominidae > Pongo > Pongo pygmaeus. The sequence goes on from NC_072388.2 coordinate 102,699,994, forward strand.
AGAAAGCTGTAGTGACCCCCAATGTAGGGTCTGGGAGCTCAAGGGCAACCACAGCCTGCTCATCTGGGTGCCTACATGAGCCAACAGCCCTTCTGTAGTTTAACCAGTTGAATCATCTAGGATTCCAGCAAGAAATAGGATTCCTGGGCCGGGCGCGATGGCTCACACCTGTAATCCCAGCACTTTGGGAAGCTGAGGAGGGTGAGGGTGGATCACCTGAGGTCAGGAGTTTGAGACCAGCCTGGCCAACATGGTGAAAACCCATCTCTGCTAAAAATACAAAAATTAGCCAGGCGTAGTGGCGGGTGCCTGTAATCCTAGCTACTTGGGAGGCTGAGGCAAGAGAATCACTTGAACCTGGGAGGCAGAGGTTGCAGTGAGCTGAGATCGCGCCTCTATACTCCAGCCTGGGCGACAGAGTGAGACTTTGTCTCAAAAAAAAAAAAAAAAAAAAAAAAAGGAAATAGGATTCCCCCCGGAGGGATTGAAGGAGAATTGACTGAAAGGGCAAGATGGGTGAATAGGGATTTGGAAACAAACCAAGGATGTCCAGGGTGCCCAGAGACTAGGAACAGAGAGAAGCCAAAGGGACAAGGGGAAGGGACGGCACCTGATAGGAGCTGCCTGCTGAGAGCAAGTCAGGAAGGACAGATGCCCCTTCGGCTGGAAATGAGGAGAGGGGAGGGGACTGAATACGTGGACTGCTCTCTCCTCCTGTCGAGGCCTCCTCCTGGGCTTCCCTGTTATGGGTTGAATTGTGTGCCCCCAAAATTCATATGTTGAAGTCCTAACCCCAGTTAGGACCTTATTGGGATCTAGGGTTGTTGCAGATGTGATTAAAGTGGGGCCATACTAGAGTAGGGGAGGCCCCTAATACAACATGACTGGTGTCCTTATTAAAGGGAAAATGTGGGCCGGGAAATGTGGCTCACATCTGTAATTCCAGCAGTTTGGGAGGCCGAGGTGGGTGGATCACCTGAGGTCAGGAGTTTGAGACCAACATGACTAATATGGTGAAACCCTGTCTCTAATAAAAATACAAAACTTAGCCGGGTGTGGTGGCATGCTCCTATAGTCCCAGCTACTCGGGAGGCTAAGACAGGAGAATTGCTTCTGCCTGGGAAGCAGAGATTGCAGTGAGCCGAGATGCGCTACTGCACTCCAGCCTGGGCAACAGAGTGAGACTCCATCTCAAAAAAAAAAAAAAAAAAAAAAATGGGGGAGGGGATGTGAGCTGGGCACGGTGGCTCACATCTGTAATCCCAGCACTTTGGGAGGCCAAGGCGGGTGGATTATTTGAGGTCAGGAGTTCAAGACCAACCTGACAAAAATGGTGAAACTCCATCTGTATTAAAAATACAAAAATTAGTGGGGCATGGTGTCAGGCACCTGTAATCCCAGCTAGTCTGGAGGCTGAGGCAGGAGAATTGCTTGAACCTGGGAGGTAGAGGTTGCAGTGAGCAGAGACTGCGCCATTGCACTCCAGCCTGGGTGACAAGAGTGAAACTCAGCTGGGCGCAGTAGCTCATGCCTGTAATCCCAGCACTTTGGGAGGCTAAGGCGGGCAGATCACTTGAGGTCAGGAGTTCAAGACCAGCCTGACCAAACTGGTGAAACCCCATCTCTACTAAAAATACAAAAATTAGCCGGGCGTGGTGGCAGGTGCCTGTAATCCCAGCTACTTGGGAGGTTGAGACAGGAGAATTTCTTGAACCCAGCAGGCGGAGATTGCAGTGAGCTGAGACCAGGCAATTGCACTACAGCCTGGACAATAAGAGTGAAACTCTGTCTCAAAAAAAAAAAAAAAGAGAGAAAGAAAAAAAAAAGGAAGTGTGGACAGAGCCATGAACACAGAGAAAATGCCATGTGAAGATTTTGAGTTATGCTGTCACAAGCCAAGGAACTACAGGAGCTAGGACACCAGGGGATCACATCCTTCCCTAGCACCTTCATGGGGAGTATGGTCCTGCCAACACCTTGATCTAGAACTTCTGGCCTCCAGAACGGTGGAACAGTACATTTCTATTGTTTATGCCACTCTGTTTGTGGTACTTTGCTACAGCAACCCTACAAATTAATACCCCCCTCTTGGGGCAAACCCAATCAGAAGCCAGGCATTGAAGGAGCCTGGGAGAGCAGTCTGCAGGGAAGGCCTCCCAAGGCATAAAAAGCAGGATTGAGGAGGGGCAGTGTGGCAAAAGGAAAACAGCCAGAATGCCAGTTTGGTGGGTTGTCTGTTAACTGCAACCAGAAGTCTCCAAAGTGCAACACAGAATTTGGTACCAGGAGTGGGGTGTTACAAGTGAAGAGACTAAAACATGGAGTGGTCTGAACTAAGGGGGTAAAAATGGAAGATGGTAAGGACCCCACTCTACTGAGTTGGGAAATGGCCATGGGGTAGCACAACAGCTGGTTGTAGCTAAGATGGGAGGATCACTTGAGCCCAGGTGTTTGAGACTAGCCTGGGCAACATAGTGAGACATTGTCTCTAAAACAAATAAAAACTAAAAAATTAGCTAGGTGTGGTGGTGCATACCTGTAGTCCTAGCTACCTGGGGAGGCAGAGGCTGCGGTGAGCCAAGATAGTGCCACTGCACTCCAGCTTGGGTGATGGAATAAGACCCTATCTCAAAAAAAGAAAGAGAAAGAAAGGAAAAATAAAGTGAATGGTGGGTGCCAGGGACTGAGTGAGGGGGATGGGGAGTGCCTGCTTAATGGGTAATGGGTACAGGGCTTGTTTGGGGAGATGAGAAATTTCTGGAGATGGATGGTGGCAGGGCCGCCCAACAACATGAATGTACTTGGTGCCACTGAACTGCACACTTTATTTATTTACTTATTTATTTTTTCATTTTTATTTATTTATTTATTTTGAGACAGAGTCACACTCTGTCACCCAGGCTGGAGTGCAGTGGTGAAATCTCGGCTCACTGAAACTTCTACCTTCTGGGTTCAGGTGATTCTCTCACCTCAGCCTCTGGAGTAGCTGGGATTACAGGTCCCTGCCACTACACCCGGCTAATTGTTGAATTTTTAGTAGAGGCAGGTTTCGCCATGTTGTCCAGGCTGGTCTTGAACTCCTGACCTCAAGTGATCTGCCTGCCTCGGCCTCCCAAAGTGCTGGGATTATAAGCACGAGCCACAGCACTCAGCCTAAACTGCACACTTTAAAGTGGTTAAGATGGCACATTCCATGTTGTGGGTATTTTACCACAATGTTAAAAAAACAAAACAAAACAAAAAAAACAGAAAGGAAGGCCAGGCACAGTGGCTCATACCTGTAATCCCAGCAGTTTGGGAGGCCGAGGCGGGCAGATCACCTGAGGTCAGGAGTTCAAGACCAGCCTGACCAACATGGAGAAACACCGTCTCTATTAAAAACACAAAATTAGCCAGGCGTGGTGGTGCATGCCTGTAATCTCAGCTACTCAGGAGGCTGAGGCAGGAGAATCACTTGAACCCGGGAGGTGGAGGTTGCAGTGAGCTGAGATCACACCATTGCACTCCAGACTGGGCAACAAGAGTGAAACTCCATTTCAAAAAAAAAAAAAAAAGGAAAAGGAAAAGAAAAGAAAAGAAAAGAAGCAAAACATTTGTCAAGTAAGATCCTATCAGCTAAACATGGTTTCTTTGTACAAATCTGTGTTTTCTGGCTTTTCCACAATAAAGATATATTATTTGTGTAATAAGATAAATATGCGGCTGGGTGCAGTGGCTCATTCATGCCTATAATCCCAGCATTTTGGGAGGCCAAGGTGGGAGGATCACTTGAGCCCAGGAGTTCAAGACCAGCCTGGGCAACAAGGTGAAACCTTGTCTCTACAAAAGACACTAAAGTTAGCTGAGTGCTGTGGCGTGTGCCTGTAATTCCAGCACTGTGGGAGGCTGAGATGGGAGGATTGCTTACATCCAGGAGTTGGGGACCATCCTTAGCAACATAGCAAGACTGCATCTCATTAAAAAAAATTTGGCTGGGCGTAGTGGCTCACGTCTGTAATTCCAGCACTTTGGGAGGCTGAGGCAGGCAGATCATCTGAGGTCAGGAGTTTGAGACCAGTCTGGCCAACATGGTGAAACCCCATCTCTACTAAAAAGACAAATATTAGCTGGGTGTGGTGGCGCACGCCTGTAGTCCCAGCTATGTGGGAGGCTGAGGCAAGATAATTGCTTGAACATGGGAGGTAGAGGTTGCAGAGCCGAGACTGCGCCACTGCACTCCAGCCTGAATGACAGAGACTCTGTCTCAGAAAAAAAAAAGTAAATAAAAAATAAAGGAAAACATTTAATAAAACATATGATTTTGTATCTGTATATATCATGTCTCTACTCCTCAGGAACATCAATGTCCTGGTAGACACACTGGGGGCGCTGTTCTACAATAAAAGAACTGAAAAAAACATGACAAGTAAATGCCATTGGATCCAGACTTAAGGAAAATTGTTCTCCAGGACACTACTGGGACACTTGGTGACATTTAATCAAGGACTGACTGTAGACAGTACTGTGGTCTCAGTGCTGTGTCTGCTGGGTTTGATGGTACACTGTTGTTCTTAGCAGAGGTAGGCTGAAGCATTTAGGAGTGAAGGGTCATTATATTTGCAACTTATTCCCAAACGGCTCAATCAAATCATAATGGCCCCTTCTAGCTCTTAAAAGTCATGAGGCGGCCAGGCCCGGTGGCTCACGTCTGTAATCCCAGCACTTTGGGAGGCTGAAACAGACGGAGACCACAGAGTGGAGAACCAGACTGGAGTTGTCAGCTCCTGCTTCCCAGCCCAGTGTGGCTCCTCATGGGCCATGATTCAGGACTGAATTCAGTTCCCTCCTTTTTCCTTCCCTTCCCTCCCTCCTTCCTTTAATGCCAGCCACCCTGTGTATCATCACAGGAGCCACAGAGATGAGCCTGACCTCGGCAGTGTGGGAGAAGGCAACACTCACCTAAGCAGGGACGTGAGGCAGAAGGTGCTAGTGCTTCTAGAGATAACGATACCCCACCACGCCCAGGAAGCAGGGCTCACGGCGGGCCGTGCGTGCTCCAAGGAACAGGATCATGCCGGGAACTGAGAAGACCCCAGGGCATGTGCAGGTCACCACTGCGGCTTGATGAACCACCCCAAGATGTAGCGGCATTTAAAACACTATTTTATTTGTAATCCCAGCATGTTGGGAGGCTGAGGTGGGCAGATCACGAGGTCAAGAGATCGAGACCATCCTGGCCAACATGGTGAAACCCCGTCTTTACCAAAAATACAAAAATTAGCTGGACGTGGTGGTGCGTGCCTGTAGTCCCATATACTCGGGAAGCTGAGGCAGGAGAATTGCTTGAACCTGGGAGGCAGAGGTTACAGTGAGCCGAGATCGCACCACTGCACTCCAGCCTGGGCAACAGAGCGAGACTCCGTCTCAAAAAAAAAAAAAAAAATTAGCCAGGCAGCTGGGCGCAGTGGCTCACTCCTGTAATCCCAGCACTTTGGGAGGCTGAGGCGGGCAGATCACTTGAGGTTAGGAGTTCAAGATCAGCCTGGGCAACATGGCGATACCCTGTCTCTGCTAAAAATACAAAAATTACCTGGGCATGGTGGCACAGCACCTGTAATCCCAGCTACTTGGGAGGCTGAGGCAGGAGAATCACCTGAACCTGGGAGGCAGAGGTTGCAGTGAGCCAAGATCGTGCCACTGCACTCCAGCCTGGGCGACAGAGTGAGACTATCTCAAAAAAAAGAAAATTAGCCAGGCATGGTGGCATGTACCTGTAGTCCCAGCTACTCAGGCGGCAGAGGCAGGAGGATTGCTTGAGCTCAGGAGATATGAGGCTGCAGTGAGCTATGATTGTGCCACTGCATTCCAGCCTGGGCAACAGAGCGAGACTCTGTTCAAAATAAATAAATAAATAAATAACCATTTCATTATGCTCAGATTCTGTGGGTCAAAGATTTGGACAAGGCACATCAAGGATGGCTTGTCTGCTCCTCAATGTCTTAAAGACTGACACAGTGGCTAGGGTCTGGAGTGCTCCAAGGACATGTTCACTCACAGCTCAGCTGGTGATGCTGGCTGTCACGACTGGGCTTCTCTATGAGGTGTTGTCATGTCCCCCACCTCAGCTCCCAGTGGCTGCTTGGGCTTCCTCACAGCATGGCAACTGAGATCCAAGTGTGAGCTTCCCAAGAGAGCCAGGTAGAAGCTGTATCACCTTTTTGTGTTTTTTGGAGACAGAGTCTTGCTCTGTCACCCAGGCTGGAGTGCAATGGTGCGATCTCGGCTCACTGAAACCTCCGCCTCCTGGGTTCAAGTGATTCTCCTGCCTCAGCCTTCCAAGTAGCTGGGATTACAGGCATCCACCACCACGCCTGGCCAATTTTTGTATTTTTAGTAGAGTTGGGGTTTCACCATGTTGGCCGGACTGGTTTTTAAACTCCTGACCTCAGGTAACCCACCTGCCTCAGCTTCCCAAAGTGCTGGAATTACAGGCATGAGCCACCGCACCCGGCCTGTATCACCTTTTAAAACCTGGCTTACGAGATTGCGCCATTGTACTCCAGCCTGGGCAAAAAAGAGCGAAACTCCGTCTAAAACAAACAAACAAACAAAACCTGGTTTAGGGCCGGGTGTGGTGGCTCACGCCTGTAATCCCAGCACTTTGGGAGGCCAAGGTGGGTAGATCACCTGAGGTCAGGAGTTTGAGACCAGGCTGGCCAACATGGCAAAATGGTGAAACCCCATCTCTACTAAAAATACAAAAAAAAAAAAAAATTAGCTGGGCTTGGTGGTGGGTGCCTATAATCCCAGCACTTTGGGAGGCTCAGGCGGGTGGATCACCTGAGGTCAGGAGTTTGAGACCAGCTGGCCAACATGGTGAAATGGCAAAATCCCATTTCTACTAAAAATACAAAAAAAAAAAAAAAAAATGAGCTGGGAGTGGTGGCGGGCACCTGTAATACCAGCTACTTGGGAGGCTGAGGCAGGAGAATCGCTTGAACCTAGGGGGTGGAGGTTGCAATGAGCTGAGATCGTGCCATTGTACACCAGCCTGGGCAATGGAGTGAGACTCTGTTCCATAAATAAATAAATAAATAAACAAACCTGGGCCTGGTGCAGTGGCTCATGCCTGTAATCCCAGCATTTTGGGAGGCCGACACAGGCAGATCACGAGGTCAGGAGTTCAAGACCAGCCTGGCCAACATGGTGAAACCCTGTCTCTACTAAGAATACAAAAAATTAGGCAGGCATGGTGGCGGGTGCCTGTAATCCCAGCTACTCAGGAGGCTGAGGCAGGAGAATCTCTTGAACCCGGGAGGCGGAGGTTGCAGTGAGCCGAGATGGCACCATTGCACTCCAGCCCGGGCAATAGTGCGAGACTCCATCTCAAAAATAAATAAATAAATAAATAAACCTGGCTTAGTTCTAGAGTGTTACTTCCACTGTAGTCACAGGCCTGTCCAGACTCCAGGGGAAGGCATATTGATTCCACCTCACATGGGAGAATGTTGAAGTCTTACTGTGAGAAGAACTGTGTGAGGGGAGATGGTGAGGCAGCCTAAAGGAGGGCTAATTATTTTCTCCCAAGACGGCAGCTGCACGACACCTGCTGTACCCTTCCTGCTTGCCACCCCCATCTCCAGTCCCTCCACATTTTGGGCACATATTCCAATATTCTTTTTTGGTGGCAGAATCATTGGTTTATGGGGTGGCTTCTGAAGGGTCTCTGCACCTTGTGGGCGGGGCTGTGGCTGAGCAGCCAGCCTTTCTTCCCTGCAGGAGCCTGGATACTTCCCGGCCCTCTCTAATCACCCAGACCCCTGGCCACTGAATCCAAGCAAGGCCCCCACCCTGCAGGGACCCTGGGGCTGTTCTGCAGGAGTCTCTCATGTTTCCTTGCGTGTATGATCAGCAGCACCGACTCCTTTGTTCCAGCCCATCCTCTCAAGCATGTTGGTGTAGCAAATTACCTTCAACAAAACATAGCGTAGCCTTCCTGAGTGGAATACGGGCGGGCTTTCCAGCCAGCTCCTGGGCACAGGGATCCTCTCCTGGAATGCACACGAGTGTGTGTGCAGGTGTCATCCAGCCCTCTTCACATTGCCCTGTGGGAACTGTAGGAACTGAGCTCAGGGACAAGCACCACAGTGCTGAGACTCAGGCCACTGTAGACCTGTGAGTAAAAATCTGTCCTGTCTCACATCCAGGCGTTGGTGTCCTTTGTCAGCATGCGTGAACCAGTGGCAGACCACCTTTCAGGCTGGGCTCGGTGGCTCACACCTGTAATCCCAGCACTTTGGGAGGCCAAGGCGGGCAGATCACCTGAGGTCAGGAGTTCGAGACTAGCCTGGCCAACATGGCGAAGCCCCGTCTCCACTTAAAAAAATACAAAAATTAGCCGGGCATGGTGGCAGTCGCCTATGATTCCAGCCCCCGAGGCTGAGGCAGGAGAATCACTTGAACCTGGGAGGCGGAGGTTACAGTGAGCCGAGATCGCACCACTGCACTCCAGCCTGGGTGACAGAGCAAGACTCCGTCTCAAAAAAAAAAAAGCAAAAGAGTTGAACAAATATTTCACAAAGATAGATATATAAATGGCCAATAAGTACATGAAAAGATGTTCAGCATCTTATGAGGCAAATGCAAATTAAAATCACTAAGAGGCCAGGCGTGGTGGCTCAAGCCTGTAATCCCAGCACTTTGGGAAGCTGAGTCGGGCCGATCTCTTGAGTCCAGGAGTTCGAGATGAGCCTGACTATCATGGTGAATCCCCGTCTCTACTAAAAATACAAAAATTAGGGGCCAGGCGCGGTGGCTCACGCCTGTAATCCCAGCACTTTGGGAGGCCAAGGCGGGTGGATTACTTGAGGTCAAAAGTTGGAGACCATCCTGGCCAACATGGTGAAACCCCATCTCTACTAAAAATACAAAAATTAGCCAGACGTGGTGGTGGGCACCTGTAATCCCAGCTCCTCGCGAGTCTGAAGCAGGAGAATCGCTTGAACCTGGGAGACGCAGGTTGCAGTGAGCCGAGATGGCACCATTGCACTCTAGCCTGCGGGACAAGAGCGAAACTCCATCTCAAAAAACAAAAAAAAACAAAAATTAGCCGGTTGTGGTGGCATGTACCTCTAATCCCAGCTACTTGGGAGGCTGAGGCAGGAGAATCGCTTGAACCTGGGAGGCGGAGGTTACAGTGAGTCAAGATCATGCCACTGCACTCCAGCCTGGGCAACAGAGCAAGACTCCGTCTCAAAAAAAAAAAAAAAAAAATTAGCCGGGCTTAGTGGTGTGCACCCGTAATCCCAGCTACTCAGGAGGCTGAGATGGGAGAATTGCTTGAACCCAGGAGGCAAAGGTTGCAATGAGCCAAGATAGTGCCACTGCACTTCAGCCTGGGTGACAGAGTGAGACTCTGTCTCAAAAGAGAAAAAAAAAACCACCCACAGAGAGAACTACACGTTCACCAGAATGACTCAGATTTAAAAGACTGATACCACCAGACGCTGGGGAAGACGTGGAACAACTGGAATGCCCACAGCTCACTGATGGGAGGGTTAGATGGGCAGTCACCTAGGAGAAAGGCCTGGAAGTTTCTTTCTCTCTTTCTTTCTTTTTTTGGAAATAGAGTCTCTGTTGCCCAGGCTGGAGTGTGGTGGCATGATCTTGGCTCAGCGCAGTCTCCGCCTCCCAGGCTCAAGCGATCCTCCCACCTCAGCCTCCTGAGTAGCTGAGACTACAGGTGCATGACATCACATTCAGCTCACTGTTATATTTTTAGTAGAGACAGGGATTTGCCATGTTGCCCAGGCTGGCCTCGAACTCCTGGGCTCAAGCAATCCTCCTGCCTCAGCCTCACAACATGCTGGGATTACAGGTGTGAGCCACTGTGCCCAACCAGAAGTTTCTTTTTTTCTTTTTTTTTTTTTTTCCTGAGATGGAGTCTTGCTCTGTTGCCCAGAGCTGGAGTGCAATGGCGTGATCTCTGCTCACTGCAAGCTCCGCCTCCCAGGCTCAAGCGATTCTCCTGCCTCAGCCTCCTGAGTAGCTGGGATTACAGGCACGTGCCACCATGCTGGGCTAATTTTTTTTTTCTTTCTTTTTTTTTTTTTGAGATGGAGTTTTGCCCTTGTTGCCCTGGCTGGAGTACAATGGCACGATCTTGGCTCACCGCAACCTCCACCTCCTAGGTTCAAGTGATTCTCCTGCTTCAGCCTCCTGAGTAGCTAGGATTACCAGTATGTGCCACCATGCCCAGCTAATTTTGTATCTTTAGTAGAGATGGGGTTTCTCCATATTGATCAGGCTGGTCTCTAACTCCTGACCTCAGATGATCTGCCTGCCTCGGCCTCCCAAAGTGCTGGGATTACCGGCATGAACTACCGTGCCTGGCCTAATTTTTGTATTTTTAGTAGAGACAGGGTTTCACCATGTTGGCAAGGCTGGTCTTGAACTCCTGACCTTGTGATCCGCCCACCTCAGCCCCACAAAGTGCTGGGATTAACAGGCGTGAGCCACCATGTCCAGCCCAGAAGTTTCTTATAGAACTAAACATGCCTGGCTGGGCACGATGGCTCACGCCTGTAATCCCAGCACTTTGGGAGGCTGAGGCGGGTGGATCATGAGGGCAGGAGATTGAGACTGTCCTGGCTAACACAGTAAAACCTCCATCTCTACTAAAAATACAAAAAATTACCTCTGTGTGGTTGCACGCACCTGTAGTCCCAGCTACTCAGGAGTACTCAGGAGGCTGAGGCAGGAGAATCACTGGAACCTGGGAAGCGGAGGTTGCAGTGAGCTGAGATCACACCACTGCGCTCCAGCCTGGGCAACAGAGGGAGACTCCGTCTCAAAAAAAAAAAAAACAAAACAAAACAAGCAAACAAACATATGCCTACCTGATGAACTAGCAATTTCATTCCTAGGTTTTGTTGTTGTTGTTGTTGTTGATCTTCTGAAATAGAGTCTTGCTCTGTCGCCCAGGCTGGAATGCAGTAATGCCATCTTAGCTCACTGCAACCTCCACCTTGTGGGTTCAAACGATTCTCGTACCTCAGCCCCTTGAGTAGCTGGGATTACAGGCACGTGCCACCATGTCCAGCTAATTTTTTTTGTAGTTTTAGTAGGGACAGGGTTTTGACATGTTGTCCAGGCTGGTCTCAAATGATCTGCCCTCCTTGGCCTCCCAGAGTGCTGGGACCACAGGCATGAGGCACTGTACATGGCCTTCCTAGGTATTTACCTAAGAGAAATGAAAATGCATGTTCACCAACAGGCTTGTATAAGAAAGCTGAAATTAGCTTTACTCATATCAACCAAAATGGAAGCAGCCCAGCTTCTATCAGCAGGAGAATGGCAAACAAATGTGGGACAACGTGGATGAATGTCAAAAATGAGGTGAGTGAAAGACGCTAGACACAAAAGTAGATGCTATGTGACTTCATATAAAACGCTAGAACAGGCAAAACAGGTCTACATTTAAAAAATAAAAACTGGGGTGGGGCGCGATGGCTCCTGCCTGTAATGCCAGCACTTTGGGAGGTGAGCAGATCACCTGAAGTCAGGAGTTTGAGATCAGCCTGGCCAAAATGGTGAAACCCCATCTCTACTAAAAATACAAAAATTAGTAGGGCGTGGTAGTGCGTGCCTGTAATCCCAGCTACTTGGGAGGCTAAGGCAGGAGAATTGCTTGAACCCGGGAGGCGGAGTTTGCAGTGAACTGAGATTGCGCCATTGTACTCTAGCCTGGGTGACAGAGAGAGACTCCGTCTAAAAAAAAAAAAAAAAAAAAAAAGTCCAGGCGTTTGGGAGGCTGAGGCAGGAGGATTGCTTGAGGCCAGGAGTTCAAGACCAGCCTGGGCAACATAGTGAGACCTCCTTGATACAAAATAAAAAATAAATAAACAGCCGGGCGTGGTGGCTCATGCCTGTAATCCTAGCACTTTGGGAGGCTGAGGTGGGCGGATCACTTGAGGTCAGGAGTTCAAAACCAGCCTGGCCAACATGGTGAAACCCCATCTCTACTAAAAATACAAAAAAATAGCCGGGCGTGGTGGTGGGCGCCTATAATCCTAGCTACTTGGGAGGCTGAGGCAGGAGAATTGCTTGAACCTGGGAGGTGGAGGTTGCAGTGAGCCAAGATTGTGCCATTGCACTCCAGCCTGGGCAACAAAGTGAGACTCTGTCTCAAAAATAAACAAACAAACAAACAAACAAACCCAACAGTGGTTGCCTGGGGTCAGATGGGAAAGGGCATGAGGCAACCCTGCAATGTGATGGAAACGTTCCATTTCCTGGTAGGGACTTCAGTTACACAAGTGAAAGGTTTCTCACAACTCCTCATACCATTATACTTACATGTGTCAAAACCCATAGAATATCCAATACTGTGTACAATAGTACAATACAGAGAGTGAGCCCTTATATAAACTCTGGACTTAGTTAATATATGAATATTCGTCCATTGGTTGTAACTAATGTACCACACTAGTGCAGGATTTTAGTGGTAGGGTAACTAGGTACAGGACATACATGGCAATTCGTTGTACTTTTTGCTCAAATTTTCTGTGAGCCTAAAACTGCTTTAACGAAACACAATTAAAAACGAAACAAAACCGGCCAGGCGTGGTGGCTCATGCCTATAATCTCAGCACTTTGGGAGGCCAAGGCAGGTGGATCATTTGAGGACAGAAGTTTGAGACCAGCCTGGCCAACATGGTGAAACCCCAAAAATACAAAAATTAGCTGGGCAGTAGTGGCGCGCGCCTGTAATCCCAGTTACTTGGAAGGCTGAGGCACGAGAATTGCTTGAGCCTGGGAGGTGGAAGTTGCCGTGAGCAGAGATTGCACCACTGCACTCCAGTCTGGGCAACAGAGTGAGACCCTGTCTCAAAACAAAACAAAACCACTGTTTAGTCTCTGAAATAAAGGTCAATATCATGTAAAACAAAACTCTTCAAATGCTGTCCTTAAGATTTATGCATTTTACCACGTGTAAATGTTTCCTAAAACAAACAAGCAAAGAATATCGGATTCCATTAATGCTATGAATGCTGAAGCGTTTAGAGGTGGTGTGTACTGATCTTTGCAATTTACTTTGAAATGCATTAAAAATGTATTGATAGATGGAAGAATGGGGAGGAGAGATGTGATAAAAGAAATAAGCTATCTATCTATCTATCTATCTATCTATCTATCTATCTATATTTTTTTTTTTTGAGACGGGGTCTTGTTCTGTTGCCCAGGCTGGAGTGCAGTGGCGTGATTTCGGCTCACTGCAACCTCTGTCTCCCAGGTTCAAGAAATTCTCCTGCCTCAGCCTCCCAAGTAGCTGGGACTACAGGTGCGTGCCACCACGCCCAGCTAATTATTTGTATTTTTAGTAGAGATGGGGTTTTGCCATGTTGGCCAGGCTGATCTTGAACTCTTGGCCTCAAAGTGATCCACCCGCCTCGGCCTCCCAAAGTGCTGGGATTACAGGCACGAGCCACTGCGCTCAGCCCAGGCAAAATATTAATGGTAGAATCCTGGTGGTGGGTATGTGAACGTTCACTGTACAGTTTGTTATTTTTTTTGAGACACACGGTCTTGCTCTGTGGTCCAGGCAGGAGTGCAGTGGCATGATCATAGTTCACTGTAACCTTGAACTTCTGGGCTCAAGGGAGCCTCCCATCTCAGCCTCCAGAGTAGCTGAGACTACAGGTGTACACCACCAGGCGTGGTTAATTTTTTTCTTTAAATTTTGTGTACAGTTGGTGTCTCACTATGTTGCCCAGGTTGGTCTCGAACTCCTGGCCTCAAACAATCCTCTTCCCTTGGCCTCCCAAAGTACTGGGATTACAGGTGTAAGCCACTGCACCCAGCCTTCACTGTAAAGGTTTTTCAACTCTTCTGTAAATGTATTTTCATAATAAAATGTTGGGAGAAAATCTCCAATATAGAATCTGTTTTCCATGGCAAATCCCTAATCGCAGGTACCACAGCCCCACTGTTTCCCTCTATCAGTGTTCTTCAAACCATTTTGAAATTATCTGGATGACATAGATGTCTTCCCTTCTCCCAGTTTCTGGCATAACCTTTTGGATAACCCCATAAAACACGTCCAGTCTCCATGCCACATATTGTGGGAAGTCCAGCACTTTCCTCAAGATATCTCGTGATTCCTTGAGAGGAAGTGAAGTGGGGTAAATATTCTCCTGGTCACTTGGAGTACTGTTGCCCTGGCACCTGGCTCAAGTCCAGAGACACAGGTGGGGCTCAGTTGGCATAGGGTGATCCCAGTGCACCCAGCCAGGCTGAGCTTGGTTGGTGATGTCTTCCTCCCTGCTGCCATTTGAGCCTCAGTCCTCATCTGCAGAAATGCTGGTCCCAGGGGAACGCCCAGACGGCTTCCCTCGCTGCCTGGCGCCTCCAGCTATCTTAAAGCTTAGGCTGGCACTGGCGCAGCCTCCCTCCAGCTGTACCAGGAAACAAGACACAAATGCTGGGGGTCTGGGTCACCAGGCCATGTGAGGAAACCAGCTACCACAACCGAGGCTTGCTGAGACAGAATCCCAGGCGTGGGAGACAGTGCTGCTAAGCGGTCACAGTGGCCTGCTGGCCCTGGGAGAACCCAGGGCTCTGTTCTCTCAGGAGCCCCTGGGCTATCCTGCGGGAGTGGAGTGTGTGTGAAGGACAGAGGGACAGACTGAGGGGTGGCTTCCTGGCAGGGTGTCCACCACACCTCTTTCTGATCTCCAGCATGCCTTTCCCTGCAGTTCTGAAGGAAGTGGCCCCTGGAGCTCTGTGCTGAGCGGCCCCAGCTTTTTAAAGAAAAAACACCCTGGCCGGGTGCAGTGGCTCATGACTGAAATCCCAGAACTTTGGGAGGCCGAGGTGGGTGGATCACAAGGTCAGGAGTTCAAGACCAGCCTGGCCAAGATGGTGAAACCCCGTCTCTATTAAAAATACAAAAATTAGCCAGGCATGGTGGCAGGCACCTGTAATCCCAGCTACTCGGGAGGCTGAGGCAGGAGAATTGCTTGAACTCTGCGGGGCGGAGGTTGCAGTGAGCCGAGATTGCACCACTGCACTCCAGCCTGGGCAACAGAGTGAGACTCCGTTTCAATAAAAAAAAAAAAAAAGAAAGGAAAAAACACCCTGGAAATCAGAGGAATTCCATTTTTAGAATTGAAGCCTGAGACCAGAGAGGGTGTGACCTGCGGCTGAGAGCAAGGCAGGCCAGATCCCAGATTAGCCAGGTCCGGATGCCAGGCAGCCCCTCCCTGGCCCAGCACACCCGTCCGGTGACTCGTCCCTAAGCCTCTTGCTGACAAGGAGGGTGAGCAGACTGCGGGGAGGGGTCAGGGCTGCGTGGAGTCAACCAGCCTGCTCTTCCCACGGCCTGTGCTTCCCCCGCCCCTGCCCCGCCAGCCAGGTCACCCCTCCCAGCCGGACGATGGGCACCCGAGTACAGCTGCCAGCCAGGGACAGGCTTCAGGCTGCCTCCACCCTGCCCTTCTTCTTCTCTCCCTCTTTCCTCCCCACCCCCTTCCTCCCTCCTTTCTTCAGGCATTCATAGACAGGGCTGCCCACAAGATTGCAGACCCTCAAGAACCAAAGGGAAATCCCTGCCTGCTTGTTTCTTCCAAAAAGCCACTCGCAAAGACAGACATCTACAAACATCTACAGTAAAAAGATGAATAGTGTAAAAAATAACAACTTCTTGTTCCATTCTCCACTTGAGACAAATGGGACTGCATGGTTTGTTCCATGTGGGCACTGCAGTTCCTTCCTGCGGCTCCTCCACCTGCTGCAGCCTTCCCACCTGCCACGTGAGTGTCCCTCTCCCTTATCTCCTGGATCCCCGAGGGACGCAGGGCTTCCCTCTGCACTTCTTCAGTCCTCTCATCTTAGTTCCTGCTGGCGGTCAGCTCACTTGTCCAGGGCACCTGGTTCTGTTGCTCAGCCTGGCACCTGATACTAGTAGTTCTCAATAAATACTGAGAATGACATGAATATGAAAAATTGTAGGCTCTATGCTTGTCTCTGATGTCCCAGGGGCCTGGCAAATGGCAGAAGGTGGGTAGTTCCCCACCTCCCTTTTTTTTGAGACAGGGTCTCACTCTGTTGCCCAGGCTGGAGTGCAGTGACACAGTCATAGCTCACTGCAGCCTTGACCTCCTGGGCTCAAGTGATCCTTCCACCTCAGTTCAGCCTTCCGAGTAGCTGAGACTGTAAGGGTGCATCACTATGCCTGGCTAATTATTAAATTTTTTTGTAGAGTCAGGGTCTTACTATGTTGCCCAGGCTGTCCATGCCTTTTAATCCCAGGCAGCACCTTAGGAGCCCAGCCTAGGAGCTGCTAACGGCTCCAAGGACTGCAGGATCTCCTGAGGATCATGGCAGAAGTCAGGGACTTAAGGGGACCCAATGAGTCTGCTCCCTTTGAAAGGGGAGCAAGAGGAGCATCTCTGTGCAAAGGAAGCCTGGAGAAGCAGCAGCCCAGCCCTTCTCTCATGCTTGCTTGAGGGGTGCCCTTGCAGCTGCGTCAGGTGCTGAGCAGGCTGTGGGGACGAGGACACCAGCCCCTCCTGTTCTCTGCTTACAGGCAGAGGAGAAGGCAGCTGTGTACACTGACCACATGGTACACATTGGGGAAGGGACAGGTGGGTGGTCAGAGGAGGCCTTGACCCAGGCAGGTGCTGTCAGAAGAGGCTTCCCCCAGGAAGTGACTATCATTTGAATCCTGGAGCACTGGGGGGAATGGGGGAGGGAGAACATTCTAGGCAGAGTGAATACTATGTACAGGGGCATGGCTATGTGAGAGACCAGGGTGAACTCAGGAACAGATAAGGGTGTTCAGAGCACAGGAGACCAGGAGGTTGGCAGCACCAGGCCCTGGGGGCCTTGTTGACCAACCCAAGGAATGTGAAGTTGCTGCAGAGAGTGATGCGTGGCAGCACTGGTGGATGAATTGGCCTTTTCTCCTTTCCTCCAACACTCCAGGGTCATTCCTGCCTGAGGACTCCTGCTCGCAGAGCTCTCCTGGGGCTTTTTATTTATTTATTTATTTTTTGAATCTGGCTCTGTTGCCCAGGCTTGAGTGCAGTGGCGTGATCTTGGCTCACTGCAACCTCTGCCTCCCAGTTTCAAGCAATTCTCCTGCCTCAGCCTCCCGAGTAGCTGGGACCACAGACGTGCGCCACCACACCTGGCTAATTTGTTGTATTTTAGTAGAGATGTGGTTTCAGTGTGTTGCCCATGCTGGTCTTGAACTCCTGAAGGCACTCTACCTGCCTCGGCCTCCTGAAGTGTTGGGATTACAGGCGTGAGCCACCTCGCCAGGCCTCTCCTGGGGCTTTGAACGCCTGCCTCCTTCCACTCATTTGCGTCTCAGTTCACCCGCCTGCCTCCGAGTTCACCCCTGACCACCTAGACTCTGCTTGTTCCATCATCTTTGTTCCATCTCTGCCTGTTCCATCATCTCAGCAAGATCCGGTATTTCCTTACGTGTTTATGGCCTACTTCTCCTCATTGGAATGTAAACTCTTAGAAAGCAGAGATCTTATCGATCTTGTTCACCTATGCATCCTTGGCTGTTATCACGAGGATCATGGGGAGAGCAACAAATATTTGTTGAGGAAATAAAAGAACAAGGTAATAAAGCCAGAACAAAGTGGTGGCAGTGGAGATGGATTCAAGAAATACTGAGAGGCCGGGCATGGTTGCTCACACCTGTAATCTCAGCACTTTGGGAGGCCAGCTGGGAGGATCACTTGTGGCCAGGAGTTCGAGATCAGTCTGGGCAACATAGCAAGATCTCCTCTCTGCAAAAAATTTAAAAAACATTAGTTTGGAGTGGTGGTGCACACCTGTAGTCCCTAGCTACTTGGGAGGCTGCGGCAAGAGGATCTCTTGAGCCCAGGAGTTCGAAGTTACAGTGAGCTATGATTGCCACTGCCCTCCAGTCAGAGTGACAAAGATACCCTAACTCAAAGAAAGAAAGAAATATTGAGGAAGTAGAATCTTTTCCACCTGTTGTAGTAGGGCGTAAGGGAGCGGTGCAGGCATCCCAGGTTTCTGGGTAGGGTTGTGGGTGAGCAGAGGGGACAGTTACTGGGCCCAGCGGCACAGAAAGAATGAGCACTCGATGCTTTGCGGTGTCCAGCCCAGTGGCTGAGCTTAGCGACATCCAAGCTGCAGTCTGGCTGAAATCACTAACCTGAAAGTGGTATGGAGAAGGTTTGACCCTGACTCGGTGCCTCTCCCCGGGCCAACCCTAACGTGTTACCTAGGAGCTCCCCCTTTGTAGCCCACCTTTGTCTTTATAAATGAGATAAAAGTAACCAGACCTCCCTGGAAAAACCGAGGAGCACTTGCTTCTCTCGTGACTGCGGGGCGTGACTGCAGGCTTCACACAGGGCTGCTGGTGCTCGGTGATAACATCGGAAAGGAACAGCAGTTCACAAGATGGGGTGGGGGGACTGGCCCAGGAACCCCTCCAGGTTAAATGATGCCTCCGGGCCCCGCACTTGGGACGTCTGCAGGCACTGGGAGGGTTTTTCCCAAGCCACTGGCAGCAGCGAGCAGAGCCTCGCCCACTGAATCAGCATGTCCTCCCGGCTGGCTGCTGAGTCAGGCCTGCGGAGCCGGCGAAGCCGCAGGACTTGACCCAAGCGCGCTCCGCTGCCCTTCAGGCCGGGCTGGAGGTCGAGGCCCTGCAGCCAGGGAGATGCGCCGGTGGCTGCGTGGGGACAGAGAGGGGGTGTCTCCCACCCTCACAGCCTACACCCCGACCCTTCCCCTTTGCCCGTCTGAGGCGCAGTTTGTGTCGAGGGGGAGCGCCTGGAAAGTTTCCTCGTACAGATAGGAGGGTCCAAAAGCCCCGAGAAGAGGGAATAATGAGAAAGGGAGGGCGCAGGGTTAGGGGTCAGGATCTCGACCAAAGGCTGTCGGTTTTCCTGGAGAAGGGAGAAAGGCCTGGCCGGGATCCTGTGATTCCGGGGCCTCCCGAAGGCCTCCTAGCTGGGTTTTGGGGGGACCGAAATGAGCGCATGAAGCTCGCGGGCCTGGGAGTGGGGCGGGGCGGGAGCCCAGTGGTGGCGGCTGCGGCCGGGCCTGCACCTTCCCCGGCCGCATTCCGGTAGGGCCCACAGTCCGGCTGGAAGGGAAGCTGCCGAAGCGCTCGGTCATCGCGGCTGCGGCGTCGGAGAGGCCAGGGCCTGGCCGCCCACCCTCCGAGCCGCGCCCTGCCCCGAGCGCCCCGCCCCCGTCCGCGTTACAGCCGGGAGGCCCGCTGGGTCCTGCACCGTCACCCTCCTCCCTGTGACCGCCCACCTGATACCCAAACAACTTTCTCGCCCCTCCAGTCCCCAGCTCGCCGAGCCCTCGCGGGGAGGCACCCAGCCTCAGTTTCCCCAGACCTGGTCGGTGCGAGAGGCGATGACGTCATGCCGGCGCGCGGCATTGTGGGGCGGGGCGAGGCGGGGCGCCGGGGGGAGCAACACTGAGACGCCATTTTCGGCGGTGGGAGCGGCGCAGGCGGCCGAGCGGGACTGGCTGGGTCGGCTGGGCTGCTGCTGCGAGGAGCCGCGGGGCTGTGCTCGGCGGCCAAGGGGACAGCGCGTGGGCGGCCGAGGATGCTGCGGGGCGGCCGCGCCGGCGCCCCTCGCTGGTGACTGCTGCGTCGCGCCTCACACAGCCGAGGCGGGCTCGGCGTACAGTCGCGGCTCCGCGCGCGCGCCCGGCGGCGCTCCAGGTGCTGACAGCGCGAGAGAGCGCGGCCCTCAGGAGCAAGGCGGTGAGTCCCCGGCGTGCGTCCCGGACCGCGGCCCGCTCCTCATCCTCCGCCCCATCCCTGTCCCGCTCCTCTTCGGACCCGCCCTGGCCGCAACTCTGTCTCCATCCAGGTCCCCTTCCCTGTTTGGGTCCCGGCCCCTCTCGGTTCCCACCCCGGTATCCCCCCCAGTTCACTGCCCCGGCCGGTCCGCGACCCCTTCCAGGTTCAGGTCGGGTTCTTGTCCCCGGCCCCTTTGCCAGCCCCGGCTCCCGGCGCCGCGCGTCCTCTCATCCGCGTCCCACTGCAGGTTCCGGTCCCCGGCCCTGCCCAGGGCCCCGCCCTGGCCCCGCATCCCCGGCTTGGTCCTGCTGCGGGCGGCGGCGGCCGTTCCCGGGGACAGCTGTGGACCCCGGGAGCCCGCGACAGGGGAGGTGGCCGACCCCGGGATCGCGGCGGGCGGGGAGGCCGGAGGCCTGGCGGGGCTGGCTTTGTCCGATTCCTCCTCTTCCTTCCACCCCCGCCTCTCCCGGCACCGCCCTGAGCGGACGCGCCTGTCATCCTCGCGGGCGGCGGGGGGCCGGGTCCCTCCCGAGAGCTGGCTCCGCTTTGCCTCCTTGGCGACCCCTTTTTTTCGGTAACCGGATGCGAAACGTTTCAGGCGACCCTGTTCACCTAGGCTGGCGTTGCTCCAACTAAACTTGAAGCAGCCCCCGTCCTGGAATGCTTTTTCCATGTAAAATTGGGTGTACCCTTTTCCTTAAGAAAATTAAAATAAAGCGTTAAAATAGTGAAATTAATGCGTGATGGAGTGGATGGTTTTATAACTTAACATTTGTAGGTCATTTCTAGGTATATTTGTATTAGAATTGTTGCTGCCTGTTACTGTTTTATTATTTAAATGAATTAAGAATTTACATATTAAGCGTTTGAAAAGGAATACTTACAAAAATGATGTTTTTTAAAAATGTGAGAACAAAAAATTTGGGATGTACTATTTCAGGTGTTCTGTAAAAGGGCAGTTAGAGCTTTGATTCTTTGCATTAGTTAAATTCCAAGGCCTTTTTTTTGGTACGGCATGACTAAGCCATTGATCAGAATTAGCTCGGAATACATTGCACTAGTTTAGTGAAAAACACTTTAGAAAACTGGAAGAACCTCCTTAAGTTATATTACAGACATGGCCTTGCTTCTTTCAGGGATTGTCAGCAAGCCAGTTGTGGTGAGAAATTTGACCTATTGCTCTGTTTCCTAAATATTTGTAGGAATACAATGATACTAAGTATGAAGTGTATTTCAACTTGTATGGAATTCTGTGTGGGAGGGTAGGCACTCTAAAGAGCCAGTGTCTCTCTAAGTCATCAAAGAATGCAACATCATGTTGCAGTTGAGCCTGGCAGCCCTGTCTGGCACTGAGTGCTGTGGAGGACCCAGGTGGTAACCTCTAACCCTACTGCAGCCTTGGCGCACCTCACCTTGCCTAGCATTGTCTTAGAAAAGCATCCAGACATGCACAGGACTCTGGACAGCATTTATCTCCAGCAAGTGGGGAGGGAGTGACACTGGGGAGAGGCACACAGTATCTTAAATATTTCATAGCAAATAACTGCAGTCGTTTAAATTTATACTTTTTTTTTTTTTTTTTTTTTTTGAGATGGAGTCTCGCTCTGTCGCCTGGGCTGGAGTGCAGTGGCGCGATCTCGGCTCACTGCAAGCTCCGCCTCCCGGGTTCACGCCATTCTCCTGCCTCAGCCTCCTGAGTAGCTGGGACCACAGGCGCCTGCCACTACCACGCCCGGTTAATTTTTTGTATTTTTAGTAGAGATGGGGTTTCAACATGTTAGCCAGGATGGTCTCGATCTGCTGACTTTGTGATCCGCCCACCTCGGCCTCCCAGAGTGCTGAGATTACAGGCGTGAGCCACCCGCGTCTGGCCCAAATTTATACATTTTTTAAATTTATACATTCTTAGGCATGTTTCTCAATGTTGGAAAAAAGTCAGTGTGTAACTTTCTGTATAGGGCCGTAAACTATCTTAAAACATACTTGTATAAAAAGAAACCTAGAATAGAAAAATCAAAAGTTGAGTGAAATGTATGATTAGTATCACCTGAAAACATTCTTTGTAGATAAGTGGAATGTTAGAAACCAGTATTTTATTTTTATTTATTTAGAGCTGAGTCTTGCTGTGTGGCTCAGGCTAGAGTGCATTGGTCTGATCTCGGCTCACTGCAACCTCCGCCTCCCAGGTTCCAGTGATTCTCCTGCCTCAGCCTCCCTAGTAGCTGGGATTACAGGTGCCCACTACCACACCAGGCTGATTTTTTGTATTTTTAGTAGAGACGGGGTTTCACCATGTTGGCCAGGCTGGTCTCGAACTCCTGACCTCAGGCGATCCACCCGCCTCAGCCTCCCAAAGTGCTAGGGTTACAGGTGTGAGCCATTGCGCCTGGGCCGAAACCAGTATTTTATGTAGCAAAGAAATGATCAGTAATATACTCAAACGAGAGTATTTGGGAAGATTTAAGTGTCAAATTTCAGGGCACAGAATAAAAATGACAAGCACATTAAGATTGCAAATACTGGTCTTAAATGTCTGTTGGGAACCAACTGAATGGCAGGTACCATGCTGAGTAGTCAGCGATATGTTGATAAAAGAGCCACTGGTGGCCGGGCGTGGTCATGCCTGTAATCCTAGCTCTTTGGGAGGCCGAGGCGGGTGGATCACCTGAGGTCAGGAATTCAAGACCGGCCTGGCCAACATGGTGAAATCCCGTCCCTACTAAAAATACAAAAATTAGCCAGGTGTGGTGGTGCACACCTGTAATCCAGCTACTCGTGAGGCTGAGGAAGGAGAATCGCTTGAACCGGGAAGTGGAGGTTGTAGTGAGCCAAGATCATGTCAGTGCACCCCAGCCAGACTCCATCTCAAAACAAACAAAAGGAGCCGCTGTCAGCCTTGCAGTGGCTCACTCCTGTAATCCCAGCACTTTGGGAGGCCAAGATGGACCAATCACCTGAGGTCAGGAGTTTGAGACCCGCCTGGCCAACATGGTGAAACCCTGTCTCTACTAAAAATACAAAAAAAAAAAAACCAAAAAAAAAACTGGGTGTGGTGGCGGATGCCTCTAATCCCAGCTACTCAGAAGGCTGAGGCTGGAGAATCGCTTAAACCGGGGAGGCAGAGGTTGCAGTGAGCCGAGATCACGCCATTGCACTCCAGCCTGGGCAACAAGAGCGAAACTCCGCCTCAAAAAAAATAAAACTAAAAAAAAACCTCTGTCCTCTAGGAGCTCACAGGCTGGCATGGACAGATACCACAGACCAGGTTAAAGGCTGTGGAGTGCACTGAAGAGGCGATTCTTCACAAAAGAAAAGTACAAATCAGCCAGTGTCAGGGGGTCAGGGGTGGGATTGGGATTGGGGTTCATGCTTGGAGGAAATAAATCCTGAGGTTGTGCTGCTGTAAAGCAGCGTGTTGGGAAGGGGACATGGGAGTGAGTGTGGAAAGATGACGTTAGGAGAGGCCTTGAATGACTTCTTGGAAGTCTACTTTCATTCTGAGGTTTACAAGGGAGGGTTGGAAGATTTTTTTTTTTTTTTTTTTGAGATGGAGTCTTGCTCTGTCACCCAGGCTGGAATGCAGTGGCACGACCTCTGCTCACTGCAGCCTCCACCTCCCAGGTTCAAGTGATTCTCCTGCCTCAGCCTCCCGAGTAGCTGGGACTACAGGTGTGCGCCACCACCCTTGGCTACTTTTTTGTATTTTTAGTAGAGATGAGGTTTCACCATGTTGGCTAGGCTGGTCTCGAACTCCTGACCTCAGGTAATCTGCCCACCTTGGCCTCCCATAGTGCTGGGATTACAGGCGTGAGCCACCGCGCCCGGCCGCAGGGTTTACTTTTTACCAGTCAGTTCTGTCATGCTTCTAATGGTATCAGAATCACCTGGATCAGTGCTAGCCAGTGTGCATACTCTATAGTCGTATGCACATGCCCTGCCTAGTTCAATATTATTGCCACTGTAGTGATGGACACCAATTTTGGCCAACATTGCACAGCACTTTATTTCAGATTTCCTCAAAGCTGGGCAGTTGTTGGCGAGGATGACCAATTTCCCTTTGCCTTGTCTGATCATCTTCTGAGTCTGCTTGTACCTCAGCATGTACTTTGCACTTTTCTTTTTTTTTTTTTGAGATGGAATCTTGCTCTGTCGCCCAGGCTGGAGTGCCGTGGTGCGACCTCAGCTCACTGCAATTTCCACTTCACAGGTTCAAGCGATTCTCCTGCCTCGGCCTCTCGAGTAGCTGGGACTACAGACGCACCACCATGCCCCACTAATTTGTTTGTATTTTTAGTAGAGACGGGGTTTCACCATTTTGTCCAAGTTGGTCTCGAACTCCTGACCTCAGGTGATCCGCCCACCTTGGCCTCCCAAAGTGCTGGGATTACAAGCATGAGCCACCGCACCCAGCCTGAATTTATTTTTTAAAAATGTTTTCTTTTTCCTTTTTTTTTTTCCCGAGACTGAGTCTTGTGCTGTTGCCCAGGCTGGAGTGCAGTGACGCAGCTTCGGTTCACTGCAGCCTCTGCCTCCTGGATCCAAGCAATTCTCCTGCCTCAGCCTCCTGAGTAGCTGGGATTACAGACATGCGCCACCACACCCGGCTAATTTTTGTATTCTTAGTGGAGACGGGGTTTCACCATGTTGGCCAGTCTGGTCTCAAACTCCTGACCTCAGGTCATCTGCCCACCTCAGCCTCCCAAAGTGCTGGGATTACAGCCGTGAGCCACCATGCCTGGCCTGAGAGAATTTATTTTAAAAAATGTTTTCTTTGGCTGGGCGCGGTGGCTCACACCTGTAATCCCAGCACTTTGGGAGGCCAAGGCGGGTGGATCACGAGGTCAGGAGATTTTAGACCACCCTAGCCAACGTGTTGAAACCCCATCTCTACTGAAAATACAAAAGTTAGCCAGGTGTGGTGGCGCATGCCTGTAATCCCAGCTACTTGGGAGGCTGAGGAAGGAGAATCGCTTGAACCAGGGAGTTGGAGAATGCAGTGAGCCGAGATGGCGCTATTGCACTGCAGCCTGGCAACAGAGGGAGACTCTGTCTCAAGAAAAAAAAAATGTTTTCTTTAATTGCCTTTCTTCATTTAGGAAAGAACATTATTCCATTGATTAGCATTTAAATACATAAACTTAATCTTATGGTATGTTTGTCTGCTGACATTTTAAAAATTCAATTAAAGGTGCTTTTTGTAACCACAGAATTAATACTATCTATATTTGTATATTTTGCCCCATACTCTCGCAGTACCCTGTTACATATTCTCTTAGTCACACAGTCAGACAAAGCTGTTTTTTCCTTTCTATTTGATCAGCCAAGAACTTGGAATAGAGACATTTGCATTGTTAGGACTTACTCATTCTTGTTTTGAGAAAAAGCATGTTATCCTGTATTTTCATGTAGTACCCTTCCTTGTAGTGTCTTGTGCTTACAATTTACATCTGAAGGATGGGCCTGTGGTCCCATGGCAAATTAAGTGAACCAGCTTGCTGTCTGGTCATGACCAGGAGGCTGTCTGACCCGCCTAGGGGTAAGCACCTGACAGCTGGCTGGGCAAGTGGCCTGCTTGTAAAAATCTCTTCAGGTGCAGCCATGGTTATTTATTTATTTGTTTATTTTTGAGACGGAGTTTTGCTCTTGTTGCTGGAGTGCAGTGGCACCATCTTGGCTCACTGCAACATCCGCCTCCCGGGTTCAAGTGATTCTCCTGCCACAGCCTCCCGAGTAGCTGGGATTACAGGCATGCACCACCATGCCCGGCTAATTTTGTATTTTAGTAGAGACAGGGTTTCTCTATGTTGGTCAGGCTGGTCTTGAACTCCTGACCTCGGGTGATCTGCCCTCCTCGGCTTCCCAAGTGCTGGGATTTATAGGCGTGGGCCACCATGCTTAGCTACAGCCATGGTTATTGATAGGCCTCTTTAGATTTCTAAAAGAGCTACGTCACCTTTTCCAGAGCTATGTGTACACCTGGAAACAGTGGTATGGTTAGGTTATTGAAGAGGTAGAGGGTCTGTGTCCATAGAGGTGGCTGGTTTCAAAACAATCCCAGTGAACTTCTAAGCAGGCTGCGGGGAAAAAGTATCCAGAGGGGTTCTATCAGACTTCCTTTTCTTAATTCTGAAAGCACGTCTACAAATAAGTCACCCAAAGGCCAAATAGATGCATTTGTTTTGTCTGGCCGTTAATGTTTTCTTTTTAAAAAAATATTTATGTATTTATTTAATTTTTGAGATGGGATCTCGCTCTATTACCTAGGTTGGAGTGCAGTGTCGCAGTCTTGGCTCAGTGCAGCCTCGTGTTCAAGTGATCGTCCCACCTCAGCCCCTGAAGTAGCTGGGACTACATGTGCGCACCACCATGACCGGCTTGTTTTTTGTAGAGACAGGGTTTCATGGCATCGCCCTGGCTAGTCTCTTAACTTCTGGGCTCAAGTGATCTGCTCTCCTTGGCCTCCCAAAGTGCTGGGATTACAGACGTAAGCCACTATGCTGGGCCACCAAGATACTATTTATTTCCCTGAATATGACTTGGACTGTTCCTGTAGGCTGGTCCCTTCACCTCAGGACCCTCTTTGCTGGTATTCTTTGGGGCTTCTGCGCCTGTATATGGGGATGGGACTTGACCTTGCTGATCTGGCCAGCACTGCCAGGGTTTCCTGTTGGCTCAACTCAGATGCCCATCTCTTGGTAAAACATCCCTTATAAACCTTTGCAAGGCAAAAACCTCTGTTTTCTTCCCTCCATCCCATTTTTCCTTAATATGCTACCCTCGTCTGTATTCATAGGAACTTTATTTGAGAACTGTGAGAGTAATTCACATTTCTTTCTTGGCTGTCCTTCATTCTGTGTGCCCAGACCTGTTGCTTTTTCTACCGCATTCTTTTTCTCTTTTAGAAAATTGAAATGTAAGTCACATCACATCAAATGCCCCATTTTAAAGTGTGCAGTGCAGTGATTTTTAATGTATTCTCGGTTTTGTGCGACTACCATCTATCTAATTCCACACATTCCTTTTCCCTTTTTAGTGCTTGGTGTTTTTTTTTTTTTCTTAACTTTCTTCATCACTGTAAGCTTTCCCCACCTGGCTGAATTTCACATGATAAAACCAGGGGAGGTAAAGTGACCAAAGATGATGCCCTTTGCTTCTCTGGCCTTTGCTTTCATTTCATTATTATTATTATTTTTTTTTTTTGAGTCAGAGTCTCGCTCTGTCACCCAGGCTGGAGTCTGGGTGTATGTGTATGAAAACAGTGGGGTGTGTGGGTGTGTGTGAACATAGTGGTGTGTATGTATGAACACAGTGGGGGTGTGTGTGCATGAGCACAGTGGTGTGTCTGTATGAACATGGGGGTGTGTGTGTGAGCACAGTGTGTGTGAACACAGCGGGGGTGTATGTGAGCACAGTGGTGTGTATGTATGAACACAGTGGGGGTGTGTGTGCATGAGCACAGTGGTGTGTCTGTATGAACATGGGGGTGTGTGTGTGAGCACAGTGTGTGTGAACACAGCGGGGGTGTATGTGAGCACAGTGGTGTGTATGTATGAACACAGTGGGGGTGTGTGTGCATGAGCACAGTGGTGTGTTTGTATGAACATGGGGGTGTGTGTGTGAGCACAGTGTGTGTGAACACAGCGGGGGTGTATGTGAGCACAGTGGTGTGTATGTATGAACACAGTGGAGTGTGTGTGAGCACAGTGGTGTGTATGTATGAACACAGTGGAGTGTGTGTGAGCACAGTGGTGTGTCTGTATGAACACGGGGGTGTGTGTGTGAGCACAGTGTGTGTGAACACAGCGGGGGTGTATGTGAGCACAGTGGTGTGTATGTATGAACATAGGGTGTATGTGTGTGAGCACAAGGGTGTGTGTGTGTGTGCGTGCATGCAGAGTGGTAGGGTTCCTGAAGCAGAGGGACACTTGGGGCAAAGAGACCTTGGATTCTGTTCCTCTTGTTGGTAGAATAAGCTTAAATCACTTCATCTATCCCAGTTTCCTCAGCTGTAAATGGGAATTATAATGATAGGTCATCAAACTACCTGCAGAATTTTTTTGTTGTTATTTCAATAAAACATTACACATTTGAAAATGTTCCCAAAACTAAAATATTGGACAGATGTGAATTCTTCTTTCCTTTTTTTTTTTGAGATGGAGTCTTGCTCTGTCGTCCAGGCTGGAGTACAGTGACATGATCTTGGCTCATTGCAACCTCAGCCTCCCAAGTAGCTGGGACTACAGGCATGTGCCACCACGCCTAGCTAATTTTTGTATTTTTAGTAGCGATGGGGTTTCACCATGTTGGCCAGGCTGGTCTTGAACTCCTGACCTCAAGTGATCCGCCTGCCTCAGTCTCCCAAAGTGTTGGGATTACAGGCGTGAGCCACCACGCCTGGCTCTTTCTTGTCTTTTACTTAATTTTTTTTGTGACAGGGTCTCGCTGTGTCACCTAGGCTGGAGTGTAGTGGTACAGCCAAGGCTTACTGTAGCCTTGAGCTCCCAGGCTCAAACAATCCTCCCACCTTAGCCTCCTGAGTAGCTGGGACCACAGGCGTGTGCCACCACACCCAGCTAATTTTTATTTTTGTAGAGACAGGGTCTCACTGTATTCCCCAGGCTGGTCTTGAACTCCTGGGCTCAAGCAGTGCTCCTGTCTTGGCCTCCCAAAGCGCTGGGGTTACTGGTATGAGCCAACACACCCGGCCCAGATGTGAATTCTTTATTTTTATTTTATTATTTTTGAGACAGGGTCTCAACTCTGTCACCCAGGCTGGAGCACAATGGTGCAATCATGGCTCACTGCAGCCTTGATTTCCTGGACTCTAGTGATACTCACACCTCAGCCTCCTGAGTAGCTGGGACCACAGGTGCATGTCACCACACCCAGCTAATTTTGGTAATTTTTTTTAGGATGGGGTTTTGCCATGTTTCCCTGTCTGGCTTTGAAATCTGAGCTCAAGAGATCCACCCGCCTTGGCCCCCCAAAGTGCTGGGATTACAGGTGCGAGGCACTGAGTCAGGCTGTGAATTCTTTATTTTATTTTCTTTATTTTTGAGACAGAGTTTCGCTCTGTTGTGGAGTGCAGTGGCACGATCTTGGCTCACTGCAAACTACTTTCCAGGTTCATGCGATTCTACTGCCTCACCCTCCCGAGTAGCTGGGATTACAGGCGTGCACCACTATGCCTGGCTAATTTTGTATTTTTAGTAGAGACAGGATTTCACCATGTTGACCAGGCTGGTCTCGAACTCCTGACTTCAGGTGATCGGCCCACCTTGGCCTCCCAAAGTGCTGGGATCAAAGGAGTGAGCCACTGCACCTGGCATGTGAATTCTTTTTTTTTTGAGACAGAGTCTTGCTCTGTCGCCCAGGCTTGAGTGCAGTGGCGCTATCTCTGCTCACTGCAAGCTCCACCTCCCGGGTTCATGCCATTCTCCTGCCTCAGCCTCCTGAGTAGCTGGGACCACAGGCACCCGCCACCATGCCTGGCTGATTTTTTGTATTTTTAGTAGAGATGGGGTTTCACCGTGTTAGCCAGGATGGTCTCGATCTCATGACCTTGTGATCCACCCGCCTCGGCCTCCCAAAGTGCTGGGGTTACAGGCGTGAGCCACAGCGCCCAGCCCTGTGAATTCTTAATATACATATTGTATGTATACTTTTTTGGTTTTGTTTTTATCAAGTTATATATGTATTTTGTACTTATATGTAGATTCGAAAATAAACTTTTAATTTTAGAATAGTTACAGATTTACAGAAAAGTTGCAAAGATAGTACAGAGGGTTCCCACATACTTTGCATCCAATTTCCCCTAATGTTAATATCCTACATTACTATGATACATTTGTGACAACCAAGGAACCAACATTGGTACATTACTATTATTATTACTATTATTATTATTATTTTTTGAGACAAAGTTTCGCTACGTCTCCGAGGCTGGAGTGCAGTGGCTCCATGGCTCACTGCAACCTCTGCCTCCTGGGTTCCAGCAATTCTTCTGCTTCAGCCTCCCTAGTAGCTGGAAATACAGGCATGCGCTACTACGCCTGGCTAATTTCTGTACTTTTAGTAGAGATGGGGTTTTGCCATGTTGGCCATGCTGGTCTCGAACTCCTGCCCTTAAGTGATCCACCTGCCTCGGCTTCCCAGTGTTGGGATCACAGATGTGAGTCACTGCGCCCAGTCTGGTACATTATTATTAACTAAACTCCACTTTATTTGGATATCACTAGTTTTTCCCTTGTCCTTGTTGTACCTCAGGATCCCATCCAAGATACCATATCACATTTAGTCATCGTGCCTCCTGCTCTGTGGCTGTTTTCTTAGACTTTCCTTGTATTAGAGGACTGTCCTAGCTTGCGAGGCTGTAACAAAGCACCACAGGCTAGTGACTTACGAACAACATAAGCCACAGTCCTGGAGGCTGGAAGTCTGGGATCAGGGTGCCAGCATGGTCAGATTCTGGTGCAGGCCCTCTTTCTGGTTGCATGCTACCGACTTCCATATGTATTCTCACATGGTGAAAAGAGTGTGAGAGAGTTCCCTTTTTAAAAAAATTTTAATTATAATTATTTTTTTGAGACAGGGTCTGTCTCTGTTGCCCAAGCTGGGGTGCAGTGGCACAATCTTGGCTCACTGCAACCTCCGCCTCCTGGGTGCAATTCATCCTCCCACCTCCACCTCAGCCTCCCAGGCTCAATTCATCCTCCTACCTGAGCCTCCCAAGTAGCTGGGACTACAGGTGCACACTACAACACCTAGCTAATTTTTGTATTTTTTGTAGAGATGGGGTTTCACCATGTTGCCCAAACTGGTCTTGAACACCTGAGCTCAAGCTATCTGCCTGCCTTGGCATCCCAAAGTGTTGGGATTATAGGTATCAGCCGCTATACTCTGCCTGGGTTCCCTTTATTTTTTATTTTTTTGAGACAGAGTCTCACTCCATCACCCAGGCTGGAGTGCAGTGGCGTGATCTCAGCTCACTGCAACCTCTGCCTGCCGGGTTCAAGCTATTCTCCTGCCTCAGCCTCCTGACTAGCTGGGATTACAGGCATGCACCACCATACCCGACTAATTTTGTATTTTTAGTAGAGACGGGGTTTCACCATGTTGACTAGGCTGGTCTCGAACTCCTGATTTCAGGTGATTCACCCACCTCGGCCTCCCAAAGTGCTGGGATTACAGGGATGAGCCACTGCTCAGCCCCTGGGTTCCCTTTTTTAAAGGCGCTAATCCCACCATGAGGGGTCCCCTCATGGCCTAATCACCTCTGAAAGGCCCCACCTCCTAAAGGCATTACTCTAGGCGTTAGAATTTTAACATGTGAGTTGGGGTGGGGGGCACACATTGATTCCATTGCAATAACCTTGATAGTTTTGAGACGTATGGGCAAGGTATTTTGTACAATGTCCTTAAATTTGGGTTTGTCTTGATATTTTTCCCATGGTTAAGTCAGGGTTATGAGTTTTTAGGAGAAAGACTACTGGCTCCCAGTTTTGGATTCTGATTCCATTGTACCAAAACAAACCAGAACTCCTTGGAGTACTGAGTGATTCTAGGGCTGGGGCAGGGAAAATACAAGATGAGCCTGAAGCTTCTTCTAGTGTTTGAAAGTAAGGAGATGCTAAAAAACAAAGGGATGGGAACATGAAGAAGGGACACAGGAACCAACTGAAAGAGCTCCCATTGACAAAAGCTGGAACAACTTGAACAATAAGATAAATAATGTAGTTTTTTTTTTTTTTTTTTTTTTCTTTCTGAGACGGAGTCTCACTCTGTTGCCCAGGCTGGAGTGCAGTGGCGTGATCTTGGCTGACTGCAACCTCCGCCTCCTGGGTTCAAGGCAGTTCTCCTGTCTCAGCCTCCCGAGTTGCTGGGAAGACAGGCGCACACCACCACGCCCGGCTAATTTTTTTGTATTTTTAGTAGAGACGGGGTTTCACCATTTTGGTCAGGTTGGTCTCGAACTCCTGACCTCAGGTAATCCACCCGCCTTGGCCTCCCAAAGTGTTGGGATTACAGGCGTGAGCCTCCATGCCCAGCCAAGAATGTATTTTTAACAATTAGTATTTTACTTATCACCTAAAGTATAAAACAAATATGTGTAAGTCCATATTGATATAAATAATTACATTAATAAATGAGGAAAGAGACAAAGAATAGACTGATCTCCCTTAGAGAAGAATTCCAAATAATGGTAGATTCTTCCGTCTTCCAGAGTGTCCTCTATAACTTTCCCCATCTCCTTGGAGTGTGGGCTGCACTTAGTGACTTGCTTCCTAAGAGTATGGGATGGGATGAGTGTGTGTGGAGGTGGTGGCGATAATCTTACAGTGGCTAAACCTGCAAATGCTACCTGAGCCAGGTGGTCGAGGCTGATGTATTAGGTGTAAATCATGTTGGCACGTGCCCTTGATAGAATTGTTGATAAAAGATTCAAACTCTGTAAAATATTTGAAAAGATTTATTCTGAGCCAAATATGAGTGACCATGGCCTGTGACACAACCCTCAGGAAGTCCTGAGAACATGTGCCCAAGGTGGTCGGGGCACAGCTTTGTTTTATACATTTTAGAGAGACATGAGACATCAATCAGATGCATTTAAGAAATACATTGGTTGACCGGGCGTGGTGGCTCACGCCTGTAATCCCAACACTTTGAGAGGCCAAGGCAGGCAGATCACTTGAGGTCAGGAGTTCCAGACCAGCCTGGCCAATATGGTGAAACTCCGTCTCTACTGAAAATACAAAAATTAGCCGGGCATGGTGGCACGTGCCTGTAATCCCAGCTACTCAGGAGGCTGAGTCAGGAGAATCACTTGAGCGCAGGAGGTGGAGGTTGCCTGGCCCGAAGACATTTGTTTAATTGCCTTTTGCTTCCAATGTGGCTGTTAAGAAACCTAAAGTTGGCTGGGCACGGTGGCTCACGCCTGTAATCCCAGCACTTTGAGAGGCCGAGGCAGGTGGATCACGAGGTCAGGAGATCGAGACCATCCTGGCTAACATGGTGAAACTCCGTCTCTACTAAAAATACAAAAAATTAGCTGGGCGTGGTTGCGGGCGCCTATAATCCCAGCTACCAGGGAGACTGAGGCAGGAGAATGTCGTGAACCTGGGAGGCGGAGCTTGCATTGAGCTGTGATTGCACCACTGCACATCAGCCTGGGCAACAGAGCGAGACTCTGTCTCAAAAAGAAAAAAAAAAAAGCCTAAAGTTATTCTCGATTCTTTCTACATGACTTTTTTTTTTTTGAGATGGAATCTCGCTTTGTCGCCCAGGCTGGAGTGCAGTGGCGTGATCTCGGCTCACTGCAACCTCTGCCTCCCGAGTTCAAGCAATTCTCTGCCTCAGCTTCCCAAGTAGCTGGGATTACAGGCTCCCGCCACCACACCCGGCTAATTTTTTTGTGTTTTTAGTAGAGATGGGCTTTCATCATGTTGGCCAGACTGGTCTTGAACTCCTGACCTCCTGATCCACCTGCTTCGGCCTCCCAAAGTGCTTGGACTAAGGCGTGAGCCACTGTGCCAGGCCTACATGACCTGTTTTTTTTCCTCCCTCTTTGGAAGTATAGAGAATATTCTTTGGGACTGGATGTGGTAGTTCACACCTATAATCCCAGTACTTTGGGAGGCCGAGGTAGGAGGATCACTTGAGCCCAGGACTTTGAGACCATTCTGGGCAACATAGTGAGACCCTGTCTCTACTTAAAAAGAAAATAAAAGAAAAAGAATATTCTCTTGTCACCACAATATTTTAATTTTCTTAGGACAATTTTTTTTGGGGGTCAAGTCCTACCTTTAGAACAGTGCCTTGCATAAAGTAGAGGCTCAGTAAACATTTCTTTGAGGAATGGATGGATGTTATGCTTTTGGGGCTGGCCAGATTTCTTTCTTTAGTTCTGTTCTGTTCTGTTCTGTTCTTTTCCTTTTCCTTTTCTTTTCTTTCTCTCTCTGTCTCTCTTTTTCTTTGAGTTTCTCTATTGTTGCCCAGGCTGGAGTGCAATGGGGTGATCTTGGCTCACTGCAACCTCCGCCTCCTGGGTTCAAGCGATTCTCCTGCCTCAGCCTCTCAAGTAACTGGGGTTACAGGCATGTGCCACCATACCTGGCTAATTTTATATTTTTAGTAGAGTCGGGGTTTCTCCATGTTTGCCAGGTCTTGAACTCCTGACCTCAGATGATCCGCCCGCCTTGGCCTCCCAAAGTGCTGAGACTACAGGCGGGAGCCACCGCGCCCGGCCAGGGGCTGGCCAGATTTCTCAGGAAAATTTGCCTGTCTCTTTTTTGGAGGCGAAGACCTAGCTGCCCTACCAGGTCCACAAACCAAGTGGTGGCTGAGAGTTGGTCATTTCCCAGGTTCCCTCTGGTGCTGCCTAGCTCAGTTCTTCTGCAGCTCCCTGCCATGCTTGTAGTGGACATCGCAATCGCACTTCTTAGTTTAAAGCATCCACCCAATGCAGTTGTGTGTGGTGTGTGTTATGCTGAACGTTGGGGATTTGTTTTGAGGAATGCATCGTTAAGTGATTTCGTTGTGGGGGCATCAGGGAGTACATTTACACAAACCTAGAAAGTATAGCCTACTGCACACCTAGGCTGTATGGTGTAGCCCATTGCTCCTAGGCTAAAAACCCATACAGTATGTGGCTGTAATAGGCAGCTGTAACAGTGGTAAATATTTGTGCAACTAAACATATCTAAACATAGAAAAGATATAGTCACAATAGGTGTTACAATCTTTTTTTTTTTTTTTTTTTTTTTTTTTTTGAGACAGAGTCTCGCTCTGTTGCCCAGGCTGGAGTGCAGTGGCACAATCTCAGCTCACTGCAAGTTCCACCTTCTGGGTTCATGCCATTCTCCTGCCTCAGCCTCCCGAGTAGCTGGGACTACAGGCACCCGCCACCATGCCCAGCTAATTTTTTTGTAATTTTAGTAGAGACAGGGTTTCATCGTGTTAGCCAGGATGGTCTTGATCTCCTGACATTGTGATCCACCAGCCTCAGCCTCCCAAAGTGCTGGGATTATGGGCGTGAGCCACTGTGCCTGGCCTGGTGTTATAATCTTATGGGATCACTGTCAAATATGAGATCCCTCATTGACCAAAATGTCATTATACTGCACATGACTGTATTGTACAGAATTGTCTATTCTAAATTTGTTAGTTTGCATCATATCTATTAGGGAGTTAGTTAAAATTCCCAAGGCCTTCTCTTTTAGTCATTAGTGTAATAGAGTAAGTAAAATATCACTCCTGTCATAAAGTACAAATTAAAAGGACAGTTTTAGTGTGTAATAAGAACTATTTTCTGAGACAGTCTTGCTTGCTCTGTCACCTAGGCTGGAGTGCAGTGGCATGATCATAGCTCACACAGCCTTGAACTCCTGGGCTCAAGCCATCCTCCCACTTCAGCCTCCCGAGTAGTTGGGAGTACAGGCACATGCTACCATGCCCATCTAATTTTGAATTTTTTGATTAAAATATTATATGTGTGCGCATATATGTGTATATATACATATTTCAGACAAGGTCTCACTCTGCCACCCAGGCTGAAGTGCAGTGGCACAGTCATGGCTCACTGCAGCTGTGAACTGCAGACGTGCATCTTTATGCCTAGCTAATTTTTTTCTTTCTTTTTTTTCTTTTTGAAGAGATGGGACCCGTCTATGTTGCCCAGTCTGGTCTTGAACTCCTGGGCTCAAACGATCTTTCTGCTTCAGCCTCCCAAGTAGCTGGGACTACAAGCATGTGCCACCATGCCTAGCTAATTTTTTTTTTTTTTTTTGTAGAGATGGGGTCTTGCTGTCTTGCCTAGGCTGGTCTTGAATTCCTGGGTTCAAGGGATCCTCCCACCTCGTCCTCCCAAAGTGCTGGGGTTACACGCATCAGCCACAGTGTCCAGCATAATAACTATTTCTATTTTTCATATTACCTGTGCTTGGATTACTTTAGAAGTAAAGCAACTGAATATACAAATTCATATTTATGTCTGGTGTTTTTGTCAGAGTTGAGTGATAGAACTTTTGTTGTAGTCCGCATATTAGGTTTTATTGCGTGCCATCTCTTTTCAGTTGAACAGGTACAAATCCTTACCTGTCAAGTAGGATGTTGAATAATATAAACATGCTACAGTTACCTTGTCTATCCGAACTATTAAGCCTTATTTCAAGTTTGAGCATGGGTTTTTTAATTACTTTCTTTATCCAGAAACTTTTTTTTTTTTGAGACGGAGTCTTGCTCTGTCACCCAGGTTGGAGTGCAGAGGCGGGATCTTGGCTTACTGCAACCTCCACTTTCCAGGTTCAAGCGAGTCTCCTGCCTCAGCCTCCTGAGTAGCTGAGACTACAGGTGTGTGCCACCACACCCGCCTAATTTTTGTATTTTTTTTGTATCTCTAGTAAAGAGATGGGGTTTCGCCATGTTGACCAGGCTGGTCTTGAACTCCTGACCTCAAGTAATCCGCCTGCCTGGGCCTCCCAAAGTGGTAGGATTACAGGGAGAGCCACCGTGCCTTACCCAGAAACTTTTTTGTTATTGTTTCTTATGTTTCCAAAAGGCAGGTAAGCCTTTTGAAAGGATAGCATGGCCGGGCATGGTGGCTCACGCCTGTAATCCCAACACTTTGGGAAGCCAAGGTGGGCGAATCCCAAGGTCAAGAGATCAAGACCATCCTGGCATACATGGTGAAACCACATCTCTACTAAAAATACAAAAATTAGCTGAGCATGGTGGTGTGTTCCTGTAGTTCTAGCTACTTGGGAGGGTGAGGCAGGAGAATCACTTGAACCTGGGAGCTGGAGGTTGCAGTGAGCCGAGATCGTGCCACTGCACTCCAGCCTGGCGACAGAGCAAGACTCCATCTCAAAAAAAAAAAAAAAAAGGAATAGCATTTCCTAATTTCTGTCCCAATGGGTAGTTTGTAAAAGACCATGTCTATTTGTATTGGGGTTTTTTTTTTTTTCTTTTGAGACGGAGTCTCGCTCTTTTGGCAGGCTGGAGTGCAGTGGCGCGATCTCTGCTCACTGCAACCTCTGCCTCCCGGATTCAAGCAATTCTTCTACCTCAGGCTCCTGAGTAGTTGGGACTACTGGTGCGTGCCACCACGCCTGGCTAATTTTTGTATTTTTATTAGAGACGGGGTTTCACCATGTTGGCCAGGATGGTCTCAATCTCTTTACCTGGTGATCTGCCTGTCTTGGCCTCCCAAAGTGCTGAGATTACAGGCGTGAGCCACCGCGCCTGGCCTGTATTGTTTTTCAAATGACATTTAAAAAAGAGTAAAAATTGTTTTATTTCTAGGTTACAAAATGCTACAGACAGGATTTTAAAATTTATTTTGATTTATTTTTTACTCCTGGCAAGTTGCGATACAGGTAATCAGAGGTCCCAGTGTGGAGCCTGACAGGATAGGTTCTTAACATTCTCAATTTATGTCCTCACAATGTGGTAGTATGAAAGAATGATTGAAGTAAATCTTTGGACGTGAGACTTGTGACCAGGCATGGTGGCTTATGCCTGTAATTGCAGCACTTTCAGAGGCTGAGGTGGACAGGTCACTTGAGCCTAGGAGTTGAAGGCCAGCCTCGGCAACATGGCAAGACTGTCTCTACAGAAAATAAAATAAAATAAAAAAGAAAGAAAAATTAGCCAGGCTTGGTGGCGCGCACCTGTAGTACCAACTACATGGGAGGCTGAGGTGGGAGGATCACTTGAGCCCAAGGAGGTGGAGGTTGCAATGAGCCAAGATCATGCCACTGCACTTCAGCCTGGGTGACAGAGTGAGACCCTGTCTCAGAAAAAAAAGGAGAATCATATATGTTAAAAATACATGTCAAAACAGCACAGTGGGCCGGGTGCAGTGGCTCATGCCTGTAATCCCAGTACTTTGGGAGGCCGACGCGGGCAGATCACCTGAGCTCAGGAGTTTGAGACCAGCCTGGGCAACATGGCAAAACTGTGTCTCTACTAAAAATACAAAAGTTAGCTGGGTATGGTGGTGCACGCCTGTAGTCCCAGCTACTTGGAAGGCTGAGGTGGGAGGATCGCTTGAGCCTGGGATGCGGAAGTTGCAGTGAGCCAAAATAGTGCCATTGCACTCCACCCTGGGCGATCGAATGAGAGCCTGTCTTAAAAAAAAAAAAAAAAGAGTACAGTGACAATTGCCTATACTCCTAGCTCCTTGGGAGACCGAAGGTGGAGAATTGCTTGAGTCTAAGAGTGCAAGTCCAGCCTGGGCAACATAGCAAGACCCCATCTCTAAAAGAAAGAGAAAAACATGAAAACCACGATACTATATAATTGCAAAAGTTGAGTCACTATCTAAAATAACAGAAACAAAATAAGTTCTAAAATTAAAAATAACAATTATAGGGTATTTTTGGTCTTCATTATGTTAGGTAGTGACTTACAGTCTGTAGACACAGTACATAATTTGTTAGGGGCCTGGTGTGATAGCTCATACCCATACCTCCAGCACTTTGGGAGGCCAAGGTGGGAGGATCACTGGAGCCCAAGAGTTTTAGACCAGCCTGGGCAACATGGTGAGACCTCATCTCAAAAAAAAAAAAGAAAGAATTTGTTAGGTTTACTTGAATCCTGAGACTTTAAATTCAGTAGACTGTAATAGCTTTGCCTGTTGAACAATAGCCTTAAAGAAGTTTGACCCTAAAAAGGGCTTCTTGTGTGGATTTTTTTTTTTTTTTTGAGACGGAGTCTCGCTCTGTCGGCCAGCCTGGAGTGCAGTGGCGCCATCTCAGCTCACTGCAAGCTCCATCTCCCGGGTTCATGCCGTTCTCCTGCCTCAGCCTCCCGAGTAGCTGGGACTACAGGTGCCCGCCACCGCGCCCGGCTAATTTTTTGCATTTTTAGTAGAGACGGGGTTTCACCGTGTTAGCCAGGATGGTCTCGATCTCCTGACCTCGTAATCTGCCCGCTTCGGCCTCCCAAAGTGCTGGGATTACAGGCGTGAGCCACCGCACCCGGCTGCTTCTTGTGTTTTGGGAGCTTAATTCAGATGTTAGATTTATCAGGTTTTACACTGGAGATTTTGCATTGAGTTCTTTTGGTCTCACATAGTAAATAATGGAACTTTAAATAGGACTTTTTTTTTGTAAGGAATAAAAGCATAATAAAAAAAGTTCGTAGTTAGAATAACCTGGGGCCAGATAGCTTGTGTGTCAGTCAGAGGGAAAGAGGGAAGGGAGTATTTCTGAGCCTGTACTATGTTCCAGGTCAGGTGGGTATCAGTTTCACTTGACATACAGGGAGATTGAGCCTCCAACACACCCCAGGGTAGGTGAGAAGAAGATGCAGTAGCTCCAAAGCTGCTTCATTCATTCATTGCACGCATCTTTATTGCATGCCCGTGGGTTGCTAGGCATTGTTTTGGCTGATTCCTTGTTCCATTGAATCATCTCCAGGAATACACAGCGTGGGAGTTGGAAGATGGTCCAGTGATGATGTGATTTATAGGCTGGCAAAATGTTTGAGTCAACTTAGATACTGAGTAATTTTTACCTTGCAGAAATCAGTGTAACCTGTTACTTAGCAGTAGCCTGTATACATTTTTTTTTTTTTTTTTTTTTTTTTTGAGATGGAGTCTCACTCTTGCCCAGGCTGGAGTGCAGTGGTGCGATCTCAGCTCACTGCAACCTCTGCCTACCGGGTTCAAGCGATTCTCCTGCCTCAGCCTCCCAAGTAGCTGGGATTGCAGGCACCTGCCACCATGCCCGGCTAATTTTTTGTATTTTTGGTAGAGACGGGGTTTCACCATGTTGGCCAGGCTTGTCTGGAACTCCTGACCTAAGTGATCTGCTCACCTGGGCCTCCCAAAGTGCTGGGATTACAGGTGTGAGCCACCACGCCCGGCCACCTGTATACTTTTGAATTCTTCATCTTGATGAGCTGCAATGTAGTGTTCCCTCAGAAACGCATTTTGTTTCTGCATCAGACTTGAAAAATGTCCTAAGTAGATTTGTCAGTCGTTTACAGTTTTATACCTTATTTATTTATTTATTTATTTAGCGATGGAGTCTTGCCCTGTCGCCCAGGCTGGAGTGCAATGGTGGGATCTCCGCTCACTGCAACCTCCGCCTCCTGAGTTCAAGTGATTCTCCTGCCTCAGCCTCCATAATAGCTGGGATTACAGGTGTGCACCACCGTGCCCGGCTAATTTTTTTGTATTTTTAGTAGAAATGTGTTTCACCATGTTGGCCAGGCTGCTCTCGAACTCTTGACCTCGTGATCCGCCAGCCTCGGCCTCCCGAAGTGCTGGGATTACAGGCGTGGGCCACCGCGCCCAGCTTGCCATTACTTTTATTCATAGAATGATCTTTAAGTTTGACCTACGTGCATATAGACCTTTGCCTGTATTTCCTTCTAGTTTCTTGTTTTGTTTTTTTTTTTAATTTAGTTATTAATCTGGAGTTAATGTTAGTATATAGTGAGTGTAGATGTTTAACTTTATTTCCTTTTCCTAAATAGCCACTTGCCTTGGCACCGTTTATTATATAAGCTGTCTTTGGTTATAATGGCTTAGCCTAGAAATGATGAGAGGTATCGAGTCTAAATATACATGCCGCTGTCTGTTTCCCTCTGAAGAAGTGGCGCGTGTACTTAGCTTCTATACCACGGTCACTTGGAGGGCAGGTTTCTTGTGCACTCACTCCGTGCTCCTCCTCTAGCCTTGGTACTGGGTCTGGCTCCGCAGTGATGAGCAGCTGCTCGCCAGCAGTGGGTGCCGTCACACCTCTGCCTCAGCTCCCCTTTCGTGCCGGGCTGGTAGTGCCCTTAACAATCTTAGTAGCCCTTACTAGCCTTGAGAGGTGCTACTTGATAACACTGGCTTCCCTTGGGAATGGTTTCTTCTGTCTAGCCTTCGTCTCTCAGTTGGCCATTGCCCCCCACCACCGTGTTCCGCCGCACAGCCACTGTCCATGAGCCTTCAGGTCTTTGTGCACCTGCTTGTGTAGCTTGTCTTCTGCTAGCTCGCATGTCCCTGAGGGCGACGCCCTTATTAATCTGTACATTCTAGGGCTTAGCTCAGAGTAAGTTTTAGCAAAACACTTGCATCTGCTAGTTTGGGAAACATAAAAGAATATATGTTGCATCATTTGGATATAATACATAAATACTTTGTTGTCAGGGTGGAAAAACAGGCCTTAAGTTTTATTTTCCTCCTCCTGAAGACCCTTCTTCCCTTCAGTCATAGGAACCTCAAAGATGTTCAGATCAACATTTTAACCTACATTTTAATCTTGTTTGTTGAAAACTGGTCCTTAAGTGTTTTCTTTCACTCATTTTACAAATGTGTATTGAGCGCCAGGCTGGGAATATATCATGGAACAGTATGGATGAGGTCCCTAATGGAGCAGCAGTATTGTTCAGCAATATATTCCCAGCCTGGCACACCATGGATTTGCTACAGTGAAGCTGGAGAGCCCTGTGTTAAATAAATACTAACAGTTAACATACTGTCAGGTAGAGGACAGTTTGTTCTTTTTTTTTTGAGACAGAATCTTCCTCTGTTGCCCAGGCTGGAGTGCAGTGGTGCGATCTCGGCTCACTGCAACTCTTGCCTCCTGGCTTCAAGCGATTCTCCTGCCTCAGCCTCCTGAGTAGCTGGGAGTACAGGCGAGCGCCATCAGGCTCGGCTAATTTTTGTATTTTTGGTAGAGACTGGGGTTTCACCGTATTGGCCAGGCTGATCTCGAACTCTTGACCTCGTGATCTGCCCGCCTTGGCCTCCCAAAGTGCTGGGATTGCAGGCATGAGCCACCGTGCCTGGCCGGCGTTTGTTCTTTTGTTGTTTTCTGGGCTGTTCATTAGTGGAGTGGAGGTGGATTTCTGAATAGTCTTACAGACAACTTCCAAATTTTAAAAGGAATTTAGTCTTCATATTTATGGAAAAAAAAGTCATTTTTCCAGTGTGAAATTGGTGATGCAGAGACTAACGTGACCCTATTCTCCAGCACTCACAGCTTCACCCCAAAATCCTGGAATATATAGTCTGTATCTGCTGATTCAGCTTTTCTTCCCTTCATCCAGCGTCTGTCAGTCCATCCATTCACCACATGGACTGTCTGGGCCAGGAGCTGCCCCTAGATGCTGTGGAGTCCTACAAGATCAAGTCCCTGCCTTTTTTTTTTTTTTTTTTTTTTTTTTGGAATTTTTTAAAGAGACAGGGTCTTGCTCCGTCACCCAGTCTAGAGTGCAGTGGTGCCATCATAGCTGACTGTCACCTCAAATTCCTGGACTCAAGCGATCCTTGTGCCTCACTGAGCCTCCTGGGTAGCAAGGAATACCTGCACATACCACCACACCCAGCTAATTTTATTTTGTTTATTTTTATTTATTTATTTAGGCAGAGTCTCGGTCTGTCACCCAGGCTGGAGTGCAGTAGCGAGATCTTGGCTCACTGCAATCTCTGCCTCCCGGGCTCAAGTGATTCTCATGCCTCAGCCGCCTGAGTAGCTGGGACCACAGGCGTGTGCCACCACACCCAGCTAATTTTTGTATTTTTAGTTGAGACAGGGTTTCGCCGTGTTGGCCAGGCTGGTTTTGAACTCCTGGCATCAAGTGATCTGCCTGCCTTGGTCTCCCAAAGTGCTGGGATTATAGGAATGAGCCACCATGCCTGGCTGTCCTGCCTTTTTAAATAAGAGCTTATATTCAAGGTGATATTAGACACTTCATGAAACGTAAGATTTCAGACAGTGTCAGTGCTATGAAGGAAATAACTCTGACGTGTAATCTCGCCTCCATCCCTGTCACTCTGTCAAAAAGATCACTGCTCATTATCTTTCTGTTTTTTAAACTTAACGATGGGGTTTTAAGACTTATAAAAAAGGAGAGAGGCTAGCAGAGGGAACCATTGCTCAGTGGCAGCGGCTGTCAGGCACAACAGCACAAATGATGCTGTTTTATATTCCCCTTTCCTCCCCCTTTTCTTTCTCACTTTGGTGTTTGAAAGCCCCTTCCAGACATTGCATCACATCACCCTGGGCCTGGCCCCGGTGGTGCTTCGCTGTGCCCTCCTCATCTGTGAGCCTGCCTGGTGACTGTGCTGCACCTGTCCTTGATGCCCTGTGTCTTCCAGGTCTGCTCCTCCCCTGCTGCTCTTCCTATTCCATGTTCTTTGGCTGGTTTTTCTTTCTTCTTCCAGCTGCGTGACTCCTTTTCAAGCCTTTGTCCAGTTAAACATCTTACCAAGAATGTAGTGTTCTTTCTGCATTTCATTAGGAAGAGAAAAAGGCTTGCAAACATTCTGAGAAAAAGTGTTGTTCACTCAGGCTATGTGTTTTGGAAATGCCATTTAGATGTTTTGCTGCTTTTAATCTTTGGCATTAATTTCAGTTGCTGTCATAAAAAAGAATTGAGACATAAACCAGAAAAGTAATTAAATGTATCTGCAAAGGAAAAACAGAAACAGTGCAGAATATGGTATTTCAAGGTCATGAATTACAAATGTCCATGTTTATTAT
This sequence comes from Pongo pygmaeus, assembly GCF_028885625.2. Classification (NCBI taxonomy): domain Eukaryota; kingdom Metazoa; phylum Chordata; class Mammalia; order Primates; family Hominidae; genus Pongo; species Pongo pygmaeus. Next base: position 102,743,272 of record NC_072388.2, read on the forward strand.
TCCCCTATAAAATGTTAATTAAAAAATTTTCATATTTACTTGATGTAACAGAAATGAAACCTGTAATGAGGGGTCTAATTTCTTTTTCTTTTTTCATTCCAGAATGTATGACAACATGTCCACAATGGTGTACATAAAGGAAGACAAGTTGGAGAAGCTTACACAGGATGAAATTATTTCTAAGACAAAGCAAGTAATTCAGGGGCTGGAAGCTTTGAAGAATGAGCACAATTCCATTTTACAAAGTTTGCTGGAGACACTGAAGTGTTTGAAGAAAGATGATGAAAGTAACTTGGTGGAGGAGAAATCAAACATGATCCGGAAGTCACTGGAGATGTTGGAGCTCGGCCTGAGTGAGGCACAGGTACGACTGAGAATGACTCAGGCATTATCAGGAACTTTTGATGGTAAAATGGAGACTTGTTTGAAATAAGCAGTTTCACTAAAGAAGAGGAAAGATGGTTATAGAATAACAGATCCAGGCCCAGTGCGGTGTGGCTCAGGCCTGTAATCCAAGCACTTTGGGAGGCCGAGGCAGGTGGATCACTTGAGGTCAGGAGTTTGAGACCAGCCTGGCCAACATGGCGAAACCCTGACTCTACTAAAAATACAAAAATTAGCCAGACCTGGTGGCTGGCGTGTGTAATCCAGCTACTAGGCAGGCTTGAGGCAGGAGAATCACTTGAACCTGGGAGGCAGAGGTTGCAGGGAGCCAAAATTGTGCCACTGCACTCCAGCCTGGGTGACAGAGCGAGACTTTGTCTCAAAGAAAAAAACAAAAAAAAAAACAGATCATGTGTTCTGTATGTTAATAAATTACTATTGATTTCAGCCTATCAGAATTGTATTGATTGATTGATTGAGATGGAGTTTTGCTCTTGCTGCCCAGGCTGGAGTGCAGTGATGCAATCTCGGCTCACTGCAACCTCTGCCTCCCGGGCTCAAGTGATTCTCCTGCCTCAGCCTCCCAAGTAGCTGGGATTATAGGCATGCGCCACCACACCTGGCTAATTTTGTATTTTTAGTAGAGATGGGGTTTCTCCATGTTGGTTAGGCTGGTCTTGAACTTCCGACCTCACGTGATCCGCCTGCCTCAGCAAATTGTTGGGCTTACAGGCGCGAGCCACCATGCCTGGCCTCTGAATTTGATTTTGATTTTGATTTTTTTGAGACAATGTTTGCTCTCGTCGCCCGGGCTGGAGTGCAATGGCTCAATCTCGGATCACTGCAACCTCTGTCCCCCGGGTTCAAGTGATTCTCCTGCCTCAGCCTCCCAAGTAGCTGGGATTACAGGCACGTACCACCATTCCTCGCTAATTTTTTGTATTTTTAGTAGAAACGGGATTTCACCATGTTGGCCAGGCTGGTCTTGAACTCCTGACCTCAGGGCCTCTCTGAATTTTGAAAAGCGGAGCCAAAGTAGTGGATACTGCTATGTATCATTTAGGATTTGATTTGGCTGCCAGTATCAAAAAAACAAAAACAGTAGCTTAAACCATAAGACGTTTGTCAAATAAGTACTGAGGTATACTATCCTGGACGGGTTCTGTAGCTACACAGTCATCGGGGATACTCAGGCTCCTAACATCTGCCACACTACACCTTGGCAGCCTGTCTTGGGGACTGAGGGTGAGCTCCATGTGGCCCTGTTATAGCATAGGGAAAGGGAAAGGAAGGACGTGCCTCCTTCCTTGAAGGCTACTATGATGCGGTGTACAGCAGTGCTTACATTTCATTGGCCAGACCTTATGGCTGTACCTGGGTGAGTGGGAGACTGGGGAATGTTGTCTTCCCACTTACAGTGGCAGGTTCTTAAGCCTAAGGAAGAAAAGGACCATCACCACTGGCCAGTGGGTGATGGTCTCTGCAATCCCAGGGCCAGATTGCGTCATATCTTTGACTAACCTTTGTTTCTGTAATATCATGCTTGACATAGAGATGAAAACACTGGAAACATCTAGGTTTTTAAATTCTCTCTCCTGATAACTTCTGGCTCTGTCAGCATATCTTAGGTAAAATTAAATATACTAAAGCTTGGCTTCTTTCTTAGCATTCTCTAGTTGAGTGAGTGAATAGAGCAGAAGAGGGGCTGCTGGCCAGCGGTTTCTGCTTTCATTGAGGAAGTGACTGCCCACACCCTGATTTTAGAGTCTTCATCCTAACCCTGTTACAGACTTGAGTTGCAGAACTGTAGCTTTGTTTGGGTATTGTGAACCTATTATTTCTCAAGTTCTGTTATCTTGAGAACAGGTGACATGAATTTAAACGTGCTTTTTTGGTGTCGCAGATAAGAGTTTTAAAGAAAGAAGGAAGAAAAGGTCCCACCTTCTGGAGTTTCAGGTTTTAAACCTAGGAGGATAATAACCTGGTTATTATTGTTATGAGAGGGATGGGCAGATGTATGTTCTAAAGAGAGAACAGATTGCAGCCAGCCAGCTCCTCCTAGCTCTTTCTGCTCTTATGCTCCTAGGAACTTGCCACAGCCTCATGCTGGTCTGTTCCAGAAACTAGTGAGCACTCTGTAGGCAGAGCCCTGGAGTGACCCCTGGATTTTATGACATAAACATAAGCTTATGAGTGCACCAGTGCATTCTTACTCTTGGTGGTAGCTACAGAGGTGTCTTCTCTCACCTTGGAACATCAGGGAAGATTTGTATGTGCACTGTTCTCTGACCCCCACTTCCAGCCCTGCGCCAGCCTGCACTCTGTGCAGACATGCATGTGTGTACACACGTGGGAAAGGGCCTATAAAGAATTATGTTGGGGCCATCTTGATAGAAAGTAAAATAATACAGTTTCATCAGAAGGATAGCTGTGTTTTCATTGCTAGTCCATTTGACATGCTCTTCAAAAAAATAAGTATTTTTTTGTAGGCATTCTGAGCATGTGATATTCTTTATCATACCCTGCTATGTAGTCTGTGGCTGAAGGGGAAAGGAGAAATAAATGGCAGACTGTACTTACGTGTACTTCGGAGAAAATATCTGCGAGTGTAAGCTACAGCCCCAGCCACAGAATGTTCGCACAGGTCGGGGGGACTCTTGCTGGACAACGTGCCACAGTGTTGCACACGTTTCTGTCTGCTCAGGTTATGATGGCTTTGTCAAATCACCTGAATGCTGTGGAGTCCGAGAAGCAGAAACTGCGTGCGCAGGTTCGTCGTCTGTGCCAGGAGAATCAGTGGCTACGGGATGAACTGGCCAACACGCAGCAGAAACTGCAGAAGAGTGAGCAGTCTGTGGCTCAACTGGAGGAGGAGAAGAAGCATCTGGAGTTTATGAATCAGCTAAAAAAATATGATGACGACATTTCCCCATCGGTGAGTGGCTCTGCAGCAAATGTGGTGCTAATGTTTAAAATGGAGTCCCTGGGAAAGTCATAGAGGTTCTGTTTGCCATATTCTTTTCATGTTAGAACATTGACCAGAACATGCAAAAATGTTTTGTAAATAGAAGCCACAATCCAGAGAGACACCATTACCTTCAACGAGGTCTGCCCCGAGGTCTGCCCCAGCTTAGGCTCCGGAGCTTCCTTGCCCCTCTGTAGCTTGGCTTCCATGCCATCAGCTGCTGGTCTAGCAGTAGTCCAATCCGGCTGTCTGAATCTGGACTCTGGGCAACCTCTCTGCCCCTTATGGTGGGTGCTCTTGGCATCGCCATTCTCTTTGAAACTGCCCTGGCCCTCTGGACACCACCTGGCTCTCTTGCCACTTCTCTCATCCTCCCCTTGGCTTCCCTTGCCAGCTTATCTTCCTGTATCTGCAGCGGAAGAAAGGATCTTGGTTTTCTTCTTTTTCTTTTTTTTACAAGGAGTCTCGCTCTGTCACTCAGGCTGGAGTGCAATGGCACAATCTTGGCTCACTGCAACCTCCGCCTCCCGGGTTCATGTGATTCTCCTGCCTCAGCCTCCGGAGTAGCTGGGATTACAGGTGCGTGACACCATGCCCAGCTAAGTTTTTGTATTTTTTTTTTTTTTTTTTTTAGTAGAAATGAGGTTTCACTATTTTAGCCAGGCTGGTCTTGAACTCCTGGCCTCAAGTGATCTGCCCACCTCAGCCTCCCAAAGTGCTGGGATTCCAGGTGGGAGCCACCATGCCCAGCCTTCTTCTTTCTCAGTTGGCTCTATTTGGATGTTTATCCTAGTCTCAGTTATTTTTCATTCAACATTTATTTCTGATTCAGTTAACTTTTTTTTTTGAGATGGAGTCTCACTCTGTTGCCCAGGCTGGAGTGCAGTGGCACGATCTTGGCTCTCTGCAACCTCTGCCTCCCGGGTTCAAGCGATTCTCCTGCCTCAGCCTCCCGAGTAGCTGGGACTACAGGCGTGTACCACCACGTCTGGCTAATTTTTTGTGTTTTTAGTAGAGATAGGGTTTCATTGTGTTAGCCAGGATGGTCTTGATCTCCTGACCTTGTGATCTGCCTGCCTTGGCCTCCCAAAGTGCTGAGATTACAGGTGTGAGCCACTGCGCCCGGCCAGTTAACTTCTTTTTACTTTTTTTTTCACTTTCGAGACGAAGTCTTGCTCTTGTGCCCCAGGCTGGAGTGCAATGGCGCGATCTTGGCTCACTGCAACCTCCACCTCCTGGGTTCAAGCGATTCTCCTGCCTCAGTCTCCCAAGTAGCTGGGATTACAGGTGCGTACCGCCACGCCTGGCTAATTTTTGTATTCTAAGTAGAGACGGGGTTTCACCATGTTGGCCACTACTGACCTCAGGTGATCCCCTGACCTCGGCCTCCCAAAGTGCTGGGATTACAGGCATGAGCCACCACGTCCGGCCTCAGTTAACTTCTTTTAAAGAAAATTTCTAAATTTTGGAATTAATTTATGTTACTTATTTTTAATTTTAAAAATTTTACCCTTCTCTCAAGTTCCCAATGGAATAATTTTAAATTGATTGAAAAGTTGAAAAGTTAGAGAAGAAAATTCACTTGCCTGTAACCCAGTCTCCCCTAGTCTTCCATAATCACAGAACAGTGGTCAGAACTAAGACACTAACATCAATACTTTACTGTTAACTGAAACACAGACTTGGTTGGATGTCACCAGGCCTTCCACTAGTATCTCTTTTCTGTGCTAGGACCTAGTCCAATGTTCCACGTTGCATTTGGAACTAAGGTTTTTTAAATACCTGTATGATGCCAGACATGTTCATGTACATAATCAGAATACTAGAGAGGTGCACATTTGTGTCTCTCGTTCAAATCCCCATCCTAAGACTACTGAAACAGTTTTTTGCGTAGCACCAGCAAACCTATATTTCCCCTCTGTCTTCATCTGCTTGGGCTACTGTAACAAATACCACGGGCTGGATGGCTTAACATTTATTTTCTCATAGTTCTGGAAGTCCAAGATCAGGGTACCAGCAGGGTCCGGTTCTGGCGAGGGCCTTCTTTCTGGCTTGCAGACTGCTGCCATCTCTTTGTGTTCTCATATGGTACAGAGAGAGAGGGAGTAAGCTCTCTGGTGTCTCTTTTTATAAGGGCACTAATCCCATCATGAGGGCCCACACTTTCCAGCTCATCTTATCCTAATCACCTCCCAAAGGTTTCATCTCTAAATACCATTACACTGGGGGTTACGGCTTTAACACAGGAATTTGAGGAGAACACGGTTTAGTTGACAGGATGCTATTTCAAAAGGCTTACCATATTCCTCCCTCACATCTCCTCTAGGTTAGGGGCCAACTAAATGTTTTGATTTAAAAGATGTGGCTGGGCGCGGTGGCTCATGCCTGTAATCCCAGCCCTTAGGGAGGCCGAGGCAGGCAGATCACCTGAGGTTAGGAGTTGGAGGACAGCCTGGCCAATATAGTGAAACCCCATCTCTACTAAAAATACAAAAATTAGCCAAGCATGGTGGCACATACCTGTAATTCCAGCTACTCAGGAGGCTGAGGCAGGAGAATCGCTTGAACCCAGGAGATGGAGATGGCAGTGAGCCAAGATCACGCCACTGCACTCCAGTCTAGACGACAGAGTAAAGCTCTGTCTCAAAAAAAAAAAAAAATTCAGGCCGATGCGGTGGCTCATGCTGTAATCCCAACACTCTGGGAGGCTGAGGCGGGCGGATCACCTGAGGCCAGGAGTTCCAGACCAGCCTGGCCAACATGGCAAAACCGCATCTCTATGAAAAAATACAAAAAAATTAGCTGGGTGTGGTGGAGTGCACCTGTGGTCCCACCTACTCGGGAGGCTGAGGCATGGAATCGTTGGAACCTGGGAGGCGGAGGTTGCAGTGAGCCAAGATCATGCCACTGTACTCCAGCTTGGGTGGCAGAGGAAGACCCTGTGTCAAAAAAACAAGCAATAAATAAATAAATAAATAAATAAATAAATAAATAAAAGATGTGCTTGCTCTAGAGTGCTATGGAAATGCAAGTACTTTGCAGATGTCGATGCCAGCAGTGATTGACCTGGGACACTGGAGGATGTTGAGAAGAAGAAAGCTGGTTTCGTAGGATCGGAGACTTTTAAAATTTATTATTTTGAAAAACTGTTAAACTTGGAGAAAACATCCAATGAGCTGACTCCCCTTACCCTTTCCAGAGTACTTACGAGTGCCTGTTTCTTCTGAACCCTGTTCACACAGTGGCATAGCACGTGCCACGGCTGCTTACTGCTGCTGGGCGTCTTTCCCTAGGGTGAGGGCTTCTCCTGTGGCAGTCCAGGGCCAAGGGCACTCAGGAGGTTGCACACAGACCCAGTATCTCCTCTCTGCAGCTCATACTCTCCTTTTGTTAACTGCCAACAGCATCCTTCATGGCATTGTTGCACTGTGTCCCAGGGTCCAGTTCAGGGGCACATCCTGCATGTGGCTGCCACATCTCTGGAGTGGCCTTTCACATGGAATGGGGCCTCCATCGCTGGTTGTCTTTCATGACATTCGTGTTTTTGAAGAATGCAGGCCAGTTATTTCGCCCATCATTCCTCAGTTGGGGGTCGTCTAATGCCTGGATTATGCATCCCAGACAGGAATATTCTAAAAGCAATGTGTCTTTATCACATTTTCCCTTCCGGAGCCAAACAGTGTTCATCTGCCCCATGACGAAGCTAGTTTCTTACTGGTCAGGCTGTTACCTGTCTTTTCCATTATGTAGTTTCTGATTTTATTTCCTTGACTAATCAGCAATATGTGGGGAAACATGGGTCACAGGCCTTTAAAGTTGGGAGGTTTCAAACTGCTCCCAGGGATCCTGCCCCGGAGCCGATTGTGGTGGTGAGGAATCTAGCCCCTCCACTTCTCTGGGGATCAGAGATGCACCATTTTCACCTGTTGCTGCATGTTTGGTTCCCAAATCAGATTTTATTTTGAGTCAGTTTTTCCTGCTCTCCTAGACCTCCCTCAGAGCGCAGGAGAAGGATCTGAGGCATGGAAATGCAGCCATGGCCCATTTCGTCAAACTCTGGTCTGCACTTGAGTATTTGTGTTCTAGTCTAGCAAGCTTTTCATTACTCCTGTTCAACTGATGGATAAGCCAGATCGTCGGCGATCCTACATTTGATGTTAAAAACTGATCACCTTTTCTAAGATTCTTAGTTAAAATGTATTTAATATTAAAAATTTTCAGGACAGGATGTGTATAGTACATGTAAGATGAAGCGTTGTGCTGGGTCTGTTTTATAGGAGGACAAAGACACTGATTCTACCAAAGAGCCTCTGGATGACCTTTTCCCCAATGATGAAGACGACCCAGGGCAAGGAAGTGAGTGATGGGTGATGTGGGAATGTTACTGAGTGCAGGAGAGAGGTGTTTTCCCCTTAGAACACGGTCATAGCAATCAGTGGCAGCCTTAGTGCATGCGGCCTGTCTGGAGGAAGTACCACCAGAGCAGGGTTGCCTTTGGTTTTCCAAAATAATTTGTGTTGTGTGTTGGGATACAGGAATATGCTAGAGCAGACCCTAGGATACAGCGGCATGCATGTGCAGTTCAGGCGTGATCTGCAGATTCTTATGGGGTAAAGAGGTCAGAATTACTTATTCTGCTTGTTTCATAGCGCCGAGAGGAGTCTCATGGACTGAGTGGCCATGGTGCCGTCCCTGACGCTAGTCACTACTCTTATCCTGCCTGCCCAGGCAGTACTAGGAAAAGATTTAAATAGCACTGGGGGCCAAGTACTAACCTGAACCAAAGCTAGTAAAGATAATTTTAAAGAAACTGACTCATCTGGATAATTGTCTTTGAAAACCCATCTGAAGTGAACTTTCTCGGTGCAGTCCAGCAGCAGCACAGCAGTGCAGCCGCGGCTGCCCAGCAGGGCGGCTACGAGATCCCCGCGCGGCTGCGGACGCTCCACAACCTGGTGATCCAGTACGCCTCGCAGGGGCGCTACGAGGTAGCTGTGCCCCTCTGCAAGCAGGCCCTGGAGGACCTGGAGAAGACTTCAGGACACGACCACCCGGACGTGGCCACCATGCTCAACATCCTGGCCTTGGTGTACAGGCTAGTCACTTCTGTTTACCTACTGAGTTTTACCTAGAGACAATGTTTTTAACCATCTTGTCCCTTAAAATATATTTTTATGTATCTATATAAACTACTTTTCCACCACATCCACTTCTCTTTAAACAGGGGTTACATTAAAAATATTTAGCAAGCTTTTTTTTTTTTCTGAGACAGAGTCTCATTCGGTCACCCAGGCTGGAGTGCAGTGGTGCGATCTCGGCTCACTGCAAGCTCCGCCTCCTGGGTTCACGCCATTCTCCTGCCTCAGCCTCCCAAGTAGCTGGGACTTCAGGCGCCCGCCACCACGCCTGGCTAATTTTTTTGTATTTTTAGTAAAGATGGGGTTTCATCGTGTTAACCAGGATGGTCTCGATCTCCTGACCTCGTGATCCGCCCGCCTCGGCCTCCCAAAGTGCTGGGATTACAGGCGTGAGCCACTGCGCCCAGCCTATTTAGCAAGCTTTGTGGGTGTCACTGAATCAGAACAGACGCTGCCCGTGACCACTCAGTTCAGCTTGTTTAGAATAGCCTGCAGTGTACCCCTCACGCCAGCCAAACGAAGCTGTTTTAACCTTTTCCACAAGACCCTGTGCAGGCGGCTTCTTTTGTCTAAATAGCCTTCCCACTTGGCCTGGCAGTGTCTTCCTGCCTTCTGAGGCCTGGTACGCTGTACCTCCTTTTGGAATCCAGGATTCAACTTGCCCTTTGCCCCTTGTGTGCTCCCCTAACCCTTTCACCCCTGTTGAAGGATGCCCCAGGGGAGTGGTGGGCTCTGAGTTGTGTGGTAGAAGAGTTCCTTTGGCTCAGTGCCTAGGATGCAGTTGGGGGCTGGAGCCGGAGGCAGGGTGTCCTGTTGGGACAGGATTGAGGTTGTTGGGGTGGGTCGAGGGGAACCTGAGCAAGGAGGAGGACGTGGAGGAAGAGAAGAGTACAGGGCCTAATGACGCTTGAAGAGAAATGCGTGATTTGACTACCCGCACGCATAAGTGATTTCTTTAAAAATAAGTTTTGAAAGTTGATAAAATAAAAACACACAAATAAGAAAGTAAGCCCCCAGTTATAACAACACTATTTAAAATGAGGCCGTGCCCTTTGGCTCTGTAGTTTGTCAGCAGCTTGGTCTGCCCCGTGACTATGCAGCAGGGTTTCGTGGACATTGTGGACATTTTTTGACTGTTTTCCTGTTGGTGAATGTTGAGATTCTTTGCATATTTTCTTTTTTTTTTTTGAGAGAGAGTCTGGCTCTGTCACCCAGGCTGGAGTGCAGTGGTGCGATCTCAGCTCACTGCAACCTCTGCTTCCTGAGTTCAAGTGATTCTCCTGCTTCAGCCTCCTGAGTAGCTGGGATTACAAGCGCGCGCCACCATGCCTGGCTGACTTCTGTATTTTTAGTAGAGACGGAGTTTCACCATGTTGGCCAGGCTGGTCTCAAACTCCTGACCTCAAGTGATCCTTCTGCCTCGGCCATCCAAAGTGCTGGGATTACAGGTATGAGTCACTGTGCCTGGCCAATTGTTTGCATATTTCACTGCAGGAATTTCTTAATCAGAGATATTTGCATTTAGCTCTTAATAGATTGAGACATTTCATTCCAAAAAAAATTTTTTTTTGAGATAGGGTCTCATTCAGTGACGTGATCATGGGTTATTGCAACCTCCGACTCCTGGCCTCAAGCAATCTTCCTGCCTCACCTTCCTGAGTAGCTAGGACCACAGGCATGCACCACTACACCCAGCTAAATTTTATATATTTTGTAGAGACAGCGTTTTGCCATGTTGCCCAGGCTGGTCTCAAACTCCTGGGCATAAGTGATCTGCTCAGCTGGGTACCCTACAGTGCTAGGATTACAGGTGTGAACCACTGCACTTGGCCAAGGTTTTTTTTTTTTTATTTTTTAAACTTATATGCCCATTAAAACATATGGAAGTTTCTGGACAGCACTGGATATTATTAATATAAATGAGTTAAGTAAGCATAACTAGGTTTTTGTTGTGCACAGCGTACATGGGCACACACATCGCTGCTGGGTGCTGGGGATGCCATGGCCTCTGTCAGTCTTGTGTTTTTCCCTAGCATTATAGTGTGAGAGTTGACCCACGTGCGTAGATGTTTGGAAAAAAAATAGTAGCTACATCTGTATTCATATTGAGTATTCTACCTTTCAGCTTGTTATTTCATCATTCTTGTATTAAGGGACACATAATTTTAAGCTTTTTTTTTTTTTGCCTTTAATATTTTACTGATCTTTATAAGGTTTGTTCAAGATTTTGGATTGATTGATTGATTGTAGAGATGGAGTCTCACCATGTTGCTCAGGCTGGTCTCAACCTCCTGGGCTCCAAATGATCCTCCACCTTGGCTTCCCAAAGTGCTGGGATTATAGATGTGAGCTGCGAGGTACCACGCCTGGCCAGGATTGATTGATTGATTTCCCTGCCTCCCTCCCTCCCTTCCTTCCTTCCTTCCTTCCTTCCTCTGGCCAGGACTGACTGATGGATTTCCCTCCCTCCCTCCCTCCCTCCCTCCCTTCCCTCCCTCCCTCCCTTCCCTCCCTCCCCTCCCTCCCCTCCCTCCCCTCCCTCCCTCCCTTCCCTCCCTTCCCTCCCTTCCCTCCCTCCTTCCTTCCTTCCTTCCCAATCTTTTTTCCTGTGTCTTGATGGAGTTTTGCTCTTGTCGCCCAGGCTAGAGTGCAGTGGACTGATCTCGGCCCACTGCAACCTCAGCCTCTGGAGTTCAACCATTTCTCCTGCCTCAGCCTCCCAAGTAGATGGGATTATAGGCACCTGCCACCAGGCCCCGCTAATTTTTTGTATTTTTTAGTAGAGAGTGTTTTGTTGTATTGGCCAGGCTGGTCTCAAAACTCCTGACCTCAGGTGATCCACCCTCCTCGGCCTCCCAAAGTGCTAGGATTACAGGTGTAAGCCACTGTGCCCAGCCATGTATTTCTTTTTTTAGGATAAATTCCTAAGACGGGTTAGAGTATAAACATTTTATAGTCCTTGGGACCTGCTGCCAAACTGCCACTCAGAAAGGCTGTGTCTGCCCATGCTCCTGCCGCACAGGCGCCACCCTGGAGGTGGGGGGCTCTGTTCTGTTGGTGGAGATAGAGTATGCATTGTGTTTTAATTTGTATTTCTTTGATTATGTATTTTTAGTCATTTGTATCCTTCTGTGAATTTCCTGTTACCTTGCACATTTTTCTGTTAGGATTTTAATGCTTTAGTATTCTATTTTTGTTTTCTTTTGAATTTGAGTTCTTGGTGGGCTTTTTTTTTTGAGACGGAGTCTCGCTCTTTTGTCCAGGCCGGAGTGCAGTGGCGCTATCTCGGCTCACTGCAAGCTCCGCCTCCTGGGTTCACGCCATTCTCCTGCCTCAGCCTCCCGAGTAGCTGGGACTACAGGCACCCGCCACCGCACCCGGCTAATTTTTTGTATTTTTAGTAGAGACGGGGTTTCACTGTGTGAGCCAGGATGGTCTCCATCTCTTGACCTCGTGATCTGCCCACCTTGGCCTCCCAAAGTGCTGGGATTACAGGCGTGAGCCACCGTGCCCGGCCCTTGGTGGGCTTCTTAAGCCCACTTGATTTAACAAATCACAGTGTGCTGGTCCCACTCCCAGAGTTTCTGATTCAGCAGTGCTAGGGTAGGTCTGGGTTCTAATAAGTTCCAGTCGAGGCTGACTGCTGTTGGTTTGGGACCACACCTGAGAACCACTGCTAACTAATAGTCTCAGACATTTTATAATATGTCATCATTTACAGAAGTGCTTAGTATACCTCATCTCATTTAATTCTTTTTTTTTTTTTTTTTTTTTTTTTTTTGAGACGAAGTCTCGCTCTTGTACCCCTGGCTGGAGTGCAGTGGCGTGATCTCAGCTCACTGCAACCTCTGCCTCCCGGGTTCAGGCGATTCCACCCACCCCGGCCTCCCAAAGTGCTGGGATTACAGGCGTGAGCCACTGTGCCTGGCCATTTTTTTTCTTTTCTTTTTTTTTGATATGGAGTCTTGCTCTGTCGCCCAGGCTGGAGTGCAATGGCACCATCTTGGCTCATTGCAACCTCTGCCTCCCAGGTTCAAGTGATTCTCCTGCCTCAGCCTCCCGAGTAGCTGGGATTACAGGCGCCCGTCAGCATGCCCAGCTAATTTTTTTTATTTTTAGTAGAGACAGGGTCTTATCATCTTGGTCAGGCTGGTCTCAAAGTCCTGACCTCAAGTGACCCACCCGCCTTGGCCTCGCAAAGTGTTGAGATTACAGGCGTGAGCCACCATGTCTGGCCTCATTTAATTCTCATAACATTTTAGGTAGCTTATTTTATTTTATTTTATTTTTACACAGAGTTTCACTCTTGTTGGCCAGGCTGGAGTGCAGTGGCACAATTTCAGCTCACTGCAACCTCTGCCTCCTGGGTTCAAGCAATTCTTCTGCCTGAGTAGCTGGGATTACAGGTGCCTGCCACCACGCCCAGCTAATTTTTGTATTTTTAGTAGAGACAGGGTCTTGCCATGTTGGTTGATCTTGAACTCCTGACCTCGGGTGATCCACCCGCCTCGGCCTCCCAGAGTGCTGGGATTACAGGTGTGAGCCACCATGCCCAGCTTTGGTAGCTTATTTTTAAATTGCATTTGCTACAATTCTCCTGCCTCAGCCTCCCGAGTAGCTGGGACTACAGGTGCATGTCGCCACGCCTGGCTAATTTTTTGTATTTTAGTAGAGATGGGGTTTCACTGTGTTGCCCAGGCTTATCTTGAACTCCTGAGCTCAGGCAGTCTGTCCGCCTCAGCCTCCCAAAGTGCTAGGATTGCAGATGTGAGCCACCGACCTGGCCACTACTTTTTGGAACTCTATTTTGTACTTGCTGACTTTCACAAAAAGTTTGAGGCAGCTTACAATAGGATGTAATAGGATGAAAGAAGAAACAACAATATATTAATACTTGGCCAGAATTAGTGTGCTTCAGAGGTTCTAGAAGCCTTATTAACCTTTCTCACGTTTTTCAGGGGAAAGCCTTGCCAGGCAGTTACTACTACTCAATTGAGAAAGATGTGTGCTAAGTCGCAAATGAAAATACTTGTTCTCAGTCACATCAGTAGTGAGTAGCACGCTTAAACTGAGAGTTTCTGGTTCTGGGGTGTTTCTGTTTTACTCTGATCAAGAAAGAGTCTTTGTTCCTCCATACTCAACAAAATGGAGGCAGATTGGGTACCAAGTTCAGACACAACAATATATTTACCTTTGTTTGTTGTTTTTTAAAAGACTTTTTCAGTATACATGTAGCATATCATCTTCTTACAGCAAGACTGTGCAATAGATCATATACTTGCTTTGTAGATGGGAAGGCTGGGACTGCATGAGGTCACTTAATGCACCCAAAGCCGTGTAGCCATTAACTGGTAGAGCCCAAGCTCAGACACTAGAATTAATTCTGTCTGATACCAAATGCAAGCTTGGTCCATTGTTCTAGACCGTTGCACTTATTCTGTGCTGGCCAGCTGGCATAGGCAGGACAACACTGTAGTGTGGGGACATTATCTTCCCAATGGCCTAGATGGGAAGGTCAAGTTCAGAAGCTAGTTGGGTCTGATTCCAGAGTTCACCTTGCCAGTCCATTTATTGATGGATTTCCTTCCAGTGTTTTTTCTCCATCCATAAGCCTGTGGTTTTTCTTTTTTCTTTTTTTTTTTTCTTTTGAGACGGAGTCTTGCTCTGTCACCCAGGCTGGAGTGCAGTGGCGCGATCTATGCTCACTGGAAGCTCCACCTCCCGGGTTCACATCATTCTCCTGCCTTAGCGTCCCCAGCAGCTGGGACAACAGGTGCACGCTGCCATGCCCGGCTATTTTTTTTGTATTTTTAGTGGAGACAGGGTTTCACTATGTTAGCAAGGATGGTCTCGATCTCCTGACCTCATGATCCGCCCGCCTCAGCCTCCCAAAGTGTTGGGATTACAGGTGTGAGCCACCACGCCCATCTTTTTATTTATTTATTTATTTTTTTGAGACAGTCTCGCTCTGTCGCCTAGGCTGTAGTGCAGTGGCACGATCTCTGCTCACTGCAAGCTCCACCTCCCAGGTTCACACCATACTCCTGCCTCAGCCTCCCGAGTAGCTGGGACTAAAGTCGCCCGCTACCACACCCGGCTAATTTTTTTGTATTTTTAGTAGAGACGGGGTTTCACCATGTTAGCCAGGATGGTCTCGATCTCCTGACCTCGTGATCCACCCGCCTCAGCCTCCCAAAGTGGTGGGATTACAGGCGTGAGCCACCGCGACCGGCCCTGTGGTTTTTCTTAAATAGTTTAAGCTTAACTTTTATTTCTGTAGTTGAAAATTACATTTAAAAAAGCTGTAGTGAGGCCGGGCACGGTGGCTCATGCCTGTAATCCCAGCACTTTGGGAGGCCTAGGCGGGTGGATCATGAGGTCAGGAGTTTGAGACCAGCCTGGCCAACATGGTGAAATCCCGTCTCTACTAAAAATACAAAAATTAGCCGGGCATGGTGACAGATGCCTGTAATCCCAGCTACTCAGGAGGCTGAGGCAGAGAATTGCTTGAACCCGGGAGGTGGAGGTTGCAGTGATCCAAGATGGCACCACTGCACTCCAGCCTGTGCAACAGAGGGAGACTCTGTCTGAAAAAAAAAAAAAAAAAAAAAAAGTTGTAGTGATCTACATCTGAAACACTTATCTAAAACACTTAATGTGTGTTTTTGCATTTAGGGATCAGAATAAATACAAAGATGCAGCTAACCTACTGAATGATGCCTTGGCTATTCGTGAGAAAACTTTGGGCAAAGATCATCCTGCGGTTTGTATATCCAGTTCTTTCATTCTTTTTATATTTTATTTTCCCCATATATTTCTTTTATCCAACTCATTTTACCATTAAACTCAACAGGGAAAGTTTAAGCGCTGCCTTTTCCCTAGATGGTGCAGGTAGGAGGTCTTCACTTAGTGCTAGTGACAGGCCAGAGCACACTTAATTTGTTTATGACCCCACCTCAAATGGATCACCAACTGTATTGTTTGATTGTAAATCAAATTGCATGTCCTTCTAGAAATTTTTTTCTGAATAATTACGTTGACTTCATTAAAATCTGGTCAGATTGGCATATGAATCTGTTTTGGTTGGCTTTGTGGCTTCCAGGGAAATTTTTAAAAAGTCAGTATTACGTTGTTGATGTTGATTTGTTTAATTTTAGTATTCTGCAGTGTTACTTTGTATAATCTATACTCTAGTGAATTGCGCTTTTCGTTTTAACTGAAGTCATATTGTTCTATCCAACTAAGAATGCTTTACTGTATCGATTGAGTATAAGTGAATATGTGGTGTAAAAATGTACTCTATTTGGTTATCTTTTACCATTCTTAGTGGTTCTCTCTGTGTTGACAGGTGGCGGCAACTTTGAATAACCTTGCAGTCCTTTATGGTAAAAGAGGGAAGTACAAAGAAGCAGAGCCGTTGTGTAAAAGAGCTCTGGAAATCCGAGAAAAGGTACAAAAGAAGGGGACAGTCGTCGTCTTTGAGATTTTTGTTTTGTGTGTGTGTGTGTGTTTTTTTTTTTTTTTTTTTTTTTTGAGACGGAGTCTCGTTCTGACACCGGGTTGGAGTGCGGTGGCGTGATCTCGGCTCACTGCAACCCCCACCTCCATGGTTCAGGTGTTTCTCCTGCCTCAGCCTTTCAAGTAGCTGGGACTACAGGCACGCACCACCATGTCCAGCTAATTTTTGTATTTGTAGTAGAGATGGGGTTTCACCATGTTGGCCAGGATGTTCTCGATCTCTTGACCTCCTGATCCGCCTGCCTTGGCTTCCCAAAGTGCTGGGATTACAGGCTGAGCCACTGTGCCCGGCCCTGTTTTTTGTGTTTTTAAAAATTTTTCGGTTTTAGGTTTTGAGAAATAACCACTGTGATGTGTTTTTAACTGACTATTAGCTGAAAACAACTCATTTAATTAGGGAATAGCCCACAAAACAAAGCCAGATTGGCCCATACAAATCAGTGTTTAAGACTCAATTACAAGCTGGGCACAGTGGCTCATGCCTGTAATCCCAGCACTTTGGGAGGCCAAGGCGGGAGGATCACTTGAGCCTAGGAAGTTTAAGACCAGCCTGGGTAACATAGTGAGACCTCGTCTCTAAAGAAAAAAAAAAAAAAAAGAAAAGGTCCAGATATGAGGCGTGTGCATTTAGAAAGGTGCAGTCCTGAGTCTGGTGCCATCCAAGCCTGATATGGCCTAGAAGTGACTCTGATTGAAGAAGACATGTCTGAGGACTAGAGATGGAAAGCCTGGGAGTATTGCATTTGACAGTGGAACATGTGCTTGTCAGTAAGAAAAACATGATTAAAGATAAATTCACCAAATATGCTTTATGAAGCTGAAAAATGAAATAATTATTATTATAACTAAAGATTAACTCAGAGTTATAAAGTCAGTGTCATGTATATTTAATACCAGCTGCTACAGTTTATGGTAATTAGATATTAAAAAATATAACAACTTGTTCATTTCAGCAGTGCTCTGTATGACAGTCTCTTTAGATGTTATGAAGATTCAGGTATTGGGTCTATCCGATGAGTGACCACAAATTGTGTTTTTTTTTTCTGAGATGGAGTCTTGCTGTGTTGCCCAGGCTGGAGTGCAGTGGCACGATCTCGGCTCACTGCAGCCTTCGCCTCCTGGATTCCAGGGATTCTCCTGCCTCAGCCTCCTGGGTAGCTGGGATTACAGGCACGTGCCACCACACCCGGCTAATTTTTGTATTTTTTAGTAGAGATGGGGTTTCACCATGTTGGCCAGGCTGGTCTCGAACTCCTGACCTCAGGTGATCCATCTGCCTCAGCCTCCCACAGTGCTAGGATTACAGGCATGAGCCACTGCGCCCAGCCGCACAAATGGTATTTTAACCTGGTATTTTTTGTGATTATTTATCAGTGATTCTTATCAGTTAATTTTGAGCCACATGGCAAGCAATTGGGGGAGAGAAAATAAAAAGGGCTCCTTATCAAATTATACAGGTAATATTTTATCATGCTGTCAATCTGCATGATATTTCTGAAATAGAATGGTTGAATTTGGGGTGGGCTGGAGTTAAAGTCAGGGAGAGCACAAAAGTATCAAATTAAGGATTAGGAACTATATAAGATGACCTGCCAAATTCATTCATGTATTTACCTTTTCATTCATTTAGAGCCCCCTGCTTAGAGTTGGTGATTTACAGATCAGAGATGTAGTTCCTCCCACTAGGACACAGTCCATTGGACAGACTGAGGACCGCAGAGGGTACATCAGCATCTAGAATAGAGAGCTCTGGGAGGATACAGAGTGTGGGCTCCTGCGGGCCAGAGCCAGGGGGTATTGGGGATGGTTTCTCAGGGAAGGTCGGTGTTGGAACTGCATCTTGAATAATTGAGTTAAAAGTGTCCTAGGCAGTGGGAGGTAGGGAATGCAGAAAGGAGTAGAGAGGCAGCTTACCTCCCTGAGGACCACATGTGTAAAGGCACAAAGCAGAGAGAACTCATCACTTGTTCAAGGTACTGAGGGAGGAGGTTAGTGTTCATTCATTCATCTCTGTGCCAGGCCCCTTTTTCGATGTGGAGATTACATTGGTGAAGAAGAGAGACAAAGAATTTACACTCTTGAGGCATACATTGTCATAAAGAATATTCAAGGTAGTTTAGAGAAGTGATTCTTACAAAGAAAGAACAACCAGGTGATGTGCCTGTGAGTTCACTAGGTGAGGTGGGGTGGTATAGGGAAGTCTCCTTTGAGGGGAACTGAGGAGAACCTGAAGGATAAGTCGTAGCTAGTGGGGAGGGCTAGGAGAAGAGCATCCTGGGCAACCGGGACAGCTGTGGGCTCTTCCAGAACCTGGCAGTAAAACTCAACATAGCCTTTACAAAGCCCATTTCCTTATCTTCAAAATGTGCCTAATATGTACATTTGTACATAGTACAATAAATGTACAAAAATATACCTACCGTGAAGGATTACTACAATAATTAACACAGCTAAAGAAAATTAGCACAGTTCCCTCCCTCCCTTCATGAATACGAATTTGATAAATTCTGGTTATTTTATTATTACGTGGTGTGGGGAGCCAGTTAAGGATTTAAATCTGGAAGTGTAGCACAGTCGTGCTTATGTTGAGGAAGATCCTAATGTGACAGTAGGGTGGAGAATGGATTGGATGGGAGCAGAACAAGTGTCTCTAATACGCTGTTTTTATTTTCAGGTGTTGGGGAAGGATCACCCCGATGTTGCCAAGCAGTTAAATAACTTGGCCTTGCTGTGCCAGAACCAGGGCAAATATGAAGAGGTAGAATATTATTATCAAAGAGCCCTCGAGATCTACCAGACAAAACTGGGACCTGATGACCCCAACGTGGCTAAGACGAAAAATAACCTGGTGTGTTGACTGGCACAGCACTAGGGAGGGGGCCAGGGGTGCTTTCTTCCCAAGTCCAAACACTTTCTCATTTAACTGGAGATTAAAATGTATGCTTTATTTACATCTGAAAGATATGAAATACTTTATTTTATTTTATTTTAAGGCATCCTGCTATTTGAAACAAGGAAAGTTCAAGCAAGCAGAAACACTGTACAAAGAGATTCTCACTCGTGCACATGAAAGGGAGTTTGGTTCTGTAGATGGTAAGAAATATACTCCCATTTCAAGTGAATTTAATTGTGTAATGACTTGACTAATAGTAATATACTAATAGTATTAGTTACTGTTCATTAAGCACTTAACTGTGTACATCACTAAGCTAAATAGTTTAAATGTGTGATTTCACTTCACTTTCACAGCAGTCCTGTGCAGCGGGTCAAACATTACCCCATTTTAAAAGCAAGGATACCACAGGCCGGGCGCAGTGGCTCACGCCCGTAATCCCAGCACTTTGGGAGGCTGAGGCAGGTGGATCACGAGGTCAGGAGATTGAGACCATCCTGGCTAACACAATGAAACCCCATCTCTACTAAAAATACAAAAAATTAGCCAGGCCTGGTGGTGGCCGCCTGTAGTCCCAGCTACTCAGGAGGCTAAGGCAGGAGAATGGCATGAACCCGGCAGGCGGAGCTTGCAGTGAGCCGAGATCGTGCCACTGCACTTCAGCCTGGGTGACAGAGTGAGACTCCGTCACAAAAAAAAAAAAAAAAAAAGCAGGGATACCACAGACTAAGTGACTTGCGTGAGGCCCCGTAGCTGAGAAGCAGTTAGACTGGGATTGCAGTGCCCAGAGCCCATGACATGTCCTCATTGCAGAGACCTACACAGTTCACGCAGAAATGGAGACAGGAGCATCACCCAAATCCATCTTCATGTCCTCATTGCAGAGACCTACCCAATTCATGCAGAAATGGAAACAGGAGAATCACCCAAATTCATCTTTTCACATTTTTAATGTCTTTCCTTCCTTCTGTGCCTTTGGTTTACAGATTTCAAACCATACCGTCCATATCATCATGTATACTGCTTATTTTCTTTACATTTTTAGTGTGAGTACCTTTAAGTCATAAAAATATTTTCATAAACATTATTTTTAAGGTGGCTTTTTCCTCCATGGCATGGGTCTGTTGGTTGTCTAGAAACTTGCGTGAATGTTCCGAGATGACTTAAAACGAATATTGATTTGTATGCTTTCTTTTTTTTTTTTTTGAGGCAGAATTTCCTTCTTGTTGCCCAGGCTGGAGTGCAATGGCGTGATCTCGGCTCACCGCAACCTCTGCCTCCTGGATTCAAGTGATTCTCCTACCTCAGCCTCCCGAGTAGCTGGGATTACAGGCACACACCACCACGCCCGGCTAATTTTTGTGTTTGTAGTAGAGACAGGTTTTCACTGTGTTGGCCAGGCTGGTCTTGAACTCCTGACTTCAGGTGATCCTCCTGCCTAAGTCCCCCAAAGTGCTGAGATTACAGGTGTGAGCCACTGCACCCAGCCTTGATTTGTATCTTTTCTACTTTTGCTACCAACATCTTACTACTTTTTCTTAGACTATTGTTTAATGTTTTTGTTTAGTGCTCACATTCTGAATACTCCCTTGTGCTACTTGAGCAGCTAGCATTTTAGAAGTTACATTACAGGGCCCTAGCATTTGTTGGGGTGTCTTGACAATTGCTCACCTGTCTCAGGACATTGATTCTGTACCCTGTGTCTTACCTGTTGCTTGGTGTCCAGCTCTGTCGTCCATAGACTTTTTCCTCCAGTGTGAACCTAATCTGTCCATGCTGTAAGAAGTAGTATCTAACAAGGATCATATAAAAAAGAAAACAGACTGGGCGCAGTGGCTCACGCCTGTAATCCTAACACTTTGGGAGGCTGAGGCAGGTGGATCACTTGAAGTCAGGAGTGACCAGCCTGGCCAACATGACGAAACTCCATCTCTACTAAAAATATAAAAAAATTAGCTGGGTGTGGTGGCGGGTGCCTATAATCCCAGCTGCTTGAGAGGCTGAGGCAGGAGAGTCACTTGAACCCAGGAGGTGGAGGTTGCAGTGAGGCGAGATCACACCACTGCACTCCAGCCTGGGCAACAGAGTGAGACTCCATCTCAAAAAAATAAAAGACAACCACAGAGGCTTAATGATTTCTATGTCACTTAGCAGGCTCTGTTACCCTTCATTTATAGTACAGGTTAAGTATCCCATTACTCAAAGTGCCCCAAAGTTTGAAACTTCTCAAGTGCCGACTTGACACTTAGAGGAAATTCCCCTTAGAGCAGTTCAGATTTTGGAGTTTGGGATTAAGGATGCTCAACCTGTATGCTATGTTTTCTTCCCTAGATGAAAATAAACCCATCTGGATGCATGCTGAAGAAAGAGAAGAATGCAAAGTAAGAATTTATTATTTTGAGATTTTCTAAATTGTATATACTGCATTCAAGATAATTATTCATTTGAAATTATTTGTTACAATTTAGGGAAAGCAAAAGGATGGGACATCTTTTGGAGAGTATGGTGGCTGGTACAAAGCCTGCAAAGTTGATAGGTATGTCTGGAATCGCGTTTGGCTGGAAAAACCAAAAAGCAGGGGGAAGGTAATTGTGTTCTATAGGGCAGCTTATAAATGACCGATGTGCAGTGTTCCTTAAGTGCACAGTCCCATGTTTTTCCCGAATTCCAATTTAAAAAACCCCACTAACCTTGTAAATGAGATCATTTACATGTATAAAACCCACCATCATATTAGGTTGGTGCAAAGGTAATTGCGATTTTGCCATTACTTTTACTTTTAATGGCAGAAACCATACAGTAAATTCAAGACAAGCGTGCCAGCAGGCCTGGGAAAGCCAGCCCCTCACACACAGCGCTGGAGACACAGATCCACACACACTCCTTTTCGTCACAGCCCACGGGGCCTTGTCCTCTGCAGAGGGAAGTGTAGGCCCCTCCGTGGCCGGCCCGAGAGCTTTGCCTCTTGAGCCCGAGCCTGTGCAGACTGCCCTTTGTGATGGCTGCCGTCCCTGGGTCCAGGTGGCCCACCTGTTTTCCTGTCTTTCCACTCTTTTTTTTTTTTTTGAGACGGAGTTTCGCTCTTGTCACCCAGGCTGGAGTGCAATGGCACGATCATGGCTCGCTGCAACCTCCACCTCCCAGGTTCAAGCGATTCTCCTGCCTCAGCCTCCTGAATAGCTGGGACTACAGTCCGTCACCATGCCCGGCTAATTTTTGTATTTTTAGTAGAGATGGAGTTTCACCATGTTGGCCAGGCTGGTTTTGAACTCCTGACCTCAAGTGATCTGCCCGCCTCAGCCTCCCAAAGTGCTGGAATTACAGGCGGAGCCACTGTGTCTTTCCACCCTTAACTTTCCTCATCCTTTAAGACTCAGCCTACCATTCATCTATTTTCAGAAAACTCTCTGAACTCTCTCTAGGGCTCCCATAGCACTTACCATAGATTGTTTCAGAGACATAGAAAATAGCTTCTTTATTTCTGTACCCAAAATGCCTATTGTAAGAAAGTGAACAGAAAGCTCTTGAAGTACTTATCTATGCTAAAATGAATCTAGGTTTATTTATAATTTTTTTTAGTAAGTCTGCTCTATCAAGAATGCAGAAACATCAAGCCCAATGATACAGTTTGAAAAATGAAAGAAAGAACACAGAAGCACAGCTGTCCTCTCGGCCATCTGCTTATTGCTTCCCTGGTACATGAAGCATTTATCCTCTGCCCTCACACCCCACTGATAGGGAGGTTCTGCTTTGCTCTCTTCTCCCGGGTACTTGAGGGGAGACGGGAGCACATGAGCAGCAACATTCAGAGCACTGTTCGTCATTACTGCCTGTGCAGACCAAGTTGTCTCTAGGGAAAGCATGCTGATCACCACACAGACCTGGCCCAGATGTTTCTGTTGACAGAGTGGCCAGTGGTCTGAGAGAGCTGCCTCAGCCTGGATGGAGTATGGTATTAGCCTGGCCTGCAGGGGCTGTCTACAGGACGGACCAGGGTCATGGGAGGCAGAGCTACTGGAGAGGGAAGAACGCTTTAGAATTTTACAGTTTCAAAAAAGTACAAGAGAAAGTTAAAATATATTCAAGCCAAAACATAAGTCTGTTAGTTCTTTAGATTATGTGCTGTTGATAGTGGTTGTTCAGAGCTTATATGTCATAGTTCTGTATGTCATGTGCTTTCTTACAGTCCAACTGTTACAACCACTCTAAAAAACCTTGGGGCACTTTACAGACGTCAAGGCAAATTTGAAGCTGCAGAAACATTAGAAGAAGCTGCTATGAGGTCTCGTAAACAGGTTAGTCATACTTCTGTCCTTAACCGGCCCATGGGAACTTTGAATTGAATGGTTCTCTTTTACATGACTTTTATTGAAAGCTTGATTTAGAAATAGAAAATGTTGATTATTTTAGTTTGAACAAATAAAGTTATATTGTTTAAAAGAGCATGAGGCCGGGCGTGGTTGTTCACACCTTTAATCCCAGCACTTTGGGAGGCCAATGTGGGCAGATCACCTGAGGTCAGGAGTTCGAGACCAGCCTGGCCAACATGGTGAAACCCCATCTCTACTAAAAATACAAAAATTAGCTGGGAGTGGTGGCACACGCCTGTAATTCTGTAATCCCAGCTACTCGGGAGGCTGAGACAGGAGAATCGCTTGAACCTGGGAGGTGGAGGCTGCAGTGAGCTGAGATCATGCCACTGTACTCCACAGCCTGGGTGACAGAATGAGACTCCGTCTCAATTTAAAAAAAAAAAAAAAAGCATGAGGCTGGGCACAGTGGCTCACACCTGAATCCCAGCACTTTGGGAGGCTGAGGTGGGTGGATTGCCTGAGGTCAGGAGTTCGAGACCAGCCTGGCTAGCATGGCAAAACCCCATCTCTACTAAAAACACAGTGCAGTGGCACAAGCCTGTAGTCCCAGCTACTTGGGAGGCTGAGGCAGGAGAGTCGCTTGAACTCAGGAGGCAGAGGTTGCAGTGAGCTGAGATCGCGCTACTGCCCAGTCGCTCTGGGCAACAGAGGCGAGACTCCATCTCAAAAATTAAAATACAGTACAATACAATACAATACAATACAATACAATACAATACAATACAATACAATACAATAGCATGAATATGACCCCAAAAGCATGAACAGCAAAATAAAAACTAGATATGTTGGATTCATCAAAGTTAAAAGCTCTTGTGCATCTAAGGACATCATCAAGAAAGTGAAAGGGGACTGGGTGTGGTGGTGAGCACCTGTAATTCCTGCACTTTGGGAGGCTGAGGCAGGAGGATACCTTGAGCTCAGGAGTTCGAAACCAGCCCAGGCAACATAGTGATACTTTGTCTCTACAAAAAATTTTTTTTAAAAATCAGCCAGGTGTGTTGGCCCAAGCCTGTGGTCCCAGCTATTTGGGAGTCTGAGGTGGAAGGATCACTTGAACCCAGGAGGTGGAGGTTGCAGTGAGCTTAGATGGTACCATTGCACTCCAGTCTGGGCAACAGAGCGAGACCCTGTCTCAAAGAAAAAAAAAAAAGAAAAGAAAAAGTGAAAGGACACCCATGCAATGGGGGAAGATATTTGCAAATGATGTATCTCATAAGGTTTTGGTATCCAGACAGAAAGACAACCCAATGAAAAAATGAGCAAAGGACCTGAATAGACATTTTACTGAAGATGATATACAGATAGCCAACGATCATGTGAAAAGATACTCAACATCTTTAGTCATTATAGAAATATTAACTGAAATCACAGTGAGATACTACCCCATCCCCACTAGACTGGCTATAATAAGCGAACAAATGGAAAATAACAGGCGTTGGTGAGGATGTGGAGAGGCTGGAGCCTCATGTCTTCTTGCTGGTGGGAATGGAAAATGGTGCAGGCACTGGAGAAGTTTGATGGCTTATCTAAAAGTTAAACTTAGAAAACCACATGACCCAGCAGTTGCAGTCCTAGATATAGACCCAGAATAGTTGAACACGGGCACACACCCTGTGCAGTCCCAGCCCCATCACTGTTCCCCTAAGGGGTCCTTTTGTGTTTCTCTCCAGTTCCCCGCCTCTACCCTCACCCCCTCCAAGGAACCACTCTTCCAATTTTTTTCCCTCCAGTGATTAAGAACTGTTTTTTTTTTTTTTTTCTAGCGAAGTATCTCAGAAATACCTAAGAAAATCTTAAGTGCTAATGGGTCAAACCATTTTCCCCTGCCTGGCTCACAGGGTCTTGACAATGTTCACAAACAGAGGGTGGCGGAAGTGCTCAATGACCCTGAGAACATGGAGAAGCGCAGGAGCCGTGAGAGCCTCAACGTGGACGTGGTCAAGTACGAGAGTGGCCCTGACGGAGGGGAGGAAGTGAGTATGAGCGTAGAGTGGAACGGGGTAAGTACAGTACACAGCGGGCACGTGCTCCGGGAGGCGCCCCCAAGTGGCGCTTGCCAGGCCTTCCTCCTGTCTCATGTGCTAGACCTTCTGCTTTTCTCAAATTAAGTGCCAATTAAGCTTTCTGTAAGTTCTTCACTTCTGCTAATACTGAAGTCTGTTATTTGTTTAAAGTGGTAATTTTCTTCTCAGGAATCCATGAAAGCTGTTTGGCTTAACTTTGAGCACTTAAATGCTGATTGAGTGTCCTGGCTATTTAAAGCATGATCCCTATCTGGTTTCATTTTAATATCGGGATCAGTGTGGCAGATAACTAACTCGCTTCTTTAACTCACCCATTTCATTGCTAACTCCAGTGCTCCTAACTTCACTGACCAGGCTGCTCTAGATTTGTTAGAATGAGTTGAAATGCTTTAAAGGGAGATGCTGTGTAAGTGGAATTTGTTTTTAGAAAACAGGTCAGAAACAAGAGCTTAGGTGGCTGCTCTCTTGATGTCCTGCCTCAGTCCTGAGCGTCCTGCATTTCCCCTGAGAGGGTGTTCAGATCTTTGAGGCTGGCTCTTCCTGGTTGCCAGCCCGCCATGTGCCTGAGAGGCTGCACAGGGCCCCCTCTGGGTTTTACTGGTTTGCCCCTGGAAATTCCTGACCACTGCTGTTTATCCAGTGGTTGCCAAAGACCATGTGGCCTTCTGGACATTTTTTCTCCAGTGAATTTTTTAGCACATGGGTTTTTTTTTTTTTTTTTTTTTTTTTTGATACATAAGCTGGTGTCTTTGGTATTTTGCTTTTGTCAGGGAGAGTTGAAGGCGGCATTTGACTCATCTAGGGGCACAGTTGGTTTTTTGAAGTTGCCGTAGTGCAGTTTGATTAGTTATAATTCTACAGATGTTCTGCCAAATTGTAGTTTTGGGCTTTCCTATTATGTAAATCCTTTTATTCTTTAGGATTTTCTATAGCTATAGCAATTTGGTAGGAGCTAGCATTCTAAATAAATATTTTATAAAAAATGTTAGTAGCAAAATTTGAGGGACAACATTCTCTTTGACTGTCTTTATCTGGCAGCTTTCTTGCTTTGGTTTTTCTCTGTGCCAAGACAACCAATCAGCATCTGCTTTGCCTACCCAACCCCAGTTGGGCAGTAGTCTAAAACTGAATCCTGGCCCGCAGGCCTCCCTGTCGCCCGCATCCTGTCAGAACTGTGTACTGTACTCTTCTCTTGGTTGCTGTCGTACCTGCATGCTTTGTATAGAAGGACAAGTCCTTTATCTAGGCTCTAGGAGCCAGGGTGCAGATTGTGATCCTCTTGAATGAAGTTCTGGAGGAAGTTTCTCTTGAGACAGTATTTCTAGGTCCATGTTAACATGAAATCATCTGATGATAAAATTGTGACGATTCAGAGCTCTGTTACCATCTTAAAGATAGACTCGGAGAGGAAGGAGAACTGCTCGTGTCCCCTGCAGGGGGTTCGTGGGCAGGTGTCCCCGTCAGGCCTGCGGGCTGGAAGTATCGCTGCTGGGGATGAAAGCAGCTGCTCCTCTGCGCGCCTGCTGGTTTCCTCCTTTCACGCTTCGTTTCTCACTTTGGACACCTGATTCTATAGGCCATGCGCAGGCTGTGTTTCTGGTGTGTCCTTTGGTAGCTCTGCAGATTTGATGGAATTCATCCCAGGGTGCGTTGGCCACGGGTGATCTACCAAAACAGTTTGAGTTTTAAATTGTCCAGTGCAGTGGTTCCTAGACTCACTTTGCGCATGGAGGCAGCCCCCTCTTCAGATGGAGTCTTAGATAAAGTGAGTGAATTCACTGGGCGGGCAGCTGAGGCTGCCTCAGAGTCTTCACAGGAAGGCCTTGGCCTCCAACCCGATCTCCCCACAACTCTAAGGTTCTGAGAAGGCAGAATGCTAAACTCGACCAACTTTTGATTTTCTTTTCAAAGTACACATTTTGTACCCCCTGAGACAAGAGTCTCGCTCTGTTGCCCAGGCTGGAGTGCAGTCGCGCTATATTGGCTCACTGCAGCCTCTGCCTCCTGGTTCAAGCAATTCTCCTGCCTCAGCCTCCTGAGTAGCTGGGATTACAGGTGTGTGCCACCACGCCTGGCTAATTTTTTAATTTTTAGTAGAGATGGGGTTTCACCATGTTGGCCAGGCTGGTCTCGAACTCCTGACCTCGTGATCTGCCCGCCTCAGCCTCCCAAAGTGCTGGGATTACAGGCATAAACCACCGACTTTTCTTATTTTTTAAAAGGTAGGGCAGTATGCACATAGGTATTAATTTTTAATCAACTTTCTTGAGGGATAATTAGAGACAATAAAAGGGGCCCATTTTAAATGTTGTCTGATTTAAATATTAACACAGTGTGGGTCAGCACATTAGTTTGTCTTTATACGGATGTTAGAACAAAGTTTCTCATGCTGTTTCTGTTTAAGTGAAAATTTCCCTGAGATTGCAAAGCAAACTGTTACCACTGTAGCCACTTATTTGTGTGCATCAAGATTTTTTTCAGTATTACACAATTAAGTTAAAATAGAGAAATAAATTAGGTGTTGAGGTAAATGTTAAGACTATACCTTGCCGGGCACGGTGGCTCACACCTGTAATCCCAGCACTTTGTGAGGCTGAGGTGGGTGGATCACGAGGTCAGGAGATCGAGACCATCCTGGCCAACCGGTGAAACCCCCTCTCTACTAAAAATATAAAAGATTACCTGTGCATAGTGGCGGGCGCCTGTAGTCCCAGCTACTCAGGAGGCTGAGGCAGGAGAATGACGTGAACCTGGGAAGCGGAGCTTGCTGTGAGCCAAGATCATGCCACTGCACTCCAGCCTGGGCGACAGAGCAAGACTCTGTCTCGGAAAAAAAAAAAAAAAAAAAAAAAAAGACTATACCTGTGGCCGGGTGCTATAGCTCATGCCTGTAATCCCACCACTTTGGGAGGCCGAGGCGGGTGGATCATTTGAGGTTAGTAGTTTGAGACCAGCCTTGCCAACATGGGGAAACTCTGTCTCTACTAAAAATGCAAAAATTAGCTGGGCATGGTAGCAGGCGCCTGTAATCCCAGCTACTTGGGAGGCCAAGGCAGGGGAATCCCTTGAAACCTGGAGGCAGAGGTTGCAGTGAGCCGAGATCGCGCCACCGCACTCCAGCCTGGGTGACGCAGCAAGACTGTCTTGAGAAAAAAAAAAGAAAAGAAAACAACTATACCTGTTATCTATAACTTCAGATTTCAAATTTTGGGTTTTATAAAGGTAGCTTTATTGTTCTTGTTTTGTTTATTAGAATAACTTGTTATTTATTTATGAGAAAATGTGATTTCGATTTTATTTATATACATACATATATATATATATATATATATATATATATATATATATATATGTATATATTTTTTTTTTTTGAGATGGAGGTTGCCCAGGCTGGAGTTAGGTGGCACAATCCCCGCTCACTGCAACCTTTGCCTTCTGGGTTCCAGTGATTCTTCTGCCTCAGCCTAAAAGGCATTTTAATGCTTTTTAAAAGGTCGAAAACTACTACCATAGGGAAAAACATTGTGCTCCCTGTTGGGAAGTTACAGCTTCAGCAGAAGTGACTGCCAGGAATGAATGTGACAGCTTTTGATTAAGTTATAATAACCACGTACACCAGATATTGGGCTCAGTTTTTCTCAATATTCATGAGTAACATTTAAAACAAAGAGTTATGTGGTCAAAGAAAGGACAAACTGGTTAATGATAATCGTCCCCTGTGGGCCCTGGGTGTTGGTGTCACACAGAACTGAGAAGGAAAGCCGGCGGTGACAGACGCTGGTAATGTGCAGGGAGTGTCTGGATCAGAGTCTTGACCTGGTGGGTGGTTTATCCAGGGAAGGACAGTTCTCTTCTTTAGGTACACACGGTAGGGACTATGATTAAACTACTTGACAGCGGCACTTCTGTGACCTCGTTTTCATGTGACACGTGCAGATCTGGAAGCCGCTGTCACTGTGAGTCTCACTTGGCTCTCTCACGGTCTTGCCTCTGAAAATGCAGCTGCATTGTGCACAGAAATCCTTTTCTGGGTAAAACTGGGCCTCCTGTAACTGCTGTCCGTGTGGCTTCACTTCGTGTTCATGGCATGATGTGCATGTGTCAGCCACCAGCACCAGGTCCCTGTTGGGATGTGAGAGCCCCTTGGGCTGTCTCATCAGTAAGCAGTTGTCTTTACAGTGGTCCCATGAGACACACAGAGCTACATCACACATCCTCTATCCTAGGTGGAGCCCGGGGTCTGCCTCCCAGCTGCACCACCTTTGTCTGTCTGCAGGTCACCAGCTCTGCTGGGGCCTTTTGAAGCAGCCTGTCTCCGTCTTGCCATTCTTTTCACACTGCTCCCGTGTTAAGATTTCTACACGTTTTGAATACACTAAATTCTTACCTAGGATTATTGGGGAATGGAATATATGGTTAGAAATAGATGAATTTTTATTTTTAAAAAATTACAGTAAGGGCTGGGCGAGGTGGCTCATGCCTGTAATCCCAGGACTTTGGAAGGCCGATGTGGGTGGATCACTTGAGGCCAGGAGTTCGAGACCAGCCTGGCCAACATGGTGAAAACTCATCTGTACTAAAAAAAAACAAAAACCAGCCAGGCATGGTCGCACGCGCCTGTAATCCCAGCTACTCAGGAGGCTGAGGCAGAGAATCGCTTGAACCCAGTAGGTGGAGGCTGCATTGAGCCAAGATCATGCCACTGCACTCCAGCCTGGGCGACAGAGCCAGAATCTGTCTCAAATTACACTAGTAAGATAACTAGAATATGCCAAAAATAAATAAAAAGCACCAAATTATCTGAGATCCTACTGTATATAGATAATAACGATGACTGCATATTTTTAAACTGTGAACACATTATCCTGTTAATCCTGCTCAGATAACCCACCTTTGTAATGTGAATATTCTTTCCCAGTAATATAAAGAGGTAGACAGTTTCTTTAGCTGTTAGAATGTAGTGAATCCTCCCAGGCCCTGAAGTCCAGTTGAATGGAAATCTGCCTGGGCCAGGGCAGCCGCCGGCCTTCCCCCTGGTTCTCACAGCCAAGGTCCTCAGGTGGCAAGTTCAGGGAAGCAGGCAGACTGACCCAGAGTGGGGCAGACCCGCTCCATTGCCAACCCCAGGTGCTGGTCTGGGTCTGCAGAGGCTCAGGGAGGAGGAGGCAGCTGGGTCGGACCCCAATTCTGGGACTCCTGGGCCCATTGCCCAGCTGTCAGCTGTCAGCTTGCTACTCCAGCAGCTGCAGAGGGGAGAGAGAGCATGATGAGCGTGTGTGTGTGTGTGTGTCACATGAAATACTTTTGAATCTGAGTGAAATGAATCTGAGTGAAATGAATCTTCTGTGTTCTGCCAAGTATTTAGTTCAGGTGTATTATAATACTACTGTAGTGTAGCACTGAGTTTTGAAATGAACAGCAAGGGCTGCACTGCTAATGACAATATGTTAGCATTTTAGCATCCTTTTTCTAAAGAGCAGCAAAAACTTATGTTTTCTTGTCCTCCCCACATTTTTGAGGTGTTGGTAACAAGTGTTATTTTTCCATTTTAAAGATGAGAAAAATGAAGCTCGGGCTGGTTAAATGACTTGCTCAGCGTCCCATGGTGAGTCCGAGCGGGCGGGGCGCAGGCCCTGCCGTCTGGTGCTTCTGTCGAGACGTCGGCTTTCCAATCTGGCAGGACCCAGGACGCATTGCTGCCTGTGGAAATTAATTTTCTTTTGGATTATCAACTGCATGTTTAAAATGGGCTGTAGACTTTTAAAGTCCGTGGTTTCCTAAAGTTTCTGAAATGTCTAAAATGTGTTTTTAAGAGAATGAAAGTCATACCTGTAGCCTTTATTTTGGTCCCTATGTTTTTCATTGCATAATCTCCTTATGTACAATTACTTGTAAAGCCTTTTACACCAAGTGTCAAGGAGATTTCTAATACGTTGCCAATCTTTACGCTTAAAGTGTTGGACTTTACTTTGATGACCATTGGGAATGGACCAGTCTGGATTCTGTGAAATGCACCACGAGGCCCAGCACCTGCTTTATGCTGGGCTGGTAGAAGCAGGCAGAAGGTCATCCCAGTCCTAAAGCCACTCAGAAGGCTGCTGAGACTTGTGACCTAGAAATACTGTAAGCCAGGCTGTTATGCAGAGCCTGTTGCCTTTCCTCGCCGCGGTTTCACGTGGGTTTTCTCTCTCCTTTCTGTCTGACAGGCCTAGCCGCCCGTGACTCTCACACTGTCTCCTGCATGACGGGTGGCGTCTCCCGCAGCTTCCCTTCTCTCTCCAGTGCTGCCCGCTGTGTCTAGCAGCCCCTAGGATCTTGTCAGAGCTGCACCTCTCTGTGAACTGGCCATTCCTTTCGGTGCTGCTGTCCTTTTTGGGGGGGTTCCTGATTTCTGTATACATGTAGCTTTGCCAGATATGTACTTAGTAATATAAACTGTATTAATAAAATCCATTTACTGTGTAATACACGAGTTTAAAAATTAAGAGCGATTAGCTGTTCACTTTGATAACAGGTAGTTAAGTGTCACACAAGGTGTTGTTGCAATGGCATGACGGTGACCTGTTGACGTAACTAAGCCTTAGAGCAAGGCATGTGCCGCACGTGCTCCGTGGTACTTAGAGCCCTGGGGGCCCCGCTCGGACTCCAGGTCTCCCTAGGATATGCCCCAGTAGCATTTGCTGTGTAGTCTGTGTGTGAAATTTGGGCATTCTGCTTTTCTCTACTAATCTTGAAGTGCTCAGTGATTTGTGTATTTGTGTCTTTCTAACTTCTAATAAACTCACTCCGACTGACCTGTGTCTTGGTGTCTGTCTGCTTGGTAGAACTTCTCACTCTTTATCCATGAAACGCCACATGGCACAGCTGCTAGGGGTCATGGGGTGACAGTTTATCTCACCAAAGAGTTCCTTCCAAGAAGAAATGCTGCTGTATGCACATCTTCTTCACTCTGTGTTTTTTATTTTCATGTTCAGATACTGCGAAGTGTTTCACTTATTAATACCTGAATCAATTAAGATGAGAGCTGGGCACTCTCGCCTCCCTACAAGGTTGTCTGAGGATTTTTAGTTATTTGTATAGAATGAGCATTTTATTTAATTTTCCAACCACCTTTATAGTTAACATTTAATGAAACTTCTGTAAAATTTACTGAAGGAAACAGTACCTCCAACTATTGCATTTAGACGAAACTGTTAAAGGGAAGAGACTCTGTCGGATCCAAATGGTTTGGGTCCTGTACTGTGTTACTTGGACCAGCTGCTCATGTATCTGTTAAATGTGGAAGTCGATTTTGATGATATTCTTAGAAGCTGCTTTAATTTTCTTGAGACTTTGTGTGTTGGCTTTTGTCTCAAAATAGCAGGATTCACATTGCTTTTGGGATGCGATCACTTGTTTGAATGAGCTTCCTTATGTCCAAAGGTTTTCATGATCATTGGATTATCTTTAATGAAATTTAAAAAGAATAATTTCTAGTTAAAGTATATTCACGTACATGGTAATTGGTGGTTTCTGCAAGACTCTGTCAGCAGTGAGCTGCTGGCAAGCAGGGCGGCCTTGGTGGAGCTCTTATTTGCACCCGGTGTGGCTCTTGTGGGAGGGAGGGAGAACCACCTGCAGCTTCACGTTTGTTCACGTTTTTTTCAGGATGGCACTGGATCTTTAAAACGCAGTGGTTCCTTTAGCAAACTCCGGGCTTCCATTAGACGCAGCAGTGAGAAGCTGGTTAGGAAGCTGAAGGGAGGAAGTTCACGAGAGAGTGAGCCAAAGAACCCCGGGTAACTATCTCTTCCAGCTCTCCCGACTCCCCTGCACGCCGGCCGCTGGGCCGCTTCTCTTCCTAGCGCAGCCTTCCTCACCCACAGACTTCAGGAAAGACACTCCAGTTGGTTCCCGTATTCTCACAACGGAAGGGTTTCATAGTTGCCACCTAGGTTTTTCCCAGGATAGGTTGAGAAGTAATTGGGTAACTTCCTGTTAGTGGCTAAAGGGCGAATACCTTTAAAAGAAATTTATGGAATTTTTTGATTCTGTCACATGTTCTAAGAAAGCCTTAGCAACGAAATGTGGGAATTTATATTAAAACATTGAGCATTTTGAACTTGTTTACTCTAGATATGCATTATTTTTTAAATTAGCATTAGTTTAAATTCTTTACAAATTTTAATCTTTTAAATAAATCAGATGTTAGCTACGACTATATTAAATCTCATACAGTATTATAATAGGGAGAAAAATGGTTTCAAATAGGATCAGAACTTTTAAGACTTTATTATAAGGAGATTTTCAAAACCTCAGGCTTTTCATGTTTAAAAAAAGGTTTGAGTAATGGGTCTTAGAGTCTTTTGAAAAATAACATTTAAGTTGTCAAAGGAATTTGGTTCTTAAGATATCCTTTGTTTTTAATATGGTGCACAAAGTTGACAGATTGTCCCTGCCGCAGTGTCCAGGGTCACCTCTGGGCGGCTGCTCCTGGCTTGGATGTATTTCTTATGAGGCAGGCTTTTGCCAGCCATTCTGTGTAACTCTGACTTCCTAAATCGCACCAACTTTTTAGAGATTGATTCCTAGTAAAACTATTTTACAAGTGATCCCACTTTAAGTTCTCTGAGTAAGAAGTCTGATCACCTCAGGATGGTGAAACCGAGTTCTTCTGGAGAACATATTGGAAATAATAAAGTTATGTGCCTGATCAGTTGTTTTGTTACTCTGTCTTTTTTTTTTTTTTTTTGAGACAGAGTTTCGTTCTTGTTCCCCAAGCTGGAGTGCAATGGCACCATCTCGGCTCACCGCAACCTCCGCCTCCTGGGTTCAAGTGATTCTCCTGCCTCAGCCTCCCGAGTAGCTGGGATTACAGGCACATGCCACCACACCTGGCTAGTTTTTTGTATTTTTAGTGGAAACGGAGTTTCACCATGTTAGCCAGGCTGGTCTCAAACTCCTGACTTCAGGTGATCCTCCTGTCTCAGCCTCCCAAATTGCTGGGATTACAGGTGTGAGCCACCGCGCCTAGCCTATTTTGTCTTTTAAAAGCTATTTTAAAAAAAGTATGTCCACTTTTTCATCCCTCTCAGTATCCCTGATAACCTAAACCCTTAGAACTGCTGCCATACACGGCCAGGGTGCAGGGTGGCCAGAGATGGCCCAGCCCCTTGGTGGTAGGGCTCACTCTCTTGTCTGCTTGGTGTCCCTGTGGGAGTCTCTGTTGTGGATAGAGACTTCTCTTCATGGCTGTGAGACAGGTGCAGGCCTGAGGCAAAAGGAGTGGCGTGGCTTTTGTAAGGAGCTTCTCACAACTGTTTTCCAGCCCATTTCTGGAGAGGGAGTTTTAGGAGCCCCACGAATGTTCATTCAGAAAACTCCCTGGAAGATCCCAGGATTTGAAGACTGGACTTCTGGAAGTTTATGGGGACTTAGCAGCAAATTGCTTACAATGAAACAAATGAACTCTTATTTGGGGGAAATAGATTTTAAATTGCCTTTGGAATAGTGATCTTATTTTAAACTGTTTACAGATTTCCAGAGCCAAAATGATAGATTAGTATCTGCCTGTCGATGAATTTTCAGATTACACTTTTCTTCTTACAGCATTGAGAGGGTCTGAGCAGTGCTGTGTGACTACTTGGTGTCCCTTCCTTGGAATGATGTGATGAGTCACACAGCAGCTCTCAGATCCCCTCCAGGAATTACATGATGCCCCAGAGAGAGCATTCTGGACATTATTTAATTCCTGGAGGGGAACACACTGATTGTTTGAGGTTCTTAAGTTTTGAAGCCTTTTAAGTGCCTAGTCCAGTTCTGGTGCTGAGTGTTGTAACTTGGACCACACTCCCACATGACAACTCTCAGAGTTGTTCTGTTTTTTCGTGTTCTGTGTCTTTGCCGTGATAAAAATGTAGCAGTGTGTGACCAGTCCCCAGTGTTAGAACTGTGGTCAGTGTTCATGGGGCTATAGCACTGCCAGCCCGAACCATGTGACATAGATGCACACATTTGCACAGACTAATGTTTTCTACATGACTTTGGAAATTGCATCCCGTAAAATGCATACAACTGAATAATCTTTCCAAATAAGAGTGACTGTTTTTATTAACTAGACAGCAGTCTCAGACATCTTTTGGAGGGTTTGTTTAGACAGAGACTGTGAGGCCCCACCCGTGAGTTTCCAATTCCTGAGTCCCTGATCTCAGAATTTGCATTTCACACAAGTTCCCACGGTGCTGGGGCTGCTGGCCTGGGGCCACTTTTTGAGAATCGCTGAAGGACCAGGGTGTTTGCAGCTTGCTGTTTGGCTGACTCCTAATGGTTACTGTACTGAAAGGTTTTGAATGCCACGTGTTCAAACAAGGCAGTTCACAAGAGTGGTAGGAAGAGACATTGAGGATTACAGTTCTTTCGTTTCGTAAAAGGGGGTTTGAGGGAAGGTTGTGTAGCTTCCCTCAAACCCTCTAAAAAGAGTTAATGGTGGCCGGGTGCAGTGGCTGATGCCTGTAATCCCAGCACTTTGGGAGGCCTAGGTGGGTGGATCACTTGAGATCAGGAGTTTGAAACCAGCCCGGCCAACATGGCGAAACCCTGTCTCTACTAAAAATACAAAAATTAGCCGGGCCAGGTGGTGCATGCCTGTGGTCCCAGCTACTCAGGAGGCTGAGGCAGGAGAATCACTGGAACCCAGTGGGGCAGAGGTTGCAGTGAGCCAAGATCACACCACTGCACTCCAGCCTGGGCGACGGAGTGAAACTTCATTTCAAAAAATAAAAAATAAAAAAAAGTTAATGGCCACTTTATAGCAAGAATAACTGAGTATGTCAGATGATAATTTACTTGTGATTTGGTTTGATTTTATACTTTGTTCTTGAGTGGTTCTAGGTAGAGAAAAACCTGTTTAGGACTCCAGCAATGTCTGTTGTGGGCTTCATTGGGATGTTTTTGTTTTGTCCTGGTTGGGACATTTTGGGGGTGAGTTTTGCTTGGGGATAAGGAAATTCAGGTCTTGCTTTTGGTGCAGTTCGACAGGGGCTGGCTGAGTATCTGCCATGTGCCAGGCGCTGTGCTCACAGCACTGCTGACACACGGGCGGGTGCCCTGGGCTTTCAGCCTCATCCCAGTGTCCTGTGTGAGGCTGTCCCTGTCACCCTTCAAGCCTGTGCCTCAGCCTCACAGCCACCATCCTTGGCTTTCCCAGGAACTGCTGTGCTCATGTTCGCTGTCCATGTTGCATGCAGTTCACGTTCAGAATTCAAGTAACCCTCAGTATCGGTTGCTTTAGCTTTAAAACTTCAGGTGAGTTTATGTTCAAAGGCATCCATGGTGGTGGTGAACAATGATAGTCATTTTATGACTGTCCATCATTTAAGTTATAGATTCTTTATAGGCTATTTCATCAAGTATTTTAAATACATCAGATGGGAGGAAAAGTAAATATATGGATAAATTCCTGTATTTCTTTAAATGGAGAACCATGACTTTATTTTAAATTTTGCTTTCTAAGTAGAGAAATACTGGCTTCAGAGTTTCTTTTACTAACAATAAAGTTGATTTCCCAGCTTTTAATATAGAAAGATAAAAAATAGTATATTTATGCATCTTCTTTTAGCAGTGAGTTTTGAGTGTCTCTTCATGATCCCTTAATGGTGATGAGTCTGACATGAGCCCTTGAGCGCCCTCCCTGAAAATCATCAGACTGAAGGCAGAGCCTTTCTGCTCCCAGATGGTTCACCTTTTTTTTTTTTTTTTTCTGAGACAGAGTCTTGCTTTGTCGCCCAGGCTGGAGTACAGTGGAGTGATCTCGGCTCACTGCAGCCTCTGCCTCCTGGGCTCAAGTGAATCTTGTGCCTCACCCTCCAGAGTAGCTGGGATTACAGGTGTGTACCACCGCGCCTGGCTAATTTTTTGCATTTTTAGTAGAGACAGGGTTTCACCATGTTGTCCAGGCTGGTTGTGAACTCTGGGCCTCAAGTGATCCACCCACCTCAGTCTCCCAAAGTGCTGGGATTACAAGCATGAGCCACCTGGCTTTTTTTTTTTTGGTAGATGGAGCCTCACTCTTGCGCAGGCTGGAGTGCAGTGGCGTGATCTCAGCTCACTGCAACCTCCGCCTCCTGGGTTCAAATGATTTTCCTGCCTCAGCCTCCCAAGTAGCTGGAATTACAGGCACATACCACCATGTCTGGCTAATTTTTTGTATTTTAGTAGAGATGAGGTTTCAACGTGTTGCTCAGGCTGGTCTCAAACTCCTGAGCTCAGGCAATCTGCCTGCCTCAGCCTCCCAAAGATTACAGGTATGAGCCACTGCAACTGGTCTTTTTTTTGTTTCGTTTTATTTTAAAGAGAGACAGGGTCTTGCTGTGTCTCCCAGGCTGGAGTGCAGTGGTGCAATCATGGCTCACTGCATCCTTTACCTCCTGGGCTCAAGTGATCCTCCACCTCTGCTTCCTGAGCAGCTGGGACTACAGATGGCGTGCCACCACGCCTGGCAAATTTTTTTATTTTTATTTTTGTAGAGATGGGGTTTCCCCATGTTACCCAGGATGGTCTTGAACTCCTGGGCTTAAGTGATCCTCCTGCCTTGGCCTTCCAAAGCATTGGGCTTACAGACTTGAGCCACTATACCCAGTCTAGATGAGCCACTTTTTAAAAGTGCAGGTCTAAGGACATTTTGAGTTTGCATATGGTACTTTAAAAGAAGCATTTTGCTGTGAAAGATGCAGAGAAGCTGTGGTCTTTTCTCCTGGGCACTAGAGTGAGACATAGGACTCCCCTGTTACCCAAGCAAGATGAAGGCAAGGTCCCTAGAGCCCCCAGTGTCACAGAGGCCTTGGAGGGGGCTTTGCTTGTGCTTCCTGTTGCTGGTTGACCGATGTGCTGATCGTTTGTCCTTGCATGTCCGTGTCCGGGTTGCAGCATGAAGCGTGCCAGCTCTCTGAATGTCCTTAACGTGGGTGGCAAGGCTGCTGAAGATCGCTTTCAAGTAAGGAGCCTACCCCGAGTTGTGTCCTAGGCTGCCCAGACCACGCTGGCAGGTCTGCTGCAGACCCGCGCCCGGCCCCTGCTCGGCCCCTGCTCCTGCAGAGGGCTGGGGATGCCGCCACGTTTGTTCCTAGACAGACAGTTGTGACAGTAGTATTTTAATATTCTGCTTAACCACTGATTATGTGAATTATGGGCATGTTCACACTGTGAACATTCTCAGAATATTAATTAATGATCTCAAATGGTCTTTAAAAATAGTTTAACCTAATTAATTTATTCTGTTAAACTACTATCAAAGCTTGACCAATTACTAGTTTGTATGATTGTTTGATTTTAGCCTCTACTAAGTTTATAACTATTAATAATTAATTGTCTACTTAAGCTGTTGTTCAGTGTTCAAAAGTATTCAAAACTCTGTTAACATGAAGACTAACGTGTCGTCAATTTGACACTAAAATCTTAAGCACTTGGTGAAGTTGTTCGGGTCTCACACAAACACATCAGGTTTACATCTGAAAGTACTGGCTCCCTTCCCCATCACGGAGGCTGTTTGAGTTTTCATCCACTCCGCCCTTTGGTGTGGCTGTCAGTGGGTGGCTGGGTGCCTGTGGCTGCTCTAGAACCTGTTTCTCAGGTGCCTGGAGCCCGCCCGGCAGCTCGAGCTGTTGGGACTTGGCAGTCCCTGCCCCTGTGCTGGTGCTGAGAGCTCGCGACAGTGGCCAGGCACTGCCCTCCCAGTTGTCCAGATCCACTAATCCTCACAGACAGGCAGCGCCCCGACCTGTCCCCCAGCACTCTTGGGAGGCAGTCACCTCGGGAAAGCTTTTCCCCAGCCCCCTTCTCAGTGGCTGTTAAAGAGGCTTGTAGGGTGCTGGACATATTGCTTGAAGCACCCCTAATGACGAGAGGAAAGAAAGTCTCTTCATTTTACAGAGTTCTGTAGCTGACCCAGTGTTTTGCCCTCCGGTTTCTTGGAGTTTCCACATGCACATTGACCCCTGGGCCTCTCAAGTGCCAACCTAGATTTAGTTGTGCAGCTGGTACTGTTAGGCCTGAGGCCATTTGAAGCTGGCATCATTTGAAGTCCTGGTTAAGTGTAATTTTTCTATCTGTTTTTTCATGCAGGAACGAAATAATTGTCTGGCCGACTCGCGAGCTCTGAGTGCCAGCCACACTGACCTGGCCCACTGAGGGCCGGCAGGGCTAGGTAACCTGCCTTGGGAGTGTGAGACCGCCCCGCCCTGCCACGCCCCTCACCGCCCTGCCCGGAGGCGCCAGCCGCACTCCTTGGCTTCCTTTCCTAGATAGTGACGTCCACCAACCTTGGAGGCGCCTTTTCCAAACACCCGGGAGGCCGTGCCTCAGCACTCTGTTACCCGGCCTGCAGCCCCAGTGCCAGGAGCCGCCCCGACTGCTACCCGGCCAGGCTGGCTCAGGGAGGCCGAGGTGGCGCTGAGGTGGCTTCAGCACGCTGGGGATTGGCTCCTGCTCACGGATGCTGTTGCATTTCCTGCCTGCCACCTTTTTGCCGTGACACTAAACTCTCTTTTAAATTGTAATATTGTAATAAGGCTGTAAATTAAGAATCTGGAAACATAAAGTACCCCTTTCAGAACGATAGGCATTTAGTGATCTACGGCATTAAAGCCTGAAGCTTAGAGGACACTGGTCAGTGGGAAGTGAATTCCTTCCCAGCAGGAGCATCTCCCGGGTCTCTGTTTCCGAGGTCCCCGTACCTGTGGCCCTGGGGCCCCATGCCCACCCCTTTTGAGCAGTGGCGTCTCCCGGACGCCCCTGCACACGAAGCCCATAGAGACGTGTGTTTCACTTTTTTTTTTTTCGACACGGAGTCCTACTCTGTCGCCCAGGCTGGTGTGCAGTGGCCCGATCTCGGCCCACTGCAAGCTCCACCTCCCAGGTTCACGCCATTCTCCTGCCTCAGCCTCCCGAGTAGCTGGGACTACAGGCGTCCGCCAGGCAGATCACGAGGTCAGGAGATCGAGACCATCCTGGCTAACACGGCGTTTCGCTTTTTAAAAGCTTAAGCTTTATAGAATGAGGGAGCACGGTGGACTCTTGACAGGAACCTTTTCAAATCAATGCTGAGGCCGTATTTCTTAGCCATCCACAGACTAGTCCATAGGTAAAGAGCATACAAAACAGATTCCGAGGTGAGCAGTGATTCCAAAGGCTGACGCTCAGAAGCGCCATCTCCATGCCAGCCAACTAGGCTACGGGATGGAGGGACGGCCTGTGAAACACCAGCCATCCCGTGAAAGGTCAGCTTGCCACTGTCACGTAACAGGGCGGGTGGCGGCACAGCAGAGGCTCACACTTGTCACCTTCAGCCCGTAGAAGCTCCCCGTGGGGCACGAAGGCTGGGGACAGAGAGTCCTGGGGTTTTGTTACAAGGCTACACTTTAAAATACCTTTAAAAGTTTCATTTCATCCCGTCTCATGTCGCAGGACTGCTATGTTTGTGAAAACGCGTTTGTTTCCACAAGCCAAGCTCCATGTAGTCGCCAGCGAGTGCCTGGCACAGGAGCTGCCCTGTGGAGCCAGTGTTGTCCCCGAGCTGCTCACCTGTGGCCGTGGCTCCTTTTCTGAGGCTCCTGACTCCATTCTTGCAGATTCTGATGGATCAGGAGCTTACTTTCTAAATGCTACATAGAGGTGTTAAAGAAAATTTGATAGGTTCTATAATAGTGGATGGGATTAAAAGAAAAAATGTTAAATTATATATATACATGGCTGGGTGCAGTGGTTCATGCCAGTAATCCTGGCACTTTGGGAGGCTGAGGTGGGAGGATCACTTGAGCCCAGTTCAAGAACAGCTTGGGCAACACAGTGAGTCCCTGTGTCTACCAAAAAAAACCATATATATATATAATTTGATGGGCTGTGAGAAGCCACCCCCGCAAAAAAAAGGGGGTGTAGAGCAGCTTCCCTTGACAGGTGCCGTGGCTGCCCCCGTAGTGGGCTATGTCTGTGCACAGGTGACAAGCAGGAGGGCTCCGGAGCTTCCCTTGTAGTGGGGGTGCCTTCTCCCTGTGAGGATGCTGAGCAGAGTTTGGAACCCAGACAGTTTCCCTTAGTGACAGTTATCTGGAAAGGAAAAAGGGCATTTAGAAGGAATAAACATAGGGCTGAATATGGAGTTGAATTTTACCTCTTCAGACTGATGGGTGCAGACGAGGTTGTGTGGGGCCTGTGTGGAGCCTGCTCTGGCTTCCAGCTGTGGGACTTTAGGGCCGAGGTGGCCTCTGCAGCACTGTGGCTGTGGGAGTACTGTGTGTTGGGGTAAGAGAAGCCAGGGGGGCCTCCCTGAAGCCAGCTTGTAAAGGAAGTTTCGTGTTTCAGAGAGGGAGGTGGCAAGGGACTCTGAGTACCTGAGTCCCCGATGTTTGAACCCCTCCACCCAATAGAAGTGCAGTGATTTAAGCCATTTCCTATCTGGCGGTCTGAATTTTTCCCCTTCAGAGGAGAGAAGTGGTAGGCCCAGCCATCCCTCCTCCTCTGTGTTGTCTTTCTGGTGAGAGGAACCCTGCGTGAGAGTCAGCACCTGTTTCTTCAGAGTTGCTGTCAAAATAATCACTGCGCCCCCCCACGGCAGCCGTGTGTGCAGCGCCTGGCCCCAGCAACCATGGCATGGGAGTGTCTGGATCTGCGGGCGGACAGCGTATCTCTGGGTAGTCGGTGCAGCTGTGGCAGAAACCAGGCCCCTGGGGAGGTCCTGTGACATGGATGCTTCCCTGAAGCAGCAGCAGTGTGCGGCTCAGGGGTCCTCAGAGGCCGGTGGTGCCCGCGGGTGGCACGGGGCACTCATGGGCAGCACTTGGTCTTGTGTTTACAGTATTGGAGGGATTCACATCGTTATTTT
The DNA here is from genome assembly GCF_028885625.2 of Pongo pygmaeus. Taxonomy (NCBI): domain Eukaryota; kingdom Metazoa; phylum Chordata; class Mammalia; order Primates; family Hominidae; genus Pongo; species Pongo pygmaeus. The sequence goes on from NC_072388.2 coordinate 102,785,422, forward strand.
CTGGATTAAGCTGCTAGGAATATCATGTAATTAGAAATTCAGTGTTTACGGTAAGATGTATTAAACATTGCTAATGATGTATGGTTAGAATGTATAACAGGTTTTCCATTGTCATAACTGTAGGGAATTTTCTTGGAGGATGTCATTAGCTTCTGTTTGCACTGACTTGTGAGCTGCGTGTACGCTGTGGTCAGATTTCTGAATGCTGTAGAGCACTTAGCAGCTCTGACCATGTCTTGCTAGGGCCGGCAGGCTGCGTGTGCAGCGGGGCCAGCTGTCTTAGGGCTGATATGTAGACGTGTATTCTGTTTACAGTTAGTTCCCCAACATTGTGGGGAAGAACTTAAGTGGTTTTAGTGTTTTATAATATGGTGAGGCAATGAGGGTCAGGGCGCGTGGTCCCTGAGGGAGGGTCTTCAGGGCAAGACCCGTGGCCCTGGCCCGGGACTGTGCTCCCCAGGGCGTGGTGCCTCCCTAAGGGGATGGTCAGTGCTCCTGGGACTGCCAGGCCAGCCCTTCTGCAGACTCCTGTGGTGGGAGTTCCCTGGGACGGGAAGCCCCTCAGCCCCTTCCCTCCAGGGGCAGGAACTGAGCCAGCATGGGTGGGGCCGGCCGAGCTTCCAGGCGTGTTTTCTCTGTTAAATGTACCTCTCTGTCTTTAAGCTGTCTCATTTTCTAATCGCTGGCATGTCTTTGCCTAGAAAAGCATTTGGAATTGCTTATGTTCAATTACAGAAATAAAATGTCTTACTTGCTGTTGTAGAATCCCTGCACTTTTGCAGAAAGGCTGTTTTGTAAAAATCCAACCCCAAAATAACTTTTTCCGATGTTCATGCCAGTGATTCTTAACTTTAGGGTCATAGCTTTCCCCCAACCAGTGCCAGCCCCCCTTCCTCCCACTGTAGGAGCACCCACAGGCTCACCCTGGGCACATGAGGTTGGGGGTGACAATTTCTGCCTCTGGGTTGTGGGAGGAGTCAAGCTACTTAACAGTTCTGGGCCTCAATTTCCCTACCTGCAAGTGGAGATGTAACAGTACCTATCCCTGGGATTTGTGAGGAGAACATACTTCAATGTGCATAAATTACTCAGAGCAGTGCCTGGCAGACAGCAAGAAGCAGGTCCTGGAACTGCATCCATTGAACATTTATTTGTCAGAGGCCTGGTCTGTGCCAGGCAGCATGTGGAGGCAACTGGGTTGGGGGGTGGAGGGGGTTGTATGGTGGGAATCAAGGGGGTCACCACTGTGCCCATGGGGAGGCCACGCTGCTCTGCCTGCCGGGTGGATATTTCAGCATCTGCAGCCAGATGTGTTCCCGGGAGGCTCTGCTTTCCGGCTAGATGTAAGGCCTGGCCACAGTGTGGGACTGGGTCTGCAGGTGGCCCTGCCAGGAGTCCTGCCATATCCCTACCAGAGTGCCACCCCGCCAGGCCAGGGCTGAGCTGGACGCCCAGACCCCCAGGGCCAGGATACACCGGGACCCTCCTTCCTCTCAACCTCGGATCCTCTTTGCCCAGAACTGTGTTCCCAGGTGGCTGACGAGCCTGTCACCTGCCAGCCCTGCGCTGCCTGCGCTCCTCAGAATGGCTGTGGTGCTGGCACAGGCCACACTACTAGAGACAAGGCAGCCCCCCCCAACCCCAGGCTCTCCTGGACCCTGACACTGGAGGTCGGTGGGATATGCTTTCTCCACCTTGTACCACACTGAAGTTTTGTGGGGCACAGTGTGTGCCGAGGTGGGGACCCCGGGAGCCAAGGACCCAGAGGTGGGTGAGGAGGAGCCGCCTGCCTGCAGCCCCGCTGTGGCCCGAGTGGTGGGGGGAGTAAGGACTGCCCTGTGTGCAGGAGGGGAGACCCTCGTGGGCACGGTCCCAAGGCTGAGGGGGGTCTGAGGCCCCAGCCCAGGGGGCAGGCCTCAGACGCGACCCCAGGTGGGCTTCCATGCGGAGAGAAGCAGCAGGCGGCTCCCAGGGAGTCACTGTAGGACACCCCAGGCTCCAGCCCTGAGAATCACCTGTCCCCAAGGACCAGCTCAGCAGTGGGGACCAGGTACCCAGCAAGCGGGCCTGTCCCCAGACCCAGGGAGAGGCGGAACAGCCCCCCAGCTCAGGTGGGGGTCAGTCTGTGACCACCATGTTCGGATGAGAAAGTGCAGCCGCTGCCCTGGAAGAGCTGTGTCTGTGTCTGAACCAGGCTCCCAGCTGTGTCTCAACCAGGCTCCCAGCTGTGCCACGGCCCAGGCAGACGCGTTTTAAAGGCTCGAGCCCCATGTGTCGGGGCTTCTCGGGCAGGGCTGTTGTGCAGCTGCCACCGCGTCAGTGGGACTGGGTCCCAGGTGTCCCTCGCACCCCTTCTGCACTGATCGTGTAGGAACAGGAGGAGGGGGCCAGGTGGGGGGCAGAGAGCACCCGCAGGGTCCGGGCTGGGCAGCCGAGGGCCGCCTCTTCCTCGCGGAGCCGGTCAGCCAGCAGTCTCACCAGGAGCTGGTTAGCCCAGGTTATGCCAAGGGCTGGGGAAACACGCTCGTCCCAGAACCTGAGAAACAGGAAGCAGGCAAGCTGGTGCTCAGGCTTGGTGGCCCCACCCACTTCGGCCCAGCTGTGCCCCTGGCACCTGCGCAGAGGTGCACACACCACATGGCTGCACTCACCCCAGCGGCCCGTGTGCTGCGCCCTGCTCCTCCACGGCCTCTGTCACCTGGAAGAGCACAGTCCGGGTCAGCTGCAACGGCTGAGGGTCTTCTCGATGGTTAGGCACAGGCTGCTACCCGCAGGAGCCGGAGGCCACCTCACTGCCACCCACCCCACCTCCACACCGGCTCTGCTTCCGCATCCTGGCTAAAAATACGAGCTCACGGGTGCACCCCTGCCTTGGTGCCCACCTGGTTGATGCACAGCACGGGGCTCTGGAAGGCACTGCTCAGCTCACGCAGCGCGGCCCCCAGGGACTGCAGACGCCTGGCCCTGGGGGCGGAGGCCTGGCTGTCAAATTCACAGCGGAATGGGGCTGCCACCGAGTCGATGACCACCAGGCGAGCCATGCCCCGAGACAGCAGTACGGGGACCTTCTTATTCACACACTCCAACAAGGTGTCCTGTGGGGACAGCTGTCATTGTCTATGCTGGTCAGCAAGCCCCCGCCCCAGGTGACCAGACCCCGTTTGGACTGTCACTCGACCGTCTGACTCAAAACCTTCCTACCCACCTGGGGCTCACAGTGCCCATACTCTGAGCCCAATTCTGTATTTTTCTCAAAAAGGCTCCAACTATAGAAGCTTCAGGCTCACACAACTGGTTCCCTTGGCCCCATGTCCTTCCTCTGGCCCTCCCAGGCAGTCACCCCTTGGCTGTGCCAACACCGTCCTCTGTAGAGGCGTCCTTTGCGCAGGCTCCTGAGTCCTTGCGGGGGTCTGCTCTCCTTTTGCCATGGTTTCACCCTCTCCCCCTCACAGGTCAGCAGCAACCAGCCCCCTCCTTCAGTGGCCCCACACCAGGTGCTCAGACCACCCGAACCTGGCCACAGTGCCACCAAAGCCAGCCCATGGTGGCCATGACCACCTGGGCCGTGACCTCTTCAGACGCTCAGCAAGGCAGGGGCCTGATGCCCTTCAGGCGCTACTCAGACGAGTCAGGCCTGGCCTGCCTCTGCCAAGGCGTGGGGCACTCTGGGAGACCACCTGGGGATCAGGATGGGGCTGCAGGTTGAGACACCCTCAAGGCCAGTGCCTCCCGTGCAACCAGGCCTTAGCCCTGTGCTCTGAGCTAGCCTGGCCTGGCCAAGGGGTAGAAACCGCCCTGTACCCACCGGCTCCCAGGAGAGCTTCCAGGGGAGGCCCCCAGGGAAGGCAGGTGTCCTCGGCCTCCCTCTGGGTGCTGCCGTGGCCTGTGGGTGCCAGGGCCATTGGCATGGCTGGCCTGGCCTCTGACCGCACAGCTTGGTGAGCCGTGGTGATGGGGGAGGGTGGCACAGCTGCTCCTGGCACCAAGCAGGGTAGTTCAGGCCCCATGGGCCTTGCCAGCAGCTCTGGCCAGATGGAGGCTGCTAAGGGGCCCCTAGGCTGCCCAAGTCCAAGGTCTGCAGCCACACACTGGTGTCACGCCTGGAGCTCTGAAGACGCCTGAGGGCCGCCCGCACGCCCTGAGTGAAACTCGTCTGTGCTTCGTCTCCAGGGCATCTCTGGCCGAGCCTCTTTTTGTGGAAAACGACAGCAGCAGCAGTGGCCTGGAAGACGCCACCGCTAACGTGAGTCCCACGGCCTGCAGCCCCAGGAAGCAGGCAGCTGGGCCAGGGAGGGACTTTGCACGTGCAGGGACTAGCGGGGCTGGGCAAGTGGTGACTGCTGCTAGCTGCCGGGCTGGGCCTCCGAGAGGGGCTTGGCTCAGAGGTCCCCACCCTCATGCAAGCCCAAGGGCTACAGAGGAGTGGTGGGGTGGGAACGGCACCAGGCTCTGCTTATGCAAGAGAAGGCTCTGTGTCCACACCCCTGGCCTCCCCCGTGCCAGATGCAGGCCTTTGGTGCTCCAGGGAGCAGAGACCAAAGACGCACCGGTCCCCCATGACCCCTCGGCCCCAGGGAGGCTCACAACCAGCAACACCCTCTTCTCTAGGCAGACTTGGGGTGGGGGCTCCCCAGAGAGCTGTTTCCAGAACAGAACTTAGTAACACTATCAGGTTTTGGCGGCCCAGCCCTGACCTTTTATCTTCTCTTGCAGTGACCCCGACCTGGCCCCGCTCCAGGATGGGACTGCCGAGTGTGGCCCGGAGCTGGCCCGGGACAGCCAGGGCGGCAGGAAGGGCCCCTGGCCGGGAGCTGCAGCGCTCACTCATTTCTCCTGCGTCTGTGTGCGTGGGGCATGATACTAATGACCACACGGCTGGCGTGACCTTGGGGCTGGGGCTGGGCCTAAGCTGGTGCCCTGGTGTGGCGTGGCCTCTCCCAGGAGACCTGGGGCATGAGCCGGGCCCACGGCTCCCTTCCCATGTGTAACTTCCTCACGTTGTGTGCGATAATGTATTTTATTGTACATTTTTTTAAATTAAAAGTTTATATGCCTTATGCTTTACTTGAAAGTTTTTATAAGACCTCTTAAAAGTGGGGGAAGGCTGGCCAGGCGCAGCGGCTCACGCCTGCAATCGCAGCACTTTGGGAAGCCGAGGCGGGTGGATCACCAGGTCAGGAGATAAAGACCATCCTGGCTAACACGGTGAAACCCCGTCTCTATTAAAGATACAAAGAATTAGCCAGGCGTGGTGGCAGGTGCCTGTAGTCCCAGCTATTCGGGAGGCTGAGGCAGGAGAATAGCGTGAACCCGGGAGGCGGAGCTTGCAGTGAGCTGAGATTGTGCCACTATACTCCAGCCTGGTGACAGAGCGAGACTCCGTCTTAAAAAAAAAAAAAAAAAAAAAAAAAAGAGGAAGTGGGGGAAGGCCCACCCAGGAGCTGCTCTGCCAGGCCACAGCCATGTCTAGGGTGGGCTGGACATGGCAGCCGTTCCCCCTGCACAGGGCGGAATTTCCTTATTTGCCTTTGGTCAGGGGTTTACTCCCAAACTTCCCATCTTTTCTTCTGCATCTTTTCTACTTCATCACTTCTCCCTCCCAGGATGATCTCTATAAACTAAGCACTGACAGCTCACAGCACTGCTGCCCCAGCTGCAGGGATGGGTCCCAGCCTCTCTTGCCTGCTTCTTGGCGCAGGACAGACTCCACTGGCCCCCGGTGAGTGGCCCCTGCTCTCTGCAAGGCCCTGCCATGGGTCCCTCCTCCAAGCCCAGCCAGTGTCTGCAGGGAAGCCAGCAGCCAGGCAGTGGTCAAGGATCTGAGGTCGCCTGTCTGAGCTGGGTGCCCAGCAGGCCTTGGCCAGGTGGAGCCCCTGTGCCCCTAGTGAGGGCCATCTTCCCCTCAGAGGCAAGGGTGAAACCAACACGGCTATCTCACCAGGGCAGCAGCCTGGAGAGCAGGTCCCGTCCTTCTCAGGGCGGTGGTCTCCTGGGGCAGCTGGTCAGGGGCCCCCAGCCCAGAGGAGGCCCTTGCCACCCGCCTGGGGCTTCTCTTCCCCACTCCGTCTTCATGGGCAGGGTTGACAGATGGTGTACAGGCGCCCAGTTACATCTGAGTTTCAGATCCTGAAGAAAGTTGATCTGAATATGGGTATCCTCATTCTAGAACACGCTTCGAAGCTGCCTGAGATTCAGATATAACTGGGTGTCGCAGCCTGCCGCCCTGCCTGCCTGGCCCACAGCCACTCCTGGCCAGGATTCTGTTTGGCCAAACTGCCGTCAGGCTCCTGAGCCTCCTCCTAGGCCCATCTGTGCACGTCCTCGTGAAATCCAGTTTTGGCAATCCCTGCTGAGATTGCAGCAGGACCCCCGCTCTCCGTATCCAGTCGCCCTCAGTAGCTGACTGGTCCATCCTCCACAGTCCCCAGGGGCGGTCTGATCCCCAAGGCCCACCTTCAACAAGGGTCCTGGCAGGATGCTTCAGCCAGAACCCCCTCCCCTGCCAGTTCCTCTCAGTCACTCTCCATCCTCTGACCCCACCTGCTCCTTGGGCGTAAACCCCCATTACCCATGCTGTGTTCAGAGCTGAGCCCCATCTCTCACTACCCTGCTGGGAGACCCCATTGCCGTGGTGGCTACACCTGCCCCAGGGGTCCTGAATAGCTTGCCTTGGGGGTGTCATGGGGCTTCTCCCACACTCACCACATCGGCCACGTGCTCAATGAAGATCTGGCTGCCAAATCGGAGCTTCTGAAGCAGCTCTCCTGGAACGTCAGTGCGCAGCCGCGGCTGCTGGGCCATGAGCTGCTGCAGGCGCTTGTGCGGGAAGGCGTCTTCCGTGCAGATGTAGACGGCTCCTGGGAAGCGAGAGTGCCTGATGTGCCCAGGGGACTCCAGATGGGCCTGTGACTGCCACACAAATCAAGTGCACATGTCTCCCGCCATTTCTAACTCTCTGCCCCTCGCCTGGGGAGGGAGGATGCTGGTGCTGGTTCTCACCCTCCCACTGGCAGCCACCTTCGGGGCCAGGTGACCCCTCAGGAGGAATACGGGCTGGGTCTCCACTTATAACACCCAGGCAAGGACTTCCCCTGTCCTGGGCCCTGGGCTGGAATGGCCACAGATGGGAGGCCTCTCCTGCTCCACCGTGCCCCTCCTTTCCCCCGTGCCCCTCTGTTCCCCACTGCAGGGCAGGGAGCAAGTGGCAGCATCAGGGCAACGCCTTCTGGAAATGGCCCGAGCCCTGACACATGGCCACCCTCAAGGCCCCCACTGAGCAAGTGTTTCCTCTCTTCAAAGCTCCTGCAATCTGGGCTCCACGGTGCAATTCGAAAAGCCAGCTTGAAAAGACACGTGTTGGTGAGGAGGTGGAGAAGGCGGACCCGACCCCTGTGCGCTGCCGCTAGGAATGTAAAATGGTGCAGCTTGGAAAACAATCGGTACTTCCTTAAAAAGTTAAACAAATCACATGACCTAGCAGCCCCACTCCTAGGTAGATACCCAAGAGAAAACACGTCCGCCTGGAGACACACACCAATGTCCACCGTAGCACGTTTCATGACAGCCCGGGGAGAGACGGCCCAAAGGCCATCAACTGAGGAGTGGACGACTGGAGTGTGGCCCATCCTTACAGTGGGATGATTGAGTTTTAAAAGGGAAGGCAGTTTTGACACCTGCTCCAGCATGGATGTCACCAAGGAGTGGACGAAAGGAATGCCGCCCATCCTTACAGTGGATGATTCAGTCTTAAAAGGGAAGGCAGTTTTGACACCTGCTCCAGCATGGATGAACCTCGAAAACACAATGCCAATGAAGGAAGCCCATCACGAGACCACGTGCTGTCTGGTTCCACTCGCATGGAGCTCCCAGGACAGGAAGAGCGACAGGTAGAGAAAGGGGAGGCAGGCTGCTGGGGGTGGGGGCTGACTGCTCATGGGTAGGGTTTCCTTTTGGGGTGAGGGAACTGTTCTGGAATTGGATAGTGGTGACGGGCACAGAACTTTGTGCTTCTATTAAAAGCCACTGAATTTATTTTTTTTTTTATTTTTGAGAGACAGCGACTCACTCTGTCACCCAGGCTGGAGTGCAGTGGCGCGATCTCGGCTCACTGCAACCTCCACCTCCCAGGTTCAAGCGATTCTCCTGCCTCAGCCTTCTGAGTAGCTGAGATTACAAGGCGTGCACTACCACACCCAGCTAATTTTTGTATTTTTAGTAGAGACTGGGTTTCACCATGTTGGTCAGGCTGCTCTCGAACTCCTGACTTCATGATCCGCCTGCCTCAGCCTCGGCCTCCCAAAGTGCTGGGATTACAGGCGTGAGGCACTGCACCTATCAGGCTGAACTGTACACTTTTAGAGGGAATTTTATGGCAAGTAAATTACGTCTCAATTTAAAAAACAGGAATGCTTAGGGGGACTGATTTGAGTAATAATAAACTCCAGTTTCCTGCAAAAACAAAAACAAAAAAAAGGCCGGCGAGCTCTCTAAGCATTGACTATGCCAGGAAGGCTGCCCAGCCAGGACCCCGTGGCCCACGGGGGGTCGTCCTGTTCCTGCAGTGGCGCATGCAGTTGTGGGAGAGCCAGTGCCCCCACGCTGTGTCATGCAGCCTGTTTGTGAGTGTCCGCGTAACCTTTAATTCTGACCTGATTTTGTTTTGACAGAATTTCAAACGGAAAGAAGAGTTGCAAAAATGGGTCAGGAAACCCCCGCCCCATTCTGTGTCAGAACTAAGCTTCTGAGAAGCATCTGGCCCACTTGAGGCCAGGGATGTACAAATACTGCCTTGGGAGGCCACATCCCTTTTGTGGCTGGTTCCCTTCCCCACCAGTGTCCCCAGCCGTGACCATGCCCCTAGTCAGGAAGCCACAGGAAGGTCGGGGCCCTGGGCTTCCTCCGTCCTGTTGGCTGGAGAGAGGCTGGGCTGGAAGGCTCGGAAGCAGGTGGAACCGGTCAAGCAGTGTGTTTTGTTGGGGTGACGTATGTAGGGGCTGCACAGTCATGGGGACATCGTGAAGCTGGCAGGAGGGTGGCTGTGGGCAGCCCAGCGGTGGGCGGGGCCCCAGCAGGCCTGGGAGAGCTTCACGGGGCTTAAGCACGGGAGTCGGAATCACTCCAGAGCCCGCCTGCCACTTTCTTTTCAAAATTTGGGCCTTTAGATTGGATCCAGGAAAAGAAGTCATTTCCCCAGGAAAGCACATCTGATCGCTAACCTTGCACGTGGTCACGGTGGCCGTGGGGCCTCCTCCCAGCCCCTGGTCCACAAGGCTGGACCGTGCTCTCTTCCCGTGGCAGTCACTGGGCTGGGCACAGCTAGGGGATTCAGGGAGGGTGTCCTAAGGCTTCCGTGTCCCTGGGTAGCGGGGAGTATGGGCTTCACTGAAAAGGCCAACGGGGTGGAAGCTCAGGGGGAGTCATTGCACAGATCAGATTTGCACGAAGCCTGGCACGGAGGACGCTGGAGAATGAGGGCGGCTCCTGTCCCGTTCCTGAGCACGCTCACGTCCCGCCTCCACCTCACAGCAGCTCTTCCGTGGGGTAAGTGGGAGACTCCCATTTTCAAGGCCAACTCCTATCCTCCCGGCTTCTGGCTGCCTCCAGGCTCACCCCCGAGACCAGCCGCAGGGACTCAGGCACCTGACAGGAGGGCGCCCTCCCCTGGGCTGCAGGGACAAAAATGCCTGTGGCGTGAGCAGACGCCAGCTGGGCTCTCAGGAGACCCCTCACCCTCCACCCAACACGGAGGCTCAGGAGACCCTCACCCTCCACCCAGCACTGAAACTCAGGAGACCCTCACCCTCCACCCGACACAGAGGCTCAGGAGACCCCTCACCCTCCACCCAGCACTGAAGCTCAGGCAGGCACAGCACACCCTGGGTCCCGGGGACGACGCTGACCTGAGGGTGGCAGAGGTGAGGTTCCCAGCCACACCGCTGCTGGCAGGTCAGGCCCGTGAGGAGGTGGCTGGATGGGCCTGTGGGTCCAGGGCCTGGGGTCCCGCCCTGTGTGGGAAGTGAGTCTAGCAGATGCGCTTGAAGGCGCCACCGATGAAAAATGCTGCAAAAATGCTGCCACTCTGTGTTCACGTGGAGTTTAAGACAACGTGGGAATCGCATGTTGACACCAGGGAATTGGTTTAAAAGTTAAGGAGCTACTAAGAAACATCTCTCCTACTCACAGCTCACAGTTTAAAACTACGTGAACTTTTAACATCTGAGAGACACGAGCAGACGCTCTGAACGCTTCAGTCCAATGCAGGGAACCCTCGTTTCACAGACAGAGCCGTACAGGCTCACCGGGCCGCGCCAGGAGCATACCTGGCCTGGCGGCGGGGCACCCAGGGAAAGGCTGTGCTGCCCTCCCTGCACTGCTGGCTCTGTGGGCTCCGGGCTTGGCAGCTGTGCGGATCGTCAGCCGGCATCGCTATGCTCAGCCAGCGACCCCTGGGGGCCTAGCTCTGCTGAGGGCAGGCTGCCTGGTGGTGGGGTTCATACCCTCCCACCCCTCCTGCTGTCAGCTGAGCCCAGCTTCACTTCCCCCTCCCTGTTCTGGAAGGAGCGAGGGCAATCAGGGCGAGAAGGAGGGAGACACAATGGTAGGAACAGCGCAAGCGGCAGCCACTGCCCCACCTCAACGGAAAGCTGTCCCGCACAGAGCAGGGGCCGCCCACCTGCCCAGACCCCACGGAAGGGGTGGCCACTCACCAGCCTCCAGGCCTCCGTGCTGCCGCGGGAACTGCACAGCCAGGCAGAGCTGCAGCGCCAGCTGGGTCTTCCCTGCCGAGCTGCGTCCGGCCAGCTCAGTGATGCCATCCAGGGGCAGGCCACCGCGGAGGAGCGCGTCCAGTACCGGGCAGCCGAGGCTCAGGCGCTGGTGCTGCGCGGGGAACCGCTCCTTCTGCTGGTGCAGCTGCAGTGCTAAAGGGCAGGGATGGTGTCAGGCCTGACTCTCCTGGGCCTGCGGACAGGGCTGGGTACTGCGGGAGGCACGGCCAGCCTGCCTGTGCCAGGTGCAGTGTGGCTGGAGCACAGGTGCCTGCGGTCACAAGGGGTGAACAAGGTGCTGAGGGCAGGGAGGGGTGGCCTGGCTGGGAAGGGCGGGTGCACCTGAGATGCAGAGTCAGGGGGAGCCCCAGGGCCACCATCACATGCCCCCAGGGATCCCCCTATGGGGCAACTGCAGCACCAGACGCCTTCAGCCAAAGCTTCCAGAGAGCCCCGAGGCGCTCCCTAACAGCCTCCATGTGAAGAAAAAGGCACAGCTCTGTCCAGCTGGGATGCCCTGGGGTGCTGAACAGTTCTCAAGCGGCTTTAACAGGCTCCCGCATGCGCACACACGTGCACACCTCATGCCGTCAGTTCTCTGTGACAGATACCATTCTAGAGCAATGCTGGTCACAGCCTCTTGGCTAGAGGGCCTTGGATGAGCCATTCGACACAGCCTCCTCCACGACACTGAAGCCCCTCAGGGCGAGGCTCAAGGTGGGACACACAGTGCAGGCTGCGCTCTTGGCCTGGGGCCTGGGGCCTGGGCCAGGAGAAGCAGCCCCTCCCTTGGAGTCTGCACACTGCCTTGGGCATCCGTCCAGGTGGAGCAGGCCACCCTGACTGTGAGGTCTGCCCAGAGCCCTGCCCACAGCACCGTGTGTGCGGCCGTGGCACCTGCCCACCGTGGCAGCCCCAAGTTCAGCGTGTTCCTCGGGGCCCGGGCCACCTGCAGCGGAGGGAGGACCCTGCTCCTGCCAGGACCCCACTGCCCAGTAGGGCCTGCTCAGATGAAGGGATGGAAACCTTGTCCGTCCAGGCGCATGGGGTTCCCTGGGTACCTCCCTCCCCTGCCGAGACCTGGTTTCCCACACGTGGTGGTGGGACTGCAGCCAGGGCCCCATCTCACACCGTTCCCGCCCTGCCAGAGCCTGAAGGGCTCTGGGAGCTGACTGCCAAATCCATCCCTGCTTCCTGCACTCCCTCCTCTGGCCCATGGAGCAAGGTCCCAGGAGGCCCCACAGCCCCTCTGTGTCCACCTCACGCATCTTCTGACCCGATGCTGTGACCACAGCCCCATGGGTGTAGGACAAGCAAGTGGGAACTCTGGGGCTGGAGCAGCTGCCACACGCCCTGAGGCTGGTCCCTGGGTGGAGTCTGCACAGCCCCCGCCCTGCACCACTGGGACCATGATGCTGGAGCCACATGTCACCCCTGGCAGAGATGCCAGGACCCACCTACCTGTAAGGATGCTGCTTCCCCGCAGGTGTAAGGAGGCTGTTCTCAGCAAGTGCCAGACCTCGGGGCTGGAGAGGTTGGTCAGTCTCTTCAAATCTGGTCCAGAAAAGTGTAAAACCTCCTTTACCGATTTCAGTTTGGCTGAAATAACACAGATAAATTATAGGAAAATGTCAGGCTGTCATAACGCAGGGCAACACAGTGACAAAAGGTGCTTTGTAAGAGCACTGTGAGAGCACCGTGCTTCCGATTCTGGGGACAAGGTGGGTAGGGACTGGATCCCCTGCTCCCTGGAAACCCTGGACACAGTGTGGCCGATGCACAGGCAAGAGGAAAGGGCTGCTGGACACTGCGCCCTGAGTCCTGGCACTCAGACGGACACCAGCCTCGTGAGCTAGGGCAGAAGCCAGAAGACAGGGCCAGGCAGGTCCTGGTGCTGAGAGCAGGTCCCGGTGCTGAGAAGAAACGACAGGCACCCAGTTCCATGCCAGCTGGAGACAGTGCTCCAGAAAGGGGCAGGAAAAAACCAGCACCGAGCTTTCTGCCACCCGCCCACCAGCCTGGGCTGAGCCTCGGGCGAGGACATGTGCCCTGGGGAGGGGAGCGCGGGGAGGGGAGCGCTGGGAGGGAAGCAGAGCCCAGGTCCAAACGCCAGCTGCGCAGGGCAGTCAGGGCAGGGTGCAGAGCACGTGCGAATCAGAACGGCGGTGGCAGCCGTTACAGAGGTGCAGATCCCCAGGACTTGCCATTTGCGGAGGAGGGCAAGGAAGTTAATTTTGGACTCAGATAAGTGCATCACTTTCTAATTTCAAACTCGTAGAAAGACGACAAATGCTGCAGACTGATCAGCCGATCAGGGAAGTGCAAGGAAGGGCACACGAGAGGGAGCAGTGGTGGACGAAGGGCCCACCCGGCCACGGAGACTTACACCCGCCACATCAGAAACCCCCTCAACACGGGTGTGCTGAACGCTGCAGTGAAAAGACAACCATTGTCAGGCTGGAAAATAGTAAGCACTGGGGTGATCTTCAGAAAAGCCACACAGAAAACACAAGGAGATGGAAGGGTACGAACGAAGAAAGCACCCCCGGGTTTCACCAGATCCAGCGGAGAGGGCTTCCCGCAGACAGGCTGCTCCAGAAGGCTCTGTGGGCCCTGAGGACTTGCCGGGATTGGGGCCGTGGCGGGGCACTCCCCCTGGTAAGCCTCACAGCCCCAGCCCCCTTCACAGCTGCGAAGTCTGCAGGGACTTCTGGAAACATTGGTTTTTGGATAAGAGACACAGGTGAGAAAGGAACTCCCTGGCTGAGCCCTTCTCTGTCCCTGGTCTGCAAGCGTCATGTCTGCAGCTGTGACAGCAGCTGTGATCACAAGGCCACCAACAGGAGGATAAAAACCAACAGCCAAGGATGGAGGGTCAGGACAGCGAGGCCCTGCCCTGTCAGCAGGCTGCTGCAGCAGCTCCATGAGCACTCCGGCTTCTCGCCACAGACAGCGTGCTGAGGTTCACGTAGCTGAGGCCCTGGGAGATGGGGGAGGATGGAAGATGGCAAGAAGGTCCCCGGATGACAGCCAGGCGGCTGGCATGGGGAGCAGGGGGCAGGGGCTGCACATGGGGCCTGAGCTTTGAGCATTTACTAACTCGGGGGGAAAAAAGATGCTGTAAGAAAGAAAATGATCCCCCGCACCACCACACCAGGTTCAACAATGGCCAATATGCACCCAGTCACAACCCTGACAGCTGATGTCACCCAAACTAGGTTCTAAGTATGGGCAGGGAGCTGGGGGAGAGGAAGTTGGGGTACACAGGTGTAGGCACACTCAGTCCTCACAGCCCCCAAGAGAAGTCCATGGATAATCAATAACACTGACAAATCAAACACTACAACATAAACACATTTAGGAGCCCAGATGTAAATATTTTTTTAAAAAATAACTAAAAGCCAGGTGCGGTGGCTCACGCCTGTAATCCCAACACTTTGGGAGGCCGAGGCGGTGGATCATGAGGTCAGGAGATCAAGACCATCCTGGCTAAAACAGTGAAACCCCGTCTCTACTAAAAATACAAAAAATTAGCTGGGAGTGGTGGTGGGCGCCTGTAGTCCCAGCTACTCGGGAGGCTGAGGCAGGAGAATGGCGTGAACCCGGGAGGCGGAGCTCGCAGTGAGCCGAGATTGCGCCACTGCAGTCCAGCCTGGGTGACAGAGCGAGACTCTGTCTCAAAAAAAAACAAAAAAAAACTAAAAGACTTTATGTGGCTCCATTTTACCTTTTAGACAATATGCATGTATTACTTTGATAAAAATAAAAGTAACTGAAAGAAATCCATGTAGTTAAGAACACACACACACACACACACACACACACACACACACACACACACACACACACACACACACACACACACACACACACACACACACACACACACACACACACACACACACACACACACACACACACACACACACACACACACACACACCTGAAAATCCCATAATACATCCCGCCCTCGGTTTAATAATCAGGGTAGGCAAAGGAAGGAAGGCTTAGCCAGCCAGCATTTTGTTAACCTGCCTTATATAAACTGCACACACCCACCCACACCCTTTATGTAAATAGAAATGAAGGTACCTTTCTTAATTGCAGCAATAATTCTGGGATTCAGGTCCAGTAGATCCAAATCCATTTTGTTGGTGGGCTGGCCACCAGGATGAATAACTTCCCAGGAAAGACAGAACAATGGATGCAAATTCTGAGGCACTCGCCTTCAATTCAAAGCCTGTGGGAGGCCCGAACCAGGGAAGTGACAGCAGCCGAGGTGTCCGTGTCATCGGGGCTCTGTCACTGAGGGTGGAGGAGACTTCCCTGTAGAGGGAAGGCTGTCTAGCTACATCTAGGGCAACATGTCTGTAATTCACCTTTAAGAATTATTTAGCAGCTTAGAACCCATTCCAGACACTGATGCATTTGAAAAATCTCCCAAACCCACCAATTTACCCCCTGTGGAAAGTGCTAGAAATAAGACCATCCTCCTGCGGCAGTTGAGTGCCCTGCGCGACTCACTTCTCTGGGGCTCGGGGATGACCCGCGTGTTTTTGGCTGACTTGACTGAGGCATCTCTTGCACTCTGCAGTTTAATTTCCCTTAAGTGTCTCCCTGGGGACTCTGGAAAGAGTAGGAAGGTGAGTCTGGGATTGGCAGGGTGCTCAGGGAATCCGAACATCGGTGGCCCCCAGCTGTCTCAGCAGCGAACAGCAGAAGACAGCTTCCTGTGGGCCCCACCCAGCCTCTCCCAGGAAGGGAGCTGGCAGCCCTTCCACAGCCCGAGCCTGGCCCAGAGAGGCAGAAGCTCAGCTCTTCTCCCCTCCAGCCTCGGCGGGCTGCTCAGGGACTCAGCCCGGGGTCACATAAGGCCTTTCCAACAGGCCACTCTGCATCCCCTCTCGGCCTCCCAAATGGTGAGACCAAGAGTGTCCAGGGCACGGGGAAACCGGAAGACAGCAGCCTCGAGGGCCGGGTCCAAGATCCATGTCCTCCAGTGAGGCCTGGCGCCCTCGGCCATAACCCAGCAGAGGAAAGGGTGGGCCGCGGACTTGGAGAAGGTTTTCCCTTGGACCACGCAGAATGTGGCCTGGACACGATCATGCTGGTCACTCATATGCCCATGTTCAGCCTGCTCAGGGAGACAGGCCCAGCGTGAGAACAGACTACAGGAGCAGCAGGCTGAGGCACGCCCCCAGGCACCCCGTGAGGCGGGCAGGGCAGGGAAGCTGGTGCTCCAGGATGCGCTTCCTGCCCGCGCCCCAGGCTCCTGGGGCCCCATGGCCTGTGGGTTTTCTGAGCAAGGGACAGGGACGTGCCCAGGCCTGGTTGCCCAGGCAGGCCTGACAGGAACTGGCGAGAAGCCACCCTGGAGGGCCGGGCGCAGGCCGAGGCAGGGCAGTGGGGTGCTGAACCAGCTCCAAACTGCTGGCAGAGCTGGCCAGAGTGAGGAAGTGAGGTTCCCAAGCACAGAAGGCAAATCAAAAAGGAATGCCACCTCCAGGGAAGGCACTACACTGCCAAAGGAGATGTGGCCTCGCCTGGCTCGAAAAGAGGTCATTTTCAGAACATGGGACTCTCCAAGCCCTGAGGACAAGAGGCAGCCTGGGGAGTATGAACCTCGTGCCTGGTAGGGGACCCCACACCTGAGGTACCACCCAAAACACAGCCCAGATCTGCACGGAAGGATGGCTCCCTGAGCAGGCGTGACTGTCACAGACAGGCTGGGCCTGGGGGCTGTCGGGAGGCTGCTGCCCCAGGCTGGGTCTGGATACAAAACTTGGACTGTGTCAAGCAGCGGGACACTGGCAGGAGCACCAGGAAGGCCAGCACGTGGCTGCAACGTCTCCCGCCTTCAGGACGCGGGCCAAGGCACCTGGAAGCAGAGTGTCCACTGACGGATAACAGACTGACTGCTTGGCCAACGGGAGTCCGGCTCCTGAGGCTCCTCCTGGGCCCTCTGTGCACATCCTGGTGAGAACTTGGTTTAACAGGCCCGGCTCAAAGTCGGTTTAGCGAGGACCTCCTCCCATGTCCCATCACCCTTGACAGCTGATTAGGCTCCTCATCTTCCACTGTCCCCAAGATGGCCTGATCTCCTGGCAGGTCAGTTTAACCCGCATCCCCTTCACCCCTGGGGGTTCCTCTTAGCAACCTTCCATCCTCTGCCCTCGCCCAGCTCTGGAGCTATAAGCCGCCGCCAGCTCATGGCCTGTTCAGAGCTGAGCCCAGCCTCTCTCCCACTGCAAGACCCCGGTGTGGTGGTTCCTACACCTCTCAAAGTTTCTGAATGAAACCATGGTCTGCCTAACGTGTTTTCACAAGTATCCTGGAATATTTTCCCTTTAACACCAAGCACCTACCACATCCCAGACACTGGCCCAGGAGCTCCACAGACAGCCCGGCACATGCCTCTGTCCTCTCACCGCTGTGAGGGGCAGGGGTGTGACCAGCCCGTCTCTCTACACCGGGCTGAAGGCCACACACAGGGAGCAGCCCACAGCAGGCAAGGGGCTGGCCCAAGACAGACCCGTGTGTCTTCCTGCAGCACCCGAGCTGAGCAATGACTTCAGGGCGAGAGCTGATGTCACGTGCTGCTAGGTGAGTACGGATGGTCACACCAGAGCTGTTAGGCTCACACGCCAGACTCCGGAAATTCAGACTCTGGAAATGCCGTGGTTACTGCCTGGAGCTGCTCTGAGCCTTCCGAGGTGGACTCACTCCTCTGCCTTGGGCCCTGGGACCTGCTGTGTAGCTTTGAAGTGATTCACAGCACTCACATAGTCTGATGTTTTGGGGTGACCTGACCCCCCTGCAAGAGTGTGATGTCTTATCAGACCACATATGTGAGGACTCGAGTGAACTCCGCAACTTTGGGAATGCCACTTAAACCTTATCAGACACTGCCTTATGTGAGTTACTGACCCTGACTGCTGGACTGCAAAAATACAAATCAACTTGAAGGTTGCGCAGATGCTTTGAGGCAAGCTATACCCTGCTGGCCTGGGAGCTGGTCCTCGGTCCCAGCTTCTCGGAGAGCTCCCGCCCTCACGCTCTCCACTGCTACTAAGGCACACCTCGAACTCTAACCAGATGTCACTTTCCAGGGGCCCACTCCACCCCAGCAGAGCAACTGGACTCTGGCCATTCTGGCACTCGCCTCCCTGCGGTGAATGCCCATCCATGGAGGCCCTGCTTCCCTGCCAGGCATCTTCACCTCCTCCCCTCTCCTCCCCTCTGAGCACTGTGAACCCGAGAACAAATTCTCTTTGACAATAAACCATGTGATTTGTGGAATTATACTTTGATCATCTCCTTATTTCCTCCACACACAAGGACCCTGGCACTGTCAACGGTCACAGGAGAGGGCAGAGTCAGCCACAGGGACCCCACCTCACAGGCTTCAACGCTGCTGATGCCTGTCATCCCAGCACCGTGGGAGGCCAAGGCGGTGGGTCGCTTGAGCTCAGGAGTTCAAGACCAGCCTGGGCAACACAGCAAGACCTATTCTCTACCAAAAAAAAGAAAAATAGTCGGGCACCGTGGTGGCGCTTGCGGTCCCAGCTACTTGAGAGCCCGGAAGTTCGAGGTTGCACCGAGCTGTGATGGCACCACTGCACTCCAGCCCGGGTGACAGAGCCAGACTGTCTCAAAAAAACAATAAAAATTCACGCCTTGTAATAAGGAATTAAAGGCAGGATGAACAAACATTTTCTTCTTCTTCTTCTTTTTTTTTTTTCTTCTTTTTGAGACGGAGTCTTTTTCTGTAGCCCAGGCTGGAATGCAGTAATGTGATCTCGGCTCACTGCAACCTCCGCCTCCCGGATCCTGGTTCAAGCAATTCTCCTGCCTCAGCCTCCTAAGCAGCTGGGATTACAGGCACGTGCCACCACGCCCAGCTAATTTTTGTATTTTTAGTAGAGACGGGGTTTCACCACGTTGGCCAGGCTGGTCTTGGAACTCCTGACCTCGTGATCCGCCCGCCTCGGCCTCCCAAAGTGCTGGGATTACAGGCGTGAGCCACCGCGCCCAGCCTAAAAGATTTTCTTTCCAAATCAAAGCATTAAAATAACTGTTCAGACCTCTCCCACTTCGATGCGAGGCCAGAGCGGTCCCAGGCGGACGAGCGAAGGCATCGAAGGCCGGGGGCGCAGCCGCGGGCCCACCTCGGCCTCCCCTAAGCGGACGCCTCGCCGCGCGCACCGGGGGCCCGGGAGACCGCCTTCCCCGCCTTCCCCGCTCCGAGCGCACGCGGCTCGGCCCCGGGGAGGTGCCTGAACGCTACCCGAGCTGCGGCGGGGCCCCGGGGTGAGTGCTGCAGCCCCAGGCCCGCCTGCTCCCATAGGCTCGGGCAATGGAGACCCGCGGCCGCCCCCGCCCCTTGACCCTGCCTCACCCCTCACGCCTGCTGCCGCCCACGACCTCCGACCCCACCGCCGCCCGACCCCACAGCCCGACTCGGCGGGCCTCACCTTCCGCGGGTTTCGCACTCCTCTTCGCGCCGTCCTGCCCCTCTCGGCCTTCTCCTCCAATAGGCGCCAAGCACCCTGAGTGGGCTACACCAATCAGAGACGAAGCGACGCTGACGCGGCTGACTAACTAACCAATCCAAAGTCTCAGTCTCTCTGAGAGGGGCGGAGCGTACCCGGGCCAGCCCTCGCCGCCGATTGGTGGCCGACCGCAGGGTGGCAGGGGCGGTGCCCTTACGCGGATTGGAGAGGGCAGCGATGGGGCGGAGCTCAAGCTCCGATTAGTCCGCGCTCCGTGGCGGGCTTGGCGATTGGACGCCGGCGCTGTCAGCCGCGTGCGGACCGGGGCGGGGCGGGCGGTGCCCTGGGCTGGGCGAGGGGCCGGGTGCGGGGCCGCTGCCCGAGAGGCTGAGGCGGCGTCATGTCCTCCGAGGTGTCCGCGCGCCGCGACGCGAAGAAGCTGGTGCGCTCCCCGAGCGGCCTGCGCATGGTGCCCGAGCACCGCGCCTTCGGAAGCCCGTTCGGTCTGGAGGAGCCGCAGTGGGTCCCGGACAAGGAGGTGGGTGGCCATCGCCCCGGCCCGCGCCTCCGAGCCGCCCCGCCGCCCCGGCCTGGCCCCGCTGGCTTCCAGGCTCCCGCGACGCCCCCTCCTCCTCCCGGCGGCTCCTTCCCCAGCTGGCCCCCGCCGCGCTCTCTCCCAGGTTGGCCGCGTCCCCGGACCGCCGCCTCAGGCTCCTACGCCCGCGGGGAGGGCGGGAGGCGCGCGGGGTCCCGGTGCGGGGGTCCCGGGAGGGCAGGAGGCCCTGCACCTGTCCAGGGCGGGCGCCGGGAGGCGGGGTGCGGGGCGCGGGCTGGTCCCGGGGGTGGGTGCGGCCCTGCCCGAGGCCGGTTCGTGCTGGGCTAGCGCGTGTGGACTGCGTCCCGAGAGCTGGGGCTCGCTCCCGAGAAAGTGGAAGGCGGAGCGCGTTCCTCCCAGGCTCGGTGGGGAGGGCGCGTGCTGTCCGCGGAAGCGCTGGAGCTGGCGGCCCCGCAGGGGTCCCTCCCGGGAACCGGGGGAGGCGTCGGTGCCGCGGGCGGGTGGCCGGTTCTGAAGCCACCTCCTGCTCGGGAGGAGGGCCAGGACCCACTCTGCGGGCCAGGCTGCCCCCACTTTCCCTTCGTCTACACCACCCTCCACCTCGGAAGCGAGATCGCAGTCGCCCACTGGACAGTTTGAAGGAGACCGCAGATTTGCACCCGTTTCCCATAGGCCCAGACACGGCGGGAGTTGCCCAGGCCACTCCTGCAGACATTGGGGCGTGGGCGTGGGGTCCCTGAGCCAGGTCATCCGCTGGGCCTCCCGCGGGGTTCCCTGTGACCTGATCGGAGGTGCCTTTGCCTCACACCAGCCCCTTGGCCAACTAGGAAGGCCCCGAGTGCATTTAATCCCACTGGCTGTGCGCTAACAGGTGTGTCCAGTTTCTGTTCTGTGGATTTTACCACGATAAAAAAAAAATTGGGGGAGAAAAAGAATTTTTGTAATATGACTTTCATGCTTAACACATGTTACAGATTCGTTTAATTCCTTCAGTGATAGAACTAAGCAGACGTTGGAACTAGGTTCAAGAAGTCAAAGTAGCACTAATTGACTGGGTTCATTGAAGCTTGGTCGGAGGCTTGGTGGGGGGGTGGGCGGCCACAGAGCCTCGGGGACAGGACGGAATTCGAGTGACTCTGGGGAAGTGTCTCTGGCATCTACAGTGTACGGAGCCGTCTCCGGTCACCGAACATGTCCTGGAGAGTCGAGACTAGTGCTGCTCACCTCTCCCCAGTATCGCCACCCTAAGGAGTCTTTTTAGACACTTTTCCCCAGTCATCCTCCTACGACATCTTTTTAAAAATTTACTTTTAAGTTGACAAGTGAAAATTGTATTTATGGTGTAATGAACTCTTAATAGCACAGAAATACTCCACATCTGTATGAACCGTATGGAGCATGTGAGAAAGTGTGGCCAAGATGAGGCAGAGATTTCCACCAAAGCACAATTTCTTTCTCCCTACTGTGCACATGCACTGATCTTACGATTCTGTTTTTTAGTTAACCACTGTGTTCCCTTCCTTCATTCTCTCTTCCAGAGCCCTTCTGGTATCAGCTGAATTGTTTAGCATTTTTCCCTGCCTTTCTTTGTGGCCTCTGCTGAGGCACTGTGGAAGTCCCGCGGCGACTTCCGACCGAGTGGAGTTGAAACACTTGAGTCAAGGTGGCGCCCCTCGTGGAAGAGAAGATTCATTCCCACATTGGCGTGGTGGCAGGATACCCCTCCAGAGTCCCCCACCATGTTTGGATGATTAATTGGGATCTGAGCAGCTGAGGGAGGTCCTAGCATTGGGCAGGCCTGGGGGACAGAGAAACCATTCTAATGAAGATGGACTTTGTCTCTGAGTTTTGTGTTGTGAATTTCGTTGGAGCATGGTCTTACGGGCCAGAAACGACCAAAGACAGTGTTCTGGAGGAACTTAGAACGGGGCAGTAAGGGCTGGAAGATTTGGAATAGAGTCCAGCTTTAGTTGCAGTAGCTCGAGGGGACACGTACGGTAACAGTCACCTGGCATGTGGCGATGCTGAAGGGGACACTGAGCTACACTGTGCTGGCTGCATGCTTGGGGCCGCTAAGGTGATTGTTGGGAGGTGACTCAAATGTGCAGATAACCAGTTGTGGGAAATAGGTTTATTTGAGGTGGTTTGGAATGGGGAGAGGAGAATTTGGTAGAACTTGGCAGGTGGGTAACGTTGTCCTTGGCTTGGTGGCCTTGTGCCGATCGGCATCATCGTCGGATCTGTAAACGTGTTGGTCCATTTTCATTCTGGCTCTGTCCTTAGCCAGGGGAGTCTGAATCCAGCCCATTGCTCATCTCCCGAATACCAGCTGCCTGACCCGGCTGGTTTATCAGTTTAGGCCCATGAGGGTTATCCCTTTAAAATGCTGCAAAAACCCCCTGGAGAGCGTGTGCACACATGCACCTTTCTCAGAGAGGTGGCCTGCAGCTCTCAGATTCTCAAGGCTCTGACGCAGAACCAGTTGAGAATCGTTTCTCCAGTCTGTGCCTCCTCAGGAACCTGTGGGGCTGGGGAGGCAGAGGCGGTGTGTAAGGCTTCGTGCGACACCACTTTGGATAGAGGTGCTTTGGGGGTGTGAAGGAAGCCTCAGATGATCTCTGGGGCTTGTCTGACTCTGCCATCAAATATCCGACACTGACGCAAGGCAGTGGGCTTGGGGGTGGGCGGTCCGGGCGTGCAGCCATCTGGGCTTGTCACAAGCAGCTGAGATCCTGAGTTTTATCCTTAAAATCCTTGCCGCTGTGCACCCCTCCATGGTGCACCTCCCATCCGTGGTGCTGGCAGAAGCAATGACCGCAGCTCCATGGTGGCGGGTTGACACTTTGATATATACTCTAGATTCAGAACCAGGGAGGAGGGAGCACGTTCGTCTCTGATCACGAGCCTGGACTCGGATGAGGAGAGATCTGAAGTGAGGACTGTTGCTTAGAGGCGTCTGGGGCTGTGCAGCAGGGAGAACAGGGGACCCTGAGTTCTGCGAGGGTCTCACAGGCCAGGCTGGACAGGGCTTTTCCTTTGCAGGGAGGAGTGGCCAAGGCTAGAAAGAATCAAGCTAGGGAGGTGGGATGGGCCAGTGGAGGGTCAGGACCTCCAGCAGATCAGAGAGCTGAGGCCAGAATACAAAAATTAGCTGGGCGTGGTGGTGTGTGCCTGTAATTCCAGCTACTCGGGAGGCTGAGACAGGAGAATCACTTGAACCCAGGAAGCAGAGGTTGCAGTGAGCTGAGATCGTGCAGCTGCACTCCAGCCTGGGCGACCAAGCGAGACTCCGTCTCAAAAAAAATAAAAATAAAAATAAAAATACAAAAATTAGTCGGGTGTGGTGGTGTGTGCCTGTATCCCAGCTACTCAGGAGGCTGAGGCAGGAGAATCACTTGAACCGGGAAGAGGTTGCAGTGAGCCAAGGTTGTGCCACTGCACTTCAGCCTGGGTGACAGAGCAAGACTCTGTCTCAAAAAAAAAAAAAAAAAAAAAAAAGTCCAGGTAAGGGAATGTGTTCCAGTTGATCATGAGGAGAAATGGCCAGTGTTTTCTGAGGCAGAGAATGGGAATTTGGAGGGCCCTGCTGCAGGTAAACAAGGGGGCATCTGTGATCTCCTCTGGCTCGTACGGGGAGGGTGGTTCTCGGCGGAAGGCTTTCCCAGCACACTGAAGGGTGGGGGGTTTCATAATTGTTTCCAGGATCTCAGCGCTTGGGTAAAGCTCACCCTTGTGAGGTACCAGGGGCTGCCAGAGCCTCCGCAGGTGTTCTGGGAACCAGCAGCCTCATGAGATACTGCCAGGGACACCGGCGAGCTTCTCAAGGGTCCCTGTAGCTGGCCAAGAGCTTTTTCTTTTTTGAGACAAAGTGTTGCTGTGTCACCCAGGCTGGAGAGCTTTTACTGATGTTAGGTAAAACTGAGACTTTGAAGCCACAAAAAAGGATTCCTGGGCATCCTGTGGGAGGCCAGGCCGCCTTTAGCATAGCCCTCGCAGGATGCGATCATAGTGTCTGCACCTGTCACCATCTTCAAACTGTCTGACAGCTTCAAATCGTAGAAAACTGATAGTAACGCACGTGTTTCTAGTCCCTGAGATGCAAGTAGATTTTGTCCCTCAGAGGTGAAGCTGACGTCCTCTCTCACACACCCCACTGCGGGGTCCCTGCGAGAGGAGCCAGTTTACAATTCATATCTTCCTTCCTCACAGCCTGTATCCATGTCTGCTCTTTGGATTCTCCTTTGAACTGGGTTTTTAGTCAGTCTTATTGGTTCTCTCATTAACTAATGAGGTAAATCTTTGACGTGGTTTCCTTTTCTGTTTGTAGGGGTTACGCTCTACCAGTTAAACATGATTGTCTTTCAGTAAAGGTGCATTGGTACATGCATTTAAATTGTTTTTTGATTGGCGAGTTCTTGGGGGGGCTGAGAATTAGTTGACTGTGGGAGCCCCACCAGCCAGTGGGTGATGCTTCTCACTGTAGTGTGGGAGCTCAGAGTGCGTGGTGGGGCCTGATGTCCTTTGTCACCCCAGCCTCAAAGGGAGGGCAGGCCTATGTCCATGTCCGGCCCGTGTCCTGAGACTTGGTTCTTTTTATGGTAACTTTTTTTGAACATCCATTTAAATTCCCTAAACTATACTATACTGACCTTGAGGGTGGAGGCGCTTATGGTTTCTTGCGTGCTGCCAAACCCCACTCTGGGGTGGGCCGGGTGCTGGTTCTGAGGAGCTGCCCTGTGACCCTCGAGGGGCTGTTCCTGTTGCATTAGAGTTGGGGAGCGGATCTCGACCTGCAGGTCTCTAAGGAGCTCCGTGCTGGTGTCTGCTTCACTGTGGAGGAGCGCTTGGTTTCATGATTTCTCTTTTTTGTTTTGTTTGAGACGGAGTCTCACTGTCGCCCAGGCTGGAGTGCAGTGGTGCGATCTCGGCTCACTTCAGCCTTTGCCTCCCAGGTTCAAGCCGTTCTCCTGCCTCAGCCTCCCGAGTAGCTGGGACCATAGGCACCCGCCACCACGCCCGGCTGATTTTTAGGTTTTATTTTGTAGAGCCAGGGTTGTGCTGTGTTGCTCAGGCTGGTCTGAAACTCCTGAGCTCAAGCAGTCCTCCCACCTCGGCCTCCCGAAGTGCCGGGATTACAGGTATGGCCACCACGCCTGACCTGGTTTCTTCTTTCATTGCTCGTGGCCATCTTGCTTACCCACGGGGAAGCCTAGTTTATGGCATCTGCCTTGACCGCCTCCGAGCATGTCATCTGGCAGGGTGGGTGCAAGTCAGTTGTGGTTTACTGGACTAGCAAGGAGGGGACAAGCGCCCAGGGCTCTGACTCCTGTAGGCAGCCAGGAGAAGTGTGTTCCGAAATTTCACTGGGAGCCGTCTGCATGTGCCTGCCCTGGTCCTCGCTCCCTCTTAGCCCCACTTCCCTTGAGACAGCTCCTTCTGTGTCCATTCAGCTTCCCGCCAAGCCTGTGCAAGGTGGCCGCGGAGGCCTCCTGTGGAAGTGAGTGCCAGGCGCCCCAGAGAGGCCTGGGCCGAGGCTGCCTCCGTGACGCCACTGCACAGGGCACAGAGGGCTCCTGGAGAGCACTTGGGCCCCGCCGTCCATCCCAGGGGGCAGTGTCTGTCATTAGCGGGCTTATCTGCTTGGCTTGGGCAAGAGGGTCGGGCAGCAGATGGGTGTTATTAGGGGCACTGCCCAAGCTGACCCTGCCTCAGTCTCCCTCTTCGTCTCTGTGTGTTTGTCACAGCCTGCACCTCTGGCCTTGTGGCCCTCACTAAACACCTTTATTATTTATTTATTCATTTTCCTCACTAAACGTCTTGAGGCCTGTTTCATTGGGTTGTTCTTGGAGGTTTTGGTTTCCCCAGCGAATGTGCTGGTTTGAAAGTCTGCTCCAGCCCACCCTGGTGGTGACACATGTGTACCTGGGATGTGACGCAGACAGAGGCTGGCATTCCAGACACCGCTGGCCACCTACGGTGAAAACGGATGAATCACACTTGGTTTCTGGGCTTTGGTGTATTCTCTCTAGCTCCTAAAATAGCTGTTTCACTGAACATCAGAGCTGTGGGGTCCAATTAAAGGAGGCGCTGGTGGGAGCCTGGTCTGGTGCCCGGCTTGCTGTGCCTGCGCTTCCTTTGCGGGGCGTGCTTACTGGCGGGGTAGGTATTTGGCAGTAGTTTTACCTTATGTCTTCATCCATTGCTTTGTTTCATATTAAATTGCTCTGTTGATAATTTTTAAAATTTCTTTCACTAATATAATCAATAGGAAATTACCTTATTTAAAAATCTATACATCTAAGCTCATTGGTTATTTAGAGTAATAAACTTCTGGATCACTTATATTTTTAAGGGGGCAAATCCTAGGTGTGGTCTGTGTCTCTTTTTTTTTTTTTTTTTTTTTTGAGACAGGGTCTCACTCTGCTTCCCAGGCTGGAGCGCAGTGGCGTGAGCATGGCTCACTGCAGCCTCGACCTCCTGGGCTCAAGCTGTCCTCCCAGCTCGGCCTCCCAAGTAGCTGGGACTACAGGTGTGCACCACCACCACGCCTGGCTCATTTAAAAAAAATGTTCAGGCCAGCACGGTGGCTCACGCCTGTAATCCCAGCACTTTGGGAGGCCGAGGCAGGCAGATCACGGGGTCAGGAGATCGAGACCATCCTGGCTAACACGGTGAAACCCTGTCTCTACTAAAAATACAAAAAATGAGCTGGGCGTGGTAGCGGGCGCCTGTAGTCCCAGCCACTCGGGAGGCTGAGGCAGGAGAATGGCGTGAACCCGGGAGGCAGAGCTTGCAGTGAGCCGAGATTGTGCCACTGCACTCCAGCCTGGGCAACAGACTCCGTCTCAAAAAAAAAAAAAAAAAAAAAAAGTGTTCGTAGAGAGGGTCTTGCTGTGTTGCCCAGGCTAGTCTTAAACTCCTGGGCTCAAGTGATCCTCCTGCCTCAGCCTCCCAAAGTGCTGGGATTACAGGTGTGAGCCACTGCTCCAGCAGTGTGGTGTTATATTTAGAAATTGGCCTTTCAGCTTGCCCAAACACAAACTGCACGGTTAATGTGAAAAGCAGTCCTCCTTCACCGCCGTCTGCTGAGAATATTGAGCGCTCTCCCCTCCAGTCGGGCACTGTGGGCCAGGGTTACCATGGAGACCATCAACAGTTATTCTCACTGGAACCTGGTGATAACGTGGCTTCGTGTTTGCTTAAGTTCAGAGTTAAAACCCCTGTGAAGCTTTCTCTAGCAGATTCTAGTGGATTCTGTGGCTAGTGGATGTCTGGGGTCAGGGAAGGGGCCACCACACAGAGGCAGGGACTGTGCCACCGCACAGCAGGCAGAACGTTCCGGAACCGACAGGCCCATTCGAGGGCAATGGCAGGGCTGGGCTGAAGCACAATCAGGGCGGGGAACAGCCAGCCAACGCCCACAGCCCGTGGGCAGGGAGCCCCTGGCAGAGCTGCCAGCTGGACTTTGTAGATGCTTCCAGAAGGCTGAGGTGGGCCAGGCCCAGTTTCCAAGTCCAGGAAGCAGCTTAAAAGCAAAGGGAAACAAAAAAAAGGCTGGTCGTGGGATCTCACAAAGCTCAGGACCTGCCTGCCTGAGTTGGGGCAGTGGTGACATGGAACTCGGCAGGGATGAGGCCCTCGTGTGGGTCACGACGGGCCAGTCCTTGCTGCAGAATGGCGTGTGAAGGGCCCCTGATGTGCGCCACAGCCGGGACCTCTGTCCTCCTACAGCGAGGGTGCACATGTGGCTGTGGGCCCCAGAGGACTCCTTCCAGAAGCATCTGCAGAGTCCCAGGACCACCAGACTCTGTTCTGCCAACTAAGCACAGTGGGCACTTGGCACCTGATGTGGACTGTCTCCGAGCCCCCTGTGGAGGGGCTGCAGGCTTCCTGTGCTGCGTGTGTGGGTCCCGCAGGCTGGAGGGAGGCCCCTGCCTTTGCAGAGTGCAGGGTGGCAGGGACACGGTGAGGGTGGCGGCTGTGATGGCGCCGCATCGGAGCAGCTCCCCTGCACCAGCGTCTTCTGGGGCTCAGAGAAGGGGTTGGACTTCCCAGAGGAGGGGTGCAGCGCAGGGAAGAGTCCCCATGCCTGTGAGGGAGAGGATCAGTGTGGGGTGGTGGAGGATCCATGGCTGGGCCCCCAGACCACAGGGAGGCTGTGCAGCCATGTCAGAGGCGCTGGGGGATTGGGCGGCCGCGCGGTCCCCACCCGGGCTTGGACCCAGGGGCCTGTGTTCCAGAAGGTGCTCGGCCCTGGTGACCCCACAGGCCTTGCCTGCCTCGTTGTGGAATCAGCCCCAGCAGCGTTCGCCGGCCCAGAGTTGGGCTGGAGCAGTACCATGCGTGTGGGAGCAGCTTTCCCACGGAGGGGCCGAGTCCTGTCAGCTGCTTGTCGGTGCCAGCACAGCTCGTCTGTCCTTGATGGAGCTCTGAGGCGGCTCTCGCGTTAGATAAGACGTCTGAGCTCTTGTGTGGCTTGGTAATGATGTGGCCACCTCCAGTCTGCCTCCTTTTCAAGACTTCAGGCCCTCAGTTTATGCTCGCCAGGTAATTCCTGGTCTCATTTGGGGGCCTCCTCCTTCCCCCAGAAGGGAAAAGGGGGCTCTTCATGGAGCGAAGATCTTCTGTTACATCTCTTTTGAGGATTATTGTGCTTTGAACATGGATGATTCTTGGTCAATATTCAGCCAAGTCCTTAATCATCAGAAGCCAAAAGACCCTCCATCTCTCCCAAGAGGACCCCTTTGAGTCACACTGTTCCGTCGCTGGTTCATTTAACCCACACCTGTTTCCAGTTCACCACCCCCCACCGAGGTCTCTGACAGCGAGGACCAAAGCAGGGTGTGCTTGTCACACCAGGCAGCAGCCTCGCTGGGACCTTCTTGTTTCATCCTTACCAAGGACCCCAGAGCACGAGGGTCTTGTTCTCATGAAGCTAAGGGAGGCGAGGCGTCCTGGGTCCCGCAGCACCCATGTGCTGCTGAAGGGCCTGTTGGGGAGCGGGTGGGCAGCACCGAGGGCCAGCTTTGAAAAAGGCTGTACTGGCTCACCAAATCCAGGGACTATTTTCATGGCAAAAGTGTCCTTCACTCTGTTGAAAGAATGCACGGTGACACAGATTCCCTTCAGAGGCAGGTCTGAATGTCTTCCCCTTGGGCTGAAGTCCCTGCTGTTAGAGCGGGGGAGCTGGCGGCGATGGCGGTGTCCTCATGCTGCGCTCATGCCGGCGTCAGGGTCCCCCTGCCATCTGGAGTGAGCAGGAGGCGGCCAGGCCAGGACGGAGCCTTCCCAGCTGAGGTTTGGGAGTTCCGTGCCTTTGGTGCTGAGGGTGAGCGTGTTCACGGTGACTTCATCCCGTGCTCATGAGGAGGTTCGAGCTAGGAACCCCCTGCAAGTGGTCACCGCATCCGGCTTGCTGTTCTAAGCGGAGGCGGCAGGCACAGCTGGGACCCACGCCCCTCAGAAGCAGGCTCTGTGGTGGTCGTGCGTGAGCAGCACCTCACCGGGCAGCGCTCCATCTGGGGCTGCTGCGAGAAGCTGGGCCGTGGCCAGTCCTGAGGTCTCTGCAGCCCTCGGGAGCTTGGAGGCCTGGCTGGTTTTTCTAAGGAGTTGGCCCGGTGGCCATGGCTGCCCACAGTGGGGCGTGACCTTGGGCTTGTGGCCTCCTCAGTGAGGGCCTTCTGGCAGGGGCTGAGAGCCCAGCGTCAGTGGGGGGCTTCAGCATAGACCGCCACGTGTGTCTCTGGGTGCTTGGTAAACGTACCCTGCGCTTCGGTGACAAGTTTTTTTGTCTAGTCAAGTGAAGCAGTGGAAATGCAGGGAGCATCTTAAATCTGTTTTATTTCTAACTGATTGATTTCAATTGCACCTTCACCCTGAGGCCGACCAAGCGTCTGAGGTGCCAGGACAGCACCACCTTGCCATGGGGCTTCAGGCCTGCTGTGACCCCTTGGGGAAAGTGAGCCCCATGGCCACCAGCCCAGTTCCCAGGTCTTGTGCTGTCAGAATTCCTGGGGGGCCCTGAGCCCAGACACCTTCCTGTTTCTGTCCGCCTTTGTACATTCTGTGTGCATAGAACACTCTTTGCCAACAAAGACTCTGAGCCCTGGCTTGTGAGTCTTAGAGCTTCCCTGCGCCTGGGTCCTCCAGCTGAGGAAGCATCTTCAGGGTGTCCCCAGGCCTGGCACCCGCCCCCGTGACACACACCGGCCTGCGTGTGCTTCAGCTGCTTCCAGAGGTTCCCTCACAGGCGGGGGTCAGGGCACACACGCCAGGACTCCAAGTAAAGAACCAGAATAATAAGCTTTATGTCTCAGATACCTGGGCTTTTGCCGGCTGGCACACAGCCCCAGAATCAGCAGCTCCCCATGCTCGCCTCGTTTGTGAAGTGGGAGCTAGCACAGCCTCCCCTGGTTTAGGGGTTTAGGTTGGCTCCTGCTGTGGATTTCCTAGTCGCTTCGTGGCGTTGCTCTTTGGTTCCAGTAACAGGAGCAGGGCCAAAAAGGTGGTGTTAAGGTGAACTGCTGTTGGGTCCAGTGTGGAGGAACCTGAAGTGCCAGGATGCATGCTCTGCTGCGAGACAGTCAAACCCCAAGCCCACCTTAGGCCCCATGGGTACGCTGGGTGCATCTCCCGCGGGCCTTGGAGCAGCCTGCACCCCACCGCATTGGCTCCGGAGCCTGGGCACAGGCGGCCAGTCCACCGTCCTGCGTCACAACCCTGCCTGCCTCAGGCTGCTTGGGTGCATGGGGAGGTGGCAGGGCCCAGCTTTCTCAGCAGCCCGTGGTCGTGCCCCAGCGACGTGGTGAGTGACTAAGCTGGGTTTTAACACTTTGTCGTCTCTTTCCTAGTGTCGGAGATGTATGCAGTGTGACGCCAAGTTTGACTTTCTCACCAGAAAGGTGAGCTGAGACCGCTGAGTGGGGGTGGTGGGAAGAGGGGAGGGGCCCCAACAGGACAGCTGCTCCTTCTGGCAGGGGACGGATGTCATCTTATGGCTCGTTTTTTTTTTTTTTTTTTTTTTTTAACGGAATTTTGCTCTTGTCGCCCAGGCTGGAGTGCAGTGGCTCCATCTCGGCTCACTGCAACCTCTGCCTCTCGGGTTCAAGTGATTCTCCTGCCTCAGCCTCCTGAGTAACTGGGATTACAGGGGCTTGCCACCACACCTGGCTAATGTTTATATTTTTAGTAGAGATGGGGTTTCACCGTGTTGGCCAGGCTGGTCTCGAACTCCTGACCTCAAATGATCCTCCCACCTCGGCCTCCCAAAGTGCTGGGATTACAGGTGTGGGCCACCACGCCCAGCCATTATGGCTCGTTTTGAGTGTCAGCCATGCCCTGTTTCCGTGGAAAGTTGACTGTGCTGATTCTGCCGGACGCCATGGGGTGGGGGTGCAGCTTGCAAGGCCTGTGCACCCACCTGCCCACCCCCCCGCCTCCCCCGTCCCCTCCGCCCTGTCCCCGTGCCGCTTTGCCCTCGCGAAGTGTCTTGCCCCTAATGTGTGCCCAGCTCATGGCGCCCCGAGGCCCGAGGGCGTCCTAAGCAGTGGGACTTGCGTAGTTGAAAGAAAGAGCTGAAAAACAGCTATCTTGATCCATGATTTTGAAAAAAGGGCCTCATTTCCCAGGTGAGGCGGATCCCTGCTGTGTGGTGGGGAGCCCAGGGGCTGGCGTCAGGAGGTGCGCGTGTGCAGCGGCCGGCACGGGGGCCTCGCGTTTAGGCGTGGCCCGGGGAGTGCCAGGCCAGCCGGGGCCACACCCGGGGCCGCCTGTTCCCTGCTCCTCCTCACTGCCAATCCTCCCGCATCTGCCCAGCACCACTGTCGCCGCTGCGGGAAGTGCTTCTGCGACAGGTGCTGCAGCCAGAAGGTGCCGCTGCGGCGCATGTGCTTTGTGGACCCCGTGCGGCAGTGCGCGGAGTGCGCCCTGGTGTCCCACAAGGAGGCGGAGTTCTACGACAAGCAGCTCAAAGTGCTCCTGAGCGGTAAGGACGGGGGTCCTGCACAGTCCTGCGCGCTCCGCCAGCCGGCTCCTCGTGTCTGTGGCGATGCTGTGGGCTGTGCACAGGGCGTTCTGCTTCTCTTTGACGTTCTCTCGCCTTCCCTCCCTTCCCCGTTTTCTTCTGGATTCGTTTAGAAGCAGTTACAGAGCCTTCCCTTCTTTTCAGAGACGGAATATCGTCTAAAATGTTGGTGCTGACTCCGCTGGGCACGTCCATCAGGTGGGAGGGGAGGCCCTGGGCCCAGGCAGCACCTTCCCCCTTCCCCCAGGTGGAACCCGGCGCCGGTGCTCGGGCGTTTGCGACCACTGTGGCGCCTCGATGAGAGTCCGGAGACCTTTGCCCAGTAGCACGATGCAGATCCGGTTTTGAGCCATCTCTGGGGACCTGGTGTGGGAGAAGGGCACTCTCCAGGGGCTTAGGGTGTGCCTTCCTGGAATCTCTGAGCAACGAGCAGCGCCTTCTCCCCACTGCCCGCCCACCTCTGGCCACTGCCGTCCCAGCCTCCTGTCCCCTGCCTGCCCGCCGTGGGGTCTGGAACCACCTGCCTTCTTGCCCACAGCTCTGTCCTGTGTGAAACGGGCATGGTCCCTGGCTGGACGGTGGGCTTTGTTGTACCTCCTTTCTCCTGTCTTGGTCCTGTCCTGCCAGCTCTTAGGATGTGTGAGCAGAGGGGTTTATTGTTCTTTGATTGGACCTTGGTGATGAATTCCCTGCATCCTTTGAAGGATGTAAAAGAATTTCTAGGAGCTTGTAAGCAAGCAGAACCTGTCTAGAGCAGCGCCTTTTGGTTTACCTCTTAAACCCTTGATCCATGACTGCCTTTTTGCTCAGCTGAAGGGGTCCTTAGAACAAAGCTGTGGTTTGTTTCTCGCTGTTTTTACTCTGTCCTCTGTGCGTGCGTCTCCTACTGGTACTCGTGGGAAGGGTTAGGTGGAAAAGAAGCAGGCCCTGTTCTCACGTTTGTTTTTGTGTTCCCAAGGAGCAACCTTCCTCGTCACGTTTGGAAACTCAGAGAAACCTGAAACTATGACTTGTCGTCTTTCCAATAACCAGAGGTAAGAGCCGGATCCTGCTTGGCACGGGGCAGCATTGTCACAGACCGGGAGCCTCGGTGGCACTGAGCCTGAGAGTGACCCGATTTGGACACTTTGATTTGATGTAGATACTTGTTTCTGGATGGAGACAGCCACTGTGAAATCGAAATCGTACACATTTCCACCGTGCAGATCCTCACAGAAGGCTTCCCTCCTGGAGGTAAATGCCAGCACGTCCTTTCCTAAGCCAGGAGGGTTTGGTGCCATGCGTGGGTGACGAGGAGCATGCACTTTTGGGATCAGGCAGCCGCCCTGAGGAGCGGGGTCTGCTGGGTTTCCAGGACAATCTGCCTTTACTCTTTTGCGGGGCCTGTATTTACTCAGTGGCTTTAGAACTTGCCAGGTGAGTGGAGACTTAAACTGTAAGACAACAAAGGGAAATTTGCCTCAGCATGTCGTAATGATTTCCTCTGCTCTAAATGCTCTAATGTATCACTCCGTTTATTGTTGGACTCAAACCAAGGATAAAGCCCCAAATGCAATAACTGAGATCCCCAAAAAGGTCTGAGTGGTGGCTCATCGGGAGCCAGCCCTTCAGCCCTCCTCCTGCAGAAGTCTGTGCAGACTAAACCCCTGGTGCGTTTCCTGGTGAGCTTTGGCCCAGCCTGGGCCTCTCCACTAAACTCTGCTGATGGGGAGCTCGCATCCCGTTATCTGCAAACTGTGCTGACAGATGCGTGTGCCGTAACCCATGTTGCTTTCCTTCCGTTCTCTCACCGGCTCTTGGTTGCTCCTTCTCGCCACTGCCTGCCCACCTTCTTGCCATAGAAAAAGACATTCACGCTTACACCAGCCTCCTGGGGAGCCAGCCTGCCTCTGAAGGTCAGCCTCTTCCTCCTCGCTGGGGCTCCCCGCATGCGGCGGGCCCGTTTCTCCCCTCGCCACCTGGCTTCTGTCCACGGGGTGGTCCATGCCAAGGTTCTTTGTGAAACCTGAATTCACTTACTTTGTTGGTTGACTTAAGAGAGATGTTGGATCTGATAAGTGGGTTTATAAAGCATACATGAAGATACCGCAGCAGATGTACTTTGTCAGTTCTGTCTCAGGGGGAGGGCTACCCTGCAATTGACAGCTCTCCGTCAGTACCTGCCAGCCCTGAACAGGCTGAGGCCAGGGGGCGTGGGTGCTCACCTGCCCTCGGGAGCCTCTCCCAACATTGCCCTTCCCACCGAGGCCTGCTGCTCCCCAGCTCACTGTGGCCTCCTGGGACCCCTGACTCTCCTGGTACGTCTGTCAGCCTCCTGAATGATGAGGTGAGACGCCCAGGCCAGTGTTCTGTCCTGAGCTCAGGGATGTGTGTGGAGCTGGGATGGCATCAAGCTGGTTGCCTTGAGCAGGCTGCGAGGTATAGATGCCCAGGTGCAAAGGGTAGGGTCTGGAGAAGTGGGGGTCACCCCAGGCACCCCTCTCTGCCTGCCTCCTCCTGGGGAGCCTGAGGCTCAGATGAAGGCCAGTGT
Organism: Pongo pygmaeus; assembly: GCF_028885625.2. Taxonomy (NCBI): domain Eukaryota; kingdom Metazoa; phylum Chordata; class Mammalia; order Primates; family Hominidae; genus Pongo; species Pongo pygmaeus. Next base: position 102,819,788 of record NC_072388.2, read on the forward strand.
TTAGGGGCATCAGATGAAGGCCAGTGCCTCAGGAGGCCAGGGCAACACAGCCTCCCGGACTGCTCTCCTGGGCAGACCCTCCCCAGGGCTTCTGGCACTGTGTCCCCCTTGTGGTGGCTTGGGGGGTGCAGTGAGCCCCGCTCTGCCCAGTCTCAGTAGAGCCCTTCAGACCTCAGCACTCTGTCTTCTGGTGGGGGTGGGGACAATAGGAACAGTCCCCTGATCTGAAGGCAGCCAAGGGGCCGCCTGCCAGCCTGGGCCCTGTAGGGCAGGCCACACACTCATTCTTTCAAGGCCAGATAGTAAACCTTTGCCAGACACATGTGCTGTGGTGAAGGCGGAGGCGGCTGCAGAAGACAGGGTGACAGACAGCCATGGCTGTGATCCAGTGGTGCTTTATCAAGCAGATGCAGGCGGTGAGCAGAGCCATGGTCGCCCTGCTCTAGAGCCCAGGCAGGACGTTACACTGACAGGCAAGGTTCCCCAGTGTCGGGGGTGGGGGCGCGTGCCCTAACCATAGAACCGGGCTTATGAAAGTGTGTGGTTCCAGAGGCCCGGCATGGTGGCCCACGCCTGTAACCCCAGCACGTTGGGAGACTGAGGCGGGCAGATCACCTGAGGTCAGGAGTTCGAGACCAGCCTGGGCAACATGGTGAAACCCTGTCTGTACTAAAAATACAAAAATTAGCCGGGTGTGGTGGTGGGTGCCTGTAGTCCCAGCTACTCAGGAGGCTGAGGCAGGAGAATCGCTTGAACCCAGGAGGCAGAGGTTGCAGTGAGCCGAGATGGCACCACTGCACTCCAGCCTGGGCAACAGAGACTCAAAAAAAATAATAATAATAATAATAATAAGCCAGGCACGGTGGCTCATGCCTATAATCCTAGCACTTTGGGAGGCCAAGGCGGGCAGATCACCTGAGGTCGGGAGTTCGAAACCAGCCTGACCAACATGGAGAAACCCCGTCTCCACTAAAAATACAAAAAAAATAGCTGGGTGTGGAGGTACACGCCTGTAATCCCAGCTACTCAGGAGGCTGAGGCAGGAAAATCGCTTGAACCCGGGAGGCGGAGGGTGCAGTGAGCCGAGATCGCGCCACTGCTCTCCAGCCTGGGCAACAAGAGCAAAACCTCCGTCTTGGAAAAAAAAGTGTGGTTCCGGGGCCTCCCAGGGGACAGCATGTCATAGGTTGCCCAGGCCTCCAAGCGTGGTCGGTGCACCTCCAACTGCAGCCTTGGTGCCCACTCCACCAACCGGCAGAAGAGCCGGCCCTGAGTGCTGATGGGGGGATGTGTGTCTGATGGGGGGATGTGTGTCTGATGGGGGGATGTGTGTCTGATGGGGGATGTGTGTCTGATGGAGGCATGTGTGTCTGATGGAGGCATGTGTGTCTGATGGAGGCATGTGTGTCTGATGGGGGATGTGTGTCTGATGGGGGATGTGTGTCTGATGGATGTGTGTCTGATGGGGCATGTGTGTCTGATGGGGCATGTGTGTCTGATGGGGGGATGTGTGTCTGATGGGGGGATGTGTCTGATGGGGGATGTGTGTCTGATGGGGGGATGTGTGTCTGATGGGGCACGTGTGTCTGATGGGGCACGTGTGTCTGATGGGGCACGTGTGTCTGATGGGGCACGTGTGTCTGATGGGGCACGTGTGTCTGATGGGGCACGTGTGTCTGATGGGGCACGTGTGTCTGATGGGGCACGTGTGTCTGATGGGGCACGTGTGTCTGATGGGGCACGTGTGTCTGATGGGGCACGTGTGTCTGATGGGGGACGTGTGTCTGATGGGGGACGTGTGTCTGATGGGGGGACGTGTGTCTGATGGGGGACGTGTGTCTGATGGGGGACGTGTGTCTGATGGGGGACGTGTGTCTGATGGGGGACGTGTGTCTGATGGGGGACGTGTGTCTGATGGGGCACGTGTGTCTGATGGGGCACGTGTGTCTGATGGGGCACGTGTGTCTGATGGGGCACGTGTGTCTGATGGGGCACGTGTGTCTGATGGGGCACGTGTGTCTGATGGGGCACGTGTGTCTGATGGGGCACGTGTGTCTGATGGGGCACGTGTGTCTGATGGGGCACGTGTGTCTGATGGGGGACGTGTGTCTGATGGGGGACGTGTGTCTGATGGGGGACGTGTGTCTGATGGGGGACGTGTGTCTGATGGGGCACGTGTGTCTGATGGGGCACGTGTGTCTGATGGGGCACGTGTGTCTGATGGAGGGGTCTCCTGAGAGGTCGGTGATTGCTTACGATGGGGCTTCCCTCCCAAGTCATCAAGTTCAAGGGAGGCTGCATCCCATGGGTCTCTTTCAACACCAGTCCTGACTGAAGAGCCGCTCTCTTCAGCAGTTTATTGTTGGAGCGAGTGCTGGAATTGAGTCATTGTCACTGGAACAGCTGGTCACCGCCCAAAGACGGGGAGCCTGGGTCCCAGAGACCAGTCCCCAACATGTGTGCTGGGTCTGGGGAGATGGCCCGTGACCAGGCTGGGGTGGCATTTCCCTGACACTGGGCCTTTGTAGTGACAATCCCCTCTGTGCTGGCCCTGCTTCTCAACAGTGGGACGGCTGAGGCCTCTGACTCCTGGGTGTGAGGCCAGCTGTGACGCTGACCATCTGCTTGGCCTGTCAGTGGCCAGGGCGCTCTTGAGGTGGCCTCCACTCTTCCCCTAGCCCTGGGTGCAGGTGGGCACCTCTGCAGGAGCCAGTCGTCTGGGGGTTCTTTGAAGGCAGGAACCCCCACAGGCCCCAGGGCACAGCAGCGCCTCAATTAGCCGAGAACGAGGCCTCTTGTGGTGATGTGGCTCTTGTTGTCTGTCCCGGGCCCTGGGGCACCCGGCTGAGTGTCTTGGTCCCTCTCCCACCCCCACTGTGAGCTTGGGGTCTCCCCTCAGAGGCCTGAGGAGATGGTGTTCCCTGGGTGCTCCTGAGCACCAGCCCTCACTGCAAGGCTACTCTTGGAGCAGCACAAGGTTAGGAAGGTGTCCTGGCCACCGCCTTGGGGATGGTGGCCACCTGGGCACTCAGGGTCTCCTTTGGGCCGTCTTACCTCATCTCCTTCCTCCAGGAGGCAACGCACGGGCCACAGGCATGTTCCTGCAGTATACAGTGCCGGGGACGGAGGGTGTGACCCAGCTGAAGCTGACAGCGGTGGAGGACGCGAATGTGGGCAGGAGGCAGGCGGTGGCGTGGCTAGTGGCCATGCACAAGGTACTTGAGCCCAGGCCAGGGAGGCTGGGCCCTTTGGCTTAGACAAAAGCTTGCCTTTCCCAGAGGAAGCTCTGTGTCCTGCCATTTGCCCCCTATCCCCACAACCTGTTCTCCCTCAGCTGGGGTGCCCATGCCATCTCTTCTGAAATGCACACAGGCTTGGCTCCACCAGGCACAGGACCAAGCAGGCCTCACTGTGTTGATCTTGTCTGATCTGCAGGCTGCCAAGCTCCTCTACGAATCTCGGGACCAGTAACTCTGCGTGGGGCTGAGCTTGGAGTACATGTGGTCACCACGACTGAGTCGCTTGGAACAGCAGAGCCTGCTCTTTGCGTACCACAGGCATTAATCCTGCTTGTGCTGGGAAATGCAACTCATGTATTTGGAGAAACAGAAGTGTTCACTTATTTAGTGCAATATGTTCACAGTTTATTAATGCTTTAAACAGCTTCATGTTTTAGAATTTGTGTATTGTCAATACTTAATTGGGGGTGGGAGAGACTGAGCTACACTACTGCTGCACTATTTTTAGCATAATATATACCATTTTTATGAGTTCCCAGGTTTACTAGAAGGTTCTGGCCCATCAATATTCATTTCATTTAATTCTTCCACAGAACCAGTTTGGGGAGTAGGAACTCAGGCTTCTGGTCTGCAGTGGAGCCTGCTCACCTCTAATAGCCAGTTTACAGCACTTGCCTTAGCCTGTTTTACAGACTGTCCACTTACCTTGTCACTAATTTGGGGCTTCTGGGCTGTGAGTGATCCTTTGATACTTCACCAAGGGGAACGTGGGGGCTTTGTGTTTTGTACTTTACTTTTCACTCACTATTTCACTTTATTAAGATGACTGTACAGCAATTTGTATATAAAGCTTATGATTAAAACCTATTTTGAACATACGGACAAGGCCTCGCCTTCCTGTGTCCAGATCACCTGAACCCTCGTGCCACAGCGCAGTCTGGCTCCAGAAAGAAGACTCACAGCCTCCGGGGTGAGACGGGTTTATTGTGCACATTTACACAGCGTCAGCAGCGTCGGGGCTGGCAGTGGCCACGCTCCTGTGGCCGGGCTGCTCTACAATGGCGTTCACTTTTCTTCACCACACTATGTACAGTCAATGCTCCAAGGTGATGGGCTACAGTGCTGCATCAGTGACTCTATACACACATTTTTACATAAATTACACACAAGACTCATACATGAAAAATAGAGCCTAATGGCCTGTATTTTAATGAGAAAAAAAAAATTTCCAACATAGTTCGGGTAGCTTTGAATGGTCTAGTCAAAAAATACTTTTGGTATATAAAAAGCCTGTACGTACAATTCACACCTCAGTGAAGCGCCCTCCTTGCCTTGAGGCTGGGCCTGGGACAAAGGTGGTGGCCTCACAGCCAGCCCAGGCAGGGAGATCAGCAGCGGGGTGGCCCCTGACCCCAGCTCCTCTGCCCCAGCTGCTGCCCCTTGGTGGCGGCCCCTCCTGACACCAGGCATCTGCCATCCTTCAGGCACCAAACAGCCCCGTCTACCTGGCCCTGGTCTGCCCTCAAACCAGTCCACCCCCAGCCCCAACCCCAACCACCCTCCACTGCCACGGCCTCTAGCACCTGACTCCATTCAGAGAACTGAATTTGAGCTTGCAGGGGCGAGAACCACACTGAGCAGCATGACAGGCTGTGAGATCGGAGAAGAGTATATGCTGAGGCTCTCCCAATTGTCACTTGGTCTTAGGGGTCCTGGTACCCTTGGCGCAGCAGTCCAGCCACCGTGCTGGGCCTGTACAGTCAGCCTTTGGGTGAACTGGAACAGGAAGCGGAACCCCCAAGGCGGCCGAGCAGAGTGGTTGCTGGGAGGCATACACACTGGGCAACAACACTGGACATGTTTCCATACAGAGGCTTCTTTGGTGATGAAGGGAAGAAGGATCGTGTGTGGGGAGTGTGAGAAAGGATGAGTGTCCGATTCGGTGACAGGAGGCAGGGCGGTCGCAGGGGAGCAGGCCTCACAGCGGCGGACAGTGTTCACTGCTGGAGGGGGTGATGGCCTCGGGGCCAAGTCAGTAAGAGCTTCTGTCTTCACTGGCAACCAACCAGGGGTTATGGGACTTCTTAATGGCAAGAGGGGTGGGTGTTTTGAAAGCGGATATTTATTTGGATTTACAGTAATTGGCAAAATTCAGTCCTTGGAGGCGAAAGTACCTCTCCCAGTTATGGGCAAACTGGAGAAAGGGCCTCACCTGGAAACTGTAGGATTCACATTGTGGACGCTGTCTGCTAAAGTGAGCACCATTAAGACCATTTTCTAGCTGCAGCTTTCCTGGGGAAACCACAATAATCTCTTCAGTGGCTCCTGGTAGCCGGCAAGACCATGCGGTGCTCCAGAAGGAAGTTCAGGCGAGCGTTCGCTGTCGGGGTTTGATCCGTGGATACAGCTGGGAAGCAACGGAGCCGCATCAGGACAGGAAGCCACACACACGGAGCAGGACCAGCTAGACCCGACCCCTGCTCCTCACCTCAGCCACCCTGGACAGCCGTGCAGCACCCTTGTCCCTCAGGCCTACACTCAGCTGCACCTCTACACTGAGACCTACCCAGCCCTCTTTAAAATGTGCCTCGTACCCCCAGAATATCCTATTTTTCTCACAGCACTTAATGACACCTAAAGACTTGTGACTGCCTGTGGCTTTCAAGGTCATAAGCTCCCCTGGGCAAGGGTCTCTGCCTGGCTCCCTGCTGTGTTTGCCTGTCCAAGAACGTTGGCTCAACAGGGAATCACAAGTCCAACACAAAGCTAGCAGCCTGCACGTTCCCACCTCTCCCTCCACTGGAGAAATTTCTAGGCTGCAGAGATTTCTAGATTGGGGAAAGTGTGGGTGGGGTGAGCCGGGCCACTTGTCGAAGTTCATCATGAACTGAGCTCAATGAGCGGCCCCTCACTGGGGCACTCGGCCTCCACACGGGCCTCCATGGCATAAGCATGGCTGGGGGAACCTTCTGGGGCCCTGCCTGAGCCTCATGCCAGCTCTGCCAAGTAGGCACCTCTCCCTATACAGAGGGGGCTGCTGAGGCTCAGAGAAGCGAAGCCTCCCTCCCCAGCCCCACAGCAGGATAGGACCGCATGCTGTACAGAGACACGGACAGCTGGTTTCCCAGTAAGTAACCTGAGTGCTCACCCCCAGCAGGTTTTTGGGCACGTAGCCCTCCCGGTCTCCAAGACGAGCCCACCACCACTCAGTCTCGCTTTCGTCCTTGCGCCTCAGGATGGTGAGGGCGTCCCCTTCGTGGAAGGACAGCTCGTCACTGTTCTGGGCCTCGTAGTCCCACAGAGCATACACCACACCTTTGTTCATCACACCCAGCTTTTCCTGCACCCCTGGAACCAGAGAGCAATGGTCAGGCCTCAGCAGAGGGTGGCCTGCAGTGAGGGACCCTGCTCGAGGAATAGGACATGGTCATGCTGCTGCCAAGTCTGCTCTCAGCAGGCCCCACAGAGGCCAGCGGGGGGGATGAGAGACTATTGGAGACTAGGGCCCCCACCTGATACCTCCCCTGCCCGGCCCAGCTGCTGCTCCTGCTGCCGGCCCTTTCTAAGTCCTGCAGGACAGACAGGACAAACGAGCTCCTGAGCCCCAGGGCAAAAGTGTGCTGTTCTTAAGGTGACACTTAGCAATCACAGCGAGAACGGATTTCTAAAGTCACTAGCTAGAGCAGCTGTGACTGCTCTTGGATGGTAATGAACAAACTACACACAACTGAGCCCTGACTGAGGCGCTACTTGTGGGTCCCCGAGAAACGGCCCTTCTGCGGGACACTCTGCTTCAGTTGTGGTGACCGTGGGGAGCTTCCCCTCCCTGTAGTGGTGCCACTGTGACTGCAGCCTCCTCCTCACACTGGCCGGACTCACCTGGGGGCTGCTGTGCCTCCCCAGCCCTGCCACACAGCCTGAGAGTTTGTTGCTTGGCTCTGTTGTGGGAGTTTTGGCCAAGGAGGGCATCACCTGGCTGTTTTCATGGATAATTTCAACCCTAGGGTCCAGTGTAGGGCACATAGTATGTTCTCAAGTAATGTGTGGAATAAATGACTTGTGACTGTTTAATACTCAGAATAGAGAAGATGTTCCAGCTCTTGGAAAATGCGGCCCTGGCTAAAGCAGCTTAATTAGGACATGAGCCTCATTCATCAAATGTTTCCGAGGAATGGCCAGGGCCCCAGGCCACCCCAGGAAAGGAGCTGGCCCTGCTTCCAGAAGCAAGGGTACAGAACATCTATGCAAAGCACAGCCAAGTCATTTTGTTTTCTTGGGAATCTGGCACAGAATCCTTCTAACAACATGGACTTTCAAACATGTTTTCAGGAATGAAAACAAGGGGCAGCGTGACCTTCACTCGAGTGAGACATCCTGGCTGCCCCGAAGAAGGTGGAACAGCTCGAGAATGCTGTGCTGCCAGGCACGGTGGCTCACACCTGTGATCCCAGCACTTCAGGAGGCTGAAAGTGGGCAGATCGCTTGAGCCCAGGAGTTCGAGACCACCCTGGGCAACATGGCGAAACACTGTCCCTACAGAAAAAAAAAAAAAGTACAAAAAATTAGCTGGCTGTGGGACAAGCCTGTAGTCCAGCTACTTGGGAGGCTGAAGTGGGAGGATCAATTGAGCCCGGGAGGTCAAGGCTGCAGTGAGCCGTGATTGCAACATTGCACTCCAGCCTGGGTGACAGAATGAGACCTTGTCTCCTGTCTTAAAAAAAACAAAGCTGTGCTGAAGCTTCTCTGGCGCCGGCTGACTGTTGCCATGGCAGTACCACAGCAGACAGCACCACTGTGGCCCCAGGCCTCCCCTGCGTACCGTATAGAAACTGGGAGCACTGGATGTAGCCTTCCTCCATCTCCTCACACTTGTCTGCAGCAGTTTCAATGTCGCTTATGGTTGAGGCAAAAATGGCGGCACCACTCTCCACCAGCTGTTTGCAGAGGTGAATGCTGTTACAAGAGGCAGCGCAGTGCAGCGGCGTCCTGGAATAGAGCGCGGGTGAAGGTGCAGGCCTGGCACTGCCTGTCCTTTAGGACGTGGCCCTCAGAGACTTCCCTGTAAGGAATCTCGCGGAAGGCGTTCGCCTTTGTACCATCAAGTCTCAGTATTGTTTCTTTAAAGGCAGGATTTCCACGAGCCAATTGTTTCAGACCACACATACATTTTGAAAAGGGGGCACAGGGAATGGGTTAAGAAATGGCCAATCCACAGATGTTCACGCCACACTGCATGGTGATGTGAATGTACATAACACACTGAAACGCACATTTAAAAATAGCTAAGATGTGAAATTTTATGTTATGTGTATTTTACCACGATTCAAATACAGCACAATGACAGCTGTCTGAAAGCTCAAAATAACCCTCACAGGAGACCAACACTTCTCACCCAGCAGCAGAGCTCCCGAAGGCAAACGGAATGAACAACGCAACAACCTCCATGCCTGACCCAGGGGGATGCTGAGGCTGCTTTTCACATGGAGCACGAGTGTGAATAGTTCATATGGGACACATGGAAAGGGGAAGACGGAATGAGTCACAGAATGCTTCGACTGCAATGTTAACGACGAGGCACAGAAAGAGCATAACCACAGCCATGTTTTCAACAAAATCATCAAGAGAAAAGGCTGGGAAAAAAGGCAAGGAAACCCTGGCAACAGCTGTCTTTCAAGGATGAAATGATGGGTGTTCTTGCTCTAATTCTCTCTTCCGTGCTTCCTGATTGTCTAGAACACGCATGTTTTCCTTACGCAAAGTAGGGAAAGTAAATCTGTCCACCCCACACTCCTATGGGCCTCACCATCCATCACTATCAGCAGCATTCACGTTGACACCAAAGTCCAGCAGGAACTTCACGATGTGATGGTGGCCGGCGCAGACGGCGTTGTGCAGTGGGGTGATCCCTTCGTCGTTGGGCTTGCTGGGATCTTCCACCTAGGACACACGGCCTGTGAGTGCCCATCCCCTCGCCCCCTGCAGCGTGCGCTGGTCCCCAGCTGCAGCTCACCTCATAGATGATCCTCTGCACCAGATCAAACTCTCCTTCCAGAGACGCGTCTAGGAGCAGTGCCAGGGGGTTAAACCGGACTCTCAGCCCGTGCCCCGTCCGCTCCGAGTTGGGCTTCTTCAAGTTGGTCCGCTTGCTCTGTTGGGAAGGAAGCATGCTTTCCAGTTAAAGGTGGTCCACTAAAGTCTAAGAACCCACGCCTGCTGGGAAAGAGTGGTGAGAGCTAAAGCCCAAAGACAGTGGCTCCGCGAAGCAGCCCTGGAGTGGCAGCAGTAGCACAGCACCCAGGTGACCACCTCAAATAAGGGCCAGGGCCACTCTGCTCACTACAAGGGAGAGCACTGTCTGGGGCCTGAGTCCCTGGCTCACGCACAGAGGGACACGGCCATGTTTGAGCTTCTGGCCACTCCTCGGAAGACTCTGTGGGAGGGAGGGTGGCGTGTGACTGCCAAGTAGCTGATGGGAGCCAGCAGCTCGTTCCTGCCCACATGCCACAGGGTTCTTCCTGCTATGGCACCAGATCCTAGCGGAGAGAACCCCACTGAGGGTTCCCTGAGATGGCGCCTGGCTCTCTCTCTGCTGCATCAACACTGACCTCCCACCCAGGGCCTTTGTCTAGATGCTTCTTCCCTCGTCTCTCTACAGGAACTTCAGGTGCCAGCGATAGCTCCCCTTCCTCAGGAAAGCCTCTGGAGCTCCCTGACCAGCTGTCTGGGAAAGGCTTGGCCACACTGTGCATTTGTGTGGCCGAGCCCCATTTGTCATGCCTTTTCATGCCCCATTTGTCTGTGTGACTGTCCGTCCTCCCAACAAGACGTAACTCAGGGACATCCCTGGTTCCCACTGCTCCCAGCACAGCCTGACCAAGGGAAGGACCCCAGAGGTCCTGGTTGCATGAATGACCAGGAAGGCCAGGCTTTGGTCTAGCAATGACACCTACCGTGGAGGTGGCAGGAGGGTGGCTGGCAGGGGGAAGAGGTGCTGGAGGGACCTGCTCTTCCCCTGGAGACGGGGCCTCAGCCACAGGACTCGGGATCTGCTCCGTGGTGGGGACCGTGGCCACATTGTTGTTATTGTCCTCCGCCGGCTCGGCAGTTTGGTGGGTGGTTTGGGGACAGATGAGCTCCTCTGGTTCGGGGGAAGGTAACTCATTATCATTGGCATCTGATGACGGGGCAGGCTCGGCGGGGAGTGGGGCTGTGGGCTGGGCAGGGGGGAGCTCTTCCAGGTTTCCATTGGCATTGGTGTTTCCATTGTCCACATCGGCCAAGGTGCCCATGAAGTCCTGGGAGGGGCTGGGCTGGTAGAAAGGGGTGCCCTCCATGCCACCGGCCAGGGTGTTGAAGCGCTGGTACAGCAGCTTCTGGATGTTGGGCCCGCCGGGGCCCTCGGGCTCTGTGATGGAGCTGCGCTTCTTCAGGGGCCGGGGCGCGTTGGCCAGCTTCCTGCGTAGGGCCTCCAGGTCCGCATCACTCTGGTAGCGCAGTGGCGAATGCACGATGGGTGTGAGCTTGGTGGGGCTGAGTGGTCGTGGCAGGCTCTCCACAGTGCTGCCATCTGCGGGGGTGGCGGGGCCATCCTGCTCGGGCTCTTTCTCAGCACTTTCTGAAGGTGGCTGAGGCTGTGGTGTGCCCGTGGACAGCGACCCGTGAAGAAACGGCAGCGGCGATGGAGATGTTGAACCCGAAGGTAAAACGGGCTTACCGTACACTGGGGAAGACAAAAAGGACAGAGGCAATTTCAACCTCACTACAGAGATCTAGTCATACACACCTATGATTACACCAGAGACAGGCTCCTGCAAAGACACACATACACATCTGCTGCTGTTCTTCAATTCTCATTTCAAATCTGAGGAAACCTCCTCCTCCTAGAGCCTCCACTGACTCCTTCTGAAAGGTGCAGTGCCTCTCTAATGTGTCGGTTTTTACATTTGGGTTTCCAGAACTGGAGCTTTTGCAGAAGAAAAAAATAGGGTGCTAACCTGACTTTCCCTGCCGCAGACAAGCCTGCCTGTTTTCTGGCCAAGGAAAAAGACAAAAACCACTAAACATGCATCTGATTCTTGGACTAACTCGCATGACGGAGAAACACGCGCCTCCTCAGAGCAGGAAGGTTTTACCTGGAGGTCCAGGAGCTCTTGAGAATGGTCCAAGCCTTTCCCACCATGGCCAGAACCCTCCCCACAAGGGAACACTGCACCACCACCTGGGAGGTCCCTGTGCAGGAAGTGACTAGGCACGTCCAGGAATCCCTCAACTATGAGTCTAGAAGCTGCAGCCAATGCCCAGGAATGTCTAAGAAGGCCCTAGCCTAGACCTGACCCGCGGCTTCCTCCCATAAGAGTCGGAAACACCATCGGCCTCTGTGGTAGGTGTGGAACTAAGCTACCTTCTCTCAGCTGCCTTCTTAGAACACCTGAGCTCCATAACCCAAACCAAGGCTTTCCTCCCCTCTGGGCTAAGGGGGAGGCTCCTACGCAGCAGATGCCCTCCTTAAACTGCCCATGCCCAGGGGTCGGGCTCAGCCACCGCCAGGAGGGCCAGTGGTCAAGGCCACCCTCTACTCACTGGACAGCTCCTGGCACAAGTTACCACGAAACGGAAAAGAGGAAATTCTCCACATCTCACCCTTCCCGGAGCTGGATTTCCTAAGTAGCACAGGGAGGTGGCTGCTCAGACAGGAAGTCAGAGAACTGTTAGCCATCTGCAAAACGGCCTCCTCCATGCATTCCAGCTTCCATTCCCTTCTCACACTGACACCCAAGGCTGTACTTTTATGTAAGAATTAAGTTTAATCCTAAATAGCACGTGGCCCAAACGTAAAGATATGCATTAGTATTTTCTTAATTAAAAGTATAATTTCCTAGCCCCAAGAAAAAGAGAGTATAAACCCACTCTACCTGCTTTAACTGACTTATTTAAGGCGCTGTGTGCTGCCGGCTGGTAATTCTTAGGTGGTGTGGCTTGCTGGAGGTACATGGAGTATATGGAACTTGAATTCACTGTCTGGGGTCCTTTCCTGGGAGACTGTGGCCTTGACCCTTTATCAGCCAGGAAGGGCCTAATGGCCACTGTCAGTGGGAGTTCAGGCTTGCTGTCCCCAGCTGGAAATGCAGGTGGTCCCGCTGGTGGGTACGTGGGACTTGGCGGTACGGAAATCCTCTGCTGAATCTGTTGTGAGGAGCCTGGCTGGGGGGTGTTGCCTGTCGGGGGCAGCAGGGTGGGCCTCTGTCGACTTGGCAGGCCTGCACTGGGCCTGGGCAAGCTGCCTTCCTTCCTCCTCTCCAGGGAGCTTGTCGACCCAGGACCCAGAGGTGTAGGACTTGGGTATGTCCCATAGCTTGGAGGCAGCTGCTTGCCTACACCCGGGATGGGAGGTGGCACTTTACCAATCTCGATGCCCTAAGTTTAGGTGTTAAGAAGAAAAACAAAGTCACCCTTTGAACAGTTCAGAATATTCCCACCCACATTCCCGAGAGAATACACAGTAGAATTTGTAATCCGTCAAATCGGCTGTGACCAGGACTTGGGGCACACTGTTGAGCTCACTGCCTGTCTGCAAAAGTTCTGACCGAAAGGTGTGTGTACTCGTGGGCTGCTCAGGCTCTTAGGGCCCAGTAACCCTCTCAGGACTTTGGGTGTTGTCTGGACAATAACAGGATTAACTTGCCTCCTGACAAGTCATACCTTTTAGCTTAGTACTAAGGCAGAAGAGAGCCCTGTTGAAGAGCTCGCTTGTGTTTTGTGATAGACACAGGCCTACCGGTTTCTCCGTGGCTCCCAGTGCTGAGAAGGGCACAGGCTGGCTGGAGACAGTGCCCTGCTTGACAGACCCCTCCACGCTCGGATCCTTCCAGTCTGCACCGGCCACCTGCACTGATTTCACTGAAGAGCTAGAATTCTGTTTTAATGTTGGCCAGTTTCCATCATTAGCTTGAAAAGAACACAGAACTTAAGTTAAACTTTTCTCGACGTTAGTTGAATCAACCTAAGAATAACACTCTGCCAGAAACAAAAACAGCACTGGGACATCCCATTCTGATGCAGATCCATTAACCGAGTGGTCAACCACCAGCCACATGCACACCTGCTGGTCTCCTCCAGCACCCACTGACCCGCGCACAAGTCCAAGGATGGGCTCTGCTGCCAGCTCACTGCCAGTGCCCAAATCGCCTCAAGTGTTACCAGAGACTCACACCAAACCAAGGCTCCGCTGGTGCGGGCCTGGGGCTGTGCCCTATTTCAACACAGGTCAAATCCATTACATCAGCACCACCAAATAAAATAAGCACTGGCCCTTACTTTTGAAACACTATTTATGAATACAATTACATAGAGCAATAAAAAAGATTTATCTTTTGACTTCATAATAGGTTTGACCTGTAGTACTTTCATTATTGAGATAAAAATTTCTGCCCTCTAAGGTAACTTATGATCACAGGAGGCCCATGCAAGTTCCCACTGATTTGCGTAGCAGGAGGAGCAGGCTATCATTCTGTTGCAGTGATTAGAAAGCCAGTCATCAACCCCAAGTTTTCAGGAAAGCCACTGAAATGACAGGTTCTTTATAGAGTATTTTCCAAACTGAAAAAGGGTGCAGAAGTATCCCCTTGTAACACAAGACCCCTCACAGTGGCCTGAAGTCCATTACAACACAGGCTCCTGGTTTTCTTTTACAGAACAGGTGCTGAACTGAACTAAAGTATTCAACACTTCCAGCGCCATCAGCAATATGGGACAGACAGAAATCAGAGGGACTCTTTTAGGCCCTCCTGGCAGAACAGCACATCCCCTTCCCTTATCCCATCTGCCAGCACAGGCAGGAGGGGATAACTAAGCAGCAGCAGGAAAATCAGTGGTCCTCACAACAACATCTGAGCCAGAACTCTGGACTCATTGCACATGACCAGGAAGCTTCCCAGCTGCGCTCTGAGCGCCTGGGCAACACAGGGCCCCATCAGCCGCAGCCTCACATGGCTTGCTCCTAAGCCAAACTGACCCGATGCAGCCGCAATGCAACCCCAGCTGCATACACTGCTGGGCTGTTAAGTTATGATGCTACTAAACATCACTGCAGGCTCCAGGCAGCGGCTTCTGAGACAGCTCTAGTCAAGCCCCGTGGGTCCTGGCGAGGCAATCCAAGGCCCCTGGACCAACTGCCATCTTGCTCCATGTGGCCTGGAGGATGTGTGGCCAGAAACCTGCAGCTCCCCAAGGACAGGGCCTGTGGTCTCAGGGTCACAGGGAATGTGGCTGTCCAGGTGCTTCAGAAACCACCCAGCAACAACAGGAAGTTTTATGGAAATCAGCCATAGTGGGGACTAAAAAGCAATTTTCTCCTTTCTTCAGAAGAAGGCAAGAGGTACAGAAGGAAAATCATTTTATAGAGGAACAATTATCTTTTAGTGTGATTGTAAAACTCAAAGCCTCATAATAAACTCAGAAATATCTTAATTTTGTAAAAACAAACAAAAAACCCTCCAAAACAAAACCCGTGCTACGCCAGCATCTGTCCCTTGGTGTCACACCCTTTCTGACGATGGGAGAGTGCATATGGCCCCACCCAAACTCCATACCTGTCTGTTGAAGAAAGGGACAAATTATGTTTGTGTGGCATCTTTTTCAAGTCTAGATGTGATGAGCAGACCTTTTGTCAGTTTGGAAAAACAAGTGACAGGTGATTTTGTACATATTAAAGAGGACGCAGCTTCCCACTAAGCTTGTCAGCCAACATACGGTTTACAAATGGGTTTGCAGAGGGCCGCGAGGAGCCATAATTAGGCCCGACGTCGAGGTCTGACACTGTCCATGAGCTGGTCACTCTGGGTTTACTGTGGCCATCTGTGTGACACAGAACCAGGACAGCCAACAGCGAGGGATTAGAGTCCCTGCCAGGAGGTTTCACACCCCGGCTCCACCTCTGGGCTGAGCTTCTGCCCCCACTCTGAAGGTGAGCACAGGTTTCCCGTGTCCATGACTTTAAACCCAGCAGAGACTAGGACCAGGGCTTCGTGAAGGCATCTCCTTGCTGCAACCCCTTGAGGCAGCACAGCAGACACCAACAGGGACGGGAACAGGAGACATTCTCACCTTGGGGAGTTTCTCAAAGGAAGTCAGCAGAGAAGTAGCTGGCTGTGCTAATTACCTCTAGTTCAGACAAATATCTACTCCTACCACAGGGTGGTTCAAACTATAAATAACAGCTTAGCAGAGCAACCTGCAGTTAGGGGTTCATGCCAACCCCACACTTTATGTGGCTGCTGAGACACGGCCGTGAGGGATCTGAGTGGGGGCTTGTGGTTCACAAGGACTGGTGATGCTCTTCTCTTTCGGAGTTCAGAACAAGCCCCAAACTCCCCAGTGGGGGCAACAGATGTGTTGCTGTCCCTCCTGGGGGCCAGGCAAGAGAAAATGAGGCAAACAATGATGAGCACAAATCCACCACAATCCCGAAAAAGGGGCTTGAAACACAGGCCTGATGGCCAGAGAGTAACAGTACTGTTTTCATAAATGAAGGAATGTTTCAATACATCAGGACAGGGATTCCTGATGCTGTGTGTTTCAGGGAAATGTGTCAACCCCAGTCATAAAGAAAGTCTTATTGCAAGGAAGCCCCAACACTTTTAATGCATTGGCTGAGAAACAGACTCTCCACGAACAGCTTGCCCTCTGCTTGGCAGGGACGCCACCCATGGACTACACTGGAGGCCCAAGTCCATCACACAGCACCACTCTGAGGTCAAGACCGAACCAACGATGTGTGGACTTTGATCAATGAGGACAGAGCGCTGTTTGTAGGGGCAGACCCTCCACCTGGCTGGCTGCAGCCAGGTTGTGGTGAGGCATCCATGCTGGGCCTGTGTCCTCAGAGTAAATAAACCTGCAGTAAGAGAGGACACTCGTGGGTCAGTTATTTTATTTTATTTTTTGAGATGAAGTTTCACTCTTGTTGCCCAGGCTGAAGCACAGTGGCACGATCTCACTGCAACCTCCGCCTCCCAGGTTCAAGTGATTCTCCTGCCTCAGCCTCCTGAGTAGCTGGGATTACAGGTGCACACCACCACGCCCGGCTAATTTTCGTAGTTTTAGTAAAGACAGGGTTTCACCATGTTGGCCAGGCTGGTCTTGAACTCCTGACCTCAGGTGATCCACCCGCCTTGGCCTCCCAAAGTGCTGGAATTACAGGTGTGAGCCACCACACCCGGCCCATGGATCGGAGTTTTAATTAATCATTTGTGTTTTGAAAAGCCACACAGTAGAGACCTCTAGTTCAGTAAAAATAACTTGTTTTCTTTTTAGGATTGTTACCACGGGGGAACACAGCTCTCCAAGCGCCTCACGGGGAGACTGAGCCTGGAGTCTGATGATGTGTGGGGCAGAGCCTCAGAAGCCTGCCCCACCCCCCGCCCCTCCACCGCAGGCCCCATTCCCTGCTCACAAACTCTCCCCCAGGAAGAGGTCCAGGACCACTCACCAGATTTAGATCTTCCATGAGCAGCATTTGAGGCAATACTGAGAGACTGGGGCTTTATGGGGTCCCCCAGGACAGGAAAGCTTCCGGCACTGGGAACCTGGATATAAGGCCCCACAGCAGCGACCCTGCCAGATGTGCTCAGAGGTGACTGTGGTGATGACGTGCCGTTCACACGGTTCAGCTACAAATTGGGAAGAAATGAGAGTCAAGATGCTCCTAAATTAAAAGAAGTCCTAAGCCTAGTGCAAGAGACTGCCAGCTCGGACAGAAACCACTCACTCAGTGGTTTGTTTTTAGGAAGCCTGTCATCTGGAAAGATCAGCATCTAGAAGGGGAGACTGTGGAGAAGGAACTGTAGCTTCCTATGAGCAATTCTCTGACAACACCCACCCATCTGGAGCCGTACACATGAGGAGCTGATGTGAGGGCAGAGCAACTTTCCCATGGTCCACAGGCAGCTTCCCTCTTACTCAGGATACTCTTCCTCCCTTGAGTAGGCACAGACACACTGGTCAAATCCCGGACTCTGAGCCTGGCTTCAAATCCCCTCTGTGACTTACTCACTGTGCTGCTTTGGGCAGGTGACTCAGCCTCTGCGCTCACACCTGTGAAGTCGGGATAAGGGCTGTAGCCGGTACCGTCTAAGCCACGTGGGGCACAGTGAGCAGACAAGGCTCTGACTCCCAGCAATGAGCCCAGTTCTCTGAAGGCAGCGCTGCCTTTCTCAGCCAGGACACAGAGCCACAGACAGAGGACACTGTTCACATAACACTGCTCAGGAACAAATGGGCCTGGAACAGGGATTCTAAAGAACTACTGACTCCTCAAGATCTCAATATAGGCTCTAAATAGGATCCATAACCCCTGTGACTGTAAGATTCTATATGCATGAGCACAGGCCATTTCGGGGTGAGGGGTCATGGCTTTCACAATTGCTCAAAGGTACCTAGGACCTTTGGGTGGAGACGCATCTTGCAAAAATACTGACTTCTTCACGGCGATCCCTTGAAGTGCAGGTGGAATGAATCTGGCTGTTTGTGATGGATAACTTTACACATCACCTTGGCTAGGTCACAGTAACCGGATATTTGGCCAAACACCAGACTACATGTTGCTGAAAAGGTATTTTCTAGATGAGATTAACTTTTTTTTTTTTAATTTCCATAGGTTATTGGGAAACGGGGTGTTTGGTTACATGAGTAAGTTACTTAGTGGTGATTTGTGAGATTTGGTGCACTCGAGCAGCGTACACTGCAAACAATTTGTAGTCTTTTTATCCCTCACTCCCTTCCCACCCTTTCCCTGAGTCCCCAAAGTCAACTGTGTCATTGTTACGCCTTTGCATCCCCATAGCTTAGCTCCCACTTATGAGTGAGAATATACGATGTTTGGTTTTCCATTCCTGAGTTACTTCACTTAGAATAATAGTCTCCAATCTGGATGAGATTAACTTTCAAATTGGTAGATTTGAGTAAAGCAGATGACCCTCTAGAAGGTGGGTGGGCCCCATCCAATCAGTGGAATGCCTTAAGAGAAACAGGGAGATGCCCTGAGAAAGCGGGATCCTGCCTAGAGTCGGCCTTCGGACTCCAGCTGCAACATCTCCCCTGGGCCTCCAGGCTGCTGGCCGGCCTCACAGATTTTGGACTTGCCAACGTCCACAATCATGTGAGCCAATTCCTTAAATCACATACACATACACACACACACACACGCACGTGTGCGCGCACACACTACTGATTCTCTTTCTCTGGGAAGCCCTGACTACTACGCCGTTACTGAGGAGCATCCGTAAGCACAGAGAAAGTACTTGCAGCCTCTCTCTCACATGGCCTCTTTGTTGTTAATCTTGAGAAAAAGGAAAACCAACATCTGAAATCATAAAGTTGTACAAATAAACTACTGATCTTTAAACTCACTGTGTTGTTTTTTTAAAAGAAGGGCAGATTTGTAAATGAGAGACGGTGACATCCACAGAACTGGAAGCTCCCTTCTTCGTCTACCACCCTCTACACCCACTCCCCCTAGGCAAAGGCCTTCAAGCCCATGCTGCCTCCTCAGAGCATCTTTCAGAGCAGCAGAGGCTAACAAGAGGTCACTATTCTGTCACCAAACTATATGCAGAAGGGAGATGTGGGAAGGGAGTCCTTGCTGGTGGGTCAGGAGAGTGGGTGCTCCATTCTCCTGCCACGAGGGCAGAATGTACTCAGCTCTGCATTCAGGCACTGCTCCCCTAATCACTGAGTGCCACAGGTGCGAGAAAAGTCAAGTGCCACATCCGGCCAAAGACACAGAGTGCAGGCGCCCCTCCTCCATGCAGGTGGCTCAGTGGTACATGTACTCACCAATGCACTGTGAGTGGCAGCAAGACTCAGGACTCCCTGCCTGACTACAGAGGGTGGTAAAGGGGTTATAGGCTCTGGGGACCAGGGAATAGCTTTCAGATGGTGCAACCAGAATGAGGTAACGACCTGGAAAGACACCCGTGCTGCAGTTAAAAAAAGACTAGGTGAGCAGTGAGACTAGTGTTAATTCCTGCAATCCCATCTTCAGTTAAAGTTCTGTACCTTTGTGTCTTTATTAGGGCAAAGACTGGAACCATTAGCAACTATCACCTCTAGAGAACAGGGTGGAAAGGAGTTTCACATTTTCCCTTAAATATTTCTGTACTTAAGAGATTTATCTTAAGGAATCGACTCATGTGATTGTGGACACTGGCAAGTCCAAAATCTTTGATACTGAATTTCGAAGGTTAATAAATACTCATTTTTTCAATGAGCATTTATTCAATGAGTATTTTATTGTATTATTTTTTCAATGAGTATTTATTCAATGAGTATTTTATTGTATTACTTTTTCAATGAGTATCTACTACCTTTGAAATTCAGTATCAAGTAAGGATTTTTTTAGAAGTATAACCCCTTATTAGCATTTTGGTCAAGAGTTTACAAAATCCTTCCACATGGCTTATTTATAAGAATCCTTACAACAACTCACGGGGCAAGTAGGACAAATCACTTTACGGCAAGAACATGAGGCTACGCAAGTCAAGGAATTTGCTTAAAGTGGCACAGCTTAAAATGGCAGAGTGCGGACCGTGACAGATGCGGTGACTTCAGAGCCAACAGCATCCTCCAGAGAAGAGGAGACAGAAACACATGGGGAGGAAGGAAGGCCAGGACACTGAGAGCAAGGCTGCAGGCTGAGGATGGTTTTGCCTCCACACACCAGGAAATAAATGAGTCATTGGGAGAAGGAACTTTGTTCTGTCATTTTTGATGGTTTATGGCCTATTTATGTTTTATCAGTTATGGTGGATGGGGGAGCATACTGCTACTTACAGAAGATGAGCAATGCTTGGATGAACTATCTTTAGTAGTTTATCTCACAAAAACTTTTTCACATGCCTGAATTTTTTTCCCATAGAGACGTTCACGCAGTTCACTGATTCGCTTGTCCATCATGGCCACCTCCATGTTGCGCTTATTTAAGAGTTCCTTCTGCTGCTGAAGTTTTGAATTTTGTTCCTGGTTAAGCTGGTTACGAATCTACAAACCACAAAATACAACTTTTATGATCTGCGTTAATTAAAAGTCAAATTCTCATTGCCAGGGAGATTAAAAAAGAAAAAGTAGCATTAAGTTCTGATGTATATTTACATGCATGCACTGCCACCTTGTGTGGAATATTTCACAGGTACAGCAGAGATGAAGCCAGGACAGCGTTCTCATGGAACAAAGAAAGAGCAAACATCTGTAACACATCTTCTTCAAAGCACACGAAATGACTAGTGCCAATGATGATTACAGGAGACTGAGTGCAGTGTTTGGGACTCTCAGAAACTAAAGGATGCTCGGCTCCACCCCATGGAGCTGCTTCAGGCCTGAGCCCACCGCATGATGCACCTTACTGTGAAGGCAGCAGGAAATTCAAAAAGGACCAAAAAGGATGGCCTGAGTCACCAAGTGAAGCACCTTTACGTCATTTTAGTGGCTTGCAACCAGCATTTTTAAGAAATGAACTAGGACAGAACAGAAAATATCAGAGTGTACTTCCCACAGTAAGAGTTGTCTTAAACTTTCGGATGCCCACAGCACTAGTGCATACACACTTCCATGTGTATACTCAACAGGACGTAAAATTTACTTTTAAAAACTGGATTGCAGGCTGGGGGTGCGGTGGCTCACGCCTGTAATCCCAGCACTTTGGGAGGCCGAGGTGGGTGGATCACCTGAGGTCAAGAGTTCAAGACCAGCCTGGCCAACATGGTAAAACCCTGTCTCTACTAAAAATAACAAAAATTAGCCAGGTGTGGTGGCATGCACCTATAATCCCAGCTACTCAGGGGGCTGAGGCAGGAGAATTGCTTGAAACCAGGAGGCGGTGGCTGCAGTGAGCTGAGATTGCCCCACTGCACTCCAGCCTGGGTGACAGAGCCAGACTCTGTCTCAAAAAACAAACAAACAAACAAACAATCAAAAAACAACAATAAAAACTGGGTTGCAGGCTGGGCGCGGTGGCTCACGCCTGTAATCCCAATACTTTGGGAGGCCAAGGTAGGCAGATCACCTGAGGTCAGGAGTTCGAGACCAGCCTGGCCAACATGGTGAAACTCCGTCTCTAATAAAAATACAAAAATTAGCCAGGCATGGTGGTGGGTGCCTGTAATCCCAGCTACTGGGGAGGCTGAGGCAGGAGAATCGCTTGAACCCTGGAGGCAGAGGTTGCAGTGAGCCGAGATCGTGCCACTGCACTCCAGCCTTGGACTCCGTCTCAAAAAAAAAAAAAAAAAAAAAGAAAAACAGAGAAAAACAGAACAACAAAAAACAAACAAACAAAAACTGGATTGCAGTCCAAAAAGTTGGAAATAAATGACATCCTTATATTACACTCAACACATTTCACCAAAAAATCCTTAAAACCCTGCACTTTTAACAATCGCTTAAAATGTAGAAGTCATGAAACCTTATAATACTGTAGTACTTCTATGCATTTATGTTAAAGAACTTAACAGCAACCACAAGTGATTTTACTCTATGTAGTTAAATACCCTCATTTCATAAAATGATATAATACTTTTTCTAGCAAGTGCTAATAAAGCAGCAAGACCTATTTCTGGCTTGAAAAATCGCCTGCTGAATGACAACTTCTGAGACATGAAAATCTTAAGGATTGTTAAGGACTGAATGTGTCCCCCAGAATCTCTATGTTGAAGCCCTAACCCCACTGTAATGGTGTCTGGAGGCAGGGTCTTTAGAAGGTAATTAGGGTTTAGGCAAGGTCATGAGGGTGGGGCCCCCCATGATGAAGTTAACGGAGAGAGACTAAAACTCCCTCTCCACTACGTGGGGACACAGCGAGAAGGCGGCTCTCTGCAAGCCAGGGAGTGAACACTCACTGGGAACTGAATTTGCTGGCACCTTGATCTTGGACTTCCGGCCTCCAGAACGGTGGGAAATAAATGTCTATAGTTTAAGCCATCCGGCCTATGATATTTTGTTATAGCAGTCTGAGCTTAGACAAGGATTTAACAATAGGCACCTAGCTCATCAAAAAAGTTTACACAAAGGCCTTAAAATATCACCCTAAGTTTAATTCTTTACTGCATTATTATCTGCTAATTAAATTATTTTGTGCTGAAAACATCCTAAGTGAAAGAAGCCGGTCACAAAGGACCACATACAGGGTGTGTTTTGGTTAATATCCTTTAACCAAAATGCTGGGGACCCAGAGCATTTCAGATGTTGGATTCATTCAGATTTTTAAATATTTATGTTATATTTACCTGTTTAGCATCCTTCCTAATCTGGAAATCCAAAATCCAAAATCCAAAATGCTCCAATGAGCATGTATTTCCTTTGTATGCCACGTTGGAGCTCAGAAAGTTTCAGATTTGAAGCATTTTAGATTATCGGATTAAGGATGCTCAACCTGTACTGCATGATTCCATTCATATGAAACGTCCAGAATAGGCAAATCTACAGAGACAGAAAGTAGATTTGTGGCTGCCAGGCTCTGGAGGATATGGAGGTTGTGGGGTGATGGCTAAGAGGTGCGGGCCTTTTTTTGGGTGATAAAAATGTTCTAAAATTAACTGTGGTGGTGGATGTAACTGACAAGTCAGTGAAGGTACTGAAGCCACTGAATTGTATCCTTGAAATGGATGAATTGTATGCTGTGTGAATTATATCCTTTTTTTTTTTTTTTTTTTTGAGACAGAGTCTCACTCTGTTGCCCAGGCTGGAGTGCAGTGGCGCAATCTTGGCTTACTGCAGCCTCTGCCTCCTGGGTTCAAGTGATTCTTCTGCCTCAGCCTCCCGAGTGGCTGGGACTACAGGCACGCGCCACCACGCCCAGCTAATTTTTGTATTTTTAGTAGAGATGGGGTTTCACCATATTGGCCAGGCTGGTCTCAAACTCCTGACCTTGTGATCTGCCCGCCTCGGCTTCCCAAAGTGCTGGGATTACAGGCGTGAGCTACCGCACCCGGCCTATCCCAAGTCATTTAAAAAATTATTTTGTACTGCATATATCTTGTGCCTACTATTAAATTAGAATCTACTAATTTGTTTCCACTTCCTAAGGTTTCCAACCCATGCTAATGAAAGATAGAAAGATGAGAATGTTTTAATACAACCATTGCCAGACCCAGGAGTTACCTGTAGTTCTTGGTACAGTCTTTTTAACTCCACCGCTGCTGGTCCTGTCAATTTGCCATTGTAAGACTGGAACCCATTCAGTTTTCCTTTCTTTAAATCTTCCAGTTGCTGACTAAGCTGATCAACCCTTAAAATTGCAGTCTGTACTTCCTGCTTCTTTTCCTGGAACATGGCACTGAACCTTTCTATTTCAGCAGCTATAATTGCCCACACAAGAAAAGAATAAAACATTTAGTTGATCCTTTTTTTTTTCATTTCTATACATTGAACTTAATTCTAGTATCATCTAGTGCCAGACCTTGGAGAAAGCTGTGATATGCAGAATCCACAACACATTTCAAAAAGCCTTTGGGACACATGTATCTGATTACTCACAAAGCAAACAATTATATTTGCATTAATTCCTGACTATTCTTTAGGGTAATCAGTCCATAAGCTAGTTTGTTCAAGTGACTTAGAAATCTCTGAGACCAAAGGTTTTGTGAAGGTAGGGCCATCCAAGCCTCTCTTGTGCATCACTGTGACTTAAAGTAGGCACAGACTGAACCAATAAGAGTTCATACAGAAAAAAATAAGAAAATAAGAAAATAAGAGTTCATACAGAAAAAAAGTGAGCATCAGCATAACTTTCTTAATGCATGGATACAAGTTAAGTTATTCAAGAAAAACAGACCCTCTGAATGAGTAAGTCTTGGAGCGCCCCACCCTAATCCAAAGAGCTGCTGGTACCAATGTAACAAGAGGATCTTTCTACTGCGTCTGAGGGCCGCAAGAGATCTTTTTATTTTTTTTGAGACAGGGTGTCACTGTCATTCAGGCTGGGGAGCACTGGCCGGATCATGGCTTACTGCAGCCTTGACCTCCCAGGCTCAAGCAATCCTCCCACCTCAGCCTCTCAAGTAGCTGGGACTACACAATTTTAAGATCACTTAACCTAACCCCCCCATCCTTTTAGATGCAAATAACAGAGCAAAACTTTAGCACACTTGCTATTTAGTCCTGTGAATTTGTGACTGAATTGTCAGGCAGTTAGACTATGTTTCACTGGATCTGGGCCTGGTGAGAGTGGTGTCGAGGGGGTGTTGCAGGCACGTACACAGATTGCCGTTCATGATTTTGCTGTAGTCAACTTGTCCTCTCATGGCACGAATTTTCTTCAGCTTGTTCTCCTGGGCTTCAACTCGTTCTTTCAATTTCTGAAGCTTTTCATTTTCAGAAATAGACTGCTGCTGACGGCGCTCCTGTTGCTTTAGAAAATGTAAACGTTGTTCCTAACAAAAGAAAGAAAAATGTAACTTTGAAAATTGAAGGCTGGGTGCAGTGGCTCACACCTGTAATCCCAGCACTTTGAGAGGCTGAGGTAGGTGGATCACCTGAGGTCAGGAGTTCGAGACCAGCCTGACCAACATGGTGAAACCCTGTCTCTACTAAAAATACAAAAAGTAACTGGGTGTGGTGTGCGCCTGTAGTCCCAGCTACTTGGGAGGCTGAGGCAGAAGAATCGCTTGAAACCGGGAGATGGAGGTTGCAGTGAGCTGAGATCGTGCCACTGCACTCCCGCCTGGGTGCCAGAGTGAGACTCAGTCTCAAAAAAAAAAAAAAAGAAAATTGAAACTTATGATTACTTTTATATACTCAAAAAGAAAAAATGTGAGAGTATTCTACAGTATCACTCATCTTAAAGAATACTAAAACACTAGAGGAATCTTATATCAGACCATACAAAACTGAAATTACTGGGCATACCTAAGTATGAAATAGTAAGAGCTGGGGGATTTTTAAGAGAGAGGGTTTTCTTTTTCTTTCTTTTGAGATGGAGTCTCACTCTGTCGCCCAGGCTGGAGTGCAGTGGCATGATCTCGGCTCACTGCAAGCTCTGCCTCCCGGGTTCACACCATTCTCAGCCTACCGAGTAGCTGGGACTACAGGCGCCCACCACCACGCCCGGCTAATTTTTTTGTTATTTTTTTAGTAGAGACGGGGTTTCACCGTGTTAGCCAGGATGGTCTCGATCTCCTGACCTCGTGATCCACCCGCCTCGGCCTCCCAAAGTGCTGGGATTACAGGCGTGAGCCACTGCGCCAGGCAAGAGAGGGTTTTCTTATGCACACTCATCTACACCAGTTAATATAAGCGCTTCTGCAGAAAACCTTCCAGCAGGAGAACATGCACTAACACAGTCTCCTCTTCACTCTATCACATCCGTGATGTCCCAGTGAGCCTTACTTTCCTGGTGCAAGTAATACATTTCCTGCTGCTACAAAGTGGCTTCCAAAAATCTAATTCATTTCCTAAAGGAAATGAACACTGACCAGCAGAGAATTTTACACTGAAAAGAGATAAGGTGATCAGTAAGGAGATAAATCTTCAATTTGTTATGATACTGAACAATCAAGGAAGTGTCTGCTTTCTTCACGATTATTTTCTTCAATAAGGAAACATTTTAGAGTCAAACAATACCAGAACAATCTAAAAATAACAATATATGCAATATTCTTCAACAGGGTTTTCCCTATTAATGTGAAAACATACCTTAAAGGTAAGAGTCAACATTAAGTATTCATGATCCCATATGTATGCATAAAATATACCTACATAGGGAGAGGTTTAAGGTGTGATTATGAAGGCACTACATACTACACTCTAAGGTAAAACAATATGTGCTTAAATATTTAAGATGTAGCATTAACTTGTGATTTACACTACTGAAAATATCTACAACTATTTTGAACAGCAATACTCTTGGATCAATATTTGGAAAAAAACAAAAAGCAGAATTAGAAAATTTTTACAATGACATAATACTATGTATATTTTATCTCAGAAATCTTATTAATGGGATAAAGTACTTTCCAATTGAACTTAACTTTTAATCATTTTCTCATAAATCCAATAAATATTGAGACAACTTTTTAAAACAAGTCCAACCCAAATTACTATTTACATAAAAGTGGATAGTACAATGAAGTATACAGTCCTTCAATAAATTTTAAAAAATCAGATTGGACATTTTAGTCATAAAGAAAATCTCTCTACAGGAGAGAGCAATAAGAACCTAGTTGGTAATGTTTAAATGTTATCTTTAAAGCAGTTTGGAATTTTTTTTTCTTTTTTTTTTTTTCATTTTGAGACAGAGTCTCGCTCTGTCACCCAGGCTGCAGTGCAATGGCGCAATCTCAGCTCACTGCAACCTCCACCACCCGGCTTCAAGTGATTCTCCTGCTCAGCCAGAGTAGCTGGGATTACAGGCGTTAGCCACTACATCTGGCTAATTTTTGTATTTTTAGTAGAGACAGGGTTTCACCATGTTGGCCAGGCTGGTCTCGAACTCCTGACCTCAGATGATCCACCTGCCTCGGCCTCCCAAAGTGCTGGGATTACAGGTGTGAGCCACCACACCCGGCCAGTTTTGGAATATTTTAAGATCATTTACAACATGAATCATTTCCAGCGGGCATGTGTGATAGATCTGATGTTTCAATTAAATATGACTAAACCATTACTTAGAAAGATTCGAGTTTCAATAAGCAGTGTAGAACTCAGTATATATAATAAGCATTATCTATACCCCGCACTGTAATAAACCAAACAAGTCCAGCTTAGAGTAGCACATTGGGAAGCCCTGTTACCCACCTGTCCTTGTCTTCGTGGCCCTGATCAGTGTCTTCATCATGGATTGCTGCTTTCTTCTTGAACATTAATACCAATGACATAGCCAAGAACATACCCAGAGGCAGAAGGAGATAACAAAAGCACCCTTTCTTCCCGATTTCTTTTTCTTTTTTTTTTTTTTTGAGATGGAGTCTCGCTCTGTCACTCAGGCTGGAGTGCAGTGACGCAATCTCGGCTCACTGCAAGCTCTGCCTCCCGGGTTCACACCATTCTCCTGCCTCAGCCTCCCGAGCAGCTGGGACTACAGGCCCCCGCCACCACGCCCGGGTAATTTTTTTTTATATTTTTAGTAGAGACGGAGTTTCACCATGTTAGCCAGGATGGTCTCGATCTCCTGACCTTGCTAGCCGCCCGCCTTGGCCTCCCAAAGTGCTGGGATTACAGGAGTGAGCCACTGCACCCAGCCTCTTTTTTTTTTTTTTTTTTTTTTTTTTTAAATACAGGGTCTCACTTACTCTGTCACCCAGGCTGGAGTGCAGTGGCATGATCTTGGCTCACTGCAACCAACTCCTGGGCTCAAGTGATCCTCCTGCCTTAACCTCCCATGTAGCTGGGACCACAGCCACATGCCACCATGCCTGGCTAATTTTTATTTTTTGTAGTGACAGGGTCTCACTATCTTTCCCAGGCTGGTCCTGAACTCCTGGGCTCCAGCAATCCTCCCGCTTTGGCCTCCCAGAGTGCTGGGATTACAGGCAGGAGCCACTGTGCCTGGCCCCTTTCCAAATGTTATCTATGATTTTAATAAGGTCATCAGTTTCCTGTTTGGGGTGTCTATTGTATATGTCAAAGGTGAGATGCTCTTGTTCTGATAGCTTCCCAACTTCCAGAAACTACAGTATGCATATATTATTATGGAAGTGATAACAAAGAGAGAAAGACTGCATTTAGCACTCCTATGGCATGGTCCTATTTTATAAGCGTTACCCAAGAACATATTAACCCAGTCTAAAATGATGGTTAAAGAAGGTACTTTTTGAACAATGTTTCAATACCTCTTTTTATAACTTACCTTGGCAACCAACATCTGCTGCTGATTTTCAATCTGCTGCTGTTGCCTAGCTGCCATATCTTGGAGCTCTGAGAGGGTAAGTTCAACACGTGGATTCCCAACCTAAACAAAAAGCACTTATTTTGGAACGTAAGTTTATCTGCATAACTGTCTTTCTCTAGTGTCAAAATTCACACATATCAGGACTTTAGATAGGATCCTTAGAAGTGAGGAGAGTACCAACTAGTTTATTTTCTTGTAAGAACTTTTCCTAATTGTTGACTGCTTTTATGAAATATAAATAACTGTTTTTCTAATGCATAAACATCAGATACCGTATTTAGTAAGGGCTCAAGTTTAAGCAAACATTTGCAAATGTGTATTGTGAGTGACATTCCTCCTTCTGGAATGACAATTTAGTAGGTATATTTGAGCAAATGAGGCTGTCAAATGTTTAAGGATACACAACCAAAAATATAAATATGCAGGTAACCTAAGAACAAATGTCATCTCACTATCACCTGACCTCAGGAAGTGAAAATATGTAAGAGATTCTAATATATGAATAACTCACTGAAAACACCATATGCATGACTTACATGAAGAACACATCATCCGAGAGAATTACATATGTGAAATCAACATACAAAGTAACATCTAGAGGAATGCAGTTGGCTGTTTCTCCTTTCTCCATTCTCTGTCAATGATACCCTGAACTAAACACTTTACATAGATGGACCCACTTCGGCCTCAGAATGACCGATGAGGTGGGCACTGTTACATCCCCGTTTTACAGATAAGAAAACAAGCACAGGGCAGTCAGCTTGTGAGGCAGAGCAGACGCAGAGTCCATGTTCTCGACTATTACTCATAGTTCATTACTTACTAAGCCCACACCACGTGCACTGTGTACTGTGACAGACATGCTATGAGCATTGTGCCGTATGCCCTTCAAAACAAATCTGCATGGGGTTGCGGGGGTTATGTGAGCCCCCACTCTGGGTGAGGAGCTATGGGGCTGAGGGGAAGAAGCATGCCTAGAGGCATGCAGCTCATTAAAGCCCTAGAGCTCCATTCTCACAAGGCCATCTCCAAACCCTTCAGTTCTGAGCAGGGAGGCCACACAGTTCCTCCTCAAGCTCCCACGTTCTACTTCTCGGTTCATATGTACTCTTAGGATACCTTCACCTTCTGCCACCCTTAAACCTCTTATAATTCTTAATAGTCAGTTACAGTTCCTGTTCCTCCAGCTCCATGTCTTCCCAAACTTTTATGATGTTTGAACACATTCTTGACTCTTGAAACATGGGATCAGGATTTAACAGTCTTTTTTTTTTTTTTCTTGAGACGGAGTCTCGCTCTGTCACCCAGGCTGGAGTGCAGTGGTGCGATCTTGGCTCACTGCAACCTCCGCCTCCTGGGCTCAAGCAATTCTCCTGCCTCAGCCTCCCGAATAGCTGGGACTACAGGTGCCCACCACCACACCTGGCTAATTTTTGTATTTTTAGTAGGGACAGGGTTTCACCATATTGGCCAGGCTGGTCTTGAACTCCTGACCTCGTGATCTGCCTGCCTTGGCCTCCCAAAGTGCTGGGATTACAGGCATGAGCCACTGCGCCCAGCTCGATTTAACAGTCTTAACTGGAACCACCATTCTGTTTATCTAAAAATCCTGAGAAAGCAATATGGTACAAGACTTTTTTTTTTTTTTTTTTTTTTTTTTTAATTTAGAGACAGAATCTTACTCTGTCACCCAGGCGGGGGTACAGTGGTGCAATCACTGCAGCCTTAAGCTGTCCTCTCGCCTAGCTAGGACTACAGGCACAAGCCACCATGCCTGGCTGATTTTTAAAATTTTTTGTAGAGGCAGGGGTCTCACCATGTTGCCTGTGCTGGCCTCAATCTCCTGGGCTCAAATGATCCTCCCACCTGGGCCTCCCAAAGCGCTGGGATTACAGGTGTAAGCCACTGTGCCCAGACTTAAACACTTTTTGACTAGAGGAAAACTATGTCTATTCAACAAATCTTTCAATTAACATTAATTTTATAATTTCACAACTTGAAGAAAAAAAAAAACAAATCAAAAACTACCTTTCTGGTCTCCCCCACCAAAGGCTTGAAACAATGAAAAGAGGATAGAAGAGAAATATAACTGTCTGGTGTTCTGATGTTTATATCTATGAATAAGATAGAGCTTATTAAAACATTTTACTTACCTAAAACCAAAAAGTATTTTATTTGCCAATACATACATTTATACTCTCTTTATGTTGCATGTGTTTTTCTAAGTACAAAATTAAGATACGCCATGTTGTCATAGGTAATTCATTGTATCTTATATATCAACTTATATTGTAATGAAATTTTACTGAAGATCTTACATATAGAAAAGAGTAATAAATCATTATGTACAGCTGAATGAATTATTTCAAAGTGAATATGCCTGTGTGATTTAATTGTCTTTAAATGGGTTATAAAAACATAAGCTACCATAAACCTGTAAGTCAACAAATATGTAACAATTTACATTTTAGTAATTGTGCAATGTGAAAATTTGGGAAAAAAGAAGCACTTTTTCCACAATTTTAAAGAAAATGAAAACCCTTCAATGCAAACTGGATTTTTTAATAATAGGCCTATCACTGTATTACATGCAAACTATCCCTATTTACAATTTTAAATTTTTCATACAAACTCAATTTATTCAAACAAACCTATTACCTAATTCTTCCCTATTTCTCTTCATTGATTGCATCTAATAAGAAGTCAAACCCTGTTCCCTCAGGCAATTCAAGGTCCCTAATTATGGTAGAGTTGTCAGATGAGTTCAGCTCCAGGTCACACAGCGCACAAGCCACTTCCAACAACTAAGTTAAATTAGCAGAAAAGTTTTCTCAGCAACAGTCAGGCAGGTGCCTACAAACACGGGACCCCCAAAAAGGAAACATCCCACCAGCCTTAAACCTGCTCCGATGATCCCTTCGGCAAGGACTACCACCTGTGGCCCCAGGGATCCAGATCTCCTCCAACACCGATGTTCACTACCTGAACTCTGGGTTCTAAGAACACTGTTTCTGCTCCTCATGAACCCAGCTCACTCTCCAGCCTCACGGCAACATCACTTGTTTTCCACAATAAACACGGCCCACCCCGCCTCAGGTCTAGTTAGCCTCCCACCCTGACCCCAGCATGAGCAGAGGGAAATAGTTTTCATTATCACTTATCTGATCATATCACTGCCTTCTTTCTCCAAACTTCCACAAATCTACTTGCGGAAATAAGAGACTTCATTAGCTAGCTTACAAAATTTTTATAAACAAAATATTTGCCTCTCCAAATATTAGTAATAAGGCTAGTCTTACATTCTATTTAATGTACTACTGAAATATTTTGCTAATATGTGGCCAGGCATCACGGCTTACGGCTATAATCCCAGTTCATGAGTTTCAGACCAGCCTGGACAACACGGTGAAACCTCATCTCTACAAAATACACAAAAATTAGCCAGGAATGGTGGTGGGCACCTGTAGTCCCAGTTACTTGGGAGGATGAGGTGGAAGGAACGCTTGAGCCTGGGAGGTTGAGAATGCAGTGAGCTGTGACTGCACCACTGCACTCCAGCCCTAGAGCAAGACCCTATATCAAAAAAAAAAAAAAAAAAAAGAAAAAGAATTTTGCTATGTGCCAAAAAGTAGTAAAGACTACAATTTTACCTATGAACAGAGGAATTCATCATATTACATATCTCATCCAATATCTGTCCAGTTAATGGCTCTTCATGATTGCAGTTCTTGAAAAACTATGCCATTTTTTTCGTATAATTAATCTTTCGCCTAGAAACACTACATAGGCCGGGCACTGTGGCTCACACCTGTAATCCCAGCGCTTTGGGAGGCCAAGGTGGGCGGATCACGAGGTCAGGAGTTCAAGACCAGCCTGGCCAACATGGTGAAACGCTGTCTCTACTAAAAATACAAAAAATTAGCTGGGCATGGTGGCGGGTGCGTATAATCCCAGCTACCTGGGAGGCTGAGGCAGGATAATCGCTTGAACCCAGGAGGTGGAGGTTGCAGTGAGCCAAGACCATTCCACTGCACTCCAGCCTGGGCAACAGAGCAAGACTCCATCTCAAAAAAAAAAAAGAAACACTAAATAATGCTCTATAAGGAGTGGTATTTTGACATTACAATTTCAGGCAAATATACATACTAATTTAGTCAACCCAATGGTTCCTAGTCAGAGAACAGACTCTGGTACAGATTTGAATGTTGTGTCATGCTTGGATAAACCCAAAATACTCTGCTTTTGCTTGGCATACATATGCCAAGTGCCTCAGAGGCAGGGGAGCATCTCCGATGCCCGTTTTGTTGTGCACATGTGCTGGCTCTACCTGCTCTCAAGTGCTCTCTTGTTTAGCTTTTGTTACCCTAAAGTTGCTTTCCCGTCCTATAACTTTATTTTTATTATAAGTTCAGTCACAGTGCAATCTCCCCAAACAGCATCATCATAACCCAGAGAAGAGAGAGAACATGTATATGTTTAAAGGAGCTAAGCTACAGTGTAAACGATGGAGGTTTAACTATGAATGGTGCTTTTTCCTTCAATGCCTAACATACATTCCTCTGTGATTACAAAATCAGTTAATAGAAAAGACTAGTGGATTTTGTTAGCAATTAAACATCTACTGGCAAATGGGTCACTTCAGATGTCCCTAATCTTGATATGCTGGTTTTAATATTCAGCCAAATTACTTCATTATGGTTATAATAGACAAGAACATCTCACATCGAGGCCTGTTGTGGGGTGTGGGGAGGGGAGAGGGACAGCATTAGGAGATATACCTAATGTTAAATGACGAGTTAATGAGTGCAGCACACCAACATGGCACGTGTATACATATGTAACAAACCTGCAGGTTGTGCACATGTACCCTACAACTTAAAGTATTTAAAAAAAAAAAAAAAAAAAGAATGTCACTATATTATTTGGAATAGGCAGCCACTGCTGCAGCTGCTGCAGCCTCTGGAAGCCTGAAAAACGGGAAGCAAGAGCGAGTGAACAACTCAGTCCCTGGGTGGCGGCGGTGGCCGTGGGGGTGACACGGATGGGGGTGGGGGCGCTGCTGCTGCGGGGGCAGGTGGTAGCAGCGGCCACCCGCTCCAGCCATGCTGAATAAAAACAGGAAGGAGAAAGAATCACCAAAAGCAGGGAAGAGTGGAAAAAGTTCAAAAGAAGGTCAAGACACAGTAAAATCAGAGCAAATTTCCATCAGGAAAAACAGCCTTGTTGCTGTCCCCATCTACAGTATCTGCTAAAATAAAAGTACCAGTCTCTCGGCCCATAGTGAAGAAAGACAAACGGCAAAATTCTTCAAGGTTTAGTGCAAGCAATAATAGAGAACTTCAAAAACTACCATCCTTAAAAGATTCATTGTCACGAGCACTTTCCGAAGGTTCCTGGGGTGGCCTGCAGCAGCTTTTCCCGCAGCTCCCTCACACTGCCACCTTATGACAGGGATAATGAGATGGACCCGGATTTCAGAAACAATAAAATGTGGAATGTGTCCATGAAATAGGGTTGAAAGGTTGACTTGGAACTCAGTGGGCCTGTTGCTTTTCTCTGTGAAACATCTGTAGTTTCTTACCATAGTGGTTCCATTTAGAAAGGGGGGTCTGTTAACTAGTACATGGTCATTGTTTAATGGACCTTTTAATCTCTTCCCCATCTGTGGCGGTTATGTCTCCTTATAAATTCATTTATTCTTTTGACTGTTCTGTTTGTGTTCAATATTATTCATCTGCACTTTTATCTTTAATTATCCTATGTCTTTTATTTTAACTTTTTCTTCATTTATTAAGTTGAATAGAGAGTTCACTTATTTTTAGTTTGCTTTTTAATAATAAAAGAATTTAAAGCCACGTATTCATTCTGAGTGTAACTTTCAGCCCTATCCCTAGATTTTATTTTTTCCTTAACTTTTCAAGTCACAGGCTTTTCTTAAAATTGAGGCATAATTTACATATCCTAAAATTCACCCATTGTAACTGGAAAATTTAGTTATTTTAGCAAATACATAGAGTTGTGCAACCGTCACCACAATTCTGTTTTAGAATGTTTCCATCTGCCTCTGAAAGTTACCTCGTGCCATTCACCATTAATTTCCACTCCGGGCCCCAGCTGCAGGCACCCACTGATCTGCTTTCTGTCTCTAGACTTACTTTCTTTCGGACACTTCATATAATCGAAGTCATAATATAGGTAGTCTTTTACATCTGCTGTAAGGTTTTTGAGGTTCATCTGAGTTGAGTAGTTTCTTTTTAATGCTGCATCATATTCAGTCAGATGGATATACCACATTTTGTTCATCCGTTCACCAGTTAATAGACATTTGGGCTATTTCTTAGCTGGTATGAGTAACAGTGCTGCTGTGCACATTTGCATAAAAGTCTGTGTGAGCATATATTTCATTTCTCTTCAGTAGATACCTAGGAGTGGAATTCCTGGCCTGTATGGTAAGTTTATGTTTAGCTTTTTAAGAAACTGCCAAACTGTTTTCCAAAGTGATTGCACTATTTTACATTTCCACCAGCAATGGACACCAGTGTGTCCACATTCTTGCCAATATTTGTCTTTTTGCTTATAGCTTAATTCTTGTGGGTGTGTAATGGTGTCTCACTGTGGTTTCAATTTGCATTTCCCCAATGACTGGAAATGTTAAGCATCTTTTCATATGTCTGTTAGCCACGTGTCTCTCTTCTTTGATGAGATGTCTATTTTTAAGTTGGTTGTCTTCTTGTTGTTGAATTGTAACAGTATGTTATCCCAGATATAAGTCCTTTATTTTATCAGAAAATACAATGAAAATAAATTATTATAGAAGTGAAGTACAAAATACATCCATAATGTTAATTATTGTAGTCAGTAGACATAAGATTACCCTGTTAAGTTGATATGAAAGTTTCAAAATGCTTATTCTCAATTTCTGTTATTCATTGTAAATCTTCAGATTTGTCTATATGTGTTAAACCTTTCTTTTGAGCTTTTCATTTCAGGGTTTTTTTTTCATTTGTGAAAGTTCTGTTTGGTTCTTTTTTCAGTCTGCAGTGCCATTTTAAAATATTTTCCTATTCTCTTGAACATACCATCAAAACTTGTCATTTATTTAAATAAAGTAAACACAGCTGTTTTTTTTTTGTTGTTGTTTGAGATAGAGTCTTGCTCTGTCGCCTAGGCTGGACTGCAGTGGCGGATCTCGGCTCACTGCAAGCTCTGCCTCCCGGGTTCATGCCATTCTCCTGCCTCAATCTCCCGAGTAGCTGGGACTACAGGCGCCCGCCACCACGCCCAGCTAATTTTTTGTATTTTTAGTAGAGATGGGGTTTCACCATGTTAGCCAGGATGGTCTCGATCTCCTGATCTCGTGATCCGCCCGCCTTGGCCTCCCAAAGTGCTGGGATTAGAGGCGTGAGCCACTGCACCAGGCCAACACAGCTGTTCTATAGCCTGTGTCAGGTCATACCAGTATCTGAGATATTTGTCACATTTTGTTCGTGATGTCTTATTTCCTTGTGTACCTGATTTTTAAAAATTGTATACTGGTCATTGTATTCAGATTATTTGAAATAAACTATAACCTAGAATCAAAAAAATATATATTATTTGGAATAAAAAATCCCCTAAGCTTTCAAGCTCCAGTGAGATGACATGAAATAGTTCAACAGTTTCATGCTCGTTCCTTTTTGCACTTAGTTTATATGAGAACACACCTTCCCAAAACATCCACCTCTGGCCTCTCTCCACCAAACTCCTCTCTCTCCTTCCAAGCCTGGCTTCCTCCCTAAATTCCCTATTTCTATGAACGGCTCTAGCCTTTTTTCCAGAAGCCTCAGCAGCAACATCTTTGATCGAGCCATCCTTGCCCTAAATAAAAGCTGCTGCTCGAAAGTGCTCTTCATGACCTCCCACATCTGTGCTTGCCACTCCGTTCTAGAACCAACACTTTCCTGTGAGCATTATCTCACTCATGCTCTTCCTGCTGCCCACAGTGCCCTTCCCCGACTGCTTCCTAAACTCTGCCTATCACTTAAGACCTAGGAGGCAATGCCATCTGCTTCCTGAAGTTCTTCCTGATTCTTTAAGCACTCTCTCATACCATTGTTTTGATATTCAGGATGTTTATTCACTTTCAGAGATGGGAAGAACTCAGTACTTTTTTAAATGAATTCTTGAATTCATTCCAGAGACTCAGCAATTAACACGTAATGAATGCCTGCTGCATATCAGACATTTATATATACCCAAGTTTATAGTTGTCTTAGATGATGCTTACAAAAACTCTAGGAGGAAATTTTTATTTTTTTATTATTATTTTTTTGAGACGGAGTCTAGCTCTGTCGCCCAGGCTTGAGCACAGTGGCGAGATCTCGGCTCACTGCAACCTCCACCTCCTGGGTTCAAGCGATTCTCCTGCCTCAGCCTCCCGAATAGCTGGGACCACAGACGTATGCCACCATGCCCAGCTAATTTTTTGTATTTTTAGTAGAGATGGGGTTTCACCATGTTATCCAGGATGGTCTTGATCTCCTGACCTCACGATCCACTCACC
Source organism: Pongo pygmaeus (assembly GCF_028885625.2). NCBI lineage: Eukaryota > Metazoa > Chordata > Mammalia > Primates > Hominidae > Pongo > Pongo pygmaeus. The sequence continues at coordinate 102,856,440 of NC_072388.2, forward strand.
TCGGCTTCCCAAGGTGCTGGGATTACAGGCGTCAGCCACCGTGCCTGGCCCCTAGGAGGAAAATTCTTAAGCTTATTTTACAGGTGAGAAAGCTAAGGCTCTGGGTAGCTGGTTGACTGGCTTTCCCACGCTTATGTGTCAGGTCAGTAGCAGTGCCAGGATCCTAGCCACATCTCCTGACGGCAAGCAGGCACTCTTTCCATCACATGGGAGGTGATGCCCTCGCTACCTGGCTGCAGCTTGGTATACGTGGTTGCTCCTAATCAACAGCCATTTATTATGTCAAAGGGTAAACACTCTACCAGACACCATGAAGACATCTTAATAATCTAAATCATATGAAAATACTGCTTCTTTGTTTTTTTGAGACAGAGTCTCGCTCTGTCACCAGCTGGAGTGCAGTGGCGCTATCTCGGCTCACTGCAACTTCCACCTCCTGGGTTCAAGCGATTCTCCTGCCTCAGCCTCCCAAGTAGCTGGCACTACAAGCGTGTGCCACCACGCCCAGCTAATTTTTGTATTTTTAGTAGAGATGGGTTTCACCATGTTGGCCAGGACGGTCTCGATCTCTTGCCCTCATGATCCGCCAGATCAAAATATGATCAAACATCAACAATTTCACATAGTCTGAACTAATAGGAAAGGATTAATTTCTCCCCCTTGAAAAACATAAAAGTTACTTGATTCAAGAATAAAACAATTTTAAAAATAAGATAAATGCAATAATGAGAACTCTACAGGCAACTCTTTATTTTTGGAAGATTATAAGAAGTGACCAAATAGACTTAATGTCACCTGCCCAGTGACCCCAAAGGGCTTTGGAGTGGAAGGATCACTTGAGGCCAAAAGTTCAAAGCCAGCCTGAACAACATGTGAGACACCATCTCTACAAAAAAATTTAAAAATTGCTGGGCATGGTAGCACACACCTCTAGTACCAGCTACTTTGGAGGCTGAGGTGAGAGGACTGCTTGAGCCCAGGGTTCCAAGCTGCAGTGAACTATGATTGCACCACTGCACTCCAGCCTATGCAACAGAGCAAAACCCTGTCTCTTTAAAATAAATAAATAAGAAGTGAAATTTCTTCTAAATGGTAATTTATGGATAACTGGATGCCTTTTCTGCTTGTATCACCATACCCTTGAAACTATTTTCAAACACTTCCTTTGAAAGTCTCTGAGATTCCAGGAGTTGTGACACCATTGCAAAGCACAGCAAACAATGACCTCACAAGGCTCTTGTCTCTAGTCTCATTCCCGTCCTGCTCTTTATCTCCCACTGCTGATACATAATTCTTGCAGGCCAGCACCACAGAGATCTTTCTAAAACACAGCTTGCTTAAAATCCCACAAGATTAATCTGAGCTCTTAGCATGGTGAAGACCTGGCCTCTCCCGGGCTGGTCCTCTTGCTCTCCTCCCTCTCCGTGTCCCCTCTCAGTGTCCCCTCCCCCTTGCCTGTCCCTACACTTCATGCTGCACAGTCCTGTTTATAACTCTCTGTCACCATACAGTTTCATGTCTATTCCTCTGTATCTTTGTAGAATCCTCTGATTCTTTCTTTTGGGAAGTATTGCCCAACATCAATCTTGATAAAGTTAATCATACCCCTTTATTTTGGTGCCTTATTCCACTTTTACTACACTTTTCATACTAGCATGATTTGTTCACACATCTGTCTCCAAAAATGTCCTTTCTTTCTCTATGAAATCTGAGAGGAGACTTCAGGTGGCCTCCACTAACCATCTTGCTTTTATGCCTTTATTCTGTCTACAATTAAAATAAGTTGCATAGAATTGTTTTAAAAATAATAGAGAAATTCTAAGCCTCCGTGGTAGTCACCTGAGTGTCTGTCTTTTTTTTTTTTTTTTTTTTTGAGATGGAGTGTCACTCTGTCACCCAGGCTGGAGTGCAGTGGTGCAATCTCGGTTCACTGCAACCTCCGCCCCCCGGGGTTCAAGTGATTCTCCTGCCTCAGCCTCCCGGATAGCTGGGATTACAGGTGCCCACCATCACGCCCAGCTAATTTTTGTATTATTATTATTATTATTATTTTTTGAGACGGAGTCTTGCTCTGTCGCCAGGCTGGAGTGCAAGTGGCTCCATCTTGGCTCAGTGCAACCTCTGCCTCCCGGGTTCAAGCAATTCCCCTGCCTCAGCCTCTCGAGTAGCTGGAACTACAGGCGTGCACCACCACGCCCGGCTAATTTTTTTGTATTTTAGTAGAGACGGGGTTTCACCATATTGGCCAGGATGGTCTCAATCTCCTGACCTTGTGATCTGCCTGCCTCAGCCTCCCAAAGTGCTGGGATTACAGGCGTGAGCCACTGCACCGGGCCTAATTTTTGCATTTTTAGTAGAGATGGGGTTTCACCATATTGGCTAGGATAGTCTCAATCTCCTGACCTTGTGATCTGCCTGCCTGCCTCAGCCTCCCAAAGTGCTGGGATTACAGGCATGAGCCACTGCACCAGGCCTAATTTTTGTATTTTTAGTAGAAACGGGGTTTCACCATGTTGGCCAGGCTGGTCTCAAGCTCCTGACTTCACTGATCCACCCACCTTGGCCTCCCAAAGTGCTGGATTACAGGTATGAGCCACCCCGCCCAGCTCTCAGTATCTCTTTAAACTGTACATGTTTTATACATGTACATATATTTCTGTGTATATATTTCACAATAAAGAATAGAAAAAAATTAGACCAAATGTCTAGTATCTTGTAATTTAATCATCACAAGATTTAAAAAGACCATAAATATTTTTAGCAGTTTACAGAAAATGATTTTAAATTTGTCTTTGTTTTACTTCTACACTGCACTGATCTTTTTTCTTTCTGTTTTTTGAGATGGAGTCTCACTCTGTCACCCAGGCTGGAGTGCAGTGGTGCAATCTTGGCTTACCGCAACCTGTGCCTCCCCGGTTCAAGCAATTCTCCTGCTTAAGCCTCCCGAGTAGCTGGGATTACAGGTGCGTGCCACCATGCCAGGCTAATATTTGTATTTTTTTTAGTAGAGACAGGGCTTTACCACGTTGGCCAGGCTTGTCTCCAACTCCTGGCCTCAAGTGATCTGCCCGCCTCGGCCTCCCAAAGTGCTGGGATTATAGGTGTGGGCCACTGTGCTTGGCCTACACTGATGTATTTTTAAATTTTTTTTTGTAGAGACAGTGTCTCACTATGTTGCTCAGGCTGGTCTCAAACTCCTAGTCTCAAGTTATTCTCTTGCCTCGGCCTCTCAAAGTGCTGAGATCACAGGCGTGAACCACAACACATACTGTATAACTAGTTTTTTTAAAAAGTATAAGCGGTTTCTCAAGTAAAATGTCATTTCAAAAATGACAAATATCCCTAATGCAAAACTCTAGCAAAATAATTAGAATAAAACCTACTTATGCTCACGTAATATTCATCAATATGAAATCATTCCTCTGTATTCCTATCTCTTCAAGGTTATATATCTTCAGATTTGAAGAGTAGGTTTTACTTGCCCATTTAGCAAACAAAAAATAGGTGATAATGATATCAAGATACCTTATGAACATGGATGCTCATTTTTATCACATAAATTATATGCTCAGTATTCCCAGTCACAAAGGTGGCAAAAATATAAAATGTTCAATAAAATAAAGTCTCTCTAACATCTCATTAAATTCCGAAGCCAGAATATTTCATATTCCAACAATTACTAAGTCTCACAAATTAATAAGAGCCAATTAGATATCTAAAATGCATACTACCTCCCTACCCCCTGCAATAGTACTACAACATGCTATTTTAGTCTATAAATGTGAATAACATTTTTTTTTTTTTTTAAACAGAAATGAGGTCTACTCTGTTGTCCAGACTGGTCTCAAACTCCTGATCTCAAGTGATCCACCTACCTCGGCCTCCCAAAGTGCTGGGTTTACAGGTGTGAGCCACCACGCCCGGCCCAATATGAATAAATTTTAATCATAAGACATATTCACATAAGGCCCAGGTGGTAGCTCATGCCTGTAATACCAGAACTTTGAGAGGCTGAGGCAGGAGGATCACTTGAGCTCAGGAGTTCGAGACCAGCCTGGCCAACATGGTGAAACCTCGTTCTCCACTAAAAATACAAAAATTAGCCAGGCGTGCTGGTGCACGCCTGTAGTCCCAGCTACGTGGGAGGCTGAGGCAAGAGAATTACTTGAACCTGGGAGGCAGAGGTTGCAGTGAGCCGAGATTGTGCCACTGCACTCCAGCCTGAGAGACACTGCGAGACCCTGTCTTAAAAAAAAAAAAAAAAATTCATCTATATCCATTCAATTCAATACACATTTATACCCAAGGCAAGATGCTAGGAATAATTAGGGCTAGAAAGAGACTGGCAGGAAAATGGGCTATCAAAGTGCACAGATAACAAAAGAAAACGCATCCCATGCCATGTGAGAACTATGAGAACACCCTGGGAGTGCTCTGCTTCCAACCACATGGCTGGCAGGACACCCTGTATCACACTCCTGGTAACACCTAAAAGGCAAGATAAAACACAAAACATGTTTTTAAAAGCATCACTGAGTTGGCACAACAGTAAGGAAACTACAGGGACCAAAAATAAAGAGAAACCAGAAACCTTGGGCAATAAAAGAACACCACAGCTGGCTTTTGTCCTGAAGGTTTTTGCCCACCTGCATACTTGCTCCCTGGCAGCTGGTGACGTCTGGCATTAGGAGGTAAAGACTTAGGCTCGTTCCACGGTGGAGAGTCCAAGAGGAGATGCCCACAAACGTCCAGGATGCAAAGACCTACAACCTCAATGTAAGGCTAACTATGAAATGAATCCCCCACACAGAAGGGGGCAGTAGGGAACCTACCTTTCCCCATCACTGAGTGGAAGGAGAGACGGCCCCCTAACTATCTGTAACCACCAGACAGCTCTCATGAAAGCTTCATGATCCACAAAGGACAGGAGAAATTGAGCCTAGCTTGTGCCTAGTTACTGACAAAGCAAATGGAAGCCTTTCAGGAAAGTCCTGACTTTATCCAGGTCTCAAAAAATGCCCAGAGGTAAAGTTCCAAGGAAAACGCGCAGCTCATTGTCAAAAACCAAAACACAAAGCAATCAAGGAGCCATGACTCAACAGTCAGCAGAAGTAACATTCAGATAGAGAAATTATTAGTTGCTGAATATAAAATATGTTTAGTGTGTTTAAAATATAACCAAAGAGCAACTAAGAAGATTTAAGAACTAACACTTCTTTTTTTTTTTTGAGACGAAGTCTCCCTCTTGTCCCCCAGGCTGGAGTGCGATGGCGTGATCTCAGCTCACTGCAACATCCGCCCCCTGGGTTCAAGTGATTCTCCTGCCTCATCCCCCTGAGTAGCTGGGATTACAGGCGCCTGCCACGACGCCAGGCTAATTTTTGTATTTTTAGTAGAGATGGGGTTTCACCATGTTGGCCAGGCTAGTCTAGAACTCCTGACCTCAGGTAACCCACCCGCCTTGGCCTCCCAAAGTACTGGGATTACAGGCGTGAGCCACTGCGCCTGGTCTAAAACTTCTAGAAGTGAAAATTTTAATGAATTTTACAACAGCTTTACTGAGGTATAATTCACATATAATAAACTACACATACCTAAAGTACGTAATTTGATGTTTTGACAAATGTATAAACTATGAAATAATCACAAGCAAGAAAATAAATCCATCCTCTCCCCAAATTTCCTTGTGCCCTTTTGTAATCCCTTCCTCTTATCTCTTTGCCCCCATCTCCTGGTTCTCATGTCCACAGGCAAACACTGACCTTCCCTGTTGCGAGATTAGTTTATGTTTTCTAGAATTGTATATGAATGAAACCATAACAGTATTCAGTATGTAATCCTTTGGTTGGCTTCTTTCAGCACAATGATTTTGAGATTCATCCATGTTGTAGCATGTATTAGTAGTTCATTTCTTTTGATTGTTCAGGAATATTCCACTGTGAGGATATACCATAGTCCATCTGTGCATTTACCTGTTAACGAATATTTGGGCTGTTTCCAGATTTTGGCTTCAAGCCAAATCAAACTGCTATGGACATCCATGTACAAGTCTGCACAGACATTTGCTTCCATTTCTCTAAGGTAAATATTTAAGAGTAGAGTTGTTGGGTCATACAGTAGATTTATGTTTAAGTTTCAAACTACCAAATTATTTTCCAGATTATACCATTTTACATTCCCATGAGCAGTACATAAGAGTTCCAATTTCTCCCTTTGCTCACCAACACTTGTTATGATCAGTCTTTTTAACATTACACATTCTAATAGGTGTGTAATGCCACTTCATGGTGGTTTTAATTTGTATTTTCCTAAAGACTAATGATGGTGAACACCTTTCCATGTGCTTACTTGACATTCATATATTTTATTTGGGGAAGCACCTGTTCAATCTTTCACCTGTTTCTTTTTTTTTTTTTGAGACAGAGTCTCACTGTGTTGCCCAGGCTAGAGTGCAGTGGTGCGATCTCAGCTCACTGCAACCTCCGCCTCTCGAGTTCAAGTGATTCTCATGCCTCCCAAGTAGTTGGGATTACAGGCGTGCACAACCATGCTGGGCTAATTTTTGTATTTTTAGTAGAGACAGGGTTTCGACACGTTGGCCAGGCTGGTCTCGAACTCCTGACCTCAAGTGAACCCCCCGCCTCAGCCTCCCAAAGTGCTGGGATTACAGGCATGAGCCATTGAGCTCGGCCTATTTCTTTTTTGAATTGGGTGTTTGTTTTCTTATTATTAAGCTTTGGGAGTTCTTTATACATTCTGCATCTGAATCCTTTATCAGGTACATGATTTGCTAGTATTTTTCCTAGACTATGTCATACCTTTCAAAATAATAATAATAAAAGCACCTTTTATGTATTAAATAGACAGACACAGCTGAAGACAAAATTCACTAACTGGAATCTTAGGACAGTATCCAGGATATAGTACAAAGAGACCAAAATTCACTAACCTGGAATCTTGAAGACAAAATTCACTAACCTGGAATCTTAGGACAGTATCCAGGATACAGTACAAAGAGACCAAAAAAGAGAATATATAAAAAAGAAATTAAGAGACAAGGAGAATAAAATGAAAGATGAAGGTCTAATAAGAGTTCCAAAAGAAGAAAACAGAAAGAATGCAGAAGATAAAGTACTTGTCAAGATAACAGAGAATGTTCCGGAACTGCTGACAGATGCCAATCCTCAGAATCAGTAAATTCAACAAAGCCCAATAGGGAAATTAAAAGAAATTCACACCTGGCTCTGCTCACAAGGGAGGATTAATCCTAACTTCATTAAATCCCAAAACGCCACTAATTGACAGTAAAGGGATTTTTGACATCACATAATATAAAACCACAAAAGCAGGACTAACAGGAGTGCACACAACACAGATGTTTGGAAGGTGGCAAAAGAACAGATGAGAAATAACTGACCTAGTACATCTGAGACAAACCTCAAGCCAGAAGGAGTAAAACTGGATAAACACTCCAGTTACAGCACAAAATCTTCAAAGTTTCAGGAACTGACAACACCATATACCTCTGGAAAGGGGAATAAAATGTAGGGACTGAAAATAAGGCAGACTGAGTGAACAATATTTAAGAGGCAGTTAAATCCCTATCTCCTCCCCAACTCCATGCTCCTAGGTGACTGCCTCTATCCTCTCCTGGTGTAAGTCTAAAAGTTTTTCTCTAGACAGTTGAAATGTTATCTGACCTAGGAGATGATAGGCACAGTTGAGTCTTGGGCACCAGATGGAAAACGGTGCCTGGGTGACTGTATTAGCAATGAATGCTTCTGGAAATAAACATCACATTTATGGTCAGTTGATCTGACAAAGGTGTCAGGCAATTCAGTGGGAGAAAGAATAGTCTTTTCACCAAATGGTGTTGGGATAACTGGATATTTACATGGAAAAGAATTAATTTGAATCCTTTAACTCACACTATACACAAAAATTAACTCAAAATTGATCATAGAACTAAATGTAAGAGCTAAAACTATAAAGCTCTTAGAAGAAAACACAGGAGGGTAGGATCAATTGGTTTTGGCAACTTACTGGATATCCTAGAATAAAGCAAAAACTGACTCAGATTTTAAACCTGCTTGGCTGAGAAGACAGGAAAAAGTTTTTCCAGGATACCTAAGTTGAATGTGTCTTTCCCCTTTGCTGATCTGGCCCTGAATCCTTTCATTGTAGCAACTCAAGAGAACTTTATGCTTAGTCCTGAGTGGTCCTAGCAAATCACGGAACCTGGGGACGTCTTGAAGCTTCAACACAGGCATATATAATGAGAACAAATCAATTTTTCTTTATAGCATAATGACAAACCAGCACAGTAGTATTAACCTGACTTGCTGGCCTACAATTTTCAGAGAGCAGAACTTCCCCGGCTTCTTAGTTCAGCAGCTGCTGATGGACATCAATCACACCAACTCAGCATCCTGCCCTTCTCTTCCAACCCACACTCCCTCCTTTCCTCACAGCTCTCCTTAATCTGTCCTTAGATGTCTCAGCCCAGAAGTTAGAAGGCTTAGCATGTCATTATTCTATAACCAAGGTATACACAGAAACATTTTGGGGGAAGATGTTTTTCATATCTTAAAATGCATGTAAAACTGCACTGTAGACAATAAAGTGTTTTACAAGGTAATGTATTATTAAGCATAAAAGGTAGATGTGTAAGCCATAAAAATACAGTAACATCTTTGATGTGATGCTTCCAATCCTAAGTTATTCCTCTAGAGGAGCTCTCATACCTTCCTCTAATTAGATGCCACATAAAAGATAAAAACACATTTTTAACTTTGGTTTCAGGTTTCAATTTTGTTGATCTTGAAACATACACATTATCTCCTTATTAACAAGAAACAACTTCATCAAGGAAAAGGTCTCATCACATCAAAACTGGTCTACCCAATTTATCATACCTTTGGAATGCTTTCCTTTTGAGTTTCTTCCATATATTATATCATATATAACAAACCTCACTTCTTCAACACACGGCCTACTCAATGTATCTATTTAATCTTCCCTGAAGTTCAGGTCATGGTAATTCTTTCTTCCTTTCTTTCTTTCATTTATTATTATTATTATTTTTTGGAAACAGAGTCTCGCTCTGTCACCCAGGCTGGAGTGCAGTGGTGCAATCTCAGCTCACTGCAACCTCTGTCTCCTGGGTTCAGGCGATTCTCCTGCCTCAGCCTCCAGAACAGCTGGGATTACAGGCACCTGCCATCATGCCCAGCTAATTTTTGTATCTTTAGTAGAGAGAGGGTTTCACCATGTTAGCCAGGTTGGTCTAGAACTCCTGACCTCAGGTGATCCACCTACCTTGGCCTCCCAAAGTGCTGGGATTACAGGAGCGAGCCACCGCACCCGTCCCATGGTAAATCTTAGAACTCAAAAAGATCTTCAACATTCTGTTGGACAAACAAGCTATAAATGCTTGCTAAAGTGTAACCTGGATGTTCCCAAGCTTGGCATGGCAACATAGTCACATGGGGAGTTTTCTAGGCCCCACTCCAGATTTACTGAATGAAAATTTCTACCAGTGGCGTGTGTGCGTCTATTTCTTAAGACGTCCTGAAGCAGATCTGCCTGGAAGAACTCTGTAGAGGCTCTTGATTTGCAGTGGACAAATCTCTACTCCAATGACAGAAGGCAGGAATGTGAAGAGGGAGAATCTATAATCTTAACAACAGGACTATTTCTCCCTGAGTGGCAGAAGGATTATGATACTGAAACCAAAGAGAAGAAAATATAATCTAGTATACCACATGGCTCTGCAGTGGATAATACCTGCAAAATCTAAAATAATAAAACTACTAAATGGTTTTCAACTTTATAACCAATCTACAGACAAAGCACAAAAGGTTTATAGTTAGATAACAATATACAAATATTGTCAACCTTTACAACATAAAAGTCTGGTACAGCTGCAAGAGCTGGAAGGGAGGGAGGGAGGGAGGGAGGAAGGAAGGAAGGAAAGAAGGAAGGAAAGATGGCAGGGGCCTAATATTATCATTTTACAAAGAGCAAGGTCCAGAGATACTGTTTAAAGTTGATAGTACAAATAAACAGAGATTTAAGTATATGAGGTAGGGTCACAAATATAGCCAATAAAAGAACTAGCAATTCAATAATAAGTTGGGAAGTAGAGAGGTGAAATAACTTGCCCAAATTCAGCTCATTAGAAAGCTCCGAGGCCAGTGGGCTGAACATGGGCCAGTCACACTCTAGACTCCATGCACTTTGCCAGTATCTCACCATGCCTAGCCCTGTGTGAGGAAGGAACTTGCCTAAGCTTAGTTGCCTAGTTAGTGTTACAACCAGAAAAAGAAACTCAATCAGGCTGGGCGCGATGGCTCAGGCCTGTAATCCCAGCACTTTGGGAGGCCGAGGCGGGCGGATCACAAGGTCAAGAGATTGAGACCATCTTGACTAACACAGTGAAACCCCATCTCTACTAAAAATACAAAAAATTAGCCGGGCGTGGTGGTGTGCACCTGTAGTCCCAGCTGCTGGGGAGGCTGAGGCAGGAGAATGGCTTGAATCCGGGAGGCGGAGCTTGCAGTGAGCCCAGATCAGGCCATTACACTCCAGCCTGGGTGACAGAGTGAGACTCTGTCTCGAAAAAAAAAAAAAAAAGAAACTCAATCTCTAGTCTTAAAATTACTTGTTACAGTTATCTTCAAATTTTCAGAAAAGACCACATTAAAAATGTCCCTATTGGTTCATTCAACACACACCAAAATCTCATTTTTTTTTGAGATGGAGTCTCTCTCTCTTGCCCAGGCTGGAGTGCAGTGGCACGATCTCGGCTCACTGCAACCTCTGCCTCCCGGGTTCATGCGATTCTCCTGTCTCAGCCTCCTGAGTAGCTGGGACTACAGGCGCATGCCACCACGCCCAGCTAATTTTTGTATTTTTTGTAGAGATAGGGTTTCACCATATTGGTCAGACTGGTCTCAAACTCCTGACCTCAGGTGATCCACCGACCTTGGCCTCCCAAAGTGCCAGTGTGTCCGGAATTGGTGGGTTCTTGGTCTCACTGACTTCAAGAATGAAGCCGCGGACCCTCGCGGTGAGTGTTACAGCTCTTAAGGTGGCGCGTCTGCAGTTTGTTCCTTTTGATGTTCGCATGTGTTCGGAGTTTCTTCCTTCTGGTGGGTTCGTAGTCTCGCTGGCTCAGGAGTGAAGCTGCAGACCTTCGCGGTGAGTGTTACAGCTCTTAAGGCAGTGCGTCTGGAGTTGTTCGTTCCTCCTGGTGGGCTCGTGGTCTCACTGGGTTCAGGAGTGAAGGCTGCAGATCTTCGCGGTGAGTGTTACAGCTCATAAAAGCAGCGTGGACCCAAAGAGTGAGCAGCAGCAAGATTTATTGCGAAGAACGAAAGAACAAAGCTTCCACAGTGTGGAAGGGGACCCGAGCGGGTTGCCACTGCTGGCTCGGGCAGCCTGCTTTTATTCTTTTATCTGGCCCCACCCACATCCTGCAGATTGGTAGAGCCAAGTGGCCTGTTTTGACAGGGCGCTGATTGGTGCGTTTACAATCCCTGAGCTAGATACAAAGGTTCTCCATGTCCCCATCAGATTAGTTAGATACAGAGTTTCGACACACAGGTTCTCTAAGGCCCCACCAGAGCACCTAGGTACAGAGTATCGATTGGTGCACTCACAAACCTTGAGCTAAACACAGGGTGCTGATTGGTGTGTTTACAATCCTTGAGCTAGATACAGAGTGCTGATTGGTGTGTTTACAATCCTTGAGCTAGACATAAAGGTTCTCCAAGGCCCCACCAGAGCAGCTAGATAGAGTGTCGATTGGTGCACTCACAAACCTTGAGCTAAACACAGGGTGCTGATTGGTGTGTTTACAATCCCTGAGCTAGACATAAAGGTTCTCCAAGGCCCCACCAGAGCAGCTAGATACAGAGTGTCGATTGGTGCACTCACAGACCCTGAGCTAAATACAGAGTGCCAATTGGTGTGTTTACAATCTCTGAGCTAGACATAAAGGTTCTCCAAGGCCCCACCAGAGCAGCTAGCTACAGAGTGTCGATTGGTGCACTCACAAACCTTGAGCTAAACACAGGGTGCTGATTGGTGTGTTTACAAACCTTGAGCTAGATACAGAGTGCCGATTGGTGTGTTTACAATCCCTGAGCTAGATATAAAGACTCTCCACGTCCTCACCAGACTCAGGAGCCCAGCTGGCTTCACCTAGTGGATCCCGCACTGGGGCTGCAGGTGGAGCTGCCTGCCAGTCCCGTGCCGTGTGCTCGCACTCCTCAGCCCTTGGGTGGTCAATGGGACTGGGTGCCATGGAGCAGGGGGCGGCGCTCGTCGGGGAGGCTCAGGCTGCACAGGAACCCACGGAGGCGGGGGACGGCTCAGGCATGGCAGGCTGCAGTCCCGAGGCCTGCCCCGCGGGAAGGCAGCTAAGGCCCGGCGAGAAATCGAGCGCAGCGCCGGTGGGCTGGCACTGCTGGGGACCCAGTATACCCTCCACAGCCGCTGGCCCGGGTGCTAAGTCCCTCATTGCCCGGGACCGGCAGGGCCGGCCGGCTGCTCCAAGTGCGGGGCCCGCCAAGCTCACGCCCACCAGGAACTCCAGCTGGCCCGCAAGCGCCACACACAACCCCGGTTCCCGCTCGCGCCTCTCCCTCCACACCTCCCTGCAAGCTGAGGGAGTGGGCTCCGGCCTTGGCCAGCCCAGAAAGGGGCTCCCACAGTGCAGCGGTGGGCTGAAGGCCTCCTCAAGTGCCGCCAAAATGGTAGCCCAGGCAGAGGAGGCGCCGAGAGCGAGCTAGGGCTGTGAGTACTGCCAGCACGGTATCACCTCTCACCAGGATTACAGGTGTGAGCCACCACGCTCAGCCAACACCAACATTTCTTACAAAGAGCTCCTCCACAGCTCCCCTCACCTATGATCAGCATTCCATCTATTCTCCAAGTCTATACCACAATGAGGGAGGAAGACACTGCAGCCCACCATCCATTGTGTCTGTCAAAACCTGACAGAGGATCCAGAACTAACATTGAAGATGCAAAGCAAGTCAGCCTACTCGACTCTTAGTCTACAAGCTAAGCCCATAGCCCATCTGCCGCCACAGAGATGCTATGTTTGCGTGCACAGAGGCACCCACTTGGCTGCTCCAGGAGCGGACATGGCAGCAGCATGTGAAGGGCAGGTGGAGGGCTGCTCCAAAGGAGACGTGGTCTGATTCATGGACTATCATGTGAATAGGTGACACCACTCAGTGACTGCTGCTTTATAACTTCATATAATATTTTGATATATTCAATAGAAATGACAATATCTACCCCAAAAATAATTATTTAAAAATAAGTTATAACCCAAACTCATTACTACCGGTAAAAAGCAATTTAAAAAACAAAACAAAACAGGGTCTTACTCTGTTGACAAGGCTGAAGTGCAGTCGTACAATCATGACTCACGGCAGCCTCAAACTCCCGGGCTCAAGTCATCATCCCGCCTCAGCCTCCTGAATAGCTGGGAATACAGGCGGATGCTACCACATCTGACTCTTTTTTTTTGAGATGGAGTTTCGCTCGTTGCCCAGGCTGGAGTGCAACGGTGCGATCTTGGCTCACTCCAACCTCCGCCTCCTGGGTTCAAGCGATTATCCTGCTTCAGCCTCCCAAGTAGCTGGGATTACAGGCGCCCGCCACCACGCCCTGCTAATTTTTTTGTATTTTTAGTAGAAACAGGATTTCACCATGTTGGCCAGCCTGGTCTTGAACTCCTGACCTCAGGGGATCTGCCCGCCTCGGCCTCCCAAAGTGCTGGGATTACAGGCATGAGCCACCACGCCTGGCCACATCTGCCTTTTTTTTTTTTTTTTTTTTGTGACACGGAGTCTCACTCTGTTGCCCAAGCTGGAGTACAGTGGTGCAATCTTGGCTCACTGCAACCTCTGCCTCCTGGGTTCCAGCAATTCTCCTGCCTCAGCCTCCTGAGTAGCTGGGACTACAGGCACATGCCACCACACCTGGCTAATTTTTGTATTTTTTTGTACAGACGGGGTTTCACCAGATTGGCCAAGCTGGTCTCGAACTCCTGACCTCGTGATCTGTGCGCCTCGGCCTCCCAAAGTGCTAGGATTACACGTGTGAGCCACACACCTGGCCTCATCTGATTAATTTTTTAAAACCTTTTATAGAGAGAGGGTCTCACCATCTTGCTCTGGCTGATCTCAAACTCCTGGCCTCATGTGATCCTCTCACCTTGGCCTCCCAAAGTGCTGAGATTACAGGTGTAACCCACTGCACCTAGCCATCAATTTTTAAAATTCAATTTAATTCACTATCACTTACCCCATTTTCAGTACGTTTTTCTCCAGGTACATTTATTACATTTCTCTGAGTTCGTTGCTCTTGGGTCTGACGGCCACCTAAAGAAATAAAAGAACCAAACTCACCAAAAGGCGTATTAGAAAAAAGTAATATTCTCCCATTTCTTCATGTATTCAAGTATTTATTGAACACAAGTGTAAAATATCAGGCTGAGAAATTCAAGACTTTAGTACAGTTGAAAAAATGGTCTTACAATTAATCTTTTATATAAAAAGTTGTTTAGGCTGCGCTCAGTGGCTCACACCTATAATCCCAGCACTTTGGGAGGCCAAAGCAGGAAGATAACTTGAGCCCATGAGTTCTAGACCAGCCTCAGCAACATGGGGAGAATTTGTCTCCACAATAAATTTTTTAAAATTAGCCGGGTATGGTGGTGCACCCTGTAGTCTCAGCTACTTGGGGGGCTGAGGCGGGAGAATGACTTGAGTGAGAGGGGTCGAGGCTGCAGTAAGCCAGGATTGGGCTACTGCACAATCTTGCTCTGTTGCACTCCAGCCTGGGCAATAGAGCAAGACCCTGTTTTAATTAAAAATAAATGAAATACAGTGTTTAAATGAAATCTTTTCTTTGTACATTCTATCTAAGAATCTTGAAATTGACTTGTTATCAAAAGGCTTTTAACACTTAAAAATGGAGAAGATGGTAAATTTTATATGTATTTTATCTCAATTAAAAATAAAAATCTGGGGCTGAGCGAGGTGGCTCACGTCTGTATTCCCAGCACTTTGGGAGGTGCTGGGATTCTCCCAAGATGGGAGGATCACTTGAGCTCAGGAATTCAAGACCAGCCTGGGCAACGTGGCGAAAATCTGTCTCTACAAAAAAAAAAAACAAAAAAAAAAACCAGAAAGCAGCGAGGCATGGTGACATGTGCCTCATGTGCCTGTAGTCCCAGCCACTCACAAGGCTGAGGAGAATAGCTTGAGCCTAGGAGGTAGAGACTGCAGTGAACCATGATCGCACCATTGCACTCCAGCCCAGGTGACAGTGAGACCCTGTCTCAAAAATAAAATAAAGATAAAAATTTGGCATTCATATTACCAAGAGGGGAAAAAAAAGAAAAAATTTTCAAAAAGGCATTTGCGGCCAGGCGTGGTGGCTCACGCCTGTAATCCCAGCACTTTGGAAGGCTGAGGCGGACAGGCTGCTTGAAGCCAGGAGTTTGAGACCAGCCTGCCCGAATGGCAAAACCCTGTCTCTAGTAAAATTACAAAAATTACCCAGGCATGGTGGCGCACACCTGTAATCCCAGCTAACTAGGAGGCTGAGGCAGGAGAATCGCTTGAACCCGGGAGGTGGAGGTTGCAGTGAGCTGAGATAGCACCACTGCACACCAGCCTGGGCGACAGAGTGAGACTCTGTCTCAAAAAAAAAACAAAACTAAAAGCAAAAGAAAATCCAAAAGGCATTTGTATTTTAGGGCCAGGCATGGTGGCTCATGCCTGCAACCCCTGCACTTCCAGAGGCCAAGGCAGGAGGATCACTTGAGACAAGGAGTTCAAGACCAGCCTGGGCAACAGCGTGAAACCCTATCTTTACCAAAAATACAAAAAATTAGCTGGACGTGGTGGCACACGCCTGTAGTCCCAGCTACTTGGAAGGCTGAAGTGGGAGGATCACTTGAGCCCAGGAGGCAGAGGTTGCAGTGAGCCAAGATCATGCCACTGCACTCCAGCCTGGGTAACAAGTGGAAAAAAAAAAAAAAAAAAAAGACATTCACTGAGATGGGGGCTGGACGTGGTGGCTCACGCCTGTAATCCCAGCACTTTGGGAGGCCAAGGCGGGCAGATCATGAGGTCAGGAGATTGAGACCATCCTGGCCAACATGGTGAAACCCCATCTCTACTAAAAATACAAAAAATTAGCCTGGCATGGTGGTGCACACCTGTAGCCCCAGCTACTTGGGAGGCTGAGACGGGAATTGCTTGAACCCGGGAGGCAGAGGTTGCAGCCGAGATTGCGCCACTGCACTACAGCCTGGCGACAGAGTGAGACTCTGTCTCTAAAAAAAAAAAAAAGAAAAGAAAAGAAAAAGAAAGGAAAAGAAAAAAAGAATATTAATAAGTTGAAGGGAGAAGTTTAGTGAGCAAAAGCAAAACAAAACATGAGACAGCACCCAATAAGCTACTCTCTATGCCACCCTTTCAGGCAGAGGTAAAGGGGCAGAGGGTAGAGTGTTACAGGTGGGGAAGATGGAATTCTGAGTTGGGGCATGAAAGAGAGAGTGAATGGACAGCTCCTAGGCTCATGCAATCCTCTCACCTCAGCCTCCCAAAGTGCTGGGATTACAGTCATGAGCCACCATACTCAGCCTGTTTCCAAACTTTATAAGTGAGAAAAAAAATAACCACTCTCCCCAGGACATTAAGGATTATGTACATATTAATAAGAAAAAGGCAAGACTTTTTATTTAAGTATAGTTAAATGAGGGAGGGTATAGGTGTCTGAAGAACTCAGGTAGAGAGTTAAAATAAACCCTTAGCACTAAAGCAGCACTTCAACTGTCAGCCAGTCTAATCCTCCTCTTCAGGTGGATGTTCCCAGAGAGGACGGACCCTGGTCTAAGGTAAAAGTAGATGAAGAGTTGAGCCCGGAGCCTTGGTGTCCTGGCTCCAGATGTAATGGTGTATTCTAAAAGGCAGCCTTATGCTATGGAAAGATGATTTTAAAGCAGATAGTACCTCATCCAAGGGCAAATTTTCCTTTACTATAAAATACAAATAAAGGGGATAATTTGCAATAAAGAAATATTATTTTTACAAAGGACTGTCCTTTTATTTGCTTGAGTTCATTTTTTTAAATATCAGAATCCATAATCACTGTTAACAAGTTAAAGGTTTTTTTGTTTGTTTTGTTTTGTTTTTGTTGATTTTTTTTGTTTTTGAAACAGAGTCTCGCTCTGTCGCCCAGGCTGGAGTGCAGTGGCGCGATCTCAGCTCACTGCAAGCTCTGCCTCCTGGGTTCACACCATTCTCCTGCCTCAGCCTCCTGAGTAGCTGGGACTACAGGCGCCCACCACCACACCCGGCTAATTTTTTGGTATTTTTAGTAGAGACAGGATTTCACCATGTTAGCCAGGATGGTCTCCATCTCCTGACCTTGTGATCCAACTGCCTTGGCCTCCCAAAGTGCTGGGATTACAGGCATGAGCCACTGCGCCCGGCCAAAGGTCTTTTAACTGTACAGTGTATATGTGTTCAAAAAAATTTCCTTATTTTCTTTAAATTTTAATTAAAAAATATACCGTATATTCCCATGGTTCAAAAATCAAAAAGAACAAAAAGGTATACAATCAATAACCCTCCCTCCTCTGTTCTACAGCCACTTTTCCCTTCCCCCCAGGCCAACAACATCCCCAGTTACGTAGATATCTTTCCAAAACTGCTTTATACATATACACATACAAACAGATAGATATGCACATTACTCTTTGCTCATCTTTCCACAAAAGAAGGCTAAGTGTGCACATTCTTTTGCACCATGCTTAATTCATGTAACATGTTTAGGAGATGGTCTGGGTCAGGGCACAGAGGTTCTTCATTATTTACGGCTGCAGAGCATTCTGCTGTGTAGATGCACCCTAATTTATTTAGCTCAACTCTCCTGGTGGGCATTTAGGTTGTTCCTACCAGCAATGCTCAGTGAATAACCCTGTTTATATATCGTTTTGTATGTGCCAGGGCACAGCTTTAGGATAAATTCTCAGAAATGAAACTGCTGGGTAAAAGGTTTTCTGTTTTATAAGTTTAACAGCTATTGCCAAATTTCCTTCTCTAGAAGGTGCCAACCGCCTCCCACAGCAACGCAGAAGACTGCCTGTTTCTCAGAATCCTTGTCAACACTGTGCTATTAACTGTTTTAATCTTTGCCAATGTGACAGGTAAAATATAGTATTTCAAGACAGTTTTCTCTGCATGTCTTTTATTAGGAATAAGGTGAATATCTTCATATATCCTAGGGCCATGTATATTCCTTTTCTGTGAACTGTGTGTGTATATATTTTTTCTATTATTCTACTAAGCTTTTTTTTTTTTTTTTCTTTTTTTGAGACGGAGTTTCGCTCTTGTTGTCCAGGCTGGAGTGCAATGGCGTGATCTCGGGCTCACTGCAACCTCTGCCTCCCAGGTTCAAGCGATTCTCCTGTCTCGGCCCCCTGAGTAGCTGGGATTACAGGTGCGTGCCACCAAGCCTGGCTAATTTTTGTATTTTTAGTAGAGACGGGGTTTCACCATGTTGGCCAGGCTGGTCTTGAAGTCTTGACATCAAGTAATCCACCCCACTTGGCCTCCCAAAGTGCTGGGATTATAGGTGCGAACCACCACACCTAGCCAAGTTTTTTCTTATCAAATTTTAGGAACTCTTTACATGTAAAGAGAATTAGCCCTTTGCAATATGAGCTACCAATGCTACTTCCCAGTTTATAATTTATCTTTTGACTTTTTTTAGATGTTATTGCCATGCGGTTATTTTTGGTTTTGTTTTATTTATATATATTTTCTGAGACGGAGTCTCGCTCTGTCGCCTAGACTGGAGTGCAGTAGCGTGATCTTGGCTCACTACAACCTCTGCCTCTCAGGTTCAAGCGATTCTTCTGCCTCAGCCTCCTGAGTAGCTGGGATTATAGGCGCACACCACCACATCAGGCTAATTTTTAGCAGAGATGGGGTTTTACCATGTTGGCTAGGCTGGTCACAAACTCCTGACCTCAAGTGATCTGCCTTGCCTTGGCCTCCCAAAGTGCTGGGATTATAGGCGTGAGCCACCACACCCAGCCTATTTTTATTTTTTGAGACAGGGTCTCTCTCTGTTGCCCTGGCTGGCTGGAGTGCAGTGGCACAATCATGGCTCACTGCAGCCTCCACCTCCTGGGCTCAATCGATCCTCCCACCTCAGCCTCCCAAGTAGCTGAGACTACAGGGCATCCACCACCACAACCAGCTATTTTGTATTTTCTGTAGAGATGGGGTTTTGCCATGCTTCCCAGGATGGTCTCGAACTACTTGGCTCAAGTGATCTGCCTGCCTCAGCCTTTCAAAGTGCTGAAATTACAAGCCTGAGCCACTGCACCCAGACTTTGTTTTAAATAATTCATTTATCAGTCTTGTCTTTTATGTTTTAGTGTTACACTTACAAAGGCCTTGTTCACTTCAAAAATAAAAAGATCTTCCAGAACTTTCTTCTAGTCTTTTCATAGTTTTATATATTTTTAAAATCTAGATTTTTGACCAATCTGATATTTACCAAAAACAATCCCTTTAGCGTGGCGGTGGGTGCCTGTAATCCCAACTACTCGGGAGGCTGAAGCAGGAGAATCGCTTGCACCCAGGAGGCGGAGGTTGCAGTGAGCCGAGATTGTGCCACTGTACTCCAGCCTGGGTGACAGAGTGAGACTCCATCTCAAAACAAAACAAAACAAAAATCCCTTTAAACACCAAGTCCCTTTATACGTCTGAGTACGTTGTTTAATTAACTTAAGAGTCCTGAGAAGGAAAGAAGGGTTGGTGCCTAAAAAGTGTGATGTAATTGGCTGGGCACAGTGGCTGACACCTATAATCTCAGCACTCTGGGAGGCTGAGGTGGGCAAATCACTTGAGGTCAAGAGTTCGAGACCAGCCTGGCCAACACAGTAAAACCCCATCTCTATTTAAAATACAAAAATTAGCCAGGTGTGGTGGTGCGCACCTGTAGTCCCAGCTACTTGGGAGGCTAAGGCAGGAGAATCCCTTGAACCCCGGAGGTGGAGGTTGCAGTGAGCCAAGATTGTGCCACTGCACTCCAGCCTGGGTGACAGAGTGAGACTCTGTCTCAAAAATCAAAACAAAACAAAAAAAAATGCCGTAATGGTAAACAACACTAACAGAAGCCAAAGAAACATGAGATACCAACTTTCTCTCTAGCCACTTGTAAGTGCAGGGCCGGGTATGTGTGAATAATTTAATATTTATTCCTATTTTTCTTAAATTAACTTTTCTAGCAAAAATTAACAAATGAGGAATAAAGCATTTATCTACCTTGTTCACTGTTCTCAGTTGGGGAGTCCTCGTGTCGAAGGAAAAATTTCACTTCTTCCCTCCGTGGACCCCATTTCTGAAGATGTTCGTACATCATATGATCAAAGGGTATGGGACGTTCTAGGAAAAAGACCACATCTTTTTACTCCAGAATTAAAATGACTCCAACCAAAAGTAAATTTTTAAAAAAACTTAAATGAATGTATATATGCACACATGTATGTCTACATGTTACAATTCAAAGATATTACAAGCACTGAATTTCAACATTAATGAGTAAAAGCAAGAATATGAATGGGAAATAATTTAGGCAACAGATAAACACAAAAAGTATCCATGAAAGCAATTTTGTAACATTAAATAGGGAACACTGAAACATACCCTTTACAAAACTTATTTATCACAAAGCATTGTGTCTCCCATTCTTTTGTTTGTTTTGAGATGGGCTTTTGCTCTTGTTGCCAAGGCTGGAGTGCAGTGGCACCATCTTGACTCACTGCAACCCCCGCTTCTGGGTTCAAGAGATGCTCCTGCCTCAGCCTCCCAAGTAGCTGAAATCACAGGCATCCACCACCACGCCCAGCTAATTTTTTGTATTTAGTAGAGAGAGGGTTTCACCATGTTAGTCAGGCTGGTCTCAAACTTCTGACTCCAGGTGATCCACCCGCCTTGGCCTCCTAAAGTGCTGGGATTATAGGCGTGAGCCATTGCACCCAGCTTTTTTTTTTTTTTTTTTTTTTTTTTGAGACAGAGTTTTGCTCTTATCACTTAGGCTGGAGTGCCATCTTGGCTCACTACAACCTCTGCCTCCAAGGTTTGAGAGATTTTCCTGCCTCAGCCTCCTGAGTAGCTGGGATTACAGGTGCCCACCACCACGCACAGCTAATTTTTGTGTTTTTAGGAGAGATGGGGATTACCATGTTGGCCAGGCTGGTCTTGGCCTCTTAGCCTCCTGGCCTCAGGTGATCCACCTGCCTTGGCCTCCCAAAGTGCTGGGATTACAGGTGTGAGCCACTATGCTCAGCCTCCCATTCTTGAAAGAAACACAAATTGACCAGGCCATGTTATTTCTTAAAATGTTAGGCGTGGCAATCAGAGGTACGAAGGCTGGACAGGGCACTTCCTGGCAACTCAGGCAACATTATTGTGAATGTTTGTCAGTACCAAGTTAATAAAAATTAAATCCTATATAACTAAATGTATTTCAAATATTTTTTTAAAAATCAAAGCTTACTCACAATCTCTCACTCCTTTACTTTTTTTGAGACAAGGTCTTTGCTCTGCCACCCAGGCTGGAGTGCAGTGGTATGATCTCAGTTCACTGCAACTTCCACCTCCCGGGCTCATGCAATCCTCCCACCTCAGCCTCCCAAGTTAGCTGAAACTATAGGCATATGCCACCATGTCTGGATAATTTTTGTATTTTTTGTAGAGATGTGGTTTTTGCCATGTTGCCTGGGCTAGTCTTGAACTGCTGGGCTCAAGCAATCTGCCTGCCTCAGCCTCCCAAAGTGCTGGGATTACAGGTGTGAGCCACTGTGCCTGGCCAATATCTAACCAATTACTTGAGAAGAGCACTAACCCAGTTGTTGAATTTAAAAGAACACTTTTATATGTATAATGCATTCCATTTTCCTTCTCTGTGAACTGTCTCAGGTATTATGTCTATTTCTCAAAAATCTGGGTTGTGGCTGGATGGGGTGACTCACGCCCGTAATTCTAGCACTTTGGGAGGCCAAGGTGAGCAGATCGCCTGAGGTCAGGAGTTCGAGACCAGCCTGGCCAACTTGGTGAAACCCTGTCTCTACTAAAAATACAAAAATTAGCCGGGCGTGGTGGCAGGCACCTGTAGTCCTAGCTACTCAAGAGGCTGAGGCAGAAGAATCACTTGAACCCGAGAGGTGGAGGTTGCAGTGAGCCGAGATTAAGTCACTGTACTCCAGCCTGGGTGACAGAGCGAGACTCCATCTAGGGGTGGGAGGAATCTGGATTGCTTCTTTCTTAGTGATCTAAAGGAGTTCTTTATACTCTGGATACTAATCCTAGGTTGGTTACATATACTGAAAATAAACTTGCCTATTAATTCTGTTGGTATCATTTTTTGTATAGAAGTTTAAAAAATTTAAATGTAAGCAGTTATCAATCTTTTCCAATTTTAGTTTGAGTTTTTGGTACAATAAATCCTCTTCTACTCCAAGGTAAAAAAGATATTCTCTTATGTTCTTTCTACAAATTTTAAAGTACAGGTTTTCACTGACTTTATGGAATTTATTTCTGCATTTGGCATAAAGATCTGATTTTATTTTTTCCCTACTTGAATAATCAATGGTTCCAGCATCATTTATTGAATAGTCTATCCATTCCCCATAGACAAGTAATTGTCACCTCTAATATGTAGTAGGATGTCATATGTACATGGGATCTTTCTGAGCTGTCTCTTCTATTTTATTGGCTATCCACCTATCACTGTGCTAATACCACAACCTTAATTACTATCATTTTGTAGTGAGTCTTGCTACCTGGTAGGTCAATTTCCCTCATATGGCTTAGTTTCAAAATTGTCTTAGTATTTCTCATCCCTTTGCATTCATATATGTTTTAGGAGCAGCCTGTCAAGATCTTTTTTAAAAAGGTAGAATTTTGACTGGAACCATATTAATTGATTTATAAATAAACATGGGAGACCTAATATCTTTGTGATACCAAGTTTTCCAGGCCTTGAACATGATTGTGTGCCTCCATTTTTTTCACGCATCTTGTGTTCTTCAATGATGTCTTAAAACATCTCACCATGGAAGTCTTGCTCATCTTAATTTATCCTCTGAACTTGATTTTCTGTTTTACATGTGCATATTATCATTTAAATATAATTGTTTTATTTTGGAATAATTTGAGATTTATAGAAAAGTTACCAAGATAGTAAAAAGAGTTCCTGTATATCCTTCATCCACTTTCCCCTAATACAAACATCTTACACAGCTATGGCATTCTGTATACACTTCATCCTTGAACACAGGTCTGAACTGCAGAGGTCCATTCACATGTGAATTTTCTTCCACCTCTGCCACCTGAGATGGCAAGACTGACCTTTCCTCTTCCTCCTCCCTCAGCCTACTTCACATGAAGATAACGGCCAGGTGTGGTGGCTCATACCTGTAATCCCAGCACTTTGGGAGGCCAAGGTAGGCAGATCACTTGAGGCCAGGAATTTGAGACCAGCCTGGCCAACATGGCAAAACCCCATCTCTACTAAAAATACAAAAAATTAGCTGGGCATGGTGGTGCACACCTGTAATCCCAGCTACTTGGGAGGCTGAGGCAGGAGAATCACTTGAACCCGGGAGGTGGACGTTGCAGTGAGCTGAGATTGTGCCACTGCACTCCAGCCTGGGGAACAGAGCACACTCTGTCTCAAAACAAAACAAAACAAAACAAAACAAAAAACCGTGAAGGATGAAGACCTTTATGATGATCCACTTCCACTTAATGAATTATAAATATATTTTCTTTTCCTTGATTTTCTTAATAACATGTTCTTTTCTCTACCTTATTTTATTGTAATAATAAAGTATATAATACATATGACATATAAAATGTGTTAATTGGCGACTTCTGTTCCAAGTAAAGTTTCTGGTCAACAAAAGGCTACTAGTAGTTAAGTTTTCGAGGAATCAAAAGTTATACTTGTTTTTCAACTGTGCAGGGGGTCGGTGCCCCCAATCTCCATGCTGTTCAAGGTTCAACTGTACTTAATAAATAAACCTTGTTAATAGTGTTGCTCAATTCTTCCCTAATCTTATTTTGACTGTTTGATCTACTAATTTCTAATAGATATATGCCTACAAATCTCCCATTTTGATTGTGGATTTGCTAAATTCCTCCTAATTTTATAAATTTTGACTTTATATTTTTCAGTTTACATTGTTAAATGTACATCTACTCATGACTAAGCTTCTTGATATATCACTCCTTTTAGTATGTCCATCTTTATCCTAACAGTTTAACTTTAAATTTTATTTTGCCTGATATTAATGTTGCCAGAAAAGCTTTCTTCTCACCTTTCTCTTCATTTCAACATTTCTGAAGGTATTATGCTTGTATGTCTGTCTCTTGCAAGCAGCACAGAGCTGATTTTATTTTTTACCCAATCTGTACCTCTGTCTTAATAGCTAAATTTAATCTGTTGCAGTTAACATGGTTATGGATATTTTTATATTTACTTCTCCTGCCTTATTTTAGGTTTTTAGTCTCCTGTCCTTTCTTTTTCTTCCCCCTTTTCTGATTTCTCTTGGATTGATGGAGTTCTCTGTGTTCCCCTTTTCCCACTCCTGCCCACTTGAGGTACAGCTGTAAGCACTTTACAGGCACTGTATCATTTAATATTCATTCTTACCAGGAGCAACTCCAGCATCAAGTGGTGAAGCCTGGCCTTGGCTTAACTCAGGTGGAACACACCTTTAGCCCTGCTGCTCCACAGGAACCCAACTCCCGGCCCTGTGGCCTATGTCCAGTGGAGGCCAGCAGGAACACAGCTTTGGTCCTGCTCACTGGCTTCCACTTTTGCTCCACAGTGAGGCTAATCTTCATTGTCATCTATTTTTTTTTTTTAATGTAAGAATGTCATTAGTTTTTATATATTTTCTCTGTAGTTTTTTATGAATTTGGAGCAGAAGGAGTGCTTCAAAGCACACACCTTATGCACCAATTCAGTCAGTCTTAAATCTTGAGGTTGGTTTGAATCTTGTACATTCATTGCCCTTAATTTTTTAGTTTATTTTGGTTATTTAAACAAGAAAGATTCTCATGATTCCCTTCAATTTCACACAGACTTGAACCTTTAAATGGTTATCAAGCTACATTATTCCATTAATTTTTTTTTTTTTTTTTTTGAGACAGAGTCTCGCTCTGTCACCCAGGCTGGAGTGCAGTGGCACGATCTCAGCTCACTGCAACCTCCACACCTCCCTGGCTCAAGCTATCCTCCCACCTCAGCCTCCTGAGTAGCTGGGACCACAGGCATGCACCACCATGACCAGCTTTTTTTTTTTTTTTTTTGAGACAGAGTTTTCGCTCTCGTTGCCCAGGCTGGAGTGTAATGGTGCGATCTCGGCTCACTGCAAACTCCGCCTCCTGGGTTCAAGCGATTTTCCTGCCTCAGCCTCCCGAGTAGCTGGGATTACAGGCAGGAGCCAACACACCTGGCTAATTTTTTGTATTTTTAGTAGAGACAGGGTTTCACCATGTTGGTCAGGTTGGTCTCGAACTCCCGACCTCAGGTGATCCACCCACCTTGGCCTCCCAAAGTGCTGGGATTACAGGCGTGAGCCACCGCGCCTGGCCTACACCCAGCTAATTTTTTGAATTTTTTGTAGAGACAGGGTTCACCATGTTGGCCAGGCTGGTCTTGAATTCCTGAACTCAAGTGATCCACTTGCCTCAGCTGCCCAAAGTGCTGGGATTGCAAAACTGATCTTTTACATAATCAAGATGTTTATATCAGGCTGGGCGTGGTGGTTCACACCTATAATCCCAACACTTTGGGAGGCTAAGGCAGGTGGACGACCTGAGGTTAGGCATTCAAGACCAGCCTGGACAACATGGTGAAACCCCATCTCTACTAAAAATACAAAAATTAGCCAGGCGTGGTGGCGCATGCCTGTGGTTCCAGCTACTCGGGAGGCTGAGGCAGAGAACTGCTTGAACCCGGGAGGTGGAGGTTGTGGAGAGCTGAGATCGTGCTACTTCACTCCATGCACTCCAGCCTGGGTGACAGAGTGAGACTGTGTCTCAAAAAAGAAAGTTCATATCAGCTCACGTGCTCTATCAAGAAGCACTGAAAAGCTGGCATATTAAAAAAAAAAAAAAAAACCCTAGGGACTGGGCATGGTGGCTTACACCTGAATCTTAGCACTTTGGGAGGCAAGAGTATCACTTGAGCCTAGGAGTTCAAGACCAGTCTGGAAAACACAGTGAGACTTAATTGCTACTTTTTTTTTTTTTTTTTGGAGACAGAGTCTCGCGGTGTCGCCCAGGCTGGAGTGCAGTGGCGCGATCTCGGCTCACTGCAAGTTCCACCTCCTGGGTTTTACGCCATTCTCCTGCCTCAGCCTCCCGAATAGCTGGGACTACAGGCGTGCACCACCTATGCCCGGCTAATTTTATTTTTAGTAGAGACGGGGTTTCACTGTGTTAGCCAGGACGGTCTTGATTTCCTGACCTTGTGATCCGCCCACCTTGGCCTCCCAAAGTGCTGGGATTGTGAGCCACCGCGCCCAGCCTCCTTTTTTTTTTAATCAGCCGGGTGTGGTGGCACACATCCATAGTCCCAGCTACTAGAGAGGCTGAGGCAGGAGGATTGCTTGAGCCCAGGAGGTTGAAGCTGCAGTAAGCCATGACTGCACAATGCACTCCAGCCTGGGTGACAGGGCAATATCCTGTCTCAAAAAGAGAAAAATGAAAAAAAAAGATTAAAAATGCTAGAATGATCTGGGGGATAAATTGGTTAACAGATTTCAGCCAATTCTGTTTTTAGTTTCACCATTTTCAAAAGTATTAACACCTGCAATTTCTTAAACTTCCCTAGCTTCTTTAGCATGAGTCAGACTTACTGTTACCTTAGATTTTAGCTTTTTGGGGTCTGCTAAGTCATTAACCACCCGTCCATCTGTGTTGAACATTCCAAAATATTACAATGCTATCACATCCTGTTCTTCAACCTTGTAGCTTTAAGCTATTTTATCCCTTTTCATTGTAATTTTAGTGTAATTTCAGGAAAGAACAAAGATTGATACGGATGCATGTATGGTTTATTCGTACTACTTAAGCACAAGTCCATGATACTTTTAGTCTATAAAATAGCATTTCTCATTAGCCAGGCATGGCAGTGCACATCTGTAATTGCAGCTACTCAGGAAGCTGAGATGGGAGGATCCCTTTAGCCCAGGAGTTCGAGGCTACAGTAAGCTATCACTGCCATTGCACTCAAGCCTGGATGACAGAGCGAGACCCTGTCTCAAAAAAATCAAAGCAAAAAAAAAAAAAAAAAAAGTTTCTCCTCTGTGAGTCTACAGAAACCTAGAGTTCTGTAAGACGTCACTAAGGGCTTCATGAGATACTATAACTGAAAAAAATTAGCATTTTTGAACTTCATACAGAACGTGATATTAGCATTTAGAGTGATAGACAATGGCCAAGCAGCCCTGTTAGCAACGTCAACAGTGGTCTCTCAGCCCTGAATGGCTGTGTGCAGGACCATGTTCCTTTGATAAAGTTCATTCTCAATCAGGAGTCGGTAGATGGTGAGAGTATTGCAGGGAGGAGAGGATGGTGGGCTGATGGCATTAGCTTCTCCCTCCAGAAACATCTTCCCCAACACCTCTTTATATGCTAATGACTGATTTATAGGAACAAACAAGCTCTAGCTCTGAAATAGGAATCTTGGAATTTTTCATTCTACTGAGAGAATATTTATACCTCATGAGCTGACTCCCTGGCTCTGCTATTGTTAACACTTAAAAATATACATTGGGTAGGTTAAAAGCGAACTGTACTGTGTATTTTTGCAATTTTTTTTTTTTTTTGAGACGGAGTCTCACTTTGTCGCCCAGGCTGGAGTGCACTGGCATGATCTTGGCTCACTGCAACCTCCGCCTCCCAGGTTCAAGCGATTCTCCTGCCTCAGCCTCCCGAGTAGCTGGGATTACAGGCATGCGCCACCACACCCAGCTAGTTTTTATATTTTTAGTAGAGATGGGGTTTCACCACGTTGACCAGGCTGGTCTCAAACTCCTGACCTCAAGTGATCTCCCCACCTCAGCCTCCCAAAGTGCTGAAATTATAGGTGTGAACCACCGTGTCCGGCCAATTTTTTATTTTTTGAGATGGAGTCTTATTGTGTCGCGGCCAGGCTAGAGTACAGTGGCACAATCTTGGCTCATGCAACCTCTGTCTCCCGGGTTCAAGCGATTCTCCTGCTTCAGCCTCCTGAGTAGCTGGGATTACAGGTGTGCACCACCACGCCCAGCTAACTTTTATGTTTTTAGTACAGACAGAGTTTCACCATGTCGGCCAGGCTGGTCTCAAACCCCTGACCTCAAATAATCCACTCACCTCGGCCTCCCAAAGTGCTGGGATTACAGGTGTGGGCCACTGCGCCCAGCCTGCAATTCTTGCTTAGTTATTAATTATGTCTTCCTGCTTTATATTTTATTAGTGTTTATGTCTTAACAAACATGTCTGACAGTTTTTGAAGATGAGGTGTAAGATAAAGAGGAAAACTCTAGACTTATACCCACATTCAAAACAAATGAAGGCCGGGCCTGGTGGCTCACGTCCATAATCCCAGCACTTTGGGAGGCCGAGGCAGGCATATCACTTGAGGTCAAGAGTTCCAGACCAGCCTGGCCAACATGGTAAAAGCCTGTCTCTACTAAAAATAAAAAAATTAGCTGGGCATGGTGGCAGGCGCCTATAATCCCAGCTACTTGGGAGGCTGAGGCAGGTGAATTGCTTGAATCAGGAAGGCAGAGGTTGCAGTGAGCCAAGATGGCACCACTACACTCCAGCCTGGGATACAGAGTGAGACCCTGTCTCAAAAAAAAAAAAAAAAAAAAAAAAAGAAATGAAAACATGTCCACACAAACTTTTGTCCACGAATGTTCACAGGAGATTTATTCATAAGAACCAAAAACGTAAACAATCTGCTATGGTCTGAATGTTTGTGTTGCCCTAAAATTCATATGTTGAAACTGAATCCCCAATGTGGTAATATTAGGAGGTGGGGTCTTTTAGAAGTGATTAGGTCATGAAAGCACTATCTTCATAAATGGGTTTAGTGCCTCTACAAAAGAGGCCCAAGACGTGGTGGCCCACAGCTGTAATCCCAGCACTTTGGGAGGCCGAGGCAGGTGGATCGCTTGAGCTCAGGAGTTTGATGTCAGCCTGGGCAATATGGCAAAACCCCATCTTTACTAAAAGCACAGAAAACTAGCCTGGGAGGTGGAGGCTGCAGTGAGCCAAGATGGTACCACTGCACTCCAGCCTGCGTGACAGAAAGAGACCTTGTCTCAAAAGTAAACAGGCTGGGCGTGGGTGGCTCACGCCTGTGATCCCAGCACTTTGGGAAGCCAAGGCAAGCAGATCACTTGAGGTCAGGAGTTGGAGACCAGCCTGGTAAACATGGTGAAACCCCATCTCTACAAGAAATACACAAAAATTAGCCGGGTGTGATGGCGTACCTGTAATACAGCTACAAACTTGTGTTAAGATTTATAACTCTAAATCTTCAGTGCAACCAAACAACTTGATGTCAAGATAAGAGATAAAACTTTGTGAGCTACACAATCTAAGCACAGGTTCAAGGTATAAGTGATTGTAATTTACTGTTCTATTCCTAGGTAAGTTCTAGATTTGCATAAAGAAAATCCTGCCATTTGTAGAAATATAATGCACATTATGCTGCTGACTTTTTTCTTTTTTTTTTTTTTTTTTAAGAGATGGGGTCTCACTCTGCCACCCAGGCTAAAGTGCAGTGATATGATCATAGCTCACTGTAGCCTTGAACTTCTGGGCTCAAGGGATCCTCCTGACTCAGCCTACTGTAGCTGGGACTACAGGCGCGCACAATCACGCCTGGCTCTAGCTTTGTCTTATTTAACAAACATCAAAGGCAAAAACAGAAATGGTCTCATCTTAGTTGAAAATGAAATCTGTTTGTGCTTAGCGCAAGTTCGTATCAGAACTAAGTATTTGTAGAGCAAAAAACAATGACAAGTTAAACATTAAAGAAGTAAATTTCAGCCGGGAGCAGTGGCTCACGCCTATAATCCCAGCACTTTGGGAGGCCAAGGCGGGCAGATCATGGGGTCAGGAATTCGAGACCAGGCTGGCCAACATGGTGAAATCCCGTTTCTACTAAAAATACAAAAATTAGCCAGGCGTGGTGGCGCACGCCTATAATCCCAGCTACTCGGGAGGCTGAGGTAGGAGAATAGCTTGAACCCACAAGGCGGAGGTTGTAGTGAGCCAAGATCCTGCCACTGCACTCCAGCCTTGGACAGAGCAAGACTCCGTGTCAAAAGACAAAAAACAAAAAACAAAAAAAATATATATATAAGTAAATTTCATTCCATATTTTTAGTTTTGAAAGCAGCATTTTTATATACACATATGCCTATAAAAAGATTTTTAAAAGCATGTATATTGGCCTTTTCTAACTGCAAGGCCTATATTTAGCTAAATCATGTTTCTCAGTTTTGCATAAAATTGTGTCTTAGGCCACATTTTTATTCACATTGCTTTGGCTTATCATTTAGAAGCTTTATTTTTAGTTGTTTTACTAATCAACACTGTCAATAAATTTTCATTTTTTACATTAAAATCAACTTTTAAATTTGTACATTTATTAAAATCAATTTACAACCTATATTTAAATATACCAAGTCTGAACATAACCTAATTAAAACCCATTTTGTCTTAAGCCAGTTATTTAACAGAAATTTATTGTTTCCCTCTATTCGTGTGTGTGTGTGTGTGTGTATGTATAGATAGATAGATACATATATATATATATGTATATATATATATATTTTTTTTTTTTAAAGACAGGGTCGCACTCTGTCCTCTGTCACCCAGGCTGGAGCACTGAAGTGCAGTGGTGTGATCAAGCAATCGTCCCATCTCAGCCTGGGCTCAAACAATCGTCCCACCTCAACCTCTCAAGTAGCTGGGACTACAGGCATGTGCCACCACGCCCAGCTAATTTTTGTATTTTTTGTAGAGACGGGGTTTGGCCACATTTCCCAGGTTGGTCTCGAAGTTCTGGGCTCAAGCAATCTGCCCGCCTTGGCCTCCAGTGCTGGGATTACAGGTGTGAGCTACTGCACCTGGCAAAATTTTGAGAAGATTTATTTCAAGAAAGCTTCGCTACATTTTTTTAATTATAAGAAAGTTTAACTGAACATAATTTTTGTTTTAAAGTAGAAAAAACACAACCCGATCAACATGACAAGACCCTGTCTCTACAAAAAATAAATAAATAAAAGGATTGTCCGGGCACTGTGCAGTTTGCCTGTGCTCCCAACTACTTGGGAGGCTGAGATGGAAGGATTCCTTGAGCCCAGGAGTTTAAGGCTGCAGTGAGCTATGATCATACCACTTCACTCCAACCTGGGCAACTGACCAAGACTCTGTCTCAAAAAAAAGAAAAAGAGGCTGGGTGCAGTGGCTCATGCCTGTAATCTCAGCACTTTGGGAGGCCGAGGCAGGTGGATCACGAGGTCAGGACTTCGAGACCAGCCTGGCCAATATGGCGAAACCTTGTCTCTACTAAAAAATGCAAAAAATTAGCCGGGCATGGTGGCGCATGCCTGTAGTCCCAGCTACTCGGAGAGGCTGAGGCAGGAGAGTCAGTGGAACCTAGGAGGCAGAGGTTGCAGTCAACTGAGAATGCGCCACTGCACTCCAGCCTGGGCGACAGAGAGAGACTCTGTCATAGAAAAGGGGAAGGGAAGGAAGGGGAGGGGAGGGAAGGGAATGGGGGGGAGGGGAGGGGAGGGAAAGGAGGGGAAGGGAAGAGAAGTGAGGAAAGGAAAGAAAAGGAAAAAACACTACTGATCTGGTTAGGTTTTGTGTCACCACCCAAATCTCATCTTGAATTGTAATCCCCATAATCCCCACCTGTCAAGGGAGAGACCAGGTGGAGGTCACTGAGTCATGGAGGTGGTTTCTCATGATAGTGAGTGAGTTCTCATGAAAACTGATGGTTTTAGAAGGGGCTCTTCCCCCTTCACTTGACATTTCTCCTTCCTGCCACCTTGTGGAGGAGCTGCCTTGCTTTCCCTTCGCCTTCTGCCATGATTGTAAGTTTCCTGAGGCCTCCCCAGCCTTGCAGAACTGTGAGTAAATTAAACCTTTTTCCTCTATAAATTATCCCATCTCTGGCAGTTCTTTATAGCAGTATGAAAATGGACTAACTACCCTATACATATCATGTAATATAAAATATACCTAATTAGCATCTTGTATAATGGAAATCTATTACAAGACTTTTAGGAACTTTAATTAAATAAGGTTAAAAAAACTCAAGTAGGAAACTTAACAAAAGATAAAAATGGAAGGTTCTAGCTACCTCACTGACTGGCATTAGAACTGACACCTGTGTGGGGAAGGGAACCACACAGAGTAGCTAATGACCTGGCCAAATTAACAGACTGTTACAGGCTGAACTGTGTCCCCACTAAATTCATCTGTTGTAGTCCTGACCTCAAGTACCTCGAAATTTAACTGTATTTGGAGATAGGATTTTTGAAGAGGCAAGAAGAAAAAATGAAGTCATCAAAGTGGCCCCTAATCCAATATGACTAATGTCCTTACAAGAGGAGGAGGTTTGTCCACAGACAGGCATGGAGGGAAGACACAGGGAAGAGAAGAAAACCATCTACAAGTCAAAGAGAGAGAGAGTCTTCAGAATAAACCAAGCCTGCTGACACCTTCCTCTCAGACTTCTAGCCTCCATCACTGTGAGAAAATAAATTATTGTTGTTTAAGCCACCCAGTCTGTGGCACTTTGTTACGGCAGCCTTAGCAAAATAATGCACAGATCCACAGTGAAATAGCTCTACTGGAAAGCACTGATAATTACTATTGAAGGATTCTATCTATGACATACTGATCATACTAATGTCAGCAGTTATGGGTGCAGTAATTTTTTTTTTTTTTTTTGAGATGAAGTTTTACTCTTGTTGCCCACGCTGGAGTGCAGTGGCACAATCTTGGCTCACTGCAACCTCCGCCTCCCAGGTTCAAGCAATTCTCCTGCCTCAGCCTCCCGAGTAGCAGGGATTACAGATGCCCACCACCATGCCCAGCTAATTTTTTGTTTTTTTAGTAGAGACAGGGTTTCACCATGTTGGCCAGGCTGGTCTCAAACTCCTGACCTCAGGTGATCCACCCGCCTCGGCCTCCCAAAGTGTTGGGATTACAAGAGTGAGCCATGGTGCCCGGCCAGGTGCAATCAGTTTTACGTGAGGGTTCTCTGAAACCTAAAAAAAAAAAAAAAATCTCTGTAAGGGTTCCTCTAGGTAAAAGGACTGAGAAAGGCTGTTTCAGTGCTTTCCCTCTCCCTTTGATGGCATCCACTGGAAGTTACCTTCTCTTCTTCCTAGATCCAGCTTTGTTGGCCATTTTACTTACTAATCTGTGTTTACTAAGTGCCTTCTATGAACACTAGGCTGGGCACTGGGGATATAATGGTGAACAACAGACAAGTTCCCGCCTTCAGGAATTTTAGTCCAACAAGATAGAGATAAAAACTACTACTACATTATGTTTGTTTGTTTTTTTTGAGACAGTCTCGCTCTGTCGCCCAGGCTGGAGTGCAGTGGCACACTCTTGGCTCACTGCAACCTCCTCCTCCAGGTTTCAAGGGATTCTCCTGCCTCCCAAGAAGCTGGGATTATAGACGTGTGCCACCATGCCTGGCTAATTTTTGTATTTTTAGTAGAGATGGGGTTTTGCCGTGCTGGCCAGGCTGGTCTCCAACTGCTGGCCTCAAGTGATCCACCTGCCTTGGCCTCCTAAAGGGCTGGGATTAGAGGCATGAGCCACCGTGCCCGACCTGTATCATGTTTTGATAAATACTACAACAGTATTAGAGCACAGTATTAGAGCACAGGGACACTAACACCCTTTGAGATTCATGGAAGGGATGAGAGGCAAAGAATAACCAGATGTTAGCCAAGCTCCTAGGGATTGTTCTAGACAATGAAGGAGCATGTACAAAAGCCATGGTAAATGTACTGTGCTGTGACTCTGTGCTCCAGGGTGGTAGTCCTCATCCTTGAGGAGGTAAACCTAAGTTATGATTTGAGATGGGCTGGGAGACAAGGATGGCACCAACTGAGTGACTCATATGAGAGAGATAAGCATTCTCAAGAGGCCATAGACCATTTAGGGCTATAATACTTGTGTAAAAATTTTATTCCCTTACAATGCGAAGGCAGATAAGGAATTAGAAGTGATAAGTAACAGAGAACAAAAGTGCTAAGAGGCTAGAGAAGAAAAAAAACAAGGGAATGAATGATCAGGCTTTAACACTGCTCCCCTTAAAAATGTTAATTACAATTACTTAATTGCCTGCTTCCTGTAGCTGTCATTAGGCTAACAATTGAGGGCCTGTCCTTTTACTTCTAATTTAGTAATAGTCCAATGTTTATCAAAGTCAAGTTTCTCTCCATGTATCCTTAAAATTCTTTACTCTGAATTATAAGTAAAAAGCACAAGACCCTGCAAAAAAAAATTGTAATTTATATACCTATAAGGGACTTGTATCTAGAATACATAAAGAACTTTTACAATTCAGTAACAAAAAGACAAATAACCCATTTTTAAAATGGGCAATGGGGTGGGGCGCGGTGGTTCACACCTGTAATCCCAGCACTTTGGGAGGCCCAGGCAGGTGGATCACTTGAGCCCAGGAGTTTGAGACCACCCTGGGCAACATGGCAAAACCCTGTTTCTACAAAAATTAGCTGGGCATGGTGGCACATGCCTGTAGTCCCAGCTACACGAGAGGCTGAGGTGGGAGCACTGCTTGAGCCCAGAAGATGGAGGTTGCAGTGAGCCAGTATTGTGCCACTGTTCTCCAGCCTGGGCAACAGAGAAAGACACTGTCTCAAAAAAAAAAAAAAAAAAAAAAATAGGCAAAGGAACTGAATAGACATTTCTCCAAAGAAGATATACAAATGGCCAATATGCACATGAAAAGATTTTCACCATCATTAGTCATTAGGGAAATGCAAACCACAATCACAATAAGACATATCTTCACAACTACTAGGATGGCTAAACTCAAGTAGACAGTATCAAGTGTTGATGAGAATGTGCAGAAATTCTCCACATCGTATACTGCTGCAGGGAAGGTAAGATGAAGCAATTGCATTAGAAAAGTCTGGTGGTTCTTGAAAAGGTTAAACACAGAATTACCATATGACCCAGAGATTCCTAGGTTTATACCTAAGAGATATGAAAATATATGTCCACACAAAAACTTGTACATTGCCAGGTGCGGTGACTCATGCCTGTAATCCAAGCACTTTGGGAGGCCATGGTGGGTGGATTGCCTGAGCTCAGGAGTTAAAGACCAGCATGGGCAACACGGCGAAACCCCGATTCTACTAAAAATACAAAAACTTAGCCAGGCATGGTGGTGCACGCCTATAGCCCCAGCTACTGGGAGGCGGAGGCACAAGAATCGTTGAACCCAGGAGGCGGAGGTTGCAGTGAACCAAGAGCATGCCACTGCACTCCAGTCTGCGGGAGAGAGCAAGACTCCATGTCAGAAAACAAAAAACAAAAATAAAAAGTTTGTCCATGAAAGTTCATAGGAGCATTATTCATAATAGCCAAAAAAAAAAAAAAGAGAGAGACAGCCCAAACATCTATCACTCTGGCCTGGGAGACAGAGTGAGATCCTGTCTCAAAAAAAAAAAAAAAAAAAAAGTATACAAAAAAGCATTTTGTAAAACTCAGTCCTGTGCAATATAATTAAATTACTCAATTCTTTATTACCACAGATAACTAAGAACTAGAAGCAATATTTTCCATTTGATAAATACTAAATTATATGTACTTAGTTACCTTTTTTCCCCAGTTTTATCAGAAAAAAAGCAAATCCATCACAAGCTTAGCTAAAAGATGGTGATTTGATTTTATTAATGTAACAACCTTTACAGAACCTAATACATACCATTTCCCCTCCACACTTCAGCTAAATGGCAGCTGCCTTCTCCAGGTTCCTTGCAAAATTCTACAACATCTCGACAGGTTGTTTCTGGTGTTATAGGAACTTCTGTTAAAATCTGTTCATTGTTGCTCAAGAAAACGGTTAATATCATCTGTAAGAGAAAAGAGCAAAGCTGTAATTTAGATTCTTTATCACAAAGAGACTAATCTGTAAATTTAAAGTGATCCCTCTACCCACCCCCCGCCCCCAAAATGCCTACAGGATTATTTTCTGGAAATAATAATAGATAAGCTGATTCTAAAGTTCATGTAGAAAGATGAAAAAGACAAGTCAGGAAAATTCCAAATGAGGAGAGTAATAGAAAAGAAAGAGCACTACCAGATCATTATAAAGCCTCAAAACAACAAGGCAGCAGTAGATATATATATAGATCAATGGGGCAAAGTCATACCCCAGAAATAGACCCAATTACCTACGAAAAAAATGGCAAATGATGAGGGAGGTATCTCAAAAATCAAGGAGGGAAAACGACTATACAATGAGTGATGTTTGAGCAAAATATATCCATCTGGAAAAAAATGGTTTCATACCATATATCGTACACTAGCAGAAGTTCCTAATAGATCAAATATTTAGATACAAACCCTAAAACCATAAAAAGTCCAGAATGAAACCTGGGTAAATTCTCTTTTATAGCTTTGGCATAAAGGTATTGTTTCAAACTATGACTCAGACTTGAGACGGAGTCTCGCTCTGTTGCCCAGGCTGGAGTGCAGTGGCGCGATCTCGGCTCACTGCAAGCTCCGCCTCCCGGGTTCACGCCATTCTCCTGCCTCAGCCTCCAGAGTAGCTGGGACTACAGGTGCCCGCCACCACACCCGGCTAATTTTTTGTATTTTTTAGTAGAGACGGGGTTTCACCGTGTTAGCCAGGATGGTCTCAATCTCCCGACCTCGTGATCCACCCGTCTCGGCCTCCCAAAGTGCTGGGATTACAGGTGTGAGCCACCGCACCCGGCC
Source organism: Pongo pygmaeus (assembly GCF_028885625.2). Classification (NCBI taxonomy): domain Eukaryota; kingdom Metazoa; phylum Chordata; class Mammalia; order Primates; family Hominidae; genus Pongo; species Pongo pygmaeus. The sequence continues at coordinate 102,893,576 of NC_072388.2, forward strand.
AAGAATCTCTTATAATCCAGAAAAGCAAGGTAGGGGAAAATATTTGCAACTCATATTACAAATACAAAGCTAATCCCCTCAATACATAAAGCGCTCCTAAAATATGATAACAAAAAGACCAAAAATCCAATTCCTTAAAAGAAATTAGCCAGGGAAGTGTATTAATATATCACAGTAAAAGAAAAATAAATGACCCTTAAACATAAAAATACATTATAGTGTATTTGAAAAAATAAAAATTGTCTAGCCTTACTTTATTTTTTTGAGATAGGGTCTCACTCCGTCACCCAGGCTGGAGTGCAGTGGCGTGATCTCAGCTCACTGCAACTTCTGCCTCCTAGACTCCAGAGATCCTCCTGCCTCAGCCTCCCAAGTAGCCGGGACTACAGGCATGTGCCACCACGTCCAGTTAATTTTTGTATTTTCTGTAGAGACAGGGTATTGCCATGCTGCCCAGGCTGGTCTCAAACTCCTGAGTTCAAGCAATCCTCTCGCCTTGGCCTCCCAAAGTGCTGGGATTACAGATGTGAGCCACTACACCTGGTGTTTTTTTGTTTGTTTGTTTTTCTTGAGACAGAGTCCCACTCTGTTGCCCAGGCTGGAGTGCAATGTCGCGATCTTGGCTCACTGCAACCTCTGCCTCCCTGGTTCAAGCAATTTTCCTGCTTTGGCCTTCTGAGTAGCTGGGATTACAGGCGCATACCACCACGCCCAGCTAATTTTATTTTATTTTATTTATTTATTTTTTTGAGATGGAGTCTCGCTCTGTCGCCCAGGCTGGAGTGCAGTAGCACAATCTCGGCTCTCTGCAAGCTCCGCCTCCTGGGTTCACACCATTCTCCTGCCTCAGCCTCCTGAGTAGCTGGGACTACAGGCGCCCGCCACTACACCCGGCTAATTTTTTGTATTTTCAGTAGAGACGGGGTTTCACCGTGTTAGTCAGGCTGGTCTTGAACTCCTGACCTCGTGATCCGCCCGCTTTGGCCTCACAAAATGCTGGGATTACAGGCGTCAGCCACTGCGCCCAGTCTTATTTTGTATTTTAGTAGAGACAGGGTTTCGCCATGTTGACCAGGCTGATCTGGAACTCCTGACCTCAAGTAATCTGCCTGCCTTGGCCTCCCAAAGTGCCGGGATTATAGGTGTGAGACACTGTGCCGGGTCTTTTTTTAATTTCAAAAAAATACTAACACTTTGATCCAGCATCTTAAGACATCATATTGGAAGGAAAATTTTTTTTTTCCCCCTTTTCCTCAGTGGAACAATGAAAGAGATACTTTAAAAACAATACATCTAAAGTAAAAATTAGGCCAGGCATGGTGACTCGCATCTATAATCCCAGATTTGGGAGGCCAAGGTGGGTGGATCACCTGATGTCAGGAGTTCAAGACCAGCCTGGCCAACATGGTGAAACCCCAACTCTGATTAAAAAAGAAATACAAAAATTAGCCAGGCGCAGTGGCACGCACCTGCAGTCCCAGCTGCTCAGGAGGCTGAGGCAGGAGGATCACTTGAACCCGGGAGGCAGAGGTTGCAGTGAGCCAAGATCGCACCACTGCACCCCAGCCTGGGCGACAGAGCAAGACTCCATCTCAAAAATAAATAAATAAATAAATAAAAATAAAGGAATAAAAGTAAAATTTAAACCAAAGATGTTCTTTAATCAGAAAGTATTATAAAACATTTATGTCTAATCTTTGACAAAAGGTCAGAAACAGGCCAGGAATGGTAGCTCATGACAGTGGTCTCAGCTGGAGGCTGAGGTGGGAGGATCACTTGATCCCAGGAATTTGAAGCTGCAGTGCAGCTTACAATCGCGCCGCTGCACTCTAGCCTGGGCAACATAGCCAGACCTTAAAATCTCTGCATTCGAGTAAGCATATGATTTGTTTGTTGTTAAGATTTTTTTTTCATCCAGGCACAGTGGCTTACGCCTGTAATCCCAGCACTCTGGGAGGCCAAGGTGGGCGGACTACTGGAGATCAGGAGTTTGAGACCAGCCTGGCCAACATGGCAAAACACTGTCTCTACTAAAAATACAAAAAATTAGCCAGGCGTGGTGGCCCGCGCCTCTAGTCCCAGCTACTCAGGAGGCTGAGGCATGAGAATCACTTGAACCCCGGGGGGCAGAGGTTGCAATGAGCCAAGATTGCACCATTCACTCCAGCCTGGGCAACACAGCAAGACTCTGTCTCAAAAAAAAACAAAAAAAATGATATTTTTTTCTTACAAGTGCCCTAAATTCCTACATTCTGAAATTAAGCATCTTTACATCTATGATCAGATTTTATGTAACCAAAATTGATAACAGCTTTGAACTGGTTTCCCTGCCACTAATCTCCCCCGACTCTAACTCCTCACCGTTACCATTTCATTTTCTTTCTTTCTTTTTTTTTTTCTTTTTTTTGAGACGGAGTTTCGCTCTTGTTGCCCAGGTTGGAATGCAATGGCGTGAACTCGGCTCACTGCAACCTCCTCCTCCTGGGTTCAAGCGATTCTCCTGCCTCAGCCTCCCAAGTAGCTGGGATTACAAGCGTGCACCAACACACCCAGCTAATTCTGTATTTTTAGTAGAGACGGTGTTTCTCCACGTTGATCAGGCTGCTCTCAAACTCCCGACCTCAGGTGATCTACCCACCTCGGCCTCCCAAAGTGCTGGGATTACAGACGTAAGCCAACACGTCTGGCCTACCATTTCATTTTCTAAAAGTCATATAAAGTTATTCCTTTGCTTAAAATATTTAAGAGCTCCCCACTGCCCAACACCAGCCCTTCCCAAAACACCTTCTCTGGTATATAAGCAGGAGATAGGTTTCTTAACTGGGCACTCCTTAACAGTCTAATGTAATGATCATGTATATTTGTTTTTTCCCTCCAGGGAATCTCATGAGGCTTGGATTTCTATAAAATATACTCTGAGAAAACCTTCCAGGTTCTAAGTCTCTCTAAGCACTAAACCTCCCTCCATCAGCGTCAATGGAGTTCTCTCTGGCAGCCGTCCCTCTGCCCAAGTACTCTTCCTGTTTGCCTGTAAATTCCTATTCACAATTCAAAACTCAGCTCCTAACTACTATCTTTGCAAAAACATCCCTTTACCGCCTCCGCTCACCAGGGAGGCCACATGCTCCTTCCTTTGCGATCCAGTGGCTCTTCACACAGATCTCTATTGCATCACCTCAATGACTCCCTCCCTTTATAGACTCTGCACTCTTCCAAGCACTTCACTTTTGAGTCTTTAATTTCCCATTGCTGAGTCAGGACCTGACACATAGGAGGCACACTAAAATCTGGTCAACTCCATGAATGACACACAAAATATAGAACCCCCACCATGCCCTAAGTTGAGAAAAAATATATACACACACAATTGAAGTAAGATATATCCAGTCTGTTCAATAAACAAGCATCATCCCTCTTCCCTGAACGCATTTCTATTTTACAATAAATTTTTTAAAAATTAAGTAACAGTTACCTCTGCTCACTAACCTATAAGAAGAATTTATAAAAACTAGGGGTTTTTGTATACTGAAATAAGTAGCCTAGAATCTATAGAATCTGGAATAAAACAGGTAATTACTGGATCCAGCTCAAACAAGGCCAAGACTAATACTTTAACAGTTTCATCAGAAGTTTTATTCTTACTTATACACATTTATTCTACAGTTGTAATGGTAAATATTTTCCAATGTGACTTCATAATCTATGCTCTTAAAGATCCAGTAATATCTGGAGGCTGAGGCAGGAGAATGGTGTGAACCCGGGAGGAGGAGCTTGCAGTGAGCCGAGATAGCACCACTGCAGTCCGGCCTGGGCAAAAGAGTGAGACTCTGTCTCAAAAAAAAAAAACACAAAAAGATCTAATAATAAATTTTCCCAAATCATGCTTTATAAATTGAAGTTTCAAATGAGTAAAAAAAATTTTTTTTACTACCTTCCCTTATATGCTATTCCTACAGTTCACTAGCAACAAGCAGAATGCCCTGTTTCACTCAGTACTTCGGAATCGGTTTTTCTTCATTGTTCCTTACCCTTCTACCCACTAAGGCATCCCACGGTTTGCTCTCAACGCTCTGAGCTAGCAAAACATTCGCACAAACATTGCCTCATGAATACAGCACACGTAAAGCAGTACCCTTAGGCACTCACAGAGGCACAGCTTGTGCTTACTTGCTCTGAAAAGCAGAATTCTTTATGAATGCATTGTCAGAATGAAGAATGGTATGGCAGCATTTTGGGGTACTTTCTGAATTACCAAGACTCTTCAGCTCATGAGTAAGTTCAATGTGATGAGGGAGGGGGTGAGGCACGATGACAGGTTGTAAATCTGGATATTTATTTTTAAAAGCGAAGAACACCCAAATAACTTATCCAAAAGTCACTAAACATTATTTCAATTTCTTGCGTTCCATTTTATCACTCGCAATAACCCTGTCTTTCCTAATTTTAGCAAAATTCATTTTCCCTAATCTCTATTATTCAAAGCTAATTTCATTATAATCATGGCAGACTTTAAAGCTTTCTAGAGAAATTAAGCTGGTTTTGACCTGGATGGTACACATTTCCCTAAAGCATCACCGAAAACTGAAGCTGAAAAGCCATGTGACTGCTAATGTTATTCTAGTAAGATTTCTTCAGCTTAAAAATGACTAAAGAAGCTCCAAAACAAATATATTGTATTGATTCTAGATGCACTTGTTTGTATTTTAATAACATCTTTGAAATCATAGTACACCTCACAATTGATGGTACGACAAAATTTAATGCGTAGCATTTTTTTTTCTTTAATAGTATGTACAAAACAGATGAAATTCAGTAAGATTAAGGAAACTAAAGGAAAAAAGAAAACAAGTTAATATGTTTATCCTTCCTAAATGATTAATATGTTAAAAATAAAAGATTTGGGGCTGGGCGCGGTGGCTCACACCTGTAATCCCAGCACTTTGGGAGGCCAAGGCAGGCGGATCACGAGGACAGGAGATCAAGACCATCCTGGCTAACAGAGTGAAACCCCATCTCTATTAAAAATACAAAAAATTAGCCAGACATGGTGGCAGGCACCTGTAGTCCCAGCTACTCGGGAGGCTGAGGGAGGAGAATGGCGTGAACCCGGGAGGTGGAGCTTGCAGTGAGCTGAGATAGCACCCCTGCACTCCACCCTGGGCTACAGAGCGAGACTCCGTCTCAAAAATATATAAATAAATAAATAAATAAATAAATAAATAAATAAAAGATTTGGTTAGCTACAGTTAGGAAAACAAAAATTTCTAATTGTGTGCTGTAACAAATATAGCATGTAATGACAAGATACCCTACTTATGCCTTTCCTCAAACTGCTTCTCTGCCCTGATGAATCACACAACAAATCCTGCCCCTTTCTGCTCACTGACAGTACTCTCTACCCATCCTGACCTGACCCGAGAAAGACTGGAACCAATGTCTGCCCATCTTGACTCAACCTCAGATAGAGCCTCCTCTTCTCCCCTGCTGTAACAGACTGTGGCTATTTATAGTACAACTTTCTTACATTAAATTATCAATAGTTTTCTTGACTACATCCTCTACTGGAACAGTATCTCTGACTCATTACCTGGTCTTGAAATCATCTAAGTGTGTCTTAACTTGCTCCATTTTTTTTTTCATTCAAAAAAGTTGGAAAAGACCATAATAGACCATAAGGACAATACTTGTGTTCTCCAGCTCAGTGCCTGGACACACAGTGGTGCTCAAGAAATGCAGGATGAGGCAGGCAGAAAACTGACAATCATTATTAAGTAGCTTAAGAGGTCATCTTACCCTTGCTTTCAGGAACATCTGAACTAAGAAAATCAACTGAAATCAAATAATCACTAATTTAAGTAATCCACACAGATATTTTAACATTTTTACAAACTTGGTATTTAAACTATTTTCTTGGCAGTCCAAGGAAACCAAAGCAAAACACAAATTGAGGATGCATAAGCTATTAAAAAACAGGAACTAGCTGGGCATGGTGACTCAAGCCTGTAATCTCAACACTGAGGGAGGCAGAGGCAGGAGGATCACTTAGGCCCAGGAATTTGAGACCAGCGTGGGCAACACAGTGAGACCCCATCTCTACTAAAAACTAAATAAATGAATAAACAACTAGCTGGGCATGGTGGTATGTGTCTGTAGTCCCACCTACTCGAGACACTGAGGTGGAGGATCACATGAGCCCAGGAGTTCAATGCTGCAGTGAGCTATGATCATACCACTATACTACAGCCTGGGTGATACAGTGAGATCCGATCTCTAAGGAAAAAAAAAAAATCTAAACAGGAATTATCCTATAATCAAAGAGACAGACAATCACAAGCATTGACAAGGATGTGGAGAAACTGAAACCTTCACATATTGGTGGTGAAGATGTAAAATGGTACAGCTATTTTGTATAACAGTTCAGCTGGAGTGCAGCCGCTCAATCTCAGCTCACTGCAACCTCCGCCTCCCAGGTTCAAGTGATTCTCCTGCTTCAGCCTCCCAAGTAGCTGGGATTATAGGCGCATGCTACCACGCCTAATTTTTGTATTTTTAGTAGAGATGGGGTTTCACCATGTTGGCCAGGCTGGTCTCGAACTCCTGAGCTCACATGATCTGCCCACCTTGGCCTCCCAAAGTGCTGGGATTACAGGCGTGAGCCACCATGCCCGGCCTAAAAAATTTTAAACACAGATTTACCATATGGCCCAGCAATTCCACTCCTAGGTACCTACCCTGGGGAAATAAAAATATATGTCCACGCAAAGTCTTGTATGCAAATGTTCATAGCTGCACTGTTCATAGTATCCAAAAAGAAGAAACAAGGCCAGGAATGGTGGCTCATGCCTGTAATCCCAGCACTTTGGGAGGCCAAGGGTGGCAGATTGCTTGAGCTCAAGAGTTCAAGACCAGTCTGGGAAACATAACAAAACCCCGCCTCTACAAAAAATTTAAAAAGTAGCTGGACATGGTGGCACACGCCTATAGTCCCAGCTACTCAGGAAGCCTAGGTGTGAGGATTGCTTGAGCTCACGAGGTCAAAGCTGCAGTGAACTGTGATCATGCCACTGCACTCCAGCTTGAGTGACAGAGCGAGATGCTGTCTCAAAAAAAAAAAGGAAGGAAGGAAAGAAGGAAGGAAGGAGAGAGAAAAGGAAAGACAAGACAAAACCAAAATCTCCATTAACAGATAATTATGGAATATCATACAATGGAATATTATTCAGCAATAAAAGTAACAAAGTACTGATACATGCTACAACATGGATGAACTTTGAAAATACTAAGCTAAGTGCAAGAGGCCAGACACAAAAGACCACGTTATATGACTCCATTTATGTGAAATGCCCAAAACAGTCAAATCCATAGAGAAAGAAAGATGTGTGGTTGCCTAGGACTGGGGATGGGAATGAGGAGTGATGGCAAATAGGCACAAACTTTGTTTTGGGATGACAGTAATGTTCTAAAATTAGATTGTGGTGATGCCTGCACAACTATGTAAATTTACTAAAGATCACTGAATGTTCACCTAAAATAGGTAAACTTTATGGCACATAAATTATACCACAATGAAGCTGTTTTTAAAAAGTAGGATATATAAAACTTCTAGAAAAGGAATTCAGAAACTTGACTTACATGGTACAAAATACCCTGGAATAGGAAGCCCAAGTTCTATCCTTAGCTATGGCATTGACTGCTGCAACTGGCTGGGGAAGCTGCTCCTTGGTCTATCTCTGGGTCTTGGTTTCTTGGCAAGAACTCAGCAGATAATATGAAACATATATTTGCAGGAAAATGGCTCTCAGGCTTTTCTGGCCCAACCCAATCAGGTAAAGTATTAGATCCCCCAGCTCACCTATACCATCTACTACTTCTTTCTAGTGGAAAAGGAGCTCAGGGACAACAAAAAATAACTGAAGAGAAATAAGGTGAAAAAAGCTATACTAAATTTTAGTAACTTGCAATAACTCACTTGGTAGGTTATGAGTAAATAGCTCACAAAAGCCACAGAAAGGATCAGTTGGGGTGCGGGTGGGTGAACACCAGGAAGACCCCTTTAGCTTTCCAGCAGGCCACGCACCCCAAAATGAGAATTGATGCTAAGGTCCCTTCTGGCCCTGACTGCAACTCAGTTCACCAATTTAAAATCTCAGAAACATTAGAGCTGTAAGGAAAACTAAGTCTAAGCCATCACCTTAAATGCTTCATCTCACTTTCCTCAATTAGCCTCTCAAAGACTGAAAAACACACCTGGGAGTCGCTGTCATCCACACAGAGAAAGGAGAATAAAATAAAGGATTGGCTCAACTCCCTTCTCTGGGAGTCGCTGTCATCCACACAGAGAAAGGAGAATAAAATATAGGATTGGCTCAACTCCCTTCTCTCTTACTCCACGAACAATCCATTAGCAAGACTGTCAGCCTCGTACCCAGAATCTGATAACTTGTCTCCCTGGCTACTACCCAAGCCCCAGCCACCACCACCTCTCAGAAAGGATGTCTGCAAGAGCAACCTCATTCATCTGTTTCCACTCTCGCCCTTCAGATACATCACTTTATTCAAAACCTTCCCGTGGTTTCCTCTCTGAGAATAAATTTCAAAGTCCTAACTATTGTCTAAGAGGCCCTGCAAGACCTGCAACACACACATGCATACCACTCTGATCTCAATGCTTACCACACTCTTTATCCCTTCTACCTCCCCCAACAGGGCAAGCCAACTCCTGCCTCAGGGGCTTTGCACTTGCTATTCTCTGCCTAGACCACTTCACTCAGCTACTGACATTGTATTACCCTCTTCTTTCAGGCCTCTGCTGGAATGGTGTCTTAGCAAGGAAGCTTTCCTTAACCGAGAGTCTACCTAAAATAGCACTACTCCATCCCTCTGTCCTCCTACCCCGGTTTAAGTATTTCTGCTTAGCACTCAACCACCACCTGATCTATGTATATATTTGTTTATCCTCTGTCTGTTGTCACTAGAACACATAAGCTTCTTGAGAGCAGAGTTTCAGTTAATTACCTGCTGTGTCAGTAGTGCCTGAAGCAGTGCCTGGCACGTAAGAGGCACTCAATAAACTCCCCCAATTATACGTAAAATGTCCTTTTTTTTTTTGAGACAGAATCTCGCGCTGTCGCCCAGGCTGGACTGCAGTGGCGCGATCTCGGCTCACTGCAAGCTCCGCCTTCCGGGTTCATGCCATTCTCCTGCCTCAGCCTCCCAAGTAGCTGGGACAAAAAGTGCCTGCCACCACGCCTGGCTAATTTTTTACATTTTTAGAAGAGACGGGGTTTCACCGTGTTAGCCAGGATGGTCTCGATCTCCTGACCGCGTGATCCACCCACCTTGGCCTCCCAAAGCGCTGGGATTACAGGCGTGAGCCACCGCACCCGGCCATGAAATGTCTTTTTATAGTAGGTTTCTTGAATCACGACAGGTAGGTGTTTGCCTATTTTCTCATCTTCAAGTTCTCTGTAGAAAAACAGCCAATATTTTACCCCTCTAATCACTGATTAGTCCACATGAAAGAGAAGAAAAATATTCTTAAAAAAAGGGTGAGGCCGGGCACAGTGGCTCACACCTATAATCCCAGCACTTTGGGAGACCAAGGTGGACGGATCGGATCATTTGAGGTCAGGAGTTCGAGACCAGCCTGGCCAACATGGCAAAACCCCATCTCTACTAAAAATACAAAAAAAAATTAGCTGGGCGTGGTGGCATGTGCCTGTAATCCCAGCTACTCGGAGGCTGAGACAGTGGAATCCCTTGAACCCAGGAGGCAGAGGTTGCAGTGAGCCAAGATCACGCCACTGCACGCCAGCGACTCTATCTCAAAAAAAAAAAAAAAAAAAAAAAATTAGTGTGAAAGTCAGGAGCCTTGAACATAAGTATGTGGTATTTGGCAGATTTCACTCAAACCTAGCGATACAATGGATGTCCCTTCCTCTACAGCAGGGATGTCCCAACACTGGGCTTCCCTGGGCCACACTGGAGAATTGTCTTGGGCCACACATAAAATGCACTAACACTAATGATAGCCGATGAGCTAGAAAAAAAGACTGTTAAAAAAATATATATCTCATAATGTTTTAAGAAAGTTTACTAATTTGTGTTGGGCTGCATTCAAAGCTGTCCTGGGCCTCCTATGGCCCGGGGCCATGGGTTGGACAAGCTTGAGCTAAAGCATTTCTTTCCACAAGGTGGCACTGCAGGGTAACGGGGGTGAGTTCAGCACCACCCCCTTCCCCTGACACAAATTTTAGGGATGAAGAATTAACTCCAAGGAAAATAAAGGTACAGTTTAGTAAGATCATATTAAGTTCAATTTCCATAATTAGAGCTTGTATTATTTTGGAAAAGAAATAAAATTAACCTTGGAGCAATGAAAAAATTTTTCTAAATAAATAAGATCGTAGAAGTACATATTTAACCCTCTTACAAAGGCAGAGACAGATATACACCCATTTTTTTTAAATGTTTCTTTTTTTTAGAGATACGATCTTGCTCTGCTGCCCAGGCTGAGTGCAGCAGCACCAATCCTAGCTCACTGCAGCCTCGAACTCCTAGGTTCAAGTGATCCTCCCCCACCCCAACCTTCAAGTAGCTGAGACTGTAAAAGTGCACCACAGCTAATTTTTTTTATTTTTTGTAGAGATGGGGTCTATGCCCAGGCTGGTCTCTAACTCCTGGGCTCAATTATCCTCCCGCCTTGGCCTCCCAAAGTGCTGGGATTACAGGCATGAGCCACCATGCCCAGCCTAGACATATTTAAATATCTGAGTAGCATCTACTCAAAGTTAAATAGCCACTACAATAGATCTCAATAACTTTTATCAATTCTGTTTAGTTCTAATCACTGTTTTACTTGCCTTAATAATTTCACATTTTAAATTACATTATACAGTATTCCTGGGAATACAAAATAGTCACCTTAGCTTCTACGTACATTATTTACTTAGTATATAGTCCCTTCAGTATTTAAAAGCATAACGCATTCTGAGAGAACCTATCTTAAACCTTGTAGAAATGCAAAATTCATACAGCTTTCCGTAATACCAAGATGTGTCATGACTACAGGATATAGAGGTGATACAGCTGACCACACTTATTCTATCCACTAAAACTTAAAGAATACTCTAGAATAGGTTGGGTGTGGTGGCTCACACCTGTATGCCAGCACTTTGGGAGGTTGAGGTGGGCAGGCTGCTTGAGCTCAGGAGTTCGAGATCAGCCTGGGCAACATGGCGAAACCCTATCTCTATAAAAAGAACAAAAAATTAGCCAGGCATGGTAGTATATGCCAGTAGTCCCAGATACGTAGGGGGGCTGAGGCAGGGAGGATCACTTGAGCCCAGGAGGTCAAGGCTGCAGTGAGCTATGATCAAACCACTGCACTCCAGCCTGGGTGACAGAGTGAGACTCTGTCTCAAAATTATTATTATTATTATTATTATTTTGAGACAGAGTCTCACTCTGTCACCCAGGCTGGAGTGCAGTGGCGCAATCTCGGCTCACTGCAACCTCTGCCTCCCAGGTTCAAGCGATTCTCCTGCCTCAGCCTCCCTAGTAGCTGGGACTAGTCACAGGCATTCGCCACCATGCCCGGCTAATTTTTGTATTTTTAATAGAGACGGGGTTTCACCATGTTGGCCAGATGGTCTTGATCTCTTGACCTTGTGATCCGCCCGCCTCGGCCTCCCAAAGTGCTGGGATTACAAGCGTGAGCCACCGTGCCCAGCTGTCTCAAAATTTTAAAAAGGCCGGGCGTGGAGGCTCATGCCTCTAATCCCAGCACTTTCGGAGGCTGAGGCAGGTGGATCATGAGGTCTGAAGTTCAAAACCAGCCTGGCCAACATGGTGAAACCCCATCTCTACCAAAAATACAAAAATTAGCCCGACGTGGTGGCACATGCCTATAATCCCAGCTACTCAGGAGGCTGAGACAGGAGAATTGCTTGAACCCAGGAGGCAGAGGTTGCAGTGAGCCAAGTGACAGAGTGAGACTTCCTCTCAAAAGTAATAAAATTAAAAAATTAAAATTATAAAATAATACTCTAGAATAAAGAATAGTATCAATTCTGACACCACTGTTCATCAATATTGAAAATTACTTTGGCTGGGCACGGTGGCTCACGCCTGTAATCCCAGCACTTTGGGAGGCCAAGGTGGGCGGATCATGAAGTCAGGAGATTAAGACCATCCTGGCTAACACGGTGAAACTCATCTCTACTAAAAAATACAAAACATTAGCTGGGCGTGGTGGTGGGCGCCTGTAATCCCAGCTACTCGGGAGGCTGAGGCAGGAGTATGGCGTGACTGGGGAGGTGGAGCTTGCAGTGAGCCGAGATCACGCCACTGCACTCCAGCCTGGATGACAGAGCGAGACTCCGTCTCAAAAAAGAAAAAAAAAAATTGAAAATGACTAGTTGAGGCCAGGTGTGGTGGCTCGTGCTTATAATCCCAGCACTTTGGGAGGCTGAGCCGGGTGGATCACTTGATGTCAGGAGTTCAAGACCAGCCTGGGCAACATGGTGAAGCCCCGTCTCTACTAAAAAAAAAAATAGCCGGGCATGGCAGTGCGTGCCTGTAATTCCACCTACTCAGGAGGCTGAAGCAGGAGAATCGCTTAAACCCGGGAGGCAGAGGTTGCAGTAAGCTGAGATTATGCCACACTGCACTCCAGCCTGGAGGACAGAGTGAAACTCCTTCTGAAAAAACAAACAAACAAACAAAAAAAGGACAAAGAAAATTACTGCTTGAAATAATGGTTGCTTTACTAATGTTGATCACGTGAATATCACAGAAGCAGAACAAACACTGAATTTCAAATCACAGACTATGACCTCTTAGCGGGCTCTAAAATCAATTAGTGCCTCAGGACCAGTTTTGTTTTTTAATGAACTAGAACAGAACAACATATAACAGTTATTAAGAGAATGAAAAGACAAGCCACAGACTGGGAGAAATTATCTGCAAAGTACATATTTGATAAAGGACTTGGCCAGGTGTGGTGGTTCACACCTATAATCCCAGCACTTCGGGATGTCTGTAATCCCAGCATTTTGGGAGGCTAATGTGGGTGGATCACCTGAGCCCAGGAGTTCGAGAACAGTCTGAATAACATAGTGACACCCCATCTCTACAAAAAATACAAAAACTAGCCAGGTGTAGTAGTGCAGGCCTGTAGTCCCAGCTTCTTGGGAGGCTGAGGTAGGAGGATTGCTTGAGCCTAGAAGGTTGAGGCTGCAGTGAGCTATGACTGTGCCACTGTATTCCAGCCTGGGCGCAAGAGTGAGACTCTGTCTCTAAATAAATAAATACATAAAGGACTTGTATCCTAAATACACAAATAACTCTTTTTTCTTTTTTGAGACGGAGTCTTGCTCTGTCGCCCAGGCCGGGTGCAGTGGCTCACACCTGTAATCCCAGCACTTTGGGAGGCCAAGGCTGGCAGATCACAAGGTCAGGAGATCAAGACCATCCTGGTTAACACGGTGAAACCCCGTCTCTACTAAAAATACAAAAACAATATTAGCCAGGTGTGGTGGTGGGCACCGGTAGTCCCAGCTACTTGGGAGGCTGAGGTGGGAGAATGGCGTGAACCTGGGAGGCGGAGCTTGCAGTGAGCTGAGATTGCACCACTACACTCCATCCTGAGTGACAGAGCCAGAATCTCCCTTAAAAAAACAAAAAAAAAACAAAACAAAACTCAATAATTATAAAACAAGCTAATGTTTTTGTTTCTGTGTGTGTTTTTTTGTTGTTTTTTTTTGTTTTTTTTTTTTTTTAGACAGTCTCTGTCACCCAGGCTGCAATGCAGTGGCACAATCTCGGCTCACTGTGACCTCTGCCTCCTGGGTTCAAGCGATTCTCCTGCCTCAGCCTCCCAAGTAAGCTGGGACTACAGGTGCCTGCCACCACACTCAACTAATTTGTGTATATTTTTAGTAGAGATGGGGTTTCACCATATTGGTCAGGCTAGTCTCAAACTCCTTACCTTGTGATCTGCCCACCTGGGCCTCCCAAAGTGCTGGGATTACAGGCGTGAGCCACCGCGTGCAGCTGTTTCTGTGTTTTTGAGACACAGTTTCACTCTGTCGCCCAGTCTGGAGCGCCGTGGCACAAGCTCAGCTCACTGCAACCTCTGCCTCCCGGGTTCAAGCGATTCTCGTGACTCAGCCTCCCGAGTAGCTGGGATTGGGGTGCCTGCCATCAGACCTAGCTAATTTTTGTATCATTAGTAGAGACAGTGTTTCACCACATTGGCCAGGCTGGTCTCAAACTCCTGACCTCAAATGATCCACCCGCCTCAGCCAAGGTGCTAGGCGTGAGCCACCGCACCTGGCCAAAACAACCTGATTTTTTAATGGGCAAATGATCTGAACAGACACTTCACCAAAGATGACATACAAATGGCAAAATAAACATATGAAAAACATGTTCCATATCATAGGTCATTTGGGAATTGCAAATTATTAATAAAACAACAATGAGATACTACTACACACCTACTAGAATGGCCCAAATCCAAAGCATCGACAACACCTAACACTGGTGAGGATGTGGAGCAAAAGGAACTTGCTGTTGGGAATACAAAATGGTACAGCCATGTTGGAAGACAGTTTGGTGACTTCTTAAAAAACTAAGCATACTTTTACCATGTGATCCAGCAATCCCACTGCTTCGTCTTTACCCAAAGGAGTTGAAAATGTGTCTAGACAAAAACCTGCATGTGAATGTTTATGGCAGCTTTGTTCATAATTGCCAAAACTTGGAAGCAACCAAGATGTCCTTCAGTAGATGAATGGATAAACAAACTGTGGTACATAATATTGCTGGAATATTATTCAGTTATTCAGCAATGTTAAAAAAAAAGCACAAATCCAGAAGAGTTAAAAAAGAAACAAACGAGCTATCAAGCCACAAAGACATGAGGGAACTGTATTAAATGCACATTGCTAAGTGAAAGAAACCAGCATAAAAAGGCGATCTACTGTACGCTAGGTGCAGTATGTAGAGTACGCTATGTACGCTATGTACACGCTATGTACGCTATGTACACGCTATGTACGCTATGTACACGCTATGTACGCGCTATGTACGCTATGTACGCGCTATGTACGCTATGTACGCGCTATGTACGCTATGTACGCGCTATGTACGCTATGTACGCGCTATGTACGCTATGTACGCGCTATGTACGCTATGTACGCGCTATGTACGCTATGTACGCGCTATGTACGCGCTATGTACGCTATGTACGCGCTATGTACGCTATGTACGCTCTATGTACGCTATGTACGCGCTATGTACGCTATGTACGCTCTATGTACGCTATGTACACGCTATGTACGCTATGTACACGCTATGTACGCTATGTACACGCTATGTACGCTATGTACACGCTATGTACGCGCTATGTACGCTATGTACGCGCTATGTACGCTATGTACGCTCTATGTACGCTATGTACGCTCTATGTACGCTATGTACGCGCTATGTACGCGCTATGTACGCGCTATGTACGCTATGTATACTCTATGTACGCTATGTACGCGCTATGTACGCTATGTACACTCTATGTACGCTATGTACGCGCTATGTACGCTATATATACTCTATGTACGCTATGTACGCGCTATGTACGCTATGTACACTCTATGTACGCTATGTACACTCTATGTACGCTATGTACACTCTATGTACGCTATGTACACGCTATGTACGCGCTATGTACGCTATGTACACTCTATGTACGCTATGTACGCGCTATGTACGCTATGTACACTCTATGTACGCTATGTACACGCTATGTACGCGCTATGTACGCTATGTACACTCTATGTACGCTATGTACGCGCTATGTACGCTATGTACACTCTATGTACGCTATGTACACTCTATGTACGCTATGTACACTCTATGTACGCTATGTACACGCTATGTACGCGCTATGTACGCTATATATACTCTATGTACGCTATGTACGCGCTATGTACGCTATGTACACTCTATGTACGCTATGTACACTCTATGTACGCTATGTACACTCTATGTACGCTATGTACACGCTATGTACGCGCTATGTACGCTATGTACACTCTATGTACGCTATGTACGCGCTATGTACGCTATGTACACTCTATGTACGCTATGTACACTCTATGTACGCTATGTACACGCTATGTACGCTATGTACACGCTATGTACGCTATGTACACGCTATGTACACGCTATGTACGCTATGTACGCGCTATGTACGCTATGTACGCTCTATGTACGCTATGTACGCGCTATGTACGCGCTATGTACGCGCTATGTACGCTATGTACACTCTATGTACGCTATGTACACGCTATGTACGCTATGTACGCGCTATGTACGCGCTATGTACGCGCTATGTACACTCTATGTACGCTATGTACACTCTATGTACGCTATGTACACGCTATGTACGCTATGTACACGCTATGTACGCTATGTACACGCTATGTACGCGCTATGTACGCTATGTACGCGCTATGTACGCTATGTACGCTCTATGTACGCTATGTACGCGCTATGTACGCGCTATGTACGCGCTATGTACGCTATGTACACTCTATGTACGCTATGTACACGCTATGTACGCTATGTACACTCTATGTACGCTATGTACACTCTATGTACGCTATGTACACGCTATGTACGCGCTATGTACGCTATGTACACTCTATGTACGCTATGTACGCGCTATGTACGCTATGTACACTCTATGTACGCTATGTACACTCTATGTACGCTATGTACACGCTATGTACGCTATGTACACGCTATGTACGCTATGTACACGCTATGTACGCGCTATGTACGCTATGTACGCGCTATGTACGCTATGTACGCTCTATGTACGCTATGTACGCGCTATGTACGCTATGTACGCGCTATGTACGCTATGTACGCGCTATGTACGCTATGTACGCGCTATGTACGCTATGTACGCGCTATGTACGCGCTATGTACGCTATGTACACTCTATGTACGCTATGTACACTCTATGTACGCTATGTACGCGCTATGTACGCTATGTACGCGCTATGTACGCTATGTACGCGCTATGTACGCTATGTACGCGCTATGTACGCTATGTATACTCTATGTACGCTATGTATACTCTACACAGAGTAGAGTATGCTATGTACGCTATGTATACGCTATGTACGCTATGTATACTCTATGTACGCTATGTACGCGCTATGTACGCTATGTACGCGCTATGTACGCTATGTACACTCTATGTACGCTATGTACACGCTATGTACGCTATGTACGCGCTATGTACGCTATGTACGCGCTATGTACGCTATGTACGCGCTATGTACGCTATGTACGCGCTATGTACGCTATGTATACTCTATGTACGCTATGTACGCGCTATGTACGCTATGTACGCGCTATGTACGCTATGTATACTCTATGTACGCTATGTATACTCTACACAGAGTATGCTATGTACGCTATGTATACGCTATGTACGCTATGTATACTCTATGTACGCTATGTATACTCTATGTACGCTATGTATACTCTACACAGAGTAGAGTATGCTATGTACGCTATGTATACGCTATGTACGCTATGTATACTCTATGTACGCTATGTATACTCTATGTACGCTATGTATACTCTACACAGAGTAGAGTATGCTATGTACGCTATGTATACGCTATGTACGCTATGTATACGCTATGTACGCTATGTATACGCTATGTACGCTATGTATACTCTATGTATGCTATGTATACTCTATGTACGCTATGTATACTCTATACAGAGATTCTGGACAAGAAAAGCAATAGAGACAGTAAAAGGATTAGTGGCTGCCAGAGGGCAGGAGGGGAGGGAGAACTGAATAGTTGGAGGATGGTGATTTTTAGGGCAGTGGAACTATTCTGTATGATACTGTGACAAAAGATATATGTCATTGGCTCATGCCTGTAATCCCAGTACTTTGGGAGGCCAAGGCGGATGGATCACCTGAGGTCAGGAGTTCGTGACCAGCCTGGCCAACATGGTGAAACCCCATCTCTACTAAAAATACAAACATTAGCTAGGAGTGGTGGTGTGCGCCTGTAATCCCAGATACTCAGGAGGCTGAGGCAGGAGAATCGCTTGAACCCAGGAGGCGGAGACTGCAGTGAGCCAAGATCGCGCCATTGCACTCCAGCCTGGGCAACAAGAGGGAAACTCCACCTCAAAAAAAAAAAAAAAAAAAAAAAAAAGGAAGATACATGTCATTACACATTTGTCCAAACCTGCAAAACTGTACAACAGAAAGTGTAAACTCCCATGCAAACTATAAACTTTAGTCAACAAAATGTGTCAATTAAAGTCAAAGCTGGTCCTGGGAATTAATTAATTAATTAATTAATCAATCAACCAGTCAATCTTGGTCCATCAACAGGGCCTCACTCTTGCGCCCAGGCTGGAGTGCAGTGGCACAGTCATAGCTTACTGCAGCCTCAACCTACTGGGCTCAAATAAATAACAAAGTACTACACTAACGTATGATGTTAATAATAGGGAAAATGGGGGGAGGGGGCAAGTGGTAGTGGTGGTAAAAGGTATATGGGACACTGTACTTTCTGCTCCATCTTTCTGTATATCTAAAACTTCTCTAAAAAATATGACAGTACACTGCCCATGGAAAGGGTAAGATATGGTTTGGCTGTGCCCCACCCAAAAGCTCATCTTGAATTGTAATCCGCATATGTCAAGGGGAGGACCAGGTGGACATATTGGATCATGGGGCGGTTTCTCCCATTTTGTTCTCGTGATAATGTGTGAGTCTCACGAGATCTGATGGTTTTATAAGCATCTGGAATTTCCCCTGCTGGCACTCATTCTCTCTCCTGTCACCCTGTGAAGAGGTGCCTTCTGCCATGATTGTAAGTTTCCTGAGGCCTCCCAAGCACGCAGAACTGTGAGTACATTAAATCTCTTTCCTTTATAAATTACCCAGTCTCCAGCAGTTCTTTATAGCAGGGTAAGAAAAGAGTAACATGGGGTGTTTTCTCCTGACATTTTGACATGTATAGATATGTTCTGAGTATTTATGTAAGAAATGAGTCACCTTGTAAAAGGTATTTCTTAGTGTGGGTTCATGGTCAGAAAAGTTTGAAAGATACTACTCTGAAGGCCTCAAGAAACCTACCAGGACGTCCATAAAACTAAATGAAAAGTCATTGCACTAGGGAAAAAACATTTCCATTATCATCTATTGGTGCTTATTATTACTCACTACAGTATGGACTTTACATATTCTCAATTGTCATGCCATCTTTGTGACACAGGTACTACTCTTCACTACAGTATGGACTTTACATATTCTCAATTGTCATGCCATCTTTGTGACACAGGTACTACTCTTCACTACAGTATGGACTTTACATAGTCTCAATTGTCATGCCATCTTTGTGACACAGGTACTACTCTTCACTATAGTATGGACTTTACATAGTCTCAATTGTCATGCCATCTTTGTGACACAGGTGCTACTCTTCACTATAGTATGGACTTTACATATTCTCAATTGTCATGCCATCTTTGTGACACAGGTACTACTCTTCACTATAGTATGGACTTTACATATTCTCAATTGTCATGCCATCTTTGTGACACAGGTGCTACTCTTCACTATAGTATGGACTTTACATATTCTCAATTGTCATGCCATCTTTGTGACACAGGTGCTACTCTTCACTATAGTATGGACTTTACATATTCTCAATTGTCATGCCATCTTTGTGACACAGGTGCTACTCTTCACTATAGTATGGACTTTACATATTCTCAATTGTCATGCCATCTTTGTGACACAGGTGCTACTCTTCACTATAGTATGGACTTTACATATTCTCAATTGTCATACCATCTTTGTGACACAGGTGCTACTCTTCACTATAGTATGGACTTTACATATTCTCAATCGTCATGCCATCTTTGTGACACAGGTGCTACTCTTCACTATAGTATGGACTTTACATATTCTCAATTGTCATACCATCTTTGTGACACAGGTACTACTCTTCACTATAGTATGGACTTTACATATTCTCAATTGTCATGCCATCTTTGTGACACAGGTGCTACTCTTCACTATAGTATGGACTTTACATATTCTCAATTGTCATGCCATCTTTGTGACACAGGTGCTACTCTTCACTATAGTATGGACTTTACATATTCTCAATTGTCATGCCATCTTTGTGACACAGGTGCTACTCTTCACTATAGTATGGACTTTACATATTCTCAATTGTCATGCCATCTTTGTGACACAGGTACTACTCTTCACTATAGTATGGACTTTACATATTCTCAATGGTCATGCCATCTTTGTGACACAGGTGCTACTCTTCACTATAGTATGGACTTTACATATTCTCAATTGTCATGCCATCTTTGTGACACAGGTGCTACTCTTCACTATAGTATGGACTTTACATATTCTCAATTGTCATGCCATCTTTGTGACACAGGTGCTACTCTTCACTATAGTATGGACTTTACATATTCTCAATTGTCATGCCATCTTTGTGACACAGGTGCTACTCTTCACTATAGTATGGACTTTACATATTCTCAATTGTCATGCCATCTTTGTGACACAGGTGCTACTCTTCACTATAGTATGGACTTTACATATCCTCAATTGTCATGCCATCTTTGTGACACAGGTGCTACTCTTCACTATAGTATGGACTTTACATATTCTCAATTGTCATACCATCTTTGTGACACAGGTACTACTCTTCACTATAGTATGGACTTTACATATTCTCAATTGTCATGCCATCTTTGTGACACAGGTGCTACTCTTCACTATAGTATGGACTTTACATATTCTCAATTGTCATGCCATCTTTGTGACACAGGTGCTACTCTTCACTATAGTATGGACTTTACATATTCTCAATTGTCATGCCATCTTTGTGACACAGGTGCTACTCTTCACTATAGTATGGACTTTACATAGTCTCAATTGTCATGCCATCTTTGTGACACAGGTACTACTCTTCACTATAGTATGGACTTTACATATTCTCAATTGTCATGCCATCTTTGTGACACAGGTGCTACTCTTCACTATAGTATGGACTTTACATATTCTCAATCGTCATGCCATCTTTGTGACACAGGTACTACTCTTCACTATAGTATGGACTTTACATAGTCTCAATTGTCATGCCATCTTTGTGACACAGGTGCTACTCTACACTATAGTATGGACTTTACATATTCTCAATTGTCATACCATCTTTGTGACACAGGTGCTACTCTTCACTATAGTATGGACTTTACATATTCTCAATTGTCATGCCATCTTTGTGACACAGGTGCTACTCTTCACTATAGTATGGACTTTACATATTCTCAATCGTCATGCCATCTTTGTGACACAGGTACTACTCTTCACTATAGTATGGACTTTACATATTCTCAACTGTCATGCCATCTTTGTGACACAGGTGCTACTCTACACTATAGTATGGACTTTACATATTCTCAATTGTCATGCCATCTTTGTGACACAGGTGCTACTCTTCACTATAGTATGGACTTTACATATTCTCAATTGTCATGCCATCTTTGTGACACAGGTGCTACTCTTCACTATAGTATGGACTTTACATATTCTCAATTGTCATGCCATCTTTGTGACACAGGTGCTACTCTTCACTATAGTATGGACTTTACATATTCTCAATTGTCATGCCATCTTTGTGACACAGGTGCTACTCTTCACTATAGTATGGACTTTACATATTCTCAATTGTCATACCATCTTTGTGACACAGGTACTACTCTTCACTATAGTATGGACTTTACATATTCTCAATTGTCATGCCATCTTTGTGACACAGGTGCTACTCTACACTATAGTATGGACTTTACATATTCTCAATTGTCATGCCATCTTTGTGACACAGGTGCTACTCTTCACTATAGTATGGACTTTACATATTCTCAATTGTCATACCATCTTTGTGACACAGGTGCTACTCTTCACTATAGTATGGACTTTACATATTCTCAATGGTCATGCCATCTTTGTGACACAGGTGCTACTCTTCACTATAGTATGGACTTTACATATTCTCAACTGTCATGCCATCTTTGTGACACAGGTGCTACTCTTCACTATAGTATGGACTTTCCATATTCTCAATTGTCATGCCATCTTTGTGACACAGGTGCTACTCTTCACTATAGTATGGACTTTACATAGTCTCAATTGTCATGCCATCTTTGTGACACAGGTACTACTCTTCACTATAGTATGGACTTTACATAGTCTCAATTGTCATGCCATCTTTGTGACACAGGTACTACTCTTCACTATAGTATGGACTTTACATATTCTCAATTGTCATACCATCTTTGTGACACAGGTGCTACTCTTCACTATAGTATGGACTTTACATATTCTCAATTGTCATGCCATCTTTGTGACACAGGTGCTACTCTTCACTATAGTATGGACTTTACATATTCTCAATTGTCATGCCATCTTTGTGACACAGGTGCTACTCTTCACTATAGTATGGACTTTACATATTCTCAATTGTCATGCCATCTTTGTGACACAGGTACTACTCTTCACTATAGTATGGACTTTACATATTCTCAATCGTCATGCCATCTTTGTGACACAGGTACTACTCTTCACTATAGTATGGACTTTACATATTCTCAACTGTCATGCCATCTTTGTGACACAGGTGCTACTCTACACTATAGTATGGACTTTACATATTCTCAATTGTCATGCCATCTTTGTGACACAGGTGCTACTCTTCACTATAGTATGGACTTTACATAGTCTCAATTGTCATGCCATCTTTGTGACACAGGTGCTACTCTTCACTTTACAGATTAGGAAAAAGAGGGTCAGAGAGGTTAAATAATTTGTCCCAGATGGGCGTGGTGGCTCACACCTGTAATC
This sequence comes from Pongo pygmaeus, assembly GCF_028885625.2. Classification (NCBI taxonomy): domain Eukaryota; kingdom Metazoa; phylum Chordata; class Mammalia; order Primates; family Hominidae; genus Pongo; species Pongo pygmaeus. The sequence goes on from NC_072388.2 coordinate 102,916,557, forward strand.
CCAGCACTTTGGGAGGCCAAGGCGGACGGATCACCTGAGGTCAGGAGTTCACGACCAGCCTGGCCAACATGGTGAAACCCCGTCTCTACTAAAAATACAAATATTAGCTGGGCGTGGTGGCACATGCCTATAATCCCAGCTACTTGGGAAGCTGAGGGAGGAGAATGCCATGAACCTGGGAGGCGGAGCTTGCAGTGAGCCGAGATCACGCCACTGCACTCCAGCCTGGGCGACAGAGCGAGACTCCGTCTCAAAATAAATAAATAAATAAATAAACAAACTAATAATTTGTCCCAAGTCTGCTGAACTAATAAATACCAGAGTCAGGATTTAACCCTGGCCTGTGTGACTCCAAAGCTTAAGCTTTAAACCACTACTCTAAAATGCTTCAAAATAAAAAAGAAAAGGCAGTAAAAGTTTAAATGGGCTGAGCCCAGTGGCTCACACTTATAATCCCAAGACTTTAGGAGGCTGAGGCAAAAGGATCACTTGAGGGTAGGAGTTAAGAGATGAGCCTAAGCAACTTGACGAGACCACATCACTATTTAAAAAAAAAACAAAAAAACCCGGCCGGGCGCGTTGGCTCACGCCTGTAATCCCAGCACTTTGGGAAGCCAAGGCGGGTGGATCACGAGGTCAGGAGATTGAGACCATTCTGGCTAACACGGTGAAACCCTATCTCTACTAACAATACAAAAAATTAGCCGGGCGTAGTGGCGGGCGCCTGTAGTCCCAGCTACTTGGGAGGCTGAGGCAGGAGAACAGTGTGAACCCGGGAGGCGGAGTTTGCAGTGAGCAGAGATCGCGCCACTGCACTCCAGCCTGGGTGACAGAGCAAGACTCCGTCTCAAAAAAAAAAAAAAAAAGGCCAGGCGAGGTGGCTTATGCCTGTAATACCAACATTTGGAGAGGCTGAGGTGGGAGGATTGCTTGAGGCCAGGAATTTGAGACAAGCCTGGGCAACACAGGAAGCTACTTGGGAGGCTGAGGTAGGAGGATCCCTTGAGTCCAGGAGTTAAAGATTACAGTGACATACCATCATGCCACTGCAATCCAGCCTGGGCAACACAGTGAGAACCTGTCTAAAAAAAAAGTTTTAACAAATATCTCCTCCGTTATAACATACCCCCCATTATTTAATAACTTCCCAATTTACCAAGTTTTAAACATAAATGCTTGATAAAACTATCAAATGCAAAGTGAGAATTTTTTTCTTCTAATCATTATACAGGAGAACCAGAAAAAAGAACTGTGGCATTTTTTTAAATAATTAATCAACTATAAAGATTATTTGACTCAAACTATACAAATGTTCTAATCAAATTTTCTTCACTTTTCAAAAATTTAAATTAGGTGTACTAACAATTCTCAGAATAAGACTTCCTCTTTCTACATATTGCTTTATACAATTTAAGAAAATATATTCCTGTATATGTTTTTTAAAACCATATCAGCCGGGCGCGGTGGCTCACGCCTGTAATCCCAGCACTTTGGGAGGCCCAAGTGGGTGGATCACGAGGTCAGGAGATCAAGACCATCGTGGCTAACATGGTGAAACCCTGTCTCTACTAAAAAATAAAAATAAAAAATTAGCCGGGCGTGGTGGTGGGCGCCTGTAGTCCCAGCTACTCGGGAGGCTGAGGCAGGAGAATGGCATGAACCCAGGAGGCGGAGCCTGCAGTGAGCTGAGATTGTGCCACTGCAGTCCAACCTGGGCAACAGAGCGAGACTCCGTCTCAAAAAAAAAAAAACAAGAACAAAAACAAAAAACCATCTGATATGGTTTGTCTGTGTCCCCACCCAAATCTCAGGTTGAACTGTAATCCCCAGTGGTGGAGGTGGAGGAAGGACCTGGTGGGAGGTGACTGGATCATGGGGGTAGATTTCCCCCTTGCTGTTCTCGTGACAGTGAGTTGAACAAGATCTGGTGGTGGTTGTTGTTTTTTTTTTTTTTTTTTTTTGAGATGGAGTTTCACTCTTGTTGGCCAGGCTGGAGTGCAACGGCACGATCTCTGCTTACTGCAACCTCCGCCTCCTGGATTCAATTGATTCACCTGCCTCAGCCTTCTGAGTAGCTGGGATTACAAGTGCCCAGCTAATTTTTTTGTATTTTTAGTAGAGATGGGGTTTCTCCATGCTGGTCAGGCTGGTCTTGAACTCCCAACCTCAGGTGATCCGCCCACCTTGGCCTCCCAAAGTGCTGGGATTACAGGTGTGAGCCAACGCACCCGGCCAAGATCTGGTTGTTTAAAAGATCTGGCTGTTTTGCTCACTCTCTCCTGCCACCATGTGAAGATGTGCTTGCTTTCAAACCCTTCACCCTTCCACCATGATTGTAAGTTTCCTGAGGCCTCCCTAACCATACCTCCTATACAGCCTGTGGAACTGTGAATCAATTAAATCTCTTTTCTTTATAAATTACCCAGTCTCAGGTAGTTCTTTATAGCAGTGTGAGAATGGACTAATACACCATCCTAGTTATATGTCCAAAAGAGTTAAAAACATATGTTTATGGGCCAGGCGCGGTAGCTCACGCCTGTAATCCCAGCACTTTGGGAGGCCAAGGCAGGTGGATCACGAGGTCAGCAGATCGAGACCATCCTGGTTAACATGGTGAAACCCCCATCTCTACTAAAAATACAAAAAAATTAGCCGGGCGTGGTGGTGGGTGCCTATAGTCCCAGCTACTCAGGAGGCTGAGGCAGGAGAAAGGCGTGAACCCAGCAGGCGGAGCTTGCAGTGACCCAAGATCACACCACTGCACTACAGCCTGGGCGACAGAGCGAGACTCCGTCTCACAAAAAAAACAAAAGGAAAGAAAAAAAATACATGTTTATGTAAAAACTTGCAAATATTTATGGTATTATTCATAATAGCTAAAAAGTGGAAACAACTCAAACTGATGAATGCCTAAAGAAAATGTGGTATACCCATACACTAAAAAGGAATGAAATGAATACTAAACATGGATGAATCTTGGAAACATTATGCCAAGTGAAAGAAGCCAGATACAAAATGATCACATATTATATGATTCCGTTTTTATAAAATGTCCAAAACAGGCAAATCCACAGAGAGATTAAGTAGATTAGTCGTTGGTAGGAGCTGGGAGGAAGGAGAGAGCAGGAGTGACTGAAAAATGGGTACAAGATTTCTTTTTGGGATGAAAATATAAAACTAGATAGTAGTGATGGCTGCACAATTTGTGAATATACTAAGAACCAATGAATTGTACATTTTGAAAAGGTGATTATTGTTGTATGTGAATTATGTACCAATAAAGCTGTTATTTAAAAAACAAACACAGGCTAGGTATGGTGGCTCACGCCTGTAACCCCAGCACTTTGGGAAGGATCATGAGGTCAGGAGTTCCAAGACCGGCCCGGCCAACATGGTGAAACCCTGTCTCTACTAAAAATACAAAAATTACCCTGTATGGTGGCGGGAGCCTGTAATCCCAGCTACTCAGGAGGCTGAGGCAAGAGAATCGCTTGAAACTGGAAGGTGGAGGTTGCAGTGAGCCAAGATCGCGCCACTGCACTCCAGCGTGTGCAACAAGAGTGAAACTCTGTCTCAAAATAAAATAAAATAAAATAAATTTTAAAATAATAAAAAAAAGTATGGCCAGGCGTGGTGGCTCATGCCTGTAATCCCAGCACTTTGGGAGGCCAAGGCGGGCGGATCACAAGGTCAGGAGATCGAGAACATCCTGGCTAACATGGTAAAACTCCGTCACTATTAAAAATACGAAAACATTAGCCGGGTGTGGTGGTGTGGTGACGGGCACCTGTAGTCCCAGGTACTCGGGAGGCTGAGGCAGGAGAATGGTATGAACCCGGGAGGCAGAGCTTGCAGTGAGCTGAGATCGCGCCACTGCACTCCAGCCTGGGCGGCAGTGCGAGACTCCATTTCAAAACAAACAAACAAAAAAACCTAACTATGCCAAGTATTCAAGTATTCAACCTATACAATCAGTAAAATATTTTTCTCAATGAAAACAATTTTTTTTTTTTTTTTTTTTGAGACAAGAGTCTCACTCTGTTGCCCAAGCTGGAGTGCAGATGATCTTGGCTCACTGCAACCTCTGCCTCCCAGGTTCAAGCGATTCTCCTGCCTTAGCCTCCCAAGTAGCTGGGAATACAGGTGCGTGCCACCACCCCTGGCTAATTTTTGTATTTTTAGTAGAGACGAGGTTTCACCATGTTGATCAGGCTGGTCTTGAACTCCAGAACTCAGGCCAGGTTTCCGGCCAGGCACGGTGGCTCACGCCTGTAATCCCAGCACTTTGGGAGGCCAAGGTGGGCGGATGACCTGAGGTCAGGAGTTCGAAACCAGCCTGGCCAACATGGTGAAACCCCGTCTCCGCTAAAAACATAAAAATTAGCCGGGGGTGGTGGCACATGCCTGTAATCCCAGTACTCGGGAGGCTGAGGCAGGAGAATCGCTTGTACCTGGGAGGTGGAGGTTGCACCATTGCACTCTAGCCTGGGCAACAAGAACAAAACTCAGTCTCAAAAAAACAAACAAACAAAACAAAAACAAAAAAAATTATTTCCTTGCATATATTTTTCCTTTTCTCAGGCAATAAACATTTATAGCTGTACCTTAATGTCTGCAAATACCAAAAATTCAGTATTAATCCATTTGCCAGTAGCAACTGGGGCTTAAAACAACAAAGATAATTAGAAAAATAATGTTCCTGAAGAACACTTTTATATAATCATGTATATCAATATAGCTTAGTAAATACTATTCATCTGATGAATACAATTTACAAAGGAAAAGTAAATCTAATAGCACCCTATCTTTTTACAAATGACTCTATCCATTTTCTCTTTCAGATCTGAGCCAGTTCTTGAAAACCATGACGCTGCTTTGAATTTGCTTATAATGCTCAGAGTTACTGTTCTTAAAATATTTCTCATCTTCAGAAAATTAAGCAAAAGCGAAGTGTGGAAAACAAAATTGCAAGTGCCTGGAGATTATCTATGTCATTTACAAAGGGAAAATACTTAGACAGATGTCCCTCAGGCCTCGTAGAATCTAAATTCGGGCACTAAATGACATGAGCCATGATAAGATGTCCTAATGAAACAAGACAGACCACCGTTGTTACTGAACAGTGACATGGTGGATAAAGTTTCACCTAATTAGGTGAGCTCCAGTGAAGAAAAAATTCGGTGGTAGCATTGTTCAATAACAACAGTAACCAAGATCTAGAAATCACTATCAAAATGAAGACTAAACATAAATTTACTAATCTCCATATAAAACTTGTTATATTAAAAAAAAGACTTGTCTAAGCTTGGTTATCAACTTTAAAAAGTGAAACCTAAAGGTTTAAAAATACGTTTTCACAATAAATGCCTTGTTCATGTTTTATGCTTCTGAAAACTATTTGCTTGTTCAAAGTAGGGTACATACAGAGCTAAATTTTTTTTTTTTAATTTTGTTAGTATTGACATTTTAAGATACTTAAAATCAGAATGAAATTTATAATAAGACACAACATTAAAGGACTTTTACCATTTATTAATAATAAAAATAGCTAATTATTTTTGCTTGCTATGTTTGAGGATAAGCCCCTCTCCTTTTTTTAACTCTCAACAGGCCCATGCTAGGTGCTAGGATGATGATCCTGTCACTGCAGACAGACTGGCGTGTCTGAGGCCATGTGACTGAGATGCTTCAGACATGACAATCTAACCCAAGTGTGTCTGACTCCAAAGCTTAAGTTTCTACTCAGATAGTTCAGGAACAAAACAGTGCTAAAGTTTATGAACATTTAAAAAAAAAAACCCCAACTATTCAAGTTCTTCATCTTGATGAAACTACAGGAAATAATCTTTACCCAAAAATTATCAGATGGGTAAATCAAACTTTTTTTTTATAATGAAAGAACTCACTTCATACATATAATATACACATACCTTTGAAAAATAAAACATTGTAAGTGTGACATAAAAGGACGAATTAGTAGATATTAATCATAAAATCCAAAGATGAATGTACTCACAGCCTAGCCTGCCACCACGCAAAACATTTCCTACTAAAGAAAGGAAATTAAAAATGAAAACTTTAATGCCTTCCTTCCCACTCTTTGAGTTCCCACTCTTTTATGAATGTGGTTTGGGTCCTGAGATTTGGATCTGCTCAGATACCAGAAGAGCCCTTATAAAACCCGTCTACAATCTGTAGAATTTCAATATCATTCCTTTTGAAGACACTACTGATTAAAACATTAGGCTGCATATGAGTTTGCATATTTCTATGACCATAATTTCTACTCTTCCAAACAACAACCTATATTATGGAGAATGACTGAATTTCTCAATGTTAATATTGTCAGGTACCTGTTTTCACAAAGGGAGAAGAACGAATATTTTCTTGGCAGCTACTAGACAATCATACACCAGTTGATTTCGTCCTCATGGCAACCTCAGAGACATCAACTGGGATGGCCTTCAGATGACAATTCTTTCTCCTCTTCTCTGGGCTTCACATTTGGGCAAGTTCCCAGGGGTCATGCTTATTTTACATGGCCCATCCCTCGTGCCATGCTGACTCAACTAAGAAAAACACTTGGTGAAAACTGTTCTTCATTATACAAATATTTATTGAGCACCTACTACCTGCCAGGCACTGGAGATTCGGCACTGACAAAATGGACAGGGTTCTGCCCTTATGGAATTCTTACTATACAGTTGGGAAAAAGAGACTAAATAAATAGGCAAAACATATAGTATAGTAGGTGGTACTATATAGTATGGAAAAAAATTAAGCAGATAAAGGAGACTGGGAATGGGGCAATTTTAGTTTTGAATAGGTGGTCAGAAAAAGCCTTACTGCTGAAGGATAATTCTAAGTTGGAAGGGGAACAAAAGCCTCACTGAAGGAGGAGAAAGAATGAGCCATAATGACAGCTTCAAGGAAGAGCATCCAGGCAAAGGGAACAAGTGCAAAGGCCCTGAGGCAGAATGAATGCCTGAAGAGACTGAGAATCAATAAGGAGTCCAGCTTGACCGAAGCAGGGAAATCAAAGGGAGAGGAGTAGGAAATGAGAGATAAGCTACTAATTAGGCTTTTTCTCAGAAGGATATTAGAAGCCCTTGGAGGGTTTTAAGTAAGAAGTGGCATATTTTGCCATAAAGATTTACAAGTTCACTGTGGCTGCTTTGTTGAGAACAGACTGAGCGGGGGAACAAGCACAGAATTAGAAAGACCTAGACATGGTGGCACAGGCCTGTAGTCCCAGCTACTTGGGAGGCTGAGGTGGTAGGATCCCTTGAGCCCGGGAGTTTGAGGCTGCAGTGAACTATGATCCTGCTACTGTACTCCAGCCTGGGCAAGAGAATGAGAAATCGTCTATTAAAAAAAACAAAACAACAAAACAACCAAATAAAACAACAACAACAAAAAGGAACAAAATAGGAAGGAGCCTCAGGAGGCTAATATAAAAATCCAGGAGAGAATGAGAACCCTAGAGATAATGCAAAATAGAACCTGCGTACACTGTAAAGGTAGCTCTGACAAGATTTGATGATGGAGTGGATGTGGACTGTGAGAAAGGTCATGCCCTAGAGAGAAAGCCTACCACACCTGCTGCCAAGGTCCCCAAAACTTCCCTGTTTCTGCCCCATCTGAAGATCTGGTTGTTAGGCTATCCCTCCAGAGTCCTTCCAATAAACCCCCTTTTGAGAGGTTAGAAAACAACAGTTGGTTTCTGCCACTTGAGACCAAAAGGAACTTATAACCGCTACAATTATTATCATTTTACAAAGAGAAACCTGAGGTGTAAAAAAGGCTCAGTACTTATCCCAGACCCACAGTTACTTGTAGTAGAGTTCAGATACGAACACCAGTCTGACTGGCTCCTAAGCCTACACTTATTCCATTAAAGCACACTGCTTCGAAGGCCTTGAGTAGTCCTCTACCTGCCAACGGGTACAGAGAGCTTAAAACAAAAACAAGGGGGAGGGGCAGGGAAAAAAGGCCAGCAACAATCAGGCTTCAGTCCCAGCAACTTCCCTAGGGAGGGACGCGTGAAAAGCAGGAATCATCCTATTACGGACAACGCCCCTCCTTTCTCACCACCCCACCAGGTCAAGAGCCTCAGCTCCTCTGTTCAGCAAACACGGGAAAGCCCCAGCTCCATGAAGTTGAAAGCTCTGGCTACAGAAGAGGAGAGAAAATGGGGCCAAATTGGCAGATCACCTTTCCTTTTGTTTTATCATCTTTCTACACTACTGCAAAATCATCTTCTCTCTCTTCTCAAAAATAGTGTTGTTATTGGCTTAGCACTCAGGATGTTCTCACAAGGACTCATATTTTGACACAAAAATAAACATTCAATAAACATTCACATTAGTCCTTTTTTTTTTTAAAATAGACAGGGTCTCACTCTGTTACCCAAGCCGGAATGCAGTGGTGCAATTATGGTTCACTGCACCCTCAACTTCCTAGGCTCAAACTATCCTCCCACCTCAGCCTCACAAGTAGCTGGGACCAGCACACATACCACCATGCCCAGGAATTTTTTTTTTTTTTTTTTTTTTTTTTTTGTAGAGACAGGGTGGCCTCACTATGATGCCCAGGCTGGTCTCCAACTCCTAGTCCCAAGTGATCCTCCCACCTCAGCTTCCCAAAGTGCTGGTATTACAAGTGTGAGCCACTGCACCCGGCCCTAGTCCTTTTAGAAGAAAAGCTTACATTAGAAGCTGCAAACTTAAGACGACCCTACATAGCTGCCTCAATTTTTTTCTATAGTCACTAAAGTTGTTTGTGGGGAAAAAAGGGATAACTTTTTGTTTTTCTTGTAATTTGAGTTAGTAAGCAAGAAAGTGATTGCTTCTTAGTCCTTTTGAAAGCATTCAATTAAAAGGGTTATGTTGAGATTTCAAATTTAAACTATCAAAAAGATCAGTCATAAAATCTTAGAGCCAGATTAGAACCTAATCTATCCAACACTCTTTCCCCATTTTGTAGATGAGGAAGTAGAAGCCCAGAGAAGGAAATAATTTGTCAAGGTTAATAAATCATCTTGGTAACAAAATGAAGACTAAAATCCAGGCTGATTCTCATCCCTGCATGACACATCCTTGTCAGTATTCAGTTACCTTGTTCACTGAATATTAAAGGAGGTCTGTAAAATGTCTAGCAAAAGCACGACATACCATACTCTCTCAAATCTAATTTCCTCTTCCTTTTTAATTTCAGTACCTGATAATAATAGGCACTGAAAAAGTTGGGAAGCCTCCCCCCAACTTTTAAAATTGTAGAAATGAACTGAAATTAAGTCACAAAAGAGACCCAAAATTGACACAGGAACATATCAAGTGCGAATTATAAATACAGAGGAGCACCAGGCACAGTGGCTCACGACTATAATCCCAGCACTTTGGGAGGCTGAGGTGGGCGGATCACCTGAGGTTGGGAGTTCTAGACCAGCCTAACCAACATCGAGAAACCCCATCTCTACTAAAAATACAAAATTAGCTGGGCGTGGTGATGCCTGCCTGTAAGCCCAGATACTCGGGAGGCTGAGGCAGGAGAATTGCTTGAACCCAGGAGGCAGAGGTTGCGCTGAGCTGAGATTACGCCATTGCACTCCAGCCTGGGCAACAAGAGCAAAATTCCATCTCAAAAAAAAATTTTTTTAATAAATAAATAAAGAGGAGCTGACCACAAAATAGATCTATAATATGATTTGAAAACATAAGAGGGCCCCCATTGTCTCAGCCCAAAATCTCCTTAAGCTGATAAGCAACTTCAGCAAAGTCTCAGGATACAAAATCAATGTACAAAAATCACAAGCATTCTTATACATCAATAACAGACAAACAGAGAGCCAAATCATGAGTGAACTCCCATTCACAATTGCTTCAAAGAGAATAAAATACCTAGGAATCCAACTTACAAGGGATGTGAAGGACCTCTTCAAGGAGGACTACAAACCACTGCTCAAGGAAATAAAAGAGGATACAAACAAATGGAAGAACATTCCATGCTCACGGGTAGGAAGAATCAATATCGTGAAAATGGCCATCCTTCCCAAGGTAATTTACAGATTCAATGCCATCCCCATCAAGCTACCAATGACTTTCTTCACAGAATTGGAAAAAACTACTTTAAAGTTCATATGGAACCAAAAAAGAGCCCGCATCGCCAAGTCAATCCTAAGCCAAAAGAACAAAGCTGGAGGCATCACACTACCTGACTTCAAACTATATTACAAGGCTACAGTAACCAAAACAGCATGGTACTGGTACCAAAACAGAGATATAGATCAATGGAACAGAACAGAGCCGTCAGAAATAATGCCACATATCTACAACTATCTGATCTTTGACAAACCTGACAAAAACAAGAAATGGGGAAAGGATTCCCTATTTAATAAATGGTGCTGGGAAAACTGGCTAGCCATATGTAGAAAGCTGAAACTGGATCCCTTCCTTACACCTTATACAAAAATCAATTCAAGATGGATTAAAGACTTAAATGTTAGACCTAAAACCATAAAAACCCTAGAAGAAAACCTAGGCGTTACCATTCAGGACATAGGCATGGGCAAGGACTTCATGTCTAAAACACCAAAAGCAATGGCAACAAAAGCCAAAATTGACAAATGGGATCTAATTAAACTAAAGAGCTTCTGCACAGCAAAGGAAACTACCATCAGAGTGAACAGGCAACCTACAAAATGGGAGAAAATTTTCACAACCTACTCATCTGACAAAGGGCTAATATCCAGAATCTACAATGAACTCCAACAAATTTACAAGAAAAAAACAAACAACCCCATCAAAAAGTGGGTGAAGGACATGAACAGACACTTCTCAAAAGAAGACATTTATGCAGCCAAAAAACACATGAAAAAATGCTCACCATCACTGGCCATCAGAGAAATGCAAATCAAAACCACAATGAGATACCATCTCACACCAGTTAGAATGGCAATCATTAAAAAGTCAGGAAACAACAGGTGCTGGAGAGGATGTGGAGAAATAGGAACACTTTTACACTGCTGGTGGGACTGTAAACTAGTTCAACCCTTGTGGAAGTCAGTGTGGCGATTCCTCAGGGATCTAGAACTAGAAATTCCATTCGACCCAGCCATCCCATTACTGGGTATATACCCAAAGGACTATAAATCATGCTGCTATAAAGACACATGCACACGTATGTTTATTGCGGCATTATCCACATTAGCAAAGACTTGGAACCAACCCAAATGTCCAACAATGATAGACTGGATTAAGAAAATGTGGCACATATACACCATGGAATACTATGCAGCCATAAAAAATGATGAGTCCATGTCCTTTGTAGGGACATGGATGAAATTGGAAGTCATCATTCTCAGTAAACTATCGCAAGAACAAAAAACCAAACACCGCATATTCTCACTCATAGGTGGGAATTGAACAATGAGAAAACACGGACACAGGAAGGGGAACATCACACTTCGGGGACTGTTGTGGGGTGGGGGGAGGGGGGAGGGATAGCATTGGGAGATATACCTAATGCTAGATGACAAGTTAGTGGGTGCAGCGCACCAGCATGGCACTTGTATACATATGTAACTTACCTGCACATTGCGCACATGTACCATAAAACCTAAAGTATAATAATAATAATAATAATAAAATAAAAATAAATAAAAATAATTAAAAAAAAAAAAGAAAACATAAGAGGGCTCCATAAATACCAACAAGACCCTGGAAAATGTAAGCTAAGTGACAATATTTGTTAAAAATAAGTAAGTCCAAGGCATTTAGTTGGGATATAATTGAGGTATCATAAAATTAAGAAATAAATATGCCGCTTTTGAGTGAAAAAAATAAGCTAACAGGACAGATTGCTAGGACAACAGGTAAAAAAACCAAGACCTTCCCATGCACATCTGGATATATGGTCACCCAATACAAATCATGCCTATGAAAAACTACATTGTTTCATCCACAAGACAATCCCAAGAGATGAGGATCAAAAAGCCACTTTTCTTTTTTTCTTTTTTTTTTTTTTGGAGACGGAGTTTTGCTCTTGTCACCCAGGCTGGGGTGCAGTGGCATAGTCTCAGCTCACTGCAACCTCCACCTCCTGGATTCAAGCAATTCTCCTACCTCAGCCTCCCAAGTAGCTGGGACTACAGGCACCCACCACCACGCCCGGCTAATTTTTGTATTTTTAGTAGACACAGGGTTTCGCCATGTTGACCAGGCTGGTGTCCAACTCCTGACCTCAGGTTATCTGCCCTTCTTGGCCTCCCAAAGGGCTGGGATTAGAAGAAGCGTGAGCCACCGCACCCAGCCAAAGCCACAAACTTTTATAAAATCAAGTCTAAAAAGAAAACACCAAAACCCCACAGAATACATTTCTTTGTTCATAAAAATTCACCCTAACTACCTATTTCACCGGTAGCTCACGCCTGTAATCCCAGCACTTTGGGAGGCCGAGGCAAGTGGATCACGAGGTCAGGAGTTCAAGACCAGCCTGGCCAACATGGTGAAACCCCATTTCTACCAAAAATACAAAAAATTAACCAGGCGTGGTGGCACACGCCTGTAATCCCAGCTACTGGGGAGGCTGAGGCAAGACAATCACTTGAACCTGGGAGGCGGAGGTTGCAGTGAGCTGAGATAGCGCCATTGCACTCCAGTCTGGGAGACAGAGCAAGACTCCGTCTCGAGAAAAAAAAAGTATTTCCTAATCCTTCCTGCATTGAATAGGAACAAGGAAAAGAACCATTTATGACATGCAAATGAATGAGGTAGGTCATATCATGCCCACATTACAGATGGAGCAGCAGACTCAAGAGATGCTTGACACCTTGCTGGGGATCAGAATCTAAACCCAGCGATGACCCCAAAAGCCTACTATATATCACATTGCCCATAAGGGTCCCCAAATCTCTTAGAACAGGGACAATTTGGCTGGGCACAGTGGCTAACACCTGTAATCCCAGCACTTTGGGAGGCTGAGGCAGGCGGATCACGAGGTCAGGAGATCGAGACCATCCTGGATAACACGGTGAAACCCCGTCTCTACAAAAAATACAAAAAAAATAAGCTGGGCGTGGTGTCGGGCGCCTGTAGTCCCAGCTACTTGGGAGGCTGAGGCAAGAGAATCGCTTGAACCCAGGAGGCAGAGGTTGCAGTGAGCTGAGATCGCGCCACTGCACTCCAGCCTGGGTGACACAGAGAGACTCTGTCTCAAAAAAAACAAAACAAAACAAACAAACAAAAAAAAAACTGGGACAGTTTGGCAGTCCACTGCTCTCCCTCCATCAAGGTGAGCTGGACAGTGTTATTCTCAAAGGAGAAGGGGAGGGGTGGAGAAGAAGGGAGGGCAGTGTTCACGTACAACTTGCACACTGGACCTAGCTTTGGTCTACATTTTGCTTCCTTCACACAAGGCCAGACAAAACTCACGGGCTCTGGACCCCACCTTGTCACCAAGATCTTATACCTGGGGAATCAACTGACCTTGGAAATTCTAAACCCCAGAACCAAATTTCAACCATCAAAATTATTCAGTCTAGCAGTCTTCCTCCTCCTTGGCTGCCACCTCCAACAATAACAGTAATAGCACCCACTTATTGACATTTACTATATGCTAGACTTTGTGCTGATCACTTTCCATGTATAACAACTTTGAAGCCTGCCAGAAATCCTGTTTTTTAAAGTATCTTTCTTATTTTTACAAATTAATATACATACACTTTAAAAAAAAAAGTCAACCAATACAGGAAATAAAACATAGCCCCCTAATGACCAACACTTTAAACAGCAGGCACATACATATCCTTTCAAACCCTTTCTACACCACAAAACACTTTCCTTCCTTTTTCACAATGAGGCCACATGAAGTAGAATGTTAGTTTTCCAGCTAACAATATGTTTTGTCAGCTGAAAAATATTCTATCTCATTCTTTTTTTTTTGAGATGCAGTCTCGCTGTCGCCAGACTGGAGTGCAGTGGCGCGATCTCGGCTCATTGCGACCTCCACCTCCCAGGTTCAAGCAATTCTCCTGCCTCAGCCTCCCGAGTAGCTGGGACTACAGACGCGTGCAACCACGCCCAGCTAATTTCTGTATTTTTAGTAGAGACGGGATTTCACCCAGTTGGCCAGGGTGGTCTCAATCTCCTGACCTTGTGATCCGCCCGCCTCGGCCTCCCAAAGTGCTGAGATTACATGCATGAGCCACCGTCCTCAGCCTCCTAAAGTGCTGGGATTACAGGCATGAGCCACTGTGCCCAGCCCTCATTCTCTTTTTTAAGGCTATTTCTCTATATGATCACATCATAATTTATTTAGAGACAGGCATTATTAGGCTGGGCACGGTGGCTCATGCCTGTAATCCCAGCACTTTGGGAGGCTGAGGTAGGCGGATCACGAGGTCAGGAGTTCGAGACTAGCCTGGCCAATATGGTGAAATCCCGTCTCTACTAAAAAAATACAAAAATTAGCTAGACGTGGTGGCGCGCACCTGTAGTCCCAGCTACTCCGGAGGCTGAGGCACGAGAATCGTTTGAACTGGGAGGTAGAGGTTGCAGTGAGCCGAGATCACGCCACTGCACTCCAGCATGGGCGACAGAGTGAGACTCCCGTCTCAAAAAAAAAAAAGGAGACTGCAAATTAGTGTCTTTAAGTCCACAGTGCATATTATCATGTGGGTATATAATAAAAGGTAATAAATATTTGTTGTATGTCACTTTCTTTGTACTACATTTATCTTCCCTACTGGGCCATCACATCTTTCACAATGCCCTGGCATTTAGTCAGAGCACAAACATATTTGTTGACAGCACAAGCATATCTTGTTTTATTGTGCTTTGCTTTATTGAGTTCTGCAGATATTGCTTTTTTTTTTTTACAAATTGAGGGGCTGTGGCAACCCTGTGTCAAGCAAGTCTACTAGTGCCATTTTTCCAACAGCATGTGCTCACCCATGAGTCACAATTCTCTCAATATTTCAAACTTTTTCATTATTATTATATTTATTATGGTGACCTGTGATCAGTGGTCTTTAATGTTACTATTGTAATTGCTTTGGGACACCACAAACAGCACCCACTTAGAACAGCAAACTTAATTGGTAAGTGTGGTATGTGTTCTGACTGTTCCACCAACTGGCCATTCCCCCATTTCTCTCCCTTTCTCGAGCCTCCCTATTCCCTCAGACACAACATTATTGAAATCAGGCCAATTAATAACTCTACAATGGCCTCTGAGTGCTCAAGTGAAAGGAAAGTGACCATGTCTGTCACTTTAAATCAAAAGCTAGAAATGATTAAGCTTAAGAGGAAGGAATGTCAAAAGCTGAGATAGGCTGAAAGCTACGTCTCTTGCCAAGTTGTGAATGCAAAGGAAAACTTCCTAAAATAAATTAAAAATGCTACTCCAGTGAACACACAAATGATAAGAGCCTGAAACAGCCTTAGTATTGATATGGAGAAAGTTTTAGTAGTCTGGATCAATAAAACCAGCTACAACATTCCCTTATGCCAAAGCCTAATCCAGAGCAAGGCCCTCTCTTCAATTCTATGAAGGCTGAGAAAGGTTTGGAAGCTGCAAAAGAAAGTTGGAAGCTAGCAGACGTTGGTTCATGAGCTTCAAGGAAAGAAGTCATCTCTGTATCATAAAAGTGCAAGGTGAAAGAACAAGTAATGACAGAAAAGCTGCAGCAAGTTATCCAGAAGATCTAGCTACAATCACTGACGAAGGTGACTACACTAAACAACACTGTAGACAATGGTTTTTTCTTTTCCTCTGTTTTTTTTGAGACAGAGTCTCGCTGTATCGCCAAGGCTGGAGTACAGTGGCACAATCTCAGCTCACTACAACCTCCACCTCCCGGGTCCAAGTGATTCTCATGCCTCAGCCTCCAGAGTAGCTGAAATTACAGGTGCCCGCCACCAGGCCCGGCTAATTTTTATATTTTTATTTTTATTATTATTTTTAATTTTTGTATTTTTAGTAGAGACAGGTTTCACCATGTTGGACAGGCTTGTCTCAAACTCCTGACCTCAGGTGATCCACCTGCCTCGGCCTCCCAGTGTTGGGATTACAGGAGCAAGCCACTACACTCGGCCAAACATAACTTATATGCACTGAGAAACCAAAAAATTTGTGTGACTCACTTTATTGCGATTATTTGCTTTATTAAAGTAGTCTGGAACCAAACTCGCAACATCTCCAAAGTAAGCCTTTATAGATTTAACACCCAGGATATAACTACTTCCTGCTCAGCCCAGGCCACTTGGCCTTTCTGGATCTCAGGATGCATACACAATTCAAACTTGAAACCCACCTGCTTCACCAGGAGCTTCCCTAACAGGGCTTTCACATAAAGAGGTCTACTCAGGTATTATCACGAGAAGTCAGCATTACAAAGGATCTTAGCAGTTATTAGTCCGGATTTCTCCTCGCTTTATAGTAGAGAGATCATAAATTATGGTTTTATGACAAACTAATAAAGCTTCAAATCACAAGAAACACATTGAAAACTTCAAAACAAAAGTACAAAGCAGTTAAGTTTAGATTATGGTAGGTATAGGCCATGCACAGTGGGGAAGCTAGGAGGTTGAGACCAGCCTGGGCAACACAGCTAGACCCTGTCTCTACCAAAAAAAAAAAAAAAAAAAAAAGAGCCGGGCGCGGTGGCTCATGCCTGTAATCCCAGCACTTTGGGAGGCCAAGGCGGGCAGATCACAAGGTCAGGAGATCGAGACCATCCTGGCTAACAAGGTGAAACCCTGTCTCTACTAAAAATACAAAAAAAATTAGCTGGGCATGGTGGCACGCACCTGTAGTCCCAGCTACCAGGGGAGGCTGAGGCAGGAGAATGGCATGAATCTGGGAGGCGGAGCTTGCAGTGAGCGGAGATCGCGCCACTGCACTCCAGCCTGGGTGACAGAGCGAAACTCCATCTCAAAAAAAAAAAGCCAAAAAAAGTAGATTAAGGCTGGGCGCGGTGGCTCACGCCAGTAATCCCAGCACTTTGGGAGGCTGAGGCAGGTGGATCATGAGGTCAGGAGATCGAGACCATCCTGGCTAACACGGTGAAACCTCATCTCTATTAAAAATACAAAAAATTAGCCAGGTGTGGTGGCAAGTGTGGTGGCACGTGCCTGTAGTCCCAGCTACTCAGGAGGCTGAGGCAGGAGAATGATGTGAACCTGGCAGGTGGAGCTTGCAGTGAGCGGAGATCGCGCCACTGCACTCCAACCCAAGCAACAGAGAGAGACTCCAAAAAAAAGATTATACTAGGTACTTTTTGGGGTGGAGAGTGGAATGTGAAGGTAATGAGATTTTGCAAAAATCTAAATGTGTAGTAGAGCCTCCAAAAAACATTGAGAAACCCATTTCTTATCTCATGGTAGTATAAAATTTTGGTTTTAGTAATTCCTAGCACCAGACTTCTCCTCTGAATATTAGCCAATACATCATAAACTGCTAGAAACA
This sequence comes from Pongo pygmaeus, assembly GCF_028885625.2. Taxonomy (NCBI): domain Eukaryota; kingdom Metazoa; phylum Chordata; class Mammalia; order Primates; family Hominidae; genus Pongo; species Pongo pygmaeus. The sequence continues at coordinate 102,934,023 of NC_072388.2, forward strand.
GTTACAGTATGATATAGTATAGATATACAGATTTAGATATGATATAGTATATCATTAACCATAAAGCTTCAGCTTAAGAGACTTCAATAACAATTGGTTGTCACCTAACAAAAAAAGCTAACAAAACACTGAGGTTCATTTTTCCATTACATTTAATCATGGAACTTATCTACTGTGACTTTATTACCAAAAGTATAAGCAGCTACTATTGTTATTATAAAAACAGCATTTTCCTCTCCTAGTTATCCCACAGAAGCCTTAGTATCTAATTACTAGCAACTCTCGAAAAGGACGAGAAACCAATTGGACCATAAGGTATTCTCTACTAAGAGTGATTTTTAAGAGTTTGTTCAATTCCACAGGCAAATAACCAACCACATAAAGAGACTAAAATTGGGCTCTAAGGTTTTTGTTTTAAGGCAAGACATGGCAGTATAAAAAGCACGGCCGGGTGCGGTGGCTCATGCCTGTAATTCCAGCACTGTAGGAGGCCGAGGCGGGTGGATCACCCAAGGTCAGGAGTTCGAGACCAGCCTGGCCAACATGGTGAAACCCCGTCTCTACTAAAAATACAAAAAAAATTAGCCGGACATGGTGGCAGGCGCCTGTAATCCCAGCTACTTGGGAGGCAGAGGCAGGAGAGTCACTTGAACCCCGGAGGCGGAGATTGCAGTGAGCCGAGATCAAACCATTGCACTCCAGCCTGGGCAACAAGAGCGAAACTCTGTCTCCAAAAAAAAAAAAAAGTGCAAGAAGCCAAAACCCATAGTGTAAGGCAGTGTTACCTTTTATGTAACATAAATTGGTTACATTTACAGGATCACTCATTCATTCATTTAGGAAAATTTTACTCAGCCCAGCTTGGCCCTGGGCCAGGCTCTGAGCCAACTTCTGCCCTCAGTCAACTTGGAGCAGACACAGAGAAAGGACAGCAGAAAACTACAGTACAGAACTGCAGAGTGCCATGAGACCCCACAGAAGGGCTGCCTGCTCCAACAGGAAAGACTTCCCAAAGGACGCCATGAAGGCTAAGAGAGAAAGGAGTAAGCCACAGATGGAATGAGAGGGTGGGCAGATTATGTCCCAAGAAGACAGGATAGACTCGAAACAGCAGGGCTAGACTGCTAATCAACGGCAGATGAAAGCAGGACTGAAGAATCCCCCATTAGGAGCTGCTTTCTTCTGTGCCAAAAACTTGACATTCAAATAACTTCACAGAAGATCTGGTTATTTCCAGCCATGCATCTTCATTCTATGAGGTGATAAAGGTCCTCCTCTTACCTGTCTTCCAGGTACTAAATAGTAATCTTTTTATATTTTTATTTTACTTTTGCTACTCTTTTCTACTCTATTAACAAAGAAGTGGAAACTCTCAAAATAATCCAGTGTGTTAAATACACTGACTGCAAAAAAAGATAAAACTATGAAGTGTCCCCAGACATAGTAGGATTCTAAAGTGTTTCAGAGAGTGGCTTAATTTTAACAGTATTAATTAAATGCTGATAAAAATCCTCTCAAAATTTTTCTAATTTTAATTATAAATCTAAATCCTTTAATTAATCACACTACTGCTGTGGTTGTTAATGTTGCAGCGAACAAGGAAACTAGTTACCTAAAGATATCAATTAGAAAGCATCCTCACAAAATATTACCTAAAGTTACCTAAAGACATCAATTAGAAAGCATCCTCACAAAATGACACTTCAACATTTTTTTCTTCACCTGTGAAAACTTGTGAAATGCCTATGTGAAATTAAGCAATCTCTAAAGCAAGAATGTCTTTGAACTATAGTGAATCAAAATAATTTAATGTTTTTAAAAAAAAATTTTTTTAATACAGACAAGCTCTTTCCATGTTGTTACCCAGGCTGGTCTCAGACTCCTGGCCTCAAGCAACCCTCCTGCCTTGGCCTCCCAAAATGATGGGATTACAAGAGTGAGCCACCCATATCCAGCCTAACATTTTAAAGATAATAAATATTTTGAGGATAAAAACACACATCTATAGTGTATTTTATATTTATATTGTGTATAGTTACCATACACAAGGGTCTCACTATGCCACCTAGGCTGGAGTTCAGTGATACCATCACAGCTCAATGCAGCCTCAAACTCCTGGGCTCAGGCATTCCTCCCACCTCAGCCTCTAAAGTAGCTGGGGACTACAGGTGAGCACCACCACACCTGGCTAAATATTTTTTTTTAATTTTTTTTTTTAAACGGAGTCTCCCTCTGTCACCAGGCTGGAGTGCAGTGGCACGATCTCAGCTCACTGCAACCTCCACCTCCCGGGTTCACGCGATTCTCCTGAGTCAGCCTCCCAAGTAGCTGGGACTACAGATGCACGCCACCATGCCCAGCTAATTTTTGTATTTTTAGTAGAGACGGGGTTTCACTGTGTTGGCCAGGATGGTCTCCATCTCCTGACGTCATGATCCACCCACCTTAGCCTCCCAAAGTGCTGGGATTACAGGCATGAGCCACCACGCCTGGCCTGTATTTTTATTTTTATTTTATTTATTTATTTTTTTGAAATGAAGTCTCACTCTGTCGCCCAGGCTGGAGTGCTGTGGTGCAATCTCAGCTCACTGCAACCTCTGCCTCCCGAGTTCAAGTGATTATCTTGCCTTAGCCTCCCGAGTAGCTGGGATTACAGGCACACACCATCATGCCCAGCTAATTTTTGTATCTTTAGTACAGATGGGGTTTCACCAAGTTAGCCAGGCTGGCCTCAAACTCCTGACCTCAGGTGACCTCCCCACCTCAGCCTCCCAAACTGCTAGGATTACAGGCGTGAGCCACCGTGCCCAGCCTCTTATAGGTTCTTTCTATGTAACAACTCATTTAAAACTCGTAAAACCTAATGAGGTAGGTACTACTATGACCTCCATTTTATAGATGAGGAACCTGAGACACAGAGAAATTAAGTAACTCACCCAAGATTACAGGGCTAGGAAAAGACGGTGTTGAGATTCAAACCCAGATAGTCTGTTCCAAAATCTGTACTCTTTACTGCCTCCCAATAGTTTTCCAAACATACAAACCAAGTATTCATAACTGAAAACTACTATAATAAAACCCCAGCCATCTATAATCCTTAAGGAATTAATTCTTATGAATGGCAGCATTCTCTGAATGGCTGGGGATTTAACCCTTCCATCTCAGGCAAAATCTGAAATTGTGTTGTGCATATGACGGCCACTGGCACACATGGCTATTGAGAACCTGGGGTGTGGTTAAGCCAAATGAGTTGTGCCACATATGTAAAATATGTTCTAAAATTTGAGAGACTTAGTATTAAAAAAAAGAATGTAAACTACCCCCTAATTATGTTTCAATATTAACTACATACTCAAGTAGTTTTTTTTTTTTGAGACGAAGTTTCACTCTGTCGCCCAGGCTGGAGTGCAACGGCACGATCTTGGCTCACTGCAACCTCCGCCTCCCGAGTTCAAGTGATTCTTCTGCCTCGGCCTGCCGAGTAGCTGGGACTACAGGCGCGTGCCACCACGCCCAGCTGATGTTTTGTATTTTTAGTAGAGACGGGGTTTCACCATGTTAGCCAGGATGGTCTCGATCCCCTGACCTCATGATCTGCCCACCTTGACCTCCCAAAATGCTGGGATTACCGGCATGAGCCACTATGCCCGGCCTCAAGTAATATTTTTTATATAATGAGTTAAATAAAATATATTAAAATTAATTTCAACTTCATTCTTTTACCTTTTTTTTTTTTTTTTTTTTGAGGCAGAGTCTCACTCTGTCACCCAGGCTGGAGTGCAGTGGTGCGATCTCAGCTCACTGCAATCTCTGCCTCCCAGGTTCAAGTGATTCTCGTGCCTCAGCCTCCCCAGTAGCTGGCATTACAGGTGCCTGTCACCACACCCGGCTAATTTTTGTATTATTAGTACAGACAGGGTTTCCCCATGTTGGCCAGACTAGTCTCTAACTCCTGACCTCAAGTGATCCATCCGCCTCAGCCTCCCAAAGTGCTGGGATTATAGGCGTGAGCCACCACGCTCGACCTCTTTCGCCTTTTTAAAGTGGCTCCTGGAAAATTTTAAATTGTGGCCGGGAGCAGTGGCTCACGCCTATAATCCCAGCACTTTGGGAGGCCAAGGCGAGTGGATCACTTGAGGACAGGAGTTCAAGACCAACCTGGCCAACATGGTGAAACCTCGTCTCTACTAAAAGTACAAAAATTAGCCAGGCATGGTGACACATGGCTGTAGTCCCAGCTACGTGGGAGGCTGAGGCAGGAGAATTGCTTGAACCTGGGAGGTGGAGGTTGCAGTGAGCCGAGACCATGCCACTGTACTCCAGCCTGGGTGACAGAGCAAGAATCCATCACCAAAAAAAAAAAAAAAAAAAAATTAGCTAGGGATGGTGGTGTGCACCTGTAGTCCCAAGCTACTCAGGAGGCTGAGGCAGGAGGATTGTTTGAGTCCAGGAGTTTAAAGTTACAGTAAGTGTCACTGCATTCCAGCCTGGGCAGCAAAGCAAGACCCTATCTCTTAAAAAAAAAAGTTATGTTTCTATTGCACACAGTCATCTAAAATGTATGCAGTTGCTTCTCCATCACTGATGTCATTCACCGCTTTCCTGACGACTCAGTCATCCTGAGGAACTTTAACTACTACCCTATGTGTCATCTGTCATCTGTGACTGTGACAACTGTTGGGATGACTAAGGCCAGGCTGCCCACCTTCAGACCTCAACCTCAGGTTGTGCTTGAAGCTACACCTCTGTATGATTTCCAGCCTGAGACCACACTCTCCAGCCAGTCTGTCTGCCAACGACTACCCCTCTAGTAATCTCAGATGCAGCTTCTAATGACTTAGAAGCCTGGTAAATTAGAACTGTGTAACATGTAAGAATAAAGGTTATGTGAAGGATTGAGGAAGTCTACAAACTGAATTCAGTTTCAATGCCAAGTTCCTTGACAACTATTTTGATCACTCAGAGACCCTTCTCTGCCTTGACTATTCTAAGGGACTACTCTCTTCAACTCCAGACACTTAAAGGTATCAATTTTAACTTAAATTGGAGCACTTTACATCTCAGCTTAAGATCCATCAGCTGGGCATGGTGGCCCATGCCTATAATCCCAGCATCCCAGCACTTCGTGAGGCCAAGGGAGGGGGGCGTGCAGGAGGAAGAATCACCTGAGGTCAGAGTTCAAGACCAGCCTAGCCAACATGGTGAAACTTCGTCTCTACTAAAAATACAAATATTAGCTGGGCGTGATGATGAGCGCCTGTAATCCCAGCTACTTGGGAGGATGAGGCACAAGAATCGCTTGAACCTGGGAGGCAGCAGCTGCAGTGAGCCGAGATTGTGCCACTGCACTCCAGCCTAGGTGACAGAGCGAGATTATGTCTCCAAAAAGAAAAAAAAAAAAAAAAAGATCCATCAACAGTAGTTTCAGTTTGAGAAGATGCAGATGAAAACGTTCTGGATGTAGATGGTGATAACGGTTGCTAAACAATGCGCATGTACCTAATGCCACACAACTGTACACTTAAAAATGGCTAAGCTGGGCGCGGTGGCTCACGCCTGTAATCCCAGCACTTCGGGAGGCCGAGGCAGGCGGATCACGAGGTCAGAAGATCGAGACCACCCTGGCTAACACGGTGAAACCCCGTCTCTACTAAAAATACAAAAAATTAGCTGGGCAAGGTGGCGGGTGCCTGTAGCCCCAGCTACTCAGGAGGCTGAGGCAGGAGAATGGCGTGAACCCCAGGGGGCGGAGCCTGCAGTGAGCTGAAATCACGCCACTGCACTCCAGCCTGGGCGACAGCGAGGCTCCGTCTCAAAAAAAAAAAGGCTAAAATGGTAACTCATATTTTAACATAAAAATAATCCTTCGATATTTTCATATCTTTCTCAGGACCAGGTTCAAATTCTTATGTAGGTAATACACTTCCCTCACATCTGGCTTCTACCACTTTTTCCAGTCTCATCCCCTTCCTCTTACCTCCTTTGGCCTCATATCCTGGGCAACTTCCCTCTCAACATACCATGCTGATTCAGACCTCAACATTCTGCATGTCAATCCTTCTACCTGGCCAGGCGCGGTGGCTCATGCCTGTAATCCCAGCACTTTGGGAGGCCGAGGCGAGTGGATCACCTGAGGTCAGGAGTTTGAGACCAGCCTGGCCAACATGGTGAAACCCTGTTTCTACTAAAATACAAAAATTAGCTGGGTGTTGTTGTGCATACCTGTAATCCCCAGCTCCTGGGGAGGCTGAGGCATGAGAATCACTTGAACGCGGAAGGCAGAGGTTACAGTGAGACAAGATCGTACTACTGCACTCTAGCCTGGGTGACAGAGCGAGACTCCATCTCAAAAAAATAAAAAAATTAAAAATAAAATAAAATCCTTCTACCTAAAAGTCCTTCCCCATCACCTTCACTCCCTCTTCCTCAATCTTCCAAACCCCACTCAAATGCTGCCTTCTCTGTGAAACTTCCCAACATCCTGAGGTTGAGAAGACCTCTCTGCCACCGTACTCTGCTGCACCTTGTATCCTGACTTTTATCTTTTGGAATGGCATGTTTTAGTTACGTGATTGTTCTTGACAATCTGAGCTCACCGAAAGCAACGGCTGACCCACCCAGCACGTAAATGATGAATCCTAAAGGCGTGCTGAGTTCCTTCAGTAAGCAAGTACATGTTAAATGCCTACCAGAGACCAATAATGTCCTAAGTGCCAAGGATACTGCAGTGGGAAAAGAAACAAAACTCTGCTTTCATGGTGCTTCCACAAATAAACAGCAGGCTGATATAAGTACTACAAAGAGGAACTGGCTGGGCGTGGTGGCTCACACCTGTAATCCCAGCACTTTGGGAGGCCGAGGCGTGCAGATCACTTGAGGCCAGGCGTTCAAGACCAGCCTGACCAACATGGCAAAACCCCATCTCTACTAAAAATACAAAAAACTAGCTGGGCATGGTGGCACATGCCTGTGGTCCCAGCTGCTTGGGAGGCTGAGGCACGAGAATCACTTGAAACCACGAGGCAGAGGTTGCAGTGAGCCAAGATGACGCCAGTGCACTCCAGCCTCGGTGACAGAGCAAGCCTCTGTCTGAAAAACTAGTAAGTACTACAAAGAGGAATAAAGCACAGGAAGGGGAGGGGCATTCCACACAAGACGGAAGGTGCCATCGAGGCAGAGACCACACGAAGGGCTTTTCAGCTGACTGATAGGACACTGCATGAAGTGAACCTTATTCTGGTTCTGAGTCAGGTCTGGAAAACAGAAAGCACTGCACAGGGAAGGTAAACTTTAATGTCTTTTTTTTTTTTTTTGAGACCGAGTTTCACTCTTGTTGCCCAGGCTGGAGTGCAATGGAGCAATCTCGACTCACCGCAACCTCTGCCTTCCGGGTTCAAGTGATTCTCCTCCCTCAGCCTCCTGAGTAGCTGGGATTACAGGTACCCGCCACCATGCCTGGCTAATTTGTTTGCATTCTTAGTGGAGGTGAGGTTTCACCATGTTGGTCAGGCTGATCTCGAACTCCTGACCTCAGGTGATCCACCCATCTCGGACTCCCAAAGTGCTGGGATTACAGGCGTGAGCCACCGCACCGGCTAAACTTTGATTTCTAAGAAAAGCAAACTATTCTCTCTCTGTCCATATTAACTTAATAGATTTTGCAATTAACCACCTAGCTACTCTCAGCATGAAGGGCACAAGCATTCTGCCTCAGAGTAATAGGGTAATTGTGATCCTTTTCTGACTGAATCTTGTTTGCTAAGAAGCCTCATGGTTGCTGGAGAAAACTTAAAGTACTCAGTGAACATTTGCTCTTTTTTTTTTTAGACAGGATCTGTCAGCCAGGCTGGAGTACAATGGCATGAAGACGGCTCACTGCAACCTCCACCTCCCAGGCTCAAGGGATCCTCCTACCTTGGCCTCCTGAGTAGCTGGGACCACAGGTGTCAGCCACCATGTCCAGCTAATTTTTGTATTATTTTGGTAGAGATGGAGTTTTGCCATGATGGCCAGGCTGGTTAAACTCCTGGGCTCAAGCAACCCTCCCACCTCAGCCTCCCAAAGTGCTGGGATTACAGGCATGAGCCTCTGCGCTCAGCACTTTTCTTTTTTTTTTTTTTAAAGAGACCAGGTCTCGCTCTGTTGCCCAGGCTGAAGTACAGTGGTGTGATCATACCTCACTGCAGCCTCAACTTCTGGGTTCAAGCGATCCTAGTGCCTTAGCCTCCTGAGTTGCTGGGTCTACAAAGGCATGCCACTATGTCCTGCTAGTTTTTAATTTTTTTTTTTTTGAGACAGTCTCTGTCGCCCAGGCTGGAGTGCAGTGGTGTCATCTCAGCTCACTGCAAGCTCCGCCTCCCGGGTTCACGCCATTCTCCTGCCTCAGCCTCCCGAGTAGCTGGGACTACAGGCGCCCACCACCACGCCCAGCTAATTTTTTGTATTTTTAGTAGAGACGGTGCTTCATTGTGTTAGCCAGGATGGTCTCGATCTCCTGACCTCGTGATTCGCCCGCCTTGGCCTCCCAAAGTGCTGGGATTACAGGCATGAGCCACTGTGCCTGGCCTTTAATTTTTTTTAATATAGACAGTGTCTCACTATGTTGTCCTGTCTAGTCTCAAACTCCTAGCCTCAAGCAATCCTTCCACCTTGGCCTCCTGAAGTGCTGGGATTGCACATGTAAGCCATGGCGCCTGGCCTACTGACTTAGCTGGGACCACAGGCGCCCGCCACCACGCCTGGCTAATTTTTTGTATTTTTAGTAGAGACGGGGTTTCACCGTGTTAGCCAGGATGGTCTCGATCTCCTGACCTCGTGATCCACCCGCCTTGGCCTCCCAAAGTGCTGGGATTACAGGCGTGAGCCACCGTGCCCAGCCTTTTTTAAGACACAGTCTCACTTTGTTGCCCAGGCTGGAGTGCAGAGGCACGATCTTAGCTCACTGCAACTTCTGCCTCCTAGGCTCAAGCAATTCTCCTGCCTCACCCTCCCAAATAGCTGGGATTACAGGCGCCCGCCACCACGCCTGGCTAATTTTTGTATTTTTAGTAGAGATGGGGTTTCACTATGTTGGCGAGGCTGGTCTCAAATTCCTGACCTCAAGTGATCTGCCTGCCTTGGCCTCTCAAAGTGCTGAGATTACAAGCGTGAACCACCATGCCCAGCCCCTAACTACTTATTACATATAGTAACAGACAATGCTCTAAGCACCTGACAATCCTAACAGTATCATGAAATATAGTGTTATTAAACCCATTTTTACAAATAGGAAAATAAGGCACAAAGGGGTTAAATAATTTGTCCAAAGTTGGCTGGACGCTGTGGCTCATGCTTGTAATCCCAGCACTTCGGGAGGGAGAGGCAGGCGGATCATGAGGTCAGGAGTTTGAGACTAGCCTAGCCAACATGGTGAAACCCCATCTCTACTAAAGATAAAAAAAATTAGCTGGGTGTGGTGGCACACACCTGTAATCTCAGCTACTCGGGAGGCTGAGGCAGGACAATCACTCAAACCCGGGAGGCTGAGGTTTCAGTGAGCCAAGATAGCGCCATTGCACTCCAGCCTGGGCAACAGAGCAAGAGTCTGTCTCAGGAAAAAAAAAAAAAAATTGTCCAAAGTCACAGAGTTAGCAAGAGGCAAAGCCAGAATATACAGTCTCGGGTCTGGACTTGCTGATAACCACTATGCTCTACACTTTCACATCTGTGTTTCCCATCACAAATACTAGCTCTACCACAAAAATCTCTGTTTATACTTTGGTAATTTGTGATGTTGACTATTATTTACTGATACTATTTTCAAGAATGTCATTAGATAGAAATACGAATATGCAACTGAGTAAAAGGCAGGACACAAGAAATCAACACAGACAGAAATTACACCTCTACAAAAAGTGTACATATAAACTCTGCCAGGTGCCTGGAGCACAAAGGTGGACGAAGCAAGTCCAGTCCCTGCCCTGAGAACCTTGGTCCAGTGGGCTCAGGGTGACGCTCATCAGGCAAACCGGCAACACAGGGAGAACGTGTGTGGGTACTGCAGATGCGCAGGCAGCAATCCAGAACCCACAACACTAAAGCCACTGAACATAGGCAAAAAATTTTTATTTAACATATCTATTTTACCTTAAGATTTAAGGATAACATCTTTCTGGACATGGCAGGGATCTATCTCAAGCTCCACACAGCCAAAATAAAACTCATTATTCTCACAACCCTTTAAACTTATTCCTTTCTCAAGCAGTATCCTCTATCTTAAAGGAAAGGCAAGCCTGGCTGCTGAAGCAATAAATCTGTTATCCTCAATTCCAGCTATCTCCCTCCCTCCCTCCTTCCTTCCTCTCTCTCTCTCACACACACTTACATGTGCATGCACGCAAGCACTCACTCCCTCACACGCACACACTCACACGCACACATACACACACTCTCCATCCGATCTATTTACTGCTTTTCAACTGGATCTTTCTCTTCTTCAGGTCCTCAAGTCAGGCCTACAACAATTTGTTTCTTAACTACTCTTTCTGTTTATTTTTAATCTCCCTTACTGCACCAACTATCTCTCCTCTAATAATTCTGGCTCTAGAATTATCTTTCTATCATACAAACCTGACTCAATCACTCCACTCCACTTTTTAAAAACATTTGGTGGTTTCTGGCTGGGCATGGTGGCTCACACCTGTAATCACAGCACTTTGGGAGGCCAAGGCAGACAGATCACCTGAGGTCAGGAGTTCAAGACCAGCCTGGCCAACATGGTGAAACCCCATCTCCAAAAAAATACAAAAATTAGCTGGGCATGGTGGCGCACACCTGTAGTCCCAGCTACTCAGGAGGCTGAGGCAGAAGAATCGCTTTAACCTAGGAGGCAAAGGTTGCAGTGAGCCGAGATCGCACCACTGCACTCCAGCCTGGGCGACAGAGTGAGACTCCATCTCAAAATAAATAAATAAATAAAGTAAATAACAACAATAAAAACATTTGGTGGTTTCTGATCATCTCTACGGGATCAAGTCTAACTCTGTCACGGCACACACACACACGCGCACACACACACACACAGCTCTTCACAATGGGGTCCAACATGACCTTCCACATCATATTTTTCTTCATTCAACAAATATTTATTTAGCACCAACTATGTGTCAATCACTGGGCTAAATGGCAGTGGTATAATGGGAAACAAAGAGAGAGAGCTCCTGCTCTCATGAAGCTCACAGTCTAGGACAAGAAAAAGAAATCAACCAGTCACACAAACAAATGTTTAAGATTACAACTAAGACAACTACTGCAAAAACACTCCAAGAAAAATAATCTGAAATTAGACAGTGGCAATAGTGTCTCGTGCATATACTGAAAACCAATGAACTGTACACATTAAAAGGTGAATTTTATAGCACATGAATTATACCATATCCCCCTCCCCAGAAAAAGACATGGCAGGGTGAGCACCTCTGATGGTGGAGTTGGCCAAGGCAGTGATAGTGAAAGCTTTCCAGAGGAAATAACAATTTACAAATAACATATTTACTAAGCATTTACTACATGCCAGGCAACTTTCACTGTACTAATGCATCTGATCCTCCTACCAACAATGTAAGGTTACTATTATGCTCAACTCAGAGGTAAGTCAGGGGTCAAGTAACTTTAAAGTCAGAGAGCCCATAAATGGCAATGCCAGCATCCATGTTTAAGCGGAATAAAGTGAGGGTCTGCACTCTTACCTGCTACAGTAAAGTCACCTAGGCAATGCCTATTACTCAGAACTACTTATGATGCAATAAACACAGACCACTGTGTTTCATTTCTTTTTCTTCTTTTCTTTGAGACGGAGTCTCGCTTTGTCACCCAGGCTGGAGTGCAGTGGTGCAATCTCGGCTCACTGCAACCTCTGTTCACCGCAACCTCTGCCTCCCAGGTTCAAGCGATTCTCCTGCCTCAGCCTCCCAAGTAGCTGTGATTACAGGCATGTGCCACCACACCCAGCTAATTTTTTGTATTTTTAGTAGAGCCGGGATTTCACCGTGTTAGCCAGGATGGTCTTTATCCCCTAACCTTGTGATCTGCCCACCTCAGCCTCCCAAAGTGCCGGGATTACAGGCGTGAGCCACAGCACCCAGCCCACTGTGTTTCATTTCTGATAAATCTCTCGCCAGGCACAGTGGCTCACGCCCGTAATCCCAGCACTTTGGGAGGTCAAGGTGGGCAGATCACCTGAGGTTGGGAATTTGAGACCAGCCTGACCAACATGGAGAAACCCCATCTCCACTAAAAATACAAAATTAGCCGGGCGTGGTGGCGCATGCCTGTAATCCCAGCTACTCGAGAGGCTGAGTCAGAAGAACCCCTTGAACCTGGGAGGTGGAGGTTGTGGTGACCTGAGATCATACCACTGCACTCCAACCTGGGCAACAAGAGCAAAACTCTGCCTCAAAAAAAAAAAAAAAAAAAATCTTTCCATCTCCTTTGTCATTACAATAGCCTCTAAGGCCCTACAAGATCAATCCTACACTACTCTCTCCATCACCTGACTCCACCTCCTCCACTTTCCCCCTTATTCACTCTGCTCCAGCCACACAGGCCTACTTTTGTTTCTCCGGCATGCTGGGCCTTTGCATTTTCTTGAGCTATGACAATTACAATCACAACATGTGGTATAAATCATGATTCTGCTAAAACCTCAGTTAACATTTTCTCTAAACACATCAATAATGCCACTAACGAGATCTTGAACTGAACTGTACACTAATATTTCAAATGTCATTAATTTTAATAAAAACTACCTAATTTTTCCAGTTTTACATTGTTCTATACGATATCACCAAAGATTTTTATTTTACAAAATCCAGTAACAGCAGCTTTTGCTTACCAATTAGTCTGAACAACAGTCATATAGCTATCTTTGCAGTGAAATAAAGCAAAGCAATCAAGCCAAGAAAGTGTCACAATAGAATCTGATTACCACCATTCCTGTTTAGCCCTAGAACCACAGTTTGTGAAATAACTATGACAACAGCATTTCAAGGCACCAAAATCCCACCACACTTTTGCTGAGAAAGTATTCTCCATCTGTGCAAACACATACAAATGCATGTTGACAACCAGTTATATAACTTCAATACAATAACCCAGTGATATTTTAAGTTCCTATTTTGCTAAAAATCCTAAGAAACTGTTAATCCTAAAACCGTTCAGAGTAGGATGCTGAGAAAGGAATGAAGAAAATACATTTAACACATTTACATTTAAAACTGAGTTGTCCCTAAACTCCAGGTGGAAAAAACTACCTCTTTTTGGCAGGGCGCGGTGGCTCACGCCCGTAATTCCAGCACTTTGGGAGGCCGAGGTGGGCAGATCATTTGAGGTCAGGAGTTTGAGACCAGCTTGGCCAACATGGTGAAACCCTGTCTCTCCTAAAAATACAAAAATATTAGCTGGGTGTGGAAGCACATGCCTGTAAATCCAGCTGCTTGGGAGGATGAGGCAGGAGAATTGCTTAAACCTGGGAGGTGGAGGTTGCAGTAAGCCGAGATGGCACCCCTGCACCCCAGCCTGGGCAACAGAAGGAGCCTTCCTCTCAAAAAAAAAAAAAAAAAGAAAAGAACATTGTTGTATATTTTGAAACAGCTAGGAGAGCCACTGAAATGTTCCCAACACATAGAAATGGTAAGTCCTAGAAGCAATGGATATCCCAAATACCCTGACTTGATCATCACACATTCTGTGCACGTAACAAAATATCACATATACCTCAGAAACATATATAAACATATCAATTAAAAAATGTTTTTGCCAGGAGCAGTGGCTCATGCCTGTAATCCCAACACTTTGGGAAGCTGAGGTGGGCATATCACCTGAGGTCGGGAGTTCAAGACCCGCCTGACCAACATGGAGAAACCCCCTCTCTACTAAAAATATAAAATTAGCCAGGCATGGCGGTACATGCCTGTAATCCCAGCTACTCGGGAGGCTGAGGCAGGAGAATCACTTTAACCCAGGAAGCGGAGGTTGCAGTGGGCCAAGATGGCACCATTGCAGTCCAGCCTGGACAACAAGAGCGAAACTCCGTCTCAAAAAAAAAATTTTTTTAGGCTGGGCGCGGTGGCTGAAGCCTGTAATCCCAGCACTCTGAGTGGCCGAGGCGGGCAGATCACTTGAAGTCAGGAGTTTGTGACCAGCCTGGCCAACACGGTGAAACTCCATCTCTACTAAAAATACAAAAAAATTAGCCAGGTATGGTAGCGGGCACCTATAATCCCAGCTACTGAGGACGCTGAAGTGGGAGAATCGCTTGAGCCCTGTAGGCAGAGACGGCAGTGAGCCGAGATCACACCACTGCACTCCAGCCTGGGCGACTGATCAAGACTCCATCTCAAAAAGAAAAAAAAAGAAAAAAAATTTTTTTTAAATATTGTCCTGTCTTTGGTGTTTGTTTACTGAATTAGGCTGTAAAATCAAGCTTATCAAGTCACTTAATTCTTAATTAAAAAATAATAGCAAACATTTACTGAGCTCTTACTATCTGCTCTGTCATAAAAGATGCTTCGGAAATGAAAGAGTTTACTAGAAGCCTGCCAAAACAAGTGTCAAGTTGCCTCAACCTTTGATGAAGCAAATATGAATATTAGAGAACTTCATGCAAGTATCTGCTATAAATCAGCTACTGGACCAACCATAAATGCCTGAAAATTACCACATCCAACTCATTTTACAGATGAGAAACTGAGGCCCGAAGAGATTAAGTCCAAAGGTCTTCACTAACAAGTAGGAACAAGAACCCTATTTCCAGTTCAGGGTTTTGTTGTCAATTACGTGTTATTTGTTTATTTAAAAAAGAGAAAAACCTATTCTAGTATCTCAAAATGTTTCTACATAGTTGGGAAGAATATGAATACCTAGAATAAGTAAATATTTAATGAAAGCTAAATATTAAAAACAAATTAATGTCATCCATACCCTGCAGTAAACATGCTGAAAAGGCTCCTAGGACAGAAATAAGTAGAATCATAGCCACACTTCACAGCGTCTAATAGAATTTAGGTGCCCCATTGCTAACATCACCAAACACCACCACCAGAGTGCCTTTTTTTTTTTTTTGAGATGGAGTCTTGCACTGTCACCCAGGCTAGAGTGCAGTGGCACTATCTCGGCTCACTGCAATCTCCACCTCCCAGGTTCAAGCGTTTCTTCTGCCTCAGTCTCCTGAGTAGCTGGGACTACAGGCATCCTCCATCACACCTGGCTAATTTTTGTATTTTTAGTAGAGATGGGGTTTTACCATGTTGACCAGGCTGGTCTTGAACTCCTGACCTTAGGTGATCTGCCCGTCTCAGCTTCCCAAAGTGCTGGGATTACAGGCATGAGCCACCACACCAAGCCCAGAGTACCTTCTTTATGAAGAGAAAACACTTCAGAGCTACAGAACACTTCTTGACTCATCGATACTCTTTTGGAAAAGAAAAAGTATCCTGGCTGGGCTCGGTGGCTCACACCTGTAATCCCACCACCTTGGGAGGCTGAGGCAGGTGGATCACCTGAGGTCAGGAGTTCAAGACCAGCCTGGCCAAACATGGGAAAATCCCACCTCTACTAAACATGCTAAAATTAGCCAGGCGTGGTGGCATGCCCCTGTAATCCCAGCTCCTTGGGAGGCTGTGGTGGGAGAATTGCTTGAACCCGGGAGGCAGAGGTTGCAGTGAGCCAAGATCACGCCACTGCACTCCAGCCTGGGCAACAGAGCGAGATCTTGTCTGAAAACAAACAAAAAAAGGTATCTTTAGCAACATTCCCCAGATATATCTCATCTATGCATGAAAAGTTTTACTAGCTACAAAACGTCCACTCTTTCAAAAAGAAATGATGCTGAGCCAGGTGCGGTGGCTCACGCCTGTAATCCCAGCACTTTGGGAAGTTGAGGTGGGCAGATCACTGGAGGCCAAGAGTTCGAGACCAGCCTGGCCAACATGGCGAAACCCTGTCTCTACCAAAAATTAGAAAAAATTAGCCAGGCATGGTGGTGGGCATACGTAGTCCCAGCTACTCTGGAGGCTGGGGCATGAGAATCACTTGAACCCGGGAGGCAGAGGCTGCAGTGAGCTGAGATCCTGCCACTGCCCTCCAGCCTGGGCGACAGAGCGAGACTCTGTCTCAAAAAAAAAAAATAAATAAATCATGCTGAATCAAGGCAGTTTTCATCCTTTCTATAATCTAAATTGGGCTTTCCATTTTTACTAAAATTCTTACTTCTATCAAACTTGTAAACGCTTTCAGGGCCAGATCTTAGGGACTAACTGAAAAGTATTATTTAAATGGTACCATTTTTTCCTGGGAAAACATTTTTAAAATGTCATCCATTGATAAAAAGGTGAGTGACTACCAATAACAACAAAAAAAAAAATACTATTTTCATAAGGTAAAATTCCTAAATATAATTTAGTTTAAACGTGGAAAGGCCAGCCGAGTGCAGCGGCTCACTCCTGTTATCCCAGCACTTTGGGAGGCGGAGGCGGGCAGATCACAAGTTCAAGAGATCAAGACAATCCTGGCCAACATGGTGAAACCCCACCTCTACTAAACATACAAAAATTAGCTGGGCGTGGTAGCACACGCCTGTAGTCTGAGCTACTTGGTAGGCTGAGGCAGAAGAATCGCTTGAACCCAGGAGGCGGAGGTTGCAGTGAGCCGAGGTCATGCCACTGCACTCCAGCGTGGCGACAGAGCGAGACTCTGTCTCAAAAAAAAAAAATTGGAAAGGCCAGGTGCAGGGGCAGAGGGGTGGCTCACACCTGTAATCCCAGCACTTTGGGAGGCTGAGGCGGGCAGATCACTCAAGCTCAGAAATTCGAGACCAGCTTGAGCAACACGGTAAAACCCCGTCTCTACTAAAAATACAAAAATTAGCTGTTTGCCGTGGCGTGTGTCTGTGGTCCCAGCTACTCGGGAGGCTGTGGCACGAGAATCACTTGAGCCTAGGAGGTGGAGGTTGCAGTAAGCTGAGATCGTACCATTGCACTCTAGCCTTGGCAACAGGGGTGAAACTCTGTCTCAAAAAATAAAAAAAAAAAGGTGGAAAGTCACAGCACTTTGTATGACAGCAAATAGAAGACTTCTACAGAGATTTGATTGTGTCAGATGAGAATTTGGCCAGACACTCTCATTTATTCCCAACAGCTGAGAGACTGGGCACTGTACTACACCATGTGATTAATTAAAAGTTACCACATGGCCGGGCGCAGTGGCTCATGCCTGTAATCCCAGCACTTTGGGAGGCCAAGGAGAGCAGATCACCTGAGGTCATGAGTTCAAGGCCAGCCTGCCCAACATAGTGAAACCCTGTTTCTACAAAAACACAAAAATTAGCCAGGCAGGATGAAGGGTGCCTGTAATCCCAGCTACTCAGCAGGCTGAGGAAGGAGAATCGCTTGAACTCGGGAGGTGCAGGTTGTAGTGAGCCAAGATCGGGCCACTGCACTCCATCCTAGGCAACAGAGCAAGACTCTCTCTCTCAAAAAAAAAAAAAAAAAAGAAAACGTTACCACAGGCCGGGCACAGTGGCTCACACCTGTAATCCCAGCACTCTGGGAGGCCAAAGTTGGCGGATCACTTGAGGTCAGGAGTTCAAGACCAGCCTGGCCAACATGGTGAAAACCAGTCCCTACAAAAACACAAAAATTAGCCAGGTGTGGTGGATCACACCTGGTCCCAGCTACTCAGGAGGCTGGGGCAGGAGAATCTCTTGGACCTGGGAGATGGAGGTTGCAGTGAGGCAAGATCATGCCATTGCACTCCAGCCTGGGCAACAGAGTGAGACTCTGTCACAAAAAAAGAAAAAAAGAAAAAAGTTACCACAGACATTATATACTAATTGCCAATTTTCAAATAAAATAAAATATACTCTAAGCCTATGTTGTCCAATATGATAGCCACTAACCACATATAGCTATTGAGCACTGGAAATGTGCTACTCTGAACTGACGTGTGCTGTAAAACGCAAACTGTCACCGGATTCACACCAGATTTCAAACAGTACCAGAAAAAACGTAAAATATCTCATTAGTGATATTTTCATATTGATTACATGTTAATATTTTGGATATGCTAAGTTAATAAAAGGATACTGTTAAAATTAATACTTTTTCAACTTGTTTCATGTAGTTACCACAAAATTTAAAATTGCATTTGTGGCTTGCTTTACATTTTTATTGGACAGTGCTGCTCTACACAAACTGCAAAATATGATCCAACGTTCTTTTGATTCATCATCATCATGATGAATACCAAATATACAATAAATCGAGAAAAATCTTATTCACATTTTTGGATACATAGTTTAAAATATTACCAAGTAAGAATGGCATTTCTGAAAACTCCTACTAAATTTACAACCAACTCCAACTGTGTTAATAGAGGAAGGACTCAGTCTTACAAGTAGTATTTTTAGGGATCAAAAAGGAAATACAAAAGTAAAAGCCATAAATGAGAGTCTAAGAGAAATACCATCTGTTTCTAAAAGGCATTTTTAAACAAAAGCGGTGTTTTAAACAGATAATAGATCTGTTTTTTAAAAAAACAGTATTTTATTGTTTTGATAAATTTGAAGAAATGTCCCAATTCCCAGCTAAACAAACTTCTTAAAAAGGAAACCTGTTAAGGTAGGAACTCAAAACTCTAATCACGTGGAATAGAGGTAAAATGTCTGAATGAATCATATGGAAAATGAAAGCCAAGTTTCTTAGCAGGATATTTATAATTAAACATTATACAATGATGAAGACAGCCAAAATTTTTCTAGATATCCTTCAATGCCACCACAGTATGAATGCATCAATCAACTATTACAGGATTTAACTAAAACTACTTTCAAAATTCTGAAACACCATAATGCCTTTCATCAAAATCTAGCTAGTGAGAATTAGGGAGGGAAGTTTCCAAATGCCTTATCTTATAGAGATTAAACTTAGAAATGGAAAATTCAAAGCCATATTAAGAATAATAAATATTTGTATGACATTCTGTTCAACAATCACTTTTGGATATATCATCCTATTTGATCCTCAGGACAGCGCTCAGATATTGGTATATTTTAATCCCTACTTTAGAGGTAATTCCAGGCTCAAAGACCTTGACTTCTTCAAGGTTACATAGCTAAAAAGTGGAAGAACCAGCGTTTCACCCCAGATCTTCTGATGCTCATCCAATTCTCTTTCCATTACAAGACAATTATTCATTTAAAACCAAATGTTTAGAAACCCAACAAGTCTGATGCTAAAGAAAGACCTAAGGATCAAGTAGATCAAACCTTAAGACTTGGAAAACACTGAAAGCCGGCTACAAAACATGCTGGAATCCGTTAAAAACGGGGAGAAGAGATTATCAAGAGAAAGGAAATCAAAGAGGAAGAAGGGGGATCTAATCTAAATGTCCTTGGGTGCAGCATAGCAGAATGGCAATATTCAAGTAGAGAATGCAGAGAAACTGCACTTTCCTGTGAAATGTGATTTTCAACGTAGTATTGTAGGTTAAAAAAATGACTGTGTTACTTTACTACAAATGTGTTTGAGAATTTTACTTACTATATAGGCGCTCAGAAAACCAATACCTCTCCAACTGGGTACTACCAGTCCCACATTTTTTCATAAGTCATGATGCTTACCTCCCAAAAAGCCAATTTTTAAAAATCAGAATTCAGCATCGCCTCCTATTTAGATTATAGGTAAAGGGAAGGGTCGGTAGGACGATGGCAAATCTAATGGCCAATGTCTTTCTAGGCGAAAGCATCCTTAAGGGCAGGACAAAGGCACCACTACTACAAACGAACCTCGTTCAACCTTCAGAACACGGAGAACAAACCAGTTAAAGCAAAACGAACCAATATTGCAGATACGGGAAAAGGGAATTCCTAAGATGGCTCTCCAAATCCGCGCACTCGGCACCTTCCTCAGTACAACCGCGAAGGCTACGGGAATGCGGGTGCCGAGTGTGGGAACTCCGGGCGCGGGTGCCCACCCCGCCGACTCCCAGGGCGACCCCAGGACGTTCGTTTCAGGCGGGTCACAGCTGCGCCACCCACGAGACCTGTGCCCCAGCGTCCGGCCGCGCACCGGAGAGGACCGAGGAGATGACCGGCCCCAAACGCATCTGCTTCTCTCCCCGGCAGCCCCCACGGCCCCGCGGCCGCGGAGGCCGAGCAGGAAGGGCCCGCAGGCGGCCCCGGCCCCGCGCTGACAGCCCGGCACCGCCCCCACCTGCCCGCCTGGGGGGCGCCGCGGCCGGGCGCGCCCGCCCAGCCACTTCCTTCCCCGCCCGCCGGCCTCGCACCGGCCCGCGGGGGCTGGGAGCCGCGGGAGGAAGGAGGTTTGGCCAGCGGCCCGCGGAGGAAGCCGCCGCCACCTCCCGCCCGCCCTCACCCACCGGCATCATCGCGGGCAGAGTCCGCGGCGCCCTCGGCCGCCGCCTGACAGGACGCTCTGCGCCGAGCTGTGCCCGCCGCTCCGGCCGCCTTCTAAGGCCGCACTCCCGCCGCCGTGCTCTCCGGCCCGGCCGCGGCGAGGCGGCGGCTGCGGCGGGCTGCGGGGCTCTCGCCGGCCCTGTCGCGGCCGCCGGCGCGCTGCGTCGCTGTCCCGGGCACCCGGCCGCCGCCGCCGCCGCCGCCGCCTCAGCCTCGGCCCCAGCCCCAGCCCGACAGCCTCCGGCCCACCCGCCCGGCTCGCTCTTCAGCCCCCGCAGGCCCCGCCCCCAGCGCGACGCCCCGCACGGGTCCCGTAGCCCCCTCTGATTGGCCCGGTGGGAGCGGGGGCGGGGAGAGGGGCGGGGATTCCCGGCTCCGCCCGCTACCCTCGCTCTCAGCGGCGGCCAGGTGCGTGCGCGTCCGCGCTCCCGGCGGCGGGGGAGGGGCGGACGCGCAGTGGGCACCGGTAGCCGCCCCTGCCCTTGCGTGAGCCCCGACTAGGGGAGACCGCGGACGGTGGGAAGACGGAGGCCCGACAGAGAAGGGCTGGCCCGGGTGCCGCAGCGGATCGCGGCTGGGCCGGGACTCGAACCCGGGTTCCCGGTGGCCGACTGTGGGCCGGGAGCGTCCCTGCGGCGACGGCGCGCGCCCGCACTCTGACCGCGGCCTGACCCCCGGCTGCCGGCGCGCCGTGGGGCTGCGACCCAAAGGCCGGTGGGAGCGGCACGGGGGCCCCCGGAGCGAGCACGTGACCCGACGCCGCGCGCTCGGAACCAGCCCCGGCCCGACGCCCTTGGCCGGCACCTGCTTCTCCCCCACCGGCGTCTTCCGCGGCTCTCGGGGCCGCGCCCCCCGCACCGGCTCCCGAGCCTTGGCCTTCGCCCGAGCGAGCTCCCGCCTAGAACCCCGCGCCCACCTGTGCCACCTGTGCCCACCTGCGCCAGCATCCCTCGAGGTCCAGCTCCAGCGTCCCCGGGGAGGGTCCGGTCCCCGTCTCCAGGGCCTGGGTCTCTCCCTGCAGTCCCGTCTCCAGAGGCGCCGCCCCCTCGGGCCTGAGCGCCGGAGTGACAGAGCCCCGGGCAGGGCCCTGAGCAGACCCTCAGTAAAGGCTGCCAGGGGGGCAGGCATCCGCTCGGGACCCCCCACATGGTGCCATTCGCCCGGACCGCGGCGGAGAGCAGACAGGGGGACTGAGGTGCTCCCCGCGGCAGCACCGAACTCTCACGGGCATCAGAAGGCAAGGTCTGCGGATGGCCCCAGACACAGAAGGCGTAAGCCGCCCTGGGAAGCGCCGGCCCGGTGGAGAAGGCCGCCGCGAGGTCAGGGTCAGTCTGGAGCCTGTCTGGTTCTCGGAGAGGCTTCTGGCTGCTGCAGAGTGGGGGCAGAGCAAGGGAGGAGGCCAGGGAGCTCCCACCAGCCCATTCCTGGGGAGCCACCCCTGTCCCTCAGAGGCCACGGGGGCTCGTGTTTGCGAGTGTGGACTTTCCAGTTAGACAGACTTGGTTCAGCACCGCCTCCGCCACACCCTCGCCTGGGATCCTACACAAGCCGCATCTTCTCTGCATCGTAGTGCACTTGTCTCTGAGATGGGAGAGTGCAGGGATAATAGTGCCTGCCTCGTGTGGGGGAGCTTTTTCGGATGCGAGGGATGGAAAGCTCCCAGCACAATTTGTGGCACGTGGTAGCTGTTCCATAAATAGCATTCTGTAGTTGGGCCGTGATTAGCAAGGAGGCTTAGTGTACAGATGTCTCTGGGATTTTTAAACTTATCCACACCTGGGCATGAATGGCTAATGACACCCCTCTTCTGGGAGCAGGGTTTGGAGAGAAGAGGAGGCTCTAGATAATGAGTGATCCTAGGCTGAAAGTCAGAGACATACCTAAGTTCTAATTCTAGCTGCTCTGCTTCTGACCTCCTGTGGGGGCCTTAGGAAACTTGCACTCCTTCTCTGGGCCTTGGTTTCCCCAGCTTTGACAGCTGATGTCCCTGAGTCACGAAGGGGTACTTCTGGCCCACGAAGCCTGACAAAGGACAGGTTTTGCCAAGGCTCTTCAGAGAGGTGCCCCCCGGGGTAAGGTGATCCAAATGAGCCTGCTCTCCCAGGAAGGGGAGCATTGGCACAAGGGCCCCCCTCTTGCCTGCAGGACCTGTGGGCACAGACAGTGGCAGCTACCGTGCCTCACACCAAAGCCTCTTATATCCTCCAGGCAAGGGTCCATTTGAGGCAGACTGGTCAGCTCCCCCTCAAGTCCTTCCCGCCAGTCCCCGTCCTCCTCTCCACCCAGCCTGCCACCTCCAGGCATCGGCCCATCACCTCCCACCTGGACTAAGCTCATTCATTATAAGCCCACTGCTCTAGTCTCCACGCCCCCACCATTCCCTACAAGCCCCTGCCCTCCATCTTCCTGGAGCACACACGGCCCAACCCTGTAAAGCCCTTCTGTGCCTCTCCATTACACAGACCAAAGTTCACGAGCGGCCCATCAGGAATCGCCATTAATGTTGGGGTGCAGTGGCTCACGCCTGTAATTCTACCACTTTGGGAGGCCAAGATGGGAGGATTGCTTGAGGCCAGGAGTTCGAGACCAGCCTGGTCAACACAATGAGATACCCCCATCTCTTAAAAAAAAAAAAAAAAAAGGACTCACCACTGATGATGGGATATAGGCATTAGGGTTATGGAAGAAGATGTCCATATTTTTTAGAGATGCATCTTAGCGTATGTAAGGGGTCTGCAATTCGTTTAAAAACAATTCAGCCAGAGGGAAAGAGAGCCAAGCAGTTAGGAATAGCTGAAACATGTGTGGCAAATTCTTGATAACATTTGAACCTGGATGGTGGGTATGTTGGGGTGCGTTGTACTTTATACTCTATGTTTGAAATATTTTATGTTAAAAATGATTAAAGGGGCCGGGCATGGTGGCTCACACCTGTAATCCTAGCACTTTGGGAGGCCGAGGCGGGTGGATCACGAGGTCAAGAGATCAAGACCATCCTGGCCAACGTGGTGAAACCCTGTCTCTACTAAAAATACAAAAATTAACCGGGCGTGGTGGCGAGCACCTGTAGTCCCAGCTACTTGGGAGGCTGAGGCAGGAGAATCACTTGAACCCGGCAGGCAGAGATTGCAGTGAGCCGAGATTGTGCCACTGCACTCCAGCCTGGCAACAGAGCGAGACTCTGTCTCAAAAAAAAAAAAAAAAAAATGATTAAAGGGGCCGGGCATGGTGGCTCTGCTTGTAATCCCAGCACTTTGGGAGGCCAAGGCGGGTGGATCACTTGAGGTCAAGAGTTCAAGACCAACCTTGCCAACATGGTGAAACCCCGTCTCTACTAATATACAAAATTAACTAGGCGTGGTAGCATATGCCTGTAATCCCAGCTGCTTGGGAGGCTGAGGCTGGAGAATTGCTTAACCCAGGAGGCAGAGGTTGCAGTGAGCCGAGATTGCGGCACTGCACTCCAGCCTGGGAGACAGAGCAAGACTCCATCTCAAAATAATAAATACATAAATAAATAAATAAATAAAAGCAAGGCATGGTGGTGCTCACTTGTAGTCCCGGCTCCTCAAGAGGCTGAGGCAACAGGTTCACTTGAGCCCAGGAGATGGAAGCTGCAGTGAGCCAAGATCACGCCACTGTACTCTAGCCTGGGCGACATAGAGAGACCCTGCCTCAGGAAAAAAAAAAAAAAAAAAAAAATTAAAGGCTGTAGATTAAAGGCTGGGCATGGCTGGGCACGGTGGCTTAAGCCTGTGATCCCAGCACTTTGGGAGGCCAAGGCGGGCGGATCACCTGAGGTCAGGAGTTTTGCCTAGCCAACATGCTGAAACCCTGTCTGTACTGAAAATACAAAAATTAGGCCAGGTGCAGTGGCTCACGCCTGTAATCCCAGCACTTTGGGAGGCTGAGGCAGGCAGATTGCTTGAGGTCAGGAGTTCGAGACCAGCCTGACCAACCAATCTCTACTAAAATACAAAATTAGCCAGGCGTGGTGGCACACGCCTATAATCCCAGCTACTCGGGAGGCTGAAGCAGGAGAATTGCTTGAACCCAGGAGGCAGAGGTTGCAGTGAGCCGAGATCACGCCACTGCACTCCAGTCTGGGCAACGGAGTAAGACTCTGTTCCAAAAAAAAAAGAAAAAAATTAGCTGAGCATGGTGGTGGACGCCTCTAATTCCAGCTTATCAGGAAGCTGAGGCAGGAGAATCTCTTGAACCCTGGAGGTGGAGGTTGCAGTGAGTTGAGTTTGTCCCACTGCACCCCAGCCTTGGTGACAGCAAGACTGTCTCAAAATAAAAAAATGAAGACTGGGCATGGTGGCTCACGCCTGTAATCTCAGCATTTTGGGAGGCCAAGACAGGAGGATCACTTGAGCCCAGGAGTTTGAGACCAACCTGGGCAACATAGCAAGACCCCCCCATCTCTATTTTAATTAAAAAAAAATTAAAAATGATTAAATACTCTTAAAACAGATTAAAAATCCCTTTAGGGAGGAGATTAGTATATATTCATATTGGCATAAATAAATTCTGGAAGAATCCAGGGAACACTAATAAAGTGATGACTGCACGTGGGAATAGGAACTGGGTAGATGAGGGGCAGAAATCAGAGTGAGGCTTTTCACTATTAGTTTTTGAAAAATAAACTTTAGGGCCGGGCGTGGTGGGTCACGCCTGTAATCCCAGCACTTTGGGAGGCCGAGGCGGGCGGATCAGGGTCAGGAGATCAAGACCATCCTGGCTAACACGGTGAAACCCCGTCTCTACTAAAAATACAAAAAATTAGCCGGGCGTGATGTTGGGCGCCTCTAGTCCCAGCTGCTCTGGAGGCTGAGGCAGGAGAATGGTGTGAACCCGGGAGGTGGAGCTTGCAGTGAGCCGAGACTGTGCCACTGCACTCCAGCCTGGACCACACAGCGAGACTCCGTCTCAAAAAATAAATAAATACATAAACACACTTTATTTTTAGAACAGTTTTATAGAAAAATTGCAAAGAGTTTGAAATACAGAGAGTTCCCAGATACACCTTTCTCCATCCAGTTTTCCCCATTTTTTAACATCTTACATCAGTACAGTACATCTGTTACAACAAATGAACCAGTATCTGTACGTTAGTATCAACTCAGGTCCATACTTTTCCCAGATTTCCTTAGTTTTTAGCCAGTGCCTTTGTTTCAGGACATCACGTGGCATTTAGTCGTCGTGTCTCCTTGTCTCCTTAGATTCTTCTTGGCTGTGACAGTCTCGGCTTTCCTTGTTTTTTTTTTTTTTGAGACAGAATTTTGTTCTCACTGCCCAGACTGGAGTGCAATGGCGCGATCTCGGCTCACCGCAACCTCTGCCTTCCGGGTTCAAGTGATTCTCCTGCCTCAGCCTCCCGAGTAGCTGGGATTACAGGCATGCGCCACCACGCCTGGCTAACTTTTGCATTTTTAGTAGAGACAGGTTTTCTCCATGTTGGTCAGGTTGGTCTCGAACTTCCAACCTCAGGTGATCTGCCTGCCTCAGCCTCCCAAAGTGCTGGGATTACAGGCGTGTGCCACCACGCCCCGCCAGCTTTCCTTGTTTTTTATGGCTTTGATAGTTTTGAGTGTTTGTCAGGTATTTTGTAGACTGTCCCTCAGTTGAAATGTATGTGATGTTTTTCTCATGATTACACTGAGGTTATGAGTTTGGGGGAGGAAGACCACAGAGGTACGGGACCATTCTCATCCGATTGTATCAAGGATACATATGATCAGCATGACAGTGCCATTGACACTGACCTTCATCTCTTGACTGCTGTTGCATTTCACGTTTGATTTTTGAATCAGGTGACTATATTACTAAATTACAATAACATTTTTTAAAACTTGACTGGACATGGTGCCTCATGCCTATAATCATAGCACTTTCAGAGGCTGGGACGGGTGCCTTGCTTGAGCTCAGGAGTTGGAGACCAGCCTGGGCAACACGGCAAAATCCCATTTCTACAAAAAGTACAAAAATCAGCCAGGTGTGGTGGCATGTGCCTGTGGTTCCAGCTACTTGGGAGGCTGAGGTGGGAGGATTGCTTGAGCTGGGCAACATGGTGAGACCCCATCTCTACAAAAAATGTTTTTGTTTTTTGTTTTTTGAGACGGAGTTTCACTCTTGTCACCCAGGCTGGAGTGCCGTGGCATGATCTTGGCTCACTGCAACCTCCACCTCTTGGGCTCAAGTGATTCTCTTGCCTCAGCCTCCTGAGTGGCTGGGATTATAGGCATGAGCCACACGCCCAGCTAATTTTTGTATTTTTAGTAGAGACAGGATTTCACCATGTTGGCCAGGCTGGTCTTGAACTCCTGACCTCAGGTGATCCACCCACCTCAGCCTCCCACAGCGCTGGGATTACAAGCATGAGCCACCGCCACCTGGCCTCTACAAAAATTTTAAAAATTAGCTGGGCATAGTGGCAGGCGCCTTCGGTCCCAGCTTCTCAGGAGGCTGAGGTGGAAGGATCTGCTTGAGCCCGGAGGCCAGGGCTGCAGTGAGCCCATATAACACCATTGTACTCTCACCTGGGCAACAGAGTGAGACCCTGTCTCAAAAACAAAACAACAGCAACAGCAACAAAAAACACGCCTAAGACCCGTATTGGTTTGCTAGGCCTGCCATAACAAAATACCACAGACTGGGTGGCTTAAAAAACCAGAAATTTATTTTCTCACAGTTTTGTGGTAGTTTTCTGGAAGTGCAAGCTCCAGGTGCTGCAGGGCTGGACTCTTCCAAGACCTCTTGCCTTAGCTGGCAGATGACCACCCTCTTGCGGGCTCCTCACGTGGTCTGTTGCTGTGTGTGCACCTGCCTGGTGTCTCTCTTCTCATCGGTCATAGTCACATTGCGTTAGGGCCCAGTCATAGGACTTCATTTCACCTGATTACCTGTCCGAAGACCCTACCTCCAGGCCCTTGTCCACCCACCTCCCTGTGTACGAGAAAGTACTCTGCGTATCCCTCAGAAAGGAGTGCTACCTGTTCCTGTTGAAAATCAAAGCCTTCTTCTGCAGCGTTTCCCCAGATCGCCCAGGGATAATGCATCTCACCACGTTCCTCCAGACTGCCCAGACCTGGGTCACGCATCACAATCTGCCACCTTGGAGCTGTCCATGTACCTGTTGCCCAGGGGCCAGCAGGCTCCGTTAACAGGTGTCCCTTGGTTTCTTCCATGTACCCACCCAGGTCCAGGCCCTGGTGACACAGCCTTGAGCAAAACAGTGAGGTCCCTGTCCTCACAGAGTTTGTATTCTGGCCAGGGGAGAAGACGATAGACAAGAACACAAACTCTGGTAAGTGTATTTTTAACAATAAGGCCAGGCCGGGCGCAGTGGCTCACATCTGTAATCCCAGCACTTTGGGAGGCTGGAGCGGGAGGATCACTTAAGGACAGGAGTTAAAGACCAGCCTGGGAAACATAAGGAGAGCCTGTCTCTACAGCAAAAATACAAGAAGTAGTCAGACGTGGTGGAGTGCTCCTGTAGTCCCAGTTACTTGGGAGGCTGAGGTGGGAGGATCACTTGAGCCCAGGAATCTGAGGCTGCAGTGAGCTGAGATCACACCACTACACTCCAGCCTGGGCAAAAGAGGGAGACTCTGTCTCAAAATAATAATAACAACAATAATAATAAAGCCAGATAATGTGACAGAGACAGCTGCCTCTGCCAGGAGAAGGTGCATTTGAGTTGTGGGCTGCAGGGAACAGGGAGGGGGAGGAGCAGGTAAGGGAAAGTGCTGGAGGCTGTGGAGGGAGGTAGGGTCAGGCTTCAGTTTGCGGGCTGTGGCGGGTCTGGATTTTGTTGGCCCTGAGGGCAGAGGTCCTTCCCTCTGGTGTTTCCAGGGGAAACTCTTTCTGACAGCTGATTTACAGTCTTAAGCTTCCTGTGGAAGCTGGCTGGCCTTCCGCAGCAGTGGAGGAGGGCGGGCCCTTAGGATGAGGAAGGTAGAGGAAGTGGATGTGGGGATGGGCTTCTATCTGGGGTAAGATTTGAAGGGTGGGAGTTGGGAGGAGGAAAGGAAGGACTCAGGATGGCCCCAGGCTTTGGGGCTGCTGTGCAGGGCCTGCGACCTGGTGCCCACAGTGCCTTATCCAGGCCTAAGAGAGGGCGCCATAGGCTCTGTGCTGCCATCTGCTTGGCCACGCTGTCCCCAAGAAGGCCACATTTCATGACTCCCCTTCCTGTCCATCCTGGGCCTGCGGCCCACTCTAGGATCCATCTGGCACTGCAGCCAAATGCCAGGTGTTACCGTGCCCCTCACCCCCTCAGTCCTTCCCCCACAACACACACACCTCATTTCTTCTCTGGCCCCACCCCAGCCTGAGCTGCCCTCACCTCTACTCCAAGTTAGCCTCCCTCCCGCTGGAAAATCTGACCCAACCACTCCCCACTGGGACCCCTCGGGGCCTCCCCTCTGCCCTGACGGTCAAGGGTAGTTAAACGCCTGAGGGCTTGGGTCTGCGGCTCTCCAGCCTCCCGCCCTCACCATCCCCCGCCCCACGCCGACTCCCACCCCACCCTAGGCCCCTCTGGCAGCCCCTCCCCAGTGTGGGGGTGGGGACTCTGGGACAATGGGACGTGCAGCTCCTGTTCCGCCCCCACAGCTGCCCGGGGAAACCTGTTTTCGCAAGTGTTGGCTGTGAACCAGTTGTGGTTCTATTCGCTCCTCTGGGGCATTAAGTAATATTTTTTGTTATCCAGGTTAGAAAATAAGTTGGTGGGAAAACACCCAGCGATCTGCTTGTTTTTGGTCTTTTGTTTGGCCGCGGGTGGCCCCTGTGGCCTGTGAGGCTGCATTTGTGTCCCCCACCAGATCCCCAGTGCCCAGCACACAGTAGACACCTAATAAATGTGCATGGAGGGCAGACTCCACTGCTGCCTCCACCAAATAAAATACAGCTGGAAACCCAGCGACATCCACCCCAGGCCACAGAAAAGAGTGTCCCTGCCAGGAATTCCCACCCAGGAGTCTTGGAACTCAGGGAGGGGGTCTCCAGAGCTAACCCACCTGTTTTCATTCCTGCAACAGGCCTCTGTCACAGGGTCACTGTCCAGGGGTAGGGGTTGCCATGCCCAGAACTCAGCAAGTGTTCAGCTGACTGCAGCCTCATCTTCCTGCGAGGACTCAGAGCGGGGCAGGTGTTCTCTGAAGCCCAGAGAGGCTTTGCAACTTGCCCAGGGCCACAGAGCTATGGAGCCTGTGACTGGAACCCGGAGCCAAGTCTATGGCCTCTGCCTGGTGGCCACTGCCTCCAAAAACTCCCAGCTCCACAAGTCCCGCCCTCCACCTTGGCAGGGTTTGCCTGGTGTCTTACACACACAGTACTGGTCTTTTAGGGTCTAAACCTCTCTTTCTCCCCTCCTTCTGGAATCTGTCTGGGGCCCCTGTGAAGAAGAAAAGGCTGCTGGGCCAGGACACTTCATTCATTCATTCATTCATTCCTGACCTTTCTTACGTCCTCCGTGCTAGGCCCGAAGGAGGGTAGGAGTCTTGGTCCCTGCACACAGCGGGCTTTCCCTCTGGAGGTCGTGTCAGTCCACACACTTTAGTCTTCCGTCTTTTCTTCTTCACCAAGCATCCTATGTCTTTTCTTCTTCACCAAGCACCCTACCCTAAGCGCTCGCTCACTCCTGCCTTTATTTCGGGTTTTCCCTGACAGTCTTCCACCTAACCCACTGCTTGTCCCCAGCTCTCTGCCTCTTGGCTGCTTCCAGTTCCCGCCATTACTCACAATGCTGTCACATCAGTCAGGGTCTCATGGGGAAACAGATGGCTTCCGCAAATTAGGGAAATTCCAGGAGGGCGATTTACAAAGGGGGATGCTTAAGAAGGGAGGAAGGACCACTAGGGGAGGGCAGGACTCTGGGACCAGCATTAGGGGGACTCTTTCCACCCTCGGAGTTGGAAGGAAGAGAAAGGGGAGCTCTCCAGCAAAGAAGAAAGTCCAGAGGAGTCCGGCCTGGAGGGCAGTGGTGTTGGTCAGAGGCAGGCCCAAAGAGGGAGGGGATCCATTCCTGCATCGCTCCCTCTCCTGCCTTTGACCTCCCACAGGGGCACCTCCAACTGTGGCTGCAGCCCATGGAGGTGGCCCCAAAAGGCAAAAGCAGGGTGAAGGATGGAGCATCAATCTGGGAGGACGAAAGCTGGACACCCAGCACAGGTGTGCAGGAAACTTCTGCTCAAACACCTTTCTTCTTTGTAGGGGGTTTCTGTAGTATGAGACATCAAGTGAATTCCTGAGCCAGAGCCTTCCTGGTTTGTAAGAACAACTGCATTTTTTTATTTTATTTATTTACTTATTTTATTTATTTATTTTATTTTATATATTTTTTTGAGACAGAGTCTCGCTCTTTCGCCCAGGCCGGACTGCAGTGGCGCTATCTTGGCTCACTGCAAGCTCCACCTCCCGGGTTCACGCCATTCTCCTGCCTCAGCCTCTCGAGTAGCTGAGACTACAGGCGCCCACGGCCGCGCCCAACTTATTTTTTGTATTTTTAGTAGAGACGGGGTTTCACTGTGTTAGCCAGGATGGTCTCGATCTCCTGAACTCGTGATCCGCCCGCCTCGGCCTCCCAAAGTGCTGGAATTACGGGCGTGAGCCACGGCGCCCGGCCAAACAACTGCATTTTAACAGGACCCCAAAATACGTATGTCACTACCCCACTGAAGGCCCTTCCATAGCACCATCAATGGCTGTCATGTAACAGCCACACCTGGTGGCCTCACCTGCAGTGCCCCAACTCTGCTCCCAGCAAGCCAGACTGCCGTGTTCTCCACAGCCCCTGTGGTCTGGGCTGTGGCTTTCCAAGGTCCCTCTCTTCCATTCTAGGTGGATCTGCTGACACTTGGTCTATCCTTCAAGGCCTCCTCCGATAGTGCAAATGTATTTCCAAATACCACCACCTTAAGAGTTAGGATTTCAACACGTGAATTTGGGGAGAGCACATTCAGTCCATAACAAGCAGAGCCTCATAAATTGGATTAATGCCCTTATAAAAGGGGCCTTAGAGAGACCCCTCACCCCTTGTGGCATGTGTGGACACTGTCAAAAGGTGCTGTCGACCGGGCGCGGTGGCTAACGCCTGTAATCCCAGCACTTTGGAAGGCTGAGGCGAGCGGATCATCTGAGGTCAGGAGTTCAAGACCAGTCTGGCCAACATGACAAAACCCCGTCTCTACTAAAAACACAAAAATTAGCCGGACATGGTGGGCACCTGTAATCCCAGCTACTCGGGAGGCTGAGGCAGGAGAATCACTTGAACCCGGAAGCAAAGGTTGCAGTGAGCCAAGGTCGTGCTGCTGCACTCCAGCCTAGCGACAGAGCAAGACTCCATCTCAAAAAAAAAAAAAAAAAAAAGGTACTGTTTATGAAGCACACAGCAGGCCCTCCTTAGACCCTGCACCTGCTGCTGCCCTGACTTTGGACTTTCCAGTCTCCAGAACTGTGAGAAATACATTTTTGTTGTTGACAAGCACCCAGTTAATGATACTTTGTTACAGCAGCCGGAACTAAGACACCACCCCTACACTACCCCACTCACTCCCGATTCCCCAAACCCTATGCAGACCTTAGCGGTGCCTAGCCACATCCCTAAAGCCGATGCTTCTCCACCTTCAGCACCTGAGAATCACCTGGAGGGCTGGGTCCATCCCCAGGGCGTCTGCTCCAATAGGTCTGGGATGGGCCCAAGTATTTGCATTTCTAACAAGTTCCCCTGTGATGCCGATGCTGCTGGTACAGGGACCACCTTTGAGAGCCACTGCCCCAGGCTGTCACCACCCCACCCATCTGGCAGCCCCTGAGGCTGTGGGAGGCCACTCCACCATCCTGGCTGTTACACAGGAGCAGTCCTCACAAAGACTGTGGGGCTGGGGGGGTCCCTGGCCCCCTCCCCTGACAGGCCGGCTCTGCTTGGATGCACGTTCCACACAGCTGCCCAGAGGCCACTGAGCCCAGGCAGGCACAGGGTACCCTGTTCAGGTATGCACCCTGTCTTCTCTCCTTCCCTCCTCATCTCGCTTCCTAGGATCACTTTCCAGACCCACGGCTGGCCCTGGAATCCCAGTTTCTGGGCTTGCCCTCTGGACACCCAACCCAGGACGCTCTGTTCTACTTTTTCTCTTTCCCCTAACATATATTGCCTTCTAATATAACATTTTATTCCCATATTTATTTTATATATATATATATAATATATATATATTTTTTTGAGATGGAGTTTCACCCTCGTCGCCCAGGCTGGAGTGCAATGGCGTGATCTTGGCTCACCGTAACTTCCGCCTCCCAGGTTCAAGCGATTCTCCTGCCTCAGCCTCCCCAGTAGTTGGGATTACAGGCATGTGCCACCACGCCTGGCTAATTTTGTATTTTTAGTAGAGATGGAGTTTCTCCATGTTGGTCAGGCTGGTCTCAAACTCCCGACCTCAGGTGATCCGCCTGCCTTGGCCTCCCAAAGTGCTGGGATTACAGGCATGAGCCACCACGCCTGGTCTTATTATATTTATTGTTTATTGTCTTGCTTCTAGTAAAATGTAAGTTCCAGGAGGGCACGGATCTGTGTATGTGTCCCAAGCAGTTAGAATAGTGCCTGACACTCAGTAAGTAACCACTAAGGAAGGAAGGGAGGAAGGGAGGGAGGGAAGGAAGGGAAGGGGGAGGGAGGGAAGGAAGGGAAGGGGGAGGAAGGAAGGAAGTGAGGGAGCCAGGGGAGGGAGTGGAGGGAGGGAGGGAAAGGAAGGACCACATGAGCTGGCCGGGTGGGGACAGATGTGGGGACAGATGTGGGGCTTTCCTAGCACCTGGTCCCATGAACCTCTGCAGGTGTTTAGTGAATGTTGAGGGTGGGGAAGGGAAAGGGAAGGAGGCCCGAGAAGAAGGGGTGCCTCTTCTCGGCTGACCTCTGAAATTGCCTGACCACCTCCTTGGAGGACAACTCCTTGGCTCCCTCACAGGTAACTAAGGGGTGGAGAGTGTTGCCAGCTCTGCCCAGTGAAGCTGCTGGCAAACCATTCCCAGCTCAGGCCATCCCTGCTCACTCCCTTGCCAGTTTCTAGGCTCTGTGCTCCCTCGGCACCCACCTCCCTGCAGTCCCCTGGGTGGGCACCCAACGGCTTGCCTCCGTCCAAGTCTCGGTCCGAATTCCCTGTTCCCTGGCCCACCTGGAACTCTCTGACCATCTGTGCTCCCTGTCACAGGGGCTCCTGGTGGGAGGAAGTTGAGCCTGGGGAGAAGCGACTCGGCTGGCACGCTGGCTTCCAGCCCTGCTCTGTCCTTCCCGCTGGCCAGCTGCTTCCAGGTCAACCTTGGGTCCCACTCCTGAGGACAATGTCCCTTCACTGTCCCAAGCAGGAGCGCTGATTCCATCATCTGTCATGTACAAAAACCCCTTCTTGAAGCTTCTCAGATGCCGCTGCCTTTCCTGGCCTGGGGTTTCTCCCCTAGTCCATGTGCTGTGGTCTTTCTAGAGGGGCCAAATCAAGGCCACTTCTGAGTGCTCCTTAATTTATTTTTATGTTAAAATTTAATCTTGATTTTCAAAATTGTCATTGCATCATTCCCAAGTGTTTCAAAGGATTTTATCTCACTTGCCCGTCGCTATAATCATGTGAAGGAAATACCATTTCCCCTTCATTACAGATGAGGATATAGAGGCTTTCCGGGTCTTTCAGCCACTGAGTGGGAGAGCCAAGGTTCAAATCCAGCTCTTCTGACTCTAAATCCTACACTCTCTACAATGTATACACTTTGCATTGTTTTATGAGCTCAGGATCCATTTGGCAGTAACTACTTGGATATTTTGTAGCAAGAAGTTAGCAAAATGTGCTTTTTTTTTTTTTTGGAGATGGAGTCTCGCTGTCGCCCAGGCTGGA
The DNA here is from genome assembly GCF_028885625.2 of Pongo pygmaeus. Taxonomy (NCBI): domain Eukaryota; kingdom Metazoa; phylum Chordata; class Mammalia; order Primates; family Hominidae; genus Pongo; species Pongo pygmaeus. Next base: position 102,968,355 of record NC_072388.2, read on the forward strand.
GTGCAGTGGTGTAATCTCTGCTGGATCTTGGCTCACTGCAGGCTCCGCCCCCTGGGTTCACGCCATTCTCCTGCCTCAGCCTCCTGAGCAGCTGGGACTACAGGCGCCTGCCACCTTACCCGGCTAATTTTTTGTGTTTTTAGTAGAGACGGGGTTTCACCATGTTAGCCAGGATGGTCTCGATCTCCTGACCTCATGATCCGCCCGCCTTGGCCTCCCAAAGTGCTGGGATTGTAAGCATGAGCCATCGCACCCGGCCCAAAATGTGCTGTCTTTCACACAGTACCTATGAGCTTGGACTGTGGAGCTAGAGAACATCTGCCACTTAGTTTCGGCTGTGTAATTTTGGGCCAGTTACATAATGTTTCTGTGCCTTAGTTTGCTCACCTGTAGATGGGGATAATAACAGTGCCTCCCTCAAGGATTATTATTATTATTATTATTATTATTATTATTATTATTATGTTTGAGACAGAGTCTTGCTCTGTCACCTAGGCTGGAGTGCAGTGGTAAGATCTCGGGTCACTGCAACCTCCACCTCTCGGGTTCAAGCAATTCTCCTGCCTCAGCCTCCCAAGTAGCTGGGACTACAAGCGTGCACCACCATGCGCAGCTAATTTTTGTATTTTTAGTAGAGATGAGGTTTCACCGTTTTGGCCAGGCTGGTCTCGAACACCTGACCTTAGGTGATCCACCCACCTTGGCCTCCCAAAGTGCTGGGATTACAGGCATGAGCCACAGCGCCCAGCCTCCCTCAGGGATTTTTGTCAGTTACATGAAACAATGCGTGCGTCACATGAACACCACATAGGCATTTGCTGTGTCCCTGCACTGGGTGAGACGCTGCTGCCTGCTAGGGAGGGCCCCCATCTCACGGCCAGCCAGCTCATCTGCTGATCTGCCTTGAGTGCGAAGGCTGCCGACCTGACCTTGAAACGCCCCCACCAGCTCAACAGCAGCATCTTCTCTCACTGGCTCACCCACACCAGCCTCCCCCACATAGACATGAGTACAAAGGGGAACAGGGTGATCTGTCCTTTTTTGCCAACACCAGAGAAGGCAGCTGGCAGTGGTATCTGGAGATAAGGCGGCTGACTGCTGCAATTGGTGCTGGGGTGCCTGAGATGGTTCTGAAAAGTTCAGGAAACACCTCTGAAGTGAAGTAGGAGGACATGGTGTATACCTCCCAGAAACGCTGAAAGGAAGTTGCCAGCCCCTTAGCCTGCCTGGAGCCAGGGGGCTGCTCAGCTGAGCGAGATCTGAAGAGCACAGGCGAGGCCAGGAGGGGCTTTGCTGGAAGATGTTGGTCTTGAAAGACGGGTCCAGTTGGGGCCGGGGGGAATTTACATACACATGCACCCACATACATGCACATACCGGCGGATGTCTTGAGGCCAGGAGTTTGAGATTAGGATGGCCAACATGGTGAAACCCCATCCCTACTAAAAACAGAAAAATTAGCCAGGTGTGGTGGCACGCACCTGTAATCCCAGCTACTCAGGAGGCTGGGGCACAAGAATTGATTGAACCTGGGAGGTGGAGGTTGAAGTGAGCTTAGATCATGCCACTGCACTCCAGCCTGGGAAACAGAACGAGACTCTGTCTCCAAAAAAATCATCATAATAATAATCCATATACTTGTGTCACCAGTAGAGGGTCATGACTGCAAGTTGTCCAGGTTCTTGGCATTTTGAACAAAGAATTGGACAAAATGCCCAGCAAAGCAAAGAAAGAATGAAGCAATGAAAGAATGAAAGCAGGGATTTACTGAAAATGAAAGTACACTCCATAGTGTGGAAGCAGCTGGAGCGGCTCAAGAGTCCGGATACAGAATCTTCTCAGGTTCAAATACCCACTACAGGTTTCCTATTGGCCACTTGGTAGTCACCTTATGTAAATGAAGCAGTGGCCCACAATTGGTTGCGGAAAGCAGTCAATCAGAGGCTGAAGTGAAGTTACAAAGGTCACACTCCTGTGCAAACATCTGATTGGCTATAGAAAGTGACCAATCAGAGGCTAAAGTTACAAAGTTATATTCCTGTGCAAATGAAGACTCGGCCACCATTCAGTCTGATTGGTTGCCAACAGCCAATTTCCCATCTGCCATGAAGAAAAGGTGTGGGTTCAAGCCAGGTGCAGTGGCTCACGCTTGTAATCCCAGCACTTTAGGAAACTGAGGAGAGAGGATCACTTGAGGTCAGAAGTTCAGGACCAGCCTGGCCAACATGGCGAAATCCCGTCTCTACCAAAAATACAAAAAAATTAGTTGGGTGTGGTGGTGGCACGTGCCTGTGGTCCCAGCTACTCGGGAGGCTGAGGCAGGAGAATCTCTTGGACTTGGGAGGCAGAGGTTGCAGTGAGCCAAGATCATGCCACTGGTACTCCAGCCTCGACGACAGAGACCCTGTCTCCAAAAAAAAAAAAAAAAGTGGAGGTTTGCAAAAGGAGTAGCCTCAGGTCCTTTTGTTACTTAGTCTTAGAAAGTTAGGGTTTTCCTTTCAATTTAGTTCTAGGAAGTTGGTGTGAAATGGCCTTAGATTCCCTGCCTCCAGACCCTGTTCTCCTGCCTGGCTTGATGTTTTAAAAATATTATGATAGGCTTTATTTTTTAGAGAAGTTTTAGGTTCACAGCCAAATGGAGTGAAAGACACAGAGCTCTCCCATAGACCGCTGTCCCTCCACCCCATGCAGCCTCCTCCACTGCCAACATCTCCCCTGACAGTGGCATGTTTGTTACAATCAATGAACCTGCATTGACACATCATGATCTCCAGAGTTCGTAGTTTACATTTGGGCTCACACTTGCTCTCATACATTCTATGGGTTTGGACAAATGCATAACCATATGTATCTGCCACTCTAGTGTCATACAGAGTAGTTTCTCTGTCCTAAAAATCGCCTGTGCTCCACTATTCATCCCTCCCTCCCCAACTTCGGGCAACCACTGACCTTATGCTGTCTCCGTAGTTTTGCTTGTTACAGAATGTCCTGTACTGAAATCATACAGTAGGTAGGCTTTTCATTTTTTTTTTTTTTTTTTTTTTTTTGGTCAAATAGGGTCTCACTCAGCCAGGCGCAGTGGCTGACGCCCATAATCCCAGCACTTTGGGAGGCCGAAGCGGGCGGATCACGAGGTCAGGAGATCGAGACCATCCTGGCTAACATGGTGAAACCCCGTCTCTACTAAAAATACAAAAAAAAATTAGCCAGGCCTGGTGGTGGGCACCTGTAGTGCCAGCTACTTGGGAGGCTGAGGCAGGAGAATGGCATGAACCTGGGAGGCAGAGCTTGCAGTGAGCCGAGATCACACCACTGCACTCCAGCCTGGGCGATAGAGCGAGACTCCCTCTCAAAAAAAAAAAAAAAAAAAAACACACACAAAAAGCCCGGGTCTCACTCTGCCACCCGGGCTGGAGGGCAAGGCTGCAATCTTGGCTTACTACAGCCTCAACCGCCTGTGCTCAGGCCATCCTCCCATCTCAGCCTCCCAAGCAACTGGGACCACAAGGTACACACCATCACACTGGCTAATTTTGTTTATTTTTTGTAGAGATGGGGGTCTTACTATGTTGCCCAGGCTGGTCTCAAACTCCTGGGTTCAAATGATCCTTCTGCCTCAGCTTCCCAAATTGCTGGGATTACAACAGGCCATGAGCCACTGTGCACAGCCATGACTTTTTATGTTTGATAGCTCATTTATTTTTAGTGCTGAAAAATATTTCATTCTCTGGGTGTACCACAGTTTATTTATCCATTGACCTACTGAAGGACATCTTGGTTGCTTCCAAGTTTGGCAATTATGAACAAAGCTGCCATGGCCATCTGTGTACAGATTTTTTTTTTTTTTTTGAGACAGAGTGTCTCCCTGTCACCCAGGATCTCGGCTCATTGCAACCTCTGTCTCCCGGGTTCAAGCAATACTTCTGCCTCAGCCTCCTGAGTAGCTGGGACTACAGATACCCACCACCATGTCCAGCCAATTTTTGTATTTTTAGTAGAGACGGGGTTACACCATGTTGGCCAGGTTGGTGTGGTCTCGAACTCCTGACCTGGTGATCCGCCTGCCTCAGCCTCCCAAAATGCTGGGATTACAGGCATGAACCACCAAGCACGGTGGCCATTCCGGTCTTGAAAGCCCAGGGACACACTGCAGGGCTGGGGGGGGAGATGGGGCAGGGGACTCACAGGATGTTCCGTAGAAGAGGGGAAGACCTGCAGCTATGCCTGGAGGAGCAGTGAGGCACTCCATTGCTGGAAGGACGCTGAGAGGTGTTCAAACATGGGCGGATGTTCCAGAACCTTCCTGCTGGAAGCCTTCCCGGGCACCTTCCGCCACCTCCTGACCCCCTCGAAGGTGTATGGACTTGTCAGGTAGCTCTGACTTTGCTTTGTGGGGTGCTGCCTAATCCTTCCTCCCCTGCGCCCTGGCCGGAGCTCCTCGGGGCCTTTCACACACATTGTCCCTTCATCCTCAAACAGCCTCCAGGAAGCAAGCACTGCTGTCATTCCTCCTTGACAGATGAGGAGACCAAGGCCCAGAGAGGCAAATTAACCAGCCGTTAGGTCACACAGACGGGATGGGGCCTGGAGCGCCTGCAACCTCAGACTCAGCTCCAGGTGCTCTCAAACCTATGGGCGGCCGTGACTGTGCATTTCCACCATCAAAGCAGCCTTGCACAGGGCCCAGCTGAGTGGAGTGCCAGGCAGTGCCAGGAGGGAGGCGGGGCTGGGGGCTGGCAGTCACGCCTGGGCCTGCAGGCACTGGCTCGGGGCCTGCTATCACAGGAGAAACAATCCATCTGGCTCCTTGTCAGGCTCGGATTTCTTACCTCCTCAGAGGGGCGCGTGCCACCGGCTGGCCATGGGGAGAGCTCAGTGGAGCTGGCTCCAAGAGGCCTCTCTTGGAGCAGGGCCCCTGGTCTCCAACCCCCTGACTTCCATGCCCCTGTGACCTCCTGGTCTTGGGCACTGACCAGATCCGACTAACTGGGCAGTGGTGCTGCCCCAGGAGGGCTGATCTTGCAGGCAAACAGTGTAGGGTGTGTGTCTGGGAGGTGGTTCCCCAGGCCTTCCTGCTGCTGCTTCAGAGCTTGACACAGAAGTGACCTGCTGGTGTCTGCAGGGCCCCAAATGCTGAAGGAGGCCTGCCCTGGCTCCTGCTCCCCTCGGCCCTCCATTCCAGCTCCTCTGGCTTCACCTCCCACTCATCACTCCCTTGCCTGCCCTCCGGCCTCATCTTGCTCGTGCTGTTGGTTGATTCCAACACGTCCCTGCTTCCATCCTCGCTAGTAAAAATTGGACATGGCCTTTAAGGTTCAGCTCAGGCACTTCCTCCTCCAAGAAATTGTTCCTGATCTACCTAGTCTCAGGGAGGCCAGCCTCACCCACAATTCCTGCTTTCCCGGGCCCCCATCACCCAGCTCAGAAACTCAGTGCAGGCCGGAGGGAAGGAGATGGGCTGGGCCCTCGGATCCCCTCTCCTGGGGGCTCATCCTCGGCTTCACTTTAAGGGATCCTGCCCCAAGATTGGAGATGCTCCAAGGCTCTGGCAGGGCACACCTGGCTGCCCAGGGATACAGGGAGGGGACTTCAGCACCCTGCCCACTCTGGGCCCCCAGGGCCTACACTCCCACCCCACAAGGATGGCTACTCACTGATAGTGACTTACACCATCCTGGCCCTCAGTCTCTTCATTTGTGAATTGGAGATAATGAAACTTACTTCAAAGCCCAGGTATGTGCTGCCAAAGTGCAGGTTGCAGCATGTCAGGCCTCTGTAACTCTACCGGGCTTCACACCTGTTGGTAGTTACTAGGAGCTGCTACTAATGACATACGTTCCTCATTCCTGCCCATGAGCAAGAGCCAGTGCTGGGTGCTGGTGCCTGGGGGAGAGGGAGGTGACGGCAACCCCTGGCTCTGCCTCGTCCCACCTTCAAGCACCAACTCTGATGTCCCCACCCTGACCTCTGCCCTCTCCCTCTTCTCTGTTCCCATGGTCACATGTGCCACCCCCCATGTACATGTCTGTTGTTCTACTGTGTGTCTGTACCTCTCTGCGACCCCATCACTCTGCAAGGGCTGAGGCTCAGGGCGGTCAGGGCTGGCCGAAAGTCAGTGAAGTCGGCCGGGCGCGGTGGCTCACGCCTGTAATCCCAGCACTCTGGGAGGCCGAGGCGGGCAGATCGCGAGGTCAGGAGATCGAGACCATCCTGGCTAACACAGTGAAACCCCATCTCTACTAAAAATACAAAAAATTAGCTGGGCGTGGTGGTGGGTGCCTGTAGTCCCAGCTACTCGGGAGGCTGAGGCAGGAGAATGGCGTGAACCCGGGAGGTGGAGCTTGCAGTGAGCCGAGATTGCGCCACTGCACTGCGGACTGGGTGACAGAGCGAGACTCCATCTCAAAAAAAAAAAAAAAAAAAGACAGCAAACTGGGACAGCGTTGGGAGGCAACAAGCCAAACCAGGGACCTTAAACCAGGTCTTTGGTTTGATCTCAGGTGGGGATCTGGGTTCCGGAAGGCTCCAAGAGCTGCAGTTACAGGTCAGTTTTCAGGACAGTGTGCAGGGCATCCTGGGGACACGGCTGGGCATCCTGCAGCCTGCCCCGGCTGGAGCTCATGTGTCTGGGTGTCTGTAATGGTCTGTGTGGCAGGGGTGGGGGATGGGGCGAGTTATTCTCCACAAAGGGCTTCTGGGAAATCAAGCAGCACCCGCTCTGCTGGGTCTTCAAGGAAAGGGACGGGGCCCAAAGACTCATGGTGGTACGACTGTCCCGGGGCATCCCTAGGCTTTCTCTGGACACCAGCCCCTTAGTTGGAGCCCCTGGTCCCTGCACAGCCCAGGCCCCCGCTGCCCCTCTTCATGGACAGCAGTGCCATTCACTGGGGTTCCCGTCCCCAGCCGCATCCTTTCCGCATGCTCACACAGTGGCCTGTTGAAACTCAGATCTGCTCAGCCCGTCCATCCTGAAACCTTTCTGGCTTCTGATCGCCTGCAGGATAAAGTCCAACCTCCTTTTCGTGACATTCAAGGCTCTTTGTCTTTTCCTTCAATGCCTGAACTGCCCTGAAGAGAGGAGGGATGGGGTGTTCCACACACAGGAGGTGGTAGTGTGGGGCCCTGTCAACATGTGGGCTCTTGAGGCTCCATTGTCCGACTCCCCCCAGGCCTGGTCTCAGGGGACCTTGCAGGAAAAGTCTGGCCTTGGTCAGAAAAGCCTAGAGGTTGGGCCACAGGCGGGTACGTGGGGCCCAGAACTGGGCTTCTGACTCCTGCAGAGGGAGTCTCAGGCCTGGCCTGGCTCCCTGCCACAGGATCCCTAGAGCCACATGACTGACCCTACTCTCCCCATCCCCCTGCTGGGCTCCAGCTCAGCCCCAGGAGTCAAGCCAGATTTGAGGCCAGAGGGCTTGACCAGGTTGGTTCCTGCTAGGTGGCTCTGCGCAGAACCCTCTTACAGCCCATCCAACTGGCCGGGTCCCTTCCCTTTTGCATCATTCTTGTTGGTCCCTGTCTGGCTGACCCTGTGTGGCACCTCAGGGCTGCAGCCTTGGTCTGGGTCCCAGCCACTGGTCACCTTCTGCCCTGAGGCCTGCCCTCCCTGCTGTCTGGGGCTGTCAGCTGGACCTTGGAGCATGGCCATCCCAGGCCCATTCCTGGCTCTGACCACTGTGAGGGGCCCTGGTACCATCCTCCCTGGGTGCAGTCCCCCTGGATGCTGGCTGGTCAGGTGGAATCACTTGTTGATGGAGTAACAAGCCAGGCGAGGTGGCTAATCCCAGTACTTTGGGAGGCCAAGGTGGGAGGATCGCTTGAGGCCAGGAGGCTGAGGCTGCAGTGAGCTATGATAGTGCCACTGCACTCCAGCCTGGGCAACAGAGCGAAACCCTGTCTAAAAAAAAACCTAAAAACCCAAAAACCAAAACAAAAAGAAAACCATCCTTGACACTTTAAGTACATCAAATGATAGCTGTAATTATTTCGAAAGCATATGTTGTTAGGAGTATAGGGACATCTGGACTTTCTCTTGTAGGAGTGCGTCCTTGCAGGTATCTTTAGGCTGTTCCCTTAATTGTAAGCTTCTTGTGACCACAAGTCGTGGCTGGCAAGGAATGTGCCTCGTTGGTCTCAGGATGGAGATGAACTTACAATGGCATTGCTCTGGCTCTCCCGGGCTCCTGCTTCCCTAATGGGCTGGGCGCTGTAGCTCGAGCCTATAATCCCAGCACTTTGGGAGCCCCAGGAAGGAGGATCGCTTGGCTCAGGAGTTCAAAACCAGCCTGGGCAACATATTGAGACCCCATCTCTACAAAAAATTGAAAAAAAAGCCAGGCATGGTGGCTTGCGCCTGTAGTCCCAGATACTGGGGAGGCTGAGGTAGGAGGGTCTCTTGAGCCTGGGAGGTGGAGGCTGCAGTAAGCAGAGATCAGTCCCTGTTAAAAAAAAAAAAGTGACAGTCCCCAGGAGGGTGCAGGTCGATGGTGGCAGCCGCTGTGGTGGCTTGTGGCTGGTGTTCTTGTCCTATGTTTGTGACCATCCCTAGGTCCAGGGTTCTGGGCTTCCTGTTCCCAGGAGGGTTCAGATAAGAGGCCCTGAGCAGCCACTCAGGCAGAGCCTCTTCCTGGGGGGAAGGTGCTCCCTGGGGCGAGCAAGTGGGCAGGCCTTGGCTCTCTCCATTCCTGAATACCTTCTACTGTCTAGGTAGTAGAACACCTTCTACTGACCCTGGCCCAGGCTCAGATACGGTCCAACCCGGCAGACCCTTCACGGGGGCCTGTGACTGTCCCAGGAAGGGAAAGCCACGTCGGGGTGGTGGCCACCCCCAGCGCCCTGAACCTGCGAAGGCCCGGTGTAGGGGTGAGCGCGCACCGGCTGGGGGACGTTGGAGAAGCCAAGCAAAGGCAGCCGGGCGCGCCTTCCTGCCCTCCCGGTGGAGGGGGACGCGGCAGGGACACGCGGGCGGCCAGCCGGCTTCAGGACGCTTGACAAGGGTTTTGGCTGAGGGTGCGCCCGGGGCTCTGGAGCGCCCAGGTGCCCCGCCACGGACGGGGGGCGTGGCATCGGGGCGTGGCCTGGGCGTGGCCGGCACCGCCTCTTCCCTTTCCTGAGTCCAGAGGGCCCCTCCTGCCCGCCACGTTTCCTTCCTGCTGGGGGGCTTCTGTTCTCCCAGACCGGGTCGGTGCTCTTTTCCCCCGGCGCCCCTCCCCCACCCAGCCCGGGCCTTGCCTGCCGCAGCCACCTTCTTCTCTGATGCTGTGTCCTGGACTTGGTGACAATGGCAAGTTGACAAGAAGGCGAGCCTGGGCCTTTCCTGCGGCGACATCCAGCTTCCCCCGCCCCTACCTGGGTGGGTGCCCACCACACGCCCAGCCTGCCGCGTGCTTATCCAGGCCCTCCAGGCCAGGCCTCCGGGTCTTATGGAAGAAGGCCCCGTGTCTGGGCAGTGCCGTGGCTGTGAGTGGGCATCCGGGGCCAGTCAGATGTGCCGTCTCCGGAGGTCACTTCCATAGTGGCCATCAACAGCTTGGCCAAACTCGGCCGCAGGAGCTTTTCCTATCAATTGCAGGATGGACTCTTCCCGCAGCCATTACGACCTGTGGCCCGCAGTCTTGCTCCCTGAGCTGGAGGAGGCTGAAGAGAAAGAGCAGGTTGAGGCCTGTGGGAAGGAAGAGCCACATCTCCTTCATGTTTATTACCCACCTCCACAGGCCATACCTAGGAGGCCTTGAAGGTTTTTTAAGGGGGAAAGGGGGTTTCCAGAACCACAGCCGGCTCAGCAGAAAGTCTCCACCAACAGAATCTGTGGGCGCACATTCCTCAACAGCTGAAGAAGGGGCTGGAGGGGCTCATGGCATCCCCTCCAGAGGCAGGCCCAGGGCCCCGTGTGCAGTGGGGGGGTCCTGCCTCTGCATTGTTGTTAAGAAAGTGACATTTGGCCACACGGAGTGGCTCATGCCTGTAATCCCAGCACTTTGGGAGGCTGAAGCTGCCAGATTGCTTGGGCCCAGGAGTTGGAGATCAGCCTGGGCAACTTGGTGAAACATTTCTTTTTTTTGAGACAGGGTCTCACTCTGTAGCCAAGACTGGAGTGCAATGGCGCGATCTCGGCTCACCGCAACTTCTGCTTCCCAGGCTCAAGTGATTGTCCTGACTCAGCCTCCCGAGTAGCTGGGATTACAGGTGTGCACCACCACACCTGGCTAATTTTTGTATTGTTAGTAGAGACGAGGTTTCACTATGTTGGCCAGGTTGGTGTTGAACTCCTGACTTCAAATGATCCAGCTGCCTCAGCCTCCCAAAGTGCTGGGATTACATGCCTGAGCCACTGTGCCCGGGCCTTTTTTTTTTTTGAGATGGAGTTTTGCTCTATCACCCAGGCTGGAGTGTGGTGGCACGATCTCAGCTCACTGCAACCTCCACCTCCCAGGGTCAAGTGAGTCTCCTGTGTCACCCTCCGGAGTAGCTGGGATTACAGGCATGCACCACCATGCCTGGCTAATTTTTGTATTTTTAGTAGAGACAGGGTTTCGCCATGTCTGCCAGGCTGGTCTTGGACTCCTGACCTCAAGTGATCTGCCCACCTCGGCCTCCCAAAGTGCTGGAATTACAGGTGTGAGCCACCGTGCCCAGCCCTCATTTCTACAAAAAATACAAAAATTAGCCGGGTTTGGCACACACCTGTAGTCCCAAGTACTCAAGAGGATGAAGTGGGAGGTTCACTTGAGCCTGGGGAGGTAGAGGCTGCAGTGAACCATGTTCCTGCCACTGCACTCCAGCCTGTGTGACAGTGAGACCCTGTCTCAAAAAACAAAAACAAAAAAACAAAAAAAAAAAAGGCAACACTTCTTGAGGCTGCTGGTTTTTTTTTTTGAGCCCTGCTGTGCTGCATGCTTTTGGTGCTCACTCTAATTCACAGGGCCTCGAGGGCAAGACTTCGGCTCACAGCTGTATCCCAGGGCCTAGAACTGTGTCTGACATATACCAGGTATTCAATAAACCCTTGTCACACAAACCCCCAAGAACATTTCACAGTGCTTTTCTTTTTTCCTTTTTTTTTTGAGACAGAGTCTTGCTCTATTGCCCAGGCTGGAGTGCAGTGGCGTGGTCCCGGCTCACTGCAAACTCTGCCTCCTGGGTTCACGCCATTCTCCTGCCTCAGCCTCCCGAGTAGCTGGGACTATAGGCGCCCGACACCGCACCCGGCTAATGTTTTGCATTTTTAGTAGAGATAGGGTTTCACCGTGTTAGCCAGGATGGTCTCGATCTCCTGACCTCGTGATCCACCCGCCTCGGCCTCCTAAAGTGTTGGGATTACAGGCGTGAGCCACCACGCCCGGCCTTGTTTTTTTTCTTTTTCGAGTGCAGTGGCGCGATCTTGGTTCACTGCAACCTCTGCCTCCCTAGCTCAAGTGATCCTCCCACCTCAGCCTTCCGAGTAACTGGGACCACAGGCATGTACCTCCATGCCTGGCTAATTTTTTGTATTTTTAGTAGAGACGGGTTTTTGCCATGTTGCCTAGGATGGTCTCAAACTCCTGAGCTCAAGCCATCCACCCACCTCAGCCTCTCAAAGTGCTGGGATTACAGGCATGAGCCACCATACTCAGCCTTGTTTCTCATTTATAGAGGTAGCGATTGGAGGCTCAGGAAGGGAATTCATTGCTCAAGGTTGAACACTCAGTGGGAGAAGCAGGCCAGGACACAAGCAGGAGGGGCTCCAAAGCTGAGTTTATTGCTGCAGAGCCTTTCCTGAGGTTGAGGAGGGTGTCTGCAGAAGGAGGCTGGAGACTGCTGTAGAATCACTACTACTGGTGACATTGTTGTTCTTCTCTGACCTGACCCCTGAGTTGGTCAGACTTGGCCATGTGGACAACCCCCTGCTTCTCCTGCTTTCTGCTGCCCTAACCTGAGACTGGTTATTCAAGTGTCTTCCTCACTGTCTCCCCCAAACAGGAAGTCTTTTTTGATGCTCTTGCATCTGGGGCTGACCCAACACTTCTTATCCCATGTGGTCATTGCTGGCTTACAGGTCAGTCTGGCCCTTGCACTCGATGTTCTCTAAGGGCAGAGCTCATGGTGCTGGCTCTGAGAAGGTATCAGGAAGTGAAAGATGGAAGGGTGGGTAGGTGGATGGGTAGATGAATGGATGAGCAGGTGGATGAGTGGGCAGATGTGTGTGTGTATGGACAGGTGGGTGGATGCATGGATGGATGGATGGACAGGTGGATGAATAGATGGGCAGATGGATGGATAAATGGAAAGGTGGGTGGGTGGATGGATGGATGAATGGGTGCGTGGATGGATGGATGGATGGATGGATAGATGGGTGGCTGGGTGGGTGGATAGGTGGATGGGTAGATGGATTGATGGACAGGTGGATGGGTGGATGGATGGATGGATTGATGGACAGGTGCATGGGTGGGTGAGTGGATAGATGGATGGATGGGTGGATGAGTGAGTGAGCAGATGGATGGATGGATGGACAGGTGGGTGGGGGGTGGGGTGGGTGGATGGATGGATGGATGAATAGGTGGGTGGGTAGATGGATAGATGGGTGGGTGGATGGCCAGGTATGGTAGCTCACATCTGTGATCCCAGCACTTTGGGAGGCCAAGGCGGGCAGATCACCTGAGGTCAGGAGTTTGAGACCAGCCTGGCCAATATGGTGGAACCCGTCTGTACTAGAAAAAAAAAATACAAAAAATTAGCCAGGCATGGTGGCATGTGCCCATAATCCCAGCTACTTGGGAGGCTGAGGCAGGAGAATTGCTTGAACCTGGGAGGCGAAGGCTGCAGTGAGCCGAGATCATGCCACTGCACTCTAGCCTGGGCAACAGAGTGAGACGTCTCAAAAAAAAAAAAAAAAAGATGGGTGGGTGAATGGATAAATAGGTGGATGGGTGGATGGATGGATGGATGGATGGATGGATGGATGGGTGGATGGGTGGGTGGATGGGTGGGTAGATGGATGGGTGGATGGGTGGATGGGTGGGTGGGTGGATGGGTGGGTGGATGGATGGGTGGATGGGTGGTTGGGTGGGTGGATGGGTGGTTGGGTGGGTGGGTGGATGGGGAGGTGGGTGGATGGGTGGATGGATAGGTGGATGGGTGGGTGAATGGTGTGTTCTCAGCAGCAGCCAGAGGACCACTCCTGTCTCCCTGTATATGCTGATTTGCTGGGGTTTCTGGCCAGAAAGAATCATATAGGCTGTCCATAAAACAGCTGGAGAGGTGGGTAAAGTTTACCCTGCAGAACACAAGGCTCAGGGGAACAGGAGAGCTGCCTTTGAATATTTAGAGGGCTGTCCCTTGGGAGTAGGCAAGGACACCCCTCCTGAGCCTCATGGCTCCACAGGTGGACCAAGAACCAGTGGCAGAAGTACTAGGGAGGCAGATGGTTTCTTGAGGCTCAAGCTGCCTGCTGGTTTCAGACACCTTCTCTTCTGGGGCTTCTGCCAAATGGTAAATGGAACCCAATTTTTTTGCAAACTTATATTTTTAGTTCTGAAATTGTTGATGACTCCAAACATTTTTATAATTAACAAAGTGTCCTGGCTGGGCATGATGGCTTAGCTGGGCATGATGGCTTAGCTGGGCATGATGGCTTAGGCCTGAAATCCCAGTGCTTTGGGAAGTCAGGGTGGGGAGGATCACTTGAGGCCAGGAGTTCCACACCAGCCTGGGCAACATGGTGAGACTCTGTCTCTACAAAAAGTTGTTTAAAAAAGTAGCCAGAAGTGGTGATGCACGTCTATAGTCTCAGCTACTCGGGAGGCTGAGGTAGGAGGATTGCTTGAGGCAGGGAGTTTGAGGCTGCAGTGAGCTGTGATCTTGCCACTACATTCCAGCCTGGGTAACAGAAAGAAACCCTGTCTGTAAACGAACAAACAAATCAACAAAGCATCTTTTTTTAAAAAATAATTTTATACTTAAACATAATTAAAAATTATATTATTGTAATACAGATAGGGTCTCACTGTGTTGCCCAAGCTGATCTCAAACTCCTGGGCGCAAGCCATCCTCCTGCCTTGGCCTCCCAAAATTCTGGAGTTGTAGGCGCAAGCCAACATAGCTGGCCAACAAAGTGTCTTTGGAATGAAAGCAAAACACTCACAGTCACAAATGACACAGAGTTTTTTTTTTTTTTTTTGAGACAGAGTCTCGCTCTATCACCCAGGCTGGAGTGCAGTGGCGCGATCTCGGCTTACTGCAAGCTCCACCTCCCAAGTCATGCCATTCTCCTGCCTCAGCCTCCTGAGTAGCTGGGACTACAGGCGCCCGCCACCATGCCCGGCTAATTTTTGTATTTTTAGTAGAGACGGGATTTCACCATGTTAGCCAGGATGGTTTCGATCTCCTGACCTCATGATCCGCCTGCCTCGGCCTCCCAAAGTGCTGGGATTACGCCCGGCCGACACAGAGATGTTTATGATGGGAAGTAACACTGTGCCCCCAACCTCCCCACCCCAGTTTTTCTTCCCAGGGTCTCCCCAAGAGCTGCTTCCTTTGACTCCTGCTGTGTGTAGTTCTGCTGACAGTGACCTGGACAGCTCTGCACCATGCACAGCGTCTCTTTTCTCCGACTTACCACATTTTAGACACCACCGACTCCTCCATGTGAAAGATAGGAATTCAGCTACATCACATTACCCTACAAACTTTATTGTTAATATAATTATTTTTATTTCTTCTACTGCTTTTTTGGTAACTTTATTTTTTATTTATTTATTTATTTTTGAGATGCAGTTTCGCTCTTATTGCCCAGGCTGGAGTGCAGTGGTGCAGTCTCGGCTCACTGCAACCTCTGCCTTCTGGGTTCAAGTGATTTTCTTGCCTCAGCCTCCAGAGTAGCTGGAATTACAGGTGCCCACCATTACTCCCAGCTAATTTTTGTATTTTTAGTGGAGACGGAGTTTCACCATGTTGGCCGGGCTGGTCTCGAACTCCTGACCTCAGTGATCCGCCTACCTCAGCCTCCCAAAGTGCTGGGATTACAGGCATGAGCCACCACGCCCAGACTTTTTTTTTTTTTTAAGACACAGTTTCTCTCTGTTGCCCATGCTGGAATGCAGTGGCACGATCTCAGCTAACTGCAACCTCTGCCTCCCGGGTTCAAGCGATTCTCCTGCCTCAGCCTCCCAAGTAGCTAGGCCTACAGGTGCACACCACTACACCCAGCTAATTTTTGTATTTTTAGTAAAGATGGGGTTTCACCATGTTGGCCAGGCTTGTCTGGAACTTCTGACCTCAGGCGATCGCCCACCTCAGCCTCCCAAAGTGCTGGGATTACAGGCTTGAACCACTGCACCCGGCGTATGTTTTAATTTAATTTTTAAAGACAGGGTCTTGCTCTGTCACCCAGGATGGAGTGCAGTGGTGTGGACACGGCTCACTGCAGCCTCGAACTCCGGGGCCCAATTGATCTTCCCACCTAGGCCTCCTGTATGACTGGGACTACAGGTGTGTACCACACTCCCAGCTACTTTTTGTATTTTTGTAGAGCGGGGTTTCACCATGTTGCTCAGGCTGGTCTTGAATTCCTGAGCTTAAGTGATCTGACTGCCTCAGCCTCCCAGATTGCTGGGATTACAGGCATGAGCCACTGCTCCCGGCCCTTGGTAACTTTAAATAATATTCTTTCTGCTATTAGGGCAACAAGAGCCTAGGAGAGCCAGGGTCACACCATCTTAAAACAAACTTCATCTTCAAACTAGTAAGGGACATTCCTTGCCAGTCACATAGTACTGAGATATTTACAACATCAACTGAGATAATTACAAAACAGCTTAAAGATACCTGCAAGGACACACTCCTACAACTATGAAAAGTCCAGATGTTCTGATAGACACAATAATATATGCTTTCAAGATAATTATACTTATGCTTTTTGTACTTGCATACTAAAATGTCAAGGATAGTTTTCTTTAAATCAACCGAATAATAAATTCTGTCATGCTGTCAGCCCACCCGCACGTGGGCACAGCTTAGTTTAAGTCTTTATACAGATAAGACCCCCATATAAGAAAAACTTAAAGCTGGTGCATTTCCTCTCTTTCTGAGGTCGTCTCGCTCTGTAACTGAGTGGCTTTCAATAAATGAGCTTCTAGGCCAAGCGCAGTCGCTCACGCCAGTAATCCCAGCACTTTGGGAGGCCGAGGCAGGCGGATCACCAGAGGTCAGGAGTTCGAGACCAGCCTGGCTAACGTGCTAAAATCCCATCTTTATTAAAAATACAAAAATTAGCCAGGCGTGGTGGCAGGGGCCTGTAATCCCAGCTACTCGGGAGGCTGAGACAGGAGAATTGCT
This sequence comes from Pongo pygmaeus, assembly GCF_028885625.2. Taxonomy (NCBI): domain Eukaryota; kingdom Metazoa; phylum Chordata; class Mammalia; order Primates; family Hominidae; genus Pongo; species Pongo pygmaeus. Next base: position 102,984,663 of record NC_072388.2, read on the forward strand.
TGAACCCGGGAGGCAGAGGTTGCAGTGAGCTGAGATGGTGCCATTGTACTCCAGCCTGGGCGACAGAGTGAGACTCCGTCTCAAAAAAAAAAAGAATATGTTTACTTTCACACTCACCTCTGACCTCCTCTTGGGAAGACGAGGTTACTGGTGCCTTCCCTTCTCTTCCACTTTCAGATTTCTTCCCTGTCAGCCCCAAACACTGAATGTAAATACGGTCCAACATCAACCTGCAAACAAACACTGACATGAAAGTGCGGTTGGAAAGGATCTCGCAAAGGAACAGAATCTTGTGATCATAATTGTAATAAACGTAATCGCCAGGTATTGAGAGCTTACAGGTACCAGGGCTCCGGCACTACGTGTTTCACAGGGGCCACTCGGTAGACCTCATGGTGACCTTGAGGTCAGGTACCACGTTCCCATTTTACAGAGGAGGAAACTGAGATATCCTATGACAACGAAAAGGTAGCAGAGCTGAGATTGGTGCCCAGGCTCGCTGAGTTGAAAAGCTCTCGGCCACCTTGGAAAACTCGGTTCTTGTGGTCTGAAGCATCACCCCTGCACTGGCTTCTGTTGCCAAAGATGGGTTTTCCTCACCGGTGCCCACCTACACTCATTCGTGTCATGTGGTTAAGCCCTTTTGGCAACGTAAGACCTTTCCCAAGAATGTGCCTCGGTGCAGAGGAAGACAGTGGGGGCAGGCCCCCTCCCCAGGGTGCTCCACCCTCCCTGACCTCACACGGGTGCAACCTGGGCCGTGGCCGAGACCTGCTGTGCGGCAGACAATGGGAAGCCTGTGTGTCATCCTGGGTGCTGGAATTAGACAATATTTAGCTTTCCCTTGGTGGAAAAGCCTTTCCCCTCCTGCTTTGGGCAGGAACTGGTTCCTGTTGGGCGGGGCCTGGCTGCTGCCCCACCCCCACCCAGCTGGGCACCTTGACCGGCACCTCTCTGGGCTGCTCCCTGCCTGTGTCCCTGAGCACTGACTACTCCAGAGGTTTAATCATTAACAGGCACATTTGGCCTTCAGTTGTGGGCTGGAATTTGGGACCTGTGCCCGGGAACAATGATCTCCGACACATTATTTTGTATAAAATCACTTTTAGCTTCCATTAGCTAATAAAGCTGGAATAAAGTGAGGTCCATTAACCAGCACTGGCCTCTCGGCCTCTGGGGCTCCTCGGGAGGGACCCAAGGGACTCGCCTTTTGAGGACTGTGAAATCGCTGCTGGAAAATGTGCTTACGATTGTGGTCCAGCACTGAAGCTGCTCACTATGTTTTTAGCCCCCTCTGTGTGGCAACCCCTCGTGTGGTTTTGGGGACTGGCAGAGTGCCCTGGAAGCGTGCCCACGTGCTGCAGATCCACCAGAGGAAATGCTCGGGAAACGCTGACGCCTGCTTTGCCCCATTTCAGGGTCACCGAATGAGAAGCTGTTGGGATGAATGGCTCCTCCACCCTCCTAGCCCGGGCCAGGGGTCGCCCACCTCCCCTCATCAGAGGAGGAGCTAGTGCTCCAGTCAGCCCTTTTCATCCTGAGCTGTTTGCTGGAAGTCACCAGTGGGTATCCACAGCCCAAGCCTCCTCTCTCTCCTTCCCCTAACCTCTGAGACAGCTGGCTGGATGCTCTCTCCAACCCCGTTCCCCTGCCCTCTCCTGAGGACAGCTGTGTCGGGAGCAGGGCCTCCCAGCAGGAGCCAGCAGCTGCGCTGTTTCTGCTGCTCCAGCATTTCGGGGGCAGCTGGCTGGAAGGGTAGGGGCGATTTAGAGAGGCCCACTGGCAGGTGTGGTGATGGGACTCCATGTCTCCTGCATGGGACCTCCCCTCCTCCCTGGGCTTCATTCTTAGGGTCCCCAGTCATTCTTCCCTGGGCACAGCCCTCCGTCTCTGTGCCTCGTTAGCTCATCCCCAAGTCCACCCTACAGCCGGTCACCTCCGTCTTGGTGCAGACGCCTGAATCCTGACTGCCCAAGGGCCAGTGTTGCAAGGGGACCCCACCAGCCTTTCTACAGAGGCATCCAGAACCCTCTGGCCTCTCCCCATCTTCCTGCCCTCCCACATTTCTGCCTCCCTAGCTCTGCCCCCAGCCCCAGGAAGCTGAGGCTGCAAACTCAGAATCTGCCTTCACCTCTGGTGCGCTGCCAACTCCCCCTTGGGCAGGCCTGTCTCCTGCAGCCTGTGTCTGTGTTGCCCTCCACTGCCGTGGCAGTGCCCAGGCCAACTGGTCGGCATGCTTGGGCTCAGGGACAACTTCACGGTCAGCATGTGGCTGTGCGTGGCCTCGGACACCTGGAACGTGGAGCCGGTCAGCCAGCAGCTTTCAGACCGGGAGGGGCCGAAGGGTCCAGGCCACACAGAGGGCCAGGGCCAGCACCCAGGCACTGGCCGCCACCACCCGTTTTCCCCCAGCAGCCCTGGGCTGTCCCTTGCTGGCTGTGCTCTGTGACTGCAGGGCTGGTTCTTGGACCTCGGTTCCCTGCTGTTCTCGGAGGATCGGGGCCTAGCTGAACTTGGGGCCTTCCTGCCTGCCAGCCCCTGACACCGAATGGCCAGACACACTCCCAGAAACTCCACCCGGCCTCTTGTTGGCCACCGGAAGGGCTGGCGGGAGCTGCAGGATGCGCACACCCCTGTTGAGGGCTTGCCTGCTGCCCCTCTGAGAGCCTTCCTGGAATCCAGGAAATGAAGGCGCTCTCAGGCAGGACACCCAGTCAGATCTGCCTCACTGCAGGGCTCCAGGCCCTGTTCCTGGCCCTGCCAGGGAAGCCAGACCTGGCTGCCCAAGAGCAGACCCTGCCTGCAGAAGCGCTCCCAGGGGAGACAGCCAGGACCTCACTGGGAACAGACCCCCCAGGTTATTTCTAAGCCTGCCCCTCCATTGCCTCCCTGCTGCCTCCTCATCCCCCCCACCCCACCCCGTCTGAGAGTAGCCACCGCCCAGCTTGCCCTGCCACAGTTCTCTGCTCAGGCTACAGTCCCCTGGATTAGAGTGGTTTACTGGTCTCTGCTACTTTTAGGATCAAACCTAAACTCGTAAAGAACTTGACCCACAAGGAGCTGGCTCTGCAGATCAGTGGAGGAAAGGGTAGACTATTCTGTACATAGGGTTTGGACAACTCTCAAGAGAGAAAGCTGGTTTATTTCACATCATTCGGAGAGATCCCCTCCAGAGGGATTAAATAACTTCCAATATAGAAAATATTCGAGTGTGGGCCCTCCCAAGGCGGGGCGTTCACCCCCAAAGTGGGGTGGCTCTCCAGGGTCATCACTGAAAACACTGGATTGCATAAAAGCCCCGCCGGCTCTGGGCACAGCCAGGAAGGTGCATCTCCCCAAACAAGCTGTATTATCTCCAGCATGTGGGACAGGGAGGTGATGTTCTCCAGATGTTAGGAGCTGCCTCCCACTCCCCGGCCCTGCCCAGGCTGAGCGCCTGCTGAGTGCTTTATGTATGTGCCAAATGGCAGCGCTTGCACCCTGGGGCCGGATGGAACAGCAAGGAGGCCTCGGGCTTGGGTGGGGGCCTTGGTGCCCTGCTAACACCATGGGAGGACCTGTGAGGACCAGCCCTGGGGAATTGCACCTGTCCTCAGGCACTCCCCTCCTGGCTTGGGACAGAACTGTACAGCCTACTCCAGTTCAGTGCCAAGTGGAGCCACTCCTGCAGGGCAGTGGGCTGGGTGGGGATGCCACATGTGAGCCGCAGTCTTGGCAGGGACCTGGTTAACCTTGCCCTGCGCGCAAGATAGTCCCTGGACACCACAAAGACCAACCAGCTCCAGCCCGGTCCCAGGGAGCTTGTCTCAGAGACCAGCAGGCAGGGCAGGCCTGCTTCAGAAGCTGCCCTGGCGGGACATTGCGCTTGTCGAGGCGACACAGACAGACCTGATGCAGCCCCTGCCGCTGCTCTGCGACCCAGTTCCCTGAGCTTGGCTTCTCTCAGCTGTGGACAGGGATAAGAATCAGGGCACCTGCCTCAAGGGTGGCTGTGAGGGTGAGATGGCGCAGCCCAGGTGCCCGGGCATAGTCAGCACTTGGGAAGGTGCCCTGAGTGTGCCCCAGGTGCACGGTGCACACAGGGTGGGGATGAGGGGCACTCACGGGTCTGGAAGATTTCCTGGGTCTGCACTGGGTGGCCTGGGCTGACACGTGGACAAGAGCACCCTGGCCTGCAGGGCACAGGATGTACAGAAATTCCAAGGCCAGGGGGATGGTGAGAGGCTGTCCCACTACAGGGCCTGGAGAGCCGCTGCGGTCTGGGAGGGACTGCGTGCCAGACTTTCCTCCTGGGAGTCTCCTGGCCTCCTGCTGTCTGTCATGACCTCCTCTGGCTCCCAGCAGGCCTGAGCTAGTTCATTTCCCCTCAAGATTCCCAAGCCAAGGGTGATGGTGCATGCCTGTAGTCCCAGCTACTTTGGGGGCTGAGTCAGGAGGATCACTTGAGCCTAGGAGTTTGAGTCCTGAGGAACATCTCTAAAAAAAAAAAAAAAATTGAATTAAATAAGAAACGATTCTCCCAGCACTTTGGGAGGCTGAGGCGGGCAGATCACTTGAGGTCAGGAGTTTGTGACTAGCCTGGCTAACATGGTGAAACCCCGTATCTACCAAAAATGCAAAAATTAGCCAGGCGTATTGGTGTATGCCAGCTACTCCAGAGGCTGAGGCAGATGGATCACCTGAGGTCAGGAGTTCGAGACCAGCCTGGCCAACATGGTGAAATCCTGTCTCTACTAAAATACAAAAATTAGCCAGGCGTGGTGTCAGGCGCCTGTAATCCCAGCTACTCCCAAGGTCGAAACAGGAGAATCGCTTGAATCCGGGAGGTGGAGGTTGCAGTGAGCTGAGATCATGCCACTGCATTCCAGTCTGGGTGACAGAGCGAGACTCCATCTCAAAAATAAAACAAAATAAGATTAAAATTAAAAAAGATTCTTAAGATGACCCCAAAGGACTTGGTAAGTGCCCAGTAATGAGGGCTCTGTAAATGTCCGTTTGAGAATCTATCTTGTCTCAAGATTCTCTTCACTCTCCTTCTCCCCGCACTGCTCCAGCGATGCACGAGCTTGGTCCTTGAAGTTGTTTTTTTTTTTTTCCTTGTTTGTTTATTTTTGAGACAGGGTCTTGCTCTGTTGCCCAGGCTGGAGGGCAGTGGCACCATCACGGCTCACTGCATCATTGACCTACCAGGCTCAAGTGATTCTCCCACCTCAGCCTCTTGAGTAGCTGGGACCACAGGTGCGCACCACCACACCTGGCTAATTTTTGTATTTTTGTAGAGACAGGGACTCGTTATGTTTCCCAGGCTGGTCTCAAACTCCTGGGCTCAAGCGATCCTTCTGCCTCAAAAGTACTGGGATTACCACCCAGCCTCCGAAAGTACTGGGATTACAGGCGTGAGCCACCACGCCCAGCTGGGTTTCTTTACAGAAGAGGGAAGTGAGGCTTGGGGAGGAAAGAGCTTGCCCAGAGTCCCACAGCTGGTCCAAAGCCAGTCCCAAAGCCCACTGTTCTCCCACGGGGCAGCCCCAGTTCTGCCATAATTGCTGTGTGTCCCTGGGTTAATCATTTTCCCTCTCTGGGCCTCCATTTCCCCATCTGCAAAATGATGATGTCTGAGGCCCCTTCTGGCTTGGATGGCTCCACAGTGGACTTTCCTGCCTGGTGGCTGTGGCAGCTCCTGAGGAGTGGGCCCTGGTCTCGCAGGGAGGCCAGTCACCAGCTTCGTGCTACGAGACCCAGCATGCCAGCCCCAAGCCAGATGCCCTTCATATGGACCCTCAACCACCAAATGCTGCAAACTCTTCATGTTACCGTCCCTTCTCCAGGCTCTGGTTAGAGAACCAGCATTCAGAAAAGCTGACCCAGGACTCCCAGGAAGCGCGGTGGGGGGCACCCTGGACACTACTCCCCTATCCTTTCAGTAGACTCTACCCCAGCCTGATGAGGTTTTATCAGGGGACCTAGCGGGGACCAAAGAAGGGGCTGGTCTTGGCTCCATCCACGGCCACTAAGGATGGCCCCTTCTCATACCATATCCCAAATTCCTTCGGCCCAGAGTCCCCCCATGCCTGCTCCCTGCCAGCTGTCAGGGAGCCTGGGGGAGGTCTCCGTCCAGTGGTCCCTCCAGCAGACTCCTGCATGCTCAGGAGCATCCTTGTCCTCCCACAGCCAAGGTCAGGGCCGGTGGTGCTGACCTTGAAAGTGTCATCGCCTCTGCTGGCCTGCTCCAGCGGGCGAGCACCCCACCCTCGCCTGCAGCCCTGAGGTTCCTGCATGTGGGTGCCCACCTGTGAGAGGGCAGAGGGCAGACCAAGGGCGTGGCTCAGCCTGGAGGTGGGAGACTCTGATGGCAGCCATCACAGGGGACCACAGCGGCAGGGCAGAGTCCACTGTGGGGGCTCCTAGCCCCTCCCATTCTCCAGGAATGTCCCTGACATGGAGTGGCCCAAGTCTGGACTGGGTCATCTTGTCCCACAGGCTTCAGCCGATTGGTCCCCCAGTGGGCCCTGACTCTAGTTGAGGGTCAGACTCTCCTCCTGAAGCCTGACGGGCCAGGGAGGACCCCCGGTTTGTGGGGTGGGTGTGAGGAAGGGCCGTAACTGCATTGGTAGAACAATGAATATGTTAATAGTCCACATGCAAACATTTCCTTCAACCTAAAAGTGTATTTTCTCCTGATTTTAGAATAAATGAAATCATTTCCACGAGCTCCCTGAAATATCACGAGCCCCAGCGCTGAGCTGGCTGTGCCTCAGGGAGACACTGACCTGCCTAGAAGTGGCCCCAGTTTCAAGGCTGCAGACTGGAAGAGTGAGCTCTCCTTTCACCTGGAGACACTCCACCTCCTTCCAGGTGAGTCTTCTTTTTGCCTGAGTTGCCCCGAACTGGTGTCTGAGTGCTGGTGGCCGAAAGAACTGATAGCCACCGTCCCCCCATGGCCGTGACCTGTGAACCCAACCGGGCCATATCAGTTGTCACTGCCGCAGCGGGAACCCATTTCACAATTCACTGAGATTCCCCAGAAGTGAGAGAGATGCGATCCCTGGTTCTGTGGATCCACAGCCAGGGGCCCCAGAGATAAAGTTCAGAATTGTTCTTTTTAAAGAAAACCAGGCCGGGCAAGGTGTTGCACACCCACAGTCCCAGCTACTCAGGATGCTGAGGCGGGAGAATTGCTTGAGCCCAGGATTCCTGTTTGAGGCTGTAGTGCTCTGATCGTGCCTGTGAACAGCTTCTGCACTCCAGCCTGGGCAACACAGCGAGACCCTGTCTCTAGTGAAAACAAACAAACAAACAAAAAAGCGAAGCAGTCTCCTCCTGATTCCTCCAGCCCACTCCTTCCTCCTCTCTGGTTCCTCGGAGTCTGGCAGGATGCCGTGTGACAGAATGCATCTGGGGGTGGGAGTGTGGGGCGCAAGACAGACAGACATGTGGGCAGTGGCTGCTGCTAAGCAGAGGCATCCCCAAGGCCTCCCTGCAGCAGGAGGACCCTCTCTGGGGAGGTGTGTAGGAGCCCCCCATGATATGGTTCTGCCCAGAAAGCAGGATCAGGCTTGGGTGAGAAGCCAGGCCCCATAGAGCCCCTCAGCCTTTGCCTAGAACCGGAAAAGAAGCAGGAAGTGTGGATGTAAGAATAGACGCTCCAGCCAGGCTGAGCAGGACCGGGGGCGGCAGCGCCATGCCTTCCATCTGCCTGGAGGCTTGAGGGTGGGCTTCCGCAGGCCCAGCCCCAGCCTGGCTGCCCCCTGCCTCCCTCCCCTTTGCTCTCTGGGTACCCCTGGGCCACCAAGGCATCTGGGCTGGACACTGTGGAAGGGGCACTGGGATCCTCTGGGGAGAGGGGGGCCAGCCAGGCACCGACTGACAGAGCTGAAACTGGCCCAGTGAGGCGGAGTGGGGGCTGGGGGACCTGGACCCCACCCTCTCACCACAGGCCAGGCATCTCGTCCGCCTGGGAGCCAACAGACGGGACCTTGAGGAGCCCGAGGCCAAGGCCCATGAGACTTCCCAGCCAGGAGGGTGTGAGCACACTGTCTGCACCTGAGCCTCCACCTGTGGTGACAGGTACTGCCAGGGCCGTGAGAAGAAAGCTCAGAGCTGCTGGTGGGAGCTCGGTCTCCCGCCCCATCCAGCTGGAGGGCGGATGGTGCCTTCTCACCTCTGCCCCCTCATCTACCCAGACAGGCTGTGCCCTCCTCAGCTGCCTCTGACCTCTAACTTTTCCCTGCCAGGCAGGTAAGACCAAAGGCCTCAAAGGGGCTCATGAATGCCCCAGGCCTGGCACCTGCTGTGCACCCACCCTGGCTGCTGCCCTCGCTTCTCTCACCCTCTGGTGGTGCCTCCGGCTCTCCTCCCTCTCCCCCCAGCTCGGGCTGAGCCTGGCCGACCCAAAGGACACTGGGCTCAGAGTTAGGAGACTGGCCGCCCTGCTGACTAGGCCATCAAGGCCCCTCTGGAGACTCCATGAGAGAATGGGGGCGGGGGGACCTAGCTGTGCAAACTGTAAAGAGCCACACCCTGCAGGAAGGTCTCTAGGAGGCAGCAGCAGAAACTTCCCAAACTCCTGCAGGACGGCCCCCGGTGATGTTTGTCTCCTTTTTTCTTTTTGAGACCGAGTCTTCCTCTGTCACCCAGGCTGGAGTGCAGTGCTGTGATTTGCAACCTTGACCTCCTGGGCTCAGGTGATCCTCCCGCATCAGCCTCCTGAGTAGCTGGGACTACAGGCACCCGCCACCATGCCCAACTATTTTTTTTTGTATTTTCAGTAGAGACGGAATTTCACTGTGTTAGCCAGGATGGTCTTGATCTCCTGACCTCATGATCTGCCCACCTCAGCCTCCCAAAGGGCTGGGATTACAGGCGTGAGCCACCGCACCCGGCCTTCTTTTTTTTTTTAAACCCAAATCCTCATACAATGCAAATGGCTGTGGCATCTAAGGCTCCTGGGAAGCCCCTTAGAGGGTTCAAGCTCCCATGGCTGGGACGAGGGTGCAGGGTGCAGCCAGCCAGCCCCTCGGGTGGCACTGTGGTAGGCTGGGCCGCAGCCTTGCAGAGGGCTGGTGGGCCCTTAGAGGCCGTGGCTGTCGATGCTCTGCCCCAGGAGAACATGACTCACCCCGTCCAGTGCCCAGCTCTGCCAGCTCCTCTGTGTACATGGGGGAAATAGGCCGCCAGTGCACACTGGGACTGAGGGATCACGCATATGGCTCAGTGGGGTGCTGCCTGAGGGCCCGATCCACTCACGCCGCCCAGACACAAGGGCAGGGTGGAAGCAGGGTCTCTTTTTCCTTCCTGGCAGAGGCAGCCTCCACACAGCCTCAGCGGGGGACCTGGGGCAAAGGGCTGAGATGGGGAGAATGGGGGCCCGTATAGCCCCTGGGCAGGGCACTGCACTGCAGTGGAAGCCGAGGACTGCGTGGACTTCCTCAGGGTTCGAGGCTCGGCCGTGGGCGGATAGCCAGTGCCTGTGGTCGGGGTGGTCAGGCCTGGACACGGAGACACTGATCTCACCGGGAGTTCCCCAAGCCCCGCCCACAGCACGATCCTATCATCTGCTGCCCGCCCCAGCTGGACCGGGGCTATTACATATTGTTTGTAAAGCGTCCTGTTGTTATTTTCTGATTACCAAGGCGGTACATATTCACTTAAGCACCGCGTGGGTGGTGGTATTTGCTCCAGTTGGTGGATGGGGCGGTGACTTGCCCAGTTGCAGTTCATCAGCATCAGCAGCAGTGACAGCAAAAAGGATTCAGTGTCCCTCAGACGCAGCGCTGGCAAGGCCACTGGCAGAGACTCAGTGACCCCCAGCCCCTTCCGACCTAAAGCTGACCAAAAATTCAGCTATTTTCTAGACAACTGGGTGGGGCAGCCTTGTTTCTCCAGCCATCTCCTGCTGTGGGTCTGGGGATGGGGTTGGAGGCGTGGACCCCAAAACTGCTCTGACGGCCTGGAGCCTCCCCAGTGATAGAGGAGGCCACTGGGAGCACAGGGCCCCTCTCCCCGACGGGAAGGCCCCTGACAGCCCATTCTGGGCGGGCTGGGCGCAAGGCTCCTCTGGGGAACCTGGAGCTCAGGCAGGAAGCCTGCAGAGTGGCTGCGCTGTGACTGTTTTCCTGGCCCTGATTTTAGGGCTGACCCCCTCCCCTCAACACACACCCCACCGTCTCGAATTGTAACATCCAGAGGAGCGTGGTCACCTCAGTTCATTCCAGGCAGTCTCACCATGGCCTGCTGATGTGGACCTCACAACCTCATTTGGCAGATGGGGAAACTGAGGCTTGGGGTGGAGATGAAGTTCCTGACTCAGTCACACGTTGCTGAGTGGCTGACTCTGACTTGAACCTGGTGTCGTGTAATGCCAGACAGCCCATCTGTACTGCTACACGGGCAGCAGGTCTACGCAAGAAACTGTCAGCAGCTGGGAGGTGGGAGGGGCGGAGGGTCTGCAGCCCGACCCTGGGCCGGGGCTCCTGTTCTCACACTGATTTGGGGTGGGTGGCACAGTAGGGTGCTAGGAGCTGGCACTCTGGCTTCAGATGGCCTGCGAGTCTGAATGCGGGCTCTGCTGAACGCTAGCTGTGCGCCCGTGGGCAGGTCACTTCCCCGCTCAGCACCTCATTTCCTCATCCTGGAAAGTGGGGAGGATGACCTTGTCTACCACCTGAGCTGCTGTAAGATGAACTGAGCTGACGTGTGCTGGTCTGTGAATGCTGGCCGTGATCCCGGGGCAGGTGGAGTAGGGTTAGCGGCGTCCACCTTGGGGCAAGGCCCACCTGGCCTGGCTCCTAGAGGCCACGCTTCCTGGCCAGGATCCTGAGAAAGGCTGCTCCCTGGCCTGCTTGGAGCTCAGCACAGAGCCCGGCACGCAGCAACACCACCCTGTGTGGCACTGGGGGCTCCTTCCTTTCTTGCCCTCTGGATCCCACACCCACTGAGGCTGCCTGCAAGCCCTGCCTTCCCACAGGTGCAATCAGGTGCCCAGTGTCCACTGTTCTCCAGCGAGCGTCTGACAGGTAGGCTCAGCCCGTGAATGCCGGGATCCTGTGACTCTGGCCTAGTTCCTACACTTGCTTTTCCTGGCCAGGCCTCAGCCAGGACCTATTTCCCAACCTCAGGCCCTGGCCTGGGCCCTGGTTCCCTCCCACCTGCCAAGGACGTCTCTGGTCCTAGGCTTCCCCTGCCCATTGCTGGTGTCACTCCGGCCTGCCCAGGCAGCCTCCTCCTCTGCCCTCTAACTGGGCTCCACACCCTCCCCAGCCTCAGCTCCTGCCACAGCTCTGCTCTCCAGGCCCTGACCCTGTGCACCCGGCGCTGCTGTCTGCAGACAGCAATTCTTCCCGGATGCTCCGGAGTCCCACAGACCCTGGCAGCAGGTGAGACCTCCTGGGAGGTTGCCCTGGACCTTGTTTTTCCTGGTGCCCTCCTGGAGACTGCATTCCACCAGGCCTGACATACACCTACGTTCCTCCCAGGCCTTGGGGGAGATCCTCTGGCCAAGGTGACCAGAGCTGGGGAATGCGCCACAGTCCACGGGGGACCCTGGGAACTGCGCTTGTGGCTGGAGGCTGCACCCTAGGGCCAGGCCCAGAGCAGGGGCTTCTGGGAGCGTTTGCTGAAGGTGCCCACAGGGATGGGTGATTGTGGGCACACTTGGCTGGCTTAGAGACACCGGGGCGTTTGGGTCCAGAGGCAGGCTTGGGAAAAGTCATCGGAAAGGGGCTGGATGCTGGTCTGGGGAAGACTAACAGCAGAACCCCAAGGATGCCGCCATCAGCCCGGGCTCCGAAAGGGCAGCAGGGGTCTGGAGTTCTGATCTTAAGCCCCAGGAACACCCTGCTGGGGTGTTTCAGGTGTTTGAAAATTGTCTAAGTTATTTGTTTTCTGTTATTTCTTCATCGTTGGGATACCAGGTTCTAGGGCCTCTCTTTGGTTTGGCTCTGTATTTCATTGTGTGGCTAATTAATTTTGGTCTGACACAGTTTCTCTTTTGAAGAAATTATTCATCAGCGTTTGGCGCGAGGAGCACTATTGCAGGATCCTCGGGCATCTCCAAACATTGAGGCAACACTGCTGAAGCGGCCCCCAGTGCCCAGGGCTGGGGGTGAAGTTCCGCTAGCCCAGCCCTCACTGCAGCTTCCTGCTGGGCTGCACGCCTCTCCAGGCCAGGGCCTGCCTCGGAGTCATCTCTGACCCAGGGTCCAGCTTGAGGCCAGCACGGAGGAGGCAGCAACACATGCTCGTTGAATGAATAAATGACCTGGAGTGGAGGTGCTGGGGAGACAGGAGTGAGGGCCAAAGGCGCGGCCCTCATCAGGCTCTGAGGGTGTGATTCTCCCACACCCTTGCGAGAAGGATGCTATTTTAAACTTTTTAAATTTAAAATTGCACAGTAATTCTTGAACATTCTCATAAAAATTAAAGCATTACCAGTAAAATTCAAGTCTATCTTGATCAAGACCCTTTGGTCTTGCCCCTCCTGGTTTGTTTGCCATCTGCATATTTGCCAGATTTTTCCCCGTGTGGTGCTGACATATATGAATTCATAGTTTTCTGAGGCCCGTGGATGGCTTGAACCCAGGAGTTCAAGACCAGCCTGAGCAACATGGCAGAACCCTGTTTCTACAAAAATTGGTGGCGCATGCCTGTGGTCTCAGCTTCCCAAGAAGGGAAGGAGGATCGCTTGAGCCCAGGAGGCTGAGGCTGCAGTGAGCCATGATTGCACCACTGCACTCCAGCCTGGGTGACAGAGTGACACCCTGTCTCAAAACCCACCAAAATTTGTAGGTTTTTTTTGTTTGTTTTTTTGAGAGGTAGTCTTGCTCTTGTTGCCCAGGCTGGAGTGCGATGGCATGACATTGGCTCACCGAAACCTCTGCCTCCCGGGTTCAAGCGATTCTCCTGCCTCAGCCGGAGTAGCTAGGATTACAGGCATGTGCTATCACACCCGGCTAATTTTGTATTTTTAGTAGAGACAGAGGTTTCTCTACGTTGGTCAAGCTAGTCTTGAACTCCTGACCTCAGGTGATCTGCCTGCCTTGGGGCCTCTCAAAGTGCTGGGATTACAGGCGTGAGCCACTGTGCCTGGCCTTTTTTTTTTTTTTTTTTTAGATGAAGTCTCACTGTTGCTCAGGCTGGAGTGCAGTGGCACAATCTTGGCTCACTGCAGCCTTCAACACCTCCCAGGTTCAAGCAGTTCTCCTGTGTAAGCCTTCTGAGTAGCTGGGATTACAGGTGTGCGCTGCCACACCTGGCCAATTGTTTGTTTTTTTTTTTTTTTTCGGTATTTTAGTAGAGACAGGGTTTCTCCATGGTGGCCAGGCTGGTCTCGAACACCTGACCTCAGGTGATCCACCTGCCTCGGCCTCCTAAAGTGCTGAGATTACAGGCGAGAGCCACCACACTCGGCCAGAATCTGTAGTTTTATTTGTGTGTGAGTGCGTGTGCCTGCGTGTGCGTGTTGTAAATTAAGTGGCATTGCTCTGTGTCTGTCATCACGTAAGCTGGCTTTCCCATTGGCTACTGGCCCCTGGAGCCCTTGCTGTGTCAGTATGTAGAGATCTACTCTATGACCCATGGTAGCTGCAGAGGGTCCCCAGACCACAGTGGATGTTTTGTGGATGAGGATGAGGAACAAGCCTGTTTTGTGGATGAGGAAGTCGAGGCTTAGAAGTTGGGTGACTTGTCAAAGGTCGCCACCCATGGTGAGGGCCAGGGTCTGGGAGGGCTGAGGGGGCAGGCATGATGAGCCAGTTCCGGGCATGAGGCAAGGCGTGGCAGGCCCAGGGGCAAAAGCCACAGCCCTTGTGGAGGGGGCGGGGGGATCGAGGCCTTTGGGAAGCCTATGGATTCTGGCTGCAGTGCGGGTGTGACACTGAGTGCTCCGGGGACTCCGAGTTATCACCCAGGCACTGGCCAGCCCCACTCTCCCTCCTCCAGGCACTTGGTCCCCGCCTCCTTGGCCAGCCTGGGCTGGGTAGGTGTGCAGGGCTGGAGGTGACCAGGCCAGCGCTGCTCTCGAGGACAGGCGGAAGCCCCTTCAAGCCCAGCGGGCCTGGGGGTGGGGCCAGGCACTGCTCCCCACATCTCCCACGGGAGATCATCAGTCCTCACCGCCACACCAGTGTGGGGCTGGGTGTCCACCCTCTAGGACTTAGGTCAGGACCAGGCGCACGCGGGGAAGGCCAGGTCACTGGGCGGGCCGAGGATGCAAGCTGCCGCGCTTCCCACGAAGGCCCTCTGGCCAAGGTGCTAATTAGGGTAGCTTCCCGAGGAGAGGGAAGGGCACCCGGAAGTGGCATCTGGCCTCCCCAAGCGCGGTTTCCTTCTGATTCAGTGCTGGCCTGCCTGTCAGCCAGAAAGCACCCAAGGGCCCCACATGGAGGGCACCTGCCAGGTCATGGGCCTTGCCCCATTCTCCCTAATTGCGCCTGCCTCAGCTGAGCCACCTCCAGTCCAAGACATGCGTCTCACGGATGCCAGGGCGCCCCCAGGGTGGGGGTGGAGAGGCACTCAGGGTGAGCTGAGGGTGTGTCTCTGGTGCCAAGCCTGGCACAGCGTCCTTGGCCTGGTTTCCCCAGGGCTGGGCTCCACCTGGCCACCTTACACCCATCCCACTCGGAGGCCACCAGTGCTCGGTGGCTCAATGGCACCACGGCAGACAGGCTCTGCCTCTGTGCCACTCGGGATGTTTGCATAAAGGGTCCGTACCAGGGAGGAGGGGTCCTACTCCACAGAGCTGTGGTCGTGATCGGAAGGCTGCGCACCCCAGGCCCCCTGCTCTGGCTGTGTGGCTTGGACAGGCTACCTGTGGTCCTGTGGGTTTCTTTCTTTCTTTTTTTTTTTTTTTTTCTTTTTGAGATGGAGTCTCACTCTGTCACCCATGCTGGAGTGCAGTGGTGCGATCTCGCCTCACTGCAACCTCCACCTTGTGGGTTCAAGCGATTCTCCTGCCCTAGCCTTCCGAGTAGCTGGGACTACAGGTGCGTGCCACCACACCCGGCCAATTTTTGTATTTTTAGTAGAGACAGCGTTTCACCATGTTGGCCAGGCTGGTCTCGAATTCCTGACCTCAGGTGATCCGCCCACCTCAGCCTACCAAAGTGCTGGGATTACAGGCGTGAGCCACTGCACCCAGCCATCCTGTGGGTTCCTTAAGCGATAAAATGGACAGTCTAAGACCAGCCTCACGCGGCTGTTACCTGGACCAGGCAGAACCCTGTGCTCACAGGGAACGAGGTCCGCTGCAGGCTCCTGCACTGGGGAGCTGTGGCGCCCTCTTCTGTCTGAGCCAGCGTTGCCTCCCACACGGCCCCAGTCCCATCACATCCCGTGGGGTTCACTCCTGGCCTTCCCATCCTGGCTACATAGCTGGATTCTCTCTCCTCTCCTCTCCCCTCCCGTCCCCTCCTGTCTCCTCCCCTCCCCTCCGCTCTCTCTCTCTTTTTCTTTTCTTTTCGAGACAGAGTCTTGCCCTGTGGCCTAGGCTGGAGTGCAATGGTGTGATCTCGGCTCACTACAACCTCCGCCTCCCAGGTTCAAACGATTCTCCTGCCTCAGCCTCTGGAGTAGGTGGGATTACAGGTGCCAGCCACCATGCCCAGCTAATTTTTTGTATCTTTAGTAGAGACCGAGTTTCATCGTGTTGGCCAGGCTGGTCTCAAACTCCTGACCTCATGATCTGCCCACCTTGGCCTCCCAAAGTGTTGAGATTAGAGGCGTGAGTGAGCCACCTCACCCGGCCCGGGGAGCATTTTATTTTTAAGTGACGGGGTCTCATTCTGTCACCCAGGCTGGAGTGCAGTTGTGCGATCATGGCTCACTGCAGCCTTGACCCCCTGGGCTCAGGTGCTCCTCCCACCTCAGCCTCCTGAGTACCTGGGATTGCTGGCACGCACCACCCTAGGAATTTAATTTAATCATCTAGCGCTGGCCAGCCCCAGGCTCCCTCCTCCAGGCACTTGGCTCCCCATCTCCTCGGCTGGTCTGGGCTGGGTAGGTTTGCAGGGCTGCAAAGCTCTCTCCCAGACTTGAAGGTGCAGCCCAGGGTAAGTGCTTGGAGAGCTGTAGCACCCCTTCCAGGAGGATCTGTGAGACATGGTGAGACCCCAGAGGAGATGGGGGTACCTGTACTGCCATTGCCCCACACTGAGGGATGAGCACTGCCTTTGTGCGAGACGAGGAGCGAAACCACAAGGTGTAGCTTGGCAATGTGGAGACGGATCCTGCCTTCCTTCCTGCCACATGGAGACGGACCCTGCCTTCCTTCCTGCCACATGGAGACGGACCCTGCCTTCCTTCCCGCCATGTGGAGATGGATCCCGCCTTTTGTTCCTGCCATGCAGAAACAGATCCTGCCTTCCTTCCCCACTGTGTGGAGATGGATCCCACCTTCCTTCCTATCATGTGGAGACAGATCTCTCCTTCCTTCCCCGTCATGTGGAGATGGATCCCGCCTTCCTTCCCCGTCATGTGGAGATGGATCCCGCCTTCCTTCCCTGCCATGTGGGCCTGTGGGGGGAGTGGGAGGGACAGGTAGATTCCTTTTGGTTTCCTGCCAGCCCACTCAATCCCTCAGTCTGGGGAGAGCAAGGATAAACTGTGTAGGATAAACTCACCCCCAAAGTGGCTAACTGGTAGCTGCAAGGCTGCATATTCCCTGGGCCTGGGCCAGACGGTTCCCATCAGAGAGCCTGGTGCTGGCAGGGTCTCCCACAAAGGATGCTTTGTTCACCCATGGAAATAAACACTTCCCCTGGATACTTACTCCTGGGACTCGAGTGTAATATGGGGTGTACGTTACTCTTTAACAGGTGACTCCATCCAGGTCATAAAGCTCTTCTGAACTAAGTTCCTGGAAGATAGGCATTACCACCGCCAGCCCGGGTGTTTATTAACCAGTCCCACGGTGGCCACAGAGCAGCCAGGGGTAGTTGTTGCCAGGACGCTGGGCTCACCTTCTGAACTTTGCCCTGAGAACCAGAGCATGGTGGACCATCCTCATCAGCTTTCCCCAAACCAGCAGGGAGCTGGCACAAAACCAGGGGCTTAGGAAGGGGTGCTTTCCTCTGCTGCAGTGAGAAACCTGTCTGTTTAATCCCCACCTCCCCTGCAGCCACTTTGAAAGAACTGGAGTGAACACGGGCTCCTGGCAGGCAGGAGGTGTCTAGATCGCCAGGCTGGCCCCTGGCACAGAGGCCCAACGCACCCCCACCGCCATTGCCATCCAAACCTGGACTTCCAGACCAGGGCCACTGGGCTGACAACCATGTGTCAACCTTTAAAGATGAAATAAAACTGCACGAAACTGGGAGGTTTAAAAACCAAAATATAAGGGACCCAGATGGGTGTCTGGATGGTGGAGAGAGACGATGAGCAGAGCTGTGGGGAAGGAAACCCCTGAAACCCTGGCCCGGCACACGGCATGGATCACGGGCGGACACCAGGCCCGAGGGCAGCTGGCGCACCCGAAACCCTGGCCCTTCACGCGGCATGGATTATGGGTGGACGCCAGGCCCGAGGGCAGCTCGCGCACAGGCTGGCGGGAGACCTATAGGCTGGTGCCGAAGATGAGTCGGGACAGTCGGATGTCCCATTCAGGTTTGGACCATAAACAGAGGAGGGAGTCTCCTTGGAGAAGGGAAATATGGCCAAAAGGTCGTGTGGGTGCCATGGGGCCCCACACAGCATCGTGACCCTCGTCAGGAGGGGCAGAGCAGTGTAGCAGGGAGCAGGCATAGGAACGAGAGAGGACGGCTGGGAAATGGGTCCAGGAGGCCCCAGTGAGACACAGAGCCAGGATCTCCTAGGTCACTCTGTGTCCAGGGCCAGCCACAGTTCTGGGATCCAGAAGTCCTGGGGCCCACAGTGTCTTCTTGGGTCCCCAAAAGATACTGTGTCCTGACAGGGTCAACGTGGGTAGATCTCAGCTTCTTTTGCACCCCCCGTGAGAACATCTTAGAATGGGCGTCTGTGGATACTGGAGTCTGTTCTCCTTCCAGGCTCCATGGCTGCCTGGGTTCACAGGCTGGGAGATGAGGAGTGGAGTTGGGGCTGTCACTTGCATGAGACGAGGGTGGGCCTGTGTGGCGAGTATAGAATCAGTCAAACACTCACCTTCTGATGAACTTAGATCAACTTGTGTTGCTCAACTGCTGGGCATGTTGGGACCTGAGAGTTGGGTAGGCAGGTGGGGAGAGGTGGGTATAAGCCTGGCTCCTAAAGACAGTGGCAATCTGCCCAAGGGGTCTGGTGAGTGCAGGCACAGCTCAGGTGGGAAGGGACACCGGAAGGGTGTTCTGGTCAGCAGTGACATCAGCTACATCTTTGTTTTGGTATATATGTATGTATATGTACCATATATTGGAGATTGGAGGAGAGTCCCTCCCCTCCTGGAGAGAAGGGAGCATGGGGAGAAAGGCAGGATCTCTGAGGCCCAGCTTCATGCACAGCTCAGGGCAGGAAAATAGCAGGGAAGCCCAGCCTCTTTGCCTGACACACATGGTGGAGAGGTGGAGGGAGACTGAGGCTGAGCCCAGCCTCCAGGTCTACCAGAAATTGAGTTTAAGACAAGACCAACTGCGCCCCAGGCACAGGTAGGGGTGGCTCCTTGAATGCTCCCAGCTGTCATCAGGCCTGGTGCAGTGAGCACACAGCCGGGCCTCGCCTCCTGCAGCAGGGCAGGCAGGGCGGCAGGGGAGGGGAAGGGAGCCCAGCCCCAGGTATGCAGCCTCGCTCTGCGGCTGCTCTCCTCACGACACCTGGAAGCTGGGCCGGGGGGCTTTTCTTCTGAAGGCGGGTGCACCCTGTGCTGTATTTGGAGGAAAATTCAGCTGTGCTGACTGGGCAGAACTGTGGGTGGTTCAAGTCTTTGCAGAAGGCCTTGCTCCAGGCTTCCTTCAAAGGCAGGCTCTTTTAGGTCAGTGGGCTGCACTTGAGTATGCATCAGAATCTCCTGGAGGGCTCCTAAAACACAGCCCTGGGCCCTATCACGGAGGGCCCAAAGCAGGTCTTGGGTGGGGACCAAGAACCTACATTTATGACAGGTTCCCAGATGCTGCTGTTGCGGCCCCAGGAAACCCTTTGAGAACCACCACTGCAGGCCATCTGGGTTAGAATTTGATTTGCAAACTTTCACATCTGCAGTTCCTCTTAGAAGGGAAGGCGCCTTCTCAAGCACAAGTGAAACAACTCTCTCCACCTGCTGGTGTGCCGGTGCTTCGGCTGCAGGGAAGGGATCTGTGTGTGAGGCAGAGGCCCTCAATTCTTCCGGGCGGGGTGGGGAGATGGCCTGGCAGTACCCGTGGCTGGGAGCAGAGCTATCCTGTGGGCCTGGGGAGCCCGCCTGGGTGGTGAGACGTGCTGGCACAGGCTCCGCGGCCGGCAGCGCCTCGTCACAGGGGTGGACTTCAGAACCGCTTGGGCTGGCATGAGAGGCCGCGGGTGCTGGCCTCCCTGGAAAAGCCACTCATCTTTGAGACCAGAGAGGAGATGCAGACACAAGCCTTCGTCTTCACCCCTTTTCGAAAGAGAGAAAGCCCGAATCTCAACAGCAGAGTGTCTCTATCAGTCCCATGGTTGTCCTCAGCCTGGGGAGAGCCTGAGCCGGCCAGGACGGGCAGCTCCTCTGTGTGGCTCCTTGTGGTCCCCACAGTAGTCCCTTTGTGGGGCAGGGAGAGGCAATGGGCGTCCCGCCAGTCTCCTGAATACTTCAGGATGTGGGTAGGCCCACGGTGGTGTTCCCACACAGTTTTGGGATATCCAGTCACCTGAAGGCAGGTGATGTGAAGAAGAGCACAGTGGGTGGTGTGGGCAGGGTGGCCACCCCGGGATACCTGCGTGCTGTCCACATCCGCCGAGGTGGGGATTCGTGCTCAGGTGGCTTACTGGGGGGTGTGGAGGAGAGCAGGCTTCTCAATGCTTATGGAAACAGGAGAAGACAAGCAGGAGGTGGGTTTCAAGAGGCGGGTTTCAGCCCAGGTCCTGTTGGTGCTTGCAGCAGCTTGATCCTAGAGTGTGCCTGGCAGTCAGTTGTCACACGCTGCAATGGGGGAACATGAGCCTCCAGCACTTTTTTTATTTTGAGACAGGGTCTCACTCTGATGCCCAGGCTGGAGTACTCGGTGCCATCATAGCTCACTGCAGCCTCTAGCTCTTGGTTGGGCTCAAGCAATCCTCCCGCCTCAGCCTCCTGAGTAACTGGAATTACAGGCATGTGCCACTGCGCCATTAAAACAATTTTTTTTGGCCAGGAGTGGTGGCTCATGCCTGTAATCCCAGCACTTTGGGAGGCTGAGATGGGTGGATCACTTGAGGTCAGGAGTTCGAGAGCAGTCTGGCCAATGAGGTGAAACTCTGTCTCTACTAAAAATACAAAAATTAGCCGGGCGTGGTAGCGCACGCCTGTAATCCCAGCTACTCGGGAGGCTGAGGCAGGAGAATTGCTTCAACTCAGGAGGCGGAAGTTGTAGTGAGCCGATATCACCGTTGCACTCCAGCCTGGGCAACAGAGCGAGACTTCATCTCAAAAACAAAACAAAACAAAACAAACAATTTTTTTTTTTTTTTTAGAGATAGGGCCTCACTTTGTTACCCAGGCTGGTCTTGAACTCCTGGACTTAGGTGATCCTCCCACCTCAAGCTCCCAAAGTGTTGGGATTACAGGCGTGAGCCACCATTGCTGGCTGAAATTCTTTTTTCTTTTCTTTTTTCTTTTTTTTTTTTTGAGACAGAGTCTCACGGTGTTGCCCAGGCTGGAGTGTAGTGGTGTGATCTCAGCTCACTGCAACCTCCGCCTCCCAGGTTCGAAAGAGCCTCCTGCCTCAGCCTTCTGAGTGGGTACAATTACAGACATGCACCACCACGCCTGGCTAATTTTAGTTTTAGTTTTTTTTTTTTTTTTTGAGAGAAGTTTCCCTCTTGTTACCCAGGCTGGAGCGTGATGGCGTGATCTCAGCACACTGCAACCTCCGCCTCCCGGGTTCAAGCGATTCTCCTGCTTCAGCCTCACGAGTAGCTGGAATGACAGGCATGCACCACCACAGCCGGGTAATTTTGTATTTTTTTTTTTTTTAGTAGAGATGGGGTTTCTCCATGTTGGTCAGGCTGGTCTCCAACTCCCGACCTCAGGTGATCCACTCGCCTCGGCCTCCCAAAGTGCTGGGATTCCAGGCATGAGCCACCGCTCCTGGCTGAAATTCTTCTTTCAACCAAGGGAGATGTGTAATGAGCTTTGTGGCCCCAGAAAGGCGTGCGCAGAGCGTGGCTGAGAGTGGCAGGTGTGGGTCCCAGGTGAAAGAGGTCGGCTAAAGAGGAGCTGTTCAACACGGGGTGGGCACTCAGGAAGAGCCAGAGATTCCTGGGCTTGGAGCACTAGCATCTCAGCGTGTTCCGACAGAAGGGGCCTCAAGGTGACTCCCTTTGGGAAGCTTTGGCTTGAACCCACTTTTCCTCCAGCAGCGCAGAGCTTCTTGCTCGCTGGTGTGCACCGGCGCGCTGTCCAGCAGGGGGCGCCATTCCCAGGGTCGCTTCCCCGCGGGAGCCCTCCCTTCCCGGCACGTGGTGGGAGCAGCGTTCCCTCACACACACCTGACTTAGAACCCCCAGAGTTCTCATATGCGAGTCGCACTTGTCTGTTGTATTCTGAGTATATTATGCTTCCAAATCAATCCTAAGTGAATTCTGTTTTGAATTCAACCAGTGAATGTAACGAAACCTCAATCACTGAACAGCAGAGAAAGCAAGTTTGAGTTATGTAAAACTACATGATGAGTTATTTTACTTTATTTTTATTATTATTTTTTGAGACGGAGTCTCCCTCTGTCGCCCAGGCTGGAGTGCAGTGGCGCGATCTCGGCTCATTGCAACGTCCGCCTCCCGGGTTCAAGCGATTCTCCTGCCTCAGCCTCCCGAGTAGCTGGGATTACAGGCGCCCACAACCATGCTCAGCTAATTTTTGTGTTTTTAGTAGAGACGGGGTTTCTCCATATTGGTCAGGCTGTTCTCGAACTCCTGACCTCAGGTGATCCACCCACCTTGGCCTCCCGAATTGCTGGGATTACAGGCGTGAGCCGCCACGCCCGGCATGATGAATTATTTTAAAATAAGGCTTATTGATATCTCATTTAATTCTTAACTTATGAAGAATGCCTCTTTATCTTCTTTTGCTGCTTACAAGTTCACACAGTATCTCAAGCCTGGATTACTGGCCAAGAATGATGTATAATGACCACCTCACTTACTTATCTGTAGGTGGGTATTTCTAAATGCTTATGGCCACTTACATTTTAGGACTCCTCAAATATTTTATTATTATTATTATTATTATTATTGGAGATGGAGTCTCACTCTTGGCTGGAGAGCAAGTGCGGTGATCTCCACTAACTACAACCTCCGCCTCCTGGGTTCAAGTGATTCTCCTGCCTCAGCCTCCCGAGTAGCTGCGACTACAGGCGTGTGCCATCACATCTGGCTAATTTTTGTAATTTTAGTAGAGACAAGGTTTCGCCATTTTGGCCAGGCTGGCTTCGAACTCCTGACCTCGCGTGATCTGCCCACCTTTGCCTCCCAGAGTGCTGGGATTACAGGCATGAGCCACCACACCCACCCAGGACTCCTCAAATATTTTAATATTACTCTGGCATATTTGTTTAAATAGCACTAAATTTCCCTATCTATGAAGAAACTATTTGCTCAAATAAAGGGATAAATTTCAGCCCAGGCACTCTGAGAATTATCAAAGGTTTTGAGACAGGATTTAATCTATCATATTGGATACTTTTCATTCATTGAAAAACTAGGTCTTTATTTTCTGAGGGTTAGCCTAGAATTTTTTTTTTTTTTTTTTTTTTGATACGGAGTTTTGTTCTTGTTGCCTAGACTGGAGTGCAATGGCATGATCTCGGCTCACTGCAACCTCTGCCTCCCGGGTTCAAGAGATTCTCCTGTCTCAGCCTCCGGAGTAGCTGGGATTATAGAAGCCCGCTACCACACCCAGCTAATTTTTGTATTTTTAGTAGAGACGGGGTTTCATCGTGTTGGTCAGGCTGGTCTTGAACTCCTGACCTTAGGTGATCTGCCCGCCTCGGCCCCCCAAAGTGCTGGGATTACAGGCGTGAGCCACCACGCCCAGGTTTTTTTTTTTTTTTTTTTTTGAGACAGGGTCTCACTTTGGCCCGCACACTGGAGTGCAGTGGTTCGATCATGGCTCACTGCAGCCTCAACCTTCTGGGCTCAAGAAATCCCCCTGCCTCAGCCTCCCAAAGTGCTGGGATTACAGGCGTGAGCCACCACGCTTGGCCAGCATAGAATTTTTAGAAACTTTTTTTTTTTTTTTGAGACGGAGTCTCACTCTGTCACCCAGGCTAGAGTGCAGTGGCGCAATCTCAGCTCACTGCAAGCTCCACCTCACCGGTTCACGCCATTCTCCTGCCTCAGCCTCCTGAGTAGCTGGGACTACATGCACCCGCCACCATGCCCAGCTAATTTTTTGTATTTTTTTAGTAGAGACAGGGTTTCACCGTGTTAGCCAGGATGGTCTCGATCTCCTGACCTTGTGATCTGCCCGCCTCGGCCTCCCAAAGTGCTGGGATTACAGGTGTGAGCCACCGCGCCCGGCCAGAAACTTTTATTATAGCTTTATTGAAGTATAAAGTCTCCACATAACATTATGTCTACATAATTTGGAGGTTATTGATAAGTTTCACATTAATTGCACAATTTGATGAGTTTTTTTTTTTTGAGATGGAGTCTCACCCTATCACCAGGCGGGAGTGCAGTGATGCGATCTCAGCTCATTGCAACCTCCGCCTCCTGGGTTCAAGCGATTCTCCTGCCTCGGCCTCCCGAGTAGCTGAGACTGCAGGCACATGCCACCACACCCAGCTAATTTTTGTATTTTTAGTAGAGACAGGGTTTCACCATGTTGGCCAGGATGGTCTTGATCTCTTGACGTCGCGATCTGCCTGCCTCGGCCTCCCAAAGTGTTGGGATTACAGGCATGAGCCACCGAGCCTGGCCAATGAGTTTTAACATACATATACACAGTCAAACCATCACCACAATCAAGAAAATGAACAGATCCACCACCCCCCAAAGTTTCCTCCTGACTTTTTGTAATCAATCCCTCCTCCTCCATCTCTGCTGTGTTTCCCTTAGATGAGCCCAGGAGTTCAAGACCAGATGGCATCTCTCTCATTCCTGATATTGATTGTATCTTCTTCCTTTATTTTTTTCTTGATCAGTCTGGCTAGCGGTTTATCCATTTTATTGACGTTCTCAAAGAACCAGCTTTTGGTTTCATTGATCTTTCTCCATTGTTTTTCTCTTTTTCATTTCTTTTTTTTTTTTTAAGGTGGGGTTCTGCGGCTGGGTGCGGTGGCTCACACCTGTAATCCCAGCACTTTGAAAGGCCGAGGCGGGAGGATCACGAGGTCAGGAGATTGAGACCATCCTGGCTACACGGTGAAACGCCGTCTCTACTAAAAATACAAAAAATTGCCGAGCATGGTGTCACGCGCCTATAATCCCAGCTACTCAGGAGGTTGAGGCAGAAGAATCGCTTGAACCCGGGAGGTGGAGGTTGCAGTGAGCCAAGATTGCACCACTACACTCTAGCCTGGGTGACAGAGCGAGACTCCATCTCGAAAAAAAAAAAAAAAAAAAAAAAGATGGGGTCTTGCTATGTTACTGAGGGTGGTCTTGAACTCCTGAGCTCAAGTAATCTTTCTATCTCAGCCTCCTGAGTCTGGGATTATAGGCACATGCCAGTGTGCCAGCTTTCTGTTTTCTCTTCCATTGAAATGTCTAATTTCTTGTCTTTCCCATCTTTGGCTTGGGAAAAATTTGCTCTTTGTAGTTTCTTACGTCTCATATCTGGTCCACCTAACAGGCTTATTTCTGTTAATTAACCCAGTGGAGTCTATATTAAGCATCAGTATCTTGGAGTTCAGTTATGGGAGACTCATTGCCTCCAGACTGATTAGCTCTGGAGGACAGGCTAAATCAAATTTCTACTCTGGCAATAGAAAGAGCTACCAGGTTCCTGGACCACAGTAGCTGCATTGAGCATGCTCCTTCCATCTGGCCTGGCCAGGAAGTCAGAAACCATTCTCTCATTTCCTTGTCATTAGTAATAGAGTAATTGGTAATATAGTCACTAAAGATATCCCTTACTCTATTTTACCAAGAGCTAGGAAATTATTTTTTAATTGGCATCCTTATTTAATTAAATTCATTAAAAGATATGAGTACCTACCATAAATGCCTGGTCCTTTGTTAGATATCAGGCTTACAAGAGATGAATTCATATCCTTTACATACATCTGCAATTTATCATCTATCATCCTACAATTGCTTCACAGTTTATTTTTGGATGATGCAATTTAGGTTCATTACAAATCCATTAGCTATAGAATTATAGAGCTGAGAGAGATTCTGGAGGTCTTAATTTAGAGATGAGAAAGCTGAGGCCCAGAGAAGTTACGGAGTTTGCCTGAGGCCACACAGGCAGTGAGCAGTAGCTCCAGCCAGAACCTGAATCCAACCTGTCTGAATGATCTCAGGTACAGGGGCACAAATAAGAGGCACAGGCTGTGCACAAGGCATTTGCAGAAATAGATATATATATTTTTTCTTGAGACAGTCTCACTCTGTCATCCAGGCTGGAGTGCAGTGGCGTGATCATGGCTCACTGCAGCCTCGACCTCCTGGGATCAGGTAATCCTCTCGCCTCAGTCTCCTGAGTAGCTGAGTAGCTGGGACTACAGCCAGGCCTGGAAACACTTTTTACATGGCACAATAAAACCAGAATGGGCCGGGGGCAGTGGCTCACGCCTGTAATCCCAGCACTTTGGGAGGCCGAGGCAGGCGGATCACAAGGTCAGGAGATCGAGACTATCCTGGCTAACACGGTGAAACCCCGTCTCTACTAAAAATACAAAAAAATACAAAAAATTTGCCAGTCACAGTGGCGGGTGCCTGTAGTCCCAGCTACTCGGGAGGCTGAGGCAGGAGAATGGCGTGAACATGGGAGGTGGAGTTTGCAGTGAGCAGAGATCGCACCACTGCACTCTAGCCTGGGCGACAGAGTGAAACTGTCTCGAAAAAAAAGAAAAACAAACAAACAAACCAGAATGATACTCTGTGTGCTTTTTACGTGAGGCTTATTACAATTTTAAAAATTTTAGTATTCCTCTTTTACCACTCCTAATTTTCATCAGTTCTACAAACACTTATAATATTCCAACTCCAACATCGTGACCTAGTTTATAGTTTTTACTGAGGTGGGAGCAGCATCGTTGACTTCCTCTCCACGGCCACTGTCCCGAGCATGGCGTGCGCTCCACTAAGTTCAGGAAGCGTGGCTGACCTCGAGACCCTGACCCTCTTTCCCACCCCTTGCATTTGGTGCCAGCGGCAGTGGTAGAAGCAGGGCTAGGGAGGCCAGCGCCGCCTGCCGCTTTCTCCTGCGGGGGGAGGGCGAGCTCTGTGGGAGCCTGCGGCCTCCTCACAGCATTGTTAGGCGGGTGTTGGTGGGGTTGGGTGAACTGTCTTGGTTGCACGACCTGCTCGGGGTTATAGAAATGGCTAGTGGTGAATAACTCCCTCTCTGAAACACACTTTTTCCCACTCTGTGAAACCCACCTCCTCTGGATGCTGGAGCAAGGGTGCCACATCAAACTCTGCCTGCTGCCTGCTCTAATTCGGTCCTGGAATCCCAGGGAGCTACCAGTGCAGCGAGGGTAGCTCAGGAATGACATAACGTTACTCAGCAATGGGCGCAGTGTCTGACACGCACAGAAGCCAACACTATGGCACCAGCTTTCCACGAAAGAAAAAAGCTTCATTGCAAGGAGATGGCAGACAACGCTTAATTCTGCCTCCCTGAGCTGGGGGTTGGTCCAGCTTTCATGGCATTCCTAGCTGGTCCCAGGTGATGCCAATGTAGCTGGCTGGCCAGGCTGCTGGTAAGGGTGAGGAGGTTAAAGCGTTTCCCATTGCACATGCCTGGGCAATTCTGGCTCTGCGTCGCTAATTAACTTAAGCACTGGTTAATTGGCTTGACCTGGTCCCTTGGTTACAATAATGCCAGGGCCGAGGTTTGCTCCCTGCAGCTCTGAGCTGCCTAAACCTTTGGCTCTTCTTTTGATGGCTTCTAAGACACCCAAATACCAAATGCTTAAATTTATTTTTTTAATTATCCGACTTTTTGTTTTCGACAGAGACGGGGTCTCTGTTGCCCAGGCTGGAGTGCAGTGGCACAATCTCGGCTCACTGCAACCTCTACCTCCTGGGTTCAAGCAGTTCTCCTGACTCAGCCTCCCAAGTAGCAGGGATTATAGGCATGCGCCACCATGCCCGGCTAATTTTGTATTTTTAGTAGAGACCGGGTTTCACCATGTTGGCCAGGCTGGTCTCGAACTCTTGACCTCAGGTGATCCACCCACCTTGGTCTCCCAAAGTGCTGGGATTAGAGGCATGAGCCACCGCGCCTGGCCAACTTTTTTTCTTTAAAGTGACATGTCAATTCAAATTTTTCTCAGCCAAACAGTATTCATTTGATGTTGTATATTGGAAGTTTTTCAAATTGCAATACTCAGCCTTTTTATTGTGAAGTGGAATATATTTTTTCAAACGTAAAGATGGATCTTGGGCCGGGTGCGGTGGCTCACCCCTGTAATCCCAGCACTTTGTGAGGCCCAGGTGGATGGATCACGAGGTCCAGAGATGGAGACCATCCTGCTTAGCATGGTGAAACCCCGTCTCTACTAAAAATACAAAAAATTAGCCAGGCATGGTGACGGGTGCCTGTAGTTCCAGCTACTCAGGAGGCTGAGACAGGAGAATGATGTTAACCTGGGAGGCGGAGGTTGCAATGAGTGGAGATCGTGCCATTGCACTCCAGCTTGGGTGACAGAGCGAGACTCTGTCTCAAAAACAAAAACAAAAACAAACAAACAAAAAAGACCGGGCGCGGTGGTTCATGCCTGTAATCCCAGCACTTTGGGAGGCCAAGGCGGGCGGATCACCTGAGGTTGGGAGTTCGAGATCAGCCTGGCCAAGATGGTGAAACCCCGTCTCTACTAAAAATACAAAATTAGCTGGGCGTGGTGGCGCATGCCTGTAATCCCAGCTACTCGGGAGGCTGAGAAAAGAGAATCGCTTGAACCCAGGAGGCGGAGGTTGCGGTGAGCTGAGATCACACCATTGCACTCCAGCCTGGGCGACAAGAGCCATAAAGATGGCAGAAAAGACTGAATGTATTATCTTATTTGAAAAGAAAAAAAGGCCGGGCAAGGTGGCTCACGGCTGTAATCCCTGCACTTTGGGAGGCCGAGGCAGGTGGATCACAAGGTCAGGAGATCGAGACCATCCTGGCTAACACGGTGAAACCCCGTCTCTACTAAAAATACAAAAAATTAGCCAGGCGTGGTGGCGGGCACCTGTAGTTCCAGCTATTCGGGAGGCTGAGGCAGGAGAATGGTGTGAAACTGGGAGGCAGAGCTTGCAGTGAGCCGAGATCATGCCGCCGCACTCCAGCCTGGGCGACAGAGCGAGACTCCATCTCAAAAAAAAAAAAAAAAAAAGAAGAAAAAAAAAGCAGATCAGGAAGACAGCATGGAAACATTTATAACCATGAACATTTCAGTCCTGAGTTGTAGTTTTAAAAATGTTTTTATAACCATAAACAGTTCAGTCCGGAGTTGTAAATTTAGTTTAAAAAGTAAGGTTTTTTTTTTTGGTGGGGGCAAGGTCTCACTCTGCCACCTGGAATGCACAACCCTAGCTCACTGCAGCCTTGGATACCCAGGCTCAAACGATCCTCCCACCTCAGCCTCCTGAGTAGCTTGGATTACAGGCATGAGCCGTCACGGCCAGCTAATTTTAAAATTTACTTGTAGAGACAGGGTTTTGCAATGTTGCCCAGGCTGGTCTCAAACTCCTGGCCTCAAGCAATCCTCCGGCCTAGGCCTCCCAAAGTGCTGGAATTACAGGCATGAACCACTGTGCCTGGTTTAAAAAGTAAGTTTTTGTTCTTAACTAAATGAGAGTTTCCTGACATTTTCCCTCTAGACTTAGGTGTTCATTAACTCTGGCCTATATTACATCATTCTTTAAGAGGGAAAACAAGTGAAAAAGCTGAGACTTCCTTTGTAGTAAGAGACATCAGGGCATGCGGTTCTTGCGAAGAGTGGCGATGAGATGGCCACTGTCTGACAGAGCCGCCTGCAGAGTCGTTAACTTCATTTCCTGGGGTTGCACAGTGCTAGCTTCTCAAACAGTTATTATAATACTAACACAGGCTTCCATCACATGGCTTTTTTTTTTAAGGCATTTTTAAAAACCTTTTATTGGGAAAAGTTAAAATGTATGGAGAGTGAATTCTGTAATGCACTTCTAGACGTCCACCCCCTATCCTCTACACATTACCAATCTCATCCCATCTAGAGACTCCATCCTCCCAATCTGTTTTGACTGGCTAGTATTTGCTGGTGTATCTTAAAGTACATCCTAGGTATCATTTCACACCTACATAATTGTACCTGCATTTTTCTTTTTTCTCTTTGAGACAGAGTCTCACTCTGTCGCCCAGGCTGGAGTGCAATGGCACGGTCTTGGCTTACTGCAACCTCCACCTCCTGGGTTCAAGCAATTCTCATGCCTTAGTCTCCCAAGTAGCTGTGATTACAGGTGCATGCCACCACGCCTGGCTAGTTTTTGTATTTTTAGTAGAGACATGGTTTCACCATGTTGGCCAGGCTGGTCTTGAACCCCTGACCTCAGGTGATCCACTGTGCCCGGCCTACACCTCCATTTCTAAAACCAAAGACATTTTCTTTAATAACTACAATACCACTATTGTGGTGTTGATCACCTAATAAGATTAACAATTCAACATCACTTAACACCCAGTCCACGTTCAAATTTCTCTGTACGTACCAGAAATGCCTCTTGTGGCTGGTTTGTCTGAAGGGTGGAAGCAGGGTCCGTTCTCAGAGCTGGCTGTTGAGCAGGTGCTGTGCTTGCTCCAAGGCCCGTGTGCAGCGAGGCCTGATGCTGGTGCCCGTCAGACGGTTCCTAACAGCACAGACGTCCAGGACTGTGTCTGCCAAGCACTGGCACTCTGTGTTTGCAGGTCTGTTCTCTAGCCTCTGTGTTCAGGGAGTGAAGGGAACGTGTGCTAACCACCGCTGCATCCCCGACGGTAACACACTCCCAGCACAGGTGAAGGAGCTCTCTGAAGCCACGCTGTGGTCCGAGTCCCGATTCTGAAGCGGGTCAGATTTTGAATCCTGGCCGACCCATTAACTAGTTGGTTTGTTAGCCAGGTAGTTATCCTCTAGTACAAACTACTTATCCTGTCTGGGGCTCCGTTTCTTCAGCTGTGAAATGGGGTGATGGTAGGGGCTCACAGATGATTGTGCAGATAAAAATGAAGCAGACTACGGCCTGGCACCCCAGAACTCGGGATCCGTTAGCTCGACAGAGACAACTCCCTTGAGGGTGGCAGGAAGCACACCCTCCAAAGCCTCTGGTTGGGGTGCGTGTACCCCTGGGATACAGTGACAATCAAGAAGAAACACCATGTCTTCTCCCAGAGGCTCATCTGAGGCTAACTTAAGAGCACATTGTTTAAAATGACACCTTCAGCTGCCTGGGAGCCACTTTCTCTCCTCCCAGCCTTTGTCGTTACTCTGTAGCACACTTGGAAGAGCACTGCATTGAGTCAGAGCAGCATGAATGCGTAGGCTTTGGGACAAAAAGCCTCTGGGACTCCTTCCTGAACTGGCCCTGTCCACTCCCGTGGCTCTCTGTGCATACCTCTTACCCATTGGCACCGCCCTCCAAATGCTCCTTTAAACAGAT
This sequence comes from Pongo pygmaeus, assembly GCF_028885625.2. Taxonomy (NCBI): domain Eukaryota; kingdom Metazoa; phylum Chordata; class Mammalia; order Primates; family Hominidae; genus Pongo; species Pongo pygmaeus. The sequence continues at coordinate 103,015,527 of NC_072388.2, forward strand.
CCTCCTGGCCCAGTACTCCTCGCCCACGGGGAAGCCCAGGTGACATCCTCTGGCTCCACCTACAGGCTGCCTTTGGGACAAGACCTGGTTGTTTCCAAAACCCCGAGGGATTCAGTGTGTGAATGAGTTCTGGGATAGCAAATACAATTATTTTTTGTTTTCTTTTTGAGACAGGGTCTCGCTCTGTCGCCCATGCTGGAATGCAGTGGTGTGATCTTGGCTCACTGCAGTCTCGACCTCCTAAGCTCAAACAATCCTCAAGCATCAGCCTTCCCAGTAGCTGGGAGTACAGGTGCACACCACTACGCCTGAATAATTTTTGTTATTTTTTGTAGAGATGGGGTTTCGCCATGTTGCCCAGGCTGATCTCAAACTCCTGGGTTCAAGCGATCTGCCCGCCTCAGCCTCCCAAAGTGCAGGCGTGAGCCCCTGCGCCCAACCTACCCTGGTAATTTGCTGAAGGAAGCCTTAAGTAGTAAAGGGAGAAGAGGAATGGCCCAGCCTTTGTGGGGAAGCCCTTCTGGGTCAGACACATCAACCTCTGCTTCTGGGGGTGAGGTGGGGGGTGGGGGCGGGGAGGGCAGCTTTGGACGAGAGTTCAGGTTCTGGGGGTTCAAGTCCCAGCCCCAGTGCTTGCTAACTGTGACATCTGTAGTGTGTTACTGCCTCTCAGCCTGTTTCCTGTTCTGAAAGTCAGGGCCTGTACTGATGCCTCACTAGGTTCTAAGGTAGACTAAATGCACTAAGACGCGTGACACAGGGTTGGAGCCTGGTGCCAATGCAGTGGATGTGAAGGCTATGGTAGGGAAGGCCTGGTTCTTTGTATCATTAGAAATTTTCCAACTGGGGTCCTGGTATCCGCACATCCTGGATGCTTGTTAGACATACAAGTTCTTGGGCTCCTTCCTACAGCAGTGCAATCAGAAACACTGGGGCCCAGCTGGCTGTTAGGGCCTTCCAAGTGATTCTAATGCACTCTCAAGCCTGAGCAGCTAGGCAGACGGATAATTTTAAAGGTAGGGCCTTTCTGTACCACAGCAGATTCATCTTCTGGAGGCAGAAGAGAACAAAATGCGTTCACAGGAAAAATGTGATTCCTGTGTCAGAACCAAACCCTCTGAATCTCACACGACCTGACGCTGACTTCCACTGATGCTGTGTAATGCTTTCCTGCAAACTTCTCACACAGCCCAACAACCCTGAGGCTGCTGGAGGAAGACATGACAGGTATTGGTTGTCTTACAAAAGAAACTGAGGCTCAGAGAGAACTCGGTCGTCTGTTGGACATCTACCATGGGCCAGACCTAATGAGGCTAAATGCCAGAGACACAGATGATAAACAGGATGGTCTCAAGAGGACAGGACACCCAGGGTGCAGCCACCACCCCCATTCCACAGCTGCTCTCCTACCCACCTGCAGAGTGCCAGATTTCAAACTGGACTCACTTTTACCCCCGTGCTTGCTGCTTTAGAATCTTTTTAGTGCACAATTTAGGGATCTTGGTAATTGTCTTAGATGGAGATAAATATTATGCAGTATGCATTTGATACTAGCTTAACTAGAATCAATTGGCTTTTTTTTTTCAATTGGCTTATTATGTACTTTGCCTTGTGGTTATTTCCTGATGCAATTTTCTCCTGCAGCTTATAATTTCAACTACTATGTCATTGAATGCTACCTTATTTCTAAAGGATTTCATTATTTAAATCTTTCTCTTATTTATCCTCATAATAACTGTACGTTAGAGCTTACATAATTAACATCTCCATTTTCCAAATAAGAAAACAGAGGCTCAGAGAGGTCACAAGATAAGTAGCAGGATCAAGTTTAATAAATGTTTATTAAGCAGTAGAATCCAAGTGAGTGCCTGGATCCTGATCACCAACTCCTGTGACAACTGAGATAATTATTTCACAATGATGGGTGGCTCAGTGAGATTCTGATTGCATCTGCTGCATGACAAATTATCTACTCAGAGTATGTCTGACACACCGGAGGGGGCTGAGGGGGGAATACATTGAAAGCAGTACCAGGTAGCAGTGCATCTCACAGATCCATTTATTCATGCCATGAAGTAAACGGTATTTATACAAGTGTACAGTGACGTTCCACGCTCCTCATCTAACACGGCTTGCTTAAATTTACAGGCAGACTGACGTTTCCTTTCACAGGTACTCCAAGTAAATCTGGTTAGTGATGACCAGGAGCAGGCGCCGAAGCTTTTGAAAGAGATGCATATATAAATACAATTTAAGAAGGAAGGAACAAGTTGGATGTAATTTATTAAACAAGTATCAAAAGAAGTTGATCAACAGTCCAAAAAGATAAATGACACCTTTCAGTACTATTGAAAAGTAGGATTATTTCTATATGAAACACCCAGAGTGCTTAAGCGTTCATGTAATGATAGCAGGCAGGCAGTGGTCACCCACAGTGCAAAGAAGAGAGGGGCAGGGAAACACCTCTTCCTCAAACTCATGTAGCCAGTCCTGGGTTTGTGTAACATTCAAATGGCTACAGTTTCATTGTCACTCTGGCATAAATATATAAGGCGCTTTCTTTCAAAATACATTAAAGGCCAGGCGCAGTGGCTCACGCCTGTAATCCCAACACTTTGGGAGGCTAAGGCGGGTGGATCACCTGAGGTCAGGAGTTTGAAACCAGCCTGGCCAACCCCATCTCTACTAAAAATACAAAAAATTAGCCGGGTATGGTGGCGGGCACCTGTAATCCCAGCTACTTGGGAGGCTGAGGCAGGAGAATTGCTTGAACCTGGAAGGTGGAGGTTGCAGTGAGCCAAGATTGTGCCACTGCACTCCAGCCTGGGCAACACAGCGAGACTCTGTCTCCTCTCCAAAAAAAAAAACAAAACAAAACCATTACCCATCATTACGGGTAGGCTGAGGCAGGTGGATCACAAGGTCAGGAGATTGAGACCATCCTGGCTATGTGAAACCCTGTCTCTACTAAAAATACAAAAAATTAGCCAGGCATGGCGGCGGGTGCCTGTAGTCCCAGTTACTCGGGAGGCTGAGGCAGGAGAATGACGTGAACCCGGGAGGCGGAGGTTGCAGTGAGCCGAGATTGCGCCAGTGCACTCCAGCCTGGGCGACAGAGCGAGACTCCGTCTCAAAAAACAATAAACAAAATAAAACCACATCATTAGGGAACTTCTAGGACAGCATGCTCGCACAGTTTGCTTGTGCTTCCCTATTGGTGATGATATCGACTACCTCTAATTAATCCATTCCTCTATTACTCCTGGAAGTTTTACTTGATCCACTTGACTATAAAAAGCAGAAATTCAGAATTCTCTTTCCCAGCAGGCATAGCAAACTTCAAGCTGTGAAGCATCTGGACTGCACCTTACATATGTACTGAACCGTGTTTCAGTTTCAATTGAGAACAATGATATACCTTGTCCTGAAAAGACATGATGCTGTTTTCCATTCCCAACCATTTTCAGAAGCAAAAATCTTACCTTTCAAAGCCTTACTTCTTTTATCTAAAATAAAAGGAAGTAAAAAAAAGCAGTCATATCAATGCTTTACAAAAATGCCTTTGTCAAAATTAACATTTAGCTGAAGGCATTGTAGCTTAGGTAAAGCAATTCAGGAGCTTTCAGAAAATATGTCTTACAGCCAAGAAACGGTAAAATTCCTACCAAAGGTGTTCTATGAACAGCCAACAGCCCTTTCAAATCTGCAGGGCTCCTTACCTCCTACAATGTCCTAAACTCTAGTCTTGCAGCACAAAGTTTTCTCTTTCCTCTTTGTAATCAATGGCTTAGTAACATGTGATTGGGCCACACTGCTCTGCTCTACTGAGAACCAAGTGGTTATTCCTCCCCTCTAAATTTTTTTTACAAACAAATTTCAAATATTCAGAACAGTTGAAAGGGTGCAATGAAATACCACATGCCATGAAACCATACCTTAAATATTTTAGCCTTCATCTCTTAAAACGAATGTAATACTACTTTCACACCTAAGAAAACTCACAATTCTGATATTAAAGTCTTGTTCAAAGTTCCCCAATTGGGCCAGGTGTTGTGGCTTACGCTTGTAATTCCAGCACTTTGGGAAGCCAAGACTGGAGGACTGCTTGAGCCAGGAGTTCAAGACCAGCCTGGGTATCGTGGCAAAACCCCATCTCTACAAAAAAAAAAAAAAAAAAAAGTACAAAAAAAAAGTAGCCAGGTGTGGTGGTGTTGGGTATAGTGACAGGCACCTGTGGTCCTAGCTACTTGGGAGGCTGAGGTGGGAGAATCACCTGAGCCTAGGAGGTGGAGGCTGCAGTGAACCATGATCGTGCCATTGCACTCTAGCCTGGGCGTCAGAGTGAGACTGTCTCCAAAAAAAAAAAAAAAAAAAGAAAAAAAAAATTCCCCACTGTTCCCAAATGTCTTTTATAGCTGACATATGCTCCCTGTATTTTTTACGAAGGACTGTAGGTAGCTCTAATGTTCATACCTAGTTAAAACCCATAGTTCCTTTACAATGTGAATTGTGATTCTTTTTGAAAATAATTTTCTTCCTGACCTCAAGAAAATCAAACATGAGGAAACGTACCAGCGGCCCGGATTTTATAAACGATGAAGCCCATCAGCCCCATTCCTATCCAAATCTCCTGGTAAACTTGGGTGTAGTAGGGCTTCATGGGGATCCATATGTTTTTAATAATACTTTGAAGCATCTGAAAATGAACACAGTGATTAACAATTAGAATGATTATTTCTTTAAACCTAACTGGTAAAAGATTTTAATTTGTTAAGTTCAACCTTATTTCCCATGACTGCTAGGGAGCCTTGCCTGTGTCAGACCTGTTCTGCACTCACAAGGGACTCACGCCTTTTTTTTTTTTAAGGTGGAGTCTCACTCAGTCGCCCAGGCTGGAGTGCAGTGGTGCAATCTTGGCTCACTGCAACCTCTGACTCCCAGGTTCAAGCGATTCTCCTGCCTCAGCCTCCCGAGTAGCTGGGACTACAGATGCGTGCCACCACGCCTGGCTAATTTTTGTATTTTTAGTAGAGACAGGGTTTTGCCATGTTGGTCTCAAACTCCTGAGCGCAGGCGATCTGCCTTGCTTTGGCCTCCCAAAGTGCTGAGATTATAGGTGTGAGCCACTGTGCCCGGCCATTTTTTTTTTTTTTTAAGTAGAGGTGGGGTTTCACCACGTTGGCCGGGCTGGTCTCAAACTCCTGACCTCAAGTGATCTGCCCACCTTGGCCTCCCAAAGTGCTAGGATTACAGGTGTGAGCCACAGGGCCTGGCCTGGGACTGATGCTTTCCACAGCTCTTCCAACTCAACCCATCCCCAGGGCCCCCTCCTCCCACCTTTGGCCATCCTAGCCACTTCTCCTTCCTTACATCACAGAGCTCATCCAGCACCTCTCCCACCCTGATGCCATGCCCCGAACTGCATATGACTCTAATGTCTAAATTGAAAAATTAGTATCTTCTCATCTTCATGTTATGAATGTCGCATTCAAAGCTGAAAAAGAATATGGCCAGGGCATGGTGATTTCCTTGTGAAACTAATGCCAGGCTCGGCACACTCTGATCAGCTGTATCTCCATCTTGAAGTCTATTGCTAAATACAAAACAGATGACATAAGACAACGAGGTCACTTTATAAGAACTGCCAATTATGATAGAACTTATTTAATCAATAAAGGTAGTTACTTAATGAATTACTGAATTTGGTTGGGAAAAGCCATTAAATTCTGAACTTACAGTTTGCTTGTATGTGCAGGTCTCAAAATAATGCTTTTTATTACTTTTACAATTTACTCTCTACTATAGACCCCAAATTAGATGTCCTCATTTTCATTTTAATATGCTTTTTAACATCTGAAGTGGTCCATTAAACCACAGTCAAATAGCTGTCAGGAATGACTAGATCTAAGCACTTCTCATTTCACTTGGAAACTGCTTTGGTTGGGTGTGGTGGCTCATGCCTGTAATCCCAGCGCTTTGGGAGGCCGATGTGGGAGGGTCACTTGAGTCCAGAAGCTCGAGACTAATTTGGGTAACATAGGGAGACCCCGTCTCTACAAAACATAAAAAATTAACCAGGTGTGGTGGTACTTGCGGGGCTTTTTATGTTAGTTGCAGCTATTGGAAGACTGAGGTGGTAAGACTGCTTGAGCTTGGGTGGTTGAAGATGCAGTAAGCCATGATCACACCACTGCACTGCAGCCTGGGTGACAAAGTGAGACTCTGTCTCAAAAAAGAAAGAAAGAACTTTGCGTTGGCTGCGGCTGTAATGCTGCCTCCCTCCCCCCACTCACTGCTCCTTTCACATCACTACTCAGGATCCACAGAATTCGACTGCTCGGCAGTGTGCTCCCTTTCCCACACTTCGCAGCTGTGTGTGTCAGCTTTACAGCACTGAATGCTTCACAAGCCCAACCTAGTAAAGGTCAAATGGCGGCCCTCAAATCACTGCAACCCGGACCGTGTAGTCATTTATTCACTTGGCAAATGTGCACTGAGCATGTACTAGGTGCCAGACATTGTTTTAGGAGCTGAGAAACAATAAAGGGTCAGGATATCTGGGAGAGGAATCCTCGGCATTGGCAGAGACTCCGAGGTCAGAATGAACTCGGAGAGCTGGAAGGAATAGGGAGGCCACAGTGCCAGATTCAAATCCTGGCTGTCATTTACTAGCTAACTTAAACCGCTTAAGTTTTCTCATCTGTAAAACAGGGATAAAAACAGGATCCACCTCAAGGGGTTGTTATGGAGAATAACATAGAGTAACTCTATGTCAAGTGTTGAGTGTCTGGTACTGTATATTAAATGCTTGTTACATAAAATACCATGACTGGACTATGGGAAGGAAGATGGGCCATGTCATTTAAGGGCCTTGGAGGCTAGCACAGAATTTAGCTTTTATTCTAAAACTGTTCTCTAAATTTAACAACTTTTTTTTTTTTTTTTTGCTTTAGGGTTTTTTTGTTTGTTTCCTGTTTTGACAATATGAAGAAAATTCAGTTTAGAATCTGGAACTGGCCTGGATGGGATTCGAGGGCAGCTGGTGGGGGCTGCAGAGCCCCTTCGATTCCTCCCCCACCGTGGGAGCTAAGCTACTAGACATAGGAGCACCAACAGGGCACCGAACCAGGAACTAAGTTAGTGTCTTGAGTCAGGCAAGAATGGGGAGGCCAGGCCAGAGCCACAGCAGGGACTGCCCTGATTGTGGTTAGTTCTGTCTCTAGCCCTTTAACAGCATTTTAAAAGTGCTTTTCGTACTTACTTCCTACACTGCTTCCCACTCCTATAAAGTGGGTACTTGGAGAAAGCTGTCCAAGATCCCGCAGCAGGTTAGCAGGACTGCACTCATACCAAATCTGTACGTCATGCTCCCGATGACGAGAACTTACCTCCAACACCTGCTTTCCTGCTCTCCCCTATGAGAGGACTTACTTAGGCAAGGATGGTCGTGAGGGTGGCCTGAGGTGTGACCTTGCAGGATGCGACTGTGTCCTTCTCCTGGAACACCTTGCAGATAGTCCGCCCTCAAATTTCCTGTCCTCAAACTACTCGAATGCTCTGACAGAGTGTGAGGTTCCAAGAAATGAACAGCCCTGCTTTGGGAATATGTCACAGATGATCCAAACAAGACCCAGAGGAGGTTTCTGGAAGCCCCAGACTAGAAGAGTTCAGAGGCATGGAGTGAATCCCTTGTCTCTCAGCAACGACTTGGAAGGAAGCATTCTACAGGACCGATGGGTTTGGAAGCCTGGGAATCCTGGGCTCCAACACCAGCTCTGCCTGGTCAGCTCTCAACTGTGGGCAAGTCCCTTTAGCTGTTGTTTCAGAGGTTTCTTTTTTTCTTTTTTTTGAGACAGAGTCTCGCTTTGTCGCCCAGGCTGGAGTGCAGTGGCAGATCTCGGCTCACTGCAAGCTCCGCCTCCCGGGTTCACACCATTCTCCTTCCTCAGCCTCCCAAGTAGCTGGGACTACAGGCACCCGCCACCATGCCCGGCTAATTTTTTGTATTTTTAGTAGAGACGTGGTTTCACTGTGTTAGTCAGGATGGTCTGGATCTCCTGATCTTGTGATCCGCCCGCCTCGGCCTCCCAAAGTGCAGGGATTACAGGCGTGAGCCACTGCGCCCAGCCCAGAGGTTTCTTTTTCTGTGAAACAGGGATACCTCCACCTGCCCCCACAGGGCTGTCAATGCAATTCAAAGAGGAAACCTAGGCCGGGAGCGGTAGCTCACGCCTGTAATCCCAGTACTTTGGGGGGCCAAGGCGGGCAGATCAAGAGGTCAGGAGATGAAGACCATCCTGGCTAACACGGTGAAACCCCATCTCTACTAAAAATACAAAAAATTAGCCGGGCGTGGTGGCGGGTGCCCGTAGTCCCAGCTACTTGGAAGGCTGAGGCAGGAGAATGGCGTGAACCCGGGAGGCGGAGCTTGCAGTGAGCCGAGATTGCGCCATTGCACTCCAGCCTGGGTGACAGAGCGAGACTCCGTCTCAAAAACAAAAACAAAGGGGAAACCTAAAGGACCCAGCCTAGTGCCTAGTGCCTGGTATGGAATAAAAATCCAGAGAATGGACTGGGCACGGTGGCTTACGCCTGTAATCCCAGCATCTTGGGAGGCCAAGGCGGGCGGATCACTTAAGGTCAGTAGTTTGAGACCAGCCTGGCTAACATGGCGAAACCATCTCTACTAAAAATACAAAAATTAGCCGGGCATGGTGGTGGGCGCCTGTAATCCCAGCTACTAGGGAGGCTGAGGCAGGAGAATCGCTTGAACCCGGGAGGCGGAGCTTGCAGTGAGCCAAGATCGTGCCACTGCACTCTAGCCTGGGCAACAAGAGACTCCCCCTCTATCTCAAAAAAAAAAAAAAAAGAGAATTCAGTGAATGATCACAGCAGTAACAGAATTCATACAAATATCCAGTTGATGGCTATAATTAATACTAAGCCACTGGGATTCTAACAAGAAGAAAGGCTTAAAAAAGATGCCCTCATTAGGCCAGGTAGGGGCTTTGGACAGAGCAAGGTCAGATGAGGGTCTAGAAGGAAAAGGGCAAAGTAAACTGGGAGGGTACAATGGCTACGGTAAGAAAGGACTAAAGAAACTGAGTCATCGTGACATTTTGCTCGGGGCCCAGGCACCCTGGTATGGTCTCCTTACAAAATTACCCTTGGTCCCCAGTGCAACATGAGCCTGCTATACAGTAGCTTGCAAATACCTTTCCCCCTCCTTTCCCCTTGACTTCAGTTGTCATATTTGCCTGGACAAGTGACATGTTCCCAATATATAATAAAACGAGGGCCCCTACTTTTTTTTTTTTTTTTTAGACAGAGTTTCAGTTGGTCATCAGGCTGGAGTGCAATGATGCGATCGCGGCTCACTGCAACCTCCGCCTCCTGGGTGCAAGCGATTCTCCTGCCTCAGCCTCCCGAGTAGCTGGGACTACAAGAGGCCGCCACCACACCCAGCTAATTTTTGTATTTTTAGTAGAAACGGGGTTTCACCATGCTGGCCAGGATGGTCTCGGTCTCTTGACCTCGTGATCTGCCCGCCTCGGCCTCCCAAAGGGCTGGGATTACAGGCGTGAACCACCGCGTCCGGCCGGCCCCTACTTTTTTTTTTTTTTTGGGACAGTCTCGCTCTGTCACCCAGGCTGGAGTGCAGTGACGCGATCTCGGCTCACTGCAACCTCCGCCTCCAGAGTTCAAGCGATTCTCCTGCCTCAGCCTCCTGAGTAGCTGGGAAGCTGGGACTACAGGCGCGTGCCACCACACCCGGCTAATTTTTTGTATTTTTAGTAAAGACGGGGTTTCACCGTGTTAGTCAGGGTGGGCTCGATCTCTTGACCTCGTGATCCGCCCGCCTCGGCCTCCCAAAGTGCTGGGATTACAGGCGTGATCCACCGCGCCCAGCTACATGTTCCCAACACATAATAAAACGACAGCCCTTAGTTTTTTTTTTTTTTTAAGACGGAGTTTCACTCGGTCGTCAGGCTGGAATGCAACGGCAGGATCTCGACTCACTGCAACCTCCGCCTCCCGAGTGCAAGCGATTCTCCTGCCTCAGCCTCCCGAGTAGCTGGGACTACAGGCGCCCGCCACCGCACCCAGCTAATTTTTCTATTTTTAGTAGAGACAGGGTTTCACCATGTTGGCCAGGATGGTCTCGATCTCTTGACCTTGTGATCCGCCCGCCTCAGCCTCCCAGAAGACTGGGATTACAGGCGTGAGCCACCGGGCCCGGCCGGCCCCTTTCTTGAGTCCATCCTGCCCGGGCACATTTCCTAGCTGTGTGTGTCAGTTTCACAGCACCAGTCTTTTTAAAAATCCATCTTATTCATAGGCCAAACGTGTGTCTACTGTATCCACTTAAGTCTGCAAAGTTTTGGCGCATACATTAAGGGCAAACTATTACCTGACACTGGAAATGGGAAATGTCAGACCGGCGAGTTCCTACAATGTCAATCACCACCGTATGATCTCTTTTCAGTTTCCCTGTTGCCTCACCCAAGTTGTCATGTATAGCATAACGTGGAGGACAAGTGTGATGCAAGGAAACTTGAGTTATAAAGGTGAGAAGGGACCGGATGTGGAGTCAGAGTTCTTGGCTTGGACTCTGGCTTCTCTAACTCTGCGTAGCCTCTGGGTTAGGCAGCTGAACCTCTCAAGGCCAAGGTACGCTCCCTGTCAAAAGCGTGGGAGAATTCTGCTGCACTGAGCGCGTTAAGGCCAAGGAGGGAAACGCGGCGCAGGCCTAGGCGATGCTTCCCTCTGGCAACCGACCCTGGCCTACCTCCCTTCAGAGAAGGGAAAGCCGGGCAGAAAAGCAGGCGCATGCCGGCGAAGGGGTGGGACCCCAAGGTCAGCTGGGGCCAAAGCGGCTTCTCGCCCTCCCGCCCCCGCTGTCTCGCACCTCCGGAGCCACGTCCAGGTCCCCGCACTCACCTTGGCGCAGGACAGACGGCTCACAGAGCACCACAAATCTGCAGTTAACTCCGAAAGGTCACCGAACGCGCAGGCGCGCGCAGGGGCTGCCGGGAAGGCGGAAGCAGCAGAGACGCCGCAAGGCCAGAGTGCCTCCCCAGCGGCGCCTGCGCACCACAGCGCCCCCGGCGGCCGCCTGGTGTCGCAGGCAAGAAGGGGCAGGGAGAGGGTACGTTAGGGGTGTGCTCGCGTGTGTCACTATGGGCTGGCTAATCCTCCACATCTTCCCACGACTGATGGGTTTCCTGGGACGCGGGACCTTCAACGCTGAAACTAGGAAAGTTCTAGACATACCGGGAGGGTTGGTTAACCTAATAAAAGGCACCCTGTTTACTGTTATGTTAAAGACTAAGTCAAGTCTCCCATTTTAGTGGTGTGTCTTGTCCCTTTGTATTGTTAATTATTTGGCTCTGCATGTATAAAATACATATATTTTGAGACGGAGTCTCACTCTGTCGCCCACGCTGCAGTTCAGTGGCCCGATCTCGGCTCACTGCAACCTCTGCCTCCCGGGTTCAAGCGATTCTCGTGCCTTAGCTTCCTGAATAGCTGGGATTACAGGCGCCGGTCACCACGCCCAGCTAGTTTTTGTATTTTTAGCAGAGACGGGGTTTCACCATGTTGGCCAGGCTGGTCTTGAACTCCTGACCTCAGGTGATCCACCTGCCTCAGCCTCCCAAAGTGCTGGGATTACAGGCTTGAGCCACCGCGCCCGGCCTGCTCTGCGTATTTTTATGTCTGTATTCTGTGCATATTCTTCTCAGCAGATAATATACAACTTCCACAGGGGCTCCAGACACTGGACTTAATAGTCTTAAAATATATATATATATATATATTTTTTTTTTCAGAAATATTTTCCAGTAGAGAACTAGAAATCATAAAAGAAAACAATTTAGCAAGCGGATCACCTGAGGTCAGGAGTTCAAGACCAGCCTGGCCGACATGGCGAAACCCCATCTCTACTAAAAATACAAAAATTAGCTGGGCTTGGTGGCGGGTGCCTGTAATCCCAACTGCTCAGGAAGCTGGGGCAGGAGAATCACTTGAACCCTGGGCGCAGAGGTCGCAGTGAGCCGAGATCTCACCATCACACTCCAGCCTGGGCAACAAGAGTGAAATGCCGTCTCAAAAAAAAAAAAAAAAAAAAAAGCCAAATAAAAATTGGATGGAGGCTGGGCGCAGTGGCTCAGCACTTTGGGAGGCCTGTAATCTGTAGTCTCAGCACTTTGGGAGGCCAAAGCAGGCAAACTGCTTGAGTTCAGGAGTTTGAGGCCAGCCTGGCTAACATGGTGAAACTCCTTCTCTACTAAAAATACAAAAATTAGCTGGGTGTGGTGGTGGTGCCCGCCTGTAATCCCAGCTACTTGGGAGGCTGAGGCAGGATAATCGCTTGAACCCTGGAGGTGGAGGTTGCAGTGAGCTGAGATGGCGCCACTGTATTCCAGCTTGGGCAACAGAGCGAGACTGTCTCAAACAAACAAAACAAAAACAATTGGATGGGTTTGGCGGATTAGACAGTTAAAGAATAAACTGCAAGACAGAAGAAGCCATTCAGAAAATGAGAGGATACAGCAGGAAAGGCCATCACACGGGGAATTGGTATCTTAGAAGGAAATGAAAGAGGTGACGCAGAAATATTTGAAGAGCTAATGGCTGAGAATTTTCCAAAAGTGATGAGAAAAAAATCATGCCAAAGATTCAAAAAGCCTTACAGAGGCCGGGTGCGATGGCTCACACCTGTAATCCCAGCACTTTGGGAGGCCCAGGCAGGTGGATCATGAGGTCAGGAGATGGACACCATCCTGGCTAACACGGTGAAACCCCGTCTCTACTAAAAACACAAAAAAATTAGCCGGAGGTGGTGGCGGGCGCCTCTAGTCCCAGCTACTCGAGAGGCTGAGCGAGACAATGGCGTGAGCCCTGGAGGCGGAGCTTGCAGTGAGTGGAGATCGCGCCACTGCACACGCCAGCCACGGAAACAGAGCAAGACTCCGTCTCAAAAAAAAAAAAAAACCAAAAAAAACCTCCAAAAACCAACCAACAAACAAACAAAAAGCCTTACAGAAACCAAGCAGGCAGATAAATAAAAATAAATCAATACCTTGAAATCTCACAATAAAGCTATAGAAAAGATAAAGATAAAATCTCAAAGAAAATAACGGCCAATCAAGAATTCTATACACAGGGAATTCTATACACAGGGAAATTGGCATTCAGAAAAGAAGGTGAAATAAAGACAGTTAGGACAAACTAAGAGGAAATCGTGCTAGGCATGGTGGCTCACGCTTGTAATCCCAGCACTTTGGGAGGATTGCTTGAGCCCAGGATTTCGAGACCAGCCTGGGCAATGTATTAAGATCCCATCTTTAAAGAAAAAAAAAAAGAGGAAATTATTAGGTTTTGAAGGGAAGGCAAGGGTTGAAGACAGACATACAAGACACACACACACACACACACACACACACACACACACAAAGGAGGGAGGGGGAGAGGGGAGAGGGGAGAGAGATGGTGGCTTCAACAGCAACACAGGTTTATTGCCAGCAAAAACCCGTGGAGGGGGTAACCAGCTTAGTGCCCAAGCTCACTGCCGCTTCCAGGCTGGGGTAATTATAGGTCTGGGCTGGATGGGTCTGGGCAGTATGGCTTGCTGCCTGGCAGGATGTGATAAGGATGTTCCCGCAGTCAGGTGGTTGGGCAGGATGTTTCATATGGCCGGAGCCCCCATGGAATGTTTCACTCTGACCAGGGTCTATGAAATGGTGGGTGGTTTATAAAATGGTGCAGCTAGGACTGAAATAATCACAAGCAGATCCACAGTAAAATAAATGTTCATTATTCAGGCACAAGGAAAACGAGCTCAGATGTGTCAAGATAAAATAATAAAAAGGCTCAGGATCCAGTTAAAATCGTTTTTTTTTTTTCTTTTTTGAGATGGAGTCTTGCTGTGTCGCCCAGGCTGGAGTGCAGTGGTGCGATCTTCAAAAATGTAAAAGTGTTATTCCTCTCACACACACATACACAATGTTTTTTGGAAAACATAGTGACGTTTTACAAAAATACACTCTTTAACATCAAACGGGTTTATCATTTTAAAATAAATAAGTAAAAACGTTTCTCAGTTGTAATCCCTGATAGACATAACCCACATAAACAAAATCTCTTCAGGGTCCTCAGCAACTTTTAAGAGTGTAAAGGGGTTCTGAGACCCGACCAGGTTTGAGAACCACTGTCCTATAGTAAAAATGTTTTAGAGTTTTAGATTTATAATGACTTACAACACTGCTGAGGACAAGAACAAACATTTAGGAAAAACCTAAGGAAGAACATCATGGAGAGCTGCTTCAAGACAGAGCTTCTGAACTTCCAACTAGACTTGAGATCAATAGACTTTGCTATGTTGCCCAGGCTGGTCTTGAACTGCTGGCCTCAAGTGATCCTCCCACCTTGGCCTCTCAAAGTGTCAGAATTACAGGCGTAAGCCACTGTGCTCAGACCAAGAGAGTTTTAATGTCTTTAGTTTCAAATCCAAAACACCCTAAGAAACGCACATCTTTAAAAAAAACAAAAAACAAATGTTTCTTTTTTTTTTTTTTTTTTTGAGATGGAGTCTTGCTCTGTCGCCCAGGCTGGAGCACAGTGGCGTGATCTCAGCTCACTGCAAGCTCTGCCTCCTGGGTTCACGCCATTCTCCTGCCTCAGCCTCCCAAGTAGCTGGGACTACAGGCACCTGCCACCACGCCCTGCTAATTTTTTGTATTTTTAGTAGAGACGGGGTTTCACCGAGTTAGCCAGGATGGTGTCGATCTCCTGACCTCGTGATCGCCTTAGCCCCCCAAAGTGCTGGGATTACAGGCGTGAGCCACCGCGCCCGGCCAAAAAAACCCAAATGTTTAAGGAAAGGGCAACTTCAGCAGATTTATTCAAAGTGCAGAATGCTGCATCTTGTGGTAGGAAGGCTAGAGAAGACAGCAAGATACTTCGAGCACAGCTCCCTCTGCTTTGTGGAGAGTGCTGCTTAATGGCACCAACACCATCTGTAACTGCTCTCAGCTGTTAGTTTCCCCTTTTTGGTGGACGCTCAAATGCTCCAAATGCTCAGTGAATGCAAATATGCAAAACCTTCCCAAAATACCATGGCTCACTAGGGGTTCAGTGGCCTTCCCATGTGTTCTGGCCTAGATGTGACAAGTCCATGAAGATCTACCTGAGGTCAAGCTGTTTCTTTTTTCTTTTTTGAGGCACAGTCTTGCTCTGCCGCCCAGGCTGGAGTGCAGCGGTGCGATCTCGGCTCACTGCAACCTGCACCTCCTGGGTTAGAGCGATTCTCCTGCCTCAGCCTCCTGAGTAGCTGGGATTACAGGTGCACGCCACTACACCCAGCTAATTTTTGTATTTTTAGTAGAGATGGGGTTTCATCATGTTGGTCAGGCTGGTCTTGAACTCCTGATCTCGCGATCTGCCCGCCTCAGCCTCCCAAAGTGCTGGGATTACGGTCGTGAGCCACCGCGCCCAGCCCAAGCTGTTTCTTTTAACTCCGAACTTTGGACAGGAGTGAAAGGTGAACTTGACCAAGTGAGTAGGGAGCATCGAGAACTACTGAATCAAATGAAGGGTGCTCAAAGCCATTCAGTCTGTGATAATTCAGAATGTTAACTAGTGTTTGGTCAGGAAACACTATGGCAACTTTCCAAATTGGCAAATTTCCAAAGACGCATCAAGAGAGTATCTTTAGATTGCAATTAAAAAAAAAGATCAAAACTCAGGATTAGCTAGTAGCCCCAAAAGATCAAAGAATATAGAAAATGCCCCCCAGAAAATGTTTTTGAAAAGCATCTTCCACTTAAAATCGTATTCATTGTGACATCAACAAAGGATGACAGCACACGGGAACAGCAACATCCTAGAAAAACAGGCCAGGCGCGGTGGCTCACGCTTATGATCCCAGCATTTTGGGAGGCCGAGGAGGGCGGATCATGAGGTCAGGAGATTGAGACCTTCCTAGCCAACATGGTGAAACCCCATCTCTACTAAAATACAAAAAATTAGCCAGCCATGGTGGCGCACTCTTGTAGTCCCAGCTACTCCAGAGGATGAGGCAGGAGAATTGCTTGAACCCGGGAGGCAGAGGTTGCAGTGAGCTATTGCGCCACTGCACTCCAGCCTGGTGACAGAGCAAGACTCCGTCTCAAAACAACAAAAAACAAAACAAAACAAGTGTCAGTGAGTTCTGGAGTTGCTTCAAGTGGTTTCAATATATTTTGTAAAATTTTGAATTATGTCCTAGCCTCCACATACAGTGTGAAGTTACAATATTTTCCCATCAATCCATGAGTCTCAATTACTTTATGATTACCCTTTTTCTTATTTTTTGAAAAACATAGCTGGGCATGGTGGTTCATGCCTGTAGTCTCAGCACTTTGGAAGGCCAAGGGCTCCCAAGCAGATTGCTTGAGCCCAGGAGTTTGAGACTGGCCTGGGCAACACAGCGAAAACCCTGTCTCTACTAAAAATATAAAAAATTAGCCGGTGTGGTGGTGACGTGAGCCTGTAGTCCCAGCTATGCAAGAGGTTGTGGTGGGAGCATCACCTGAGCCCCCGAAGTTGAGGCTGCAGTGAGCCCTGATTGCAGCACTGCACTTCCAGCCTCGGCGACGGGAGTGAGACCCTGCCTCAAAAGAAAAAAAAGAAAAAAGAAAAACAAGTTATTTCTTCCTGGCAAAGTGTGTTGAGGCACTTTTTGGAACCCGTCATATTCGGCAAAGTCCTAATATGAGGTCCAGAGCTCATTAGGCCAGGATTTGGAGCCAGAACTCCTGGCTTAGTATGATTATGGGTTCAATTTTTGAGACACCAATAGCTCAACCTACCTGGCTGATTTCTGTCTACACTGTTTTCAAACCGCCCTCTTATTTGCCACTGCGTAGGCTTTACACTGCTGATTAGAGCCATGCTCTTGATACCGTCTCTGTATTTGTTCACATGGCTCTTTCCTGAGAGCCCACGTGGGCCAGACAGATCCTGCCCTGGGCAATGAGAGGCCAGACAGATCCTGCCCTGGGCAATGAGAGGCCAGACAGATCCTGCCCTGGGCAATGAGAGGCCAGACAGATCCTGCCCTGGGCAATGAGAGGCCAGACAGATCCTGCCCTGGGCAATGAGAGGCCAGACAGATCCTGCCCTGGGCAATGAGAGGCCAGACAGATCCTGCCCTGGGCAATGAGAGGCCAGACAGATCCTGCCCTGGGCAATGAGAGGCCAGACAGATCCTGCCCTGGGCAATGAGAGGCCAGACAGATCCTGCCCTGGGCAATGAGAGGCCAGACAGATCCTGCCCTGGGCAATGAGAGGCCAGACAGATCCTGCCCTGGGCAATGAGAGGCCAGACAGATCCTGCCCTGGGCAATGAGAGGCCAGACAGATCCTGCCCTGGGCAATGAGAGGCCAGACAGATCCTGCCCTGGGCAATGAGAGGCCAGACAGATCCTGCCCTGGGCAATGAGAGGCCAGACAGATCCTGCCCTGGGCAATGAGAGGCCAGACAGATCCTGCCCTGGGCAATGAGAGGCCAGACAGATCCTGCCCTGGGCAATGAGAGGCCAGACAGATCCTGCCCTGGGCAATGAGAGGCCAGACAGATCCTGCCCTGGGCAATGAGAGGCCAGACAGATCCTGCCCTGGGCAATGAGAGGCCAGACAGATCCTGCCCTGGGCAATGAGAGGCCAGACAGATCCTGCCCTGGGCAATGAGAGGCCAGACAGATCCTGCCCTGGGCAATGAGAGGCCAGACAGATCCTGCCCTGGGCAATGAGAGGCCAGACAGATCCTGCCCTGGGCAATGAGAGGCCAGACAGATCCTGCCCTGGGCAATGAGAGGCCAGACAGATCCTGCCCTGGGCAATGAGAGGCCAGACAGATCCTGCCCTGGGCAATGAGGGGGACATACCCCGGGCAGGTGGCCATGTCCCTCTTCTGACCCTCCCTTCCCTCGCACATGTGGCTGCCTTCCTGTGCATCCTTTGCTGGATTTCTTCCCGCTGCTCCTTCTTTTGGGGAGTTTGCTAGGGCTCTGTTCTCCACCCTCACTCTTCTAGAGCTCGGCCGGGACCACCTCAGCCTGTAACTTTTGTCCATGTGATCACCGGGACCTCCTGTCCGCACCTGTTTGTGTCCAGCTGTGAGTCACAAGTTTAGGAAGGAAGATGAATTCAGTTATGATCCGGCTCCAAAGAACTTCTCCCAGATCCTCAGCTCAGCCATCAGGGCCGCCTGCCCTCCCCTACAATCCTGGGTGGTCGTCCGTCTGGCGCATTCCCCCGTATCCTGCAGGGGTCCGCCTGGCGTTATTTTCTCCAACACCTTCCCGACCTTCTTCTTGCCCCTCTCCCCCCATATTAGGTGCAAGGATGTCCTGGTACGTCTGACCCACGAACGCAAATCCCTTCTCTGGTTTGCCTTCCATCTCTTCACCCTGAGGTGCTCAAGAAACGTATGTAGGGTCCCGGTCCGCTCGAAGTGCACAAACCTCCGAGGTAGCAGCCTCTAAACAGGGAGGCCAGGGAGTGACTGGAGGCCATTTTCTTGTACACACAGGGGTTGCCACGGAACTCCCGTCAAACAGACGCCCGGGCCAGCCGCGGCGCTCAAGCTTCCCCTGAGGTACTAGAAAGGCTCACCCTGGGCTCGCTCGGGGCGGCGGCTCCCGGCAGGCCTAGCGCGGCGGGGCGGGGCTGGCGGCACGAGGACCAGGCAGCGCGGGCAGCACGCGCCGGGCCGGAGCCCGCCCACAACGGCGCGCGGCGCGTTCTGATTGGAAGGCCTCGAGCGGGGGCGGTGCTTTCAGGCCGCGTTTCCGCCGTCGCCTGTTCCCGCCACGGAGACCCGGCAGTTGAGGGATGCCGACGCCCGGGCCTTGAGGATGCTGCGGAAGCTCACCCTCGAGCAGATCAACGACTGGTTCACCATCGGCAAGACCGTGACCAATGTGGAGCTGCTGGGCGCGCCGCCCGCCTTCCCGGCCGGGGCGGCCAGGGAGGAGGCGCAGCGCCAGGACGTGGCCTCCGGCGCCGGTCCCGCGGCCCAGGCTCCGGCTCTGGCCCAAGCTCCGGCCCGGCCGGCCGCTGCGTTCCAAAGGTAGGACGCGGGAGGGGCGGAGGCGGCTCGAGGGCGGCCGGGTGAGGCCTGGCGACGAGGGCACGGGCCATCCAGATCCTTCTCGCGAGTCCGTGCCCTCTCGCGGGGCTCCAGGGAACGCTGACCGTCCAGGGCGAGTGGTCACTACACAACCCGACGCGCGGCCCGGAGCGGTGCCTGCAAGGAAGCTGAGCTAGAGTTTTTTTTTTTTTTTTCCGGTTCTTAATGTTTAACAGACTAGTTTTTGAGGCACTCTTAGGTTTTCAGGATAATGGAGCGGAGGGCAGAGGTCCCATAGGCCCCTTCCCTCCCAGAGTTTCCCCTGTGAGCATCTGTGTAAAGTGTGGGTATTTGTGATAGCCGGCGAACCCGCATCGCTGCGTTTTCGTCACCCGGAGGCCATCGTTACAGGAGGGTTCACGCCTCGTACTGGACTTTCTGTGGGTTTGGACAAACGCCTAACGTCACGCATTACAGAGTTCACTGCCCTACAGATCTTCTCGGTCCCACCTGCTCCTGCCTCCCTTTCCCTACACCACGTGGAAACCACTGATTTTTTACTGTCTCCATAATTTTGCTTTTGCACACTGTCATCTAGTCGGAATCACACAGTATGTGTAGCCTTTTTGATGGGCTTCTGTCACTTAGTATTATTATGCATTTGGGGTTCCTCCATGCCTTTCCATGATTTGATAGCTTCTTTCCTTTTAGCACTGATTAATATTCCACTGTCTGGATGTACCACAGTTTATGTCCATTCACCTACTAAAGGAGAGCTTGGTTGCTTCCAAGTTCCCCCCCCCAACCCCCGAGATGGAGTCTCACTTTGTCACCCAGGCTGGAGTGGAGTGGCGCCATCTCGCCTCACTGCAATCTCCCCCTCCTAGGTTCAAGCGATTCTCCTGCCTCAGACTCCCAAGTAGCTGAGACTACAGGCATACGCCACCACGCCTGGCTAATTTTTGTATTTTTAATAGAGACAGGGTTTCACCATGTTGGCCAGGCTAGTCTAGAACTCCTGACCTCAGGTGATCTGCCCACCTCAGCCTCCCAAAGTGCTGGGATTACAGGCGTGAGCCACTGCGTCCGGCCTGCTTCCAAGTTTTGGCAAGGTTTTTGTGTGGACATAAGTTTTTAACTCATTGGGTAAATACCAAGAAGTGCAAATGCTGAATCTTTGTTCAGTTTCACAAACTCCCTCCTCGTCTCACTATTCTTTAAGTAGCTACCATCAGTTACTCTGTTCACTTGATTTTGGTGGAAATAAAAAGCAAGAGTATATCCTCTGTTTTTAGAGGAAAGACCTAGATTTGGTGAGTAGAAACACCTGCTCTCTATTCTCGCTGTTTAAAAAGGCCCTGGGAGAAGTACTTCTAGCTTGGAGTATCTCCGTCACTATTGCTCAGTCCCCAAGTCCACCACCCTTTACAGTTGAGAAGGTGGTTTTGTTTTTCTTTTTCTTGTTTTTTTTTTTTTTTTTTTTTTTTTTTTTTTGAGACATAGTTTCGCTCTTCTTGTTGCCCAGGCTAGAGTGCAGTGGCGCAATCTTGGCTCACCGCAAACCTCCGCCTCCTGGGTTCAAGCGATTCTCCTGCCTCAGCCTCCTGAGTAGCTGGGATTACTGGCGTGTGCCACCACGCCCAGCTTATTTTGTATTTTTAGTAGAGACAGCATTTCACCTTGTTGGCCAGGTTGGTCTCGAACTCCTGACCTTGTGGTCTGCCCATGTTGGCCTCCCAAAGTGCTGGGATTCCAGGTGTGAGCCACTGTGCCTGGCTTTATTTTTCTTTTTTAAAGTTACTCTTGTTTGTTAGTCTTGTCTGATTTGATGGATAGGCCCAGACTCTGGGTCAAGCTTTCGTGGGTTGCTTCAAGCCTTTGTAGAGTTCTTTCAAGTACACCCTTGGGATCTTTGGTAAATTTGGTTCTTAGAGGCATAGAGGGGACCCAGAGACCCCTTGTGCAACTTTGGAGTTGCTGTTTGTATGTTTGCACACTTTATTTCCTTGAGCTACTCTGGTAAATGATCCTGTGGGCCGCCTCCCCTACTTAATGTCCGTCACTCCTTAGTCTTAACAGTGTGAACAGCATTGCTATTAAATAACTCATTGTGATATTGGAAGTAAATTATTATTGACCTTGTCAGAAACTATAGATTTAAGTGCCATTTTAAGCACTAAGGACAAGTTTTTAAGATTTCTAGTCCTTCATGGACTGAGACTTTTATAAAATCAATGAAAAT
This sequence comes from Pongo pygmaeus, assembly GCF_028885625.2. Taxonomy (NCBI): domain Eukaryota; kingdom Metazoa; phylum Chordata; class Mammalia; order Primates; family Hominidae; genus Pongo; species Pongo pygmaeus. The sequence goes on from NC_072388.2 coordinate 103,036,886, forward strand.
GAATTTTCAGAGCAATGAAATGAAAAAAGACAACATACTAATCCCATTTAAAAAATTATTAGATTCAGTCTGGGTGTGGTGGCTCACACCTGTAATCCCAGCACTTTGGGAGTCCAAGGTAGGCAGATCATTTGAGGTCAGGAGTTCCAAGACCAGCCTGGCCAACATGGTGAAACCCTGTCTCTACCAAAAAAATACAAAAATTTGCCGAGCATGGTGGTTTGTGCCTGCCGCCCCAGCTACTCAGGAGGCTGAGGTGGGAGAATTGCTTGAGTCCCTGAGGCAGAGGTTGCAGCAAGCTGAGATCGTGCCACTGCACTCCAGCCTGGGTGACAGAATGAGACCCTGTCTCAAAAAAAAAAAAAAAAAAAAAAAAAAAAAATTCAACATATGTAAAATTACTTTGTGAAATTGATGTAAACATTTTAACTTCTGTATTTAACCAGTTACAGACAATGTTGGTCTATGAGTAGTGCTAGTTTTGATGAAATTCTTCTGGAAGTAGCTTCCTGGGCTCTAGGTGCATATGTATTCAATGCCAGAGTTTCCAGCACGTAGCAGGCACTCAGCTAAATATAGCTATATTATTGAATCCGCACAACAACACTTTGAGGTTGATGGCTTTATCATCAACTGATTATTTCATGATTTTGTAGAATGAAGCAATAGGTTTTGGTGGTAAAGTGACTTGCCCAACTTCCTGTAGCAAATGGTGGTGATGGGAAGAATGACTCCCCCAAAGATGTTCACTGGAACCTGTGACTATGTAATGTTACATGGTGAAAGAGATTTCGCAGCTGTGATTAAGGTTACAGATCATAGGATAGGAAGATTAGCTAGATTGTCTGAGTGGGCCCAGTCTGATCACATGAGCCCTTAAAAGCAGAGAACTTTCTCAGGCTGGAGTCAGATAAATTTGAAACGAGAGATTTAAAATGTCATTGCTCTGAGGGGCCACATGGAAAGCATGAGAATGGAATATGGGCAGCTAGGAGCAAAGACTGGATCCCACTTGACAGCAGGTAAGGAAATGGGTACCTCAGTCCTACAATTGCAAGGGACTGAGTTTGCAAGGGACTGATCCTACAATTGCAAGGGTCTGGTTTTGGCCAACAACCTGAATGCGCTGCCAGTAGGGAACGCAATTCTGCTAACACCTTGATTTAGCTTTAGGAAACCCTAAGCAGGGGATCCAGTTGAGTTCACCTGGACTTGTAATAAATTTGCCTTGTTTGAAACTGCTATGTTTGTGCGATTTGTTGAGGCAGCACTGCATTAGGGTACAAATCTGGTGGCAGAGCTGAGTTTGGATTGGGGTGAGCCGACCTGTGAACCCTGCACGGTGCCTGGCACATAGTGGATACTTGGATACTTGTTGAATGTTATTTTTCCCAGTGAAGGAGAGTGTTGAGTGAGGCATTGACATTAGTGAGAGAACATTTGACATAGGGGAGGGATGCCTTTTTTTTTTTTTTTTTTTTTTGAGAGAGTCTCGCTCTGTCACCCAGGCTGGAGTGCAGTGGCGCCATCTCAGCTCACTGCAAGCTCTGCCTCCCGGGTTCACGCCATTCTGCTGCCTCAGCCTCCCGAGTAGCTCAGACTACAGGCGCCCGCCACCACAGCTGGCTAATTTTTTGTATTTTTAGTAGAGACAGGGTTTCACCGTGTTAGCCAGGATGGTCTCGATCTCCTGGCCTCGTGATCTGCCTGCCTCGGCCTCCCAAAGTGCTGGGACTACAGGCGTGAGGTACTGCGCCCGGCCGGGAGGGATGGCTTTTATAAGCATAGGGTATTGCACAGTTAAAATGTATTTGTTAGAGATAGTCACTCAATGGTAAAATTAGTGTACACCAAGTCATTGCAGTCCGGTCTGGGAGAGTGTTGTTAAATCAGCTTAATGATTAAATCAGCTTAAATCGGCAGAAGAACATGGGCAATTTTTGTTTTAATCAGCTTAATGAGTAGTGACCACCAGCATTAAAAAATAAATAGAAAATGCCAGACTACGTCATAAGTAGTTCAGACAAGAATTGCCGGAGATGGTGTGGGCGCCTGTGGGTCCCAGCGTGAATCTTACTCCGCGATGAAGGTGTTGCCGGAGTGCCTGTAGGGAACAATTTATAAATTTTGTTTCCAGTGATTTTTACGGATTTCCCTATGTCTCCTTTTCCACATGGTACTGTATTTTACTCTTCGATGGTGATTGTTCTTTCTGTTATCCTTACGTTCTCGTGTCTTCACCTTGGCATATGAAGAAGAAAACCTCAGTGGCTGTGATATACCATTTTGAGCATTCTCCAGTGTGTAGCACCAGCTTTCCTGTGGATTGCAGCCCATGGCTGGGAGCCTTGCGTCACTCCCAGCTTCCTTCTGCCTTTTGTTTCTTTGTGCTTTCTGCCGTGGACTTTCCTGTCTTCACAGCTCACATTAACTCCTGGCTCATGAAGGTCTTACTTAATTCTCGCTTTTGTGTCTTTGACTGTTCAACACCTTATTAAAATGTTCTTTGTCTTTGGGAAGCCTTCATCATAGGAAGCTTTCAGATTTCCATTATCTGGTGATTACTTTCTTCTAGTTCCCTATTTTATTTTATTTTACTATTACTATTTTAAAAAAAATTATTTAAAAAAACAGACAGGGTTTTGCCATGTTGCCCAGGCTTGTCTCAAACTCCTGAGCTCAAGCAGTCTGCCTGCCTCGGCCTCCCAAAGTGCTGGGATTACAGGTGTGAGCCACCGCATCTGGCCCAGGTCCCTAAGTCTTGGTTTTTGCACTTGTTGTCTCTTACTGAAGTTGAATGCCTGCTGTATTGGGCATTGTATCAGGTGACACAGGAAATGAGCCATCCCGGCCCTTCTGACAGACAGGGGAAGTTAAGATCAGAGAAGTTGAAGTTTACTTTGTCCTAAGTCCACATACCTATTATATTGTAGATATACAATATAATGTATGGGTGTGTTGGACTCCAAGGCATATTGCTTTTTTCTTTTTGTCTTGTTGCCTTTTGGTATTCAGGCCTCACATAGATGTTAGTGTATGACTCTGTAACTCTCCAAGAATTCCTATTTTCTGTTCACCCGCAAAATCCACTTTTTTTTTTTTTTTTTTGCTCTGTCACCCAGGCTGGAGTGCAGTGCTGCTGTGCATAGCTCGCTACAGCCTTGAACTCCTGTGCTCAAGCAATTTTCCTGCCTCAGCCTCCCAAGTAGCTGGGACTACAGGCACATGCCAGCATGCCTGGCTAATTTATTTTTTATTTTTTGTAAAGATGGTGTCTCACTATGTTGCCTATGCTGGTGTCAAACTTCTGGGCTCAAGCAGTCCTCTCCTCTGGGCCTCCCAAAATGCTGGGATTATAGGAATGAGCCACTGCCCTGGCCAAAGTCCACATTTTTAAGACCTTTTGGTCGTTTAACAGATTTCATTTATTCAGTAATTTTCCCATTGATTAAAAAAGTGCTGGTGCATGTCCTCTGTATGTACTATGTGCAGCTGGAGTAGAGTGTTTGAAAGGGAGAGAATAGGTGTGGTCACGGAGCTAACAGAAGATCAAGAGGTATGTCCTAGCTGGGCGTGGTGGCTCACGCCTGTAATCCCAGCACTTTGGGAGGTCGAGGCGGGTGGATCATGAAGTCAGGAGATCGAGACCATCCTGGCTAATACAGTGAAACCCTGTCTCTACTAAAAATACAAAAAATTAGCCAGGCGTGGTGGTGGGCGGGCGCCTGTAGTCCCAGCTACTCAGGAGGCTGAGGCAGGAGAATGGTGTGAACCCGGGAGGCGGAGCTTGCAGTGAGCTGAGATGGCGCCACTGCCCTCCAGCCCGGGCGACAGAGGTGAGTGGATTGAAGTGGGGCAAGGACAGGAGCAGGGTGATCAGGGAAGAATCTCTTGATGTCCTCTGTGATGGTTAACTTTGTGTGTCAACTTGGCTGGGCGACAGTGCCCAGATATTTGGTCAGACACTACTGTGGATGTTTTTTGAAGGTGTTTTTTAGATGAGACTAACATTGCAAATCTGTGGACTTTGGGTAAAGCGGATGATGCTCCCTGAGGTAGGAGGGCCTTGTCCAGTCAGTTGAAGACCTGAATGCAGCGAAGACTGGTCTTCCCTGAGCAAGAAGAAACTGTGTCAGCCAACTGACTTCAGACTCGGACTGCAACCCTTCCCTGGGTCTCCAGCTAGCTGGCCTATCCTGCAGATTTTGGACTTGTGCCTCTACAGCTATGGGAGCTAATTCCTTAAAATAAATTTCTTTCTCCACATCTTGTTGACTCTGTTTCTTTAGAGAACTATGACTGACATATCATTCAAGCAAGAGATAGGATGGTGGCTTAGACCAGGCAGGTAGCTGAGAGTGGAGGATGTGGGGTGTGGTAAGCAATGGTGGCATTTGGGACATGTTCTTAAGCTAGAGGCAAGGACTCTGTAGCTGGAGCAAGTATAGGATGTGAGTGGGGGAGCAATCACAGGTGACACCAAGGTTTCTGGCCTAGCAAGTGACAGGTGTTGCCTTCAGGTAGGAAGGCGAGACTGCAGGAGGAATTAGTTTGTGGGGGGATACCAAGATTGATTTTGAACATGTTCACTTTAAAATGCCTGTTAGCAATACATGTAGGTGGTCTGGAGTTGAGGAAGGAAGTCTGGCAGAGCTAGACATTGGGAAGTTTAACTTTGAGACTGATGAGATCCCTTAACTAGGATGTATCCTAGTGAGTGGGTGTAGAGAGAAGGGCCCACCTGGGGTGCTTGAGTGTTTATAGGTGGATGAGTTGCAGTGAGCAAAGGAGACTGAGAACAAGTGGTCAGAGGGACACCAGGTGAGTGAGGCCCACTTTAATCAACAACAGCTTGCTTAGTGCCCTGCACATGCATATCTTAACACTTTCATGGGAATGATTTTGTATGTTATTTTTCGCACATAAGAACTTACTAAGGGTACAGATTATCAGGGAATCTCCACCTCTTGGTGCAGTACCTGACATATTAGGAACTCAGATATCTGTTTGAATGAACGGCCTAGGAGGTCACAAGAATAATAATAATTTTTTTTTGCAAGAGGGAAGGCAGGGCATTTGGTGAGTAGATAAGTGTGGCAGAGTGATGTTACCTATTTATCGTGTGAAAATGGAAGCAAGGTAATTACTCGGGATAATTATTATTTTCAGATGGGGTCTCCCTCTGTTGCCCCACATGGAATGCAGTGGCACAGTAACGTTTCACTGCAGCCTTGATGTGGGCTCAAGGGATCCTCCCTTGATCCTCCCACCTCAGTCTCCTGAGTAGCTGGGACCACAGGTGCATGCTGCCATGCCTGACAAATTAAAAAAATGTTTTTGGAGACACGGGATTTCATTATGTTACCCAGGCTGGTCTCAAATTCCTGGGCTCAAGTGATCTTCCCACTTTGGCCTCCCAAAGTGCTAGGATTATGGGCATGAGCCACCATGCTCAACCTAGGAGACCCCAGTTATTGAATGCTTACAGTATGTCATGTCCTTATTCTAGACATGGTGAGAGCTGCTTCCTCATGCAGTCCTGTCTTGATTGAATCATAAATCTCTGGCTTACTCCTCAGGCCATAGTGGATTTTCCTAAGGAGTGTATCAGAGTGTGTATATAGGTATATAATCAAACAATAAAAATCACAATATCCTGGCAAGTGTACTATAAAATATTTCCAGAATATGGGTGCTTCTCACAGTTTACACTGTCACCACTCTAGACCAAACCACTGCTATCATCTCTTGCCTGGATTATTGCAGAAATCTTCTATGTTTGGTCTCCTGACTTTTCAACCTTACTCCCCAATAATCTAGCACCTAGAAGAATGCCTGGCATGATGTAGATGCTTAGTTAATATTTGTTGAATGATGGCCTGGCATAGTGGCTCATGCCTGTAATCCCAGTGCTTTGGGAAGCTGAGGTGAGAGGATCACTTGAGGCCGGGAGTTCGAGACTAGCCTGGGCAATATAGGGAGACCCTGTCTCTACAAAATATTTAAAAATTAGCTGGGTGTTGTGGTGCCTGCCTGTAGTCCCAGCTACTTGGCAGGCTGACTCAGAAGGATCACTTGAAGCCAGGAGTTCAAGGCTGCAGTGAGCTATGATTGCACCACTGTACGCCTGGGCAACAGAGCAAGAGCCTGTCTCTTTAAAAAAAATTGTTGAATGAACAAATTCTTGAGTAAACCTTCACACCTGAGGTTCTTTGAGCACATGTGTGATCTCGTGTGGCATCGACTGCTGTTAGGATAAAATTTCATCTGACTCTGCATCTAGGCTTGGCGAGCATTCCTCCATTGGGCATCTCCTCGTCTGCTGCTCTCACTGCGTTCTGGTCACATTGGCATTTTTTCTGTGTCTTGAAGATAGTAAGCTAATTCCCACCTTGCAGCTTCCACAATGACTCTTCTGTATTCAGTGCTTCCCATCGCTCCCTTCCCATGACAGGCTCCTTTCTTCATTTGGGACCCTGTTCAGATACCTCCTTAGAGAAGTTTCCTGTGACCCCCGTAGCTAAAGCAGCCCTCCCCTCCCTTCTTTCCCAGTCTCTCTAGTCTTTTAAACAACTTTTTAACCTTCTCCAAGTACTGAACTCCTGCCTCCATCCAGTCTTGTTTGTGATAGCCAAAACCCAGCTCTGCCAGTTACCTTTGGATTGTGATTGTGTTTTTGGCCCCTCCCCGATCCCAAGGGGGGACCAGAATGATTCTGAGATTTCTGGCTTGTAGAATTGAGTAGATGGGTGGTGCTGTCGTTTACTGAGATAGAAAATACTAGTTGATGAAATGTTTGAAGAATTATGCTTTTACAGGGTGTGTGAGTGTATTGTTACTAGCCGGTTCCTTTCTTGAATTCTGTTTGTTCCTTTAGAACACACAAAATTCTCTATGACTTTGGTTTTGAATATGTCGATTTTCTTTTTTTTTTTAAATTTTCTTTTTTGAATGGAGTATACTGAAGGATGAACATGTTGATTTTAAGTTGCCTGTGAGCATCCAAGAGGAGGTGTCACATAGGCAATTGGTTCTGTGCATTTGGAGCTCAGAGCTCAGTTGGGGAAGGGACACGGCAGCCTGGAGGTGAATCTCCGCTCTGCCAGTTATTGCTATACTGAGCAAGCCATTGGACATATCTGAGGCAGTTTGCTCATCTGTCATATGGGAATAGTATCACCTACTTTATAAGGTTACGATGAAATGAGAATGCACTCATAGTGCTTCGTATGTGCCTGGTGTGTAAGAGAATTACTTTAATATTATTAAATGGATTGGGCTGGCTAGTAATGCTACCTCGAGAGCCTATTATATGTCGGGGATTGTGCAGAATGCTTTTATGTGGATTCATTTATTCTTTCTATTCCCTAGCTAAATATTGTAGCTCCTGAACGAATGCTGCTTTTTCTTGATAAAACACACCTGAAGCATTCCAGTTGTCCGCTTCCCACCTGTGCCCCATGTATACGTGTGTGTATAAATATATATATATATGTATATATTTTTTGAGACAGCGTCTCGCTCTGTTGCGCAAGCTGGAGTGCAATGGCGTGATCTTGGCTCACTGCAACCTCTGCCTCCCGGGTTCATGCCATTCTCCTGCCTCAGCCTCCCAAGTAGCTGGGACTACAGGCGCCAGCCACCATGCCCAGCTAATTTTTATATTTTTAGTAGAGATGGGGTTTCTCTATGTTGGCCAGGATGGTCTCGATCTCTTGACCTCGTGATTCGCCTGCCTTGGCCTCCCAAAGTGCTGGGATTACAGGCGTGAGCCACCGTGCCCGGCCCCTCTTTATATTTTTGATCCTGATTCCTTTGCCAGCTTTAGGTATTATAAATAGCCTAGTGTATAAAAACATGGATCTGTCACTGTTCAGGAAGTTATTTGTATTAAAAGTTCTATTTGATTTATAGATTTTCCAGAAATAACTACAGTTTTAAATTACATATACCAATACTCTCACAGGATATGAGTATTAGGTTTGCCAACAACAAAGTGAGAGATGGAAACTCGAAACTTAATATATTTTTCCTTTCTTTTTTCAAGCTTGGGTGGAAAATTAATTAATTGCATGTGGGTGACTTAGAGTGGCTAGGATTCGTTTTCATCTTGAACTGTCCATAGCTGCTTCAGTCACCAGAAGCTTTTTGCCGGGAGTTATTTCTCCCTGTCTGAATACAGAGGATGACCCTCTCTTGCAAGTGGTATGGTGTTGTCCAGTGGCTGCTTGAGGAGCCTTGGAGAGTGAAGGAAATGATTTGCATCTCTTCATGGCATACATTTCCTGATATGTATGGTGGGATGACCAATTCTAGTACCGGGCTTCATATACAAACTTCACATTCTCCATGTTTCTTTAAATGAAAATTTTGTTCTCACCATTAAGGCAATGATATTTTCTTAAAACTCATGTTTGCTACTTACCATATTCACTGCACAATAAGCAGTTGTGTACTTTTCGTGGCATTTATCTCTCCCACACGCAGTTTCCACTCTAGGAAATCTTACAGTGATTGAAGAAGCCAAAGGTAGTATGTAGGAAAACTGAAAATCTCAGAGCAGGAATGAGAGGTGTCTTTATTTTAAATCTGCTTGGGACTGTGTTTGTCCTGTTAAACCCTGATCAGGTGGGTTGCATTACGTGATTGGGATTTAAGACCAAATTGAGGTCAGTTGAAAATGGTACACAAGTTGGCCAAGAATGCAGGGATAATAAAGTTAGAAGGTATTTTTTTGTTGTTGTTGTGTATATTTAGTTCTAGTCTTTTTGAAAAAAAGTGTTTTTTTTTTTTTTTTTGAGACAAGGTCTTTCTCTGTTGCCCAGGTTGGAGTGCAGTGGTGCGATCATAACTCACTGCAGCCTTTAACTCCTGGGCTCCGGTGAGCTTCCTGCCTCAACCTCCTGAGTAGCTGGGACTACAGGTATGTGCCACCACACCCAGCTAGTTCCAGTTTTGATACGTACATTTTTTTCTTTTTAGATGAAAGAAAACCAGTAAATCTTCAAATATAAAGTTATAATTAGGTTCCTTGGACTTTAAGAATGAATTCTAGCACTTTATAAAAAAAATCTGACTAATGTATAACTTCCTACTTTTAATAAAATTATGAAAAGCTAGATTTTATATATTAAATATTTTGCTATTTCACCAGAGTATAAGTTTAAATTATTCACCAACAGTGAATGTTTTTCTTTGAGAGTAGCAGCTACTCATGTTGCTAAGTCAGTCTATTTATCTTTACTGATAGAGCTGAGTTTTATTACACTTTCCCTTAATCTTGAGCTTAAAAGTACTGTGATTAAAACCAAAGCTGAGTGTTGGGTTAAAGCCCTGCTTCATTTTTAAACTACATGTTATTTTTTCCCTCACCGCCCTTCTCCCCATCCCCTGCTGAGAATGATCGTATAATGGGATGTTGACTTTTCATTTCTGTTATATTGTAAAGATAGGATTCGTATTAATCATTTATTTAATTCTATACGTAGCTTCGTTGTAGAATAAAAGTCAAGGTTAATATCTAAGTTTTGTACAGAATTTGTCAAACTTCATACTAAAGTTGCTTTAGTTCCTGTGAGGTGGGTTTGAGGTATAAGAAAATACTTCAAACGTTTTCAAAATACTTAGGAAACATTTTAGTTAAAAGCATACTATTCAATGAAAACATAGCATGTTTAGAGTGGTTAAAAAAAGAATACTATTTAAAACATAGGATACATCCACAGGATACTGACCTTGTAACAAAGAAAAACTTGAAGTCACATCACTTTTTCTTATTCTTAATATTAAGAGTTCTAAGGTGGTCATAAAAACTCCTCTAGTTGTAAGTAACTTAACTAGATGGGTGATAATATGGTAGGTTCCATATTCTGTGTGAGAACACTGGGAACCTGTCCTTTGTGTTTTTGTCTACGTAACTGGAAATGGTGGGTATTTCATCTTTGTCTGCCCTCTTGGAGCTGTCACCTGGGATCACAGAAGGAGCAGGGCAGTCCATGCTCCCTGAGTCCTCCAGGTCCTCTTGCTCACTCCCTCTGTCAGAACTACTTAGGAAGTCTTTCAGAACTTGCTTGAAGATGTAGACTATTTCCCATGGCAGTACATCATTTTCTGCCAAAACTTCTCGAAATCTAGAGGGAAAGTGGTAATGAATATTCAGTTTAGAACATTTTTTGTTATATCTCTTTATCTCCAAAATACAGCTTGAATAATGTATTTGTATACAAGTTACCCACCTTTTGAGTATTATGCATGTTGTTTTAAAATTATGCTTCTAGTAAAGAAATTTTAAATGTAATTTAAAACAATTGCTCACCAGATATCTACACAGTTAAAGAATTTACATGATAGAGTACAATTTCTAGTCAAAATATATGAGGAACTTAGACTTAGCAGTAGCAGGAATCATAAGAGAACATAGTATTTTTACCTGCTGAGAATAGTTCCAGTTTGGCAAGGTTGAACTTGTGAGCAAAGAACTTCAAGTTGTCTTTGTTCAGTCACTGGGATAGTTGTGTGGGGATTCTGGTAGTTTCTGAGCCAGTTGTAATCCACACCTGTTTTTTTCACTTTTTGTTCATTTTCGATTTCTTGTATTAATCTCTCTCGCTCCTTTAGGTGCCATTTTAATTCCCGAAGCAGAGTCTTTGTCACTACGTCTGAGCCAGGATAGTGTGTGGGTTTGTAGGAATCGTTTTTGGGCCATTTCATCCAGCCAAAAAGTGGCATTTTTAGCCTATGGAAATATTTTCACTGGTTTATTTGCTCAAAATGTTATGGTTCTTCTGATCAAATATTTGTTTCTTTACAATAAATTTGCCTGAAAAGTGCATGATTTTTTTTCACATTTAGCTATGCAGGTCAAAATAAGATTAGAACATGGATTAACGTCTTAATTTTTAACTAGGTCAGTGGCAGAAACCAAGCTTTGAAAATGCTTTTATGTAGCCTAGCAGAAATTAGATATACAAAGTCAGAGATAACATATAGACTGAATGATTTCTGAAAATAACACTAACACTTGCTGTGAAAAGTTCTTAGGAGACTTAAAATACTAATGTCGGGGCAAGTGCTGCCTACAAATACTTTTGATTTATGTTTTGGACAGAAAAGGTTTAAAGCTTACCTGTTAAGTTGATGGGCTGATGTGATGTTGCCAAAGAGTTGACTGAAGTTGGTGACGATGCTGTGTTTCACTCGGACATATCTTGCTCTCCTAGATGTGTCCTCTGTTGAAGGAATGCGCCACCTTATTTACCCACCGAAATTGTATTTGAAATAAATAACTTTCTGTGTTAGGAATGAGGCTGTGATGTCTTCATTTGGAGAGAATGCTCATTAATTCACCTTGTAAGTAAGCTAGAAGAAATGACAAAAATAACTCACTATTTAGTCTTCACAAGTTATATAATGGTCTGCCTTTTCAATGTAGCTCAGTCTATTTGAAAAAAATGCCAGCAGCTATGGATGCTGGTCCTAAATGCATTCCGACATGTCTTTGGTAATGAAATGAAGAATGGTTGTCTAAAACACCAGAGATGCGCTCCGAGCTAGAGTGAAGACTGTCGCATGATGTGATGCTTTGCTGTGCATAGCTGTAGGTCACAGTTTAGTGCTGTATTTTTATGCCTGTAGAGCTCTAAAAATAACCATGTTGCTTTTATTCTTCAGCTTAACTTTCAGGCCATTTGGAAGCCGGGTCATTGTCCCCTCTAGTGAAAACAGGAAAAATAGATCAGACTTGACTATTTGCAAAACATACATTCTGAGAAAGCTCATTGTAATTGAGCGAAATAGGTAAAGAATGCTGATGTGAATTATAATTGTGAAATACTTAGCAAATGTTACATTTTGTATTCATTTTGTTTTTCTTGCAAAATAGTTAAATTTGTATATTTAAGCAAGTCGAAATGCTAGGGGACATAATAAACACTTAGCTAGATAACTTTAAAATATACTTTATAAAATATACTTTATAATCTCTGAAAATATGGTAAAAAGGCAGTAATTGGTTGTCAGGGAAAAATAGAGGCATAAGAACATACAAAGTTCAAAACAAAATCTTATAATTCATCATAGAAAAATCATTTTAGTGTTTTTTTTTTGGAGCTGAGGATGAAAAACTTATATTTACTGTTTAGGTGCATATTGGTTTGTAATGGTCGTTATTGTGCTATTTCTTTTTTCTTTCTTTTTTTTTGAGACAGAGTCATGTTGTGTCAACCAGGCTGTAGTGCAGTGGCATGATCACGGCTCACTGTAGCCTCAACCTCCTGGGCTCAAGTGATCCTCCCACCTCAGCCCCCTGAGTAGCCAGGACCATAGGTGCATGCCACCACAGGTGCATGCTACGGCATGCCTGACTAGTTTAAAAAAATATATACACATGCACATATGTACATACATATATGTTTTATATATGTACATATATGTATGTATTTTATATATGTACATATATGTATATATGCATGTAATATATGTATATATGCACACATAGGTATACTCATGTATATGTATTATATATGTATATATAAATATACACACACATATATAATACACATATATACACACACACATACATTTCTTTTTTTCTTTTGTAGAAATAAGGTCTCCCTGTGTTGCCCAGGCTGGTCTCTAAACTGGGCTCAAGTAATCCACCTGCCTCAGCCTCCCAAAGTGCTGAGATTACAGGCGTGAGCCGCTGTACTGGCCTGTGCTAATTTCCTATGCAAGTGTTTGTCTTTTGCTAAAGAGTAGACAGTATAAAAGGTCTTTTCCTCCCCAGTTCTCTGTTAAACGACTGCATAGTGGTTTTCCCTTTTATAGTTGTTTTTTCTGTTGCTTTTCCTTTCAAATGAGCCATGAAGAATAGACATTGTTTACATCAGACTTGCATGTCATGCATGATCAAGAGTGATGTGTGTGGTCATCCTACAGCTCCTATTGCTTATATGTTAGAAAAAGCCAGATGTCAGGATTCATTATTGTCAACTAGAAGGTTTTCACATTACATTGCATATATACATTGCATATACTGTTGGGAGAAAGAAAGGAGTAAAGTTTATCATGACAGAAGTGTCCTACCAAATTTTATACTAAAATTACAGCGAATCTTGCCGCATACTCCTTTGAATAACCTCCTTGTTACTGCATAAATTTTTTTCCTCTGAAATGGTAACAAAAATATCAGAACATATTGGATATGGAACTTAAGCCAAATTTCTGTTGAAGGCCCTGTGCAGTCTTACGTTAACCCTCCTTACCTGGCTGGCTTTCTTGCTCGACCCTAGAGCACACCTTTTGTTTCAGCCAGGCCACATTGCCCCCTGACACTTGCCATGCTTACTTGTGATCCTTCAGCTTTGGTTCAACTGTTTTTTCTCTTTTGAAAAGCTTCTTCTTTGTGTTTTTCATGTATCCACATAGTAATTCTCTTTTTCATGGACCAGCTCAAATACCAACTCATTTTTTCCTTCAACCTGAGGGTCAATGTGAACATCTTCCTTGGCCCTACTTTTCCTTTGAACTCTGATTTTATTTATCTTCACTGTTAAACTGATAGAAAGACTGGTTTGGTCTGTGTTCCTGTTCTCTCTCCACCCCCCTCCCCCCGCCCTTTTTTTTTGAAATGGAGTCTTGCTCTGTCGCCCAGGCTGGAGTGCAGTGGCATGATCTCGGCTCACTGCAACCTCTGCTTCCTGAGTTCAAGTGATTCTTGTGCCTCAGCCTCCCTCGTAGCTGGGATTACAGGCGTGCACCACCACACTCAGCTAATTTTTGTATTTTTAGTAGAGATGGGGTTTCGCCATGTTGGCCAGCTGGTCTTGAACCCCTGACCTTAAGTGATCTGCTCACCTTGGCCTCCCAAAGTGCTGGGATTACAGGCGTGAGCCACCATGCCCGGCTTCTTTTCCCTTTTTCCTAATGCTTTCCAATTAGATCCTGCTGTGTCCTCTACTGTAATTGCTGGCTTTCAGTCACTTAACAGGTATCTATTGACTGTCTGCCAGGGCCTGGATAGTTAGGGGCTGGGGTGTAGCAGTGAACAAGACAGACCTAGTTCCTACTCCCAAGGAGCCAGCCTCCAAATGTGAAGACAAATATAAGTACACAAATCATCCAGTAAGGTAATTATAGATGGTCATAATCTATTAATATACTGGAAACACTTCTCCCACTTAGAACTGGAGGTCAGAGAAGACCTTTTTGGGTAGGGGGTGTCCTTTTAACAGAGATTTAGAGATCAATGAGCTAGCCACTGGAAGAGCTTCTTGAAGGCAATCTTCCTTCTCCACTTACTTGTTTGACACCTGTCTTGCCATTGAAACCATTACCAAAGACCTTTTCAGAACTTTTCTTACCACCTTAACTCACATTGAGTATACCTTCCTTTGAACTTAATTGTGTAAACCAATTTTTCTAGTACTTAGTGTGTGCTACTTGCCTTACAAATTTTATTTTGTCCTGTCTCCTGAGATTATCAGATTGAAGTAGAGACCCAAATAATTCTCTGATTACAGTATTTCTTCTACTACTGTGTAGATAGAGAACATAAATATTTGTAAGCAAAGGTAAGGAAGTATCTTGGATTGTATATTTATCTTACATTATAATGAGTTGAATAAATGAATTGTTTCTGATGAATTGCAAACTTACTAGGATATTTTGTGTGCACGGCATAAAGCTTAAGCTATTAGGTCCTTTGCTTTTTGGTCATTGTCATAGTTTTCTAGTTTACACCTTGTTAGCTAAGTATTAAATTTTATAAGACTTAAAATGAAATAGGACCATATCATGCATAATATATGTGTGTCTATGTAAAATTTTAAGATCTGTGAGGAAGTACATAAAAAGAAAAGTTTAGAAAGACAAAATTTTGGAACCTTGAAAAGCAAGCTAAGGAGCCAGGCATAACTTTTTATATATTACAATCAGGGCTGCTTTATATAGTATTCAACAGCACTTGATTGCAATCAAAGAAGGATTTTTCATTGTGGGAAGACTCATATCTTTCTGGTTTTTTTTTTCTTTTTTTGAGACAAGGTATTGCTCTGTCACCTAGGCTAGAGTACAGTGGCATGGTCATAGCTCACTGCAGCCTCAGCCTCCTGGGCTCAAGAGATTCTCCCACCTCAGCCTCTCAAGTAGCTGGGACTATAGGCACATGCCACCATGCCTGACTAATTTTTAAATGTTTGGTAGAGACTGGGTCCACTCACCATGTTGCCCAGGCTGGTCCTGAACTCCTGGGCACAAGCAATCCTCCCACCTCAGCCTTCCAGTGTGCTGGGATAGGCATGAGCCACTGTGCCCAGCCTGTTTTTAATTCATTTTGCTACTGAATTAAAAGTTCTGGGTTATTGGTTCATTTTTCTTAAGGTAAAAAGTACATTTCTGTGGAGTTGTTCATATTAAAAACACTCAACAAACTAGGAATAGAAGGAAACTACTAGCATAATAAAAGCCATATATGAAAAGCCCACAACTAACATCATACTCAATGAAAGATTGAAAGCTTTTCCTCTAAGATCAGGAACAAGGTGAGGTTGCCGCCTTTCACCACTTTTACTTAACTTAGTACTAGAATTTCTAGCCAGAGCAATCAAGGAAGATTAAGAAATAAAATGCATCCAAATTGCAAAGGAAGAAGTAACATTATCTTTGTTTGCAGATGATATAATTTTATATGTAGAAAACCCTAAAGATTCCACAAAAACCTGTCAGAACTAATAATTGAATTCAGCAAAGTAGCAGTCTACAAAGTTAACACACAAAATTCAGTCTCATTTCTATACCCTAACAATGAACAACCTAAAAAGGAGATTACAAAACTATTCTATTGGTAATAGCATCAAAAATAATAAAATACTCAGGGATTAACCAAAGAAGTGAAAGTCTGGACAATGAGAAGTGCAAAACATTGCTGAAAGAAATTAAAAACATAAGTAAATGGAAATACATCCCCTATTCATGGATTGGAAGACAATATTGTTAAAATGTCAGTACCACACGACGTGATCTACAGATTCAATGCAATCTCTGCCAAAATCCTAATGACTTTTTTTTCATAAATAGAAAAATCCATCCTGAAATTCATATGGAATGTCAAGGAACCCTGAATAGTCAAAACAATCTTGAAAAAGAAGTACAAAGCTGGAAGACTCACATTTCCTGATTTTTAAATTACTACAAAGCTACAGTCATCAAAACAGTATGGTATTGGCATAAAGACACATAGACCAATGGAGTAGGGAGCCCAGAAATAAACCCTCACATACATGGTCAATGATTTTCAGTAAGGGTGCCAACACCAATTAAGGGGAAAAGGACAGTCTTTTTTTTTTTTTTTTTTTAAGACAGAGTCTCTCTCTGTCGTCCAGGCTGAAGTGCAGTGGCGATCTCTGCTCACTTGCAAGCTCTGTCCCCCGGGTTCACATCATTCTCCTGCCTTAGCCTCCCGAGTAGCTGGGACTACAGGCGCCCGCCACCACGCCCAGCTAATTTTTTTGTATTTTTAGTAGAGATGGGGTTTCACCGTGTTTGCCAGGATGGTCTCGATCTCCTGACCTCGTGATCCACCCACCTTGGCCTCCCAAAGTGCTGGGATTACAGGCATGAGCCACCATGCCTGGCCAGGACAGTCTTTTCAACAAATGATGCTGAGAATAGTGGAAATCCACAGGCAAAAAAATGAAGTTGGATTATTACTTTACACCATATACAAAAATTTAGTTGAAATGGATTAAAGCTCAAAAGTAAGACCTAAAACTGCAAAACCCTTAGGGGAAAACTGAGGGCACAAACTTCATACTGTATGTGGCAATAATTTCTTGGATATGACACCAAAGGCACAGGCAACAAAAGAAGAGAGACAAATTGGACTTGATGAAAGATTTGTATATCAAAACACTGAATAGTAAAAAGGCAGCTCAGAAGATGGAGAAATATTTGCAAATCATGTATCTGAAAAGGGATTAATACATAGAATGTATAGAGATTTCCCAAAATGCAACGAGAAAAAAACAGATTTTTATTTTTTTTTTTAAGTGGGGGGGTCTCACTCTGTTGCCTAGGCTGGAGTGCAGTGGTGCAATCATAGCTCACTGCAGTCTCGACCTCCTAGGCTTAAGGGATCCTTCTGCCTCAGCCTTCCAAGTAGTTGGGACTATAGGTGTGCAGCAGTGTGCCTGCTATTTTTTATTTTTTTATTTTTTGTAGAGACAGGGTCTTACTATGTTGCTCAGGCTGGTCTTGAACTCCTGGTTTCAAGTGATCCTCCCACCTTCACCTCCCAAAGTGCTGGGAGTATAGGCATGAGTCATTGCACCTGGCAAAAAAGTTTATTCAAAATCGGCAAAACAGGAGTTGGCAAGGATGTGGAGAAATTGGAACCCTTGTGTACTGTTGGTGAGAATATAAAATGGTGGGGCTGCTGTGGAAAACAGTATGGTGGATCTTCAAAAAATTAAAAATAGAATTACTATGTGATCCAGCAATTTCACTTTTGGGTATATACCCAGAAAAGTTTAAAGGAAGACCTTTAAGAAGAGAAGAGATGTTTGTACACCTGTGTTCATAACATCATTATTCACAATAGCTAAAATGTGGAAGCAACCTGAGTGTCCATATCCATACAAAGGAGTATTACTCAGCCTTGCAAAGGAAGAAAATTCTGACATATGCTCTGACATAGATGAACCTTGAGGACATTATGCTAAATGAGCCAGTCACAAAAGGACAGATACTTTAGGCAGGCACTATGGAGTGTGCCTGTAGTTCCTTCTACTTGGGAGGCTGAGATGGGAGGATTGCATGAGCCCAGAAGTTTAAGGCTGCAGTGAGCTATAATTGCAGCACTGCACTCCAGCTTGGGCAACAGAGCAAGACCCTGTGACACAGTGAGACTCCATCTCAAAAAAAAAAAAAAAAATCTTTGAAAGGACAAATACAAATACTCTGTGATTCCACTTATATGAGATTCCCTAAAGGAGTCAATATCATAGGGCCAGAAAGTAGAATGGTATTTGTTGGTGGCTAGGAATAGAGGGAAATGAGGAGTTATTGTTTAATGGGTACAGAGATTGTCTTACAAGATGAAGATTTCTGGAGATGGATGGTGGTGAAGGTTGCATAACATGAATGTATTTAATACCGCTGAACTGTACACTTAAAAATAGTTAAGATGGAGGATACCTTTGTTGAAAGAATTGTGAATAGCATGATTCATTTCTAGCAGAGGCTAAGTTTAGGACAGCACCTTCCATTGAGAAGTCTTTCTGTGTCATGAATAGCATTTTAATGACCTCTTGGCTCACATAAGCAAACAACATAGGGATGTATCTGCTATGAAAATCCATGAAGCAGGGGTCTAGATGAGATTATATGATGATGTCTTGCAATGTGTAATTCATTTTGCTAGTAGAAGAATTCTTTGTAGAAGTTGGCAGATTGAAGTGTTTTTCAGGGGAGTAAATCCTCCAAACAAAAACAATCCAAAATATAGTCAGTTCAGGTCCTGGTTTTAGTTCTACTTTGACCTCTGATTATAAACAATTTCATGTATGTTCTTACTGCTTCTGGTTATGACACCCAGGGAGTCGTGCAATATGAATAACAGAATGGTTAGCCTCATATATTTGTGATTGCAACAACAACTTTGAAGGTTATGACTCATGAAGACACAGAAGCTCTAAACAACGCTGGCTTTGCCAAATATTTTATTTTTGAAACAGGGTCTCACTCTGTCACCCATGCTGGAGTGCCATGGCAGGATCTCGGCTCACTGCAACCTCTGCCTCCCGGGTTCAAGTGATTCTCCTGCCTCAGCCTCCCGAGTAGCTGGGATTACATGCGCCTGCCCCTCCACTGCACCTGGCTAATTTGTGTATTTTTAGTAGAGACGGGGTTTCACCATTTTGGTCTCGAACTCCCGACCTCAGGTGATCCGCCGACCTCATCCTCCCAAAGTGCTGGGATTACAGGCATGAGCCACCATGCCCGGCCGGCTTTGCCAATTTAAACAAATCAGGCCCTGCCCTGCCCTGCCCTTCCCTGCCCTGTCCTGCCCTCTTCTGTTTCCTTCCTTCCCTTTTTTTTTTCTTTTGATGGGCCCTGCCCTCTTTCCTTCCTTCCTTTTTTTTTTCTTTTGATGGAGTTTCGCTCTTGTTGCCCAGGCTGGAGTGCCGTGGCGCGATCTCAGCTCACCGCAACCTCCACCTCCCAGGTTCAAGCGATTCTCCTGCCTCAGCCTCCCTAGTAGCTGGGATTATAGGCATGTGCCACATGCCTGGCTAATTTTGTTATTTTTAGTAGAGATGGGGTTTCTCCATGTTGGTTAGGCTGGTCTTGAACTCCCGACCTCGGGTGATCCACCTGCCTCAGCCTCCCAAAGTGCTGGGATTACAGGCATGAGTCACCGCACGCGGCTGGTTTCTATTTCATAATCAAATAAATGTCCCTTCTTCCACCACAATGATTAAACTATGTATTTGGTTCCAGGAGGTATTTTGTCAGTTATTGTTCTGAGCAATTTAATCTTGAATTTAGAAACTAATCTTCTTATGAAGAACACAGGAAGATGACCCCAGGTCTAGGACTTGGAAGTCTGCATTATGGAAGGATATGGAAACGTGACATTTGATCATGGGAGGTTAGAGAGAATGTTAGAGGTTCAGTCTAGTAAATAATGGACCAGATACACTATGTGAATAAAATATTGTGTACCTCATCTATTTGCTCGTCAAATGCTTAGCAAAAACTGCATGTGTGAAATGTGTCAGAGTCAAAATGGAGTCATTAATGTTAAAACCCTGACAAACAGAGCCAGGGAAGGCCATGAAGAGAGGAGTCTACACTTGTATGTTTTATAACAAAAAAGACTCTACAAAACCCACAACCTTGCACAAAGGCCATCACAACTTTTCTCAAAAAATATTTCTCCAGGGACATCTGCCCAGTCACCGCTTGACCAGCTTCAGACTAGCATCACCCTGTTTTTGATCTTTGTAGCCAAGGATAATTATTTCAAAACAATTATGTACTACTCATTTTTTCCTTTAAAAACCTTTATCTTTCTTTACTTCCCTGAATACACAAATAATTTACTGTGGTATGTGTAATTCCCATTGCAATGCTTTATTCCCAAATAAAGATCTTTCCTTGTTAAAAAAAACAAAAAAAAATCCATTAATTTTTCAGCGAGTGCCCTAAACACAATTTTATATGCCTCACTGGTTGTTAGGTTAATCCTGCACTTGACTTTATCATTGTTTACTACTAGTAAAAAGCAGCATTGTCAAATAATCCCTAATTTTCCACTAAAATGATGTTAAGCTTTTTGAAAAGTTCAGGTTAAACTTATTGTTGTTAGATTAATGTATTTGTTGCTTCCCTTTATCTGGAATGTGGCATTAGCTTTTTTTATTTTAACCCCCTTTAATTCTTACTTAATTCCATGACTTAAGGTTTGAGAGCTAAACACTGGGACTTTTGGATAACACACTGACAGTTTGCATAATTATAATCGGCATTGTACATAGAAAGGATATGGCTACCTTTTGTTAAATCTGCACTCTCTAAATATCAAAAAAGGGAAATGAAGTATAAATTTTTGTATAATCTGTTTGAAACATTTTATTTGCTTAATATTAGGGCTTTGCCCCTTTCCTGTAAGTCTCTTGGGATCCTGTGTAGAAGCTGTTCTCATTAAACACCAGTTAAGTCCATTCTCTGGTACTAGCTACAAATTCAGTTTTATATTCTACTTCACAATTTAAATGAACTGAAATATTTCTTTTTTTTTCTTTTTTCTTTTCTTTTTTTTGAGACGGAGTCTGGAGTGATCTCGGCTCACTGCAAGCTCTGCCTCCTGAGTTCACGCTGTTCTCCTGCCTCAGCCTCGCGAGTAGCTGGGACCACAGCTAATTTTTTTGTATTTTTAGTAGAGACGGGGTTTCACCTTATTAGCCAGGGTGGTCTCGATCTCCTGACCTTGCGATCCGCCTGCCTCGGCCTCCCAAAGTGCTGGGATTACAGGCGTGAGCCACCATGCCCAGCCATAAAAGGAAATATTTCTAAAAAAAGTAGTTAAGATGGTAAGTTTTATGTTATATATATACACGTATATATGTATATACGTGTATATATATAACATAAAACTTACCATCTTAACGTATATATATGTATATATGTGTATATATGTGTGTATATATGTATATATGTGTGTGTGTGTATATATATATATATATATTTTTTTTTTTTTGAGACAGAGTCTCGCTTGTTCACCCAGGCTGGAGTGCAGTGGTGCGATCTCGGCTCACTGCAAGCTCCGCCTCCCAGGTTCACGCCGTTCTCCTGCCTCAGCCTCCCGAGTAGCTGGGACCACAGGGGCCTGCCACCATGCCCGGCAAATTTTTTTTGTATTTTTAGTAGAGATGGGGTTTCACCTTATTAGCCAGGGTGGTCTCGATCTCCTGACCTTGCGATCTGCCTGCCTCGGCCTCCCAAAGTGCTGGGATTACAGGCGTGAGCCACCGTGCCCGGCCTTATGTTATATATATTTGCCACAATAAAAAGATTGAAAAAAATGCAGTTAATATTTAAGGAGAAACTGATATTGAATTTCTTTTTTTTCAGTATTTTAATTAAAATACTACTGCATTTACCTTTTAAAGTTAAAAGTCACATTTCTATGCATTTTTTTCTTATACTAGTGATTTATAGGAATTCTCTCTCTTTTTTTTTTTTTTTTTTTTTTTTTTAAGACAGAGTCTCACTCTGTCGCCCAGGCTGGAGTGCAGTGGTGCGATCTTGGCGTACTGCAACCTCTGCCTCCAGGTTTCAAGCAATTCTCCTGCCTCAGCCTCCCGAGTAGCTGGGATTACAGGTGCTCGCCCCCACGTCGGGCTAATTTTTGTATTTTTAGTAGAGATGAGGTTTCACCATGTTGGCCAGGCTGGTCTCAAACTCCTGACCTCAGGTGATCCACCCGCCTCGACCTCCCAAAGTGCTAGGATTACAGGCGTGAGCCACCATGCCCAGCCAGGAATTAAAGTTTTGCTGCAAATGTTTTCTTTCGGATGATCACCTACTCCCCTTCACCTGGTCAGAGCCATGCTGTTAAACTGAAAGGTAGATATTGTTATTTCTCTCTCTGCTCAAAACCCATCTTACTCAGAACAAAAGCCAAAATCTTTATAATTACTCCCAGCTCCTCCCTGGTACTTCCAGCTCTTCTCCATACCCTTCTGCTCCCTACCCTCCATTTCTCATCATCCTCTTCCCACCCCCTCCTGTGGGAGCCACCCAGGCATCTTGACTCTCTCAGCTGCACCTGGTACACTGTTATTGTTGAGTGGATTAATGAGTAAATGTCAGGCAAACAGTAACCAGAGGAATGCTGATATTTTGAAACAGGTAAAAGTTGGCTTTGATGCAAACAGCATTTTATTAAAGTGTATTAGACAGGATTCTCCAGAGAAACAGGACTAATAAGATATATATAGATCTGTAAGAGGGGGAGATTGGTGATGATACTTGGCACACGTGATTATGGAGGCTGAGACATCTCACTATATACCTTCTGCAAGCTGGAGAAGAAGGAAAATCAGTGGTGAAATTCAGTCTGAATTTGAAGGCCTGGGAACCAGGATAACTGATGCTGTAACTCCCAATCCAAGACAAAGCCTGAGAACCTGGGATGGGAGACGGCTAGTGTGAATCTCGGAGCCTGAGGGTCTGAGAATCAGGAACTCTAGTGTCCCAGGGCGGGAGAGACTGGATGTCCCAGTTCAAAAAGAGAGTATTTACCCTTCCTTATCCTTTTTGTTCTGCCTGGGTGGGCTCTCAGTGGACTCGGTAATGCCCATCCACGTTACTGAGGCAGATCTTCTTTACTCAGCCTACTGATTCAAATGCTAACCTCTTCCTGAAACACCCTGACACAGCCAGAAAAAATGTTTTACCAGCTATCTGGGCATCCCTTGGCCCAGTCAAGTTGACATAAAATTAACCATTACATAAAGTTTGTCTCAAATTTCAAGAATCAGTATCATATAGTCTCTTTGACAACAGTGCATTTGAACTAGACACTGATGAGGAAAACATAGTTGATAGCATATAATACATATCACAATTGTCTTTTTTCACTTAATATTCTGGACATGTTTATTGGCATGAATAGAGCCATGACACTTTAAAAATGATACACATTAACTAAGGTATGCCATTGTTTTAGCTTGTCCCCTGTTGGACATGTTTTTCAGGTTTTAATTATTACAAATATTATGAAAATATACCCTTCCTCCCTGGAATCCTTAATAGCGTCACCCGATTTTAATTTTGTCCACATCTCTAATCAGCATCTTACGTATCTATTATGTCTCCTTCACAAGAATGGTAGTTTCATGCGGGCAAGGACTTTGTTTTGTTTCCTGCTGTGTCTTTAGTGTTGGAGACAGTGCCTTTTGTGCAGTAGGTGTTCAGTAAGTATTTGCTAAGCAAATGAATGTTTCCATGCATGTCTTTGCACGTGCTTCGTTTACATGTGCTGATGTTTAACAGAGATTCTGAGGAAAAGTTGGATTGTAGGAGACGTGTGTTTTAAGTTTTGGTTGGTTTTTAGTTTTTATTTTATTTATTTTTTTTGAGATGGAATGTGGCTCTATTGCCCAGGCTGGAGTGCAGTGGCACCATCTTGGCTCACTGCAACCTCCGCCTCCTGGGTTTAAGTGATTCTGCTACCTTAGCCTCTTGAGTAGCTGGGATTACAGGGACCTGTCACCAAGCCCGGTTAATTTTTGTATTTTTAGTAGAGACAGGGTTTCACCATGTTGGCCAGGCTGGTCTTGAACTCCTGACCTCAAGTGATCTGCCCGCCTTGGCCTCCCGAAGTGCTGGGATTACAGGCGTGAGCCACTGTGCCTAGCCTGTTTATTTTTTTTTGAAACAGGGTCTCGCTCTGTTGCCTAGGCTGAGTGCAGTGGCATGATCTTGGCTCATTGCAACCTCCACTTCTTGACTCAAGGGATCCTCCAGCCCCAGCCTGCTGAGTAGCTGGGACCACAGGCATGAGCCCACGCCCGGCTCATTTCTATATTTTTTATAGAGATGGGGTTTCACCATGTTGCCCAGGCTGGTCTTGAACTTCTGAGCACAAAGTGATCCAGCCTCCTTGGCCTCCCAAAGTGCTGGGATTACAGGTGTGAACCACCATGCCTGGCTGTTTTAAGTTTTAATTAGCTGATTTCAGCTACTCAGGAGGCTGAGGTGGGAGGATTGCTTGAACTTAGGAGGTTGAGGTTACAGTGAGCTATGATCACAGCACTGTACTGTAGCCTGGGTGACAGAGAGAGACCTTGCCTCAAAAAAATGATACTGCAAACTACCCTTCAGAATAAGTGGTCATACCCATTTACCATAAATATATCTCTCCTCATAAGTATTCTGAAAATATTTGCTCTTTTTGCCAATTTGATGGGTGAAAAAATGGTTTGTCATTGTTTTAATTTGCATCTGCCTGGTAACTGAATTTGAGTGTATATTCATTTGTTTATTGACTATTTGCATTTTTTCCCATGACTTAATGTGAAAAACTTCTCTAGTACACAAGGGTTTCTTGGCTTTTTGGAAATAGTATACTAACTTTTACTATTCTTTTCAGGTCACTCAGCCAAAGGAGCTCAGAAGTAGAGTATATTAACAAATACAGACAGCTCGAAGCACAAGAGCTTAATGTGTGTCGCAGTGGCCAACCAACCAGTGGGCCAGGTAAACAGGTCTCTTTAAATATTTTAGATAGGATGCATGAGTGGTTCACATGCTAAAATATTAGGTTCATAGTGCATGCCTGTAATTCCAGCTACTCAGGAGGCTGAGGTGGGAGGATCACTTGAGGCCAGGAATTTAACACTAGCCTGGGCAACATGGTGACACTCTGTCTCTACAAAAAATAAAAAAACTAGCTGGATATGATGGTGTACATCTGTAATCCCAGCTACTCGAGAGGCTGAGGTGAGAGGGTCACTTGAGGCTAGGAGTTCAAGTTCATCCTGGGCAACATAGGGAGACCCTCTCTCAAAAAATATTTATATATATGTATATGTATACATATATATATTTATATATATAAATATATATATGTATACATATACATATATATATTTATATATATAAATATATATATTTATATATATATAAATATATATATTTATATATATATAAATATATATATATAAATATATAAAAAATATATTTTAAATATATATATATATATAATTATTAGGCCAGGCACAGTGGTTCATGCCTGTAATCCCACTTTGGGAGGCCGAGGCAGGTGGATCATGAGGTCAGGAGCTTGAGACTATCCTGACCAACAGGGTGAAACCCCGTCTCTACTAAAAATACAAAAATTAGCTGGGTGTGGTGGCATATGCCTGTAATCTCAGCTACATGGGAGGCTGAGGCAGGAGAATCACTTGAACCTGGGAGGCAGAGATTACAGTGAGCCAAGATCGTGCCACTGCACTCCAGCCTGGCAACAGAGTGAGACTCCGTCTGAAAAAAAAAAAAAATTATTAGAAGCCTGTAAGAAATATAGTGGCGAATACAAAAATTAGCCGAGCATGGTGGTGCATGCCTGTAGTCCCAGCTACTCGAGAGGCTGAGGCAAGAGAGTCGCTTGAACTGGGAGGCGAAGGTTGCAGTGAGCTGAGATCATCCTAAATAGTCTGTTCTTCAGAAGACTAATAATGGTCTTTTACCTTGCTATTAATTAAAACTACTTTTTTTACAATAAAGATATTAAAATGAAATTTTAAACAATGCAGAAATGTATAAAATAAAAAGTAAACGGTCCTTCTTAAATTCCCAGTTCCCAAGACTACAACTGTTCAGAGTTCACAGTTAGTTACTTTCTATGAGTATGGAATTTTTTTCTGAGCAAATTATCTTACTAGCACCAGGCCCTATTCATATGATAGAAGTTATCTTTTGATTTTTTTTGCTTTATGAGAGGTCGTCTGTCATAGATTTCTGCTAGTTCAGTTGAGAAGCTCTGCCTCCTGTCCTGCCATCCTGCATATTAGTGTGCTCAGAGTTGGGCACAAGTGTGGGTTCAAGTAACACTTTCTTTTTTAGCCTTTTAAAAAGTATGAAATACAGTCGATACATAATAGTAGATTAATCCTTATCATTCTTGGGATTGATTTGGGCTTCTTGACTATACCAATTGGTATCTTTTAATTAGTCCAGGAAAATTCTGAGCCATCATCTATAGCCCACTCTTTCATTTAGTTTTGTGTTTTTCATTTTTTTGGTCAGTGTGCTCTGTTCTGGTTAATTTCTGCTAGATCTGTCACCTTAAGGTAAAAGCAGCCTTTGGTTCTTTGCCTCCCTTTCTGTGTTCTTGCCTCATCACAGGCTTTAGCCTAATGTCTCCTTGCTATTTCATCAGCCCTTCGGTGCTTTTAAGGAGAGGTTTGTGTATTTCATCTAACATCTTTAGTTGACCTCAGGAAGGAGATTTGTCTGAACAACCCAGTGTATTAACGGAAGTGAGCATTTGCAATGTATGTTATCTCTGGTCCAATTTCTACTTATGTTAAGAAAAGTACAAACTTGTATGTATAAGAATGTTTATTGAATTGTTACTTAATCTATGGGAAGTCTTAAGAATCTCTTAAATGCCAGTGAACAGAGGATTGGTGACTTTGGTCTTTTGTACAAAGGAAGAGTACTGTGCAGCTTTGGAGGTATGAAGTAGCCATATGTGTTATTGTGGAAAGAGAGCCATTATCTAATACTTCTGTTTGGAAAGCACATTAGTTAGTTTATAGATGACTCTGTATGATGTGATCCTTCTTGTCACACTCATGTACTGGCCCGGGGGCACAGGCAGGAGCCCGGCACATCCTGCGTGCTGGGCCTGTAGCGTGCCAGGTGGATTACCATTCTTTAGGACTAGCTAGATTACAAATGAATGCCTGTAACTCAAAGTGTCTGTTCTCATACTTTTAAGTTCATATGTGAAACTCTCTTTGCTTTCTTTGTGCATGGTATCATAATGTATTTGGGGCTTTTCTCTGGGCAGTCGGATCAACTATGGCTTTGGCTACTTATGGAGGTTTTTTAGCCACTGACATTTATCAAGGTGTGTTCCAGGGGCTGTATGAGACAGTGAGAATATGACAAGTAAAAAAGACTTTAACTCTGATCATTATAGAGATGATCATTTAGTCATCCAGTTACACAAATAAATGCTTTTTGGAAATAAGTTATCTGAAAGCCAGCTCTGTGGGGGCATAAAACAAGGATTTGACTTGGGCTGCGGTGTCAGGAAAGTAACAGTTGAGCTTAGTCTGAAGAATGAGTGGACCTTACTGAGGCAGTATGGGGCTGCAGGGAGGGAAATGTGTTCAGAGGCCTTGTGCTGGGAGGAAGCCTGGTATTCAGCCCTGAAAGAGGGGCCAGTGCTGCTAGGGAGTAGACAGTGGGTGTGGGAGGGCTGGGCAGGGTCAGCTGGAGGCTAATAGCCTCCTAAAGAGGTCCATGTTCTAATCCCCAGGACCTGTGAATATGTCACCTTCATGGTAAAGGGGTCTTTGCAGATGTAAATTAAGGATCTTGAGATGGGAAGATTTTCCAGGTGGGCCCAGTGTCATCACAGGGTTTTTCCTAGAGGGAAGCAGGAAGATCAGTCAGTAGTAGATGTGACAACAGAAGTCATAGGTTGGAGTGATACAAGGAAGAGGCCATGAGCCAGTGCAGGCAGCTTCTCCATGGCTGATAAGGCAAAGGAATAGATTCTTCCTTACAGAGCCTCTGGAAGGATCCAGCAGCCATGCCAACACCTTGTCCTTCTCATCTTTGAACCTCTGCTTCCAGAACTGTAAGAGAATAAATGCATGTTTTAAGCCACTACGTTTGAGGTAAAACGTGACAGCAGCAGTAAAAAACTAACACACTTGTATTGGATGAGGTTGGATGAGATAGGCAAGACTAGTAACAGGGCCTGTGGGCTGTAACGAAGAGTTTTGGTCTTAATACTCAGAGCAGTGGGAAGCTATGAAAGTTTCCATGCTTTTCTTGGGAAGACTGTGAAGGGAGGAAGGGAATGTCATGTGTTTAGGTTTGTGTTTTACAAGAAATGCTTTGGTCATATTTTTGAGAATTGGTTGGAGGGGCCAGAGTGGACCTGAGGAGAATTAGAGGCATTGTCCTGGTCCAGGTGAGATTTGATGGTGTCTTTGACAGAGGATGGAGCCGGTTGAAGGACAAACCGGACGGGAATTGCTGATGCCTTGGACACAGGGTGGGGGAGGAGGCCACAGGAGGCAGAGGGGTGCTGTCCACTTTTTTTCCTTGAGATGAGGTCTTGCCATGTTGCCCAGGCAGGCCTTGGACTCCTAGGCTCACGCGATCCTCCAGCCTCAGCTTCCTGAATAGCTGGGACTATAAACATGTCACCATCATGTCTGCTAAATGTTTTGAAGTGTTGAAGTGCCTCTGGAGCATTGAAGAAGTAATGTCAGGTTATCGTGTGTGTGTGTGTGTGTCTGTGTATGTGTGTATGTATACATACACACACACGCAGACACAAAGCTATTTCTATGTCTGTTTCTATTAAAACCGTGAGATTACACTGATGCCTCTAATTCCAGTCCAGTGCCACAGGTTTCAGCATGAACATTTGGTTATATCCAGTTATAAAATAATTTGATTCAAAACACTTTTGATTTTAGTCTGATACAGGTGTTATTTCACTTACAAGTATTAAAAATTATTTCTAAATAGAAATCCAAGGACACCCATTCAGTGAATTTCTATCGATTACATTAGAATCATTTTACATGGTTAAAGATTAATCATTTTTTAAAAACAGATTTATTTGCATTGATAAATGAAATCTTTCCTACCAGTGTGAGCCTAGTTCTAGGTTGTTGACTCCTGAAGGGTTCTGTTGCTTTCACACGACAATTTGAATTTGTCCTGGGATAGAGTCTTTAGATTGTAGTTAAATTCCACAGTGCTGCCTCCTTTTAAATGTGGTGATATATTTAGTGGCTGTTTTCATCCTCCTTTTAGCTTTTCTTCTGGTTTTAAGAGAATGGCCTATGTGGAATGGCTAATAACCGAAGGGGAAACATTATTCTTCCTTCAAGTTCATTTTGTATTCGGAATACTAGTCCATATTTGGAGGAAGTCATATATAATTATCTATTTTGAAGATTTAATTTTATGGTTAAATCAGCAATGCAGTAATTAAAATTATTTTCTGTAATATATAGTGTGTAGATTTTAAGATAAGTCTTAAGTTCACCGTATGAGCTGACATACTTACCAGTTAAAATTCCTTACATACTGTTTAGAACCTCTAAGTGCTGAACTTTTTGGTTAGATTTCATATTTGGTTGATGATGATATAGTGATATGTCTTAGTGAAGAGAACTAGCAATTTTTATGGCTTCCAGTTTTCCCCAGTTCGTGTAAAATATTGTGTTGTTAATCATGTGGGATAAAGAGACAGCAAGAAAATAAGAATAGTCAATTTTAAGGTTGAGCTGTTTCTCATGCCATTTTTGGATTTTTGCTTTGTTGTATGTAGTTTGTTGATTTGCCTTAAATTATCCATGATTGTTTTCCTTCTTACTCTGTTGCTGATGCAAAGGTGCAAGAACCATACAGCTGTGAACATTTCTGCTGTTTCGTTTCCTGTCTGTCCTTTGGCAATGTACGCAGAGGCAGGACTTGATTTGTGCCGGGTCTGCTTCAGCCAGTGACCTAAAAACGTCAGCTTGTGTTTTGCGTTACATGGAGAAGGGGCTATAGTATAGACAGTACTGTTAGGACTTTTGGCATTTTTTCTTGTAAAATTTCTGTCTTTAAGTAGCAATCTTCAAAATGCATGTAATCAAGTCATGTAAGCCAATATTGTCTAAGTAACAGGGCTTGTTTAGCAGCATATGAGCCAGGTCTTGAAGTCTTTTAGCAAAACAAATGTGGCTGCAGCCTTTTTCGTCTTTCTAAAACAATCTTTGTCACCTTCTTTTCCCTTTGGATAGCTCTTCCTCAGCTTCTTACTCCCACTCTGTTCCTTATTATAATACTTGCCTCTCCCTCTGTCTGCATGCTGTGTCTGGGCTCAGGGCCTTTTTTCTCTCAGTCCAGTTCACAAGGGCCATGGGAATTCTCTTCCCCTTCTTTCATGATGTTCAAGAAGGCCTAGGTATATTAACTGGGAAAACAAGAAGGCATCAGTAATTACCATAGCACTGAGAAGAGTAATGGAAGGAAAGTGAGACGTGATAATGGAAAGAAAATCCCCCTGTTTTAGTGAACTTGGCAATCACTAGTTAGGCTGATTAGAAGATTAAAAAGCCATAGGTCGGGCGTGGTGGCTCATGCCTGTAATCCCAGCAATTTGGGAGGCCGAGATCAGGAGTTCAAGACCAGCCTGACTAACATGGTGAAACCTCATCTCTACTAAAAATACAAAAATTAGCCGGGTGTGATGGTGGGCACCTGTAATCCCAGCTACTCAGGAGGCTGAGGCAGGAGAATTGCTTGAACCCAGGAGGCAGAGGTTGCAGTGAGCCGAGATAGCGCCACCGCACTCCAGCCTGGGGGACAGAGCAAGACTCTGTCCAGAAAAAGAAAAAAGAAAAAAGCCATATTGGCAGGACAGCTTTCCCAAGTTAGGGGTCACTAATGCTTTAGGAAGAACATACTCACAAAGAAGCTATTTTTGCTTTGAGAAAGTATGACAGATCTGGCTCCTCTGTTTATATAATTGAGAACAGGGACCACATAACTTTGATTCCAATGTGGGAAAATAGCCACATTTTAATTATATATTATTAGACCAATTAGGAAAATGGGAATATATGTAGGGAAAAGATGTAGGAAAGCAAGAGAGAAGCCTGGTTGTGTGTTTTATTAGGAAAGGCCGAGGGTGACACAGCAGGAGATGCTGGTCAGAAACAAGGGGCTGATAGGAAGGGAAGGTGAGTCGTGGGGTAAGGGAATGAGTGTGGTGCTAAATTTGGCTAAGAGTTTATTTTGGAAGTAAAACTTACTTCCCAGCAAAAGTTTGTCTTCTGTGAGATTTGATGATTTGTCAGTTTGTCAAGTGATGACCAGAGGTTTAGAATTTGTAGTGCAGCCAGAAAGCAGGGCATATTTTTACAAGAGGGCAGAGAAGTGTGCCTGGTCAGAGCTCTGTATCATGTATCCTGAGCAGAGGCAAGCTGCCTGCTTTCCTGATACCTGTATTTCATAAATTGTTTGATTTATTTATTACTATCACTGATGTATTTTAGTAGCAGGGAATAAACACTTAAATTGATGCATTCTGTTGAAATTCCAAGGAAAAGTTTTCTCTTTGTTTTGGTACCACTGAATCAGCAATGGTGCATGTTTTACAGGCCTGTTTTAGAAGGTAGTGCTGAGCTTGCAGTATTGGTGGCTGTGATGGAGGGATAGAATGTTCTCAGTTTGCTTTTATACAAGATTAATAGTGGGCTGCTAAGGGAAGTTTCTTAAGAAATTAAGCTTTTTATTTTAGATTTGGAGGTACATGTTCAGGTTCGTTACAAGGGTATATTGGGTGATGCTGAGGTTTGGGCTTCCATTGATCCCATCACCTGTATAGTGAACATAGTACCCAGTAGGAAGTTTTTCAGCCCTTTCCCCTCCCTCCCTCTTCTTCTTGGAGTCCCTAGTGTCTGTTGTGCCCATCTTTATGTTCGTGTGTACCCAAGGTTTAGCTCCCAGTGTGAGAACATTTGATATTTGGTTTTTTGTTTCGCTTAGATGACCTCCAGCTGCATCCATGTTGCTTGCTGCAAAGCACATGATTTCATTCTTTTTTATGGCTGCATAGTATTCCATGGTGTATATGTACCATGTTTTCTTTATCCAGTCCACCATTGATGGATACCTATGTTCGTTCCATGTCTTTGGTATTGCCCTGATGGCAGTTTTAGCCTGTAGAAAATGTATTTTTGTATTTGAGTGTGTGTGTGTGTGTGTGTGTGTGTGTGTATGCTGTATATATAGATTAGATAGAACATTGAGTTATCTTTTCCAGATAAAAAATGGCATTATATTTATTTTTTTTGCCTTAATCCAGGTCCAAGGCCATCTTTGGCTAAATTAAGCAGTGTGACGTGCATCCCAGGGACAACTTACAAATATCCTGATTTGCCCATAAGTCAATATAAGGAAGAGGTAAAATTGTTTTGTTATACTGTAATTTTGCTGTTTGAATACATGTCTGAGGCCTAATACTTTTGGTTTCTAATGTGAAAGTTACCAGTTGCCAGGTGAACACTTCTGTGGTGTACAAGGTTCTGTGGTGGATAAGAGGAGGGTGTGCTCAGGGCTACCTGGAGATGATTTTGTGTAGTAACCATATCGATGGCTTTTCTTTTGATCTGTGCTTTAATTTATTTAGTCTTCACCTGAGTACATCTCTTAACATTTAGTTTATCTAGTCTTTCCTTCCTCAAAATATCTGTAAGTAAACACTTCATCTTCCCCCGGAGAGCTTCTTGTTTAAATAAACTCACTGCTAAATGTTTTCCTGAAGCAAATGACAAACCCTAGCATTTCCACTGGGTTTTCTTTACAGTGTTGGCCCTTTCTCTACCTGTTGATTAATGTAATCAATCATTGACATACCATTGTATTAACAATGCCAGGCAGATGTAGCAATAGGATGATTAAGTTCCTAGTTACTTGCGTGTTATTAAGCATCGTTAAAAGTAAGCATGCCGAAACCTTTATTAACTAACTGGAAAAAGGAGTTATAGATAAAACTAGAAACGTTTCAAATTTAATTTTTACTTTACTTTAGAGTAAATCATGCAACCAAAAATTAGAGGCCAGTATTCAAATTAATTTGTATTCCCTGACCATATCAATTGTTAGAAGGGTAAGAGCTTAAATAAGTTTAGAGTGGAGGTCGGGGAGTTCTGGAGGAGGAATTTGAGTGGAGTTTTAAAAATGCTGCATATAATCTGTAAGTGGAAAAGTGGAAGTTACTTGTTTCCAAATATGTCTGGAGGTGGGAGGATCACTTGAGGCCAGGAGTTCCAGACCAGCCTGGGCAACATAGCAAGACCTCATCTCTACAAAACACACCCCTCAAAATTAGTGGAATATGGTGGCACGTGCCTGTGGTCCTGGCTTGGGATGCTGAGGTGGCAGGATGGCTTGAGCTTAGGAGGTCAAAGCTGCAGTGAGCCATGATTGTGCCACTGTACTCCAGCCTGGGTGACAGAGCTAGAGCCTGTGTCTAAAAATAAATAAACAGATATTTAATAGATAAAAATATGTCTGAAGAATTTAAGATGACATTTTAAAACCACTTGAATGTAGTAACAGCTCTTTTTTTCATGTTCAGTAGAATTATTTGCAGATTCATTACAAAATATTAAAATAATAGAAACTTGGGAAGAGCCATAGAAATCTAATTTTACATTTTCATTTTTACAGAAGCAGTCGAGACCCAGGAAGCTGGAGTTAACCTGGCCTGGTTTTTCCACAGCTATCACTGGTTACTGTTTTTTTTTGTTGTTGTTTTTGTTTTTTTTGTTTGTTTTGAGATGGAGCCTTGCTCTGTCGCCAGGCTGGAGTGCAGTGGCGTGATCTTGGCTCACTGCAACCTCTGTCTCCCGGGTTCAAGCAATTCTCCTGCTTCAGCCTCCCAAGTAGCTGGGACTACAGGCGTGCGCTACCACGCCCAGCTAATTTTTGTATTTTTAGTAGAGACAGGGTTTCACCATATTGGCCAGAACGGTCTCTATCTCTTGACCTCGTGATCCGCCCACCTTGGCCTCGCAGAGTGCTGGGATTTCAGGTGTGAGCCACCGTGCCCAGTCACTAATTACTGTTAAATAGGTAGTAGAATTGCGTTTAAGTGTGGCAACTGTTTGTCGCCTCCTTGCTCTCTTGTGTTGTGTTTAGAATGGTTAATGAATAACTTTAAGGCCAGGCATGGTGGCTCACGCCTGTAATCCCAGCAATTTGGGAGGCTGAGGCAGGCGGATCACTTGAGGTCAGGAGTTCAAGACCAGCCTGGCCAACATGGTGAAAGAAACCCTGTCTCTACCAGAAATACAAAAATTAGCTGGGGGTGGTGTACACGCCTGTAGTCCCAGCTACTTGAGAGACTGAGGCATGAGAATCGTTTGAACTCAGGAGACAGAGGTTGTAGTGAGCCGAGATTGTGCCACTGCACTCCAGGCTGGGCAACAGAGCGAGACTCCATCTCAAACAAAACAAAACAAAACTTTAAGATGAAAGAAAAATAAATCCTGAAAGACTTCCTAATATAGGTGATACTTTACATTGCCATTTTGTGCTGATTTTGAAAGAATTTTTTAAATTTCTAGGTTGTGTCTTTGATAGAAAGTAATTCCGTGGTGATTATCCATGGGGCCACGGGAAGCGGTAAAAGCACTCAGCTCCCGCAGTATATCTTGGACCACTGCGTTCAGCGCTCCGCCTACTGCAGCATTGTGGTCACCCAGCCCCGGAAGATAGGGGCAAGCAGCATCGCCAGGTGGATCAGTAAAGAGCGTGCCTGGACCCTGGGGGGTGTGGTGGGCTACCAGGTGAGACTGGGAGGGAGGGAGGGACTAAGAGAGCCAGCCGTCTCTCTATTCCTTAATTTTGTTAAGTTTTTGTGTGTGTAAGTTGATAGTACGTGACCATTTTCTGCTGAAAATTAGTGGTGTCTCATGCCTGTAATCCCAGCACTTTGGGAGGCCGGGGCAGGCGGATCGCATTAGGTCAGGAGTTTGAGAGCAGCCTGGCCAACATGGTGAAACTCCACCTCTACTAAAAATACAAAAATTAGCCGGGTGTGGTGGTGCATGCCTGTAGCTTCAGCTACTCGGGAGGCTGTGGCAGGCGAATCGCTTGAACCTGGGAGGCGGAGGTTGCAGTGAGCCCAGCTCGCGCCACTGCACTCCAGCATGGGCAGCAGAGTGAGACTGTCTCAAAACAAAAAACAAACAAAAAAAGAAACCAGTTGCTTATAGAAGAGAACTGTGGCATAATTTTAAAAAGCAGTGAAACAGAATTTCTTGAAAATAAGGCTGGGCATGGTGGCTCACGCCTATAATCCCAGCACTTTGGGAGGCTGAGGTGGGTGAATCACTTGAGGTCATAAGTTTGAGACCAGCCTGGCCAACATGGTGAAACCCCGTCTCTACTAAAAATACAAAAATTAGCCAGGCGTGACGGCACATGCCTGTGATTCCAGCTACTCAGGAGGCTGGGGTATGAGAATTGCCTGAACCTGGGAGGCAGAGGTTGCAGTAAGCTGAGATCACGCCACTGCACTCC
This sequence comes from Pongo pygmaeus, assembly GCF_028885625.2. Lineage (NCBI taxonomy): Eukaryota > Metazoa > Chordata > Mammalia > Primates > Hominidae > Pongo > Pongo pygmaeus. The sequence continues at coordinate 103,072,235 of NC_072388.2, forward strand.
AACTTGGGTGACAAAGTGAGACTCTGTTTCGAAAAAAAAAAAAAAAATTTCTTGAAAATAAATTGTAATTTCTTTCCAGTTGAATAGGAAAGCAGTGAGAATTCTCATGCTTATGACTTTTATAATTTTATCTTTTTAATTATATCTCTGTAATCTAGACGATATCTTGATACACAATTGTTTTAACATAAAAATGTTACAGCAGTGTGATTAGATGAGCCAACCCCTGCCCCACTCCCCCCAAAAAAGGAGAAAATAATTGACTTGAGAATGTCACTTTTAATTTGGAGCCTGTGTATCTTTGGAAATACCATAATTTTTCATTCCCTTTCTTACCTCCATTATATTAATAAAATGGACATAACTTTTTTTTTTCTCTTTTTTGCTTTCCTTTTTCCTTCTCCAATTTTAGGTAGGGCTAGAGAAAATAGCAACGGAGGACACCAGGCTAATTTATATGACAACTGGAGTCCTGCTTCAGAAAATAGTTAGTGCCAAGAGTTTGATGGAATTCACACATATCATCATTGATGAAGTAAGTAATGTCAGCTACTTGTAAAGGTCATATTTATCTCTCTTAAAAAAACTCTCTTAGAGTATTGTGAACTCTGTCTTTGTGCCTGTCTCAGCTTTCTTTATTTTCTCCTTCCCCTTTACTTTCTGGACTTTTCTCAGTAAGGATGGAATGTTTTTTGATTTTGTTTATATTTTAAACATGAGTTTTTTGGTGGGGAATGTTGTGTTTGAATAACTTTCCCAGGAACTTTGGAACTGGTTCTTCCTCAAACTCTTGTGTTTTAAACCTTATCAGTAATTCTGTTTGGGAAGCATGACTTATTTCTAGAGGAATTAGACACATCAGCAAATAAATAGGATTTGTGAGAGGTTGTGAGACGAGGCTAGGGTGTTTAATAGAGTCTGAAATCAAACCATTTGGGCAACTGGCTCATGCCTGTAATCCCGATACCTGGGAGGCCAAGGTGGGTGGATCACTTGAGGTCAGGAGTTCGAGACCAGCCTAGCCAACATGGTGAAACCCGTCTCTACTAAAAATACCAAAAAAAAAAAAAAGATTACCTGGGTGTGGTGGCACACTCCTATAGTCCCAGCTACTTGAGAGGCTGAGGTGGGAGAATACTTGAACCTGGGAGGTGGAGGTTGCAGTGAGCTGAGTTTGCGCCATTGCCCTTCAGCCTGGGCAACAGAGTGAGACTGTGTCTCAAAACAACAATAACAACCAAAAGGATAAACCCACTTGGGCAACTGTTTAGAGTAGTGTCTCCGCACTCTATTTTGATGCATGGGATAACTAATAATACAACATGTACTCCAGGCAAAGCTGAGTCAGTGCGTTTGCGATCTTATGTATAGGCACTTGGTTTTAAATTATTGTAGGGCATTTGGCGGGAGAGTAGGAGAGGGTGAAAATGATCTACTGTTTCTTACAAAATAGGGTGATATATAATACGGTTCAGAATTTTTCTTTATGACTTATGGCAGTTTTGAATATCTTTATAGTAGGTAGAGACAAATTCAGATTTGATAGATAATATGCCAAAAGATGGCATTATGAAGGTTATAATAGTTACTCATTGGGCTTTTTAGTGTAATTGAGCCCACTTTACATAAAAGGAAACTAAAGTTTAAGGAAGTTCAACGCTCAGGCCACAAGTAATCAGTGATATTGCTGGGTTCATCCCTGGGTAATTTACTCTAGAGCCTGTGGTGCTGGTGCCTGCATTTATTTTCTGTGTGTCTGACATATTTCTCTGCCTACGTGGCCTTTGCACACCCATATTTGAGTGACACAGATAAATCCATCAATGCTGTGTTATTGACTATATCCTTTTCTCAAGCTCTGCCATAATAGCCGAGCAAAAGTTAGCTCCTCTCTTCGAGAGCTTGCCCTACTGGGGAGCGGTAACCAACAAGACCATCGCGCCATCACGACAGCCTCCTGCTCTGCCTCTGTCCAGTGCGTTTTCAGCACCTCGTAGATGCCCCAGGGATTATTTGCTTCATAAATGAATGGACTGGATTCAACTACCTGAAGTTTTAGGTTTACATGTAGTATCGTTTGCATTATCTGGGATTATTTGAATTTCAAAACAAATACAAGAACAAAAGTTGAAGATGGCCAGCCAGTTTAAAATGGAATAATGTTTTTAACTTTCCAGCTCTTAAGAATAAAGTAGCTTGGCCGGGTGTGGTGGCTCACGCCTGTAATCCCAACACTTTGGGAGGCCGAGGTGGGCGGATCACCAGGTCAGGAGATCGAGACCATCCTGGCTAACACGATGAAACCCCATGTCTACTAAAAATACAAAAAATTAGCCGGGCGTGGTGGCGGGCACCTGTAGTCCCAGCTACTCGGGAGGCTGAGGCAGGAGAATGGCGTGAACCTGGGAGGCAGAGCTTGCAGTGAGCGGAGATCGCGCCACTGCACTCCAGCCTGGGTGACAGAACAAGACTCTGTGTAAAAAAAAAAAAAAAAGAAGAAACTAGCTTTAGGCAAATCATTCATTCAATAACCTTTTTTTTTTTTTTTTGAGTACTGGTATGGAAAAGGTGCCTCCTAAGGGGCAGAGGTTATAAAGATGAGTACTGGGCAGACACATCTGCTGATGTGTGCATGTTTATGTGTTAGAAAGGCTGGTGCAGGGATCCTGGAGCCAGTGGGTTGCGGGGCAGAGGGGAGATGATGGGCATGTGAACTCAGGAGAGACTGCCACAAGCTGAGGAGAGCTCACTTTGGGGCTTTTCGCTGGTGATAGCCTTGATTTTTCTTCTCAAGTAAAAGAGAGGATGTTTGTGCTGAGGAAATGTTCTGAAGTCAAGTGACAGCATGAGATTTGTGATGGTGTTAAATACCTTTTAGCTACTGATTTTTGTTTTTCTTTTCTCTATGCTACTTCTCTAGACATCTCCTTCAGTGGGAAGTTCAGAAGATAGTAGGGCCTGGAATAGAATTACTTACAGAATAAATCCTTACACTTCTTACACTGAGGAAAGGAGAACTCCCTCTTTGAAACTTAGTAATTATCTCTCCACTTAGGCTGAGAAATGTCCCAGAATAGAATCTTACTGTCCCCTTGTACATTGACGTTTCCTAAGTTCTAGAGTAACTGGCTTCTTTAGAAAAATAGCAGGCTGCCTAGCCCTTGAGTGCTAGCTGGTTCTGGGGTGGGGCGGGGTGGGGGGGGCAGTGGGTCCTGGGGTGGCTCTGACTGTGAGGTACTCTGTCTGAGGAGGGCTGCAAGGTCTGTCTGAGGTGCTGCCTCCCTGACTGCTGTCCCCGAGTGTCAGTGCTACTGACCTCGGGTCCTAACCTTGCTCTGGTTTACCTGCTTGTGACTGACCCAGCTTTTCCAGAACCAGCCCTTGCCCACCCTTGTGAGCTGCAGTTATGCACATCATGGAATGTGTCCTGTAGGGGTCACATGGCTCCCGGTCAGTGTTGGACTGGCACGTCTTCTTCCCTGTGCTTGCTTGCTCAGATGACAGTGTACCTGCAGGCCTGGCAGGGGTTGTGGCAAGCAGGGACCATGGGAGGCTGGCCCAGTGGTTCTCTGTGCTCGAGGTAGGTGGAGAGGTTTCTGGTTGTCACAGTGACCTTGGGCACAGTTGGCAGTAAATGAGCAGGGGCGAGGGTGCAGAACATTACTTTGCCGTCTCTCAGGGGGCCCTAAGGAGAAACACTGGGGGCCGTGACTGAGTGGGTGGTCTGTGGTCTGTTGGCCGATGCTCTTTGCTTCCTCTTAACCAGGAGTGATACCAGCCCCCTGAGGAACTGCATTTAGCAGAGAGAACTGGTTTAGTCCCCAGTCCCCCAGGGGTGCCTTTCTGTCAGCAGTGACATGTGTGTTGCCTGATGCCATGTGGGGGGGGTGCCCCCTTTTTTATTTTGTAGGTACACGAACGAACAGAAGAAATGGATTTCCTGCTATTGATAGTCCGCAAACTCTTAAGAACAAATTCACGTTTTGTGAAGGTAAATTTGATTTCATGAGTAACAGACATATTGAGGGTTAAGATTCATTGTTAAGTTTTGTTTCTCTCTATAGTCCGTTGGTGTCTATAGAGCATTCTGGGATCCCCGACAGATACTAAAATCTGAGGATCCTCAAGTGCCTTACATGAAATGGCATAGTAAAGTATTTGCATGTAGCCTATGTACATCTTCCCATATGCTCTAAGTCACCTCTAGGTTATCTACAATACTGAATATAATGTAAATGCCCTGTAAATAGTTGCTATACTCTATTTTTTAAATTTGTATTTTTATTTTTTCTGAATATTTTTGATTTTCAGTTGGTTGAATCTACAAATGCAGAATCTGGATACAGAGGGCTGACTGTATTTTTTTTTTTTTTCTTGAGACGGAGTCTCGCTTTGTTGCCCGGGCTGGAGTGCAGTGGCGTGATCTCGGCTCACTGCAAGCTCCGCCTCCTGGATTCATGCCGTTCTCCTGCCTCAGCCTCCCAAGTAGCTGGGACTACAGGCACCCACTACCAAGCCCGGCTAATTTTTTGTATTTTTAATAGAGGCGGGGTTTCATTGTGTTAGCCAGGATGGTCTCGATCTCCTGACCTCGTGATCCGCCCGCCTTGGCCTCCCAAATTGCTGGGATTACAGGCGTGAGCCACCGTGCCTGGCCCAGGGCTGTTTGTTTGTTTATTTACTTATTTATTTATTTTGAGATGGAGTCTCACTCTGTTGCCCGGGGTGGAGTGCAGTGGTGCGATCTCAGCTCACTGCAACCTCTGCCTCCCAGGTTCAAGCAATTCTCATGCCTCAGCCTCCTGAGTAGCTGGGACTACAGGTACCCACCACCACGCCAGGCTAGTTTTTTTTTGTATTTTTTGGTATAGATGGGGTTTTGCACCAGGCTGGTCTTGAACTCCTGACCTGAACTGATTTGCCTGCTTTGGCCTTCCAAAGGGCTGTGATTACAGGTGTGAGCCACCACGCTTGGCCGGGCTGACTGTATTTTAACAGAAACATTTGAAACTGATGACGCTTAAAATTCATGATCGTGTGTAGTACACCAGATCTTGCCAGGAAGCCGACTAAAGGGCATTCTTTTATGATCAGAGTACGGATACTTTTTGGTTATTGTGTTGCCTTAAATTCTCATATTTTCTCCAGGCTACAGAAAATGGTCTAGTTGACTATAATGACATGCTGGGTTTTGAGCTTTGCTTTTGGTTGAATAAGTACCATAGTTTAAAGGTATGTGAATGAAGCTGGGCGGTACAGTGGCTCACGCCTGTAATCCCAGCAGTTTGGGGGGCAAAGGTGGGCAGATTGCTTGAGCCCAAGGAGTTCAAGACGCCTGGGCAACATGGCAAAACCCCATCTCTACAAAAAAATACAACAATTAGCTGGGCATAGTGGTGTGTGTCTGTGGTCCCAGCTACTTGAGAGGCTGACGGAGGATTGCTTGAGCCTGGGAGGTCCAGGCTGCAGTGAGCTGTGATTGCGCCACTGCACTCCAGCCTGGGTAATAGATGAGACCCTGTCTCAAGAATTAGCCGGGCGTGGTGGCGGGCGCCTGTAATCCCAGCTACTCGGGAGGCTGAGGCAGGAGAATTGCTTGAAGCCGGGAAGCGGAGGTTGCAGTGAGTCGAGATTGTGCCACCGCACTCCAGCCTGGGCAACAGAGAGAGAGACTCCATTTAAAAAAAAAAAACAAAAACAAAACAAAAAGTAAGTGAATGAATCTGCAATCCCTGTGTTTGAAATAGCACCAAAGTGCATTGAAGTTTGAGAACAGAGTATGTACCACTATTTGAGAGACGTAAGTAGAGTTAAATGAAAGTTGATGGGAATCATAAATATCATTTACTTCTTATTTGAACAAAAAGGAAGAAGGTGTGAACTAGGCCAAAATGGCGAAGGGTTTAGAATAATTGTGCAATCTAAATAAGTCTACTCATAGGTCGACCTTAACCCAGCTGTGCTAAGCAGAGGTCTGTGGGAAACAGCTTGATAAAAGGCCGCATGGTTGAGATATTCAGTTATTCTATGATGGGGCTGCTAAGGGATTTGCTGTTATTGGAAAGCAGTTGCTTTCTAAACCATAAAGCATTTTGTCTTCACGTGTTTATTTGTTGAGGAAAAAGTTTCTCTTTCTCTTTCCCATGTCCCCAGGTGGGGAAGCTTCTGTCTTAGGATGTTCATATTTTCACTGGGTGGGTGCTGAATGAATGGAACTCGACACTTGCAATCAGTTGTCTTATTGCTTGAGATGACTATGAAATGAATGAGAGAATTTGGCTATTTCAGTCCTTTTTGGAATCTTAACCAAGCTGCCATTGAAGATTATTCACATTGAGACCTTTCTTGAATGTCATTTAAGACTCTTATTTTTCACTCAAGTCAGAATAATAAGTTGGTTACACATTTTTTAGTTTTCAGTGGTAAAAAGAGTTAAAGTGTTAGTGGATTAACAAAACCCTACACCGATGGACATGGTGGTAAGGAATTTGGTACTTATAAGTTGTAAGATATGGTTTGTCAGTTTCACTATGTTCATGATTTATTAACAAATATGTGAAGCAGCATATTTTCTCGATTTAGAAACTTATATGGTACATGTAGTTGGGCCAAGAAATTAGACACCATATCCTAGATGGTTTTGTAAGAGTTTTTTAAAAAACTCTCAAAAAATCTTATTAGCTTTTAAAGAGAGTGCCACTGTCAAGAGGACCTGCATGTGGGGCACGGGCACATGGGCTTTAAGGCCTCCCCTTTCCTCTCCCGCCAACCTTTAGCTCCCTGTGGTTCCCCCGACCTGGCTTCCTCTCAGTGCCTCCTCTATACCGTCCTCCAGCCACTGACCTTGTTGTCACTTCTCGCTGACTGGACTCAGCTCAGGCCCACTTCAGACACGCAGTTGTCTTGGGTGTCTGTTGACTTGTCTGTTTGGAGAAGAGGCAGAGGGCTTCGGGGGAGGGTGGATGAGGGAGGCTGGTGGCCAGGCGGAGTCCTCCTTGCTCCCTGCATTCCAGGCTTGGCCTCTTGTTTTCAGGCTGCACTCAGTGTCCTGCAGTTCACTGGCCTCATCGTTCCTTAAAACCTAGTTTAGAGATCATTTATGGTGACTGGGGTGTGTCCCTTAGGAGCCACTCTTCCACTCCAAGTGGCTTCTGAGAGCATTCTTTTTAACTTCAGACATCTCTTCTTAAAATGAGTTTTAGTCTGTACAGTTTTTACCATTTGTATCTCATTCCAAAGGGGAAAATACAGACGTTTTCTTTACTCAATAACTGCAACAACAATGCTTATATGAAATGTTTACTTTTTGGCTGGGTGTGGTGGCTCACGCCTGTAATCCCAGCACTTTGGGAGGCCGAGGTGGGCAGATCACTTGAGCTCACGAGTTTGAGACTGGCCTGGGGAACATGGCGAAACCCTGCCTCTACAAAAAAAAGTTACAAAAATTAGCCAGGTGTGGTGGTGCACACATGTAGTCCTAGCTACCTGGGAGGCTGAGGTGAGAGGATCACTGAAGCCCAGGAGGCTGAGGTTGCAGTGAGCTGACATCATGCCACTGCACTCCAGCCTGGGTGATAGAGCCAGAACTTGTCTCAAAAATAAAAAAGTGTACTTTTTGGCTAGGATTTCCACTTAGATAACTCTACTTGCGATGTACAGTAGGTGGTGAGCAGCCAGCCGGACTGCTGTGCCCACTCCCCACGTAGCATTGTGGAGACTGCTGAGCTGGGAGACCCTCCATAATCAGCCACTTTCTCCTGGCACATCTCGGGCTATATGCACTGCTCCTGTCATTCATGGTTGAGTTTCTTAAGGATATCATTTCATATTTGCTTTTTGACAAAACTGAAAGCTGCAGTCACTCATCTTGCCCCAGTCTGGGATTGTTCCTCTGCTACTGCACCACTGTCGTCCTGGGACTTCTCCAGTTTCTTGAGTTGGAGCTAGAGTTTTCTAGATCCCCTGTCTTCTTTGCTGGCTTACTCTGTCATTTCTCTGGAACACATCATAGAGTAACTTATTCTTTTTAATTTATTTTTTATTTTTGTTTTTAGAAACAGGATCTTGCTCTGTTGCCCAGGCTAGAGTGCAGTGGTGTGATCATACATCACCGCAGCCTCGACCTCCTTGGCTCCAGTGATCCTCCCACCTCAGCCTCTTGAGTAGCTGGGACTACAAGAGGGCACCATCATGCCCAGCTATTTTTAAATTTTTTGTAGTGATGGGGTCTTGCTATGTTGCCCAGGCTGGTTTTAAACTCTTGGTGCAAGATTACAGGCATGAGCCACGGCACCTGGCCTTACTCTTTTTTTTAAAATTTATTTTTAATTAATTAATTTTTTTGTAGAGACAGTGGTCTCATGTTGTTGCTCAGGCTGGTCTTGTACTCCTGGGCTCAAGTGGTCCTCCCGCCTCAGAGTGCTGGGATTGTAAGTGTGAGCCACAGTGTCTTTGTTTACCTGGGCCTTATTCTTTTTTAAAATTAGTTTCTTGATGTAAAGTTTTCTTTCAGAAAAATGGTTTTAATTTACCCTTATTGGAAATAAAATTTATCATTTGAAAAGGTACTCGAAGAGAAATAGTAAAAGTTGGTATCTCTGAACATTGTTTAAACTACAGTAATTACACTAGATATTAAATCAGGGTGGTCTGTTTAAAGTCTCAAAAGTTGTTAGATAAGGAGTGAAGCAGAAGAAAAGCCTGCAGTTTTAGAAGTATTTAATTTGGTTATGATTCTTATTGTTTTATTTTAATGTTTTCTCTTACTCTGTAGGTGGTCCTGATGTCGGCTACCATCAACTGTAAAGAGTTTGCAGACTACTTTGCCGTTCCTGTTCAAAACAAGATGAATCCTGCATATATTTTTGAAGTGGAAGGCAAGCCCCATTCAGTTGAAGAGTATTATCTTAATGACTTGGAGCACATTCATCACAGCAAGGTATGTTAGAATGTGTTGTTTCTTTTATAGTGAGCGTACTCTTGTATTTGATCAAACCTGCATTCATCACCTATGATTGTAAGGCCCTGCGAGAAAATTATTATTTTAAAATTGATGCATACTACGTGTACATATTTATGGAGTATAGTGTGATATTTTGATACGTAGGTATAATGTGTCATGATCAAGTCAAGGTAATTAGCAAATTCATCATCTCCAACATTTATCATTGTTAATTATCTTTAACATTTATCTTTGTGGTGGGAACATTTAAAATCCTCTCTTCTAGCTATTTGAAAATAAACGATAAGTTGTTGTCAACTGTAGTCACCGTACCGTGCTCTAGAACACGAAAACTGGGCATAGTGGTGGGGGTCTGTAGTTCCAGCCATAGTGGGACCCTCATCTCTCTTTAAAAAGGACACTAGAAGTTATTTCTTATCTAGCTATAATTTTGTGTCCATTAACCAACCTCTTCCTATTTCCTCCCCTTCCCAGCCTCTAGTAACTTCTTTTCTACTCTCTCCTTCTGTGAGATCAGCCTTCTTAGCGTCCACATTTGAATGGGAATGTGTGGTATTTATCTTTCTGTGTCTGACTTATTTCACTAACTTCACTCAGCCATGTTGCCCAGAATGATAGGATTTCATTCTTTTTTATGGCTGAGTAGTATTTAATTGTGTGTATATACTATATTTTCTTTATCATTCATCTCTCTCTTTTTTTTTTTTTTTTTTTGAGACAGTCTTGCTCTGTCGCCCAGGCTGGAGTGCAGTGGCGCGATCTCAGCTCACTGCAAGCTCCGCCTCCCAGGTTCACGCCATTCTCCTGCCTCAGCCTCCTGAGTAGCTAGGACTACAGGCGCCCACCACCACGCCCAGCTAATTTTTTGTATTTTTAGTAGAGATGGGGTTCACCGTGGTCTCGATCTCCTGACCTCATGATCCGCCCACCTCGGCCTCCCAAAGTGCTGGGATTACAGGCGTGAGCCACTGCGCCTGGCCTATCCATTCATCTCTTGATGTACACCTAGGTTGATTCCATATCTTGGCTATGGTGAATAATGCTGCGGTAAGCGTGAGAGTGGAGCTGTCTCTACAGCATATTGTTTTTCTTTCCTTTGGATATATACCCAGTAGTAGGATGGCTAGGCCATATGGTAGTTCTGTTTTTAGTTTTTTGAGGATCATCCCTACTGTCTTCCATAAACGCTATACTAATTTACATTCCTACCAACAGTATACAAGAGTTCCCCTTTCTTTGCATTTTTGCCAGCATTTGTCATATTTTGTCTTTTATTTTTACTTATTTATTTTAGAGATAGGGTTTTTGCTCTGTCACCCAGGCTGGAGTGCAGTGGCACTATCATAGCTCACTGAAACCTTGAAGTCCTGGGCTCAAGCAGTCCTCCTGCCTCAGCCTCCCAAAGTGCTGGGATTACATGTGTGAATCACTGCACCCAGCCTTTATTTGTCTGATAATAGCTATTCTGGCACATGCGAGATAATATCTCAATATGGTTTGGATTTGCATTTCCCTGACAATTGGTGATACTGAGCATTTTTTCCTGTATTAGCCAGTAGTATCTCTTCTGTTTAGAAATGTCTTTTCAGCTCACTTATTTGCCCGTTAAAAAAATTGGATTGTTTGGGCCTGGTGGGGTGGCTTACGTCTGTAATCCTAGCACTTTGGGAGGCCAAGGCAGGTGGATCACGAGGTCAGGAGATCGAGACCATCCTGGCTAACACGGTGAAACCCCGTCTCTACTAAAAATAACAAAAAAATTAGCCGGGTGTGGTGGCGGGTGCCTGTAGTCCCAGCTACTCGGGAAGCTGAGGCAGGAGAATGGCATGAACCCGGGAGGCGGAGCTTGCAGTGAGCCAAGATCGCACCACTGCACTCCAGCCTGGGTGACAGAGAGAGACTGCATCTCAAAAAAAAAAAACAAAAAACAAAATTGGATTTTTTTTTGCTGTTGAGCTCCTTGTATATTCTGGGTGTTAATCCCTTGTCAGATGAATAGTTTGCAAATGTTTCCCCACATTTTGCAGATTGTCTCTTCACTCAGTTGATTTCTTTTTTTCTTTATTTTTGTTTTGCTGTGCAGAAGCTTGTTAGTTTGATATAATCCTATTTGTCTACTTTTGCTGTCTGTGCTTTTGAGGTCTTAGCCATCAAATCTTTGTACAAATAGATGTCCTGAAGCATTTTTCCTATGTTTTCTTCTAATAGCTTCATAGTTTCAGGATTTAGTTTAAGTCTTAAATCCATTTTGAGTTGATTTTTGTGTATATTGAGAGATAGGGGTTTAGTTTTATTTTTCTGCATCTGGATATCCAGTGTTCCCAGCACCATTTATTGAAGAGACTGTTCTTTCCCCAGTGAATGTTCTTGATGCCTTTCTTAAAAATCAGTTGGCTGTAAATATGTTATTTTATTTCTGGGTTCTTTATTCTGCTCCATTGATCATCTGTGTGTCTGTTTTTATGCCAATATCATGCTGTTTTGGTTACCATTGCTTTGTAGTATATTTTGAAGTTAGGTAATGTGATGCCTCTTGCTTTGTTCTCTTTGCCCAGGATTGCTTTGGCTTGTGAGATCTTTTGTGGTTCCATATGAATTTTAAGATTGTTTTTTTGATTTCTGTGAAGAATGTCATTGGTATTTTGATTGGAATTGTGTGAATCTGTACATCACTTTGGGTAGTATAGTCATTTTAATAGTATAAATTCTTCCAATTCATGGCCAGGCACAGTGGCTCACACCTGTAATCTCAGCACTTTGGGAGGCCAAGGTGGGCCGATCACTTGAGCCCAGGAGTTTGAGAAAGAAAACATAGGGAAAATGCTTCAGGACATCTATTTGTAGTTAACATTTACTTAGTAACACTTAAAAAGACCTACTAACTAAACTTCACTTTATTTGGTTTGACTGTTTTTTCCATAATGTCCTTTATTCTGGGATCCCATCCAGGATGCTACATTAGATTTGGTCACCATGTTTCCTTAGGCTCCTCTTGGTTGTGGTAGTTTCTCAGACTTTCCTCATTTTTTAAGACTTTGACGATTTTGAAGAGTACTGGTCAGGTATTCTGTAGGACGCCCTTATACTGGAATTTGATGTTTTTCTCATGGTTAGACTGAGGTTATTGGTTTTGGGGAGGAAGACCACAGGCTGAGGTGCCATTTTTGTCACATATCAAGGGTATACACTATCAACATGACCTTTACTGGTTGTCTTAAGTCTGTTTAATGTTTTTTTTAATTAAAAAATTTAAATGGACACATAATAATTCGTGGGGTACATAGTGATGTGATACATACAATGCATGGTGATGAGCTCAGTGTAACTAGCGTATCTATTGTATCAAACATTTTTTTGTGTTGGGAACATTCAGTAGCCTCCTATAGCGATTTGAAATTACATATTATTGTTATCTGTAGAACACTGGAGCTTCCTCCTCCTATCTAGCAGTCCTTTGCTATCCTTTAACAAATCTCCCTATTGCCTCCTTTCCCCTGCCCTTCCCAGCCTCTAGTATCTTCTGCTCTACTCTTTACTTCTATTCAACTGTTTTTTAGCTTCCACATGAGAACATGTGGTATTTAACTTTCTGTTCCTGGCTTATTTCACTTAACCTAATGTCTTCCAGTTTCGTCCATGTTGTTGCAAATGACAGGATTTCACAGTTTTTATGGCTGAATAATACTCCATTGTGTATATATTCTCCATTTTCTTTCTCCATCTGTTGTACACCTAGGTTGATTCCATATCTTGGCTATTGTGAATAGCATTTAACACTGTTATGAAGGAATACCTCAGTCTGGGTAATTTATGAAAGAAAGAGGTTTATTTGTCTCACAATTCTGCAGGCTGTACAAGAACCATGGCACTGGCCTCTGCTCAGGGAGCTGGTGTGTGCAGAGATCACATGGTGAGACTGGGAGAAGGTGGGTGTGCCAGGCTTTTTGTAACAGTCACCTCTCAGGGGGAACTCTGGTAGGAACCAATAACAGCGAGAACTCAGTCTCCCCATCAAGGGAGGGCATTAATCTATTCATGAGGCATCCGCCCCCATGTCCCACACACCTGCTATTAGGCCCCACCTCCAACACTGGAATCAAATGTCAACATGAGATTTGGAGGGGACAAACTATAGCACTGATGACACAGACTTTGATCACTGGAAAGGTTGCATTTGCCAGGTTTCTCCATTATGCATTACTGCCTTCTTTCCACATTGTACTCTTGAGAAACAAGTTGCCAGGTGAGGCTCTATTCAAGGTAGGGAGGAGGTAGCACTTACATTTACAACATTTAAACAATTTGCATTTTCTGACTGTTTTATTTTTTCTTTGAGACTGGGTCTTGCTCTGTTACCTAGGCTGGAGTGCAGTGGTGCGATCACAGCTCACTGTAGCCTTGAATTCCTTGGCTCAAGAGATTCCAAGAAGCTGTGACTACAGATGCTTACCACCATGCTTGGCTAATTAAAAACATTTTTTTTGTGGAGATGGGGTCTTGCTATGTTGTCCAGGCTGATCTTGAACTCCTGTTTGTAGGGACCAGCCCCACAGGGTCGGTGGGTTTTTCTCCCCGTGTGCGGAGACGAGAGATTGTAGAAATAAAGACACAAGACAAAGAGATAAATGAAAAGACAGCTGGGCCTGGGGGACCACTACCACCAAGACGCGGAGACCAGTAGTGGCCCCGAATGCCAGGCTGTGCTGATATTTATTGGATACAAGACAAAGGGGCAGGGTAAGGAGTGTGAGTCATCTCCAATGATGGGTAAGGTCATGTGGGTTACATGTCCACTGGACAGGGGGCCCTTCCCTGCCTGGCAACCAAGGCAGAGAGAGAGAGGAGAGAGAGAGAGAGACAGCTTATGCCATTATTTCTGCTTATCAGAGACTTTTGGTACTTTCACTAATTTACTACTGCTATCTAAAAGGCAGAGCAAGGTGTACAGGATGGAACATTAAAGCGGACTAGGAGCGTGACCACTGAAGCACAGCATCACAGGGAAATGGTTAGGCCTCCAGATAACTGTGGACAAGCCTGACTGATGTCAGGCCCTCCACAAGAGGTGGAGGAGCAGAGTCTTCTCTAAACTCCCCTGGGGAAAGGGAGACTCCCTTTCCCGGTCTGCTGAGTAGCGGGTGTTGTTCCTTGACACTGATGCTACCACTAGACCACGGCTAGACCACGGTCCACTTGGCAACGGGCGTCTTCCCAGACGCTGGCGTTACTGCTAGACCAAGGAGCCCTCTGGTGGCCCTGTCCGGGCATAACAGAAGGCTCGCACTCTTGTCTTCTGGTCACTTCTCACTATGTCCCCTCATCTCCTATCTCTATAGCCTGGTTTTTCCTAGGTTATGATTGTAGAGTGAGGATTATTATAATATTGGAATAAAGAGTAATTGCTGCAAACTAATGATTAATGATATTCATATATAATCATATCTAAGATCTATATCTAGTATAACTCTTATTTTATATATTTTATTATACTGGAACAGCTCGTGCCTTCGGTCTCTTGCCTTGGCACCTGGATGGCTTGCCGCCCACACCTGTCCTCAAATGATCCTCTTGCCTTGGTCTCCCAAAGTGCTGGGATTACAGGCATGAGCCATCATGCCTGGCCTCTGACTGGTTTGAAATGTGAGAGTGATGATGGTTTACCAGTCTTCTTTCCAGCTGGCTGAAGTCTAATTAATTCCTATTGATGTTCATTGTGTATTTTCTGTCAGAGCTCACAACACTTAGATGCTTCCTTATGGACCCGCTGAGGAGCTGGATCAGGCCTTGCCATTTGCTGTCTGAGCCCGTGTGGTCAAGACAACCCAGCTTCTAGGCACCCAGGGCCCCCTTGCCTCATGGGTAGGTTATGTTCAGTAGAATAGAGAATGTCCAGCTTTAGCAATATTTATCCAACGTCTTGTTTTTGGTACCTGATAGGTGCTCAGTAAATATTTCAGTGAATGAATATGCAACACTTAGCTGTATACAGATGTTCCTTGACTTGTAATGGGGCTATGCCCTGATAAAACCATTGTGAGTTGAAATCATTAAGTTGAAAATGCATTTAATACACCTGTCCTCCTAGCCTACCTTGAATGAGTTCAGAACACTTATTTAGCCTATAGTTGGGCAAAATCACCAAATACAAGGCCTATTTTATAATAAAGTGTTGAATATCTCAGTAACTTATTGAATACTGCACTAAAAGTAAAAAGCAGAATGGTTTCATATCACTGTAAAGTCTAAAAATATAAGTTAAATCATTGTAAATCAGGGACAGTCTGTGTTAATTTTGAGCTTATAAAAATGGTGTTGTTTTGTATAGATCCTATTATACAGCTTCAGAATCAGAGGACCTTAGTTAAAATTTCGGTTGTGTTACTGTCACTACTCTTGTCATGTTATCTCACCACACTGTCTGCTGTTACAAGGGAGAAGCCCCCTTTCTTCATGGAGCGCCAGCCACGCCTCCTGGGTTTCATGTCTCATCCTTCTTACCTTCTTAGGGACCTCGTCTGATCTACTGTTTCCCCCTCCCCATTGTTACTATTAATGTCTCTTTCTCTGCTGTCCTTTTCTTGTCCACAATGAAACATAACTGAAGCTCTTTCACCCTTGTGAACACCCACCGTAGGTCTCAGGCTACTCTCCAGTCGTTGCTGGCCTGTGGACTCTCACATTCTCTACTTTTCTACCTCCCGCAGGCAATTCATTTATTGCAGGGTGGTGTCCCCTGTTGCCACTCAGACTGCACCTGCCAGGGTCCCTAGTGACCTCCTTGTTAGGAGAGCTCAGCCCTAAACTTACCTGGCCTTTCTGCAATATTTGACACTGTTGACCACTTCAATTCTTGAAACTCACTCTCTGTTTGGGTTCTGTGGTGCCCTCCTGGTTTTTCTGTTGCCAACTCTGGCTGTTCCCTTTCAGTGTCCTTTGGAGAGTCCTTTTCATCCTTTACATTCAGCTTCTTAAAAAATTGTGAAAGAGGCCAGGCATGGTGGCTCATGCCTGTAATCTCAGCACTTTGGGAGGCCGAGGCGGGCGGATCACCTGAGGTTGGGTGTTCGAGACCAGCCTGACTAACACGGAGAAACCCCAACTCTACTAAAAATACAAAATTAGCCAGGTGTGGTGGCACATGCCTGTAATCCCAGCTACTCAGGAGGCTGAGGCAGGAGAATTGCTTGAATCCAGGCGGTAGAGGTTGTGGTGAGCCAAGATCATGCCATGGCACTCCAGCCTGAACAACAAGAGCGAAACTCCGTTTCAAAAAACAAAACAAAAAAAAATTGTGAAAGAACACCCTTAGAAAAAGGGTTATATAAAATGTAAATGTGTACTGTAATGAAATTGTGAAATGAATATCCGTGATCAACAACCCAGGTCCAGTAGTAGAGCATGCCCCCCGCCCCACCTGGACTCGCTGTGGGTCCCCTTTTTTTTTTTTTTTTTTTTTTGAGACAGAGCCTTGTTCTGTCATCCAGGCTGGAGAGGAGTGGTGTGATCTTGGCTCACTGCAGCCTCTGCCTCCCAGGTTCAAGTGATTGTCCTGCTTTGACCTTCCGAGTAGTTGGGATTACAGGCGTGCACTACCATGCCTGGCTAATTTTTGTATTTTTAGTAGAGTCAGGGTTTTACCATGTTGGCCAGGCTGGTCTTGAGCTCCTGACCTCACGTGATCCGCCTGCCTCGGCCTCCCAAAGTGCTGGGATTACAGACATGAGCCTCTGTGCCTGACCTGCAGCGTGTCACTTTTGGCCCTCACCTCTCCACCTTCGGGTGCAGCTTTACATAATCCAATTTATGGCTTTGTTTTTCATCTTTAGGTCTTGAATCCATTTAAGATGGATTTTGGATTGACATGGGGTAAGAGGTCTTCTTCCTCTAGTATGAGTGTCTTAGCACCATATATTTCCCCCTCTACCTGCAGCGCGCACTCTCTCACAGGCTGCATGTGTGGCAGATGTGCCAGGTTCCCAGGCCTCAGCTTGGGACAGAAACACTGTCACTCTGCCTTATTGTGTGGACAAAGTCACATTGGCTGAGCACTTCTGTGAGAGGAATGGCAGAGTCCCTTCTTGACTCCATCTGTATGAATCATGGTGCTCCCACCATGTCCCTATCCCTGCCCCTGCCTCGGTTTTTGTCAGAGCATCTCCTCTGACATAGTGTGCCTTGACTTACTGCTGTGCGGTCCAGGAAAGCAGAGGCGCTGTCTCTCATGTTTCATCCCTATCGTGGCACACAGGTGGGGACGATTCACCAAGTGGGTCAGTGGGCCAGCATCTGGTGCGCTTCGTTGTTGTCTCAGGCCTGGCTTAGAGAAGCAGGCTGTGTTTGGTATCTTATCAGTGTGCTTAAAAAATATTCACTGGCTTGGAACTAAGTGAAATAACTTGTGAGTCAATGCCATGCCTTTTACACGGCTTGTTTGTAGGAAAAGACTTCTAGATGAGTTTGGATGCCACTGTTGGCGTTTGTGAAAAGTATGCCTTTTTTTCCTATTTTTTTTTGTATAGTTGTGTTATGACAAATATTATTATTTGGATAAAGTAGAAAACTAAGATAAAAGGTAAATATTGTGGCTGGGTGCAGTGGCTCATGCCTGTAATCCCAGCATTTTGGGAGGCTGAGGCGGGTGGATCACTTGAGGTCAGGAGTTCGAGACCAGCCTGGGCAACAAGGCTGTCTCTACTAAAAATACAAAAATTAGCTGGGCATGGTGGTGAGTGCTTGCAATCCCAGCTACTCAGGAGGCTGAGGCAGGAGAATCACTTGAACTTGTGAGGCAGAGGTTGCAGTGAGCCAAGATCGTGCCACCGCACTCCAGCCCGGTCAACACAGCGAGACTCTGCCTCAAAAAAAGGTTAAATATTAGGAATAGATTTATTAGACATGCTTCTTCAAAATTATTAATAAAAGCCAACTTTTATTTTATTTTATTTTTTTGAGGCAGGGTTTCACTCTGTTGCCCAGGCTGGAGTGAAGTGGCGCGATCTCAGCTCATTGTAACCTCTGCCTCCCAGGATTGAGTGATTTTCCTGCCTCAGTCTCCTGAGTAGCTGGGATTACAGGTGTGTGCCACCACGCCTGGTTAATTTTTGTAGTTTTAGTAGAGATGGGGTTTCACTATGTTGGCCAGGCTGGTCTTGAACTCCTGACCTCAAATGATCCACCTGGCTCAGCCTCCCAAAGTGCTAGGATTACAGGCATGAGTCACCGTGCCCAGCCTAAAAGTCAACTTTTATAAATTATTTGGAAACTAGCTGACTTAATTTACTCTAAGTAAAAATTGGAAAAAAAATTTGCCTCTGTGATTGGCTTCTCTGATCACCTGAAGACTTCTTTTGATTTGTCCTCAACAAAATCAGATGCAATGTTCTGCACATAGTGTTTAACAAGTAAAATTATTAATTTAAAAAGCTTCTTACTCTGGGTGAAAAAAACCCAGTATCACCATAAAATAGATTTTTCGGAAATTCAGAGACATCTGTTGTGCTGGATACTGTAGAAAGATGCTTGTGTAGTTGTGGCCTCAGCTCGGGGAAAGCTGGACAGTCACACCTGTAGTAAATTGGTACCAGTAGAGTGGGGCACTGCTGAAAAGATACCCAAAAATGTGGAAGCCACTTTGGAACTGAGTAACGAGGCAGAGGATGGAACAGTTTGGAGGGCCTAGAAGGACAGGAAAATGTGGGAAAGTTTGGAACTTCCTAGAGACTTGTTGAATGGCTTTGAACAAAATGCTGATAGTTATATGGAGAATGAAATCCAGGCTGAGGTGGTTTCAGATGGAGATGAGGAACTTGTTGGGAACTGAGTAAAGGTGACTCTTGTTATATTTTAGCAAAGAGACTGGTGGCATTTTGCCCTTCCCTAGAGATTTGTGGAAGTTTGAACTTGAACGAGATGATTTAGAGTATCTGGTGGAAGAAATGTCTAAGCAGCAAGGCATTCAAGAGGTGTCTTGGGTGCTGTTAAAGGCATTCAGTTTTAAAAGGGAACAGAGCATAAAAGTTCGGAAAATTTGCAGCCTGACAATGCAATAGAAAAGAAAATCCCATTTTCTGAGGAGAAGTTCAAGTCAGCTGCATAAATTTGCATAAGTAATGAGGAGCTAAATGTTAATCCCCAAGACAATGGGGAAAATGTCTCCAGGGCACGTCAGAGGTCTTCACGGCAGCCCCTCCCATTACAGGCCTGGAGGCCTAGGAGGAAAAAGTGGTTTTGTGGGCCAGGCTTAGGGCCCCCGTGCTGTGTGCAGCCTAGGGACTTGGTGCCCTGTGTCCCAGCCGCTCCAGTTATGGCTGAAAGAGGCCAACAAAGAGCTCATGCCATGTCTTCAGAGGGTGCAAGCCTCAAGCCTTGGCAGCTCCCACATGTTGTTAAGCCTGTGGGTGCACAGAAGTCAAGAATTGGGGTTTGGGAACCTCTGCCTACATTTCAGAGGATGTGGAAATGCCTGGATGTCAGGGTAGAAGTTTGCTGCAGGGGTGGGGCTCTCATGGAGAACCTCTGCTAGGGCAGAGCAGAAGGGAAATGTGGGGTTCAGGCCTCCACACAGACCCCAACTGGGGCACCACCTAATGGAGCTGTGAGAAGAGGGCCATTGTCTTCCGGACCCCAGAATGATAGATCCACCGACAGCTTGTACCATGCACCTGGAAAAGCTACAGACACTCAATGCCAGCCCATGAAAGCAGCCGGGAGGGAGGCTGTACCCTGCAAAGCCACAGGGGTGGAGCTGCCCAAGACCATGGGAACCCAGCTCTTGCATCAGCGTGACCTGGATGTGAGACATAGAGTCAAAGATCATTTTGGAGCTTTAAGATTTGACTGCCCTACTGGATTTCAGACTTGCTTGGGACCTGTAGCCCCTTTATTTTGGCCAATTTCTCCCATTTGGAAAGGCTGTGTTTACCCAATACCTGTACCCCCATTGTATCTAGGAAGTAACTAACTTGCTTTGAGACTTGGGACTATGGACTTTTGAGTTAATGCTGAAATTGAGTTAATGCTGAGACTTTGTGGGGACTGTTGGGAATGCATGATTGTGTTTTGAAATGTGGGGACATGAGATTTGGGAGGGGCCAGAGGCAGAATGATATGGTTTAGCTGTGTCCCCACCAAAATCTCATTTTGAAATCTCACCTGTTGTGGGAGGGACCCAGTGGGAGGTAATTGAATCATGGGGGTAGGTCCTTCCTGTGCTGTTCTTATGATAGTGAGTAAGTCTCATGAAATCCGATGGTTCTGTAAGGGAGAGTTTCCATGCACAAGCTCTCTCTCTTTGCCTTCCGCCATGATTGTGAGGCTTCCCCAGCCATGTGGAACTGTAAGTCCAGTAAACCTCTTTCTTTTGTAAATTGCCCAGTCTTGGGTATGTCTTTATCAGCAGCATGAAGATGGACTAATGCACAGCCTGACTTGGAGAGTTTGCCACTTGTGGTTGGTGCCTAGTGTTTGGTAGCGGTGCCTGAGAGGCAAGTTTACATTATCTGGTCTTGGTGTCTTTGCTTTAATAGACAATTAAAAGTAGTAGAGGAACCCCTAAACCTTGGTAGACGGATACCTCATCATGAGGTTATGTTATCACCACACATTGGTAGATACAGATGTGACGTTAACAGTTTTCTGGTACTTTTGATATACAAGGTTACTTTTCACACATGAAATCTTAGGGAAATCTTAGGGCTCTTTGAGGTAGGGGTTTGACAGAGGGGAAGGGCACTGGCATTGAGATGAGGAACTCCTCCTGGGTTCCATAGACATTTGGTGTGACTTAATCGATGTCTTCAAAGTAGACATCCTGCCGAACACACTGCGTGTGCATGTCTGGGCCCTCTGAGCCATTCTTGCTCTGGGGACTAGGCGAGGAGATTGATAAGTATGGTACTTTATGTGTCCACTGTCCTGAGCAGTGCTTGGCACACAGCACGTGTTCAGACATTGCTGCCAATAAAAACTGAGAACTTTTATTTAGAGAGCTTGTTACAGTGTTGTACTAACAGTGAGAGCCAGTCCCATCCAACGCCAGGTTTCTTCTGTAATCCTGTTTTCATATTGCGACTTTTTTCTTTCACTGTTTTTAGCTCTCTCCTCATCTCCTGGAGGAACCGGTGATAACTAAGGATATATATGAAGTTGCTGTCTCTCTCATTCAGATGTTTGATGACTTGGATATGAAGGAGAGTGGGTAAGAGATACTTAAGTTGGTAATGCACTTTAATGTATATGTGATTTAAAAAATTATTCATTTGGAAACGTTTTAGTGTTTTTATAAGAAGGTATAACTATAGGTACTTTTTCAGTAGTTACTGTATATATTTTAAAATCAGGTTAGTATTTTGGAATTTTTTTTAACTGGAAATATCTATTTTAAATAATTAAAGCCATGCTGAGTGCAGTGTTAGGACTGATAGTTTTAAAAGCTAGGATTTATAGCCTGAAAATAGTTTTTCCAGACATATAGGAGTCTTATCACTCTTAATGCTGGGGTAAAACTTTAAATCCTACATTAGTAGAAACTGTTGAAACTTTCTTTGCATTTGTTTTCATTTACTATAAAGACATATTCTTGACCCTAAGCAATCTCCTTCTGTAATCCAGATGTTCATTCATTTAGCTGGTTCTTTGAAAATTGGAACATTTTCCCTGAGGAACAGTTATAGGTTATAAGTGGTGACTAGAGTTTATAATTTTAAAAATATGGCTGGGCGCAGTGGCTCATGCCTGTAATCCCAGCACTTTGGGAGGCCAAGGTGGGGGGATCATGAGGTCAGGAGATCAAAACCATCCTGGCCAACATGGTGAAACCCTGTCTCTACTAAAATACAAAAAATTAGCTGGGCGTGGTGGTGTGCACCTGTAGTCCTAGCTACTCTGGAGGCTGAGGCCGAGGAATCCCTTGAACCTGGGAGGCAGAGGTTGCAGTAAGCTGAGATCGTGCCATTGCACTCCAGCCTGGTGACAGAGCAAGACCCCATCTCAAAAAAAAAAAAAAAAAAATATATATATATATATATATATATACACACACACCATATGATTGAGCCTTTACAGCACTAATTTTACTACATCTGTCTCCATAGTTTTGCCTTTTCCAGGATGTCATGTAGTTGGGAATTATACAGTATGTATCCTTTTCATGTTGCCTTCTTCTACTTAGTAATATGTATTTAGTTCCCTTTATGTCTTTTCATGGCTTAGATAGCTCATTTCTTTTTAGTGCTAAATTCCATTGTCTGGATGTACCACAGTTTGTTCATTCATCTTCCAAATTTCCTGCTGTGTTCTTCTTTAGCTGTGTCCCGTTAGTTCTGCTATGTTGTGTCTTCATTTTCATTCATCTCAGAGTATTTTCTGATTTCCGTTTTGATTTTTTCTTTGGCTTACTGGTTTTTAGGAGTGTGTTGTTTAATTTGCATGTATTTGTGAATTTCCCCCAATTTTTCCTGTTACACATTTTGAATTTCATTCTATTGTGGTTGGAGAACATATTTTATATTTTTTCTGTTCTTTTAAATTTATCGAGGTTTGTTGCATGCCTAGCATGTAGACTGTTCTGGAGAATATTACACATGCACTTGAGAATAGTGTCACTCGTTGTTGTTAGATGGAGTGTCCTATACATGTCTTTTGGGTGTGGTTGACTTACCGTATTGTTCAGGTCTTCTACTTCTTGATCTTCTGCCTGGTTGCTCTATATATTATCGAAAATGAGATATTGATGTCCTCAACAATTGTTATTGAATTGCCTATTTCTTCAATCTTCTTTGTCAGTTTTTGCTTTATGTATTTTGGTTCTCTGTTGCTAGGTGCATATATGTTTATACCTGTTACATCTTCCTGATTGATTCACCCATTTATCATTATAAAATGCCCCTCTTATCTCTTGTAACACTTAATTTTAAGACCTGTTTTGTGTATTGGTATAGCCATTTCACTTTTCTGTAGTTGCTGTTTGCATGACACATATTTTTTCATTCTTTTACTTTCAATCTACTTAGTGTTTTTGCATTTAAAGTGTATCTCCTGTAGACAACATATTCTGGGTGGGATCATTTTTTTTTTTTTTAGAGATTGAGTCTTGCTCTGTCACCAGGCTGGAGTGCAGTGGTGTGATCTCAGCTCACTGCAACCTCTGCCTCCTGGGTTCAAGCGATTCTTCTGCCTCAGCCTCCCGAGTAGCTGGGACTACAGGCATGTGCCACCACGCCCAGCTAATTTTTGTATTTTTAGTAGAGACAGGGTTTCACCATGTTGGCCAGGATGGTCTTGATCTCTTGACCTCGTGATGCGCCCGCCTCGGCCTCCCAAAGTGCTGGGATTATAGGTGTGACACCGCGCCTGGCCTGTATTTTTAAAATTAGTCTAACAATCTCTGCCTTTTGATTGGGTTGTTTAATCCGTTTACATTGCTTAATCCATTTACATTTAATTTTGTCACTGATATAGTTGAATTTATGTTGGCCATTTTGCTTTTTGCTTTCTGTATGTCTCATATTCTTTTTCTTCCTCTGTTTCTCTTTTACTGCTTTCTTTTGCATTTAATACATATTTTGCAATGTGGCATTTTAACTTTTTTTTTTTTTTTTGAGACAAGGTCTCACTGTGTTGAGCAGGCTGGCTACAGTGGAGTGATCATGGCTCACAGCAGCCTTGACCTCCTGGGCTGAATTGATTCTCCCACCTCAGCCTCGTGAGTAGCTGGGACTTACAGGTGCGTGCCACCACACCCTGCCAATTTTTGTATCTGGTTACTTTTAAAATCACCTAAGGAGAAGGAAGGAGGCAAAATATGTATTTATAGTATCTTTTGTCATTACCTAATTACCTTTACCAGTTCTCTTTCTTTGTTCATGTGGATTTGAAGTACTCTCTGGGGTCAGCTGTTTTCAGCACAAAAAAACTTCCTTTAGTATTTCTAGTAAGGTGGGTCTGCTAGATACTCTCATTTTTTTGTTTATCTGGGACAGTCTTTATTTAGTCTTCATTATTGAGAGTTTTACTGAATACAGGAATCTTGATTGACAGTTGCTTTTGAGCACTTTGAATATGTCATCCCACTGCTTTCTGGCTTCCATTGTTTCTTCTGAGAATTCAGCTGTTTTCTTACTGGGGTTTTCTTTGTATGTGGCATGTCATTGTTCTCTTGCTACTTTCAAGATTTCACCTTGTCTTTGAATTTCATTATGGCTTTTATGACTTCCTGTAGGACTGGCACAATAATTGAGCCTTTAATAGGCATCTTCATCTTTCTTTTAAGCCACCTGCTTTTGGATGCGTGGTAATACCATTGAATTTCATGAGTCCAGTGACTACTAAACTGAGCTCCTTGGCAGGGGCCATGCTGTGCAGGAAATAGTGGAAGCGAGAAAGGCATCTTTAGGGCCATGGATGGGGGTATGACAGGAGCTTTAGCTGCAGAGAAGGCAGACCTGAACCCAGAATAGGATCTGTATCTATTTCCATGAGGGTAAATCAGTATCTCCTTCATGATGGAATCAACCTGTCATCAGCTGGCTGGGCTGGTCCCCCAGGGAATGGTGCCATATTTGGGACTTGGCACTGGCCCTTGCTGTTGTGTGGTTGGCCTCCAGCAGTGGTAGCAGCCGGATGAGTCTCATCTCAGGAAAGTGCATGGTGTTGAGTTTGTGTGTAAGCCTTCATCCCTGCTACCCATCCACTCTGTGCGTTGTCCAACCCTGGAGGGACTGGAGAAGGAGGCTGGGTCACGTCCACAGGCAGGGCCTCTTGCCCGTCTGGTGACTGAAAGCCTCCTCCACTGTGGCTGTCTTATGGGCATTTCTTGTTACCTCTCCATCAGATCTCCTTATTATCAGTCTTGCCATTTCCACATCCCTGACCAGCTGACCAAGCTATTAGCCTCTGCCTGTTGATTGGGGTGAACCCAGCCTCATGGCCATATCTCCTTCTACCCAAAGCGGTACCACCAGATGGACTGCCTGACCTCTGCTCACTGGGAAGAGCTCCCTTCCCCACTCACTGTGTGTGAGCCTCTCCTCTGGGTGGGGCTGTGATGCAGCAGATGTTCGCCCCTGGCTGTTGCCCATCTACAAACCAGGGCTGTGTTTCCCATGCAGGCCCATCTACAAACCAGGGCTGTGTTTCCCATGCAGGCCCATCTACAAACCAGGGCTGTGTTTCCCATGCAGGCCCATCTACAAACCAGGGCTGTGTTTCCCATGCAGGCCCATCTACAAACCAGGGCTGTGTTTCCCATGCAGGCCCATCTACAAACCAGGGCTGTGTTTTTCATGGTGGTGGCTGCCGCCTGAGGTCATAGGTGTGGCTCACACTCATAGGGAGAGATGGAGGAGCAGCAGGAGCAGTGACCATGGACGCTGAGCCACCTGTGCTGCAGTGACTGGTTTACCCCTCACACCCCTTTCTCCTTTGTAGTGACTGTTCCCAGGCATTGCCTGGATTGCCGCTGCATGGCTTTTCCATGGCTCCCTCCTCAGCTCCCATTACTTCCCCAGAGAGGCCCTTCCCAGCCAGCCCTCCTGAGAGCACTCCATACATGCACCTCCCTTAGTACTGCTTACTGTGTTTCCCCATGTGTCTCTTTAGGTCTTATTGCTAAATTGAAGGTGCCTTGCCCGTTTTCTTGTTTCCTGTCTATCTCTCCAGTTAGAATGTAAGCTCCAAAGGGCAGGGAGCTTGTCTGTCTTATTACTGCTGTTATCTTACACAGAGGAGGGCCTGGCCTGTAGGAAGGGCTCGCAGGTTCATGGAAGAATGAAAGTTCTAAATTCACACAAAAGTAAATATATTGACAGTAGCAAGGAGGCGAGTAGATGATTTGAGATTTTGGTCTGTACAAATCCTTTCTAATAGTTTGGACTCCTGAACATTTAAATTTTGCTTGTAGTTATTTTAAATGTTTTTTACTTTGAAGTTCTGGATTACAATAACTAAATTTCAAGGAAAATTTCTGCAGATAGTAACTTTTGATAGGAGAAAGTATTGGGAGTCAAAAGGCTTAAGTCCCCTGAATGACCATGGGGCCTTGGATGTTTTCTCCTCTCTTTGGGCTTCTGTGTTTTCTTATGTACAATAAAGAACATTACATTGGATGACCTGTAAGAGCCTTTCAGGATTAAAAGCCTGTAATATTAGGATTGTAGAGAAGCAATAGCTGTTATTAGCCTTCATTAATATTTGTGCACATCACATTTTTAACAGGAACAAGGGCTGGTCGGGGGCCCAGTTTGTGTTGGAGCGAAGCAGTGTGTTGGTGTTTTTGCCAGGTAAGAACATCATAATTTTGTGACTTGGAATCATAATACTCTGGAGAGAGGCTAAGTTTGTGCCTAACATAGATTATGAAAGATAGTATCCTCCATAGGACTTTATTCTTTTTACACTTTGAGTATGTGAACAAATGTAACTTTCAGTTTGGCTTTTTATTATAACCCTTGCATTTCTTTTTTTTTCCTTTTCCTTTTCCTTTTTCTAGATGGAGTCTTGCTCTGTTGCCAGGCTGGAGTGCAGTGGCACGATTTCGGCTCACTGCAACCTTTGCCTCCCCAGTTCCAGTGATTCTCCTGCCTCAGCTTCCCAAGTAGCTGGGACTACAGGTGCACGCCACCACGCCCGGCTTGTTTTTGTATTTTTAGTAGAGATGAGGTTTCACCATGTTGGCCAGAATGGTCTCGATCTCTTGACCTTGTGATCTGCCCGCTGTGGCCTCCCAAAGTGCTGGAATTACAGATGTGAGCCACTGTGCCTGGCCAACCCTTGTATTTCTAAAAAATATTTCTTATTAATAATTAAGAGTTCAATTTTTTTTTTTTTTTTTGAGACAGAGTCTTACTCTGTTGCCCAGGCAGGGGTACAGTCTTGGCTCACTGCAACCTCTGCCTCCTGGGTTCAAGTGATTCTCCTGCCTAAGTCTCCCAAGTAGCTGGGATTACAGACGCGCGCCACCATGCTTGTCTAGAGTTCTACTTTTTGAAGGCAGTCTTGCCACCTTCAAAATTTCCAGTAAATTATTTGGCTTTGTTAAATTTGCATTTTACATATATGGTTATAAATGTGAGGTAACTGTCATCAGTTTGCATTGAAAGCTTATTTATAATAGTAAAACACACTGTTATTATAATACCATGAGAATCATCAGGGTAATCCTTGAGTTCCCTTCTCAAGAAGTGTTTGAGAAAACAGGCTTTTAAAATACCTTTCTGAAAAGATGAATTTATGTTAAATTGTACTTTTTCAAAATTACTTAATTTTTAATTCAAGTGGTATAGCTTGATGAAACATGACAATAATTCAATTATTTTCTGTTGTAATATATAGAGCATAAACAGATTTGTTCTTACAGTAATGGAGAATGAAAAACATGCAATGAAAATAGTTTACTTAATTTTGGAATGCAACATATGAGTTTCAAACTTTTGTCATGTTTTGCTTAGCCGATAAGGATTTGTTTACATGCAGGGAACAACCGTGAGCTGACAGTAGGGTGGTGTTGCATGTGCCTTGGTGAATATTTATCAAATGACTTCTGTGTGCATCATATTGTATTAAGGGGAAAAATCACCCAAGTAGAGCCATGTTGATACTGGCTTAAGAACACCTAACACGGGCCGGGCGCGGTGCTCACGCCTGGAATCCCAGCACTTTGGGAGGCTGAGGCTTAAGAACACCTAACACGGGCGGGCGCGGGGGCTCACGCCTGGAATCCCAGCACTTTGGGAGGCTGAGGCGGGCGGATCACGAGGTCGGAGATCGAGACCATCCTGGCTAACATGGTGAAACCCCATCTCTACTGAAAATAGAAAAAAATTAGCTGGGCATGGTGGCGGGCACCTATGGTCCCAGCTATTTGGGAGGCTGAGGCAGGAGAATGGTGTGAACCCAGGAGGCAGAGCTTGTAGTAAGCTGAGATCACGCCACTGCACTCCAGCCTGGGTGAAAGAGTGAGACTCCATCTCAAAAAAAAAACAAAAAACAAAAAACAAAAAACCTAGCATGAGATAAATACTCTATTTTATTTATTTTTTAAGAAAGGGTCTTGCTGTGTTGCCCAAGCTGGAGTACAGTGGTGTGACCCTGATCACTGCAGCCTCTACCTTCTGGGCTGAAGTGATATTTCTACCTTAGCCTCCCAAGTAGCTGGGACTGCAGGCATGCACCCTATGCCTGGCCAAATCTTTTTTTTTTGGTATCTTTTTGTGGAGACGGTTTAACTAGCTTGCACAGGCTAGTCTTGAACTGCTAGGCTCAAGTGATCTCCATGAAGTGATCCACCTGCCTCAGCCTCCCAAAGTGTTGGGATTGCAGGTGTGGGCCACTGCTCCTGGCTGATAAATACTTTTTACCTGCTAAACATTGCCTGAAGAAAATACTTATAAGTGATATTTTACATTTAGGGTTACTGTCTTTTTAATATGTTCATGTGAATTCAAGTTTGATAGATGTTTATGTATTAATTGATCTTTTGTGAACAGTTCTATAGTAGTTTTCCAGGGCTGCTGTAACAAAGTGCCACAAGCTAGATGTCTTAAAAGAACAGTCATTTATTCTCTCCTTGTTTTGGAAGCTAGATGTTCAAAATCGAGTTGTCAGCAGGGCCATGCCCTTTCTGAGCCTCTTCCTCTTTCCAGCTCTTGGTAGTGGCCGTCAGTCCCTAGTGCTCCTTGACCGGTGGCTGCATCACTCCTGTCTCTGTTGTCGTTTGTGCCTCTTCCCTTCTTGTGTGGATACCAGTCATTTTGGATTAAGGGCTCACCCCATTCCAGTATAACTTCATCTTAACTAATTACATCTGCAATGACTCTATTTCCAGATAACACCACCTTCTGGATTACTGGGGTTAGGACTTCAATACGTCTTTTTAGGGGACACAGTTCAATCCATAACAGACTCAGATTTGAGAATCAGGGTGAGGCAAAAGCACATGGTAGCTTAGCTTTCAGCAAACAGGACGGAGGCCTGATGGAAATGGTTTAGCACATCGTCATGACCAAAACTTTACAAATTTTATTTTTTGATTGTAAAGATTTTGCATGCTCATTGTAGAAAGTTTAGAAAATCTGGGGGTAAAAAAGAAATACAAAAATTACTCATATAGCTAACACCCACAGGGAGTCACTGCTGTGTAAAGGAAAACTGGAATAATATGTTTTTTCCCTATATTTTTGAGTTACTACTAATCAATGTCACTGTGTACTTTTACTTGTGTTTCTGGCATATTTAGGCAAAGCGGATAAAGAAGTCAAATAAATTGGTAGGGCCTTCTTTGAAAGATATGCCATTTTAATTTAAAGGTTGGTTTCTAGCAGTAAATACAAACATGTTTATTTCCCTCCTCCACTTTTTTCTTCCCTAGGTCTGGGTGAAATAAATTATATGCATGAACTTCTCACAAACCTGGTTCATAAAAGGTATGTTGAAAATGATACAGCTGTATTCTTCTAAACCATTGCATTGTTTCCGCCTTAAATAGTTTTAATTATCTCAGTATTTATTTTTGTATCTCATGTATATCTATTCTTTATGGAGATTTTATTTTAGTAATTTCTTAGGTTGCAGGTCTATCCACTCCATTCAAGTGTGGCTTTAGAAGAACAGAATAATGTATTTTTAAGTCCAGTCCCTGGGTACAGAAAGGTAGGAAAACTGGGAAAACAAGTTATAAGCACTTTAGGTAAATTTTCCTTAGAGACTCTACTCATGAAAAATATTTTCTGGGTGTCGTGGCTCATGCTTGTGTTTCCAGCACTGTGGGAGGCTGAGGTGGGTGAATCATTTGAACTCAGGAATTTGAGACCAGCCTCATGGCGAAACCCCATCTCTACAAAAAATATAAAAATTACCTGAGTGCAGTGGCATGCACCTGTAGTCCCGGCTACTTGGGAGGCTGAGGTGGGAGGCTTGTGCCTGAGAGGTGGAGGCTGCAGTGACCTGAGATCACACTGGTGCACTCCAGCCTGGGTGACAGAACAAGACTCTGTCTCAAAAAAGAAAAAAAAGAGGAAGAAAAAAAAATCACATTTCAGCAGTGTGTTCTGTAGTTAGTGGTTAGTCACTTAAACAAATATTTACCTAATGAGCCAGTTATGTTGTTTAGTTTTGTGTTTTATTTTGTAAATCAGTTTGCTAAAAAGCTAAGATTTTTTGTCTTCTCAATTCAGGAATTCTGATGCCTTTTAATTCTTCTTTAGCATTTCTTTAACTTTGGGACTGTTCTCATGTCCTTGAAACCACTCTGGTGACTCTGGTTAGAAGCCATATTCTAGGTCCTGCTTCAGAGGATTTCTTTATCTCAGATTATGTGTGAATGATGGAGTTGTTTTAACAAGACCCTTCTAGAGCTGCTTGAGGTGATCAGGGGGCCTGAGCTGACAACCTCTCCCCCCTTGATTGCTTTGGAATCCCTAGGAGCAGCCTTGGGTGGTATTCTAGGGCAAGTACAGGCAACAACTCTTCTTCTAGAAACCTGGTTGTGCCCCTGGGCAATTCCAGGACCCCTCTCCACCCCACCAAAGTTACCACACCAGAAGTCAGGAATAGCTCCCTTTGCCTGTGTCTTGTCTGCCTGTGTTTAAGCCTTTGCTGTGTTGTATGTGGGTGGTTTCCATTCATCAGGAGCTTCTCGATCAATTGTGATGTGTATAAAATAGTAAAACGGCTAATTTTGAAACCTGAGTTCAGTATTTACGTTCAGAAGCTTTAAAATAATTTTTGCATTTTTGTAAACTTTGCCTAATGATGTCCAGAATATAGTAGGAATGTCAGCTTTTTGCTTTGATGTTTAACAGATTATTCTGTCCACCAATATTGCAGAGAGTTCTGTCACAGTTCCAGATGTCAAATATGGTAAGATACTTCTCCGTTTACCTCCTGGCATTAGCTGTAGTGCTGTATTTATTGGCTTATTCACCTCACTCAGGAATTGTTCTTCTCTTCCTTCCCATCTCCTCCCGTTTTGGAACACAGAATTGAGAAAAGTAGGTTTACGTAGTTTCTCCCATACTCTCAGTTCACCACCTCCTCCTCTGAGTGTACCATTTCATGCTTTAGGGTAAGCTGGCTCGTAGGAAGTGTTTGGGGTGTTCCACTGGGCCTTGTGGGAAACAGCTTTGGGGCTGCCAGGTGGAGTTCTGTGACTGGAGGGAGGCAGATGTGGGGAGGAGCTCAGGCCATCTCAGCTCTGAAGGTTGCTTGGCAGGACACCATGTCAACTCTGGAGCAGCCCACTTTGTCATCTCATCTTCTGCATATGTGTCTGTGATTACTTTGTGAGATTCCTTCATCAATGAGTTTTCTAAATTCATTAATTTATATTTGAAAACCTAACACATGTGTCGGACACTGTTCTCAATGCTGGCAGTACAGTGGTGAGTAAGACAAAATCCAGTCCTCATGGCTGCTACGTTCTGGTGGGAGAGAGATGCTTAGCAGGTAGAAAGGTTTTTACAATTTCAGGTACAGGTCAATGTTGTGTAGGAAAATAAATCATGGGAAGGGGTTACAGTTACTGGGAAAAAATGATCTTTCAGATAGGATCTTTCAGATAGGAATTACCTCTTTGAGGAAGTGACATTTTAATAGAGACCTGAATTAAATGAGGAGCGAGCCATGCAAAAAGGTGGCTGGGGTGTAGGGAACGGGTTTGAGGAGCAGCACACGGCCAGTGTGGCTGGAATGGGTAAACCAGGGCAGATGATAATGAGCAGGTGTTTTGTCTCTGTACTGGCGAAATAGCAGTAAGAAAAATAGACAAAAAGCCTTTGTTCTCGTGACATATTCGGGGTGGGTAGATAAGTACAGATATGGAGTAAGTCACATGATGGTGAGTGTATGAAGCAAAAGGAGGGGGTTATTGGGTAGGGAGTGTTAGGGAAGCACCATTGATATTGTAGGTGGAGTGACCAGGGAATGTGACAAGTCACATCCTGAAGGAGGGTAGGGAGGGAGTCAGGTCCATACCTGGCAAAAGAGTGTTTAGGGTAGGAGAAGGCAAGAGTGTGCTTGATGGTTGTGAAACAGCACCATCAAGCAAGGAGGCCAGGGCAGCTGGACCAGTGTGAACGAAGGGGAAAGGAGCTGGAAGAGAGGCCTGGGGGTAGCAGGGGCCATGTAGGGCCCATAGGGCCTGGTACAACCTTTGCTGTGCTGGGCAAGATGGAGAATCGTTGGTGAGTTTTGAGAACAGAAATGACATAACCTGAAGTTCACTTAACAGGATTTCTCTGGGAATAGACTAGAATGAGGCAAAGGAGAGAAAAGGAAGAGACTTAGGAGGGTGTCACAAGAATCTAGGTGAGAATTGGTGATGCTTAGAATAGGACAGCAGCGGTAGGGGACAGGAGGTGGGGGCAGATCACAGGGAGATTCTGAAGGCAGAGCTGGGGAGGATGTGCTGAGGTCTCTGATAGAGAAATTGTGAGAGACACATTTGGTTGGCCCTCTAGACATGTGGCCTGAGAGACCGGGAGGATGGAGGCTCCTGCGAGATGGTGAAGGCTGTGGAAGGAGCAGGGTGGGGTAGGTGAGGAGCTGGGATTTGGGCTGAGACGTGCTAGATGTTCAGGTGGAGGTGTCATGGAAGCATCTGGCTGTGTGAGCCTGGAGACCAGGGCCAGGGAGCAGCTGGCGGGGGCATCAGCCGGTGACTGGTGTTGGAAGGCAGGAACCTGACCAAGCTCTTCTGGGAGTGCACAGAGGGAGGGTGGCTCCGGTGTTTAAAGGTGGGCAATAAGAGCAGAGGGGCCTCCAGGGCAGTGGGAAGAAAGCCAGTGAACACAGAGGCCTAGACACCCAGTAGGAAAGGGTCCTGAGGGGATGGAGTGGAGGAGTGCACCAGATGCCCATGGCGAGTCATGGAGAACCTCCCACTGGGGCTGTTGTCAGTGACCTTGACAAGAGCAGCTTTGGTGGAAGCAAGCGTCTGCTTGGAATGGGCTCAAGAAAGAATGGGAAGAAACGAACCAAGAACCGGTGGTGGCAGACAACACTCCACAGGTGTTCTGCTGTAGGGAAGCAGAGGAAATGGGGCAGTAAGTGAAGGGGTGGCCCAGGGGAGTGAGTGTTGCCGATGGGAGATCCCCAGTGCTTTGGCTGTGTGAGGGGGAAAGGTGTGGTGGAGGGGAAGAGGCAGGCCACAGATGAGGATACTAAAGCGCAGAGACACTCGGCAGCTTATCCAGCCAGGCACACCCACACACACACTTGCACACACCCACCCACCCACCCACACGTACAGACGCACAGATACACACACCCATCCAGACACACACATACCCAGACACCCAGAATTCACCCACAGGCACACACAGACGCGGGATTTGAATTCTGGCAGTCCCTTGCATCAGCTGCTCTTCTGTACTGCTGTTGTAATGATGCTCTTTTGGAGAACGTTACTCTTTCGGGTGCAGTCCAGGTAGGCCTTCTTATGACACGTTGGGTCTTACAGGTTATGCATTCTTCACACCCAGAGACTCCCCGTAGTCAGCAAGAAAGGATGTGACCACCAACTCCCTATCCTGGGCAGGAGTGGTCAGTGCATGGCCAAACATTTCTGCCTGTTCACTAATTCTTAAGGCTGCATGTTTCAAATGGCTTTATCACTATGCATTGTGATTTATTATGCAATGATCTCTTATTAGCATGGTGTTTACAGTCCTTTTTTTTTTTCTAAATGGCAGTTATAGATTTTTGTTTGACTAGAACTTTGGTCTGTGATGAAGATACAAATTATCAGAGTCTGCGATTGAGTTGGGCCTCTAAAACCAGCTGTAATCAGAGAAAAGGTAAGACATTTGTGTTAAAGCACAATAATGAGTGATTGGTGACACAGTGGCACATTCAGGTGCCTTTTTTTTTTTTTCTCTGAGACGGAGTCTTGCTCTGTTGCCCAGGCTGGAGTGCAGTGGCGCGATCTCGGCTCACTGCAAGCTCCACCTCCCGGGTTCTTGCCATTCTGCTGCCTCAGCCTCCTGAGTTGCTGGGACTACAGGCGCCTGCCACCACTCTCAGCTAATTTTTTGTATTTTTAGTAGAGACGGGGTTTCACCATGTTAGCCAGATGGTCTTGATCTTCTGACTCCATGATCTGCCCGCCTCGGCCTCCCGAAGTGCTGGGATTACAGGCGTGAGCCACCGTGCCCAGCCATTCAGGTGCTTTTCTAAAAAATTCATTTTTTGCACTTTTTACTTAGATATTTCCTTTCTTGGAACCAGTTTTAAGTTTTTAGCAATGGCTTCTCATATTGTCAGAGTGTCCATTTAAATCCATGCTTCTCCTCTCTTCTAATGTATGAAGTCTTTGTACATAATGGATAAACCCCATCATCCTGACACTATGTTTTTTTCTTAAAGTTAAATTAAAAAATTACTGGTGAAGAACTATGGAAACCAAGTGGATCACTTCAGTAATTTTGATGATTTGATTTCTGTTTAACTTTGATCTTCCTAGGCTTAGTTTTCCTAAAGTGGTTCCGCAGAGAGTTCCGGATTTGCTGCATCAGCCACATGTATCACTGGGCAGAGATGAGGGTGTGTGGGGTCACTTTTGGGGTCTTGGGATGCTTCAGCCACAGTGGAGGTATATTCATGACATACCTGGGACAGGTTAAGATCACCTGTGGCAAGAACTGATTTTACAAGACAGTATTCTCAGTGCAGACTGAGAAGTGGCTTATTTTTTTGTTTGTTTTTTAGAGAACCTTTTGGGAAGGGTAGATAAAAGACCATTTCAAGAATACTAAAATACTAAATACACCCCCCAAAATAATAAAGGCAACATTGAATGTTTACCATATGCCAGACATTCTTCTAAGTATTTATTAACTCATTTAATCTTCTTAACAACCCTGTGAGGTAACGTACATGGTGTGTTAATTAAGATTTCCCATTTCTTAGTGAAGCAGCTGAGAGGCACAGAAATAGTAACTTGCTCAAGGTTATAGTAGGAAGTGGTGGGAATGAGGTTTCCCACCTGAACCCAGGAATCTGGCTTTGGTCTGCATTCTTAACCTTTTTGTTATATCACCTCTCCTGAAATGACTTGCCTAGAGAGGGGTTAAGAGAATGACTAAGCAGCTAAAATAGGGTCACAGAGGCCAGGCGTGGTGACTTACACCTGTAATCCCAGCACTTTGGGAGGCCGAGGCAGGTAGATGCCTGAGCTTAGGAGTTCGAGACCAGCCTGGACAACATGGCAAAACTCTGTCTCTACCAAAAACACAAAAAATTAGCTGGGCGTGGTGGTTCATACCTGTGGTCCCAGCTACTCAGGAGGGTGAAGGGGGAGGATCACTTGAGCCTGGGAGGTGGAGGTTGAAGTGAGCGGAGATCACACACACTGTACTCCAGCCTAGGTGACAGAGTGAGAGCCCCGTCTCAAAAAAAAAAAAGTCACAGAGGTTCTCATCACTTTGGAAAAAACTTAAGTATTGTTATGAAGTTAAGAGAAAAAAGGATATTAAACTGTAATCACCTCACTATATTTAACCACCTTCCCCCTCAAACTTCCTAAAAAACTATGCTTAAAAAATGACTAGAAATAGCTGGGTGCGGTGGCTTGTGCCTGTAATCCCAGCACTTCGGGAGGCTGAGGCCGGTGGATCATTTGAGGTCAGGAGTTTGAGACCAGCCTGGCCAACATGGTGAAACCCTGCCTCTACTAAAAAATACAAAAATTTGCTGAGTGTGGTGGCACGCACCTGTAATCTCAACTACTTGGGAGGCTGAGGTACAAGAATTGCTTGAACCTGGGAGGTGGAGGTTGCAGTGAGCCTAGATCACGCCACTGCACTCCAGCCTGGGCAACAGAGCAAGACTCTGTCTCAAAAAAAACAAAAAACAAACCTCAATAAAAAATGACTAGAAATAAATATACAAAAATGTTAAAAGTGATTATCTTTGGATCAGTCTTGGGATTATAGGAGTTTTGTCTACCTTTTTGTATATTCAAAATTTCTATAATTAGATATTTATTATAAAATTTCTTCCTCTATAAGATATTACAAAAATAGTACGTAGAATCCTTTGAATCCTTCTCTTATCTTCCCCTGGAGTAGGATATCTTTATAAGTACAGTCAACCAGGAAATTGACATAGTGTAACACTGTTAGACTATACACCTTGTTTCACAGTTTTACCTGTACTGTGTGTATGGTTCTGTGCAGTTTGATCCCATGTGTAAGTTTGTGTAACCACTACTATGATCAGAACACAGAACTGTCCTGTCCCACTGCTATGCAGGGGTGGCCCTGTGCTGCCCTCTTGCAGCCATACCTGCCCCTAACACTCTGCCTGTCAACTGGTGACCCGTCTTCATCTCTGCAGCTTTGTAATTTCAGGGATGTTAGATAAATGGAATCATACAGTATGTGACCTTTTGAAATTAGCTTTTTCCACTTACCATAGTGTTCTTAGGAGCCATCTAAGCCAATATAAGCTGCATGTATCAGTGGCTCATTCCTTTTTATTACTAAGTAGTATTTCACTGAACATTTACCTGTTTAAGGACATTTGAGGTTTTTCCAGTTCTTGCCATGTGAATAAAACAGCTGTGAATATTCATGTACAGGTTTTTGTGTGGCCATAAGTTTTCATTTCTCTGGTATAAAAACCCAAGAATATAGTTGCTGGGTGATGTGGTAAATCTATGTTTAGTTTCTTTTGTTTTGAGGCAGAGTCTCACTCTGTCACTGGGCTGGAGTGCAACGGCGTGATCTCAGCTCACTGCAACCTTCACCTTCTGGGTTTAAGCAATTCTCCTGCCTCAGCCTCCCAAGTAGCTGGGACTACAGGCGTGCCCCACCACGCCCAGCTAATTTTTGTATTTTTAGTAGAGATGGGGTTTCACCATGTTGGCCAGGATGGTCTCCATCTCTTGACCTCGTGATCTGCCTGCCTCGGCCTCCCAAAGTGCTGGGATTACAGGCATGAGCCACTGTGCCTGGCCTATGTTTAGTTTTATAAGGAACTACTGTAAACTCTTTCCATGGTGGCTGTGTCATTTTACATTCCATGAGCAATGTGTGAGATCTATTTTTTCCGTATCTTTGCCAGCACCACTGTTAAAAGAAAAATTTTGGCCAGACACAGTGGCTCATGCCTGTAATCCCAGCACTTTGGGAGGGTGAGGTGGGCAGATTGCTTGAGCCCAGGAGTTTGAGATCAGCTTGGGCAACATGGCAAAACCCTATCTCTGTAAAAAATACAAAAATTAGCCAACCATGATGGCATGTGCCTGTACTCCCAGCTACTCAGTAGGGTGAGGTGGGAGGATAGATTGAGCCTGGGAGGTCGATGCAGTTGAACCATGATTGCGCCACTGCACTCCAGCCTGGGTGACAGAGTGAGATGCTGTTTTGAAAAAAAAAAAAAAAAAAAATTTTTAGACAAATTAAATTTAACAGAGTTTTAAAGAACAATTTGCAAATTGGTCTGCCCCTGAACTGGAAGAGGTTTAGAGAGACTCTGGTGCTGTTGCATGGTCAAGGAAGATTTATGAACAGAAAAAGGAAAGTGACGTGTAGAAAACGGAAGTGAGGTACAGAAATGGCCGAATTGACGACACCTGGGCATTGGTCCTCTTTGAATGTGGTTTGAACAGTTGGTTGCCTTTGATTGGCTGAAACCCGGTGATTGGCATAAGAGTGGGTTATAGTCTTTTTACACATCTAGTTAGGTTATAGTTTACTATATGCAGAGAGACTTTTAGGCTGAACTTAAAATATGTAAGGAGGCATCTTTAGGCTAACCTTTTTTCTTTCTTTCTTTTTTGAGACAGAGTCTTGATCTGTTGCCAGGTTGGAGTGCAGTGGCGTGATCTCGGCTCACTGCAATCTCTGCCTCCCAGGTTCAAGCAATTCTCTGCTTCAGCCTCCCAGGTAGCTGGGACTACAGGCGCGCACCCCTATGCCTGTATAATTTTTGTATTTTTAGTAGAGACAGGGTTTCACCATGTTGGCCAGGATGGTCTCCATCTCTTGACCTCGTGATCTGCCCGCCTCGGCCTCCCAAAGTGCTGGGATTACAGGTGTAGGCTAAACTTAATTTAACAACTTTCCCCTTTGGTCAACCTGTCAAGATTAAGAGGTTGACCAAAACCTTAGGCATTGATGTCACTTTGTCACCATTGTAAATGTGTTTATTTGGTCTCAGATCTCCCTGGGAAGAGATTGAGATTGGCTCAATCTCTTGAGCCAAGAGATTGAGACAGTGAGTTTTGTCAGGTGGGAACAAGAACTTTAAGTTTTTTTTTTATAAGGGTTAGAGTAGCGGGGACCTCTTTGTGTTGGGATTTTTTGTTTTTATTAGTAGGAGAAAAAAACAACTTGGTCTGTTTTAGCATGTATCTTATGCCTTAATAACAAAAGACAAAGGATAGATTTAGATAAAAAATTTTAATAGTACCTTTGTTAATCCATAATCAGTCAGAAACAAAACATTGGTTCACCCCTCTTGACCTACATCATAGGTTAAAGAAAACATTGCCAAGAGGCCTTCACCCTTCTAGATAGATATCTTTTGTTAAGATCCAGATCCCCATAGGTGGGGAAAGAATGCTTTTTGGGTTGCCCCATTTCTTTTAAAGCTGCATTTTAAGACTCCTCCTACCCCTCCCTTCACTCTCTCTCCTTGGACAATTTTATTATGTGTTAGGATAAAAGAGTTGCTACTTCATAGGTGATAGAGTCGCAAGAGAGTAACAGTTTATGTCATGGTCTCCGTGGGCCAGCCTTGGTTCTGAACCTTCTGCTTGTTCCTCACTCGGTCACGTAATGCGGTGTGGCTGACAGCTGGGAGGGTGCTTTGCAGTGGGGCAAGGAGCTGTGGGAAGCACAGGGTGCTGAGACAGCTCCTCGATGGCATCGTAGGGCCTGTCGCCAATCTCGTGACTTTCTGTTATGTACTGTGCATTTTCAAGAAGGGTGTACTTGGTTTCTGTTGCATATTGGGCCAAGGTTGTTTTCTTCAGAAGTATGCATTGGATTTTGTAATATTGGTCACTGAATAGAAGTCAGCATTTAGTCTTGTTCTATTTATTCTAATTTTTTAGGATAGTCATTCTTATTTAGAATAATGTTTAAAATAATAACTTATTAAGAATACACTAATGTATTCTAAAGTTTTTACTGACATAGTCTGGTGGAAGATACTTAAGGCTTTGCTTAATTAATATTTAATGACTGTTTAAAAAGATATCTTCATGCTGATGTTAAAGTAATTAATGCCAAATGCTGTTTGCACATCTCTCCTTTGAAGGCCGTGCTGGACGAGTGTCTAGAGGGTACTGTTACCGGCTGGTACACAAAGATTTCTGGGACAACTCCATCCCTGATCATGTTGTTCCTGAGATGTTGGTAATTCACTTTGGTCATTGTCAAAGTTTATTTATTTATTTATTTATTTATGAATGAGACGGAGTCTTGCACTGTTGCCTGGGCTGGAGTGCAGTGGCATGATCTTGGCTCACTGCAATCTGCCTCCCGGGTTCACACGATTCTGCTGCCTCAGCCTCCTAAGTAGCTGGGATTACAGGCACACACCACCATGCCCAGCTAATTTTTTGTATTTTTAGTAGAGACGGGGTTTCACTGTGTTGGCCAGACTGATCTCGAACTCCTGACCTCGTGATCTGTCCTTCTTGGCCTCCCAAAGTGTCAAAGTTAATTTTTTATAGATAGTTTTGCCAAATAGTCTAAGTAATGTAATTTCTAGTGTCATCTAATTTTGATTTCAGAAAAATCCTTGTCTTGCCACATTCTCCCTCACTCACAATCTGGGCTCACTATTGATTACGCATCAGGCTACTGTCTAGGAGGGCATTACCCACATTTTACAGTTTTAATGAGAGGATGTTTTCTGGTATCTATGGGCTCCATAATAGGATTGTCTTTAAATGCTGCTGTTTTCTATGTCCCTTCATAATGAGTAATTGTGGGATCAGCTTTTTTTCCTTCCTCTTTTCTGTGTCTCTCCCCTTCCTTTGTCCTCCTTCTCTTTTTTCTTCTTTCCCTCTCCCTGCTTTCTTGCTCTCCCACTTTTCAGTCCCTTTTTTCCTTCTCTTTTTTCTTCCTTCTCCCCATCTTTTTATTTTTCCATCTCTTTCTCTCCTGTTCTTTCTCCTTCTCTCTCCCTTCTCTTCTCTTCCTCCCTCAATCCTCTCCATTTTTCTTTCTTCTCTGCTCTCCTTCTGTCCTCCTCTTTCCCTCTGAAGCACTGGTTATGTGAATCGGCTAACTGATTTAGTTATGTTATTATTTCTAATCTCAGGCTTGGTTCTTTTCAGCGTTGTCCATTAGGAAGCACGATTTTGAAAGTGAAATTACTCGACATGGGTGAGCCGAGAGCTCTGCTGGCCACTGCCCTTTCCCCACCTGGTCTGAGTGACATTGAGCGCACCATCCTTCTACTAAAGGAGGTAGGACTGCCTGATGGTTAGTACTGTTGGCATCTGTAGAGCTGTGTTCTACTGTGGCTCCCTCAGTCTATGCCTCACTTTCCCGCTAACTCTGTTCCTCCTGCCTCACTTTCCCGCTAATTCTGTTCCTCAGCCTCCTTCTGGCTTTCTTCATCCATTCCTGGAAACCCTGCTCTTCCTACTTGGGATTCTTTGACTGCACACCTGACTCATACTCTGCTCTTTGAACTTGTAACCAAGGCCTTGGTACAAGCTGTATCCTAGTGTGCATACTGTGCTGGGGCTGTGGATGTTCTGTTTCCGACCTTTGAAGTTGAGGATGCCTCTGGTGTTTTACCTTCTTTATTATGATTGGTTGATTGATTAACTGGGTCTTGCTCTGTTGCCTAGGCTGGAGCGCAGTGATGCAGTCATGGCTTACTGCAGCCTCAAACACTGGGCTCAAGTGACCCTCCCACTATGGCCTCCCAAGTAGCTGAGACTGAGGTGTGAGCCACCATACTTGGCTGCCTTTAAATATGATACCTCCTTGGGTTTCTATGAAATACACTGTGTCAATTAAGGAAGTTTTTCCCCATACATAGTTCAGTAAGGTTTTGTTGACAGTGACAGCTGGGAGAGCCTTCACTTACTACTATGCATGCCGTATTTGTTCAAGAGTGAGATGAGTAGAATTCTGTGAAAGTCCTTAGTGTTACCTCCCAGGATCATATTTTAAAAAAAAAAGTAAAATGTGTTCTAAGTTTCTAGGGAAAATTAGAAAAGTTTTTTTTTGGTAGCATATCAACCTTTTGTAAATTGACTTAGAACGTTATTCACCAAAATTCGGTCTTTGTTTCCTGTTTTGGACTCTCCACCTTAAGAGGAAGAAGTATGAGTAAGTCAGTGCTTGATAATAACACTAATTTTATTTTATAAAGGTTGGAGCACTTGCAGTGAGTGGGCAGAGAAAAGATGAAAACCCCCATGATGGTGAATTGACCTTCTTAGGAAGAGTTTTAGCCCAACTTCCTGTAAATCAGCAACTTGGTAAACTCATAGTCCTTGGACATGTATTTGGATGTCTAGATGAATGTCTTATTATAGGTAAGTGTGAGAACAAATAAATGCTAATGGGAAGTTTATATAAACACCACTCTCACAATCTTACATTCTTCTTGTTTATTTTTTATGGTTAGCGGCAGCTCTTTCTTTGAAGAATTTTTTTGCAATGCCTTTCCGGCAGCATCTCGATGGATATAGGTACTGAACATTCATATTTTAAAGTGTCACTGTATTTTAATGGTATTGAATGACACTGTTATCTGTTTATAGGAACAAAGTGAATTTCTCTGGCAGTAGCAAGAGTGACTGTATTGCACTTGTTGAGGCATTTAAAGTAAGTTTTCTGTTGCGTAAACCATGAAAGCAGCTACCACGATTGTTAGTACATTTTCATACCACAAACGTATGAGGTAGAGAGAGACAATGTTTTTCTTGTGAAAGTATTATCAGGGTTATTGGTGTCCAATGTTAAATTAACTGTGCTGGAAGAAGTGAGTGAGATGGAAGTCCAATTTTATGAAATTGATTGAAAAAATTAAATTTGTAAATTTTTATGTTGTAAATTTTCAGGTTTGTTGAAATTGTACTTAAAAGAAATTCAGTGAGCCAACACATAATTTTGAAACTTTGGATCCTTTATTTTCAGACATGGAAGGCTTGCAGACAGAGAGGGGAGCTGCGGTACCCGAAGGTTGGTGAGCCCTTTCCTGCTGCTGTCTAGATGGCTGGGAGTGATGAGAGAAGGACTCTGTCTTGGCACAGTCATAGCATGTGAATCATGATGGTGCTGCCTGCGGCTGGAGTCGAGGTCACTGTCAGGGCTCGCACGGCTGTCCCAAGAGTGGCAGGCCATAATCTCTGCAGACTGGTCCTTTTGCTTCCATCACTTCCCAGAAGGCTGCTTGCTCTCAGGCCTGTGCTGGAGCTGTGCTGCTTGTTTCACGGCTCTGCATTGTACTGATCTTGCCATGGTGTCTGCAGCCTCTTTGGCTGTATTTCATAGCTGTGGGTACTGGGTTGGACGTGTCAGTTCAAAATTGAGGGCCATGTGGCTGCTGTTTCTGTTTTCAGCTCTTTTAGATAACGGGCTTAGAAGAAATGTAATCTGTTACCCTCCATTTTATTGTTTTTTTTGGTCAGGCTTTGCTGTTCTTCTAAACGTATTTGGTTCAACAGACTGTTTACAGGTCTGCTGTTTCTGTGTGGAGATTTGCTGTGCTTAGATATATCTCTACCAATACATATATGAGTTAGCTGTTTAAAGTCTTTTTTTTTTTTTTGAGAGTCTCGGTCTGTCGCCCAAGCTGGAGTGCAGTGGCGTGATCTTGGCTCACTGCAAGCTCTGCCTCCTGGGTTAACACCATTCTCCCGCCTCAGCCTCCGGAGCAGCTGGGACCACAGGTGCCCGCCACCACACCCAGCTACTTTTTTTGTATTTTTTAGTAGAGACGGGGTTTCACTGTGTTAGCTAGGATGGTCTCGATCTCCTGACCTTGTGATCTGCCCGCCTCGGCCTCCCAAAGTGCTGGGATTACAGGTGTGAGCTACCGTGCCTGGCTTAAAGTCTTTTAAAGGCTCAGCTATATTGTTTTTCTTGTTGGTGTATAATTTGTCAGACATCTTTTTTCAAGATAATCAAGTTATGTCTACCTTTAATTTTTGAGACAGGTGAACTCAGAAGAGTTTCTGTATTGTGTTTATGTTTGAGTATTATGCTCTCTGGCTTCAATGTAAAATTGGATGTACCTGGAGAGGGAGTGCCACGGTCAACTTGAGTAGCTCAGTAATTTACATTCATCATTAAATTTTTGGATGAAATATGTATTAAAGTAGCTAAATTCAGCTCTGATTTATTACCTTAATATTGAGTATTCTGCTTTTATATATTTAAAGGATGAACTTAATTGGGGACGGTTAAATTACATTCAAATCAAGAGAATTAGAGAGGTAAGTTAAGTTTTTTGACCAAATGGATGCAAATAAAGTTGACTTACGAAATACTTATTAAGTAACAACAATATTTATTAAGTACGTGGGTAGTAATGAGTATTCCAAGAAGTGTATTTCCTGCCTGTTTCCAGCTTTAGTAGGAGTGTCTCTTGTGTTTTCACCTTTCAGTAGAACTACTTGGGTTTCTAATAAATACTCCTTTTCAAGTTAAGGAGTATATTTTCCCTGTATATAGTTTAATGAGGGATGGTTGTGTAATCTTGTTGTATGTCTTTTCAGTATATGTCAGGATAAACAGATTGGGTGTGGTGGCTCACACCTGTAGTCCCAGCTTCTGGGGAAGCTGAGGTGAGAGGTTTGCATGAGCCCGAGAGGCAGAGCCTTCAGTGAGCTGT
Source organism: Pongo pygmaeus (assembly GCF_028885625.2). Lineage (NCBI taxonomy): Eukaryota > Metazoa > Chordata > Mammalia > Primates > Hominidae > Pongo > Pongo pygmaeus. Next base: position 103,116,003 of record NC_072388.2, read on the forward strand.
GATCGCACCAATATATTCTAGCCTGGGTGACAGAGTGAGAGCCTGTCTTGAAAAAGAAAAAGATAAACATATGGTGTTTTAATTTTTAACCTACTAATACAATCTTGCATTGCTTAATGACAGGAATACATTCTGAGAAATGAGTAATTACATGGTTTTATCCTTGTGCAAACAGCATAGAACATACTTACACAGACCTAGATGGTATGGCCCACTACACGCCTGGGCTGTATAGTGTAGCCTATGGCTTCTAGGCTGCAAACCTGTACAACATGTGACTGTATTAAACACTGTAGGCAATTACAACAAAATGGTAAGTATTTCTGTACCTAAACATAACTAAACATAGAAAAGGTGCAGTAAAAATATGGTTATAAAACAGGGTTTCCCAACACCTGGGCTATATCCTCCTTTTGAGAATATAACTAATGCCACATCTCAGGTGGAACAGTTTCATCCTGAAACCATCCCCACCTACTCCAGCCCATGGGAAAATTGTCTTTCATGAAACTGGACCCTGGTGCTAAAAAGGTTAGGGATCACTGGTATAAAAGATAAAAATGGTATACCAATACTGCGAATGGAGCTTGCAGGACTGGACGTGGCTCTGGGTGAGTCAGTGAGTGAGTGATGAGGGAATGTGAAGACCCAGGACACCACTGCACATGACTGTAGACTATAAACACTGCAGACTTAGGCTACACTAAGTTCATAAAAATTTTTAAAAAATTAATTATAGCTTAATATAACTTTTTTTTTCCAACTTGAAAAAGCAATTTTAATAATTATATTCATATTTTTTACACTTCCAGCAAAATGTCATCACCACCAACATCATCTTTTCATTGGAAGATATTTTCTATATATACATATTAATATCTAAATTTCTTAATCATGAGAATTAAAGGTGCAACTAAATTATTCACATAACCTACCACTGAGCAATCTTGTAAGCATAATAGATATAACTTTTTTAACTTGATAAACTTTTTAATTAAAAAAATTTTTTTTGGCTCTTATATTAACACTTAGCTTAAAACATAAACACATTGTACAGCTATGCAAAAATATTTTCTTTATATCCTTATTCTATAAGTTTTTATCTATTTCCTTATTTATTTGGTTTTTGAGATAGGATCTCACTCTGTTGCCCAGGCTGGAGTGCAATGGCATGATCACAGCTCATAGAAGCCTTGACTTCCTGGGCTCAAGTAATTCTCCTGCCTCAGCCTCTGCAGTAGCTGGAACTACAGGCATATGTCACCACTCCTAATTTGTTTTTTCTTTCTTTCTTTTTTTTTTTTTTTGAGATGGAGTCTTGCCCTGTCACCCAGGGTGGAGTACAATGGCATAGTCTTGGCTCACTGTAACCTCCGCCTCCCGGGTTCAAACAATTCTCCTGCCTCAGCCTCCTGAGTAGCTGGGATTACAGGTGCACGTCACCACGCTCGGCTACTTTTTTGTGTTTTTAGTAGAGACGAGGTTTCACCATGTTGGCCAGGCTGGTCTTGAACTCCTGACCTTGTGATCCACCTGCCTTGGCCTCCTAAAGTGTTGGGATTACAGGTGTGAGCCACCGTGCCTGGCCTAGTTTTTTTTATTCTTTTATTTTTTTGTAGAGACAGGGTCTCACTTTGTAGCCCAGGCTGGTTTTATCTATTTAAAAAAATAATTTTTATTTGTTAAACTTTTTTGTTAAAAACTAAGATACATATACACATTAGCCTAGGTGTACGCAGAGTCAGGATCATCAATATCACTGTCTTCCACCTCCACATCTTGTCCACTGGAAGGTCATCAGGGGCAGTAACACATGGAGCTGTCATCTCTTACAGTATAACAGTGCCTTCTCCTGGATATCTCCTGAAGGACCTGCCTGAGACTGTTTTACAATTAACTTTTTTTGTTTGTTTCCTTTTTTCTTTTTTTTTTGCTGCTTCTTTCAAGACATGTGAAGTTAATTAAAAAAAAAAATAAATAGTATATACTCTGAAATAATGATGGCATAGTAGGATAAATCCATAAGCCAGTAACATAGTTATTTATTATCAAGTATTATCAAGTACGGTTGTACCAAGTACAATCGTCCCTTGGTATACACAGGAGGGTTGGTTTCAGGACCCCCGTATACCAAAATTTGTGAATACTCATGTCTTACAGTTGGCCCTGTGGAACCCATGTGAATAGTCGGCCTTCCATATACTCGGGCTTGCATCCCTTGAATACTGTATTTTTGATCCACATTTGGTTGAGAAAAACCTGCATATAAGTGGGCCCTCGCTGTTCAACCCCATGTTTTTCAGGGGTGAACTGAAATGTACTGTATGTGTTGTATGTGTTAGACTTTCATATGATTGGCAGCACTGTAGGTTTGTTTACACCAGCATCACCCCAGACACGTGAGTAAACGTGTTGCACTACAACAGCTATGATGTGACCAGGCAACAGGACTTTTCTAGCTCTGTTACAGTCTTATGGGTCTACAGTTCTATACGTGTCCATGGTTAACTGAGACACTGGTGTGTGGTGCATGACTTATACATGAATGCATGATGGATTTCCCACCGTTGACTCAACCACGTGTTCTTAGAATAAACTCTGCTTGTTTGTAATGTTTTCTCCCAAAACATTGCTTGGTTCTGATTGCCAATATTTTCTCTAGAATTTTTGCCTCTATGTTTATAAGTGAAATTGGCCTCTGGTTTACGTGTGTGTGTGCATGTGTGCACACACACATGCGTGCACAATACTATGAGATGTTATTGATACCACCCTGGTAGGATGAACATCTTTCTGTGCCCAGTAACCATTTTAATCAACAGTTTAATGACTAGAAATGTATTTCTTACATATTTGATAGAACACATTCAAAAACACCTTTGGGATTAGTGCCTTTTTGAGGGATCAATTTTTTAAAAAATTTCAATATCCCTGGTAGTTATTAATCCATTCTGGATTCTAATTCTTCTGGAGTCATTTTTGATGAGTTACGTTTTTTCATTCAGGTACCCATTTAATCCAGATCATGAAGTTTATTGATGTATAGTTACACGTAATTTTCTTAATTTCAAATTCTTGTCAAGTGGTAACACCTTTCTTGTTCTTATTATTGTGTATTTGTGTACTCTCATCGTTTCTTGATTATATTTGTATATTCAGGGAGTCCCCAAGACCATCCTCAGGTTCACTGATTGGCTAGAAGGACTCACAGAAGTAGAAAAGCTGTTATGCTTATGCTTATGATTTATTTTAGCCAAAGGATATGGATTAAAATCAGCAAAGGTAAAAAAAAAAAAAAAAGTGCATGGGAGGAGTCCTGGAGAGACCAGGTGCAGGCTACCAGGTGTCCTTTCCCAGTAGAGTCTTATGGACAGTGATTAATTCTCTCAGCAACAGTGTGTGATGACAGGCATGAAGTATTACAACCAGGAAGCTCACCTGAGCCTTGGTGTCCCGGGTTTTTTTGAGCACTGGTTATGTAGGCCTAGAGTACCCATGTGACTGACTTTAGTTACTCAGTCTTCAGTCCCTCCAGAGGAAACTGTTACCCTCATGGCCCAAGGCCCCACCATAAATCACATTCTAGCGTAAACTATTTTGTGTGGCCCAAGGTGCCAGGTAAGCATACATACTCTTATCAGGGAGGATAAGAGTCCCTGGAGGCTTGGCAATGACTTTTCAGGAGCTGGGCCAGGACCAAGCCTTTTGGAATGTGCATGGTCTGGACAGCCAGGCCTGGTGGATTACTCCTTTACCACAGAGTCTGCAAGATGTTTCCTTTGTGTTACTTTATTTTCAGAGAGCTTACTCTTAGTTTCATTTGTCAGTTTTCTTGTGTATGTTTTTTGGGAGGGAAGGAGTAGGTGGGGGATTCTAAATCATTGCTTTTTGTTTTTTTTCCGTTAATTTAGTTCTCCTGTGACTTTTAGTTTACTTCAGTCTTTCTGAAATTAGTATATATTATTAATAATAATATTTTCAGTCTTTCTAATTAAAAGCATTTAAAGCTATGAATTTTATTATGAGCAGCTTTAGCCACCACATCCCGTTGATTTTTGACATTCTTGTCTATAATTTCTTTTAGTGTTGGTTTCCTCTCTGACTAAAGAGTTTATTTTTATTTTTTAGAGACAGGGTCTTTGTCTCCCAGACTGGAGTGCAGTGGCATGACCATAGCTCACTGCAGCCTCAAATTCCTGGGCTCAAGCAATCCTCCTGCCTCAGCCTCCCAAAGCTCTGAGAGGTGTGAACCACCGTGCCCAGCCCTGAAATGTTTTTAAATATATTTTTTGTTGTTCATTTCTGATTTTATTGCATTTTAATATAGAGAGTGGCACAGTCTTGGTTTTTAATTAGTTCAGTTACATGTGATCACAGTCACATGAAAGAGTTCCATCCCTCAGGGGTACAGAGGCGAGCACCTGAGTGTGCTCTCCCTTGCTTCCCATGTCCCAGGCTTTTCCTTCCTCCACAGAGATAGTGGCTGCTGAGTTTTTCTGTCATTTCAATTCTTTTTAGTTGTTATTTCCCCCAGTTATGTTCACACTTGTGACTGTATTCTTTTTGTAATTGAGATAATTTTGTGGTGACTTAATTTATGATCAGTTCATAGGTATTTGGAGTTGTGTATTTTCACGTGTAAATTAAAGTTTGACATTTTGTGTGAAACAGTTTTTATTTAAAACTGGATATTGATTTTATTTTCCTGTTTGGTGGGACTATTTGGCCATAGGTCACTTACTCTGTTTTTAATCACAAAAGTAGTACATGTTCATGGCAGAGGCTGGGACGTGTTTCAAGGACCTAAAGCAAGGCTGTGGTCATGGCTCTCTGCTATTCTGACCTCTGGGTGGGCACAGTTACACGTTTGCATTGGTTCCTATCTCAGGGGTGTGTGTTTATAAACAGATCATGGAGCATATATGATTTTGTATTCTGGTATTTTCTCTTAGGTGTTATATTGTTCATCTTTAACATTACTTATTAATTAATTTCTAAGAAGATGATTCTTGCCGGGCATGGTGGCACACACCTGTATTGCCAGTTGTTTGGGAGGCTGACGCAGGAGGATCACTTGAGCATAGGAGTTCTGGGCTGTAGTGCACCATGCCGACTGGGTGTTGCATTAAACTGAACACTGATATGGTAACCTCTTGGGAGCCAGGGACCACTGTATTGCCTAAGGAGGGATGAACCAGCCCAAGTTGGAAAGGGAGCAGGTCAAAATTCCTGTGTTGATCAGTGTGGGATTGTGCCTGTGAATAGCCACTGCACTGTCTAGCCTGGGCAATATAGCAAGATCTTGTCTCTAAAAATAAATTTTAGGCCAGGCATGGCGGCTCACACCTGTCATACCAGCACCTTAGCACCTTGGGGGGCTGAGGCAGGCAGATCACGAGGTCAGGAGATGGAGACCATCCTGGCTAACACGGTGAAACCCTGTCTCTACTAAAAATACAAAAAATTAGCCGGGCGTGGTGGTGGGCACCTGTAGTCCCAGCTACTCGGGAAGCTGAAGCAGGAGAATGGTGTGAACCTGGGAGGCAGAACTTGCAGTGAACCAAGCTGAGATTGCGCCACTGCACTCCAGCCTGGACGACAGAGCGAGACTGTCTCAAAAAAAAAAAAGATAATAATAATAAAAATTTTAAAAATATTATTTCGTTTCTTTTTTGGAGACAGAATCTTACTCTGCCACCCAGGCTGGAGTACAGTGACACAATCTTGGCTCACTGCAACCTCTGCTCTCCAGTCTCAGGTGATTCTCCCATCTCAGCCTCCTGAGTAGCTGGGACTACAGGCGTGTGCCACCACGCCCAGCTAACTTTGTATTTTTTTTGTAGAGACTGGGTTTCGCCATGTTGCCTGGACTGGTTTCAAACTCCTGAGTTCAAGTGATCTCCCAGCCTTGACCTCCCAAAGTGCTGGGATTAGAGGCGTGAGTCACTGCGCACAGCCAAAAGATGATTCTTAATTAGCTGCAGTGTTTCATTCTGTAGATGTGTTTATACTTTACCCATTGTGCACTTATTTTCTAGTGTTTTCACTGCTCTGATAACATATGTACATTTGAGACATCAGATTTCAATGTATTTTTCTTAGGTGGCTGAATTATATGAAGAATTGAAGACTAGAATCTCACAGTTCAACATGCATGTTGATTCTCGGCGACCTGTCATGGACCAAGAGTATATATATAAGCAGCGATTCATCCTACAGGTGTGCTGAAGTTTCCTGGATATTTTTTTTTTTTCCTGATTCTTTGTGCTTACAAGGTCTTGTGGTCGAGAAACTGCTTATTCCTGCTCTCTGATACAAACCAAACCTCAAAGGAGATTTTAGGTCCATAGTGTTCATACTGTGTTTGGGAACCAGGAAACATTCTTCTTTCATAGTTTGCATTATTTGTTGAGTTGATGATTCACCTAGAGAGTATTTATTGTTTATTTATTAATATTTAATGGATTCAGACCCATTTCTAATTTCCAGGGGAGTGTTTCTGTAGAGTACCCGCGTTATCACTGCTTCAGGAGAGATCCTTTTGTTTTAGCTTTTAAGAAAGTGAAGTGCCTTTTATATCGTTCAGTGTATGTAGCTATTCCCCTACACTGAAAATATTAACTTTGGAGGCCATGGATTCAGATTACTAGTAGTTAGATGGAATGTAGCGAGCGAGAAATGTGTCCTGGCCAGTGGAGACTGCCTCTGCTGTAGGGTTTCCTGGAAGGGTTGGCTGATGCATACAGAATCGGGTTTGAGGTAGATGCCTGTAAACTGGGTGTGCTGGAAATGTGCGAGTGTTTTCCTGGATGTAAAATTTCTCTAAGGCTGGGGGAGTCTTTGGTGGGTGTTTTCAAACTGGTATATTTTTATTGAAGAAGGGACTCTTTGCAGAGTGCATTTTAGAGGTGAATAGTGGACGCCAGCCTGCTGCCCTAAGTCTGAATGCTCCAATTGGAGTTTTATCTGAACATCTGAGAGTACCTTGCACATAGATGTGTGTGGGGAGAAGTGGAGAAAGTTGGCCAACCCTGGGGCTTTGTGTGTAGGATGGTTTGTGTCCTTGTTCAACTTGCCACTGTTTCCCAAGCCTCATTCTGAGAAGTACTCAAGCTCTTTTGAAGAAAGATGTTTCTGTTAGGTGAAAAAAGTGTTTCTTTTTTAGTGTTTCTGTTAGATGAAATTACCAGAATTGTGACTTTCTGCTTGGTTGGTGAAAGGTCTAGTTTTCCATACAAATGATAACCATCTTTTACATTTATAGATGTCATATCATGCTGGGTTGAGATTAGTATATTGGTGAGAATAACTGATAAAACAATGCTGTTACTTCATAAAAATAAATTTCTTTTTCAGGTTGTATTGGCAGGTGCTTTCTATCCAAATTACTTTACTTTTGGACAGCCCGATGAGGAGATGGCGGTGAGGGAGCTGGCTGGCAAGGACCCCAAGACAACTGTCGTGGTAGGTGCTGGGGGCAGGCAGCCCTCTCTGGGGTGTGGTGAGACAGAAAATTTTTGTTCTTTAATTGTTTCTATTTTTGTGAGTCCTAAGTGAATATTCCCCTGGAGTGAATATTAGGCTTGTTTGGCCTTTTCAGGTATATCTACTTGTTCCTCAGTCTTTTGCCTCCCTTCACAGACCTGGCCTTATAAGGAAGCCTTGAGAGTTTATATGTTCAAGGTCAATGCTGATTTGATCATGTGCTATTTTGAAGGATTTAAGGCACTTACAAGTTTAAGAACATTTTCTTAATTCACAACTTCATTTCATACAAAATAAAATGTTATTGGTTGGCAGCTGAGTGCTGTGGCTTAAGCCAGTGATCCCCTGACCTGGATGCCCAACAGAACCACCTAGAGAGTGCTTATTTTATTTATATTCGTTGAAATTCAGATCTGAGGGCCCTGTGAGATCTGAGCTAGGAAGTATGCCCTAGAAATCAGCATTCAAGTAGTGTGTACTTTGGGCATATCTAATGATCAGCCACAGGCCCTGACCATTGAATCAGGTTTGCAACCCAGTTGTTTAAAGCCCAGCAGCAGGGAGACTCACACTGGAAGAAAGCATCTGAGACTGGACTGTTTTGGATCACTTGGTTCCAGTATGTGCCTTTATCTGATAAGGTGGGGTGAGAAGCACTTGAAGTTCCTTTGTGGCATATCATAAGGGCTCAGTCGTTGCCAGATTTTATCCTGGTTATTGTTACACCACCACTGTTAATCCTGAAGAAATAAATAGCTCATAAGGAAAGGGCACAGATGACTTGAGATTACAACTGGAGGTCTTTGATGAGCACCAAAAGGAGCTGGTGCTCTGGAGATGAGAGAGGCAGCTGAGATACACTTGATACCTGTGGAAGGGACTTTAAAAGGAAGTCATTCGTTTTTTATAGCTACTGAGGATCATTTGATTGGCACCTGTGCTCTTGCTGGCCATCAGGTTTGACTAAGCTCTTTGCTTGGCTTCCTCTCTCACCCCTCTGCCCCTTCGTGGTTTTCTTCCCTCAGCTGTGCGTAACGGGAAGGGTTCTATAGGACTCTTCCTCAGACGTCCAGCAGCTGTGTCTGCATCCCTCGACCACAGAAAGCCTAGTCTGGGGGCCCAAAATTACCTAGTGTGTACATCATAAAAGCTCAATAATAGCTGGCTTTACTTAGCACTTGAGAGGCTGTGTGTTAGGTACTTTTTATTCTTCTCTGAGCCTCACTCCACCCTTTGAGTTGGGGATTTCTCATGTCATTCCTATTTCATGATGTGGCAGTTGGATCTCAGGGCAACTCTGTAACTTGCCTAAGGAGACATGCGGATTCAGGGAGTGAGGAGACAGGATCTAACTGGATCTGAGCCCCAGCCCATGCCTTCACTTACGTGCCTTCTGTCATGGAGCCCCATGCAGAGCTGGGGTGGCACAGGAGTTGTCCTGGTCCAGAAGAAAGTATGGAATGCTTTGCAGAAACCCAGCATGGTACCTTGAGAGTTTATACATTAAAAGTCACTGCCAGTTTGATCATGTGCTATTTGGTCCTTCCACTGTGGTGATGAGGAAATACATACTCCTCATTAGTTAGACATTTTCCTTTAAAGTTTACAGTCCCATTATTCCTTATGTAGAAATATGTTTTGAAAAGAAATATTTAGTAAGCTTGATTATTTTAAGGGAAAACAGAAGTAAACAAATCTTAATTTTGCTGTATTAGACTTACACCATTTTAACAGGGATAGAATTAGCCTTTATTTAACATTTATTATAGAACTTAGTTAGAATTTAAAAGTCATTAAATGCACTGATCTGTAGAGTTTATATATTATGGTTAAAGATAGTAAACTATGTTTTTAGAAACTAAAACAGTGTGCAGCAGCTTTGAGCTTGTGAATGTTGAAACTATTTTGTTAGCTCTAGTAATCTGCTCTGATTTTGTATTATATTTTACAGTTGAAGCACATTCCTCCCTATGGATTTCTTTACTATAAACAACTACAGTCTCTCTTTAGACAGTGTGGTCAAGTCAAATCCATTGTATTTGATGGTGCAAAGTAAGTATATTTTTGTAATCAACTGCAATTATGAGGGAGGCATAAAGATTCAAATGTTTCCAGTTGCTGATTCTTAAAACGGAATGCCCATGGGAATGGGTCCTCCTATGGGCTGCTGCAGTTGGCTTTCAGAATGTAGCTTTGGTTTATCTTATGGTCAGAAGCAATTTATCTTCTCTTTTTGCTAAGTGACCTCCTAAAGGAACTAAGCTGCTGGTTAGTGGTCAAGCGTGGTCACTCCAAGAAGGCTCAGTAACTCAGTGTGATGCCAAGGCAGATTCTCTTAAAGTGATCCTCACTTTCACGCACTTGTCCGAGATGTTCTCAGTGAGTCGTTAGTAAGAGTTATTTTGTGGGCCATGAAGATGCTCCAAAATAGGGTGGATCTGCTTATATTGTCTAAGACAGATATGTTTTGAATATTTTTGGAAGGCAAACATTGTAAAAACTCAATTTGGCTCTACTTACTGCATGTAAGGAACAAATGGTATGTTTTGGAGCATCACTGAGTTTTTATTTCTAACAGGAAATGTTTATGTACCAAAAAGCCTAAAGTAGGATTTTTAATTTTTAAAGTTAGAAATTTTTTCCAGTGTTCTGTGAATGTTGTATAAATTTTTATTTAACTTGACAAAGCTTTGTAAATAAGAACAAACACTTTTTCTTTAATATCCAGTTCACTCAAGTTGAACATTAAGTCCATTTTCAATTTGGGGTAATTCCCTCCAGCATTTTAAGTTCCATTTCTATGATTAATATACTGATTTTCTTTGTAGGCCTGTAAATGCCTCATGAGGCAAATGCACAACTACCTAACAAGCCAAACCTTCCTAAGTGCTTTTAACAACTCTTAGAGAATTAATTAAACTTGTAGTGTCTGAACTTTTCTTAAATATTCTGATGTAAATTCTAGTAAGATTCTTAGTCACATATATAAAGTAGCTTACTTAAAGCTGGAATCACACAGCTAAACTCATTCCTGAATATTGTGTGTCCGCTTACCTGGGTGAGGTTCCAGTTCTGCATGGATGCTCCTTTGACTGATTTGAGTGGTCTGAAGTCCTGGCTCCCAAGATTGCAGCATCTTTGTTCACTCATCTTTACAACTGGATTGGGTTCTGTGTTTGTTTCCTGTTCTTCTTGCCTGGGAATTTTTTTGCTTTATTATTTTTATTTATTTATTTTTGAGACAGAGTCTTGCTCTGTCATCAGGCTGGAGTGCAGTGGCACAATCTCGGCTCACTGCGACCTCTGCCTCCCATTGCCTGGGACCCTTTTTATAGGTGTTTATATCTTTTGCATTCCTCATATTTCCAGCTCTCAAGTCGTAATACAAATGTCATAGCAATTTTTTGGGGGAAGTAACAGTATTCTTTCTGTACCAGTACCAGTTCTTGGGATTCAAGTATTTAAAGGCAAAGGAAGATATAGTGATTCAAAGAATAAGAACTGTATTTCTTTTGGCATAGAGCAGGGGTGACTTCGTGTAGACTTTGTGAGGTGCCAAGGGCGCATGGGCAGATGGGCACAGGTGGTACCTGGGCGTATCGTGTTCTCCCATAAGAAGCTTTCAACTTCGTGGTAGGAGTGGAGAGTCAAATTGGTTTCACAGACATTTGCCTGCTGTGAGAAGTCATGGGAGAGGCCGAGAAGGTCAGAAGAAGACATTCTATCTCAGGCCCAATATTAGAGCAGTAACATTAATTTGAGACTTCCTTGGGTGGACGTTGGAGGGTTGTGACGCCTCGGGCTGGTGCAGTGACCAGGGCAGAGGTGGTGCAGCAGGGTCAGGGTGGTTTTCCAGCAGGAGGCAGTCATTAGCTGATCTTGACGGGGGAAAGCTGAGACTGTGCACACATAGCTGGTAGCCATTTGGGCAGAGCTGCTCCGTGTCAGATGGAGTCTGTTTTGTGGAGGTCAGGTGCTGACTTTGGGACAGTCTTCTGGCAGACCGATGAGTGTGTATATGACTAGGTGGGCACTTGGAGACCTTTGAGTGTTCTGTCCAGAGCTGTGTTTTATGGAACTTACTCAGGGATAAGCGGAAGGTCAAGATAAGAGGAGAAGAAGCCGGCCTGGAGTCTTTGCAGTAGTCCAAAGCAGAGGTGCTGAGATGTGGAGCCAGTATGGTGGTGTTTGACATGAAAAGGAGCCAACAGATGGGAAAGAGGATGTCTTGGATTTGGCTGGTGATTGCATGTGGAGGGCAAAGAAGAGAGAGGAGCCCAAGAGCATCCGGCTTTCCAGCCTGGATGCTGGGGAGGATGCAGCTTCAAGGAGAAGATGCTGAGGTCTGGAGTTTAAAATTACTTCTACGGAGTCTTAGGAGAGACTCTAAAGAAGGGAGATAAAGCAGAAGGGCATGAATCAGGCAGTGGGTGGAAGGAAAATGCATGCATTTATGAGTGAAGAGGATGGGGCGTGAAGGAGAGCAGAGGAGGCGGAGCGGGTCAGGGTCGATTCATGTACCTGCTTCACACACCTCCCCTGCCAGGCATCTTTCCAAACTGCTCAAGGTGTACATTTCCAGGAGAGAGCTCATTACAGGACCATTTTTATAGTAGAGGAAGGGGCCCAGGTCTGTTTTTGTGGCTCTGTGATGATGTGGGATCCCAGGGGCATTAGAACGTGCATGCATAGCAAGGTAAACTTGATGCTGTCTTCCTTCTGCCTGGCACGTCCAGCAAGGTACCTTTTGCTCCATGTCTGCTGCTCATGCCCCAGAGAGGGGCTGGAATGGGACACCGAAATATGGGCTGGGGCAAGAGAGGGCATTTATCAACATTTCTTGGTGTTTTATTCTGTTCTCGCAGTGCTATAAAGAAATACCTGAAACTGGGTAATTTATAAAGAAAAGAGGTTTAACTGGCTCATGGTTCTGCAGGCTGTATAGGCTGCTGCTTCTGGGGAGGCCTCAAGAAACTTACAATCATGGTGAAAGGCGAAGCGAAGCTGGCATTTCTTACATGGCTGGAGCGAAAGGAAGAGAGCAAAGGGGAGGTGTTACACACTTGTAAACAACCAGATCTTGTGAGAACTCACTATCACAAGAACAGCAAGGGGGAAATCGCGCTCACGATCCAGTCACCTCCCACCAGGCCCCTCCTCCAGTACTGGGGATTATAATTCGACATGAGATTTGGGCAGGGACACAGATCTAAACCATATCACTTGGCAATCAATTTAATGGTTTGGCCCAGGCACTGTGGCTCACGCCTGTAATCTCAGCACTTTGGGAGGCTGAGATGGGCAGATCATGAGGTATGGAGATCGAGACCATCCTGGCCAGCATGGTGAAACCCCGTCTCTGCTAAAAATACAAAAATTAGCTGGACGTGGTGGCACACGCCTGTAGTCCCAGCTACTCGGGAGGCTAAAGCAGGAGAATCTCTTGAATCTGGGAGGCGGAGGTTGCAGTGAGCCAAGATGACACCCCTGCACTGGTGACAGAGCGAGACTAGATCTCAAAAGAATAAATAAATTTAATGGTTTTTTTTGAAGGGGAATTACAAAGATCACTGAGCTATACATTTGTGTGGTTTTCTGTATCTGTTTTATGGTAGTAAAGAAAGACATTCGGTTATAATCATGAAAATTCTTTTGCAATTATGAAAGTAATTATCAAGTAAGATTTCTTTGCCACAAATTCCATGTGACTTTAGTGTTTATTCTGCATTATGTTATACAAGGATGATACTTGGTTTTGGTTTAATGACATGTCATTATAACTTTTATTTCTCTTAAATTAATAATTTTCCATTGGAGAAATTAATACATGTTATTGATTAATTATAGATTGAAGAGTTACTGGCATTTTCATGATTATAAGATTATAAGGAGAGATGTGACAGAATTTCTGTCTAATCTTGAGAGAAATGAATATACAGTTTTTAATCAGATGCCTGATAAATTTACTTTTAAATTTACGTTTGTGGAACAGAGCCTTTGTGGAATTCTCACGAAATCCAACAGAGAGATTTAAAACCCTTCCTGCAGTATATATGGCAATTAAGATGTCTCAACTAAAAGTTTCACTTGAACTTAACGTCCATTCTGCAGAGGAAATTGAAGGGAAGGTGCGAGGCATGAATGTCTCAAAGCTCAGGAACACAAGGTACTTTCACGAGGGGGGTGGCAGACATGCTGTACCTGCTTTCACATTTTCAGATACTATTTGTAAATGACTGTTGATCTGACCTTGCTTCAGCTCATGTTAAAAGCACTGGCTTGGCTGGATGTGGTGGCTCACGCCTCTAATCCCAGCACTTTGGGAGGCTGAGGCAGGCAGATCACTTGAGTCCAGGAGTTTGAGACCAGCCTTGCCAACATGGTGAAACCCTGTCTGTACTGACAATACAAAAATTAGCCGGGCTTGGTGGCACACACCTTTAATCCCACCTACTCGGGAGGCTGAGGCAGGAGAATTGCTTGAACCCAGGAGGCGGAGGTTACAGTCAGCCGAGATTGCACCACTGCACTCCAGCCTGGGTGACAGAACAAGACGCTGTCTTAAAAAAAAAAAATAAATAAATAAAAAAGCACTGGCTTTGTGGTTGAGTGGAGCTGCTGTTGAATTCTGGTTGCATCATCTCCTCACTGTGTGCACTTGGGCACATTACCTAACCTCTCTGAACCTCAGTTTTTTTTCTGTTTAATAGAAATGATACCAGCCGGGTGAGGTGGCTCATGCCTATAATCCTTGCACTTTGGGAGACCGAGGAGGGAGGATCACTTGAGGTCAGGAGCTCAAAACCAGCCTGGCCAACATGGTGAAACCTCGTCTCTACTAAAAATACAAAAAAATTAGCCGGGCATGGTGGCGGGCACCTATAATCCCAGCTACGCAGGAGGCTGATGCAGGAGAATCAGTTAAACCTGGGAGGCAGAGGTTGCAGTGAGCTGAGATCACGCCACTGCACTCCACCCTGGGCGACAGAGCGAGACTCCATCTCAAAAAAAAAAAAAAAAAAAAAAGAAAAGAAATGATACCTATGGTGTAAGGCTGTTGAGAGGATTGAGTGATATCATTGATGTAATTTTTAGTTAAATAGTAGGGATTAAATCTAATGTTAATTTCCTGTCTTCCTAGATAGGATTATGCGTTTTGTTTTGCAAATTCTCTTTTTAAGTAATGTGGAATATTCTTTGTCTTCAACACAGCAGTCAGTGGGACATAATGGAGATGCAGCTGGGAGCACCTAGTTGCTTACCAGTGTAAGCTGCCCTTCCTTGCCAAATGACATCTTTCCTTCCCACCCAGAGAGTGGTACAGGGCCAGGGCTGTCTGTAAGGCTGGTCAGCCCAGGGCAGGAGCACTTGCTGCATGCAGCTGTCATCACCCTGGTGGATCTTCTTCTCTTGGACCCAACTGAGTCACCCATGGTATTTGTGACAGACTGCTTGCCTTTTGGCCATATCCCCATAGTCACATATGTGGGAAGTCTCACTTATTATTTCTTAATTGTAGAGTTTTCAGTTCTAGGAGGAACTTAACAGGAATCTGAGGAGTTGGTGGAGGAAGGGAAATCTGTTCCATCTGGTTTCACCCAGTGTGTGACTTTTGGTTTCTGAGAGTTTGGGAGGGTAGTGGGTTCAGTCCTTCATGCAGAGAAGGCCTGTCCTGCTCTAGTGAGGTCAGACTTCACTTACTTTTGTAATCGAATGCCGGGGAGTCACTCATTGCCTGAGTCACTCATTAAAAATGGGTCTAGAGATTGGGAAAAGAGTTGGATCAAGATCTTTCTTATAATTCTTTCTCTTCATTTTAGAATAAAGTATTAGGAAATTTTTATTTTCTATCAAATTTGTCTTTTGTATTCCAGAAGTTTAGCATTTACTATCTTATTGCCTTTAAGGGAAAATGATATTTTTGGGGTTTATTGGAAAATCATGTGTGTGTTTTCTAACATAGCATTGAGCCAAGCATGGATTCTTCTAGTTTTCTAAATGTCAAGGTGCACATTTGAAAACACAAGTTAGGAAACACTGCAGGTCTGAGATTTAGAATTTATCTCAGACCTTGAAAGTCTAAATTTAATAATTTATTTATCTTGATAATACCGTGAAAGTAGATATTCTCTGAGAGTCTTGGCCTTCACAGTTGCATACTACCTGGAGGGTGTAGTATATAATTGTTGGGATGTGTACCCCTTCCAGAGCTCTTCAAAAAGCCAGCAGAAATTCATGTTTGAGATGAAATCAAATTTGTCGTCTCTGGCTTAGGTATTTTATTGAAATGTTCTTCTCTTGTAGAAATATTAGAATAGTTCAAGTGATAATTTCACATATGTAAGTGTGTTTTCTTTGTAAAACTTGATTTTTATTTTATTAAAAATTCGTATTATGTAGGGTGAATGTGGACTTCCAGAAGCAGACGGTAGATCCTATGCAAGTCTCCTTTAACACATCAGACAGGTCCCAGACAGTTACAGATCTCCTTCTAACTATTGATGTCACAGAGGTAAGGATGAAGTAATTGAGCTTTTCCTTCTTCTTAATCTAAAATCATCATGTTGTGTACAGGAAGTTTACACACACACACACACAGACACACACAGAGAACTTGTGCACCTTGGTAATCTTGTTAATGTGGGTGAGTTTGAATTATCACTGTACTTGTTAAATTGAAATATGACTAAAATGGAAATTGAAACATACTTATTCTAGAATCAAAGTTAATTTTTAAAATATCAAGTACATTTAAAATGCTGAAATAAATCAGATTTAACAAGGTACATGTTAGAGGAAAAAAAAGTATGTATATTTTTGAGACAAAGTCTTGCTGTGTTGCCCAGGCTGGAGTGCAGTGGCATGATCTCCGTTCACTGCAACCTCTGCCTTCTGGGTTTAAGCGATTCCCCTGCCTCAGTCTCCTGAATAGCTGGGATTACAGGTGTGTGCCACCATGCCTGGGTAATTTTTGTGCTTTTAGTAGAGATGGGGTTTTACCACATTGGCCAGGCTGGTCTTGAACTCCTGACCTCAAGTGATCTGCCCACCTCTGCCTCGCGAAGTGCTGGCATTACAGGTGTGAGCCACTGTGCCCCGCTGAAATGATTATATGACGTCAGAACCTTTATTTATGTAAGAATGAGTCTTGTACCGCCAAGAAAAGGATATATTCCACACATTTCCTTACCTTAGTTCACCAGGGGACCCCCTCTTTTTGTCTCATAAACACCTGTTAAAAACCTGTAGAATACTTGTGTTCCAAGGATTACGCTGGTGAGACGTTGTACAGCACAGGGTGTCAGCCCTATGATTCAAGCTCATTTTCCTCCTTACAAAAGTCCTTTCTAGATTTCACCTCTGCTCCTCCTCTTCCTTTTTAGGTGGTTGAAGTGGGACACTTTTGGGGATACAGGATTGATGAAAAAAACTCAGAGATTCTGAAAAAGCTTACTGCTGAAATCAACCAACTGACGCTGATGCCATTGCCCACTTACCCACATCCAGACTTGGTCTGTCTGGCACCTTTTTCTGATTTTGGTAAACAGCGCTACTTTAGAGCTCAAGTCCTTTATGTTTCTGGAAATTCTGCTGAGGTAGGTTTTTCTGTAACAAGTCACTGGAAGGGAAATGAGACAGACAGACATACAGCAGTTTATCAAATATCTTTTATAATTGTAGGTGGAAATTAAATTTAAAATAATTGCAGTTAGCAAAGTAGTCTGTTTCCTTCATTGATATGTGGATTTAAGCTCAGGTCACTCTAAGAATTCTATAATTATAGGATTAGAGCAGACTGCTGCATTGCTATTGCTCAGGTAGGGCATTGTTTTTGACCCCGTCGTAAAGTGTATACTTGCTTTATTTTCTAGGTATTCTTTGTAGATTATGGCAATAAGTCTCATGTAGATCTGCATCTTTTGATGGAGATTCCCTGTCAATTTCTTGAACTTCCTTTCCAGGTAAGGTAGAGAAGACTCTAGGGAATGAATGCTGCATGCTGGACGGGATTCCTGGGTAGATTCCTGGGTCATATGGTGCCCTTCCTCGGCTTACAGCTAGGGGAGCCAAGGCCCAGGACAGGGAAGGGACTTGCTTTGTCACAGTAGCCAAATTTGGTTTCTGCTCTTCCAAAAATACATGAAAGGTTTCAGATTTAGCAAAAAAAAGTTGTTTTAATCCAGTAGTATCTTCTAATACTGCTTCTGAGTTTTCTGGTTATGTTGAAACCAGACAGACTTTTTAGGTAGGCCACAGACATAGTCACACATGCCCTTACCATCAGTATGAAGACAATCTAAAAATTATTCTAAATATTTCTTACTGTTGTTAAAAAGCAAACCAATTTTCTTTAGGAAATTCTCACTACCCCAACATCAGTTTTATTGGGACTTTTATGAAAATACTGTTGAAGATACATGAACAAGGTCTGTTTTCAGTGGTATTTGGGATGAGTGTTTTACTTATTTATAAAGCTGTTTGAGCTGTGCCCTTCTGTCCTTGTAGGCTTTGGAATTTAAGATTTGCAAAATGAGACCATCGGCAAAGTCTCTTGTTTGTGGCGAGCACTGGAGTGATGGGGCCAGCCAGTGGTTCGCCTCTCTGGTGAGCGGCTGCACCCTCCTTGTGAAGGTGTTCTCTGTGGTGCACAGTGTCCTGCACGTGGACGTGTACCAGTACTCGGGGGTCCAGGATGCCATCAACATAAGAGACGTCCTCATCCAGCAGGGCTATGCCGAGCTCACGGAGGAGTCCTATGAGTCCAAGGTGTGTGCTTTTGCCCTTGCTGGAGCACGCGTTTGTGTGAGAGAGAACAGGGCGGGCTTTCCTTCCTCTGTGGACCCTGAGATAGGAGGATGCGGACAGTGTTCCTCTTCACCATTTGGTGTGCTGTACTTATGTTAAGACTGGCGGCACCAATTTAAATGTCTTCTAGATTTCTCTGAGACTAAATTATGGTGGCTGGGTATTGTTTTTGTTGGTGGGTATTGTATTTGTTTGTCTCCTATTTAGCTTATTTTAAAAAATTATTTATTTATTTATTTAACATATTTTTTAGTAGAGACAGGGTCTCCCTGTGTTGCCCAGGTTGGTCTCAAACTCCTGGGCTTAAGGGATCCTCCTGCCTCAGCCTCCCAGAGTACTCCCAGGTGTGAGCCACTGCACCCAGCCTCGTATTCAGCTTTTTATCTTCTTAGGATAGATTTGAAAATGTTCTATATATGTGGGGAGTTTTAAAAATGGATTCCAAGATTTATCTCCCTAATGGAAGTAGTTAATAAAATATTTCAAATATTTCAAGCATTTCAAAACTTCTTTCAACTATTTCTTTCAAAATCAGTGTTACAGTTATTTTTCACGATCTGAAGGTTTGAGAGGCCACTTTTTTTTTCCTTTTTTAATTGCCACATAATCATTGTACATATTTATGGGATATAGAGTCATATTTTGATATGTGTATATAATGTGTAATGATCAAGTGAGGGTAATTAGCAAATCTGTCACCTCAGACATTTATTATTTCTTTGTGTTGTAAGCATTCAAGAACTTTCTTCTAGCTTTTTGAAAATATACCTTATAGTTAACCATATTTACCCCACAGTGCTGCAGAACGCAAGAACCTCTTCCTCCAGTCTAGCTCTAATTTTGTGTTGTTAACCAACTTCTCTCTGTTCTCCCCTTCCTGTCTTACCCAGCCTCTAATACCCACAATCCTACTCTCTACTTCCATTATTTCAATTTTTTTTTTAGCTCTTACACATAAATGAGAACATGTCGTATTTATATTTCTGTGCTTGACTTATTTTACTTAACATACCATCCTCCAGGCTCATACATGTTGCCAAGAGTGACAGGATTTTTTCTTTTTGTAGCTGAATGGTATTTTATTTTGTATATACCGCATTTTCAGTATCCATTCATCTGTTGACGGACACCTAGGTTGATTCTGTATCTTGACTGTTGTGACCACTGCTGCAGTAATCATGGGATACAGGTATCTCTGATGTACTGATTTCCTTTCCTTTGGATAAATACCCAGTAGTGGGATTGCCAGATTGTATGTTCGTACTGTTTTTAGTTTTCTGAGTAACCTTCACACTGTTTTCAATAAAGACTGTATTAATTTACCTTCCCACCGACAGTGTATAAGAGTTCCCTTTTCTCAGCATCCTTACCAGCATTTACTTTTTGTCTTTTTGATAATAGCCATTCTAACTGGGGTGAGATGCTGTCTCTCACGATGGTTTTGGTTTGAATTTCCCTGATAATTAGTGATGTTGATCATTTTTCATATATTTGTTGGTTATTTGTATGTCGTCTTTTGAGAAATGTCTGTTCAGATCCTTTGCCCACTTTTTAATTGGATTACTTGCTTTTTTGCTGTTTGAGTTCCTTGTATATTCTGGATGTTATTCCTTTGTCAGATGAGTAGTTTGCAAATATTTTCTCCCATTCTACAGGTTGTCTCTTCATTTTGTTGATTGTTTCCTTCACTATGCAGAAGGTTTTTAGTGTAATATAGTTCCATTTGTCTGTTTTTGTTGCCTCTGCTTTTGAAGTCTTGGCCATAAAATCTTTTCCTAGATCAGTGTACTAAAGTATTTCTTCTTGTTTTCTTCTAGTAGTTTTTTATAGTTTTAGGTCTTACATTTAAGTCTTTAACCCATTTTGAGTTGATTTTTGTATATGGCAAGAGATAGGGGCTTAGTTTTATTCTTCTGCATTTAGATGTCCAGTTTTCCAAGCACCATTTATTGAAGAGACTCTCCTTTCCCCAATGAATGTTCTTGGAGACTTTGTTGAAAATCAGTTGCCTGTAAATGCGTGGCTTTATTTCTGGGTTCTCTATTCTGTTCTATTGGTCATCTGTGTGTCTGTTTTTATGCCAGTATAATGCTGGTTTGGTTACCATAGCTTTGTAGTGTATTTCCAAGTCAGGTACTGCGATGTCTCTTGCTTTGTTCTTTTTGCTCAGGATTGCTTTGGCTTTTGGGGTCTTTTGTGGTTCCATATGAACTTTAGGATTGTTTTTTCTGTTTCCGTGAAGAATGTCATTGGTATTTTGATTGGAGTTGCATTGAGTCTATAGCTTGCTTTGGATACTATGGTCATTTTAACAATATAAATTGTTGCAATTCATAAACATGGGATGTCTTAATCATTTGTTTGTGTCCTCTTCAATTGCTTTAACTGATATTTTGTAGTTTTCATTATAGAGATCATTCACCTCCTTGGTTAAATATATTCCTCGGTATTTTATTTTATTTTTGTAGGTATTGTAAATGGGATTGCTTTCTTGATGTCTTTTTTAGCTAGTTATTGGTGTATAGAAATGCTACTGATTTTTGTATACTGATTTCTGTATCCTGCAACTTTTCTGAATTCGTTTATCAGCTCTAAAAGTTTTTTGGTGGAGTCTTTAGGTTTTTCTATATGTAAGATCATGTTATCTGCAAAGAGGGACATTTTGACTTGCTCTTTTCCAATTTGGATGCCCTTTCTTTTTTCCTCTTGCCTAATTTCTCTGGCTAGGACTTCCAGTACTTGTTGAATATAAATGGTAAAAGTGGGCATCCTTGTGTTGTTCTTGTTCTTAGAGGAAAAGATGGCAGTTTTCCCCTCTTCAGTATGATGTTTGCTGTGGGTTTGTCATGTATGGCCTTTCTTGCGTTGAGATATGTTCCTTCTATACCCAATTTGCTGATAATTTTTTATCTTGAAGTAATGTTGAATTCTATCAAGTGCTTTTTCTGCATCTATTGAGATGATCAGAGAGGCCACTTTTGAAGCTGATGTTGAAGGTCTTTTACTTCTGTTATTTCTGCTGGGGATGAAGAATACTGGGTATCAGGAAAGGACAGTCTAGCAAAATGTTAGCCAGAGTGCTGGCTAAATTCTGTATTTAATTTATATAAAAACACTTCAGGGAATTATGTTAATATTTCCAGTGTAAAACCAAAATTTTACATATAAAAAAGTCCTGTAAAAATGTTTCTCTCTTGCAAACGATAGTAAGAGAAGAAAAAAAAATTAAAAAAACTGTAGGCCAGGTGCAGTGGCTCATGCCTGTAATCCCAGCATTTTGGGAGGCCCAGGCGGGCAGATCACCTGAGGTCAAGAGTTCGAGACCAGCCTGACCAACACGGTGAAATCCCATCTCTACTAAAAATACAAAATTAGCTGGGCATGGCGGTGGGCACCTGTAATCATACTACTCGGGAGGCTGAAGCAGGAGAATTGCTTGAACCCGGGAGGCGGAGGTTGTAGTGAGCTGAGATTGCACCATTGCACTCCAGCCTGGGTGACAAGAGTGAGACTCCATCTCAAAAAAAAGCAAACAAGCAAACAAACAAAAAACTCCCAAAAAACTGTAAAAAATGTTTATTTCTCTTAAATTCTCTAATGGCTAAAATGTTGCAAAGGCTGCCGGATTTCTTTTGTTTGAAGAAATAAGGTTGTAAATCCCGTCTTATTTCTTTTGTTTGAATCTTAAAATGAACTCGATAAAATTATTTCCCTATACTTTAATTAATGACATAGAAATCAGAGTAAGACTGTGCCTATGAAATATTTTGATTAGTTTGGAAGAAAGTGCTTGTAATGTATTCTTTTAACAAAACAAACTTTTCTTGTTTGTTCAGCAAAGCCATGAAGTTCTCAAGGGCCTCTTTTCCAAGTCAGTAGAAAACATGACAGATGGCTCTGTGCCCTTTCCCATGAAAGACGACGAGAAATATCTCATCCGGATTTTGTTAGAGAGCTTTTCTTCCAATAAACTGGGTACTCCAAACTGTAAGGTAATTGTAGGAGTTTTAAAATGTAATTTAAAAGCTTAGTATCATTCTACATTTATGTGCTAAGAGTTGTAGTCAGTAGTCATGGTGGTTTTTTCTTTTCTGGCTTTTAATGCTGTTACTTTTCTCACAATGGATCCTTTTATAATAATAAGAAAAAACCCTGGGGTTTAGTGTTTAGTGGGGTTTAGAGAGAAGCTTTGACTAGTTTTTTTTTTTTTTTTTTAAACCCTCCTGACATGTGATTTTTTGTCAGACTAAAGGAAGCACAGCATGTGGGTTCAGAGAACTGGTGCCAGCCTTGGACTCCCTGGCTGGCTGTTAGAGCCGGTGCTGCCCACCTGCTTGGAGAGGAGGGCTGGCCAGGGTGTCTCCTTGTTCAGGGACTCCACTTGTGTTTCCCCAGCCTCTGGCTGTGTGGTCTCAGGTCTACCTGTGCAACTGGGTTGGTCTGCTGCAATTGAAATAATAGTATTTTCACTAAATTATTTGTCAATGATTCCTTTTTTGTTGTTCAAAGGCTTTCTTAAACATGTATATCAAGGAATGTTAGTGAAATCGTTGAAGAGAATGAGTTACATCCCAGAAAAATACCTTCTTTAAGGCACTTTTTCTTAACTGAATCATAAAGACATTATGAATGAGATGTCTTTTTTTTTCCTTTAAAGGATGAGCTGACTTTTGAGTTTTAAAAATTCATGTTAAGTGTTATCTTGCTTATTGGTAACAGTTCCTATATTTTGTGCATGCAGGCAGAACTTCATGGGCCTTTTAACCCTTATGAACTAAAGTGCCATAGTTTGACCAGAATATCCAAATTCAGGTATGATTAACTTAAGTTTTCCATGAATTTTTTTCTCTGCATTTCTATTTATAGACCTCATCAGAAAATAATGTATCTTTATGTCTAAACTGTTGGAATGTGTTATCTTTTCTTTTCTTTTTTTTTTTTGAGACAGAGTCTTGCTCTGTCACTCAGGCTGGGGTGCAGTGGTGCAATCTCGGCTCACTGCAACCTCCGCCTCCCGGATTCAAGCAATTCTCCTGCCTCAGCCTCCTGAGTAGCTGGGATTACAGGCACGTGCCACCACGCCTGGCTAATTTTTGTATTTTTGGTACAGACAGGGTTTCACCACGTTGGTCAGGCTGGTCTCAAACTCCTGACCTTGTGATCCACCCGCCTCGGCCTCCCAAAGTGCTGGGATTACAGGCGTGAGCCACTGCGCCCGGCCTGAATGTGTTATCTTTTCTAACTTCTCATTTCTCTCCCAGCTCCTGATTTAAGGTATTCTTTCTCTCACACACGTGAAAGCCATTCTATATAAGATATTTTTGAGTATCTTTTATCAGAGACTATATTTTTTTCTGTTCTTGTTACAATTGTTCTTCAGCAAAGCTGTGAGAGCCCACTGTATGCCAGGAGCAGTGTGTGGTTTGGGGCAAACTGTAGTGAACAAGAAACAGTTGTTTGTCTTCATGAAAATTATGGATACAGTTGGTGGGTGGGGGGCATAGAGGAAGCTGGTAACTACAACATAGGGTGATAGGGCTCTTGATAAGGGCACAGAACATCATGAAAGCATCTAGGGGGCCCAGCCACCCTTGAAAGATCATGGAGCTTTTCCAGAGAAATCTGAGGCCTGGCGGATACAGAGGCGTCAGCCAAGGTGCAGGTGTTGGAGGAAGAGAGGGGAGGTGGGATGAGGGTGGCTCCACTGGCAAGTGCATAGGCCTGAGTTTTGAGAATTTGCACGTGTAACTCGAGTAAGTTTAGTAAGATTGGAGAAATGGGGGGGGGGAAGGGAGGTGCCAAGCTTGTGGTAGACGAGGGCAAGCTTTGTGGACTTCATTCTGAAAGGGCTGGTGAACCTTACTATGTGCATTTTAAAATGATGCCTTTGGGGTAAGTCTTGTCTCTCAAAATGTCCTCCGGGGAGCGCACTGGAAATGCAGATGCCCAGGTCCCCTTGGGCCTTCCAAATGAGCCTGCATTTCCACAAGGCCTCTGGCGACCTGCCTGCGCTTACAGTCTCAGGAGCCCCAGTGTGAAGCCGGCATTGGATTTCAGAGTAGAAAGATCCTCAGGCAGTATTGTGCTTCTGAGGCTGGTCCCTGCTGTAACCCAGGGTGGGAATATGGGAGACTGAATCCATGGCAGGAGATACAGGAACAGCTTCACCAGCGCATTTCTGGTGTGGAATGCAGCTGGTGTGGAATGCATTTCTGGAGCGGAAGCAGCAGGATGGAGCTGCATTAGAGTCAGTGCTGAAGGGAAGAGGAAGAATTAAGTGTGCCCTTGCTGGGGCTGCAGCAGGCTTCTGCTGAGAGGTGACGGAGGAACTGTGGAGTGGACCACACTCAGTTCCCTCTGCCAGGATGCAGGTGATGGCTCTTGTGGGTTGACAGTGCAGGACAGAGGGTCTCGAGCGGAGGTGGAGGTTCGGGCATCCACAGCGTGTGTGTGGTTCCTAAGCCAAGGAGTGGTCGGGATCATGCACGAGGGAGTGGAGAGAGAAGAGGGCTGAGGACCGGCTTGAGGACTCCTGTGTGAAGAGGTGGTCCAGTAAAAGGAGATGTGCAGGAGAATGGGGGGTTAAATATTTCTTCCCGTCTATTATCGCAGTTGCCTGTTTATATTTTTGAAATGGGTTGCTTGTGCATTGGCATAGCACATTGCCTGGTTGGTGGATCAGTCACCCCATCTCCTGGTGCTCCTGCCTTTTAGGTGTGTTTGGGTTGAGAAGGAGAGCATCAACTCTGTCATTATCAGTGATGCCCCTGAAGATTTTCACCAGAGAATGCTGGTTGCAGCTTCCCTTTCCATCAATGCGACTGGTAATTTAAAGATCCTGTTTGTTCCTTGTCCTCTCTTTTTTCTTTTCCTTGACTTCAGCTACTAGGAACAACTTATCCTATAATTGGTGAACAAGTCTACACTTACGTGCTATTCTTTTTTTTTTTTTTTTTGAGACGGAGTCTCACTCTGTCACCCAGGCTAGAGTGCAGTGGCGCGATCTCTGCTCACTGCAAGCTACGCCTCCTGGGTTCACACCATTCTCCTGCCTCAGCCTCCCCAGTAGCTGGGACTGCAGGCACCCATCACCACACCTGGCTAATTTTTTGTATTTTTAGTCGAGATGGGGTTTCACTGTGTTAGCCAGCATAGTCTTGATCTCCTGACCTCGTGATCCACCCGCCTTGGCCTCCCAAAGTACTGGGATTACAGGTGTGAGCCACCGCGCCCAGCTTACGTGCTGTTCTCTTAGGCCATTTTCTGACTGCTTTGGCTGGTGCGAGTTTACTCAGTGGAGCATTCTCACTTTTTATACAAAGATGTGGGAAGTATTAATAATTGACCCCTGGATCTTTCATTCATTCCACCCTGCTTGGCTACAGAGTAGAATACATCCAAGCTCTTGGCCCTGGGAAAAACCCAATAGCCTGATGAGGGGAAAGAGATGCAAAGAGTGACCAAATAGGAGCTATCCCCAAGTGGGGTAAAAGCTTACGCATCATAGCGGAGTGTCTCTCTGTAGGGTACTGTGGGAACAGAGAACAGGGAGTGTACGTTACTATTGGGGTGGGCCTGTGGGGACTGGACAGACTCAGCAGAGGAGGGGATGCCTGCAGATGAGTAGGAGCGGGCCGGGAGGGAACGCTGCCCTGAGCAGCGTGAGTTAATGCCTGATGTTGATTTAGCATGACTTGAACAGGATCTACGATGCTGCTGAGAGAAACCTCTCTGATGCCTCATATCCCTGGCCTCCCGGCTCTCCTCAGCATGTTATTCTCACCGGTGATGGAGTTAAGGTACGGGCATCCCTCTTGTCTATAGGCTTTGTAAAATAAGAACCTGGGCGGGAAAAAATGGGTGCCTCTCCTTGCTCCTTTTGGAAAGAAAGCCTTTACGGAAGCTAGCCACGGCACGTCTCGCTGCTTGGGGTGAAGCTTGTATTGTTATTGATTTATTTATGCTTGGGCTGATTTTGAAAGAAGCTCAGAAAGCTTGTAAAGGTACACACAGTGTCACATAGGAGCTTGAGGCAAAAGTGGGGCAAAATAAATTAAAAATGGAGCTAGGAATGAGGCTCAAAATAAATGTCATGGTGATGGACATTCCATTGTTAATGGGTGGTGAATGTGATTCCAAGTTTTCTGGTGACCAGTTGTCGACAAGAACCTGTCAGTCCCCCTTCCTGTGGTAACCATGACATCAGAAGGCAGATTGCCCAGCAGATTGTAGCTCTTGTTAGTGCCATGATTAAGCCAGGATTTCTCCCAGAGACTTGGATAGAGAGGAATGTGTGATGCTAGGAGCAGAGCTCTTAAAGGCACCCTCACAGTGGGGGCTGCTGCTGTGTAAGGTTTTGTTTGCAGACTAGGGATTGACAGAGCATTCTCTGTGGGGAAAGCACTAACATAGGTTTTAGTGGAGCAGTGGGTGGGGGTGGCTAGAAAAAGAGTAATATTTGGGCTTTAGGAACTCACATTCTGCTGGGCAGGATGGAAATGGCCATGACGAGACTGCAGCAGAGGCCTGGTAGCACTTCAAGAGTCGGGTCATGGAAAGTTACCCTTTTCTTCTTTTCTAGTCAGCTGGTGAGCATGGGGGGGTGGTCCATAGACCTAGGGGGCTGAGTTCAGTCAAGGCAGGTGGAAGGGCCCCACCGTTTACTCAGTCCTTTT
Source organism: Pongo pygmaeus (assembly GCF_028885625.2). Lineage (NCBI taxonomy): Eukaryota > Metazoa > Chordata > Mammalia > Primates > Hominidae > Pongo > Pongo pygmaeus. Next base: position 103,142,969 of record NC_072388.2, read on the forward strand.
TGCCATTACACCTGTTCAGAATCTGACAGTGCAATCTCAAAATGTGTAGTGCTTTTTTTTTAGTTGTAAGAATATTTTTTTCATTAAAATATGTGCTATTTAGAAAAAGCTGAATGGGAAAAATTAACACTTTTAAATTTATAGATTTAAACTTAAATATTTAGTATACTTATTTTAAATTTATATGTATATACATATTTTTATTTAAGATTCTTGTTATACTGTATTCTTTTCCCACAAATATCAGGTTTTTCATATTATGATATCTTTGTAAATATCCATTTTGATACTTGCATCATATATCACTGAATGGGCATATGATGGCTTACAAAAATACCGCCCTGTCTTAATTATACAGGCACTTGTTTCTGAGCAGCTGTTGTTCTGAAAGGATTGAATATGCCTTTAATTGTTGAAATTTGGCCTAATTTTGCAATGATGATGCAATAAATATCTCTGTAGGTTCAGGTATCTTGGAGCCCTCGTTGGGGAGACAGATGTGTAGGAACCACACATGGCAGTGGGATTATCTCATGAGCAAATAGCACGCTGTGCACATGCAGGCCTGAGACTTGGCTGGTGCAGAAGCAGGTCCCTTCCTCTCGTGGCACTTTGGACTCCCTGCTTGCCTTTTTAACTAGACAAAGCTCCTGCTTCACCTCTTTTAAACACCAGCTTTTGAGGATTTCAGTAATATAGTGTGTTATTTTCACAACTCCAGAGTGCAAGTGTTTAGGTTGTAGACGTTCAAGAAATACTGACATACTTGGTATTTAAAACAGCATCTTTCTAGAAAAAGCACAAGCTTAATAGCAAAAGGTTATATATAACAATACACAGTGCTTTGCTGGTGGTTATATTCATTTTGTTGAATTAACTGAAATGTGCCAGATTTGGGACGGTTTATGTGACAGTGTTTGAATCCACAGGCTTAACTAGGTGATTATCGGAAAGATAGCAGGGGGGCCTCATTGATTTTCCTCCAAACTCTGCCTGCCTCTGAGTAGTTGTATAAGCTTGGTTTTGTTGCTGTTTTTTATTTTGTTTTTGATTTTTGAGACAGGGTCTCACTCTATCTCTCAGGTTGGAGTTTTGTTTTTTTTTTTTTTTTTAATTTGTTGAGTGAGTAACAACTGTTTTTGAGAAACTTTGAAAGATGAGAACTGTTTGATTTGGGATGAGCATTCTCCTTTCCTTTCACTTTAAATATGTAGTCTTCTGCAGCGAGCAGGAGGGGGTCTTCAGTACAGACCTGGCCCAGGGGTCCCATCACTGTGTCTTAGGTGCGTTCCAGAGGGGAGCTGTCCTCCAAAGCCCACAGCTCCTGAGAGCCACTGCCAGGCCATGCACCCATGCCCGTTTGCTTCCTTTTGTGAGCCACCTCTCTAATGCGCACCTGCATTGGACTCGTCTCCTGTTCGGGTGGCGTCTGGCTGCTGTGCTAGAGGCTGTCCTGGCCCCCGTTGTTAAACGCGAAACCTGCAGTCTCTGGGTAAAGTCTTTTCTCCCTCCACATGTGTCACTGTCCTGTCACAACTGATTAAACTTTACGACTAAGTGATAATTTTTTGCCACCTCTAACATACTCTTTGTACAATAGTGGCAGGAAAGGAAGATAAGCCGAAAACTTAATTTTATCTTGATTTTCAATTTAAAAAGGGAAAGGAGATATGTGTTACGCCCCATTCATAAGCAGAGACATCTAAGTGGAGGCCACTGTCCCCTTCTTTGCCAACTGGCTGTGGACTGACCTAGCTGCCATTTGTCTCCCCTCCTTTGTTCTTTCTGCCATGTGACCTTCGCTTGTAGCTGGCCCCTCCGTAACTCAGGGTGACTGAGCCTTGGTGCCAGATTTCCTCTTCCCTTCATCGTGGAGCTGATCCACCACACATCTGTCCCTGGAGTGCGTCACTCCTCTTGCTGCCCCTGTCCTCGAGGTGTTTTCCCTGAACAGTTGGAGTAGTTGATGGTGTCAGCCTGGATTCAGTGGCATCATCATTGTTTACCTCGTGGAGGCCGTCTCCCTGGGTGAGCAGAATGCTCCATGGTAGCAGAGCCTGGCACCTCCAGGATGGGAGCAGACATCTGAGAACACGCTCTTATTGGTGTAGTGACAAGAACACTGTACTCACCTCCTTCCCTTGGTTCTTGGAGCCAGATTTTGCTACTGGGGAGACTGCCAAATGCTGGCCATGGTTTAGAGGGTAAGTCACGTGTTGAGGGCAGTGCTGTAACCCTGGGAAGATGGTGCTTCTGAACAGGCATGAGAGGGTGGGGGGATCTTTAAACAACAACAACAAGAAGTTCTATCAATTAAAGCCTAAAAATTAATATATACACTTACTATGTACCCACAAAAATTAAACAAACAAAAAATTAAATGAGGGTGGATTGAAAGAAGACTCACTGTTTAACTGGGTTTTCCGGCTACTGTGGCTAAAAACAAGTTACCCCAAAACTTCAGTGGGCTACAGCAACCTTCTTTGCCTCTGTGGGTGAGGAACTATGTCAGGGTACACAGGGATGGCTTGTTGTGCTCCCAATGTTGGGGCCTCCAGCTGAAGGATTTGAAGGCTGGTGGGTGTCCAGGCTCACATCTGGTGGTTACAGGTGTGCACCACCACACCTGGCTAATTTTTGTATTTTTAGTAGAGAAGGAGTTTCGCCATGTTGGCCAGGCTGGTCTCAAACTCCTGGCCTCAAGTGATCTGCCCACTTCAGCCTCCCAAAGTGCTGGGATTACAGGCGTGAGCCACTGTGCCCAGTGTATTAGTTCATTCTCACACTGCTAATAAAGACATACCGGAGACTGGGTAAATTATAAAGGAAAGAGGTTTAATTGACTCACAGTTCTGCACGACTGGGGAGGCTTCAGGAAACTTACAATCATGGTGGAAGGGAAAGCAAACACGTCCTTCTTCACATGGCGGCAGCAAGGAGAAGTGCCGAGCAAAAGGGGGAAAAGCCCCTTACGAAACCATCAGATTTCATGAGAATTCACTCTCCATCACGAGAACAGCATGAGGTTAACCACCCTCATGATTAACTACCTTCCAGAGGGTCCCTCCCATGACATGTGGGGATTATTCAGGATGAGATTTGGGTGGAGACACAAAGCTTAACCATATCACCTGGCCTGTGTCACCTTTTGTAATCTAGCTGCAGAAGCCACACAGCGTGAGTTTTACTGTAGTCACAGTCACATGTAGACCACTGTGGCTTCTAGGTCCCACTGTAATTCACAGTGTGGTTGGAAACTACTGAGATGCCTTAGGCAAGGGAGTAACATTGTGTTTGTTTTGAAAAGCTACTCCTGTGTGCTATATGGAGAAAAGATTGGAAGAGGCAGGAGTAAGAGATAGGGAATTGGTCAGAAAGTTGTTACCAAGTCCAGGTGAGAAATGGCAGTGGCTTGGACCAGGCTGTTGGCAGCAGCCATGGAGAGGCTAACAGATTTAGGGAGTGATAAAAGTGACAGGACGTGCCAGTGGTCAGAGGAGGGTGGTGATAAAACTGGGATACAAAACTTTGTAAGTGTGCACCATTGTTTTAGGATGAGAAGGTGGAACATTTTTTTAGGCTTTTACTAAGTGCTAGACTTGTTTCACAAGTCATAAATATGTGCATAGCCCTTTCTCCAGAAATCTCCCTAATAAGAATTTAACCCATGGAAAGAATTCGAAGGCAAGGGAAAAAAAACCCATTCATGATAAAATAGTCTTTTCATTATCTTATCTACCACATTAGAAACTTAATAAAGTATTAATACAAATTAAATATTAAATATTAATAAAAATACTGAATTTACTGTTCTTATAACTATATTTTATAACTATATTTTGATTGTGAAAACTGGCAGAAAAAATGCACAAATGAAATTAATTGCTGTACTAGGGCTGGCAGAATTTAGGATAATTTTATCGGTCAATTTTTACATGCTAAAACATGTACTTTAACAATTCTGAAATAATGGACTCTTCTGAAAACATTCCATTTAGGATTGATCAGAATGGCAAGTACTATACTGGAGTCCTTTGTGGTTTGGGGTGGAATCCAACTACAGGGGCTTCCATACTGCCCGAGCACGACATGGAGCTTGCGTTTGACGTTCAGTTCAGCGTGGAGGACGTTGTTGAGGTAAGGGTAGCGCAGCATCACGGCGCCACAACCCTGTCTCTCTCTGGTTTTGCTTACCTGACAGTGAGTGCAGGGTCTGCTGTGGAGCTCGTGGTGCAGACGCACACCTCTGGTCCTGGAGATGCACACATTCCTTGTCCCTCCTGGGGTTGCCCTCCAGGAGGACCGCTCCTTAACTTGCCAGTTTGATGTATCTTTCCTGTGAAAAGTAACTTCCTGATAGATGGTGCTCTCTGAATCTCTCATTTGGTGTCTCCTGGCATAAGCTTTTCTGGTCAATGAGCTAAACCACGGGGCTGTAGGGCTGCTTTGGGTCTCATTCCAAGTCAGGAAGTGGAACATCCTTGCTAGTTCTTACTGGGAAAGGAGGACACAAGGTCCTGCCCCTCTGCCCTTCTCCCGGCCTGGTGACCATGCTGAGCAGAGGGCTGGGTCATCGTGAGTGCAGAGCTGAGCTGCTTGCAGCATTGTCCGGGCACCGCACTAGCTCTGGGGTGAGGTGGCAAGGCAGACAGGGAAACTGTGTAGCAAGTACACAAAGTATTTGTATGTCATTTGAATCTAATAATGGGAAATGTGGGCTCGTATTTGTGTACATTAAAAAAAAATCTTTCATTGTTGGAGTAATTTATTTTTATTGCATTTTACAAAGTGGGAAAACCAAAACTGATTGTTTACCACAAATAGTTTGAGAAATGCTACTTTCTAAGTACTCAATCGCCTTTCTTTCTTAGAAGTTCCATCAGACGGGTGAGGTTAACATACCACACTGAAGGGCCAGGGGAAAGGAGGAGCTGCAGAGACAGCTGCCGATGCTCCGGGGGCAGGTGTCGGTGTTGTCTCTGCAGCTGTTAAGTCATAATTGCCTGGTCACAAGAAGGGGCTTGTGGGCTTGAAAATACTCCTTAAGCCATAGACCTAATGGGAAAATGTAAAACTATTAAAGTGCTACAAGCAAATTCAGAAAATCTGTGTGACTTTGGGTGTGGCATGAGTTTGTAAATACAACACCCAAAGCACAATCTGTGAAGGGGAAATTGATAGGTTTGAGTTTATCAAAATTAAAAACTTTTGTTCTGCAAAAGACCCTCCTCAGAGGAAGAAAAGACCAAGTGCACACCAGGAGAAAATAGTTACAGGTTACATATCTGACGAAGGACTTGAATCCACAATATGTAAGACACTCTTAAAACTCAATTATAAGAAAACAAGCAACAACATTAAAATATGGATGGCAATAAACACATGAAAAGATGCTCAGCATCATATGTCATTAGGAACATGCAAATTGAGACTCCCATGAGATAGCACCACATACTTAACTGGAATGGCTGAAATCCAAAACCTGACAGTAACCAGCAACAGCAAGGATGTGGTGCAGGGGCACCGGGGACCTTTTGTTCATTGCTGGTGGGAATGCAGATTAGTACCACTATTTTAGAAGACAGTTTCATATGAAGTTAAGCCTGCATCTACCATATGACCCAGGAATCCCATCTGTAGGTATTTATTCAAGAGATTTGAAAACTAGCGTCCACATAGAACTTCTATGTGAATGTCAATTGCAGCTTGATTCATAATTGCTAAAAACTAGGAGCAGTCAAAATGCCTTCAGCAGGCGAGTGGATAAACCATATTGATGACAGAGAATACTAACTCTGAATGCTATGAATTCTCTAACATGGGATGAAATTCAGTTACGGTGGAGCCGTATGAGTGTTTATGTTGCTGTTTATTTACAGGTTAATATTCTCAGGGCTGCTATTAACAAGCTAGTCTGTGATGGACCAAATGGATGCAAGTGTCTTGGGCCAGAGAGAGTTGCGCAGCTTCAAGATAGTGCCCGTCAGAAGCTTTTAGGGTAAGCTGTGTGATGACGCGGGCTTCTTTTCTTCCCAGTCAACTTTCTCAGCTGCCTTGATCATGGCTGTTTTGAATTGTGTAGGCAATGTGACATATCGATCAACGGAAGTGGAGTGCCAGTGCTGGAGGCAGCACTGGCATGCATCAGAATGTAGGCACGCCCTTCCTGTGGAGAGCAGCACCCTTGTCCTGTGTGTGTGTGTCCCTTGAAGGGACAGCATGGGCAGGGCATGGGAAGCCACAGTGGGTAACGCATCACCCACCATTCCCAGCGGTGGGTGTCTTAGGGATCAGGGGAGTCCGGCTTGTAGGACTGGGCCTTACAGAGCTGGGCCTCTCTTGAACCTCTCTGCAGGGGAGGTCGGAGAAGGAGCATTCTTACCTGACTTCCCTGTCTCTCACCTCTTGCTGGACTCTCCGTGGGACAAACCAAACCAGAATGCAGAGACAGAGGCTCCTGTTAGTGTAGCCCATGAGCCCAAGGCAGCTTGAGGGCCCCGGGAAGGCCAGGAAGAGTGGGAGTGGCCATGGAGGAGACCTACCCAGTCCTGTGCTCCTGCCCCACAGCCAGTCTCCCTGGGCAGGGCCCGGTCCTTCCTTGCCTGACAGTGTCCTGTGCTGGCTGGGACCTGGAGCTCTGTGAAAGCAGGTGGCATCTGGTATCACGGTGACACTTCTCTCCTTCCTATGCCTTTTGGGTTGGTTTCTTTTAGTTTAATAAGCATTTTTTAAAAAGCTATATATAGCTGTCTTAGAAATGGTGAGAAAGGCCAGTTTTAGTTTTCTCTCTTCATTTTCTTTTATATAAAAATATTTTAAATATTTTTTAATTTATTTTTAGAGACAGGGTCTCACTCTCTTGCTCAAGCTGAGTGCAGTGGTGCGAGCATGGTTCACTGCAGCTCCAACTCCTGGGCACACATGATCTTCCCGCCTCAGCCACCCTAGTAGCAGGGACTACAGGTGTGCACCACCACACCTGTCTAATTTTTAAATTTTTTATATAGGTGAGGTCTTGCTATGTTGCCTAAGCTGGTAATTTTTTTTTTTTTGAGAATGGAGTCTTGCTCTGTCACCCAGGCTGGAGTGCAATGGCACGATCGCAGCTCACTGCAACCTCCACCTCCCAGGTTCAAGTGATTCTCCTGCCTCAGCATCCCAAGTAGCTGGGATTACAGGCACCCACCACCATGCCCAGCTAATTTTTGTATTTTTAGTAGAGACAGGATTTCACCATGTTGGTCAGGTGAACTCCTGACCTCAGGTGATCCACCCGCCTCAGCCTCCCAAAGTGCTGGGATTACAGGTGTGAGCCACCATGCCTGGCCGATAAAAATATTTTTATGTAAAATGTGGGTTGAAGTTTAAGTACACAGGTATATGCCCATGTGGCCAGCACCGAGGTCAGAGCCCTGGTGCTTCTTAGGGTGTGTGGGTGTGGTTGTAGCCACCATCACTCCCTGCCCCCAAAACAAGGGTAACTGTATCATGCCTTATTATGCCATAGGTAGGTATTGGTTTGTTTGTTTTAACAATTCAGTAACTCTAGTGAATTTATAGTTGTGCAGTCTGTCAACACAACCTAGTTCTTCAGCATTTCTGTCATCCAAAGTTTACTCTTAAGTATTGTCAGGAAATGCAGTCTCGTGCAGGCAGCCTTTGATCCCCTCTCTGCTGTCTGAGAACAGGCCTTGGGCTTGGAACGCTTCCTTCCCATAAGATTAAGGGTCCTCACAGCCTGTGGGGGGCTCGTTGCCATGTGTGGGAAGATCTTTCCTTGATTCAGGCTCTTCCCTGCTTAAGCCTGGGTGTCATACAGTACCTGGTCAGTCCCACCACTGCAGGGATGGGACAGGGCTCTCCTGCTGCCACATAAGAGAGAGGCCTGCAGGCCTGCCTTGTCTTCTGGAGGTACCTGCTGGCCACAGGGACCGATGCCAGTCACTAGAGCTGATCCTGTCCTGTCCCCTCTCTCTGTAAGTAAAGGTTCGTTCCAGCCAGGGTCTGACTATGTGTGTTTTCCTTGGTGACTCCAAGACAAGATGCAGGGGTGCCCCGACTTCTCCTGGCAGCAGGCAACAGATGCCACCTGCTTGACTAATATATTAAAACAGAATGTGTCATTGTTTGTACAACCCCATAAATTTACTAAAACTAATAAATTATGTTCCTAAAGTTGATGACTTTTAGGATATGTAAAATACACCTCAGTAAAGCTGTGTTGAGGATCGAAAGTTCCCCCTGTCCATTTACACGCAGTCTTGTTCCCACCCCAGCCCAGGTACCACTGATGTGCTTTCTGTTTATATATTTGCCTTCTCTGACATTTTTATATATGTGGAATCACATTTTAATTTTAAAATCTGGCTTCTTTCACTTAGCTTAGTACTTTTGAGGTTTATCCATGTTGTATCATGTTCCTTTTTACTAAATAATATTTCATTGTTTGTATATGCCACTTTTTTAATCCATTCACCAGTTGATAAAATATTTGGATTATTTCCAGTATTTGGCCATTATGAAGAAAGCTGCTATGAATAGTCACATACAGTCTTTTTGTGAACATGTATTTTTCTCTCGGGAAGATATCTATGAGTGGAGTTGGTAGGTTGTATTGGTAGGTTTATGTTAATCTTTTAAGAAAAGGCCAGGGCCAGACGTATTGGTTCACACCTGTAATCCCAGCACTTCGGGAGGCTGACGTGGGCAGATCACCTGAGGTCAGGAGTTCCAGACCAGCCTGGCCAACATGGTAAAACCCTGTCTCTACTAAAAACACAAAAATTAGTTGGGCATGGTGGCGCATGCCTGTAATCCCAGCTACTTGGGAGGCTGAGGTAGGAGAATCGCTTGAACCCAGGAGGCGGAGGTTGCAGTGAGCCAAGATCACGCCATTGCACTCCAGCCTGGGTGACAACAGCGAAACTCTATCAGGAAAAAAAAAAAAAAAGGAAATAGCCAAACTGTTTTCCAAAATAGCTGTACGATGTTACATTTCTACCAGCAACATAGGCTGGCTCTGGCTTCTCCACATTCTCACCAGCACAAGGCACTGGCATGTATTGTTACTGCAGTCAGTCTGGTGAGTATGGTAGTATCTCATTGTAGCATTAATTTTTGTTTCCTTAATGACTAATGATGTAGAGCAACTTTTTATATTCCTCTTAGCCAGTCATTTATTTATTTTATTTTTTTGGTGAAATGTCTGTTCAGATCTTTTGCCCATTTTAAAATTTGTCTTTTCATTATTTAGTTGTAGAAATTGTTTTTAAATTTTAGATACACGTCTTTTATTGGATAAGTAATTTGCGATTAGTTTCTCCATTGTGTAGCTTGTCTTCTTATTTTAATGATGTCTTCCAAAGAACACAAATTTTTAATTTTGATGAAATCTACTTGCTGTGGTTTGAATGTGATATGTTTGAAACCTAACACCCAGTGCAACAGTGTTGGAAGGTTGGGCATAATAAGGGGTTGACTGGACTCATGTCATCATTGCGAGAGAGGGTTAGTTATCAAGAGAGTATGGATTGTTGTCAAGTGGGTCTGCCCCGGTGCCTCTTCCTGTCTCAAGTACTCACTTGCCTCTCTGCCATGCCATGATGCAGCAAGAAGGCCCTGGCCGGGTGCTAGAGCCATGCTCCTGCACTTCCCAGCTCCAGAACTGTGAGAAATACATTTCTTATCTTTATAAGTGACCCACTCTCTGGTCTTCAGTTATAACAGGGGAAAATGGACTAAGACACTACTTTATCTTTTTTTTTGAGACGGAGTCTCGCTCTGTCGTCCAGGCTGGAGTGCAGTGGTGCAGTCTCGACTCACTGCGGCCTCCACCTCCTGGGTTCAAGCAATTCTCCTGCCTCAGCCTCCCGAGTAGCTGGGATTACAGGCCCATGCCACCACGCCCAGCTGATTTTTGTATTTTTAGTAGAGACAAGGTTTCACCATGTTGGCCAGGATGATCTCGATCTCTTGACCTCGTGATCTGCCTGCCTCGGCCTCCCAAAGTGCTGGGATTACAGGGGTGAGCCACCACGCCTGGCCTGCTTTATCTTTTTTAAAAATGAATTATGCTTTTGGTGCTATATCTAAAAAAATCCTTGTTAAACTCAAGGTCACAATCATTTTCTCTCTTTTTGTAATTTTTTATAGTTAGGTTTTTGATCCATCTTGAGATGATTTTGTATATGGTACGTGATACAAGAGCCTAAAGTCATTTTTTGCGTATGAATATCTAGTGGTGATGACATCATTTACTGAAAAGCTATACTTTTACTATTGAATTGCCTTGGTACCTTGGTCAAAAATGAATTGGCCATAAATGTAAAGATTTATTACTGGGTTTTCTGTTTTGTTCAATTACTTTATATCTATCTTTGTACCAGTGCTATACTGTCTTAATTGCTGTACCATTAGTCCTCCTGTTTTATTCTTTTTCTTTTTCTTTTTCTTTTTTTTTGAGATGGAGTCTCGCTCTGTTTCCCAGGCTGGAGTGCAGTGGCGTGATCTTGGCTCACTGCAAGCTCTGTCCCCTGGGTTCATGCCATTCTCCTGCCTCAGCCTCCCTAGTAGCTGGGACTGCAGGCACCCACCACCACGCCCGGCTAATTTTTTTGTATTTTTAGTAGAGACGGAGTTTCACTGTGTTCGCCAGGATGGTCTTGATCTCCTGACTTCGTGATCCACCCACCTCAGCCTCCCAAAGTGCTGGGATTACAGGCGTGAGCCACTGCACCCAGCCTGTTCTTTTTCAAAATTATTTTTACTCTTTTATATTCTTTTCCTTTCCATGTAAATTTTAGGATCAGCTTGTCAGTTTGTATAAAAAGCCTTGTTGGAATTGTGACAGGGATTGTGTGGAACCTGTGAGTCAGTTTGGGGAGAATTGCCATCCTAACAGTAGTGAGCCATCCAGTCCATGAAGATGGAGTGTCTGTTCATTTGGGTATTCTCTAATTTCTTTTAACACTATTTTAGAATTTTCAGTGTGCAGGTCTTGCACTTTAGTTGTTTCTAAATATTTTAGTTCTTTTAATGCTATTGTGAATAAAATTGTTTTCTTAATTTTGTTTTTGAATTTTTTTTTTTAGAAAGGAACAGTTGATTTTTATATATTGGTCTTTTATCGTGTGACCTTGTTAAACTTCTGTATTCTAGTAGTTGTTTGTAGATTCCTTAGGATTTCCTACATACAAGATCATTATTATTATGAAAGCTTTCTTTCTCTAGTAGTACTTCTTGTTTTAAGGCCTATTTTGTCTGATATTAATATAGCTACCCCAGCTCTCTTTAGCTACCATTTGTGTAGCATAGCTTTTTCTGTCCTTTTACTCACAGTATATTTGCAGTTTTGAATTTTTTCAAATATTTTTTTCTGCCTCGTGCCTGCTCTCTTATCCCCTAGGGAGACATTGCTTTGCACGTCTGTTAGTGCACTGGTGTTAAACACATGCTAACACGATCGATACGGCCTCACTGGTCTTTGAGGCTCTGGTTACTTTTCTTCAGTCTTTTTCCTCTTTGTTCTTCAGATTGGTTAATTTCTGTTGATCTATCCTTAAGGTAACTGATCCTTTATTATTTCATCTCAGATCGACATGGATGTGGTACGGAGAATTTTCCATTTCAGTCATTTTACTTTTCAACTCTAGGATTTCTGTTGTTTCTTTGGTAGTTTTTAATTTTTATTGAGATTATCTCTGATTCGTTGTTATCCTATTTTTAAAAAATTTCTTGGCACCTGTTCACAGTGGCTGCCTTGAGGTCTTTGAGTGTTGAACCCACAGCTGGCCACACACTCAGCCTCTACTGGCTGCTCTTCTGTGTGTGGGCCACACATTCTGTGTGTCTTTGATGTCTCCTAATTTTTTTGTTGGAAATTGGATACTTTAGATAATGTACTGGAGCAATTCCCCCAGAGCTGTTGTTTTTGGGTTTTGTTGTTTTGTTTGTTTCACTTTAGAAACGTGCCTAGACTTAACCTGTAAGTCCATCCCCCATGATGTGAGGTCACTGATGTCTGGGTTCTGGTGTTTTGTTATGTTTTTAATTTTAATTTTTATAGAAACAAGGTCTCACTTTGTTGCCTAAGCTGGAGTGCAGTGATGTGATCATGGCTCACTGCAGCCTTGAACTCCTGGGCTCTGGCAATCCTCATGCCTCAGTCTCCCAAGTAGGTAGGACTACAGGCATATGTGACCACACCCAGCTCGTTTTGTTTTGTTTATTCTTATTCTTATTTTTTAGCCTGGCTTCCTAGGTGTTGTTCTTGTATCTGATCCGCACAGCTTAGTGCTTAGCCAGTGATCAGTCAGAAGTTGTCTTTAAATACTGCCCTGAAGTCTTCTGCCCTTTGCCATTGGAGCTAAGTATGGGTTGAAAAGTGCACTCCGAATTCAGGCACTTTTTGATTCTTCCCTGGCCTCTATTTTTCTCAGGGCTTCCCAGGTTTTTCCCACGTGTGTGCACCCCTCCATCAGTCAGGGATGTGTGGAGGGCCTGCTCTCCCTCTGTGGCACTCTCCTTTCCAGGGTCTCCCTTTTACCTGCCGAGTAGTCTGGTCTGCTGCTGGCCGCAAGCAGGATGTGGCCTGAGGCTGGAAAGCTATGGGCTTTCCCCGTCTGTTTCCTTCATTGCTGTTTTTACTGACAATGTTCCAAGTCAAGGTGTGAGGGTTTTTCACCCTCTGATCCAGATCACATAGGCTTTATGGCCCTGGGAGTGCTGTGGTGCTGGGTTCAGGGGGAGGTGTATGGGGTGGGAGCGGCTCCCTACCCCAGCAAGAACCCCACACACTCCACTGTTCTCACCTGGAGCTGGCAGTTTGTCATGAATGAATGCTTCTCAACTTGTTGTTTGCCTTTGCCTTTGGTTAATTTCCAGAGCCTTCAAATGGTTGTTGGTATGTATGTATGTATGTATGTGTGTTTGTTTACAGTTTTGCCTTGTTTTATAGTTTTTTAGTGGGGAGAGGCTCTGCAGAACTCTTTACTCCCTCATTGTTCAAATTTCCTATCTTTTTAAGCTGATGATATTTCCAGCTTGTCATGACTGCTTGAGAGCTAATGGTACAAAATGTTCTGTTACATTTCAGAGAACTTGACTCATTCGTGTGGTGATGTGCAGTGCTGGTTGCTAAGGGAACATGGAGACAAGACTAGGTCTTACAGATCTGCTACACTCCATTTCTTTCTGCTTTTGAATATGCTATAGATTAAAATATTTTCTGATCATAACTGCATAAATGTTGACCTTTAAACAGTTTATTCTAGTTCCAATTCTGTGGGAAGTATACAGGATTTAAATCTTTAAAAAAATCACAGCAGTGTTTTCAGTTACTAATATATAATTAAGATAATTTCTTTTTTTTTAAATTATAGTTTGTTTTGTCAGTCAAAACCAAGGGAGAAGATTGTTCCCAAGTGGCATGAAAAGCCCTACGAGTGGAATCAGGTGAGTGGGACGCAGGCTGCTACGTGAGCAGAGGCTACGTGGAGGAGGGGACAGGCCCTGGGCAGACCCGGAGTTCAGAGCCAGGGCTCGCCGAGGGTCCGAGAGGCAGAGACAGGAGGCAAAGTGGATGGCTTTGGGGGCCAGCCGGCAAATGTCTCAGACCAGACAGGCTGTTTCTGCACAGTGTCTTCTATGTGATGTCCCGGCAAAGAGTCAGACACCAGGATAACTCACTGCCTGTGAGTTGGGAAAAAAAGGTATGAGGGTCTGGATTGGACCTTCCTGCTCTTGTTGGTCTTTGTGAAATGCACCTTGGCTGTTCCTGCCATGTGGCTGGCTTGGTGGCTTTCGGGCTGTACTGGTTGTTGTCTTTGTCTGCTTGAGCTGCTGTCACAGTGCCACCGTGGGTAGGGGCTTAGGAACAGAAGACATTTGTTCTCACAGCTCTGGAGGCTGGAAGTCCTAGGGAAGGTGCCAGTTTGTGGGTCCTTGTGCGGACCTCTGAGGGACATCTGCAGATGGCCACCTTCTCACTGTGTCCTCACGTGAAAGAGAGACGTCCTCTCTTAGGGCACAAATCCCATCCTTGGGGCCCTACCCTTGTGACCTCATCTAACCCTTATCACCTCCCAGAGGCCCCATCTCCAAATACCATCACAGTGGGGGTTCGGGCTTCAGTGAAGGAATTTTCAGGGGCCACAGTTGAGTCATGAAGAAGGACAAAGCCCTTCATAGTCTCCCTGGTACTTCCTGTCTGTAGGGCTAGAAATGGAATAAAATGTGATTTCAGAGAAAGGGGCCCAAAGGAGTTTGGAGATTTAATTCTAGAGCCAGGGATGTCTCTAGATACAGGGGCAGTCTTCCCCTCCCCTTTGACAATCTAAGTGAGGCTCTACCTTGGAGGACTGTGTCCCATCCTGCGCCTCAAGGTTGCTCCTGCTGTGAGGCTCGCCTGCTCCCCCTGTGCCCTGCGCCTAGGTCCCTCTTTAGAGACCCCAAGGCTGATCCTGGCAGCTGGCCCCATTGTGTGCAGAGCTCCATGGGCAAGGAGAGGGGCGGCCACACCAGCCCCCGTGGCCATCAGGCTCGGTTGGAGTGTCTGAGGGTGATGAAGTAGCAGGACTTTGTTTGAAAACAGAATTTCACTTTGAGGTTAGTGTGTTTTAGAGACTGTCAGTGTCTTCAAGACTGTAATGCGATTAGGCGTGCACGGGAGATTTCTCAGTGAAGCTTGCCGTAGTATTGATCATGAATTTATTTGTTTGCAGCTTTTATTTTAGATTCAAGGGGTACATGTGCAGCTTTTGTTACTTGAGTATGTGGCATAATGCTGAGGTTTGAGGTACAAGTAATCCCATCACCCAGGTACTAAGCATAGTACCCAATAGGTAGCTTTTCAGTCCTTGCCTCCCTCCCCCATCTAGTGGTCCCCGGTGTCTCTTGTTTCCATCTTATGTCCATGAGTACTCAATGTTTAGCTCCACTTTTAGGTGAGAACAGGCAGTATTTGGTTTTCTATTCCAGCATCAATTCGCTTAGGGTAGTGGCCTCCAGCTGCATCCCGATTGCACAATTTCATTCTTTTTAATGGCTGTGTAGTATTCCATGGTATATGTATACCACATCTTCTCTATCCAATCCACTGTTGATGGGCACCTGGGTTGGTTCCATGTCTTTGCTATTGTGAATAATACTGTGGTGAATATGTAAATGCTTGTGTCTCTTTGGTAGAACAATTGGTTTTCTTTTGGATATATACTCAAGTAATGGAATTGCTGGATCAAATGGTAGTTCCGTTTTAAGACCTTTGAGAAATCTCCAAACTGCTTTCCACAGTGGCTGAACTAAGTTTTATTCCCACCAATGGTGTATAAGCATTCTCTTTTCTCTGCAGCCTTGCCAACATCTGTTTTTTTTGGACTTTTTAATAATAGCTATTCTGACTGGTGTGAGATGGTATTTTGTGGTTTTGATTTGCACTTCTCTGATGATGAGTGATGTGTGGAGCATTTTTAAATGTTTTTGGCCCTTGAATGTCTTCTTTTGAGAAGTGTTCATGTCTTTTGTCCATCTTTAATGGGGTTATTTAAACATGAAATTAAAAATGAATTATCAAACATATGAAGTGCGAGAGTAGAGAAGTGTTCTGTAAATATTTTTGGAGAACTGAATTATACTTTGTGCATCCTGGATGTTAATGCATGTGTATTTTATGTCTGGAAAAGCCCTGTCACAGAGCCTGACTGGTCCTCTTGTCTACCCCATTAGGTTGATCCAAAGCTGGTCATGGAGCAGGCCGACCACGAGAGCGGCAGAGGGAAGAACACCTTTCTCTACCAGCTCCACAAACTGGTTGTGCTCGGCACCTGAGCGTGTCCACAGGTGGCCTCCAGCACACCCCTCAGGAAGCTGCGGAGGCTGGATTCCAGGCTCCCTCTGCAGACTGACTTTCCTCTGTGTCTGGGCTTTACAGTCTGTGTCCACTGCATCCTAAAGGCCTTTTCTTTCTTCTTTTCTCTTTGGGTGATAGTCAGAGAGTGGTGTTTTTGTTCAGGTGGGAAGGATTGGAAACTCTAGTGTTTTCTAGAAACAGAAAATCACTGTATTAAATATTTTGGAAAAATTGTTCTGAAAGAAGACTGTTTGGATAAAGAGCTGTATTTTGCTTTAAATTTATTAAGGTAAATATAAGTAGTTAATCTTAGATGTAAGGTTCCAGAATGTGCTTACATATTCTGTTCTGTTACAGTGATTTAAACCAGTAGTATAGGAAAAAACTTAAAAAACGAAAAAACCATGTAGTATTTTCTGATTTTTTTTTTCCATGAGGGAAAATATCTAATTTTTGTAAGACTAAGTTGAGTTATAGTTCTTGCTTCACATTTTGGAAATCAGAGATTACAGATTACATGGCCATAGCTTATCTGTGTTAAAACAATAAAAGCATTAGATGAAGTTTCTGTTTCTGACAGTTTTTAGTCAGAGGAGATTAAGATGTATTTAGTTCCAAAAAATCTGAAATTGTAAAACTGATACAGGGATACAGACCTCTTTTAAAAACTCAACTCACATCAGTCAGGGTTTGGTCAGAAGAACAGAGCTGTTGTAAATATAGCAGTGAAAGACGCCAGTGAGCTCACACGTGAGAGGGAAGTTGTAGGATCAGAGAAATGCTCTGTTTAAACTGACTTGTCCTAGATGGACAATTTGAAGATCGTGAGGAAACAGGAGAAGCATGTGTGTGGGCATCAACTTGGGATCATAAACGGGAGCTTGTGTGGGGTCTCGGAAGCCGTCACATCTTGGGGAGCATCGGCGCTGTGCTGGGCCTCTGTGGGTTCGCTGGCCAGCAGCGGGAAGCTGGCAGATGCCAAGTGGGAAGACCACCAAGCAGCTGTGGTGGCCGGGCAGCACTGCACCCCTGTCACTGGGCCACTGTCCTGGCCTGGGAATGTGCTTCCCAGCCTTAGGCAGGAAGCAGTCATACCAAGTTGGCACACATGGAGGGCTCTTGGAAGGTTTTGAGCACGTCCAAAACTTAGTTCCGCTTTAAAGTGGTTTTCCCCATCGTCAGAAAGCCCTCTGAGAAAGCCTCTGGGGAAGGCAGCAGACACTTTGATTGGCTTTTCTCTTTGCTCTGCCAACCTATGAGTACTTAGTCCATGTGCGCAAAGTTACCATGTGTGACCTTAGCAGTAGGGGCACTCAACAACAGTCAAGCACTCCTTCTGTTCGCTTTTTAACCAGACTTTTAGTAAGTGATTAAAAATGTAGGCCAGGTGCAGTAGCTCACACCTGTAATCCTAGCACTTTGGGAGGCCAAGGTGGGAGGACTGCCTGAGCCCAGGAGTTCAAGGCTGCAGTGAGCTGTGATTGTACCCCTGCACTACATCCTGGGCAATAGGGCAAGACTGTGTCTCAAAAAAAAATAGTACCAAGAGGCTTGTTTAAAAACAGAAACACCCAACTCTCAAAGGAAACCATACTAACTCTTCCCTATATTTTTCTGGAATTGCTGTCATCTTGCTGAGGAATGTTTTTGTTCTGCTTTTTCATGGTTGCCATCTTAGCCATCAGCTGTTGAGCAGTAGATGAATATTGTCTCCTTCCCACTGTTCTGCACCTTCTTTGCTATCTCTCTGCACGGTCACAGCAATATCACTGGCCAGGTCAGTCATTGTGCTTTGTAACATGGATTTTGTAGATAGCAAAGAAAATTATTTTCTGTAAAACCAAGTGGTGCACTTCAATGCGTTGCCTTCCTTATCTATCTTAAGAGGGTACTTGCCTTGTTTATTTGCAAAATTCTCCTCACATTTAAATACATATTAATGTTCTTAGTATAATAATACATGTCCATGACATAAAATGAAGACATTTGAAAAGGGTCTCTAGTGAAGTCTCTCTCATGCCCAGCCCAAGTGCTCCTCAGAGGCAGTCGTTGTTTCATCCTGGTGCATCCCGTCAGCACACCCTGTGTTCCACACACTGTCACGGACGCTGAAGATCCACTCTGAGCAAAGTGGCCCAGGTTTCACTGCACTCAGGGAGCAGTGGGTAGAGGCAGATGGTGGTCAAATGCGTCAGGCGACAGAGTGAGAGCTGTCAAGCGGCAGGACAGGAGCGTGCACGCTTGTTTTTGCTTTGTGGGCCATGTCGTTGCTGCTGCTGCTGTTCAGCTTTGTGTTGAAGCTCAGGAGTAGCCATAAACAAATGAGCAGGGCTGTGTTCCTGCAAAACTTGATTTATGAAAACAGGCATCAGACTTGAGCTTGGGTCTTAGCTGCTGATCCTGTGATGGGGGGAAGTACAGGGAGTGACACTGCTTTAGAGAAGCAGCTGGGGACAGCCTTTCCCATGTGACATTCAAGCAGAGGCCTGGCCTAGGCTGCACTGGAATAGCTGGGAGGAGGTGCGTGAGGCTCCAAGGAGGCAGCAGGCCTGGTGCGCGTGAGGAGCCGCCAGGCAGCCCGTGCAGCTGGCACAGAGTGTGGAGGGTACTGGTGGTCAGGCTGGAGAGCAGCCAGCCCAGGTGGGCCACAGGCAGGTTTTGGAGTTTACTCTGAGTGAGGTGGGGAACTCCTGGAGGGTTTTGAACAAGAGAGTGTCATGCCTTGATGACGTTTTGAGAAAGATTATTCTGGCTGCTGCATGGGGCATAGGGTGCAAAACGAGCACAGTTAAGTCCAGGGAGAGACACTGGCGTGCAGCAGGGGTGGGAGCAGTGGAAGGGCAGGGTGGCCAGACAGAATGTGCACCAGAGAGACAGGCGCGGCACCGCGGCTCAGAGGAGAAGGTTCTTGGAGGCACCATGGTGGTGGGCAGAGTGTTGACCCCCTCCCTGGACATAGTCTGGGGTTGTATCCATGTCCAAACCCCCACAACTCCCGGTAGATGGGACCGTATTTGGGAAAAGGGTTTTTGCCCGTGTGACTGAGTTAAGGATCTCAAAATGAGGTGATTGTCCTGGATGTAAGATGGGACCTGAAGCCAATGACAAATGTCCTGATAGAGGAGAAGGCCAGTGAAGGCAGAGGCTGAGATCGCAGTGATGTGGCCACAGCCACGGAAGACCTGGGGCTGCTGGAGGCTGGGAGAGGCCAGGCCAGGCTCTCCCCAGTGCCTTCGGAGGGAGTGTGGCCCTGGACGCCTTGGTGTGAGAGTTCTGGCCTCCAGAACTGTGAGAATCCGTTTCTGTTGTAAGCCCCCTGTTTGTGGTTATGTGTCCTGGTGGCCCCAGGAAGAGAATCCAGCCAGTGTCTTCGGGGTCCTTTCGGAGCTCCTCTTCGTGTATGGACACAAGCCTCTTCATTTTCATGAGTGGTTGCATACTGCACATGCTGATCTCTGCCTTGACTTTTCACTGATTGTTGTGGATTGACTGTTAGATCCTGCACAAAGAGGTGCCTCATTCTTTTTAAGGACTTCATGGTTATATCATTTTATTGATGTTTCATAATTAATGACACCCCCGCAATGGGCATTTGGATAGTTTCTAGTCTTACTGTTATACGCAGTGTTGCAGTGGATGTCCTTGTACACCTGTCATTTCACATGTGTATAATTTATTATAGAATAACTTCCTAGGATTGGGATTACTGAGTCAGAGGGCATTTAGTAAATCACTCCATTCCTAGATGTTGCCACATCGCTCTCCATAGAGCACACGCTCCCCCCCAGCACTATAGGACAGTCCATACCCAGACTCTCACCCTCCGAGTTAGGACAGTGTTGGACACTTAGGAGATGCCCTTTCTCTCTGGCAGATGAGTAGTCTTGAGTTTCTGCTTATGAGTGGGCTGAGCATCCTCAGATGCTAAGGACCATTGGCTTCTCCTTGTATGTGAACTGTTTATATCTTTTGCCAGGCTTTCTTTGTGTTAAAATTGATCTTGTTATGTAGTTTAGTTTATGAATTTTTATGCCTTCTCAAAAAGTGTTTCCCCTAGTTTGAGATTATTAGAATTCTCTCCCATATTTACTTCTGGTACTCTTACGGTTTGATTTTGTACATAAAATTTACTGAGGTAAAATTTACATATAAGAATTGCAAAGGTTGCCTACTAGGTGTTCTTTCAGAAGTTCTATAGTTTTAGCTTTTATATTTAGGGCTGTGACCCATTTCAAATTTTATTTTTAATTTTTTGCTTTTTTTTGGGGGGGGGGAGGGGGATCAGCGGTGATGAGAGCTTGATTTGCTTTTCCACACATTTTTTGAGAAGAATATACTCTGACCCTAAATTCAATTACCTTGAAAACTTTGTAAAAAATCAGTTGACCATATAGGGTCACAATTGGATTCTCTTCTGTTACACTGGTTTATATGTCTGTCCTTAAAACAGTAATGCCATACAATACAATATTGATTATTGCAGCTTAAAATGCTAAGCCTTGAAATAAGATTGTGGAATTCTTCCAAATTTGTTTCTTTCAAAATGGTTTTAGTATTCTAGATCTTTACCTTGCCATATAAAGTTTGGGCTCAGCCTATGCATTTTTACAAAAACGCCAGCTGGAATTCCAATTGAGATTGTGTTGAGTCTGTGACTATTTGGGGAGCACATCTTGAAAACTGATGAACAAGGTATCTTTCACCATTTACTTAACTCTTCTTTAACCTTCTCTCACTACTGTTTTATTCCTAGGTATTTCATGTTTTTGCTATTGTAAAAGTTATTTTCTTTTGGCATTATGAAAATTTTCAAACATACAGCAAAGTTAATTTTACAGTGAACATCAGTATATTCACCACCTAGATTTTACATTACCACTTTACTTGTTTTATCACTTATTTATCAATTCCTCTATTCTTCACTCCATCTTGTTTTTTGATGCATTTCAAAGTAAACTTGACAGCATTACACTTCCCCTAAATACTTCAGCATACATATTAACTGCAGTGTTTTCTTTTTTTCTTTTTTTGTGACACGTACATGCGGTGAAACATGTAAATCTTAAGTTTATCCAGTGAGTACTGGTGAATGGAACCAAACCCCAAGATACAGGACGTTATCATCACCCGGAAAATTCGCTCATCTCCCTTCCTAGGCAGCCTCTGACTCACAGATAAGCACCTACAGTTCCGAGTATTTTCTCCACAGATTAGCTTTGCCTGTTCTAGAACTTCAGTTAACATATTATTTTTTAAAAGTTGATTAACACACCTTATTGTTTTAAGGCAGTTTTACTTTTACAGAAAAATTGAGCATATAGTACCGAGAGTTCCCCTGTGCCTCTCTCTTCTCTCTCTCCTCCACACAGTTCCCCTATTACTAACATCTTGTGTTAATGTGGTACGTTTGTTACAGTTGATGAACCGACATTGATACATTGTTAACTAAAGCGTACAGTTTACATCCTCAGGGTTTACTGTGTTTTACCTTCTGTGGATTTTGACAGATGCCCGATGTGACATGTCTACCATTATAGTATCATACAGAATAGTTTCATTGCCCTAAAAATCTTCTGTGCGCCACCTGTTTATCCTGCCCCGCATTCCCTTCCCATTGGCCACCACTGATCTTTTTACTGTCTCCAGAGTTTTACCCTTTTCAAAGGAATAACATACATTAATAGTTCAAATCATACAGTATGGAACCTTTTCAGACTGGCTTCTTTCCCTTAGCAATGTGTATTTAAGGTTCCTCCATATCTTTTCAAGGCTCAGTAACTCGTTTTTATTGCTGAATAATATTCCAGGAATAAAAATTATGGATGCGAATTGGCTACTTGCATTTATGGATGTTAATGGGCTACTTGGCTATTTCCAGTTTTTGGCAATTTGAATAAGTCTGCTATAAACATTTGTGTGCAAGTTTTTGCATAGACATTAGCCTTCAGCTCATTTGGGTAAATACGGAGGAATGCAATTGCTGGATCCTATGGTAAGAGTGTGTTTAGCTTTGTAAGAGACTGTCATACTCTCTTCAAAGTGGCTGTACCATTTCATATTCCCACCAGCAGTGGATGAGGATTCCTTTTGCCTCGTGTCCTCATCAGCGTTTACTGTGAGTGTTTTGGATTTTTGCCATCCTAACAGATGTGTAGTGGTATTTTATTATTGTTTTAATTTGCATTTTTCTAATGGCGTGATGTTGAGCATCTTTTCCTATGATTATTTGCCATCTGTATGTATTCTTTGATGAGGTGTCTATTCAGATCTTTTCTGTATTTGAATTGGGTTGTCTTCTTCTTGTTGAGTTTTAATTAAGAGTTCTTTGTATATTTTGAAACAATCTTTATCAGATTTTTTTTTTTTGCAAATATTTTCTCCCAGTATATAGCTTTTCATTCTCTTTATGCCTTTCACAGAGCAGATGCTTTTAAATTTTTTTTTTTTTTTTGAGACAGAGTCTCACTCTGTGGCCCAGGCTGGAGTGCAGTGGCGTGATCTCGGCTCACTGCAACCTCCGCCTCCCAGGTTCAAGCAATTCTCCTGCCTCAGCCTCCCGAGTAGCTGGGATTACAGGTACCCACTATCACGCCCAGCTAATGTTTTTGTATTTTTAGTAGAGACGGGGTTTCACCATGTTGGCCAGGCTGGTCTCGAACTCCCGACCGCAAGTGATCCGCCTACCTCAGCCTCCCAAAGTGCTAGGATTACAGGTGTGAGCCACTGCACCCGGCTGATATTTTTAATATCAATAATTCCCAAGTTAACATGTTTTTCTTTTATAGGTCATGGTTTTGGTGGTAAAACTAAAAGCTTATCAAATCCAAGGTCACACAGGTCCTGTGTTTTCTTCTAGAAGTTTTATGGTTTGGCATTTTACATTAAGGTCTATGATCCATTTTGAGTTAATTTTGTAGAAGGTGTAAGGGTCTATGTCTAGATTGATTTTTCTGTATGTGGATGGCCAGTTGTTCCAGCACCATTTGTTGAAAAGACTGTCTTTTCTCCATTGAATTGCCTTTTGCTCCTTTGTCAAAGATCAATTGACTGTATTTGTGTGGATATGTCTTTGGGGTCTCTGTTATGTTCCATTTGTCTGTCTGTTTTCACCAATACCACACAGTGTTGATTATGATAGCTTTATAGTAAGTCTTGAAGTTGGGTAATGTTGATCTTTTCTTCAGTACTATGTTGGCTATTCTGGGTCTTTTTACTCGCCATATAAATTTTGAAATCAGTTTAATATCACAAAATGTTTTTGTTGGGATTCTATTGAACCTCTAGATCACCTTGGGAAGAACTAACATCTTAATAATATTGGGTCTTTCTAGCCCAGAAAGTAGAATATCTCTTCATTTCTGTAGATCTTTGGTATCTTTCATCAGAGTTTTGTGATTTTCTGCATATAGCTCTTACACATATTTTATTATATTTATACCTGAGTATTTCTCTTTTTTGGTGCTAATGCAAATGGTACTGTGTTTTAAATTTCAAATTTCAGTTGTTCATTGCTGTAATATAGGAAAGCAATGGATTTTTGTATATTAACCTTGTATCTTGCAACTTTATTCATTCCAGGAGGATTTTTCGAAGTAGATTCTTTAGGATTTTCTGTGTAAACAATCATATCATCTGTGAACAAAGATAGTTTTACTTTTTATTTCCCTTTCTTGTCTTACTGTATTAGCCAGGACTTCCAGGACAATGTAGAATAGGAGTGGTGAAAGGAGATATCCTTGCCTTATTTCTGGCTTAGCGGTAAAGATTTCAGTCATTCTTCATTGAGGTTGAATACGATGTTAGTTGTGGGTTTTTCATAAATGACCTTTCTTATATTAAGGAAATTCCCTTTTATTCCTAGTTTGCTGAGAGTTTTTAAAATCATGGGTGGGTTTTGGATTTTGTTGAATGCTTTTTTTGCACCTATTGATATGATTGTATGATTTTTCTTCTTTGGCCTTGCTGATGTGATGGTTTACATTAATTGATTTTTGGATGATGAAATAGCCCTGCATAACTGGAGTAAGTCCCACTTGGTTGTGGTGTATAATTTTTAAAAACATTGTTGGATTCTATTTGCTCATCTTTGTTTTATTCACTAATCTTTGTTGAAGATCTTGTTGAGGATTTTTACATCTAGGATCATGAGAGATACTGATTGTAATTTTCCTTTCTGGTGAAGTCTTTATCTGGTTTTGGTATTAGGGTAATGGTGGCCTTCTAGAATGAATTTGAAAATATTCCTTCTGCTTCTATTTTCTGGAAGAGATTGTAGATAATTGGTATCCTTTCTTCCCTGAATGTTTGGTTGAATTCACCAGTGAAACCATCTGGGCCTAGCGCTTTCTTTTTTGGAAAGTTATTTAGTATTGATTCAGTTTTTTAGTAGATGTAGGCCTATTCAGATGATCTGTTTCTCATTGTGTGAGTTTTTGTAGGCTATGTCTTTCAAGGAATTGGTTTATTTCATCTTAGGTATCAAACTTGTAGGCATATAGTTGCAAATAATATTTTTTAATTTCCCTTTTAATGCCCATGGGATCAATAGTGATGGCCCTTCTTTATTTTCTGTTATTAGTAATTGATATTTCTTGACTCTTCTTGGTTAGCCTGGCTAGAGTTTTATAAATTTTATTGATCTTTTCAAAGAACAAGTTTTTGGTTTGATCAATTTCTTTAGTTTTACATGTCTTCAGTCTCATGATTTCTACTCTAATTTTTATTTCTTTTTTTTTTTTCCTGCTTGCTTTAGGTTTATATTGCTCCTCTTTTCTGTAATTTCCTAAGATGGAAGCTCAAATTTTTTGATTTTAGATTTTTTCTTTTCTAATGTATATATTTAATTTTATAAATTTCCTTTTGAGTACTACTTTTGCCACATGCCACAAATTTTGAAAAGTTGTATTTTAATTTGCATTTAGTTAAAAATATTTTAAAGTTTTTCTTAAGCCTTGTTCTTTGACCCATGTGTTATTTAAAAATACGTTTTTAAATCTCCAAATATGGGATTTTTAGCCATCTTTTTGTTATTGATTTCACTGTAGTCTGAGAGCATACTTTCTATGATTTCTATTAAATTTATTAAAGTGTTTTATGTCCCAGAATGTTGTCTGCCTTGGCAAATGTCCCATGTAGCTTGGAAAGAATGTGTATTCTGCTCTTGTTGGATGAAGCATTCTGTAGGTGTTGATTAGATCCAGTTGGTTGATGATGCTGTTCAGTTCAACGGTATCCTCACCGAAATTTCACCTGCCAGTCTGTCAATTACTAATGCATGTTGAGGTCTCCAGCTATAATAGTGGATTAGTCTATTTCTCCTTGCAGTTCCCTCAGTTTTTGCCTCTTGTATTTGGACACTGTTGTTAGGCACATGCACATTTGGGGTTGTTACGTCTTCTTGGAGAATTGACCCCTTTATCATTAGGTAATGCCCCTCTCTAGCCCTTCTAATGTCCTTAGTTCTGAAGTCTGCTTGTCTGAAATTAATATAGCTACTCCAGCTTTCTTCTGATTTGTGTGTTAGCATGATGTGTCTTTCTCCATCTTTTTACTTAATTTTAAATTGAGGTGAAATTGATGTAATTTGATTAACCACTTTAAAATGTGTAATTCAGGCATTTATTGTATTTTCAATGTTCTGGAACACTCTGTAGTTTAAAAATGTTTTCATTATCCAAAAAAGCACCTTATTAAGTAAGTACTTACCAGTTAAGTAACCATTTCCCCTTTTCCCTTCCCCTTCCCCCATACCCTGGTAACCATTAATGTGCCTTCTGTCCCTATGGATTTACCTATTTTGGATACATCATATACAAGGAATCATACAGTAGGTGACCGTTTGTGTCTGGCTGCCCTGACTTCACATAATGTTGTCGAGTTTATCCACGTTACAGCGTGTATCAGTGCCTTGATCCTTTATTTAGGTGGATAATATCCTGCTGGATGTGGATGCCACAGTTGGTTTATTTACTCATCTGTTGATGGACATTTGGATTGTTTCAGACTCTTGGCTATTATGAATAATGGTGCTATAAACATTTGTGTACAGGTTTTGGTGTGTACGTGTTTTTTCATTTCTCTTGGGTATATACCCAGGAGGAAGATTGGTAGGTCATGTGGTAACTCTATGCTTAACTTTTGGAGGAGACACCGAACTGGCTGCACCATTTTACATTCCCCCCAGCAGTGTCTGAGGATTCCCGTATCTCTACAGTTTTGACAGCACTTCTTAGTTTCCCCCTTTTTAAAAAAATTAAAGCCATCCTAATGGGTATGCATATATTATTGTGGTTTTCATTTGCATTTCCCTAATCCCCAGTGATGATGATCATCTTTCATGTGCTTGTTGGCTACTTGTGTATCTTCTATGGAGAAATATCTGTTCAAGTCCTGTGACTATTTTTTTTTTTTTTGAGACAGAGTTTCACTCTGTCACCCAGACTAGAGTGCAGTGGCACAGTCACAGCTCGCTGTAGCCCCAATCTCCTGAGCTCAAGTGATCCTCTCCTCTCAGCCTCCAGAGTACCTAGGGCTACAGGCATGCACCACCACGCCTGGCTGATTTTTTTTTCTTTTTGGTAGAGACCAGATCTCGCTGTGTTGCCCAGGCTGGTCTCAATCCCCTCAGCTCAAGCAATCTTCCTGCCTCAGCCTCCCAAAGTGCTGAAATTACAGGTGTGTGAACCACCACACCTGGCCCTAGTGGCTATTTTTAAATTGACTTGTCTTCTTGTTGAGTGCTAGGAGTGCTGTATACATTCCGGATATTATACTCTTATCAGATATGTGATTTACAAATATTTTCTCCCATTCCGTAAGAATCCTCCCACCAAAGTCCAGGAACAGACAGCCCCACCACCAAATGTTCTGTGAAACATTAAAGAAGAATTAACTCCAATCCTTTGCAAACTCTTCCAAAAAATGAACAGAAGGGACACTTCCTAACACATTCTGTGAGACCAGCACTACCCTGATACCAAAGCCAAAGATACTGCAAGAAAACTACAGACCGATATATATATATATTATATATTTATATATATTTATATTTATGTTTTGAGACAGAGTCTTACTCTGTTGCCCAGGCTGGAGTGCAATGGCATGATCTTGGCTTACTTCAACCTCTGCCTCCCAGGTTCAAGCAATTCTGCTTCAGCCTCCTGAGTAGCTGGGACTACAGGTGCGTGTCACCACACCCAGCTAATTTTTGTATTTTTAGTAGAGATGAGGTTTTACCATGTTGGCCAGGCTGGTCTTGAACTCCTGATTCGTGATCCACTTGCTTCGGCCTCCGAAATTGCTGGGATTAGAGGCATGAGCCACTGCGTCCGGCCAAACTGATACTTTTATGAATGTAAATTCACAAATCCTTCGCAAAATGCTAGCAACCAAATCCAACAGCACATTAGAAGGATTATACACCACAGCCAAGTGGTGTGTGCTGCCCTAAAGTCTGTACGCTGTCACTCCAGTGGGGGACAGAATCCTGCCTCTCGTCTTTTGATGTCCATCTTTAGAAACCCTTCCCTGCCAGGGGACAAGGGAGTATGTGGAGGTCTGGGTGCTGGGACTTCCTGAAGTGTCCAGAACCACTAAGATGTTTGATTTCTTATCTTTATTTGGCCTGATGCTTTTTCTTGGTGGTGATAATGATGTTATAAACTTAGCAGTGAAGTTGTGGAAGAGTGAGTACCACAACTTTCTTTAGAGATTAATACTAGCCAGTGAGAAGAACTCAGTGGTGCAGAACCTGGTATTTTTGAAGCCAGATCCTTCACATTGTTTTCCTTCTTTAAAAAAAAAAAAAAAAAACAGCTTTATTGAGTTATAATTCATATACCATGTAATTCACCTATTTAAAAGTGTACTGTCCAGTGATTTTAGTATGTTCACAGTGTTCTGCAGCCATCTCCACAATCAACGTTAGCGCATTTTCATCACTCGAGAAAGAATCTCTGGAACCATTTGAGGTCATCCCAGTTTCTCACTACTCCACCCTTTCCCCACCCTAGCCTCACCCTTGTCCCCAGGCAATCACTTATCTGCTTTGTCTTTGTATTTTGCCTGTTCTGTCTCTATATACATGCCTGTTCCGGACGTCCCGCCCCTTGTAATTATATATCCGTTGACCAACATCTTTCCCCGTTGCACTCTGCACTCCCTGCAACCGCCGAAGCTCTGGTAACCACCCTTCTACTCTGTCTGCCTATGAGATCAGCTGTTGTAGGTTCTGCATGTGAGTGAGATCATGCAGGATTTGTCTCTCTGCCTCTTTCATCCAACTTAATGTTCTCCAGATTCATCCATGTTGTCACAAATGACAAGATGTCCTTCTTTTTACGTATGCTGATTGTTTTCTGTAGAGTGAGCCCCATCTGCTGCCAGGCGCTGGCAGGTTTAGTGTTTCTGTTGGTTTTGTTTTGCCAAGGGAGTGAGAGGCAGGTGGTCCACTGAGCCTCAGCTCGTCTCCTTGTCTTCAGCTCTACTGAAGGGCACTTCACCACCTTGTCCTCAGCACTTGGTGCAACCCTCTTATGGCTTAGCCAGGAGGTAGACACAGCCCCATCATTGATACCATTCCTAGTAAACGCAGTTGGTAGAAAACACAAAATACAGCAGACAATGATAAAATGTATTATAGAAAGCTAAAGAATTACATTTAATGGTAACATTGAAAACTGTTAGAATTTACCTGGGGAAAAGTAAGCTTGACAGGAATAATCCTAAAACCACAGCCAGTGACAGTGGTTACTGTCTAAAAATGGAGACAACAGCCATCTTTGTAAAATTTGACCCAGGAAAATAATGGCTCCCAAAGATAATCCGTACACAGATGCTGTCGCCAAAAAAAACATAGGCAGAACTTGCCTCCCCAAAGCTTGTCTGGAAGAGAACTAACCTGATGAAAAATCTTTTAGGAAATTTTAAAAAGAAAATATAAAAAGTAGAAACTACTTTGTTTAGAAAATTGAGCAAAGAAGTATACTGACTTAGTGAAATTCATTTAAGAAAATACTTTTTCAGTGAAAATTCATCATTCGTATAATGCTGATTAATATGTTTTAAACTTAAGTGGGTGGATCACCTGAGGCCAGGAGTTCAAGACAAGCCTGACCAACATGGAGAAACCCTGTATCTATTAAAAATACAAAATTAGCTGGGTGTGGTGGCACATGCCTGTAATCCCAGCTACTTGGGAGGCTGAGGCAGGAGAATCGCTTGAACCTGGGAGGCAGAGCTTGTGGTGAGCCGAGACTACGCACCATTGCACTCCAGCCTGGACAACAAGAGTGAAACTCCGTCTCAAAAAAAAAAAAAAAAAGAAAAAAAAAATGTTTTAAACTCGCACTTTGTCGGAAATGGCAGGTGTATTAGTCTGTTCTTGCACTGCTATAAAGAACTACCTGAGACTGGGTAATTAAGAAAAGAGGTTTAATTGACTCAGTTCTGCCAGCTGCACAGGAAGCATGGCTGGGGAGGCCTCAGGAAACTTACAGTCGTGGTAGAAGGGCAAAGGGGAAGCAAGCACCTTCTTCACATGGAGGAGCAGGAGAGAGAGAGTGAAGGGGGAGGTGCTACACACTTTTAAACAACCAGATCTTGTAAGAACTCACTATCACAAGAACAGCAAGGGGGAAATCTGCCTCCATGATCCAATCACTTCCCACCAGGGCCCTCTCCCAACACTGGGGATTACAATTCAACATGAGATTTGGATGGGGACACAGAGCCAAACCATATCATTCTGCCCCTGGCCCCTCCCACATCCCATGTCCTTCTCACATTTCAAAACCAATTATGCCTTCCCAAAAGTCCTTCAAAGTCTTAACTCATTCCAACTTTAACTCAAAAGTCCAAGTCCAAAATCTCATCTGAGACAAGGCAAATCCCTTCCACCTATGAGCCTGTAAAATAAAAAACAAGTTAGTTACTTCCACGACACAATGTGAGTATAGGGATTGGATAAGTGCTCCCATTCCAAAAGGGAAAATTGTCCAAAACGGGCTACAGGCCCTATGCAGGTCTGAAACCCAGCAGGCCAGTCATTAAATTCCTAAAGCTCCAAAATGATTCTTTTTACTCCATGTCTCACATGCAGGCCATACTGATGCAAAGGGTGGGTTCGCAAGGCCTTGGGCAGCTGTGCCTCTGTGGCTCTGCAGGGTACAGCACCTGCAGCTGCTTTCACAGCCTGGCATTGAGTGCCTGTGGCTTGTCCAGGCACATGGGGCAAACTGTTGGTGGATCTACCATTCTGGGTTCTGGCAGATGGGGACCCTCTTCTCACAGCTCTACTAGGGCAGTGCCCCAGTGGGGACTGTGTGTGGAGGCTCTAATCCCACATTTCCCCTTTGCACTGCCCTAGTAGGTTCTCCGTGAGGGCTTCACCCCCACAGCACACCTCTACCTAGACATGCAGGTATTTGCATACATCCTCTGAAATCTAGACAGAAGATCCCAAACCTCAATTCTTGACTTCTGTGCACCCACAGGCTGCATGGGAGCCCAGGCCAACTTCTGCCTGGATGTCCAGGTGTTCCCATACATTCTCTGAAATCTAAGTGGAGGCTCCCAACCCTCAACTCTTGTCTTCTGCATACCCACATGCCCAACACCATGTGGAACCCACCAAAGCTTGGGGCTTGCACCCTGTGAAGCAACGGCCAGAGCTGTACCTTGGCCCCTTTTAGCCATGGCTGGAGCTGAGAGTGGCGGGGACACGGTGCCATGGCCTGAGGCTGCACAGAGCAGTGGGGCCCTGGATCTGGTCCATAAAACCATTTTTCCCTCCTAGTCCTCCAGGCCTGTGATGGGGGGTGCTGCAGTGAAGGTCTCTGAAGTGCCCTGGAGGCATTTTTCCCATTGTCTTGGCTATTAATTAACATTTGGCTCATCTTATGCAAATTTCCACAGCCTTGACTTTTTCCCCAGGAAATTGTTTTTTTGCTGCATAATGAGGCTGCAAAATTTCCAAACTTTTATGCTCTGCTTCCCTTTTAAATGTAAGTTCTAGTTTCAGATCATTTCTTTGTTTATGAAAATGAGTATAGGCTTTTAGAAGCAGCCAGGCCACATCTTGAATGCTTTGCTGCTTAGAAATTTCTTCCAGATACCCTAAATCACTTCCCTCAAGTTCAAAGTTCCACAGATCTCTAGAGCCAGGGACATGATGCCACTGGTCTCTTTGCTAAAGCATAGCAAGAGTGACCTTTACTCCAGTTCTCAGTAAGTTCCTCATCTCCATCTGACACCACCTCAGCCTGGACTTCACTGTCCATATAACTATCGGCATTTTGGTTACAACCATTCAACAAGTCTCTAGGAAGTTCCAAACGCTCCCTCATCTTTCTGTTTTCTTCTGAGGCCTCCAAACTGTTCCAACCTCTGCCCGTTACCCACTTCCATCCAAAGTTGCTTCCTTATTTTCAGGCATCTTTATCGCAATGCCCCACTTCTCTGGTACCAGTTTTCTGTGTTCATTCGTTCTCACATGGCTCTAAAGACATACCTGGAACTGGGTAATTTATTGATAATAGACGTTTAATTGGCCCGTGGTTCTGCAGGCTGTACAGGAAGCATGGCTGGGGAGATTTCAGGAAACTTAGAATCATAGAGGAAGGTGAAGGGGAAGCAGGTACAATCTTCACATGGTGGAGCAGAAGAGAGAGGGTGAAGGGGGAGGTGCTACATACTTTTAAACAACCAGATCTCGTGAGAACTCACTATCATGAGAACAGCAAGGGGGAATCCGCCCCCAGGATCCAGTCACCTCCCACCAGGTCCCTCCCCTAACATTGGATTACTATGCAACATGAGATTTGGGTGGGGACACAGAGCCAAACCATATCAACAGGGTTGTGATTTTGGAGTCAGGGTGCCTTGTAGATGGAGTTTCCTAATTTCGAATTGCTGCCTTTTCTCTCATTCTTCACCCTGCAGCCATAGGTTTTTTTCTCAATGCACCTCCGAGCAGCAGCAGGTGTACAAGGCCTCTAGTCAAGCCTGGACGTGCACTTGCAGCTGTCCTGTGAACTTCACCTGTAGCCAGAATCATTGGCCAAGCCCAATGTAGATACCGTGGGAAAATCATATGTGGCTATCAGTGGATACTGAAAAGGCATCCATTTGAGGTTCAGCACCCATTCCTAACTTAAAAGAAGAAATAAAACATGTAAAATAGAAATAGGAAAAAGCTACAGTAGTTTTTGCATTGCATGGAGGGCCAGCATCATAAAAATGGTGGTTCTGCAGGCCGAAACTGTGCAGAGCAAACCTACTGAGAAGCAGCTGCTCCATCACCTGTGAAGCAGTACAGTAAAAACTCGCACTGTTTGTTATTGGTTACAAATGTGTAGAGAAATGAAAAGAGCAATAAAACTAATGTATTTAGCACACTGTGATTTGAAACATTAGAAACATTGGGATTAAAGCATTTTGTCTCCTTCTAAAGTCCTGTCAATAGTAGTTTAAACAGCACTTGCCGCCACTGCCTCCTCTTCCTACAGCTTCCGCTTCTGGGCTTCTGGCCGAGCATCTTCTCCGGGGCCTGTTGAGTTGCCACGCTCCTTTCTAGTTGGATCGGCTTCCAACACTGTATCATTTGCACATCTCGTGTTGCAAAATGCCTCCCAGAGTTCCTTTCATGTGGGGTTTTTGCTGGCATCACACCCCGCAGGCTGTCTTCATCCTTCTCGTCACAACTGTTTGCTCATTGTGAGGATTAATACTGAGTGTCAACTTGATTGGATTGAAGGATGCAAAGTATTGATCCTGGGTGTGTTTGTAAGGGTGTTGCCAAAGGAGATTCACATTGAGTCAGTGGACTGGGAGAGGCAGATCCACCCTCCATCTGGTTGGGCACCATCTTATCAGCTGCCAGCGTGGCTAAAGTAAAGCAGGCAGAAGAAAGTGGAATGAGAGAGACTTACTAAGTCTTCCAGCCTTCATCTTTCTCCCGTGTTGGATGCTCCAAGTTCTTTAGCTTTTGGGCTCTTGGACTTACACCAGCGGTTTGCCAGGGACTCTTGGGCCTCTGGTCACAGACAAGGCTGCACTATTGGCTTCCCTGCTTTGAGGGTTTCGGGACTCGGACTGGCTTCCTGGCTCCCCAGCTTGCAGACGGCCTATTGTGGGACTTCACCTTGTGATCATGGGAGTCAATACTCCTTAATAAACTCCCCTTCGTATATACATATATCCTATTAGTTCTGTCCCTTTAGAGCACCTTAATACACTCATTTACGCGGACAGGCTGCCCCCTCTTAGCCTCTCTGGCTGCACCACTGGAGCCCCTGGTTGGCAGCAGCGTCCACATTCCCCCCCTCAGCTGTTTTCTCTGTGACCTCACTTAGGTTTGATTCAAATGTCACTTCCAGGGTTGTCACATTTCATTTCTTTGCTGCATTTTCACCTTTGTGGGTTGGTTCCCTCTTTCCATTTTCATAAACTGTCGTGTGGGCTTATCACTGGGAGGCAAGGAGGCAACAAACTTTTCTGTCTGTGTGAGCTGAATAACAGGTGCTCAGTGATGAGTTCCTGACGGGCTTTGAAAGAAGTGTCGGGATGGGTTACTAATCTGATGCACGCCTGTGATTTGCACATTTGTGGGTTGAAGAGTTGGCAGCACAGTTTACTCTTCGTGCGGTTTCTCAGGGTTGTATGCCAGGGAAACCGTTACTTGAATTGTGCTGTTGGGGGGGACTTTGTTACTGAACTATGGTAACAGAAATGTGTGCATATCACAACTGTGTAAAGTAAGGACTACTCATACTGAAATGTGATGAAAATAAAAAAATAATGGTAAACGTTCTTTTAAGTAGCAAAACATTAAAGCCATTTCAGTTAAAATTAGAAACTTGTCAGGGATGTCTACTATTGCTGTTATTTAACAATGACTTGAAGGCCTAGAAATTATAATGAGAAAAGAAAGATGAAATAACCGACATAACATTAGACAAGAAGAGATAAAGCTCTTTTTGCTGCTCTGATGTATACACGTGTTGAGGATGCCAAAGTCCACCCCAGGTTCAGTAATTCACCAGGACTCGTAGGACTTAGCATGTAGTTGTGCTCATGGGTGAGATTTACTATAGTGAAAGGATGCAGAGAAAATCAAAGGGAAAAGATACGGGATGAAGTCCAGAGAAAATCAGGTCCTCTGCCGGGGGAGTCACACAGGACATTCTTAGTTTGTCCACAGTGTGTTGTGATAATGTGGGTGAAGTGTTGTGTGCCAGGGAAGCTCATCAGAATCTCAGTGCCCATGTTTTTATTGGAGACTGGTCACGTAGGAACCCTCTGCCTAGCATGTGCCAAAATTCCAGACTCCCAGTTCAGTGTAGACCACATTGTTTGTTCAAATAGTTGAGGCACAGCGAGACACCCATGTCAGAGAATGATGGGAACCCTCCTAAAATTCAGGCTACCGGCTGCCAATCAAGGGCCAACTTTGGAAGCAGACCTTTCTAAGGAGTGCAGTCTTGGGCTTGCTGTGTGAATTCTTTTTCTGCATAAGCTAGAAGACCCCTGCTATAGTAAGATACTTTGCTAAGGCTTCTGGATATAAGCTAAAGATACAAAAGTCATGGCCTTCTCCGCTGTGGCAATAAGAACCTAGCAATGGAGAAAACATTCTGTGTGGCCAGGTGTGGTGGCTCATGCCTGTAATCCCAGCACTTTGGGAGGCCGAGGTGGGCAGATCACCTGAGGTCAGGAGTTCGAGACCAGCCTGGCTTGACGTGGTGAAACCCCATCTCTACTAAAAATACAAAAATTAGCTGGGCGTGGTGACATGAGCCTGTAATCCCAGATACTCGGGAGGCTGAGGCAGGAGAATCGCCTGAACCCAGGAGACGGAGGTTGCAGTGAGCTGAGATCACACCACTGCACTCCAGCCTGGACGTCAAGAGCGAAACTGCGTTTCAAAAAAAAAAAAAAAAAAAAAAAAGACGTAGAATCCAGACAGCTGAAAAAGCGTAGCTGAGAAGATTTCATATCATTTTTGTCAACTCTCCCAAGTTAATATGAAAATGTAATTCCAATTAGAATCTCAACAGTGTCTTTTGAGAATTGGATAAAAAGTATCTTAAAATTTGTGGAGATGAATAAATGCCTAAGAATAGAATTCTACTGTATGCACATTTTAGGTATATTAGCCTAGATTGGAAAATCAGAAGCCATGTAAAAATATACAAACATATTTGAGTACATAAGCATTAAAACTCCATATGACAAAAGATACCCATGTTTGGCGATATAACATTTTAAAAACTTCATATAGCAAAAGATACCATAACCAATCAGTGGATAGGTTGGATTGGACAGATTGATGTAAACAACAAAGGGTTACTATGTATACACAAAAACCTTTTTAAAAATTGTCAGGCAAGGCTGGGAGTGGTGGCTTACACTTGTATTCCCAGCACTTTGGGAGGCCAAAGCAGAAGAATTGCTTGAAGTCAGGAGTTCAAGATCACAGCGAGACCTGATCTCTTTCTCTCTCTCTCTCTCTTTTTTTTTTAAGATGGAGTCTCACTCTGTCACCCAGGCTGGAGTGCAGTGGTGCAGTCTCGGCTCACTGCAACCTCTGCCTCCCGGGTTCAAGTGATTCTCGTGCCTCAGCCTCCTGAGTAGCTGGGATTATAGGTGCCCACCACCACGCCTGGCTAATTTTTGTTTTTTTTTTTTTTTTTAGTACAGATGGGGTTTCACCATGTTGGCTAGGCTGGTCTCGAATTCCTGACCTCAAGTGATCTGCCTGCCTCGGTCTCCCAAAGTGCTGGGATTACATGTGTGAGCCACTGTGCCTGACTGAGACCTGACGTCTTTAAAAAAAAAAAAAATTACAGGTGGTGAGTGCCTGTAGTCCCAGTACCTCAGGAGGCTGAGGCGTGAGGATTGCTTGAGCCCAAGAGTTTGAGGCTGCAGTGAGCCATGAATACACCACTGCATTCTAACCTGAGTGACATAGCAAGACTCTGAGAAATAAAATTTAAAACAATTGTCAGGGAAGAGTACAAGAGTCAAATAGGAAACCATGACAATGATATGAACAACTGTCCAAATGACTAACACGTGAAAATGCTCAAATTCCTTAGTAGTAAGGGAATCATAAATCAGTGAGCTTTATAGACTGGCAAGATTTTAAAAAGAGCTGTATGGCTTGTTGTTGGGGAGGTGGAGGGAAGAAATACTTGCATATTGCTGGTAAATGTATGATGTCTTCCAGTTTCTTTTGGAAATCAATCTGGCAACATCTGGGAAAATTAAAAACAGGCATACCCTTTGACTTAGATATGTCAGGACAACTGTACAGTGTAATAACTGAACACTAGAAATGATGAATGTCGCACAGAAGGAAATGGTAAACACATTATAGCAGTCAATGTCAAGGAATACCGTGCAGCCATTTGAAGAGTGAGGTGAGAGTTACAGCTGTTGGCCTGAAAAGATGTCCACAAGATACGGCAAGTGAGAAAGAAAGATGAAAAAGTGTGCGTAATATCTTCCTAAAAATCAGTAACCAGGCTGGGTGCAAAGGCTCACACCTGTAATCTCAGTACTTTGGGAGGCTGAGGTGGGCAGATCACTTGAGGTCAGGAGTTCAAGGCCAACCCAGCCAACATGGTAAAACCCCATCCCTACTAAAAATATAAAAAATTAGCTGGGCATGGTGGCACATGCCTGTAATCCCAGCTACTTGGGAGGATGAGGCAGGAAAATCACCTGAACCTGGGAGGTGGAGGTTGCAGTGAGCCACGATTGTGCCACTGCACTCCAGCCTGGACAACAGAGTGAGACTCTGTGAAAAAAAAAAAAAAATTCAGTAACCAGAAAACCCGCATAGATGTATCTGTGTAAGTGTGTGTGCTTGTGCGTGTTGGGATGGGATTAAGAGCACAGAGAACAGTGTGGAAGGATGTTCTAGATAATGACCTCGGTCATCCGAGGTGGGAGATGGTGGAACTGGGTGGTAATGAGGGTAAAGGGAGAGAGGGAGCCGTGGATAGATGGGAACATGATTATTCAGATGCATGCATCTGATCACATTTACTCACCAAAGATACGTAAATCCATGAGTTGTTGTCTGTGGCAGAATTTATACTGTTTTTCTCCCTTTTCTCTTCTGTAACAGAAACTGGTTCTCTTGAGAAGGCAGCAGTGTGCCTACCTAAGAGATTACATTTCCCAGCATCTCTTGCAGCTAGGCATGGTCATGTGGCTAGTTCTGACCAATGAGATGAAAGCAGGAAGTGATTAAAGCCTCCTCCCTTAAAAGGGAGACAGGTGGTATGGGCCCTTTTGTTCCTTTAGATGTCTTCCTGCTTCTTCCCTGGAGTGCACACATGATGGCTGGTGCTTCAGCAGCCATCTTCAACTTTGAGGGGACCTTAAGAATGGAAACCATTGACAAACAATGGCAGATTCTGGGTTCCTCTCAACCATAGAGCCATCCCACCAGCCTGGACTGCCTACCTGGAGACTTCTTTCATGTGGGAGAGGAATTAACTTTTTAAAGCCTCTGTTAGGTTTGGTCTGTGTTACAAGCAGCCATAGTTTGAAACAGTATATACTAAAAGAACTCAAGAAATCAAAAGAAAACACATTCAATCACAAAGTGCTAAGCTGCAGATGGAGTATTAAAAGTGGGAATTAAGACAACCACAGTAAATGAGGTATCCTAGACTGCATGTGGTCATGTATATTTGCTTCCAGGCTATTTATTCACAATTGCCTAAGCTCAAAGTAACTCAACCAAAACCTACTCTCTACTCTGAAAAGTTCAGGCTTGCTTCCATTTAGAAGCACAGGCGGTATCTCAATAATCAATTCAGGTACCAAAGCATTTATTAAACATCTTCTCTCTCCACCATAAAGTAACCACCCTAAGGAATACAGAAGATGGACATGACCCAGTTCCTGATGCCGCGTTAAGACTCACTAAGAAACTAGGGCACAGTAGCAGATGCTGTAATGAAATAGCAGGGCCAGGAAGTGCTACGGCCTTTAGGCAGGTGGTTGATTATTCTCTGGATTCACTTTTGTATTTGGAAGAACTATCTTAGTACATTCATTTGAAAAGGCTTTTTAAGCAAGAGAAAGATGCCATTATAACCTTAGAGAAGTGCAGTCGCATGTCACTTGACAGGGATACGTTCCGAGGACTGTGCCATTAGGCGATTTTGTTGTGTGAACGTCATGGAGTGCACTTAGACAAACCTAGATGGTACAGCGTATGACACACCTAGGCTATCTGGTGAAGCCTATTCCTCTACTAAGAACCTCTACAGCATGTGACTACTGAATACTGGAAGCAATTGTTTTGTTTGTTTGTTTGTTTTTGAGACGGAGTCTCGCACTTTCGCCCAGGCTGGAGTGCGGTGGTGCAATCTCAGCTCACTGTAAGATCTGCCTCCTGAGTTCACACCGTTCTCCTGCTTCAGCCTGCTGAGTAACTGAGACTACAGGCGCCCACCACCATGCACGGCCAATTTTTTATATTTTTGGTAGAGACGGGGCTTCACCATGTTAGCCAGGATGATCTTGATCTCCTGACCTCATGATCCACCTGCCCTGGCCTCCCAAAGTGCTGGGATTACAGGCGTGAGCCACCGTGCCCGGCCTACTGTAGGCCATTGTAACACATTGGTAAGTATCTAAACATGGAAAAGTACAAGAAAAATATAGTATCATCTTATGGAACCACTGTCTTCTAGGTGGTCTGTTGACCAAAATGTGATGATGTGGTGCATGGCCGTAGTATGATGCGGAAATCTGACTGGCAAAGGCTTTAGGGGAGTCTTAGGTTAGACTGTGTTTCTGAAGATCTGTAATTAGAAAAGGGCATAGAATCGCAGACGTAATATTTTCTGCTTAAATTGTATTTTATAATGAGATCCTTATACTTGGGCTTTAGTTCAAGACTAGGGGACGTTTTTTTCCCCTCGTAAATTGAGAAATGTCACTGAGAGAACAGCACTGCCATCTAGCCCATTTCTCTCAGAACTTCAGGTTTTGCCTCTGCAGCTTTTGACTTTGTAGGCAACAGGTGAAGTTTCTCTAAATACTAGCTCGCAAACTATTAATAGAAGCAGATACCTCAGAACTGAAGAAAACCCCCAACAATTGGAAACATTGATGGGAAATAATGGCAAGTTAAGAAAGCATAGCTTCTTCCAACTTCATGAGGCATATTTAGAAAGAATTTGGAAAATGTGGAAGGGTGGGATGGGGGTGAGGAATGAGAAACTACCTGTTGGGTAGAATGTATACTTTTATTAGAGTGACAGTTACATTAAAAGTCCAGACTTCACTAGGCAACATATCCAGGTAACAAAACTGCATCTGTACCCCCTAAATCTATCAAAAGAAAGAAAAGTTTAAAAAGACACTGGGCATGGTGGTTCATGCCTGTAATCCCAGCACTTTGGGAGGCCAAGGCAGGAGGATGGCTTGAACCCAGGAGTTTGAGACCAGTCTGGGCAATACAGTGAGACCCCCATCTGCAGAAAAATAAAATTGCCAGGTGTGGTGGTATGTGCCTGTAGTCCCAGCTACTTGGGAGGCTGAGGTGGGAAGATTACTTGAGCCCAGGAGTTTGAGGCTGCAGTGAGCTATGATCGTGCCACTGCACTCCAACCTGGGTGACAGAGCGAGACCTTGTCTCAAAAAAATGAAAAAGAGAAAGTATGCTTACATTTGCCCATCCTAGCTGCACATGTAAGCCTGTGTAATATGAACCAATGGAGAAATAAACAAGTTCTAATAACATTCTCAATGTTTGCTTACAAGAAAAAGAATTTGGAGCACTGTTATATTAAGAGTTTTGATGTTATTGCTCATTTAGGTTCATTGTAACAACTTTTGATTTGGGATGGTATAAACTAAAGGGTAGTTTAGGGTAAGAAATAGAACTTCAGCATTGGTAGTCTGTGTTCCCTCCTCCTTTTTTCAGATAGCTGTAGATTAGAGATTCTTGTTTCCCCTTTAAAATTGTTTGAGGCATAATTTGCAGAGAAATGTACAGATCTGAATTATAGTGCAGATATAGCGTTGATGAATTGATACACCCATGTGACCACACCGTTACTAGGATAACAGTATTTCCATCACCACAGGAAGTTCCCATACATACAACCGCCCTTCTGATTACTTTCACTATAGATTTGTTTTGTTTTGAGACAGAGTCTTGCTCTGTTACCCAGACTGGAGCGCAGTGGCGTGATCTTGGCTCATTGCAGCCTCTGCCTCCCAGGTTCAAGCAATTCTCCTGCCTCAGCCTCCCAAGTAGCTGGGGCTACAGGCTTGCAGGGACCAGCCCCACAGGGTCGGTGGGCTTCTCCCTGTGTGCAGCGAAGAGAGAGTGTAGAAATAAAGACACAAGACAAAGAGATAAAAGAAAAGACAGCTGGGCCCAGGGGACCACTACCACCAATGCGCGGAGACTGGTAGTGGCCCTGAATGTCTGGCTGTGCTGTTATTTATTGGATACAAAGCAAAAGGGGCAGGGTAAAGAGTGTGAGTCATCTCCAATGATAGGTAAGGTCACGTGGGTCACGTGTCCACTGGACAGGGGGCCCTTCCCTGCCTGGCAGCCGAGGCAGAGAGAGGAGACAGAAAGACAGCTTACGCCATTATTTCTGCATATCAGCGACTTTTAGTACTTTCACTAATTTACTACTGCTATCTAAAAGGCAGAGTCAGCTGTACAGGATGGAACATGAAAGCGGACTAGGAGTGTGACCACTGAAGCACAGCATCACAGGGAGACGGTTAGGCCTCCAGGTAACTGCGGGCAAGCCTGTCTGATGTCAGGCCCTCCACAAGAGGTGGAGGAGCAGAGTCTTCTCCAAAATCCCCCAGGGAGAAGGAGCCTCCCTTTTCCTGTCTGCTGAGTAGCGGGTGTTGTTCTTTGACACTTTTCGCTACCGCTAGACCACGGTCCGCCTGGCAATGGGCGTCTTCCCAGACGCTGGCGTCACCACTAGACCAAGGAGCCCTCTGGTGGCCCTGTCCGGGCATAACAGAAGGCTCGCACTCTTGTCTTCTGGTCACTCCTCACTATGTCCCTCAGCTCCTATCTCTGTATGGCCTGGTTTTTCTTAGGTTAATGATTATAGAGCGAGGATTATTATAATATTGGGATAAAGAGTAATTACTACCAACTAATGATTAATGATATTCATATATAATCATATCTAAGATCTATATCTGGTATAACTATTCTTGTTTTATATTTTATTATACCGGAACAGCTCGTGTCCTCGGTCTCTTGCCTCGGTGCCTGGGTGGCTTGCTGCCCACACAGGCTCAAGCCACCATGCCTGGCTAATTTTTGTATTTTTAGTAGAGGCAGGGTTTCACCGTGTTGGTCAGGCTGGTCTCAAACTCCTGAGCCCAAGTGATCCGCCTGCCTTGGCCCCAAAAAATGCTGGGATTACAGGTGTGAGCCACTGTGACCAGCCTATAGATTAGTTTTGATTGTTGTAAAAATTCATGTAAATGGAATCCTACAGTATGTACTGTTTTGTATCAGGCTGCTTTTGCTCCATATAATGTTTGTTTGAGGTTTATTTATGTTATAGCAGCACATAACAGACCAAGATACACGTTTAAGTCAATAACTTGTTCTTTTGTTTTCTATTGTATAAATATACCAGTTTCTTGGCTGGGCATGGTGGCTCATGCCTGTAATCTCAGCACTTTGGGAGGCTAAGGTGGGTGGGTCACCTGAGGGCGGGAGTTCGAGACCAGCCTGGCCAACATGGTGAAACCTCGTCTCTCCTAAAAATACAAAAATTAGCCAGACATGGTGGTGACTGGCCCCTGTAATCACAGCTACTCCGGAGGCTGAGGTAGAATTGCTTGAACCCAGGAGGCAGAGGTTGCAGTGAGCTGAGATTGTGCCACTGCAGTGCAGCCTGGGCGACAGAGCAAGACTCCGTCTCAAACCACACACACACACACACACACACACACTTTATTCTTCTTTATTCTTCTACTGATGGGCATTGGATTGTTTTCACTTTTTACCTATTATGAATAAAATTTCTATGAACAAGTCTGTAGATAGATATTTTTGTTTCTCTTAGATAAATACCGAGGAGTTGTGGGATTACTGGGTCATTGAGCAGGTGGTTGTTTAATCTTGTAAGAAACTACCAAATTTTCTAAAGCGGTTGTAATACTTACATTCCGTGCTAGTTGGAGCTTTTCTCTCTCAGCCCTCAATCCACCTTCTTTGCCGTCTGGCGTCCTGGAGCTAGACTGTAAACATTTCTTCTTTCCCAGCTGATGCAATGTTAGGCGTTGCCGGCAGAGGACACTGGAGGGACACTGCAAGAGGAGCGGAACTGCTCTTCCTGTTTCTGGTGCTTCTTGCCAGCAGGTGGCCTCCCAGCACCTCAGCAATAAGCAGTTTCCTGCCCCCAGGCCCAGCCTTTGCACCTCTGGCCATTCCGTGGCCTCAGCCACTCTCTCTCCGAAGAGGTCTGAGTCTCATTCTGGGTGTGGGAGCAGGGCTGTTCCAGGTTTCTTCCTCCCATGGGTGTTGTCCTTGATCCTAGAGGCTGCTGCACATCTTCTCTTCCTGTGTTCTTTAGACATGTTTCTACCCTTCTCAGTAGTTAATCCCCTTTAACTAAACATTTGTTTTTATTTTTTTAGCGACAGGGTCTTGCTCTGTCGCCCAGGCTGGAGTCCAGTGGTGCGATTCACTTCCTGGGTTCAAGCGATCCTCCTGCCTCAGCCCCCTGAGTAGCTGGGACCACAGGTGTGCACCACCACACCCAGCTAGTTTTTAATTTTTGTAGAGAAAAATTTTCTCTGCCTCGGCCTCCTGGTGTTAAGTTTACAGTCATGAGCCACAACACCTGGTCCCCCAATTTTTTATGTTAAAATTTGCCCGTAGCTTCCTTTGTGAAGTATCTGCTCAAGTCCTGAGCCCTGTTTGGGGGGAGTTGTTTGTATTTTTATTGAGTTGTGGGAATTCTTTAGTCAGAATGCAAGTCCTTTGTCTGGTATATGTCTTGTGAACATTTTCTTCTAGTCTATCCTTGCCTGCTCACTTTTTTTATTGTGGCAGAAAACATAAAAATTTATCATCTTAACTGTTTTTAAGTGCACCGTTCAGTCGTGTTAAGTATATTCACATTGTTGTGAAAGGGATCCTGGAGCTTTTTCATCTTGCACATCTGAAACTCTGCACCTATGCAGCAACTTCTCAGTCCCTCCTCCTCTCAGCCCTGGCAACCATCATTCCACTTCTGTCTCTATATGTTTGGCTCCTCATAGAGTCAGTCTGTTTTGTGCTGCTGTAACAGAATACCTGAGACTGGGTAATTTATAAACGACAGAGATTTATTTCTCACAGTTCTGGAGGCTGGGAAGTCCAAGATCAAGGAGCTGGCATCTGGCGTCTGGTGAGGATCTGGGCTTCTGCTTCCAAGATGGCACCTTGAAGTCTGTGTTCTCACATGGCAGACGGGGAAAAAAGACCAAACTCCCTCAGTCAGGTCGTTTTATAGTGGCATTAACTCATTCACGAGGGCACGCCCTCATGACCTAAACATCTCCTAAAAGGCCCCACTTCCAAACACAGTTTCATTGGGGATTAAGTTTCCAACAAGTGAGTTTTGAGGGATACATTCAGACCACAGCATCTAGTACCCCATATAAGTGGGATCCTATTATACAGAAGGCCCCTGATTTACGATGGTTGAACTTAACGATTTTTTGACTTATGATGGGTTTATTAGAACATAATCCCATTGTAAACATCTGTATTTGTCTTTCTGTGATTGGCTTATTTCACTTAGCATACCCTATGTTGTAGCCCGTGGCAGGATTTCCTTCCTTTTCTTATTTTTTTGGGACGGAGGCTCGCTCTGTTGCCGAGGCTGGAGTGCAGTGGCACGATCTCTGCTCACTGCAAGCTCCACCTCCTGGGTTCACACCATTCTCCTGCCTCAGCCTCCCGAGTAGCTGGGACTACAGGTGCCCACCACCACGCCCGGCTAATTTTTTTGTATTTTTAGTAGAGACGGGGTTTCACTGTGTTAGCCAGGATGGTCTCGATCTCCTGACCTCATGATTCACCTGCCTCGGCCTCCCAAAGTGCTGGGATTACAGGCGTGAGCCACCGCGCCCGGCCAATTTCCTTCCTTTTCTATGGAGATACCACTTTGCTTATCCACTCATCTGTGGATGGACACAGGTTTCTTCTACCTCTTGGCTTTTGTGAGCAGTGCTGCCATGAACGTGGGTGTGCAAACATCTCTTCCAGACTTTCCTTTCCAGTCTTTTGTCTCTGTTC
The DNA here is from genome assembly GCF_028885625.2 of Pongo pygmaeus. NCBI lineage: Eukaryota > Metazoa > Chordata > Mammalia > Primates > Hominidae > Pongo > Pongo pygmaeus. The sequence continues at coordinate 103,187,125 of NC_072388.2, forward strand.
TCAAATGGAATTGCTGGACTCTATGGTAGTTCTAATTTTAATTTATTGAGGAGCCTCTACTGTTTCCCATAGTGGCTGTATCATTTTATAATCCCACCAGCAGTGCACCAGAATTCCAATGTCTCCACATCCTTGCAAACACTTATTTTCTGTGCAGACAGATGTGAAACTGGATTTTCAGGGGCTGTGATGGGCTGGATTGTCTCCTTAGATTCGAATGTTGAAGTCCCCCACACCCCAGTGTCTTAGAATGCAACTGTGTTTGGAGGTAGACTTTAAAGAGATGGTTGAATTAAAATAAGGCCCCAAATTTAATATGACTGGTATGTCTATAAAAAGAGAAAGTCTGGACATCTGGAGATACATCAGGGATGCATGACTGCTCAGAGGAAAGACCCTGTGAGGCACAGCAAGAAGGCACCGTCTGCTTGCCCAGGAGACACCAACCCGTGACACCCTGACCTTAGACTTCCACTCCCCAGAACTGTGAGAGGAAGACCTCCTTGCACTGTAAATCACTCATTCTGTTACTGTAGTCCCAGAAAACTAACACAGACCTTTGCTGAGCAGAATGCCTTTGCTTCTCTGCAGACAAGATTACTTTTGCACTATTGCACTATTGCACTATTGCTATCAAAATAATTATATGGGGCTGGGCGTGGCGGCTCACACCTGTAATCCCAACACTTAGGGAGGCCGAGGTGGGTGGAGTACCTGAGGTCAGGAGTTCAAGACCAGCCTGGCCAACATGGTGAAACCCCGTCTCTACTAAAAATACAAAAAAAAAAAAAAAATTAGCCTGGTTTGGTGTGCACCTGCAATCCCAGCTATTTGGGGGGCTGAGACAAGACAATTGCTTGAATTTGGGAGGCAGAGGTTGCAGTGAGCCAAGATCTTGCTACTGCCCCTCCAGGCAACAGAATAATAATAATTTTTATTATGGAATCAGTGTCAAATGCTGGCGCCTTCTGGGGGCAACACACAGTTTCCCACCAAAGTGCATCAGTGCCCCAGGCAGTCAAGGTGCCAGGAGATGAGGAGGCCGTGGATCTTCTGTCCACCTGGGAGCAAGCCTGCAGCTTGGGACCCTCCTGGGACCCTGCACCCACCACTGCCCTGCCCTCCTGGGCTCTCATGGGAGTGAAGCAGGGTGGGCTCTGTAGGAGTTAAAGAAAGAGGAAAGAAACATGAAAAGCGGCTCAACAAAGACAGGTTTATTTTGGAGAATAAATCTGAGAGGGACTTCTGGCCGATTTTGGTCAGGAGCCTTCTCTCCTACAGACTAAGGATCTTTAAGGGTTTAGGAAGCGGGGAGCTTATCGCAGGCTCGGAATGTTTCTATGTGAGGGAAAGTTTATTTCGGACTTGGAATGTCTCTGGTCGGAGGGGAGGTTATCTCGAGGTTGGCATGTTTCTGGTTGGAGATGTTATTTGTGGTTTATGGTCGTGCTGACATTAGCTATTAGGCTGATGTGTTTTGGGCTGGATTTAGGCAGCTTTTTAATCAAAGGGAACTTAAAATGGTGGTGTTTGTCCAAGACGGCCATACTCCTGCTCTGTCCCGCTCCAGCCCTGGGGGGCCCCTCGGGCTCTTCTCTTGGATGGTGTGTGAATGGGCACATGTGGAGGGGCTGGTTCAGCTCTGCCTGCCTCTGGCCATCCAAAGGAGGGACAGCAGGGCCTGGGCAGCAATGCCGGCCTTGGAGCACCGGGGCTGTGGAGGCTGCTTGAGAGGACACGGAGCCCCCTCTGTGCGCAGGTCGTGGAGGGCCTCGGGCACTACGGTCTGCTAGACACCACATGTCACAGCTACTCAAACACCCAGGGCCACCAGGGAGGGCCGATGGCCCCGCAGGGCGGCTCAGGACCCGCCCCACCCCTGTCCCTGCCTTTCTGGCTGCCCCCTAGTCCCTGGACAGGCGCTCCCGACCTTCAAGCAGGCCCCACCCAATCTCTTGCCCAGGCAGGAGCTCCCCCTGCCGCACTCACAGACCTCACCTCTTCCTACACGTTTCCAAGGCCGCGCCCCGCCCCGCACCCTGCCAGGCCCCGCCTCTCTCTCCGACCCTGGACATTCCCCGGGACCCACCCCGCCCCCAGGTCCTGCCCCCCGCCCGCCTCCGCGGGGCTTCCCACCCTCCCGGGCGGATTCCACTCCCGCCCCCTCCCCGTGGGTGCCCCCGCCGGCCCCGCCCTCCCAGGCTGCCCCCGGCGTCCCGGGCTTCCTCTCCGCAGTCCCTGAGTCCCGCAGGCCCCGCGTCCCCGCTGCACCCCCAGTCCACTCCCGAGGTCCCCGGTCCGGCATGGCGCGCGCGGTGGGGCCCGAGCGGAGGCTGCTGGCCGTCTACACAGGCGGCACCATTGGCATGCGGAGTGAGCTCGGCGGTGAGTCCGAGACCCAGCGTCCTGGGCGGGGTAGGCCTCTGGACCTGGCCGCGACCGGGAGCCTCGGACCCTCCTGCACCCACGGGGGTCGTTGGGGAGTCAGATCCGCGCCTGGATGGGGGGTGCGGGCTGGGGTCGCTCTCCTTCGGTTCCGGTCACCGGCGTCCCCGCGCGCGGAGCCCCCACCTGGACAGGAGGTCACGGTGGGTTCTCGCCGTCGCAGTGCTCCCGGGAGCGCCCTGTGACCCTGGGGCCAGGCCCCCTGTGCTGCCGCTGTGCCCCTGAGGGCCAGCGTCCTGGAGTCGTGGAATATGGGCGGGAGGGCCCCAGGGCATTGGCCTGCTGCTCCTGCCCTGGACACAGGCTTAGGAGGCTGCCCTGGAGAAGGCTTAGGAGGCTGCAAGGACCCCTCACCTGCGACACCCTGGAGGGTGTCCCCATCCTCTGAGTCCCCTGGGGTCCTGGTCAGGCAGCAGTGGCTGGCACGATACTGGGGCTACCTGGCATCGGCGGGGACGCACGTGTTCACACCCGAGGTGGCCTCAGAGCCCTGCTTCCTCTGCCCCTGCGTGGACCTGGTTGACCAGAGACCAGCGATTGCATCTGGACTGAGTTCTGCCTGGGTGGGGTCAGGGCCTGGGACAGGCACCGAGCTCTGTGGTACTCCAGCACAGTGCTGCCAGCGTGGGGTGGGCACAGGAAGGATGGTAGCCTGGGGAGCCTGAGGCCACCAGGATGGGGAGAGGACATTGCACTGGAGCCTCCAGAATGCCCGGGCACTCCCCAGGAGGGCAGGACACTGCCTGGGGCCCCCAGGTGGGCTGTGCTGTGATGTGGGGTGCTCCCTCCCTGGGGGCCAGGACAGCCCCCTCACCCTGTCTTGACCCTGTTTGCGACCCTCCATGGGCCACTGCCTGCCTTTCCCTCAGGAGCCCTTTCCACTCCTCCTCCCACTCCCTGCTGCCCTGGCCACTGCCCACACTCCTGCTTGTGTCCAGCGCAGCTCTCTCTCCTGAGATGGCTGGGACCCTCTCCGGCTCTGCCAGAGCCCCACGGCTTCCCCTGGCATGACCCGAACATTCTCTTGTCCCTCGCCCATCTGCCAGCCACTTCCCCGCCCCTCCTTTCCCCATCCCCTCTCACAGCCTGTTCCCTGGCAGCTGCCTCTCTTGGCCACCCCTTTCCGCTGAAGTGGCCGCTCAGAAGCCACCAGCACTCTGTCGGTGCTCTCAGATTCCACCCACCACACTGTGGCCGGTGCAGACCCCTCTGGAGGCCCAGGAGACACAGCCTAGTGGGGCTCGTCCACGAGGGACTCAGGCCCCAGGAACGTGGCTGTCCAGGCTGCTGGGAGCCTCCTCTGCACTTCTTCTGCCTGTGAATGGAACAAAGTCATTCACAGCTTGGCAGACGCCCCTGTGTGACACTCCACTGACACAGAGTGACACAGTTCCTGTGCTTGGCCCTCACAAGCTAGAGAGAGAGAGGCTGCCATTGAAGAGATGGCACGCATTAAGGAGCTAGTCCCGGGGCAGAATCTGCCAGGGCCCTGTAGGGGCTGTGGGCTGATAACGGTCTGGGCCCGGTGTGTGGGTGGCGTGGAGTTTTGAGGCAGCCCAGGGAGGGCTTCTCTGAGGACACAAGGCCTGCAGGACAAAGATGGGAGAGGGCCAGGCCAGGAGCAGCCCTGCAAGGTGCAGGAAAGAGGAGTGGGGAGCCCAGCAGGGCTGGAGCCTGCCAGAGCTGCCCCCGAGTGGTGACAGGACCTGCGGACTCTGTCTGGGGCCTCGTCCGACGCCCCTGACGCTACTCCTTCAGGCTTGGTGTGTGGCCAACTGCAATTTGGTTGAGCTCAACACATAGTTCTTGAGTAGTCCGAGCTGCAGGGGCAGGTGGACTCTGACTGCAACCCCACCACACGCCCGTCTCGCTTGGCCCCCGCGTGCTCGCCGCAGCAGCCTGTGGGTGCACTCACGCGTACACTGCATTTCTGAAAGAGGCTGTGAGGTCCTTTGTCTGGGTGGGAAACAAGAGACTTTGAGGCTGGAAACTGGGTGTGGGGGCGTCAGTCTTCAGACCTGAAGCAGCCTTCTGAGATCCCTCAGTGCTCTGTGCACTGGGGTCCTGGCTTGTGCTCAGCAGCCCGTCCTCATGTGGCTGCGAGGTCACCCCCTGCTGTTGCTAGCTGACCCATGTGGGGCATCCACTTCCAGGAACCCGCGGGAATGGGCTCCCCCAACCCCTCGTGAGGTTGGAGCAGCCAGACTGTCAGGCGTCAATGATTTACTCCCTCCACACTGCTGACGTGGGCTCTGGCCTTCCCTGGGGAGGTGAGAGGGGAATGGTGGCTTTGCCACAGTAAAGCTGTTTGATTGTCGCTGTTGGAACGGCTTCTGCGCCTGCTGGTAAATAGTGACCTGTGGGTGGAACGCTGCACACCTGGAGCCCTGCCAGAGTTCAGGGAGGGCAGAGGTGATGCCAGCGGGGACGCCCCTCGACCCATCCCTTCTCTGAGTTCATTGAAGCTATCACAGGTCAAGGGACATAGTGAATCCAAACACGGCTGATAACCCCAAGCCCAAGCTGGCATCAGTGGCCACGTTCCATACACCCGGGAAACTTGAAGACTTCCTGTGTCAAACTGGGAACCCCACCCGCTTGCTGGCCTGTCCCAAAGTCCCTCCTGAGCCCGGCTCCTTGCAGGCACAGCAGGGAGGGCAGAGCTTTGGGGCCAGGCAGCTGAGAGAAGCTCCCTGCCCAGTGGCCACACAAGTCCCAGCAGCCGAGACTGTCAGTGGAGGGATGCCTGTGGCTTCTTGGTCACTGCAGTGGCGGCTGTGCCCTTGGCCTGGACCTCCTTCTTGAATGGGTGCTACACGTTCACAAGGTTCTAAGCCTAAGCTTGACTTCGCTGGTGACAGTGGGGCCCATTGTCTTCGAGAGCAAAGCCTCCCTTCCAGGTGTTTGGCAGGGGGCTGAGGAGTTTCCGAGTCACCAGCAAACTCAGGCAGTTGCCTGGATGGGCCAAGGAAGAGGTTCCAGGCAGGGCCAGAGGGTTCAGGTTCTGCAGCCCTTGAACCTTTTGGAGGGCCCTCATTGAGAAAAGTAATACAAGTTACAAAATCAGAGTTAGGTGTGAAAGCCGGTGTTTATTTATTTTTTATTTATTTTTATTTTATTGAGACGGAGTCTCTCTCTGATGCCCAGACTGGAGTGCAGTGATGCGATCTCGGCTCACTGGAAGCTCCGCCTCCCGGGTTCATGTCATTCTCCTGCCTCAGCCTCCCGAGTAGCTGAGACCACAGGTCCCCGCCACCGTGCCCTGCCGAAAGCCGGTATTTATTTAAAATAACAAAAGAAATTGCCCCGGCTGACCGGGCGCGGTGGCTCACACCTATAATCCCAGCACTTAGGGAGGCTGAGGTGGGCGGATCACTTGAGGTCAGGAGTTCAAGACCAGCCGTGGACAACATGGTGAAACCCCGTCTCTACTAAAAATACAAAAAAAAAAATTAGCCAGATGTGGTGGCAGGTGCCTGTGGTCCCAGCTACTGGGGAGGCTGAGGCATGAGAATCGCTTGAACCTAGGAGGTGGAGGTTGCAGTGAGCCGAGATCGCGCCACTGCACTCCAGCCTGAGTGACAGAGCGAGACCCCGTCTCAAACAAACAAAAAATACTGACGTCACTACATACCTGTTAGAATGGCTGCTGATGTACAACACACTGACTGTGGGGTGAGTGCTGGAGCCCAGAGTTGGAAAGTGGTCCATTTGCAGGTTGGTAAGAAAACTTTACTGGCGATGGTATAGGTTTGAAAAAGGAACATTTGGCCAGACATGGTGGCTCAGGCCTGTAATTCCAACACTTTGGGAGGCCAAGGCGGGTGGATCACTTGCCTCGCTAACATGGCGAAACCCCATCTCTACTAAAAATAAAAAATTATCCAGGTGTGGTGGTGCATGCCTGTAATCCCGGCTACTCCGGAGGCTAAGGCAGGAGAATTGCTTGAGCTCTGGGGGTGGAGGTTGCAGTGAGTCGAGATGGCGTCACTGTACTCCAGCCTGGGCAACAGAGCGAGACTCTGTCTCAAAAAAAAAAAAAAAAAAAAAAAAAAGAAAGAAAGAAAAAGAAAAAAAGAAAGAAATTGGCCAGGCTGGTTTTGAACTCCTGGGCTCAAATGATCTTCCTGCATCAGCCTCCCAAAATTCTGGGATTACAGGTGTGAGCCATAAAAACCACTGCAAAAGCACACATGGAGTGTTTTGCTTGAGAGAAGAGGACACCAAGAGATAAGTTTAGTCTTGTCTTTGGCTGATTTCGCCTGTGGTACCCACACATGCCCCCAGCAGGGACAGCAGGGCCCATATCCACGCCTACCACTCTGCAGCATTCCTGGACGTTTCTGGAAGCTGTTCCCCTACATGAGTCAGCAGCAGCTGGAGGTGACCTTGCACAATGTGAGCATGTCCCACAAAACCAAACCAGATGTGCCCCCTGCACCTTCCCCATAAGACACCCCAGCTTCACCTGCCGTGATGAGTGGAGAGTGACTTTTCGTTTCCTGTGGCCACGGTGCCGGGCGGCTGAACATCACAGAAGTTCATTCTGGGTTCTGGAGGCCGAGGCCTGAGAAGGGTTTCCCCGGGCTGAGCCAAGGTGCTGCAGGGCACCGCTCCCTCCTGAGGCTCTGCGGGAGGAGCCACCCCTGCCACCTCCACTGTCTGGTGGCTGCCGCAATCCTTGGCTTGTGGCCACATCACTCCAGTCATCCAGCCCAGCATCTCCAAGGGCCGCTCTGCCCTGTCGTCATATGGCCTTCCCCTCCCCGTGCCGTGTGGCCTCCCACCTGTGAGGAAACACGAGAGGGCATTTAGGGCCCACCTGGATTGTCCAGGGCCACCTCCCGCCCCATGACCCCTAATATCACATCCGTAAAGACACTTCCATATGAAGTGACACCCACAGGTACCGGGCATTGGGATGTGGACATCTTTTTTTATTTTTATGTATTTATTTAATTTTTTGAGACAGAATCTCATTCTGTCACCCAGGCTGGAGTGCAGTGGTGCGATCTTGGCTCACTGCAACCTCCGCCTGCCAGATTCAAGTGATTCTCCCGCCTCAACCTCCCAAGTAACTGGGATTACAGGCACCTGCCATCACGCCCAGTTAATTTTTGTATTTTTTGTAAAGACGGGGTTTCACCATGTTGGCCAGGCTGGTCTTGAATTCCAGACCTCAAGCAATCTGCCACCTCGGCCACCCAAAGTGCTGGGATTTCAGGCCTAAGCCACTGCGCCCGGCCCTGGGATGCGGACATCTAGGATGCTTTTTCAACCTACTGCACATGAGGTGGGGACACTTGGACACCGGTGTGGGGTGGACCCTGAGCCCCCCGGATGCCCAGGGTCTGAGGTTGGGTCCTTGGGGTTCACAAGGCTGGTGAGTCCAGACCTTTGTTCCGGCAGCCCGTGTCCTGGCTGTGCTCTGGGCGCCTCGGAGGGCAGACGGGCAGACAAACATGCGCGGGCTCTGCCTCCCCTCTCTGCTGGCTGAGCCCTACTGGCGGGGTGATTTTGTCAGCAGCTGCACCTCAGCCGACCTGCATCGTCCAGTCCTCTGGCAAATGTCCCTGGGGCTCCACGGGCCTTTGTGTAAGGCCAGAGGAGTATCACGGTGCCATAAACCTTCACGGGGCCAAGGGGCTGGTGTCCCGGGGCCAGTGACTTAACGGGCAGAGATGTGGAGACCAGGCTGAGCCCAGCAGTGGAGGGCGATGGCAGGGAGGGGTGCGGCTGGAGGGATATTAGAGGGGGCTGCTTTAACTCGCCAAGTTTGGGGTTAATTTGTGAGCCAGTGATAGGAGATGGGTACAGCTGCAGAGGGCAAGGGGGAAAAGCAGGTGACCATGGCTGGGGTCTGCAGGATAGGGTGGGGCATTGCTGCTGGGGGAGGGAGCTTTGGGGCTTGCTGGAGGCCCTGGAGGGGTGGCTGAGGGGTCAGGGCTTTATACTGAGCAGCTGGCCCCAGGGAATGAGTGGTGTGGCCAGGTCTCCATTTAAGGGACAGAACTGAGATGCAGAGGCTGCAGGAAGGTGACAGAGCTGCTCGGGGTGGGACCAACCCGTCTGTGCACCTGCTGTGTGCTAGGCCCTCCGGGTCAGGGAGCTGGGGAAGGGGACCTGGGCTGGACCCTGAGGGAGTCACACAGTCCATGCCCTTTGGGAGCTTGAGGGCCAGTGAGGGAGAATGTGGGAATAGCACTACAGCCTGGGCATCTGGGAGGGCTTCCTGGGGGTGGTGTCCCAATCTGGGCCTTGAGAAACCTACTGGGTGAGAAGTGGGAATGAGGCAGGACTTCCAGGCAGAGCCCACAGCATATCCACAGTGAGGCAAAGGCTGAGCCCCGTGGGCCTTGGTGGGGAGTGTGGACTAAGTATTTGGAGAAGGAGGTGGGAGCAGGGGCAGGGCCTGGGTGGAGCAGCTGGAGACCTGGGCAGAGCTCCTGGGGCTGTCCAGGTGCGAAATGAGGAATCACCATGGGCTCCAAGGCAGGAAGCCATGGCTTCCAAACACGGGTCAGCCACCTGCCCTGTGAGGGGTCCCAGGGGCAGCCATAGCCCTTCCTCCCAGCCTCTGACTGTCATAAGACTGGAGCCCCATCCCACCAGCTCTGGTCCTGCCCCTCAGTGAGGGAGGAGGAGGCCATGGCTCTCAGCCCCTGATCCCAGCATCCACCTGGACTCTGTCTGCAGTGCTCGTGCCCGGGACGGGCCTGGCTGCCATCCTGAGGACACTGCCCATGTTCCATGACGAGGAGCATGCCCGAGCCCGCGGCCTCTCTGAGGACACCCTGGTGCTGCCGTGAGTATGGGCTCCTCCTGGTCCCGGGCAGGGCATGGCTGCTGGGGGGCACCGATCCTGAGGCTGGGCACTGCTGGCCAGGCCCACGTGAGCCATTTGCTCACCCCCATCTCTAACATCCCCTCGGCTTACAGGGCTTTAGGACTGACCAACAGCCGCCTTCCACCAGAGCCTGAACCTCTGAGGGTGCCCCCGTGCCTGGTCCCACCTTCCCTCCCCACCCTCCTCCCACACCCCCAGCCAGGCTCCTTCGGCAAGTGTGATGAGGGCGCCCCGTCTAGGGACCCTGTATATCAGGAGTCGGCTGTTCCAGGTGGCCTTGCCCCCAGCATAGAGGTCCTTCCATTTTTCAGCCCTGGGCCCAGCTCCCTGATGTCCCCACAGCTGGGGGTGAGCTGGCAGTTGCCCTCGTTGGGGCTGACCGCCACAGACGCCATAGATGAGCCTCCTGCAAGCATCCTCTCCTGCCTGGGCATGGGCTGGTCCCAGCCCCCTCTTCAAGCTGGTGTGGGAAGAAGACCGCTGGGAGTGGCCCATGCTGACCCATGTCCTTGCCTCTGTGGGGGGCTCCTGGTGGAAGGGGGGCCGGGCCCCGTACTTGGGATGCTGAGAACTTGGTATGTGCAGAGCCCTTGGCGTAGGGGCCCCAGCTCTGCCAGAGGAGAACAGAGCGGATCAGGGCATTTAGAGCAGGAGGAGGTGCAGAGCAGGAGCCTGCTGTTCCGCCTCGTGCTGTTTCTGTCCCGCAGCCCGGCCAGCCGCAACCAGAGGATCCTCTACACCGTGCTGGAGTGCCAGCCCCTCTTCGACTCTAGTGACATGACCATCGCTGAGTGGGTTCGCGTTGCCCAGACCATCGAGGTAGTGGGCTGGGGAATGCTGGGTGGGGCTGTGGTGTGTGGGTGGGGCTGTGGTGTGTGGGTGGGGCTGAGGAGTGCTGGGTGGGGCTGTGGTGTGTGGGTGGGGCTGGGGAATGCTGGCTGGGGCTGTGGTGTGTGGGTGGGGCTGTGGTGTGTGGGTGGGGCTGAGGAGTGCTGGGTGGGGCTGTGGTGTGTGGGTGGGGCTGTGGTGTGTGGGTGGGGCTGAGGAGTGCTGGGCGGGGCTGTGGGTGTGGGCTGGGCTGTGTTGTGTGGGCAGGGCTGTGTTTTGTGGGTGGGGCTGTGTTGTGAGTGGGGCTGTAGGGTGTGGGTGGGGCTATGTTGTGTGGGTGGGGCTATGAGTGTGGGCGGGGCTGTGGGTATGGGCGGGGCTGGTGGATGGGCAGTGGCCGGCAGAAACACTCTGGGACAGGTGAGGAGCTGCAGGGTCTGGGGTGGAGTCGGCCTGCCCAGCCTGGGGCCTGGGAGCATCTGGGAATGGCAGCTTCAGGAAAGGGCAGGGTCCACATGTCAGAGCTGCGGGCAAGGCTCTGAGTTCCTCTCCCCCATGCAAGCTGGGGGTGGGCGTATAGGGCCAAGTCGACTTCCCAGATGAGGACACAGCGGGAACAGCTGTCTTAGCCTGCCCCAGTTAGTATCTGGGGCATGGTATGTGGTGTGTGATGCTACCTTGAGGGCCAGCAAGCTCCTTGTGTGTGGCTGGTAACCTGCTCACTGCCCTCTGTCCGTCCCCCGCCCAGTTGGAGTCTTAGTGGATTTAGGACCACAGCACCTCTCCAAGACTCTTGTGGTTTACAGCGACCTGTGTGCTCACCCTGCAGGCAGAACCACCCCCCCGCCCCATCAGCTTTTCTTCTCCATTCTCCCCCATCACAACACGCTCCCATGTTACCTGAGCTGCCTCCCCTGGTAGGGGGCCTCCTGCCCCCTCCAGTCCCAATCTCACCTGCTTCCCGTATAACCCCCCTGCTCCCCTGAATGGGAACATCTAGGCTTCCCCTTCCCAGCAGCGGGGTGGCAGGCAGCACCACCCAGGACAGGCTCCTCCATTTGTGGCCGGCAGCCCTCACCAGGCAAGGCCTGACTGCTTTTTGAGGCCCATGAAGGTGCCCTGCGGTCCTTGCTGCAGGGACCAGCCCTGGACAGCCTCACAAAGGCTCTCTCAGCTCAGGTGGCCCAACCTGCCGTCTTGCCGCGAGTGGCCAGCAGAGAGCGCCCTTCCCCTCCTTGGCTTCTGCTCCTCTGCAGTTCCCAGGCCTACAAGGCTGGGTCTTTTAATGGCCCACCCGGCAGGCCCAGGCTTAGTATAGGGCCCTGGGCTCTCGGAACGGTGCCCTGGCAGCCGCAGCCTGGGCCAGCCACCCTCCAGGGGGTGGTGGCCGGAGGATGTCCCTGCATGGCCAGCTTCATTGCTGCCCTTCAGTGTCCTGCCCGGCCGCCCAGGTCCAGATCCAGGCAACCTCCAGGATCACCTGCTGGCTCCTGGCCATGGCTGTGCCTTGACCCTGCAGGCGTCCTTGTGCCCACCGTTGTGTTCTTGCCTGACCCGCGGTCTGGGCTTCGAGGCTCATGCACCGCCACAGCCCCCTGCTGCCATGGAGAGGCGCTCTCCCGCCCTTGGGGAGTGTGCAGAGGCCCCTTAGAGGGACTCATTCTCTAGTGCTCTGAGGGGAGCCTCAGCGTGGTGGGTGCACCTGAGTGGCATGGAAGCCTCAGGGCAGGGAGAGCGTGGGAGTCCCAGGACTCCACACCAGGGGCTCATCTTCCAGAGAGGGACTTCCAGGCCAGGGTCCCACGGGCGCCTCCCCTGAGTCCTCTCCTCTGCATCTGGACCCTTTCCCCCATGCTGCACCCTCCCCCACACCTGCTCGCCGAGGGGCTGGCCTGCCTGAGCACGCGCCCCTCCTGCAGAGGCACTACGAGCAGTACCATGGCTTTGTGGTCATCCACGGCACTGACACCATGGCCTTTGCTGCCTCGATGCTGTCCTTCATGCTGGAGAACCTACAGAAGACCGTCATCCTCACTGGGGCCCAGGTAATCCCAGGGGCCCGGGGATCCTAGGAATAGGGGCTTGCTGAGGCCACAGGGCAAGTCAGCGCTGTGGGTGGCCGCTGCGGGACCGCGGGCTTCCTGCTCAGCCCAGCAGCTCCTGAAGTGGCTGCTGCAGGGCCCGTGCTGGGGCTCACAAATGCTCAGATCCTGCCCGGGTGCCAGCACCACCTGCCCCGTGGGAGGGCGGTCATCTCCAGCACCACCTGCCCCGCGGGAGGGGGGTCACCTCCAGCACCACCTGCCCCGTGGGAGGGGGGTCACCTCCAGCACCACCTGCCCTGCTGGATGGGGGGGTCATCTCCAGCACCACCTGCCCCGCAGGAGGGGGGGTCATCTCCAGCACTACCTGCCCCGCGAGAGGGGGAGTCATCTCCTGCTGGTGGCCCCGGGAGCTGTGAGGCCCTGGAGCACCCAGAGCCAGGCCCACCTCGGCCCTGGGGGTGCCAGGCATCCCTTCCTCTCCTCCCGATGCTTCCTCGCGGCTGCTGCCCACCTCTCCATCTGGCGCAGCAGGGTGGCCGTGCACAGAGCAGCACCGGGAGGCCCCAGCCATGTCCCTGCCTTTGTTCCTCTCTTTGCTCCGCCCACTGTGGTTCCAGGCGATGCCATCCTGGGGGCCCTGGCACACGATTTCCCTGCCTCTCTCACCCTAACCCAGCACAAAGCCTATAAGCCAAGGCCAGTAGAGTGTTCTGGAAAACTGGATTTGAGGGGAGGTGGCAGGGGAGGTTGGCTAGCGGCTGATTAGGGGTCCCTGTTGCCTGTGGGTGGCAGTGGGCACCTGAACCCCTTGGGATCCTTCCCACGGCCGAGGCTAAGGTCTCGTATGGGAAACCGGTACCTGTGTCCCTTTGAGCTTGGTGGCAGTTCCAGAAAGCCCCATGGAGGCCCTCTTAGGAGGTCTGTGGGGAGCAGTCTGGGGAGGTGGCTCAGCCACCCCACTCTGCTTGCTTGGCACTGTCTCCCTTGTCCCTCCAAGGTCTCCCCAGGGCCCACTGCACACACCTGTTAGCAGTGGAGCAGCACCTCCCGCCCCAGAACTTGAGAAGGAGGGACAGGGCTCCAGCTGGTTCTCCTCTTCCCAGACCTTCCTGAGCCCTGTAAGAGCGGAACATCCCGTGGGCCTCTCTAGGGGATCAAGGGCACAGTTACGAGCACTGCAGGCCCCAGGAACGTTCACATGTGTGTTTTCCTCACTCTGATGTTGGCCTGTGCCGGGACATCCTTATCCCTGTTATACCTGTGGGGAAACTGAGGCTTATAGGTCAGGGGCTCACCCACAGCCATGTACCACGTGAGGGCTGAGCCAGGGAGCACCCAGGACCCAGGACTGCCACCCTCTGCCAGGGCTCTCTCCCTCCAGAGGCCCTGCACTGACCACTTCCCAGCCGCCTCTGCATGGTCTTCCCGGTCCTGAAGACCCTGGCCTCTGCACAGCCACCTGCGCCCTCCTGGGATGCGCTGCTCAGTCAACCATAGCGCAGTCGCCCATGCTAGACACAGGCAGCTGCGGGAGGAGCTGTACTGTGCCTGGCATCCTGAGGCAGCTCCTTTCTGTCACAGCCCACCCACCCCTCACCCCCACCACCCTCCTTCCAGCCCACAGTTCTGCTGGGGTAGCGAGGGAGCTGGACAGGGCGGCTGTGGTGGGAGGCCTGTGATGCGTTCTCCAGTATGGGGACCGGCTGGCCCCTGCTGCCAGCACTGGGCTCTTGGACCTGTAGAGGGAGCTGGTGGGCGGGTTGAGGCCCTGGGTGCAGGCTGGCATCGTCTGCAGGGACAGCTGTTGTTGGCGGCCTTGGAGACGGGCTTACTGCCCAGCTCCTCTGAGTGCCCCGTTCCCCCAAGGCACCCATCTCCAGGCTGCCCGCTGCAGTCCAAGCCTGCCTGTCCTCTTTCCCACACCCCACCTGGGGCTCCTGGGCTGGGCCTGGGGGTTTATCTGAAGAGATGAGCCAGACATCTTGGGCTTCTGGGCTTCCCAGGCCTCAGCTCCTCCGTGGCCTCTCCCCCAGGTGCCCGTCCATGCCCTGTGGAGCGACGGCCGTGAGAACCTGCTGGGGGCACTGCTCATGGCCGGCCAGTATGTGATCCCAGAGGTACCTGCCTGGCGCACGTGGAGGCGGGGCAGGTGGGGCGGGGGCGGGGGCGGGAGCCCGGAGAGCAGCCAGGAAACAAAGTCCCCCCGGCCCCCTCCCCAGACGCCATTGCCAATAGCTGGGTGCACTGTCTTCTAGATCTTATGTTGTGGATATTTACATTAGAGATACGTATGGAAGTTTTACATTAGAGATACGTATGGAAGTTTTACATTAGAGATACGTATGGAAGTTTTACGTTAGAGATATGTATGGAAGTTTCTATAAAAATAGGTTGCAGCCAGCAGGGCTCTGAAGGGTGTCACTTTCCCTCCTCCATGTCTTTCCCTGTTTCCTGTGGCGCCCCAGGAAGGAGTGTGCAAAGATCTCCCCCGCCCTGGGGCAGGGGCTTTACCCAAGGCTCTTGAGCAGCTTGACTAGAGCCCCGACACAGGCTCCTGATCAGGGGCCTCAGGGACTCCCGTTCACCGTGGGCAGGGGCCTCCAGCATCAGCTGTGCTCGCTGTACCTTTGGGATGAGTTCTCAGGGCTCTCTAAGAAGCAGGGGTGGGGGCAGTGCAGGTGGGAAGGGAAGGAAGTACGGTACCCTCCTGCCACCCAGCCACCTGCACGCCCCAGGCCCTGGGGTCCCCAGGCCCCTGCAGGCTCAGGGGTAGGTGGCAGGGCAGGAAAGGGCCCGAGAGGGGCAGTACCTGCTCCCAGGAGGGTCTCTGCCTGCGGTGGGTGGGGTTACAGTCCCGCCTCCCCCTGGGTCTGGGCACCCCATTGATGGCAGGGAGGAAGCTGGAGGGCAGAGGGGTCGGGGACAGGGTGGCCACTGCTCTGAACTCTGTCGCTCCCTTCCCGCAGGTCTGCCTCTTCTTCCAGAATCAGCTGTTTCGGGGCAACCGGACGACCAAGGTGGACGCTCGGAGGTTCGCGGCCTTCTGCTCCCCAAACCTGCTGCCTCTGGCCACAGTGGGTGCTGACATCACAAGTAAGCCCCTTAAGAGCAGGGCCAGGTGCCTGCCCAGTGCTGGTGCTGGGTGAGGGGCTGCTGCAGGGAGCTCGTGGCTGGGACTCGGCAGAATTTGAGAGCACCATGCTTGGTTCTGACTTGCCCTGGCTTGGTTCTGCCCTGGGCTGTGGGGAAGCCAGGGCTGCGTGGACAGGGCTGTTGGGTGGCTGCAGAGGTGGGGGCCTCCACAGGTCCCTGCAGGCTCAGAGGCGGGAGGCCTGGACGAGAGGTTTGGGGCATCTGGCCCTCGTGTGTCCTGCCCAACCACTGGCCCCAGGCCTAGGAGGTCCTCAGTGACCACCTGGCTCTGCTGCACCTCTGTGTGCCGTAGCCTCGTCCCCAGGAGTTTCAGGGAGTCTTTCTGTCCTCTGGTTCCGGCGGGCAGCCTGGACATCCTTGTGGGGCTGACTCGAGCGGTCCTGTGTCCTGAGGCTTCCCCCTGGCGGGGGGCCCAGCCCGCTCCCTGGCCCTGGCTGTAGGAGCAGCCTTGGAGCTTGTTCTCAGAGACCGGTGCCCTGCCAGGCCTCACCTGAGATGCAGGGCCACTCCAATGGCCTGCCCGGGAGTCCCTCCCTGGCCTACCGTCTCTCCATCTGGGATGTGCTGCTGCTGAGGGAGCCCCTGCTTCCTGGACTCTACCCGGCCCCTGCCTGCTCCAGGTCCACGGCCGGCATGGCCAGTCCTTCTGACCCCACCCCAGCACCCCTCCTTGAGGCGGCTGGAGCATCCCTTCCCTCCTGCGCGATGCATCCTGCCTGCCCTGGCCCCCTGCTGTTTCGAGGGAACCCCAGATCTGCCCTGTGTCTCATCCTGATGGACTGAGGTGGGGTCCAGCCCGGGGGAGGCTCCAGGGCTTGGCAGCACTGGGCTTCCTTTGGGAGCATTTGACACCTTGCCCGGGGCTGGGTGGGGCTGCCTGCCCAGGACCAAAGCAGCTGTTCCTGTCTGGGGTGGGGTGGGGTGCAGGCGCCCCCTCACCCATGCTGGGCTTCTGTCCAGGCCTGGGCCATGGCGGGCTGGTGGGTCAAGCCCACAAGGTCACTGGACGCCTGAGGAGGCACTTCCTAGGGAATCTCCCGGTGCAGCAGAGGCTCCCCACTCCCCCATTTTAAGGAGGAGCAGACCCTCCTGGAGAAAGCATTGGGCTATGGGCTGCTGGGGCACAGCTTCCCGGAAGATTTCCCAGACACAGGCAAGGACCCTGGGGAGCCCCAGGGCCTGGCATGAGGGGGCCCTGGGAAGGGTCTGGCAAGGCAGGGACCTTCCTGGAGCATCCACCAGAAGCCGGGGGACAGGAGGGGCTCTGGGCATGTCTGGCTGTGGGGCCATCTGCAGAAACGGGTGGAGGCAAATGATTCCGAAAGTCCCCGGCATCTTTGGATCTCAAGACAAGGCAGCATGTGGGAGTCTGGGCTCGGTGGCTGACTTGCTTGTTGCCCCAGGGCCCCTCAGCAGGACAGGACAGAGGAAACTGCCTGGTTCTACAGGTGAGGAATGGAGGCAGAGAGAGGCAGGCTCCCACAGGGAGGCACCGACTCAAGCCTGTGCACTGTCTCCTGTCCTGGGCTCACACCCCATCCTTTCTTCCTGCTGCTCCCTTGAGCACCTTCTAGGGAGTGTGAGGCCCAGAACACATCAGTGTGTCTACCGTGTGTGCAGCACACCGGGTCTCAGGGGCTTGGGCAGGGGTCCACTTCCTCACCGAGGGCCAGAGCAGCCTGAAAGGCTTCTTGGAAGAGGTGGCTTGTGAGCTGGTGCTGGTCGGGTACTGGCTTGCTTGCCCATGCTGGATGCTGGCACTCGGCCCCTCCAGCCCAGGGAGAAGGAGCAGCAAGAGGTGTGGGCGGTGCCCTGCAGGCCCGGCTCCCCCATGGGGCCTGATTCACACCTTATCTGGGGCTCAGGAGTGGAGCTTCTGCTGGTGGGTGGACCCCGCCCCGGCAGTGCATAGAGGACCGTGCTCCGGATTCCAGGGACTCCGCCAGCACCGGGTACTAAGCCCGGGCAGGCCACGAGGCTCAAGACACACCGGCCTCAGGCCCAGGGCCGAGGATCAGCTCCTGGGCGCAGCACTAAGGCTGGTCTGGGTGGGAGGCTGCCCTGGCCCCAGCCCCCCACCCCTGAGTGTTTCCCACGTGCGTGTGGGTGTGGGAACCTGATGCCAGGCTGCCGGGCCGGTTCTGGCACCTGGTGTTGAGAAACTTCAGGCCTTGCCCAGGGCGTGGCTGCTGGGGCCCCTGGGGAGGGGCACGGGTTGGCAGTGTGCACCCTCAGCCTCTCTGAGCCAGCTGGGGGTAGCAGTGCCAGCCTGGGCTGGGATGCCAGCTGCCAGCACCCTGTCGAGGGCTTGTCCTGGGCTTTTTACCTACTGTCTGGGAAGTGAGGGGCTGGGCTGGTCCAGGAGACATGGGCAGGCTTGATGCTCCTGTCCACAGTTGGCTCAGCGCCAAGGGGTGGGGGGGTGCGTGGGAGGCTGGAGGAGGCCCTGCTGGCCCTGTCCTTTCCATGTGTCTGAGGAGACCACACTGTCACTCCCAGGCAAATCCTGCACACTTACCCTTCTGTGCTGAACCCTGGCCTTGGCCCACTCTGCTGGGGCCTTTGGAGCAGAGGAGGGTGGAGAAGCGGACATGGCTGTGGGGTTAGGCCAGGCCTGTCACTCACCAGCCATGGGTCCTTACGCTGGGTCACCCCAACGGAGAGCCCCAGAGCCCTCCTCTGTGCACTGGGAGAAGCCACCTCCCTCCCAGACATGTCCCAGCCACCCCAGCTGTGCTGCATCCAGCTTTGAGGCCGCAGACTACACCCTTCGGCTCCTGTGCTGAGCTCCCGTATCTGTAAAACAGGGCCATAGCCCCTCTTGGGGTTAAGGGGCTGAGCCAGCAGGCCTCGCCGGGCCATAGAGCCACCACCGCTCCTCTCTGCCCCCGGGCGTGGGGTCACGTTTCCCCTGGCCTCCAGCAGGCCTGGACAGGAAGGACTGGGATCCCAGGGGTGGTCTCCACAGAGTCTCAGGAGGCGGGAGGTCAGTGAGGGTTGGGCGTGGGCCCTCTTTGTCTCTGTGTAGCCCCCTCTCAGCCATAACTCTTTGCCGGTGGCAGCGGTGCCCCCTCCTTCCCTGTCCTGACGCCTTATCTGCTTGTCCGGCTGAGACGCACGCCCTCAGTTAAAGGGCATCTCATGCTGCCATCGTGTGGGGCTGACTGATGCTGTGGGCTCTGGTGGGGGTGGAAGCCTCACTGCCAGGTCTCTGCTCCCCCCTCTTTCATCCGCAGCACCCCACATCTACCCGCTTCAGCTCCACCGTGCCAGGAAAGTCCTTTTTATTGCATGCAAGCTGCTCTGGTGGAAGCGGCCGGAGACACGTGGGTGACATCTCCCTGTGGGCAGGACGAAGAGCCCTGTGCGGGGGTCCTCCTGCCCGGGTTCCTGTCCCAGCACTGTGCTGGGCTCTCCAGGCACCCAGGCCCTTCCCCACCCCTGGGCCTTGGTTTCCCTGGGCTGGGCTCTCCAGCCTCCAGGGTGTTTACTGCCCTGGGCAGGCTCTGACACCGCACAGTGCGGTGGGAGTCCCCGGTGTCCAGCCCTGCTCTGCTGGAGGCTGCCATGAGTGTGGAGAGGGGCAGAGGGAATGGACCCCATCCTTGGCGCTGGCCTCTGAGGATTTGGGGGCCGGGCTTACAGCATCAGCCTCCCACCTCCACCCACTGTGGAGCAGGAAGGTCGGCAGAACCCTGGGGAGTCGAGTGCTGCCAGAGTGGCGGCCTTCAGCTCGAGGACAGGCGTGTCCTCTGGAGAGCCCCTCTGCATGGACGGGTTCAACGGGCACTGACCCCAAATATCCATCCCTCCCCACTTTACCTGGAGCCTGCACCGCCACCATCACCCACCCTGGGTGTGGGGAGGGGGTGATGGGCACACATTAGGATTTTGGGGTGAACTGGATAGAGGCCTTCTCTCCCCAGAGGTGAGGGGTCCGAAAGTCCATTTGTTCACTCATTCAACCACTGACCCGGTGGGCAGTGGGCACAGTGGGTGCCCGTCAAGGGGCAGAGGAGGCTGGCTGGTTTGGCGATGCTGCCCCACGCCTGTGACCCAGCGCAGTGACTGCTGGTGGCTCCCCAGCTGGGCACGCCTGCCCTCCTCGCCTCTGCACCCGACCGACGCCCCCATGTGGCCTGCAAGACACAGCCGGGCCTCCATCTCTGCAGGACCCTCCTGCCCCCTCGCCTGGCCAGCGGAGATTCCCTGGGCTTCACCCTTGAGACTGTGTTGCCCGTTGCTCGGCCATCGGTCTCTTTCTGGCCAACGAGTGCCTCCTCCCGCAGCCCTGTGCACGCTGCGGAGCCTGGCACAGGCCTGACTGCGCCAAAGCATGGGACGGTTTGCCTTCCAGAGAGGAGACAGGGCAAGGGGGCTAAGCCGCGAAGGCTCAGGGCTCTGAAAACAAGGGAGGAGGCGGCCTGTGCAGAGGGCCAGGCGCTGGGCTGGGGTCTCGGCTGGTGGAAGGCCTGAAGGCACCACACAGGCCCTTCCCTGTCCTCAGTCAACAGGGAGCTGGTGCGGAAGGTCGACAGGAAGGCTGGGCTGGTGGTGCACAGCAGCATGGAGCAGGACGTGGGCCTGCTGCGCCTCTACCCTGGGATCCCTGCCGCCCTGGTAGGGACCGCCCCGGCCATCCTGCCCCTACAGCCCCGAGCCCCAGCCCTCTGCAGCTCCCATGGCCCTCAGGCTCCCTGGGGCCCTCACCAGCCAGTGCAGACCCCGCATGGACCTGAGATGTCTGCAATGTGGCCCCACCAGCCCCAGGCCCTGTCCCCTGTCATCGGTCATGGCGCTTTCCAGCTTCTCGGGGAGTGGGCAGGGTTGGGGCGCAGCTCACAGCCAGAACGGGGTCATCCGTCCGTGCTTTTCTAGAGCTTTCTGCAGCATCCTCCTGCAGATTCCAGCTGGCTGGGAGCCGCCCCTGCTGTGCTGGACGAGGGTGTTTGCGCTGGGGCCCCTGATGGCTTTCTTGGTTCCTCTCCCACCTCTCTGAAGTGTTTCCACGGCGTTGTGTCACACAAAGCCTTCGTCCCTACAGACAGGATGACCCTTTGGGAGAATGTGGGGGGAGCAGGCCCTCCAGGTGCCAGCAGCCATGCACGCCTGCCAGGAACCCCACTGTCCCGGGAGCAGAGCAGGCACCAGCTGCCCCTGGCTTGGGGTCCCCCTCCTTGGGAGGGCACGGGGCAAGTCTCAGTGGTGCCGAGGGCAGAGACCCTCACCATCCAGCCCCCACCCCACCGCCCCACAGGTTCGGGCCTTCTTGCAGCCCCCCCTGAAGGGTATGGTCATGGAGACCTTCGGTTCGGGGAACGGACCCACCAAGCCCGACCTGCTGCAGGAGCTGCGGGTGGCCACCGAGCGCGGCCTGGTCATCGTCAACTGTACCCACTGCCTCCAGGGGGCTGTGACCACAGACTATGCAGCTGGCATGGTAGTGCCGGGAGATCAGGGCCTGGCGGGGAAGGGGACAGCCTGAGGGCCTGGCAGAGGTGGGCTCTGACCCACCCCTCATGGGCAGGGGGCCGTGGTGAGTTGCCCTTCCTGCCCACACACCCCCTCCTCACAGGCCATGGCGGGAGCCGGCGTCATCTCAGGCTTCGACATGACATCGGAGGCCGCCCTGGCCAAGCTATCGTATGTGCTGGGCCAGCCAGGGCTGAGCCTGGATGACAGGAAGGAGGTGCGGGCACTCTCGGGCTGTGGGCAACCCTCGGTGTGCACAAGCATGTCAGTTGGCTCCCAGGGTCATGTCTGGGGCGATGCTGGAAGAGCCTGGGGGCCAGCCCAGGGTGTGTCCTGTTTGGGAAGGGGAGGGATGTGGCTCCCTATAGTGGGGAAGGGCAGCTCTGGGCCCAGGCTCCCCACAGCCCTCACCGGACCCCCAGCCCAGGCTCTGCCTGTCCTTGTGCCTTCTCAGCCTGCATGGAGACCTGAGGCTCCCCTAACTGTCACCAGGAAATCCTCTCCTGCTGTCCACTCTTCTTGGAGGGTGGGGTTCAGACACAGCTGGCCCCAGACCCTTGGGCTGCCAGCCCCTGGGGCTGGGCAGAGGCTTTGGGGCCCCTGGAGACCCTGAGCTGGTAGGGCCGGGGAGCGGGGCTGGCCTTGTGAGGGGACCCGGCCCACTCTGGCCCAAGGGATGAAGCACACATGGCCGAGGCTCAGGCCCAGGGCAACCCCTGCCTGTGCCCGGGTAGCCTGAACCTCCAGGCTGTTCTGGGCTGCCCATCCAGCCCTGGCAGAGCCACTTCGCCTCTGTTCTCTCCCCCAGCTGCTGACCAAGGACCTTCGTGGGGAGATGACGCCACCCTCGGTGGAAGAGCGCCGGCCCTCACTGCAGGGCAACACGCTGGGCCGTGGGGTCTCCTGGCTCCTCAGTCTGAACGGCAGCCAGGTAATGGCGTGGGACACGGGCCTGAGTGGCAGCTGGGGGCTGTGCACCCTCTTGGTCACCCTGGGATGCACCAGGCAGGCACGAGCCCCTGTAGCCATCACTCCAGCCCAAACAGTTAGGCACACCCGGGTTCTGGGGCCCAGGAGGAGGATTTGGGGTCTGCAGCAAGGAAGGTTTGCAGGGTCCATAGGGTAGGAGCCAGGAAGGGCCAGGCGGTGGGCACACAGCAGGGAGGCTGGGGCCGGGGCTCAGCAGGTCGCTGCCTTCTGACTGGCGGCGCTGCCTTAGTGCCGGGCTGCCTTGGGAGCTGCCTGTCCAGAAGAAGGGCGGGTGAGTGGGGGCGGTGCTTGCTCTGGGCTCTCCCAGGCTCTGAGTACCAGGGGTTCCAGGCCCCCACCTGAACCCGGAGGTGAGGGCCAGCACGTCCCCTGCACGTCCCCTGCACAACTGGGGTGCCCAGACCTAGGAAGGGGGGCTTTTGAGGCCTGGGGTCTTCAGGGGGATGGGGCCTCCCTGGACCCCGCATCATGCCCGCTTGGCTGCTGGGCCAAGCATCCAGGCCTGACATGGGGCCTGGCAGGCCAGACAGCCTTGCTCCCCACTGCCTGGGGTCCTGCCCCAGCCTCAGTGCCTCAGTTTCCCCCCATAGGGATGGACCTGTCTTGTGAGCCATGTGCTGCAACTGCCACTTGCTGGGGCGGGTGACGGGCAGATGGAAAGGACTGGCGTGCATGCCTATTATTAGGGTGACTGCATGGGGCCTGAATGCTGTAGGGAGGCAGGCCAGAGGCAGCAGCCTTGTCACCAGGCCACGTTGTGCCCGCTGGGTGTGGTGGTCCCTGTGGGGCCTCTGCCAGGACCGCTGGGTATGGTGGCCCCTGTGGAGCCTCTGCCAGGACCGCTGGGTGTGGTGGCCCCTGTGGGGCCTCTGCCAGGACCGCTGGGTATGGTGGCCCCTGTGGGGCCTCTGCCAGGACCGCTGAGTATGGTGGCCCCTGGGGGCCTCTGCCAGGACCGCTGGGTATGGTGGCACCTGTGGGGCCTCTGCCAGGACCGCTGGGTATGGTGGCCCTTGTGGGGCCTCTGCCAGGACCGCTGGGTAAGGTGGCCCCTGGGGGCCTCTGCCAGGACCGCGGCCTTTTGGCGTCTTGGGGAGCTCCTGGGTGCCCGGTGCTGGGGGCAGGTGGCTCTTCTGGGAAGGTGCAGCTGTGGGAACAGGACCTTCCTTCCAGGGGAGGGGACTGGCTCCGCTTCTCACGCTCTCCTTACGCGGGTGACTTACGATTCCGTCCCGACAGCGGTGGGAGCAGACGGGAGTCTTGGAGGGTGGGTAGCAGGCACTGGGCCACACACCCTTTGGGGACAGGGCTGGATGGTGGTCTCATGGCCTGGCCTTAGCTCCAGGGGAAGGGGTCCTAGGTGGGCCTGGGTGAGGTGGGGTGGTGAGGCTCAACCCCAGGCCTTCCGACGTGGCAGCTCAGGTTCCTTCTCACCCACGCACTGGGATCTGCGGGCCCTTGTGTGTGGGCTGGCAGGGGTCACACGGCACCAGGGACTGCCAGTTCCACCAGGTGCCAAAGGGAGGCGTGGGTCCCAGGGTGCCGCCTTCCCCACCTAGGAGGCAGATGCCCTGCGCAATGCCCTGATGCCCAGCCTGGCCTGTGCTGCTGCCCACGCCGGTGACCTGGAGGCGCTGCAGGCGCTTGTGGAGCTGGTGAGCCTCCCTCACCCTGGGGGCCCAGCCCCAGCCACTCCTGGCCCAGGGGCTCTGAACCCTGTAGGCAGGACGGCCTTTCATCCACCCACTGACCACACTAAGCCCTTGTCAGCCAGACTGGGCAGCAGGACTGTCCTGCCAGCTTGTGGGGTCTCACTGAGGCTTTGAGGGTGGGTGCAGGGGCTGTGCTGGGCCCTACCCTCAGAGGGACCCCACCCTCCCCATGGCCTACCTGGCCCCACCTGGGCCTCCCTCAGAGGTCGCATGTCCTTGTGTCACTCCAGGGCAGTGACCTGGGCCTGGTGGACTTTAACGGCCAAACCCCACTGCACGCGGCCGCCCGGGGAGGCCACGCAGAGGCAGTCACCATGCTGCTGCAGAGAGGTGTGGATGTGAACACCCGGGACACAGACGGCTTCAGCCCGCTGCTGCTGGCCGTGCGGGGCAGGTAATGGGGCTAGGGGCTGCACAGAGCTGCCTTGGACAGGTGGGCACAGAGAAGCTATGGGCTCCTGCACTCAAACAGCCTCCCGGGGCTGGGCTGGGAGAGGTGGAGGACACCTGTTTCCTAAAGGCTGCCCCCGCAGCCCGGGGCCCAGTAAGACTCCGGCCCAGAGTTCCTAGAAAACAAAAATGTTATGGACAAAGCCGGGAGGACCCGGTGCTCCTGAGTCATCTCTGTGCAGCTATGGGTATGGGGGTCTGGGGTGGAGGTGGGGCAGAAGGTCCTGGCCCAGCAGCCAGACGCGGTCAATAAAAAGCAGGCTACGTGGCAGCAGATCTGGGGCTGTGACAGGCAACTCGGGCCCTGGAGGACAGGCCCAGCCCATGCATGTGGGGGTCCCCTGCCCCCGCCAGCAAGCCCTGGCTGGTGTCTCTTCCCAAAGTCCAGAGCAGCAGCAGAGACGGAGTGTATGCCTGTGCCCCTGCATGGGGGGTGAGGCCAGCACTGGTGGGATCTGCGTCCCGTCTCCCCTTCCTACTCTTTATTGCCCCTGGACGCCCAGCAGCCCCGGGCCTGGGAAGGCCGAGGACCTGTCTGCCAGTGCCGCTGCCCAGACCCATGGGGCTGCTCAGAGATCCCAGGGCTCCTGGGGATTCCTCCCTGCGGGTGGGAGGACTTGGCCTGCAGGACCCTGGGTTCTTTTCGGGGAGGGAGTGCTCAGGAGTCCCATGGAGAGAAGGCCGGGGTGTCTGAGCCTGGGGTCATGTGACCTTGATGTGTTCAGTTGTGGGTTCCCCTCCCCAGCAGTGAGCCCTGGGGTGGGGTGTGGTGCCCTTTGTGAAGTGGGTGACTGGGGTAGAAGGTTCTTTCCACGCTCCTGTGAGCATTGACAGGGTGCTCAAAACAATAGGAGAGAACAGGGTGGTGGACAAGAGGGGGCGGGGCTGTGAGGGTCCCCCCAAGCAGGGCTGGGGTGATCCGGACTGGAGATTCTAGACTGGGAGTCCTTGGGTGTGGGTGGTGGCGGAGATGAGCTCACACAGTCCCGCCCCCTCGTCCCCTCCTAACTCACAGGACCAGGCTCACAGCACCCCCCACAACCGGTCTCCCAGCCTCGCTCCACCGCCAGGCTCCCTGAGGCCGCCTGCCTGGCCCTGCTGTGCCTGAGTGGGGTGTGGGGAGGCCACTGCCTCATACCTATTCCCAGGCTCCCTAAATGGGGTGACGGGGGGATTTGTGGTGCTTTGCAGGGGTGGGAGCACGGCCAGTGATTATGGCACAATCGTTAGGTCACCCTGTGCAACGGGCTGTGTGGCCTCCAGCCTTTGTGCCTCTGCTCCAAGGCCTGGCTAGAGCCCCAACCCCACCCCCACAGACTCCACTGTCTGGGTGCCCTGCCCCCACTCCACCCCAAGGGCAGTCGGCCGGATTGATTCAGTGTCCGCTGCGCCTGGCTGAGGAGGTCACCACGGGGTGTGATCAGCGTTTGGGTGTGCAGTGGGGCCAGTCAGCTCATGTAAGGCTGTCCTCTGGAATGGGCTGTCCCCTTGGAATGGGTCAGGGAAACTGCCCTGGGAGGAGCTATTCTGCTAGCACCAACCAATGCCCTCCCTTGGGTGCTGGGTGCGGGGCTGCCGCAGAGTTGACCCCACCCCTTGCAGACCTCAGCTGCCCTAAGAAGGAGTACTGGACAGATGGAGGTGGTGGGATCCCGGGATGATGTTGCATGGGCCTAGGCAGAGGATGGGGGGATGGGCCCTTGTCTGAGGCTAGGGCTGTGGAGTCTTGGGCAGGCAGGTCCCTGTCCCTGTGCACAGGACATGAGCCCTGCTGGCTCCTGAGTGAGGTACAGCGGGGCTGGGCTGGCCAGGGCAGAAGGTCAGCATGCTCATTCTCACACAGGCATCCGGGTGTCATTGGGTTGCTGCGGGAAGCCGGGGCCTCCCTGTCCACCCAGGAGCTGGAGGAAGCAGGGACGGAGCTGTGCAGGTGAGCGCAGCTAGAGCACCTGCTCTTCCAGGGATGTGGGGGACATAGCTTGGGGAAGGGAAGCCAGACCTGCTGGGAGACATAAGTGAGTCAGGGTGTGGGGGCTTTCAGAGGCGAGGCCCGCTGACCTCAGTGTGCACCAGCCTGGCTGATGGGAAGAGCTGTCTACCCTGGACCATGTCATGGGGCAGGGGAAGGAGTTGTTTTCAGCTGAGCGAACAGTCCAGCAAGGGTGTCTGTATGTGCACGTGTGTGCATGTGTGTATGCGTGTGTGTGCCTGCATGTGTGTGTGTGTGTGGTGGGCTTGAGGAGGGGTATGGGAATTGGTGGTTGGGTGTGAGGGGGCTGGGGTGTGGGCTGGGGGGTGGCTGGGGCTGCATTTGGGGAGGTTGGGGCAGGTGGGGCACCGGGGAGCTGAAGCCCCTGGCAGGTGATAGGTCTGGTGAGCTCTGTTCTCCCCAGCGTGGTTCTTGTCCTGGGATAAACTGACCTAGGCCCTGCCTCCACCTGCTGGCCGCATGGCACCAGTGGCCAGTGTGCCTTCCGATCTCACGCTGCCCGAGTGACCACCGAGGCAGGCTCAGGCCTTCTAACATCATGTTATTGTTGGAGAGACTGAGGCGCAGGGAGGCCTTCAGTGAGGGTGTTGGTTGTCGGTGGAGGTGGGCTAGGGATGCAGGGATCCTACTCTGTCCGCCGCAGCCAGAATCGCTGCCTCCCACCCCATGCCTTGTGCCTGGTGACTTGGCGCTGCCTCCTGTGCCCCGCCTGGGCTGCCCGAGGCCAGGACGACTCCGAGGGACCCAAAAGGGAGAGTTGGAGGCAGGAGACCTGGGCCAGGTGCAGATGGTGGCTGGGGTGGGGGTGCTGTGAGTGGCGGGGTCTGTGTCCCTGTAAGTCCAGAGTCCCAGGCTTGGGGAGTGGGTGATGGCAGGGGCTTGGCTCACTGGCTGGGAGGGGAGTGGGTTCAGGCTCCTGCCCAGCAGGAGGAGGACTAGCAGCTCTGACTCCTCCTCTGGGACCGGCCCACAACCCCTGGTCTTGCTTTTGAAGGGACTTCTGGGGTGACTTGGTCCACATTTGCACTCCAGACAGGCCTTGCTGGCTCCATTGACAGATGGGGAAACTGAGGCAGTAGTCAGGTCCTGTGGGAGCTGGGACCAGAACCCTGGTCTAGGACTCTGCTTGGAAGTGGGCCTGGCCAGCCTGAGCTGCTGGCTAGACTTGAGCCCCTCGGCCAGGCCTTCCTAGGGGCCAGTGTGTGTGTGGAGCTTGGCCTCTTGGGGCAGGTCCAGGAGGGGCCAGTGAGGCCATCCAGCAGATTCACCGCAGAGATTACCCAGTGCCACTGCAGGGCTGCTGCTGTTTCCTGGGTAGGTGCAGAGTCCCTAAGGGCCCTCCGGAGAAGGGGACAGCCCCTTCCTCACCAGGCCACTTCCCCCAGCCCCTGCACACCATGGGTGGGTGGAGCCTTCCCTGCCGGGTCCCCACCTGGCCTGCGCCTGGCCTCCCCAGGTGGGGAGTGAGTTCTTCCCAGGAGGGTGGCAGGGTGAGAAGGAGCTGGCGAGGGCCTGGCAGGTGCTCCCCACTCCAGGGCAGGTGGGCCCAGACCCCTGTCCCAGCCAGGACCCCCCATGCAGTCTGCCGGGGTCCAGGGCCAACTGTTATCCCGGGGTGCCTCCTGTGTCCCCCTCTCTGAACCGCTGGGCTGCCTCAAACTTCCACCTTTGCGGACCCCGCCCCGGGAAGAGCAGTGTTGTGAAACACGAAACTGGCGTAGGCTGCTCGGCAGGTGGGCATGCATATGTGTGTGCAAAGGCGCATGAGCTCCTGTGTGTGTGCACATATGCTTGTGTGTGTGTGCATGTGTGGGTGTGTGCTTGTGCATGTGTGGGTGTGTGCTTGTGTGCTCCTGTGTGTGCATGTATGCTGCTGTGATGCCGCTGTGTGTGCATGTGTGTTCATGTATGTTTGTGCATGTGCACCCTTGACTTGAGTCGCAGTCCCACCCACTGGGTGAAACCAGGCTCCAGGCTGCCCGATGGCCCCCAGCGACTCCTGCCCCAGGACTAGGTCGCTGCTGGGTCAGCTGTTTGGGGCTGGCTTTGTAAGAGTGTCCAGGCCACCTGGGGGACAGGCAGGTGGGCAGATGGACAGGTGCCCAGCAGGCCCCAACAACTCCTCCTCTGCCCCCACCCCCAGGCTGGCATACAGGGCCGACCTCGAAGGCCTGCAGGTGTGGTGGCAGGCAGGGGCTGACCTGGGGCAGCCAGGCTATGATGGGCACAGCGCCCTGCATGTCGTGAGTGCCCCCACCCCCTGCACCCTCTCCAAAGGCTGCCACCTCCAGGAAGGACACCTGGACAATTCACCAGCTCACTGCTCTGCCCCTCCCCGCTCTGCCCCTCCCCCAAATGCCCGGTCCTCCCCATGCAGGACCCGCACAGACTGGGTCCCCTTCCCGGGGCTCTGAGCGGTGGGGGTGACGAGAGTGGAGAAGCCGCTGGGGCCCTGTGTGTGTGGGCTGGGGACGGGAGGGCATCCTGGGGATGGGGGTCCTTGGGCCAGGCTGCTAATCAGTGGCCCCAAGGCAGCCTCTCCCCACTGCTTCCCCATAGGCAGAGGCAGCCGGGAACCTGGCAGTGGTGGCCTTTCTACAGAGCCTGGAGGGTGTGGTTGGTGCCCAGGCCTCATGCCCAGTAAGTCCCCACCCCAGGCAGGGCTGACACCCCCACATTGAGCTTCTAGTGCAGGGCTGGATCCCGGCTCGGGGGGCGTAACCAAGCGGGACAGAACCGGAGGAGGCTGAGATGGATCTCAGCCAGTTTAGGGTCTGCAGAGCCCCTCCTGGGGTTGTCCAGGGTGGAACACAGTTTAGAGGTGAGGAGAAGGAGAAAGGAGCAGTCAGGGAGGGCTTCCTGAAGGAACTGACCAGACTTGAGCACTGAGGGCCCAGCCAGGGCTCAGCATCCCCTTACCTGCCCCTGCACCCTGCCCCCCCCCGGGACCCCCTAGGCTGGGTACTTCCGTATGTCTCCCAGGCCAGTTCCCAGCTGACACCCCCATTCCCATTCGGTTGTGTGGCCCTCCCATAGTCTCAAGCTGGGTTTGCTCAGGCTCTTGGGCTGTACCGCACAGACGGGGTGCCTGGGCTTGTCTCTCTGCCCTGCCTTCGCACACTACCTGGGTATCCTTCTCAGGAGCCTTCATGTTTTCAGGAAGTGCTGCCTGGTGTCTAACCTGAAGCCGTCCTGCTGCAGTATAAGCCATTCCTTCCTCCCGTGACCGGCTGGAGGGGTCTCAGGCATGACCCCACTGCTGGGGCTGCTTCCCAGCCTGCTCTCATGCAAAGCCTGAAGGCCTCTGTTGGGCAGAATGGCAATAAAGTCTCTGACATCCCCTCACCGGGTCTGTACAGCCTGGCTCTGAGAGGCTCTGTCTGGGTCCGGGACTGTGGATGTGTGTGGGGAGTCAGGCCCAGGCTTTGTGGGGTCTCTGGGGGTGGGCACTTGGCCCATCCTTCCGGAGGCAGCTGTGAGCGTGAGCTGGGCGGGGTGGGGTGCACGGAGGTGACTCGGCCAAGCGGTCCTTTCCCAGCTGCCCCTCCCTCTTCCTGCCACCCTGCCTTTGCCCAGGCTGGTCCCTCCTCCAGACACCCTCTGCCCATCTCCTCACCTCCTGCGCCTTCATTCTGGGCTTGAAGTCCCCTCCTCCAGGCAGCCCTCCAACCCCTGGACGAGCATGCTGCTTCTGCTTAACTCTTTAGTCCTCACAGTCCCGTCCCAGTTGCTGTCTGGTTTTGTCACCCCAGCATCGCTGCACCCGGCCCCCCTCTCAGGCCAGGGCCACACCGGGCTCCATGGGGCTGTGGAAGCCCGTGAGTGTCAAGGGGGCTTCACACTCTGGTGGTGAGCCCCTCGGGACCGTTCCAGCCCCTGCTCTGCCTGAAGCTCCTGATGCAGCCTCCACCGTGAGCCAGGCCACCCTGTAAGGGGAGGGGTGACCTGTGCCTGCCTGGTTGCACAGCCTGGGCAGGTGGGTGGGTGGGGCGGGCCCTGCTGCTGCCCGGTGGGGGTGGTGCTCCAAGGCCAGGGGCAGCCTCGTGCCTTCTTTCAGCTGGGGCTGAAATCGGGGGTGTGGACCCCTGGCCCCCACCATGTGTCCATGCACTGGCCTGGGATGGCCAGGGACTCCCTGCTGCTGCCCCCGGCCCCTCACCCCTTCTTGCTGGGTGTGAGGAGTGTGGAGGCTGCCTCCCTCCAGGCCTCTCTACCTGCCCAGGTGACGGTTCCTGTCCGTCCCTCTGTTTGGCCGGCCCCTGGACTGGAGGCCCAGGAGGGCAAAAGCGTGACCCCAGAGCTGGCCCTTGGCACCTGGGCATACCCCAGGCTCCTCAGCCTGGTTCCCAAGCCTGGCTGGTACTGCCGCCGGCATCCTTGCTGTCCTCACCCCAACACAGGTGTGCCTGGGCCTTGCACAACAAGGTGATGCCACGCGAGCATGGCAGGGCCGGGGAAGCCTTTGCTCCTCACCCTGGTGAGGCCCATGAGAGGCTGCAGGTGGAGGAAGGGTGGCACCGGGCCCCAGAGCCAGGAGCCCCTGCTGTCCCCGGATGGCCGGGACCCTCGGGGGGCCTTGGGGGAGGCGGTGGGGCATCTGGACAAATGCCTGGTGCAGGTGAGAAGAGGTGGGACTACCTCCGGCATCCCTGGGCTGAGCCCACCTGGTCTCCCCGGTTGCTCCTGCACACGGCAGTGCCCACCTGCTTCCCTCAGCTCCCGAGGGGCTGGGCAGAGGCTGTTGCTCACGCCACCCTGCTCAGTGCTGCTTCAGGCCCTCAGAGCCCCAGGTTGTGAAAGCTGCAGGTGGCTCGCATTAGCCCACATGGCAGCACCCTCCCAGAGCAGGTGCCAACCTGCCAGTGTAGACACACCCACTGACGCCTGGGGTGAGTGTCCTGTAGTATAGAAACACCCACTCATCCTGCTTGTCCCGCAGAGAGCATTTGTCAAGCTGGCCTTTCTCCAACTGGGTCACTGATAGAGTTCGGCAGAGATGGCTTGGGGGCCACAGGGGCTGGGCAGATGCGGAGAGCTCCTCACAAGGCTGGGCAGCCAGACCCCCATTGTCAGGCCCCTCTAAACCCTCGTGGGATGTAGGGCCCTACCACAGGGAGCCCCGGGACTGGGCCAGTGTCTCAGGAGGCTGTGAAGTCATAGGCTTGAGTCTGGGAGCTTCCTTGGGGGCCGTTTTGTGCCCCTTGGGGAGAGGCCAGAGGGGCCCTGGGTAAGGGGATTCCTCTAGCATCACCCAGAAGTGGCACGAGGTGCAGGGCCACTGCTCGGGGCTCCCTGGGCTCTGCGCTGGGCAGTGACCTGGCCCCAAGGCCTCTGGCTCTCTGGTGTGCAGTGGGAACAGCCGGGACAGACAGGCTTGGAGCGTTCGTATCCTGCGCTTTGTTGGTGTGTTTCGTCCCCACTGTGCCTGTAGGAGGGCACCGGGCCCCCGTCTATCCCACTTCATGGCTGAGGAAGCTAAGGCACAGAGTGGCCCCGTCCTGCGCCCAGGGCTCTGCGTTGGCACAGGCCAGAGCTGGGCTGTGAATCAGGGCCGCCTTGTCTCTCGCTGTGGCATGAGGCCATGGGAGACACAAGAATGAGGCACAGCCGGGCGCCCGGTGCGTGTGGGACCCGCCTCCCCACAGTGGGGTGGCGTCACTCACACCTGGTAATTTCATGCTGGGGGAGGCCTTGGTTCCTATAGCCCATCTCGAATCACCTGGATCCCAGGGCTATCTCTGGGAAATATCTCTCCATCACGACTACTGTCTTTTTTTACCAGCATTTTCTATCTTAAAATCAGACTTCTCAGTTGAGGGCCCTCCAGGACCGCCCTTCCCCAGCTGGAGGTAACCAGACTTCTCATGTATGCTAGGAAGTTCCCCTTCTGGTCACACCTCAATATTTCCTGCTGCTGGTGGGAACCGCAGGTGCTTGTACTTGTCACCTCCTCCCCGTCCTCTCTCATCAGTCCCCTTGGATGCTGGCTACAGGAGCCACCTGGGCAAGGAGAGCCTATCCAAGTGGCTGTGTGTCGGGAAGAGTCTGCCCAGGACTGGGCTAGACCAGGGCTTAGAATTAAGGAGAGGTGGCCAGGCTTGGTGGCTCACACCTGCAATCCCAGCACTTTGGGAGGCCGAGGCTGGTGGATAGCTTGAGCCTAGGAGTTTAAGAACAGCCAACGTGGTGAAACCCTGTCTCTTAAAAAATAAATAAAAACCTTAGCCAGGTGTGGTGGTTTGTGTCTGTGGTCCCAGCTACTTGGGAGGCTGAGGTGGGAGAATCGCTTGAACTGGGAAGATGGAGGTTGTGGTGAGCCCAGATCGCACCACTGCACTCCAGCCTGGGCAACAGAGCGAGACTAGGTCTCAAAAAAAAAAAAAAAAAAAAAAAAAGAGAGAGAGAGAGGTGGGTTCTTCTTGCCCATGCAGTTGTGGTGGGGGAGGAGCTCCCAAGCTCCTGTTCTTGATCTCAAGCTCCCGTATGCCCACTTCCATCCCCACCCCCATGCCGCAGCCCCTCGGACTCCACACACAGGCACTGAGCCCCGCAGATGCAGTGATGGCAAGGCCTGTCATCCCTTCTCTACCACCAAGAGCTGTGCAGTCCCCAGAAGTCACTGTCCCTCCCTGAGCCTCAGTTTCCCCAACTGCAAAATGAAAATAACAAAACCTTTCTGATTCCCTTTCCAGGGTGGCTGCGATAGCTGAGCCACACACAGCACATGTGGAAATGTCTAGGGGGTCCCTCAGATCTGGTGGCTGTGTTCTGGTCTGGGGCCAGCCTTGGCTCCTGAGCTCTTGGCTCCTGGCTGGCTGGGCGGGTGGTGGGATGGCGTGTCACCACCCTGCACTGGAATGAATGGTCACCACCCTGCTGCCCAACCCCATACAGACACACCAATGGCTCCAGACTTGGGGCAAGTGCTGAAGGGGGTCACCTCCCCACTTCTCTGTATTTCCTAGAGCCTGAGCCCTCCCCTCAGCTGCCATGTTCTGCTGAAGCAGAGTCCCTGGGAGGCCTCGCCACTGGTCAGGCCTGGACACCTCCAGGTGACTAAGTGGGTAGGACCGGCAGGGCCAGCTGCGCCAGGACGTTTGGGGCTGGGCTCTGAGTGGGGGGAGCGAGGCGCAGGTCCTTGCTGTGTGAGGGGGTAGGGCGTCCCTGCCCCCGCGTGGGAAATGAGGAGGCAGGTACGGGGCTACCCCTGTGGGCTGCGGGGTGGGGGTTCAGGGTCTGAGAAGCAGAAACCTGCTGGGCGGTTTCAGGGTTCAGGGTCTGAGAAGCAGAAACCTCCCTCCCTCCAGTTTCACTTTCTCTTTACCCCTCCCCTTCCCCCTCCCACGAAGTTCCCTTTGAAGTGAGAGGGGCTGGGGTGGGTGTGTCCAGCCCAGCCCCCACACCCACCGGAGAGCTAGCGCGGCCCTGGGCTCCTGTCGGGCGCTGGTCCTCACCTGTTGGGGCCACCCTGGGCCTCAACCCTGCCCAGGTGGAACCAGGGCACTCCGTGCGCCCGAGCGCCCCCGGCCCAGACCAGACGGTTCGGGCGTGGCCCGGCGGGGACCCAGAACCCGGGAGGCCAGGTGCGCCCATGCCGGGCGCTGGAGGCTGGGGCGCCGGGTGGGGCGGGGCGGCCGCTGAGTCAGGGCCACCCCCGCGCGGGCGCGCGGAGCAGGTCCCCGGGCCGTGGAGGATCAGTCGCGGGACCTATGGGCCCGGGAGCCGCCCTGCCCGGAAAAACCGGTCGGGCCAGCGCGGCGCGGGCACATTCCGGCGCCGGGAAGGGCGGCTGCGCCGCATAAAAGGCGCCGCCGCGCTGGCCGCTGCCGCTCGGAGCTCAGCCGCCCTGCCACGCGGGGCCCGCGGGACGAGGGAACGCCGGGGCCAGCGAGGACGCGGCGGGGCTGGGCTTGGCGGCTGGGATCCTCCAGCGCCAGGCGAGGGCGTCTAAGGCGTCCGGTACGGCGACGG
Organism: Pongo pygmaeus; assembly: GCF_028885625.2. NCBI lineage: Eukaryota > Metazoa > Chordata > Mammalia > Primates > Hominidae > Pongo > Pongo pygmaeus. The sequence goes on from NC_072388.2 coordinate 103,221,028, forward strand.
GGCCGGGTGGCTGCAGCAGGGTAGGGGGTGCACGACCAGCGGGGATCTGGGCGCAGGGGCCGGTCCCCGGGGTCCGCAGGCGACGCGGGCGGTCCCAAGGGCGTCGGGGGCTCCTCTCTCCACAGCTCGGCGAACCGACGGTGTTGGGGACTCGCGCGCTGGGTCCAGTGGTTCTTAACAGTTCAACAGTTCTGTAGCGCAATTGTGAAATGTTTAGGACCACTAGACCCGGCGGGCACGGCGACAGCGACGGAGCGTCCCACGCGCGGCCTGGAGTCAGAGTTACTGTCAGGGGCGCGCCGGCGACCAATCCAGAGGAGCCCACGGACCCGCTCCGCCCTCCAGGTCGGCCGCCCCATGCGCCGCGCCCCGCAGTCCCCAGGGCCTGGCTGGCTCCACCTGCTGCCAGGGAAGACCCTCGGCCGGAGAGCCGAGTGCTGCTGGGAGGTGGCCGGGCGTGGCCGGGCTGTGCTCTGGGAACCGCTGGGTGGGGGCGCGCTGGGTCGCCCACGCTCCTGGCGCGCTGCCGGCCTGGAGACGCCGCCGCCGCCCTCCTGCGCCCCGAGGGCCCGCACCTCGAAACTCCGTGGAATTCCCAGCGAGGAAATGGCGGTGGGCCCGTAGGGTTGAGGAGTGCTCTTTGCCCTGGGCTTCCTGGGAGCTGCCGATCAGGCTGCCGGCAGCCGCAGCCTGCTGGCCGGCCGATGGTTCCCGCTGCCGGCTCCCCGGAGCTTCTCCACTCACTGAGGCCTTGGGGAGCGCTGCGCGGCTCCTACGAGTGCGCGCTAAACTCATGAAGGACCTCGAGGCACAGAAACTGGGGGTGGGGAGGAAGTTTGGAGACCACACCCAGGTAGAAGAGAAGCAGTGCCCATGATGACAGGTGCCTTCGCCAGAGCCTCCTTGGAACCTCGTGGTAGCGCGCACAGGAGAGGTGTGGGCGTCAATCTGCGTGTGAAACCCCAGGCGGCCCTGGGAGGGACTCAGCAAAGGGTCGAATCTGTCCCCACCTCCAGCCAGGGGCCGGGGTCTTCTGCCTGGTGCTGCCTGGCCTGCTGTGCCCTCTGGGATGGAGGGTCCCCCTCCAGTCCCCACCTCCTCACGCAGTGTTTAGAGAGCTGCGGGGAGTCCTGGCAGATGGGTCAGGCAGGCCTGGGTTTGAGGCCTGCTAGGGTGGCCTTGGGCCAGTCGCCTGCCCTCTCTGAGCCCGACCTGCACACGTAGGGGGTTGATGTGAGGAGACAGGAGGTGACTGTGGAGGGCTGTTCCAGAAGAGGGCCAGCTGCAGGACAGCAGGGTCCCCGGGCCACCCAGGTGGGGGGAGTGGAGTTCCCGGGGAGCATCCACCGCTGGCCAGCACCTCCTCTGTTGCTCAGTAAATGCCACTGTGGCCACCTCTCAGGCTCTGGCTTCAGAGCTTTGGCCGTGGGAGCGCCCAGTGGGTCTGTGGCATCGGAGGGGCTGGAGTGTCTTCCCCAGCTGCTGCCTGCTGACCACCGCAGCCCCTTGTAGCCATTTCATTTTACAAGCACGTTCCCCCATGCCCTCTGCATGGGCCCTCAACCCTCAGTAGCCCTGTGAGAGGGGCCGAGGCTCAGGTGGGGGATGGCGGCTGTGTCCCTGTTCTGTGGCTTGGAGGCATTCTGTCCGGTGTGCGTCTGTACAATTTAGACTGATAACAATAAACATGTTCCAAAGCATCGCTGTGTCCCTGGGGTGCTTGTCCTTTTCCCCCAGGCCTCAGCGTGGTTTCTCCCTCGAAAGCAAGCCACCCTTTTCCTTCTAATCTCAGAGAGGCAGAAATGAGGATGGTTGGTGGGGGGGCAGTGGCCTGGTCCTTACCCAAGACCCTCCCTCAACTCTGCCTCTGGCACTTTGGTCTCCAGGGAAGCCCCCAGCCTCTGCCACCAGCTTTCTCGTTGCAGTGACCTCCCCTGGGCCACTGGGCCAGACCCCCCTCCCTCAGGTTTGAGCTGCACTGCCTCAAGGAGCCAGGCTGGGGAAAGGGCTTGGCTCCCAGGGGCCCCACTCTCAGGGGCTCCAGCCTGCTCCCACTCCCCCCACTCACCACAACACTGGTCCCTTGGCTGGCTCCCGCTCATTCCCGCTGGCGCCTGTAGGCCCTGGGGACCTTGGCTGGCTCCCGCTCATTCCCGCTGGCGCCTGTAGGCCCTGGGGATCTGGTCAGGAGCATGAGCAAGGTGGGGAGGGCTGAGGGATTGAAGAGACAGAGGCACCTTCCTCCACCCTCCCTGCCCCGGCACAGGGGACTGAGAGTCTGTCGCGCATTCAAACCCCAGCTCTATGCCTACAAGCGAGTGACCTTGGCAAGTCCCTTATCCCCTCGGAGGACCTGTTTCTTCCTTCTGTAGGATGACGTGGAGCTCGCTGGAGGTTCCTCTGAGATGATGCAGCAAACTTCTGAGTGCTCAGCTGGGCAGAGCTAAAGCTGTCACTGGAGCTGATGTGGGAGGGCCAGTGGGGGATCCTTGGAGAGGCCGAATTTCAGCCAGGGCCTCGGAGGACCAATGGAAGGCCTCAGGTGGCAATGAGGTGTGGTCTTACAACAGGCCCCTGCTTGGTCCCTGGGGACACCAGGAGGACAGGCCCCTACTTTGCTGAGAGTAGACCTGTGCTTCCCGGCACCCCAGCCCCTCCACTCCAGCCTCTCCAGCCTCTGCCCCTGACTCAGGTGGAGGATGGCTTCTCGGGGTCCATTCCTTTAGCCATGGAATTCCTGAAGGGAAGCTGAGCATGTGGGGCTCCTGGGCTGCTGGTGGAGACACATGCCACCGTTCTGTGCAGGGGAGTGTGAACAGAGGCAGATGCAACTTCTGGGTGGAACTGGGGCACTGTGGTGCTGAGACGTGCCGGCTGTGCTGCTGGAGGGCCACACCGGGGCAGGGCAAGGCATCCTTGCACGAGGCCGACCCACCTGTCCAGGTGTGCCTGCATGTTTCCAGATTTGGCACTGAAACGTTCTTGGAATCTTCTGAGTCTGGGGCAAACTGGGACTGCTGATCACCCTACGTGGGACCAGCTCATGCACACGCTGCCCTACCCACTTGGACAGCTGAACAGCTTGTCTTTTCCACAAGAGAAAGGAACCTTCTGCCTTTTGAAGCCAGTGTTATTTTGGTCTCTGTTAAAGTAGCTAAACCAGTATGCGAAGGCCGGGGTTCTGACTCACCACAGAGGCCCAGGCTCAGTGAGTAGGATGGGTGGCAGGGATCTGGGTCTTCACCAAGTTCCCAGGCGAGCCTGATAAATGCCCAAGGCTGAGAGCAGCTGTCTTAGGCGAGAGACCTCAGGAAGAGAGACAGGCTGGGGGAAGGGGAGACAGGCCCTGAATCTGCAGCTATGGGTGGTGCCTGGCCTCTACTCCCTGGGAGCAGGAGCCTAGAGTAGAATTTGCATCTTAGCCTCTCTGTCCTTTCCCAGAGGAGTCCATAGCGCCCGCTGCACAGGTAACCTGCCAGGCCAGGGTCTGGGGGTGCCCACTCGAGGCTCATGGAATCTGATTGTATATGCGGGTCTCAGGCCATTTGTGCTGCTGTAACAAAACCTCTGAGATGGATAATTTATAAAGAACCATGAGAAATTTATTTCTTACAGATCTGGAGGCTGGAAGTCTAAGATCAAGGTGCTGGCAGGTTCAATACCTTGTGAGGTCTCAGTCTCTGCTTCCAAGTTGGTGCCTTGCGTGGGTGCCCTGGAGGGGAGGGACACCATGTCCTCACATGACAGAAGGGATGAACAGTAGAAAGGACAGGAAGGGCAAACTCGCCCCCTCATGCCCTTTTATAAGGCACAAATCCTACCCATGAGGGTGAAGCACTCATGGCCTTGTCAGCTGCTGAAGGCATCAGCTCTTAATCCTGTTGCACTGGGGATTAAGTTTCAACATGAATTTTGGAGGGGTCACAAGCACTCAAGCCATGGCAATGTATTTGCAGTTGAGAATCATCAGCAGGACAGATGATGGCTCCTTCCTAGGTGATTAGATAAGCCCCATGGGACAGCACATCCGTCACAGGGCTGTGGGGTCACTGTGACTGGCTTTCTGAGTATCTTTCTGTGGTTCTGAGGCTGCCCGGGCAGCAAAGTTGTGCTGGGAGGGCACACATAGAAGCAGAGTTGCCTTGAGCCCTCCAGTCTTTGTTGGAAGTGTCACTATTTTTCTTGGGTTTATTGAAATGCCATTGACATACAGTAAAGTGCACAGGTTTACAGTGTACAATTTGATGACTCTTGACATAGATGTGCACATCTGTGAAACCATGATGTCAAGATGATAAACAGTTGACCAAACACAGCTACCTGCAGGGTTCATCCAGCCCTTGGTGATCCCTCTTTACTTCCCCAACTCCTCCCACCCCTGGAGTTTTATTTGTTGGAAAGAACTCCAAATTCAACATATTTCCAGATATAGGACCATTCAGCATATCTATTTCTTCTTGAGTGAGTTTTAGTAGATTGTTTCTTTTACAGGATTTATTTAATCTAATGTTGAATTTATTGGTATAAAGTTATGCATACTATTCCATTATTATCTTTTAATATCTGTAGACTCTGTGGTGATGAACCATTTCTCATTCTTAATATTAATTACGTGTTTTCTTTTTTTTTCTTGATCCATCTGGATAGAGGTTTATAATTTTTATCAATTTTGGGAAAGAACCAGCTTTTGGTTTTATTGATTTTCTCTATTGTTTTTCTGTTTTCTATCTCAGTGATTTCCACTCTGATCTTTATTATTTCCTTTCTTCTCCTGACTTTGACTTTGATTTGCTCTCTTTTTCTAGTTTCTTTTTTTAATGTTTTATTTATTTATTTGACACATAAAAATTGTATACATTTATCATGTACAACATGTTGTTTTGATATACATATACATTATGGAATGCCTGAATCAAGCTGATCAATATAATGCATTACTTTACATACTTATCTTTTTTTGTGGTGAGAACACTTTCTTAGCAATTTTTAAAAGTACAATACATTGTTATTAACTATAGTTACCATGTTATACAATAGATCTCTAGAACCTATTCCTCCTAACTGAAATTTTGAATCATTTGACCATCTCCTCAACTTCTTTTTCTTAAGGTAGAAGCTGAGGTCACTGATATATGACCTTTCATCTTTTCTAATATAGTATTTTATTGCTATAATTTCCCTCTAAGCTCTGCTTTAGCTCCATTACACAAATTTAGATGTATTGTGCTTTCAGGTTCATTCACTTTAAAATACTTGCTAATTCCCGTTTTGAATTTTTCTTTGACATTTGGATTATTTAGAATTCCCTGCCCTGCCCTGCCCTCCCCTCCCCACCTCCCCTCCCCTCCCTTTCCCTTCTCTCTCTCTCTTTCTTTCTTTCATTTCTTTCTTTCTTTTTTTTTGACGAGTCTGAGTCTGTTTCCCAGATTGGAGTGCAGTGGCACAATCTCCACTCACCACAACTTCTACCTGCCAGGCTCAAGCAATTCTTCCACCTCAGCCCCTGAAGTAGCTGGGACTGCAGGTGTGCGCCACCATGCCTGGCTAATTTTTGTAGTTTTTGTAGACATGGGGTTTTGTCATGTTGCCCAGGCTGGTCTCAAACTCCTGAGCTCAGGTGATACACCAGCCTTGGCCTCCCAAAGTGCTGGGATTATAGGCATGAGCCGCCACACCTGGCCTGGGAGTGTACAGGTTTTAGTTTCAAAATACTTGGGAATTTTCACAGTCTCTTTCTGATACTGATTCCTAATTTAATCCATCATAGTCAGAAACCATACTCTGTATTACTTGAGTCCTATTAAGTTTATTGGACTTGTTTTATGGCCCATAATATGTTTTATTTTGGTAAATTTTCTGTATGTACTGAAAAATAATGTATATTTTGCTGTCATTGGGGGCACCGTTCTATAAATGTCAGCTAGGTTAAGTTGGTTGATAGTGTTGTTCAAGCCCACTGTATCCTTATGATTTTCTGTCTAGCTGTTTTATCAATTACTGAGAGAGGAATGTTAAAGTCTCCAACTATAACTATGGATTTGCCCATTTCTCCTTTCAGTTCTATTCATTTTTGCCTCATGTATTTCTGGACCTCTGTTATATGGTGAATAAACATTTATAATTCCTATGTCCTCTTCTTGAAATAAGCCTTTTATCATTCTGAAATTGCTTTCTTTTTTTTTTTTTTTCTGAGGCGGAGTCTCATTCTGTTGCCCAGGCTGGAGTGCAGTGGCACGATCTCAGCTCACTGCAAGCTCTGCCTCCTGGGTTCACGCCATTTTCCTTCCTCAGCCTCCCGAGTAGCTGGGACTATAGGCACCCGCCACCACGCCCAGCTAATTTTTTTGTATTTTTAGTAGAGATGGGGTTTCACTGTGTTAGCCAGAATGGTCTCGATCTCCTGACCTCGTGATCCACCCACCTCGGCCTCCCAAAGTGCTGGGATTACAGGCGTGAGCCACCGTGCCTGGCCTGAAATTGCTTTCTTTATCCTTGATTATATTCTTTGCTCTGAAATTTCTTTTCTTTCACGACATTAAAGTTGTTCCAGTGTCTTCTGGCTTGCATTATTTCTGATGAGAACAATGTTGTCATTCTTATCTTTGTTCATTTGTATTTAATATGCCTTTTTGTTATTAACATAGGCATCCCAGCTTTATTTCGATTAGTGTTTATGTGTTTCTTTTTGTATCCTTTTACATTTAACCTATTTCTCTTTTTACATTTAAGCTTTTTTTGTAGGTAGCACATAGTTGGATCTTATTTTTTTATTTGGTCAGACAATCTCTGCCTTTTAATTGAGATATTTAGACCATTTACATTTACTGTGATTATTGACACATTTGAATTTTGATCTATCATCTTGCTCTTTGTTTTCTTTCTGTCCTATTCATTTTTTTTGTTCTCCATTTATTTTTTTTTTGCCTTCTTTTGGATTGATGGACTATTTCATGATTCAAATTTATACTCTTTGTTGTCTTATTAGCTACAACTCTTTGATATGTTTTTTCATTGTTTGCTTTAGGACTTACATATACATCTTTAACTTATCATATTCCATTTTAAAATAATATTAATTTATGTACAGTGTAAAAAATTATGTATTAGAATCTTGCAGCCTCATAGATACATAACAGTACACTTCCACTTCTCCCTCCCAGGCTTTGTGCTGTTGTTATTCTTCATTTTATTTCTATATATGTTCTAAGCCCTACAATATAGTGAGTTTTTTCTTTAGTCAGTTATCTCTTAAAGAGATGTAAAAATGAGAGAAAAAAGATTTTATTTTATTTAATTTTTGAGACAAAGTCTCACACTTTCATGTAGGCTAGAGTACAGTGGTGTGATCTTGGCTCACTGAAACCTCTATCTCCCAGGTTCAAGCGATTCTCCTGCCTCAGCTTCTTACGTAGCTAAGACTACAGGTGCGCAACACCATGCCCAGCTAATTCTTGTATTTTTAGTAGTGATGGGGTTTTGCTGTGTTGGCCAGGCTGGTCTTGAACTCCTGACCTCAGGTGATCCACCCGCCTTGGCCTCCCAAAGTGCTGGGATTACAGGTGTGCACCACCATGCCTGGCCAAAATATTTTATTTTTGCCAGCATATTTACCATTTCTGGTGCTCCTTTGTGTTGATCCAGATTTCCATTTGGTATAATTTGCTTTACGCCTGTAAGACTTCTTTAACATTTCTGGTAGTGCAGGTCTGCTGTTGATAAATTATTCACCTTTTCAACATCTGAAAAAGTCTTAATTTTGCATGTGGTTTTGAAACGTATTTTCATTGGCTATGGAATTCTAGATTGAAAGTGTTTTTTTCTTTCACTGCATTTAAGTTGTTTCAGTGTCTTCTGGCTTGCATTATTTCCGATGAGAACAATGCTGTCATTCTTATCTTTGTTCATTTGCATTTAATATGCCTCCCCTCTACCATGTAGTTAAGATTTTCTCTTTATCACTTGCTTTCAGAAATCTGATTATGTGCCTTGATGTTTTCTTCATGTTTCTTGTGCTTGAGGTTCATTGAGATTCTTGGATGTGTGAGTTTATGGTTTTCACCAAATTCTGAAAGTTTTCAGCCATTATTTCTTTAAATATTGTGTACAAACCCCTATCCCTTTTATAGCATTTTAATTACATATATATCAGGCTACTTAAAGTTGTCCCAAAGATCACTGTAGCTCTGTTCATTTTTAAAAATAGTTTTTTTGGGTTTTCTTGTTTCATTTTGAATAGTTCCTGTTGCTATCCAAATAACTACTTCTTCTGCAGTGTCTAATTTGCTATTAATTCTATCCAGTGTAATTTTCATCCTGGACATTATATTCTCCATCTGTGGAAGTTTAATTAGGTTTGTTTTATATCTTCTCAATGTTTCCATATCCTCTTGAACATATTGAAATATAGTTATAAAAACAGATTTAATGTTCTTGTCTATTAATTACATCACCTGCTTCATTTTTGGGTTCTACAGATAGGTTTTTTTCATCTCATCATGTATTTTTCTGTTTCTTTGCATGCCTGGTAATTTTTGTTGGTTGTTAAACATTGTGAATTTTACATTGTTGGATGCTGGATAATTTCATTTCCTATAAATATTTGTGAGCTTTGTTTGCGGACGTGGTTACATTACTTGCAAATAGCTTGATCCTTTTGAGGCTTGCTTTTAGCTCTGTTGAGTGGGACCAGTTCAGCCTTTATTATGGGACTAATTTTTCCCCAACAATGAGGCGACCTTTCTGAGTAGTCTACCCCATGTCTTCTAAATGATAAGACATTTTCCTTCTGGTTGGTGGGAACAGAAACTATTCCCACCATGGGTTAAATTTTTTTTTTAATTTAAAAAATTTTGAGGAAATACATAATGTAAAATTTACCATTTTATCCATTTTTAAGTGTACAGTTCATGGCATTAAGTACACTCACGTGGTTGTGCAACCACCTGCTACCAGCTAGCTCTGTAACTTTTCATCTTCCCAAACTGAAACTCTCTACCTCGCAAACAATAACTCCTCATTTCCCCTTCCCCAGCCCCTGGCAACCATCATTCTCCTTTCTGTCTCTAGAATTTGATGACTCTAGGGACCTCATTTAAATGGAATCCTGTGGTATGTGTCCTTTTGTGACTGGCTTTTTTCACTTAGCATAGCAACTTCAAGGTTCATCCATGTTGTGCTATGTGTCAGAATTTTCTTCCTTTTTAAGGCTGAGTAATATTCCATTGTATGGCTATATCACATATTGTTTATCCATTCATCTACTGGCAGACACTTGGGTTGCTTCCATCTGTTGGCTACTGTGAACATAGGTACACAAACATCTGCTTTAGCTCCCAGCATGGTGTGGAATGTGGGCAGCTTTCCCTCAGCTCCTTTTAGGTGGTTTTATCCAAAGGCTTGGGTAATTTATGGACTCTCATGAGTTGATCCATACTCAGCTGAAGATTCAAGGGGCACTCTCTGCAGATCTCCAAAGCTAAGTTTTTGTGCAGACTCTATTCTGCATTCTCTAGCCACCTTGGTCTTTCCAGACTCTCAACTGTGTCTCCTCTGTTTAGGGGCATCTGTGGGCCCCTCCTGGGTCCTCCCTTCTCATGCTGAGGCCTGTCCTCTCTCCAGGCTGGGGCAGTCAGGGCTCACCTTTGTTTTCCTGCTCTCAGGGATCACTCTCCTGTCCTGCCTGATAGACAATGTCCGTAAACTGGTGTTTCATATGCTTTGTCCAATGTTTAAGTTATTTCTGGTGGGAGTATAAATCTGGTCTCTGTTACTTTATCTTGGCTCAGAGTGAAAGTCCTTACCCATCTCCTTATTACCCCAAGAACACTGGCTCATACTCCTACCTGTAATGACTGTTGACATTTTTTTTAACCACATTCCCTTTCCTGAGACATTCGTGGTTGTCTCCAGGGCCTGCCAATGTTGTTGCAGGTACGCCCTGGTGGCCTGTGCCACGCCCTCTGTTAGGCCTTCATTTGGAGCCAGAGCTCTGCCAGACTCCTCACACCACCTGCTGCATTCTCCTGGGGGCTCAGATGTACCAACAGGCTCAGGGATGGGACGTGTGTTCACCTATCATAAGCAAGTTGTATATATATGTACCATTTCACATACTCACACAACTTCCCTGAAGGCTAGGGGTCAGCAGAAGTACCATGCAGGAGAGGTATGTTTAGAAGTGTCCACTTGATGATGTCTAAGTAATACAGCCAACTCAGTCCCTTTTTTTTTTTCTTGAGACGGCGTCTCACTCTGTCGCCCAGGCTGGAGTACAGTGGCACAATCTCGGCTCACTGCGAGCTCCGCCTCCTGGGTTCACGCCATTCTCCTGCCTCAGCCTCCCGAGTAGCTGGGACTACAGGCGCTCACCACCATGCCCAGCTAATTTTTTTTGTATTTTTAGTAGAGACAGGGTTTCACCATGTTAGCCAGGATGGTCTCGATCTCCCAACCTCATGATTCACCTGTCTCGGCCTCCCAAAGTGCTGGGATTACAGGCGTGAGCCACCGCGCCCAGCCCAACTCAGTCCCTTCTGAGGGAACTCTCCAGATATTCCCCTCCCCCACCTCACTCCCTGCCAGCCTTCCTTTAGTTCCAGTTAAAATTTTGCCCAAATCATCCTCCCGACTGAATAGTTTATTGGAAAGACATGCCAATACACAGGCTAAGCAACACTCCATAGCTAAGACAGCACAGAGTAGCACATTTTGCAGTCTGGCTTATTTAGTCTTTTTTTTTTTTTTTTTTTTGAGACGGAGTCTCGCTCTGTTGCCCAGGCTGGAGTGCAGTGGCGCCATCTCAGCTCACTGCAAGCTCTGCCTCCTGGGTTCACGCCATTCTCCTGCCCCAGCCTCCTGAGTAGCTGGGACTACAGGTGCCCGCCACCAGGCCCGGCTAATTTTTTTGTATTTTTAGTAGAGATGGGGTTTCACCGTGTTAGCCAGGATGGTCTCGATCTCCTGACCTCGTGATCCACCCGCCTTGGCCTCCCAAAGTGCTGGGATTATAGATGTGAGCCACCACGCCTGGCCCTATTTAGTCTTTTTATTTATTAATTTATTTTTTTGAGATGGAGTCTCACTCTGTCGCTCAGGCTAGAGTGCAGTGGCACAATCTCAGCTCACTGCAATCTCTGCCTCCCAGGTTCAAGCGAGTCTCCTGGCTCAGCCTCTCGAGTAGCTGGGATTACAGGTGGGTGCCACCACTCTCAGCTAATTTTTGTATTTTCAGTAGAGACAGGGTTTCACTATGTTGGCCAGGCTGGTCTTGAACTCCTGACCTCAGGTGATCCACCTGCCTCGGCCTCCCAAAGTGTTATTTAGCTTTTATTAATACTCCTTCTTGCCTCCTAGTAGACACATATAAGGATTTAATTTTCCTTTGAGAACCACTTTGGTCTCAGACCACACATGGTGATATGTAGTATTTACTCACTCGCTTTCTTTACAATTTCCATTGAGATCTCTTCTAGGAGTTACTCAGAAGTATATATCTACATATTTAAATTAAACAAATAATTACTTTAAAATGAAATTTAAACAGTATATAATGTAAGAAGTCAAAGGATCGTTAGTGTTAGAAGAAAAACAGAAGCCTCCTGCCCCACCTATTCCTACCCCAAGTTCCACTTCTTGGCAGTGACCTCTTTTAGCTGCTTCTCCCATTTGCTTCTGTATTCCAAATAACCCACTTTTCCTGCAATTTTTACTTTTCAGTTTTATGTCCTTTCTAGGGATCTACTATGGAAGCTGAAGATTTTATATTACTCTGACCATTTTCTCTGTCCACCCTACTCCTATCCTTCTTATAGCTTGGTCACAATTTTTGATTAAATCAGCATTCAGAGTTTACATTAGGATTGTGAGCTATGTAAAGATCATTCACAACTGAGCCTTTTAGCATACTATGATCACAGTTCTTTTCCAATATAGCTTTAAACTTAAAAATTGTTTTATTTTAAAATTGGCATAATTATTTTTTGTATTATGAATAATTCCCATGCTCTTTGATTTTTTTTTTTTTTTTGAGATGGGATCTTGCTCTGTCACTCAGGCTAGAGTATAGTGGTGTGATTTTTAGCTCACTGCAAGCTCAAACTCCTGGGCTCAAGCAATCCTCTGGTCTCAGCCTCCTGAGTAGCTGAGACTACAGGCCTGCATCATCATGCCTGACTAATTTTAGTCCTTTCTCTTCCCTCCCCTCCCCTCACCTCCCCTCCCCTCCCTTCCCTTCCCTTCTCTCTTTCTTTCTGTAGAGTCAGGGTGTTACTATGTTGCCCAGGGTGGTCTTGAACTCCTGGCCACAAGTGACCCTTCTGCCTCATTCTCCCAAAGTACTGAGATTACAGGCATAAGCCACTATGCCCAGCCCTATGCTCTTTGATAGAAGTTTAAATTTCTTCTAAATGTGTTAAAATACATGAAGTAATCTAATTCCTTCCTTCTTTTCCTTCTCCCTACCTGTAAAGAGTGCTTAATGCTTGCTCCAATATGGACCTGTTGGGACTGCGGTTCAGTGGACATCCTTGATCTCCATTCACCACTTTCTTGGGTTAGCTCCCATCTCCTTGATTCCACATCCTCTTTTTCCTTGGTTTAGTTCCTTGCTGTGGGGGTGCCCATTATCCAAGAACTTAAAGAAAGAGAAAAATCAAAGGCAAACCTTTTTGTCTTTACTTTTATGGCTAAGCTGATATTAATAGTTTAGCTGGGTATAGAATTCTAGACAGGGAATCATTTTCCCTCAGTTTTGGACACTGAAATCCATCGTCTTCTAGTTTTCATTGTTTCCGTTGAGAAGTCAGATGTCAATTGGCTTCCTGATCCATCCTCCTCCTCTCACCCCCAGAAGCTTTTAGTGTCTTCTGTTTTTTCCTGGTGTTATTTTGAAATTTCAAGATTTTGGCCTTTCCTTCCCCCCTTTCTTGTGCTGGGCATTGAAGATTTCTAGCTCTTAGTTCTGGGCAAATGTTTTGGCATTATTCCCTTACTCATATTTTTTCTGTCCTCAGGAACTCCTGTGATTCAGATAGTGAATTTCCTCTCTAATTCTGTAATTCAAAAAATGCTCCCATCTTATTGTCCAACTCTTTTTTCTTTACTTTCTGGGAGGTTTCCTTAATTTTATCTTTCACCCTCTTTCTTGAATTTTATTTGTTATTATATTTTTATTTTCCAAGTGCTTTTTAAATTGTCCTCTGAATTGCATCTGCACTTAAATTCATGGAAGTCAATATTTTCTTTCTCTGAGGAAATTCCACAGGCATGCTCAGGACTAGTTGTGGAGATGCCATATCCTGTTTGGCCCCGGGTGGCAGCTCCTGAAGTGTGTGGTGTCTTTGATGTGGTGAATGGTGTTGCCTGGACCCCAGGGTCTGAGGGAGTGGCACCCTCAGCATTCCCATCTTCACTGATTCAGCACCTCACTCTCTGTGTGGTGCATCAATGCTCTACACTCTCATGTGAAGCCATATTCACACACACACACACACACACACACACACACACCCTCTACTCATGAGGCTGCCTTCATGCCCAGCCCTGGTCCCTGGGGATCCAGAGCTGAGGGAAGCTGGGTTTTTGTATGAGGTTCACCCCTAGGCTCTTCAGGAAGGAGCAGGGCCACTTCTGGCATGGTGGCGGGGCTGTCTAGGCAATGCACCTGTGCTAAGGGGTTTCTCAAAGTTTTGCAGATTGCACCTTCAGCCAAAGTGGCTGGGGACTCAGTAAGACTCCTGACCCAGGTGTCTTTCTTCCCTGGTCACTGCCTATCCTCAAGCTGGAGGCTGAGCCCAGCCTACAAGGAGTAGAGGGAGAAGAGGCAGGAACAGGAGGGGAGAAGGAAGTCAGGGGTATGGGGTTAGATGCACCAAGGCCTGTTAGGTGGAGTGGAGGCACTGGTGAGGCCGTAGGGCTGGCCTGGTGGGCCTTGAAGGTGAGCCCTGGACTCCATGTCCTGGTGCACCCTTCACTGTCTCAGGGCCTCAGTCTTTCTATCTGCATAAAAGGGGAACTGGACCAAGAGAGTGCTTTAATCGTCTTCTGGCCACAAACCGTGGCCAAAGTGTGCCATCTGCTGGCCACAAGTGACAGTGTCCCTGTTTCAGATGTGGCTGACGGAGGTAGAGACCCCGGAGTCCTGCCAGGGCTTGGGTATTGTGGGCATGGAGGGAGGTTCAGGCAGCCAGATCCTGTGTGGGAGGGGAGAGGGGAGCCAAGCACGGCGGGAAGAGATCCAGGCTGCAGGCCTTGCAGGCTGGGCTGGAGGCCAGGGCTCTCCACCCTGGTGGGGAGGGCACTGGCTGGAAGGTTTGGAGGCCACTTGGTGCTACACACATTTCGTCCCAGGAGACAGAGAAGGTGCAGGTAGATCAGGAATGCTTCCACCTGGGCCCAGGAAGTCCTCAGGCTGGGGCAGCTGGGAGCCACACACTGGCTTGCAGGTCCCATGAGGTCAACCTAGCTGACTTAGGGCTGGGCTGTGGGAGCCCGGGCAAGGCATCCTGAGGGTGGGGTCTGGCACTGCAGCCTCGAGGTGCAGTGTGGTGGGGGGTGGGAGGAGCCAGGGTGGGGCCAGTGAGGTGGCCAGGCAGAATATAGGGTGGGGGCATGGCAGGGCCGGGACAAGGCTGGGATAGGAAGGACAGGAGCCCCTCTGCAGGGGAAATGCGGCAGGACCTGGCGGCACAGAGAACAAGCCTGGGGTTCATGCATTCCTTTATTTCTTCAACAAATGTGAATGAGCTTCAATGCTGTGCCAGGTGCTCAACCAAACATTTCCTGCCCTCGTGGAGCTGATATTCTAAAGGGGATGAAGGACAATAAACTAGACAAGTAAGCAACATCTAAGTCAGCTCCTGGTAAGTGCTAAGGAGGGAGAGGAAACATGGGCGAAGCTGCAGGATGCGGGAAGGGCCAGACGTTTTAGGTAAGGTGGGCAGGGAACGCTTTGCTTAGAAAAGGCCTGGTGGCTCACACCTATAACCCCAGCACTTTGGGAGGCTGAGGCAGGAGGATTGCTTGAACCCAGGAGTTCAAGACCAGCCTGGGCAACATAGTGAAACCTGGTCTCTACAAAAAAATCAAAAAGTTATCTCAGTGTGGAGGTGCGTGCCTGTGGTCCCAGCTACTCAGGAGGCTGAGGTGGGAGGATCGGTTGAGCCTGGGAGGTCGAGGCTGCAGTGAGCTGTGATTGCACCACTGTACTCCAGCCTGGGTGAAAGAGCAAGACCCTATTTCAAAAAAGAAAAGACCTGGAGAAAGTCAGGCATGTGGATATCAAGGGGAAGAGCCCCCCTAGCAGTGGGAACAGTGGAGCAAATGCTCAAATGGGGGTGACTGCACGTTTGGGAACAGCGAGGAGGCCCTTGGGGCTGGAGCAGAATGCGTAGGGGGTGCAGAGCAGGAGGAGAGGGGTCAGCCAGGGCCGAGAAGTGGAAGGAGCCCACCGCCTTCTTAAAAGCTCACCTGGCGGCTGTGCTGAAGCAGGCATGGCATTGCAGAACCCCCTCCAGGGGCTGACATTCCATTAGGGTGGTGGGGACAGGAGATCCTGATGGATGGGCTGTGGGGGCGGTGAGCAAGCAGGAGTCAAGGACGACTCCAGGATGACTGAATTGAAAGAGTGAATGAGCGAGGCCGGGTGCGGTGGCTCATGCCTGTAATCCCAGCACTTTGGGAAGCCGAGGCGGGTGGATCACAGGGTCAGGAGATTGAGACCATCCTGGCTGACATGGTGAAACCCCATGTCTACTAAAAATACAAAAAATTAGCCGGGCGTGGTGGCGGGCACCTGTAGTCCCAGCTACTCAGGAGGCTGAGGCAGGAGAATGGCGAGAACCCAGGAGACGGAGGTTGCAGTGAGCTGATTGTGCCACTGCACTCCAGCCTGGGAGACAGAGCAAGACTCCAAAAAAAAGAAAGAAAGAAAGAGTGAATGAGCGAATGAGTGATGGAGAGCTTGACACCCCAGGAGACACTCCTCCATCCCCCTTCCCCTCGCCTGCAGAAGCCCCCTCCTGGCGCTGGCCAAGGTGCTGAAGCCGCGTCCTGGGCTGTCCCTCTGTGCTGGACCTGGGGCTCCTCTGGCGCTGGGTGAGGTCTGCGGAGCCGTCAGCTGGTGACCAGCGAGCATCCCCAGTCTCTCCCTACTCAGCAAATCCTTAGCACAGGGTTCTCCGTGGGATCCTGGCTGGGCTCCCAGAGCTCAGGTCAGAGCTGACCACCCTTGCTCCTGCTCCGTCCTGGCTCCGAGGCCAGGGCTGGGGTCCCTTGCTCTGCAGCCGCACTCCTGAGGCTGGGCCCTGGGGGAAGGGGGAAGGAGGCTGTAAACACAGTGCTTAGGGGCACAGACTCCTGGGTGAAACCTGGAGACTGACCTCCCCACTCTGGGCCTCATTTCCTCACCTGTAAAATGGCGATCATACAATACCCATGCCTAGCACTGTTGGGCAGATTAAATGAGTGGATATTACCAAGTGCGTAAGACAGAGCCTGGTCCGGAGAGCAGGTGGGTGTTGGCTAAACCCCACGGCCGGCCACCCTCCCCCAAGCACTCAGACACCCTCTGAAGAACTGGTGCAGTGACCACCTGAAGCCTGCCCTTGGTGCTGAGGAGGAGGGGCCTCGCTTGACTAGGAGGCCCTGCCCTGAGCCGGGGTGGGCCTCCCTTGTGGCTGCCTTCCTGAGGCATCCTCTCTCCTGCACCCCAGACATGATCCTGGCCTCCAGGAGGGATAGGTGAGCAGGGAGCAGGGAGCTGGTCAAACCTGGGAAAGTGTGGGGAGTGTCCCGAGGCCTCCTTGAGGAGAAGGGTTTTTTTCATCCCCCTCAACTCTTGGAGAGGATGAGGGTTTGTCTGATGCCAGGTGTGATCCTAGGGCCATGGGCCTTGGATCATTTTATTGTGGACAGTTTAGGCCCTGTAACCCTTCCTTAACTCTTTATTAAATGCTAAACAGGATGGTTAAAAACCCCACAAAAGTCAAAACCATGCAGAGGGGTGTAAAATGGAAGTGAAACCTCTCCTGAACCCCACCCCTACGCTCTCTCCAGAGGCAACAATCATTACCTGTTGCTTGTGTCTGTCCCAGGAAAGGTCCCCACCTTCACAAGCATAAACCTTCTCTGCAAAGGCGAACAGGGCTGTGCCGCACACTGCGTGCCCGTCCCTGTCCCGGGTCCACCTGCTGTCCATCCACTGTCGCCAAGGATGAAGTGAAGACTGGCCATTCCTACCCAGCTGGTTTCCACTACTACAGACACCTCTGGCAAGTGTTCAATTTCCATGGGAGCGTGTCTGGGGTGCCTCCCAGCTTTCACCCTGCAGGGCTGAAGGGACGTGGATGGGGGTGGGATGAGCTCTGGAGGGACTGGTCTGCCTCCAGGTACCGTCCACCTCATCACACATGGAGACACGAAGGTGCGGAGAGGTGGGGGGCGGGGCTCTTGACCGGCACCAGCAGGCTGGGGAGAGATGGCGGTATGGAGGGCCCTGGGCTCCAAGCACCCAGGGAAGGAATCTGAGCACTCAAGCCCCATGTCCTCCTCCCTCCCTGAAACATTGCTGCGTGTGGTCTGATTGGAAGCTGAGTTCCGGCAATTAATCCCATCAGAGGGGCCCTGCTGAATGGTAGGAGGTTTTTTCTGTTTTGCTCCCTTGGTCTAGATTTCCCTGGGGACAGCTCTGACCAGCGGCCGCGTGCCTGGTAAATTAAATGTTAAAAGAAATCCCCACAATGACTTTAATCAATCCACTGACATGGCGGGTGGCCTCCCAGAAGCCCTTGGTCCGCTGAAGGGAGGAGCCCCCCCCCCTGCCCCGCCACCCCAGGCTCAGGGTCTTGGATGAGACAGGATGGGGGAAGAGGACAGTCTTCCCCAGTCCCCTTCCTGTGGGGGAGGGAGGAGGGTGGGTGGTTCCCAGAGTGTCCTGGAGAGGGACAGAGAGAAAGGGGGGGCTCTGGCCCCCTTTATAACTTGCCCTGATCCCAGGCCAGGAGTGATGGTGGACGCAGGGAGGGGGCAGCTCTTCCCCGCCTCTCTCCTGACCGGAAGCCGGGGTGAGTAACAGAGCAGGTGGTCACAATCGGCCATGTGGTCAGCAAATCCAGCGTTTATGGTGATTCTGTTGGAGACAAATGGAAGCGCTGGGCTCTTCAGCCTCCACTGGGGGGAGTCAGGTGAAGGACCCGGGGAGCAGGACGGTCTTCAGGCGCTGGGGCAGTGGGGTTGTGGGGCGTGGCCATGGTCCTTCCTAGGGGAGAGTAGAGGAGTGCAGGGGGCAGAGAGCACAGAAAGTCTAGCCCAGCCTTAGCACCCCAGCCAGGCCATAGGTGCGCGCTGGCGCCGCTGAAAACGTTCTCCTTCCCTTGCCTGTCCACCTTCCAGGTCCTGCTCAAGGAGCATAATGTCCCCTGGGCAGGGTCCCTGACACTTCTTTAACTCCCAAAGACCTTCCGCGTGGGCCTAGCGCATTTAGGCGAACCTCTCTGCCTGCTTGATCCTCCCCCTTCCTCCCTCAATCCAGGCATCCCACCCACTTGCGCGCGAGGCTGGGGCAGCCCGCAGGAGGAGCGCGGGACCCGGGCTTGAGTTTGCACCCAGGCAGAGCGCCCACCCCCGCCCCTAGCTCCGGACCCTGAAAGTAATGTCGTCGTGCCTGGCAGCCAGCCCTAATCTTCCAGCCCTCAGGGAGTCGGGGTCGGGGCAGGGAAGGCCACGGGTGGCGGCAGAATCGGGATCCCGGAGTGGAGGCGCAGACTGCGGGTCCCGCTGCGCACGCTCCGTGGTCCGGTTGGGGTGAGCCTTGGAGGTCCATTGGCCAAGGTTGAATGGGGGCTCTGGAGCGTGGGCGGGGTGGAGTGCACAGGTCACTGGGCTCTGAGCGTTTCCATGGGCCAGGACCCCAACGCGCCGTGTCCTCAGGACAGATTGGAGGGGGAAGGGGCTGCGATTATGCCCCAGTCGGAAGGGTTTTACAGCAGCCGCGCTGCCCTCTCCCTGCCAGATACCCGGCAGTAGACACCGACGTCTGGGGGCGAGCGAGGCAGGTGGGCGCGGACCGCGACCCGATTCTGGCCTCCATCCTCCGCCCCGTGGCGCGCGGGGCCGTCGCCCCACACCTCCAGTCCGCGTGGCTGGTGTCTGGCTCGCCGCCGGGGCGGAGGGGGCGCTGTCGGCGCGGGCGGGCGGGGCCGGAGCGCGGGGGCGCGCGGCGCGGAGCGAGCGCAGGGCTCGGGGGCGCGGGCCGCGGAGGACCGGGGGCTTGGCGGGCGGCCCTGCGCGGTGCGGGGCGCGGCGGCGGCGGGCGCGCGGCCAGTGAACGCGCGGGCGGGGCGGCGGTGGCGGGAGGCGCTAGGGGCCGCTCCCCGCGCTTCGCTCTTCCATGGCGCTGCCCCAGCCGCCCGAGCCGCCCCGCGGCGCGCCCCGCAAGGCTCCCAGCCTGCTGGAGATGGGGGCGCTCTGCCTGGACTCTGAGATCATCCTGGGCTTCACCAGCCACCTCCTGCGGCGACGAGGCAAGGTGAGGGCTGTCGGGAGGGGCGGGCGGCGTAGGCGCCGTCCTGCGACTTTGCCGCGCGGCTCGCGCGGCCCGGGGTGCTGCGCCGGGAAGGAGACGGCAGGTCCGGAGCCGCGTCCCGCAGCCCGGGCTGGGACTCGCTGCCGCACTTTCCCCTATTAGCGTTGTCTTATCTCCCTCTGCCTTCAAAGCTGTGTCCCAACCGGACCCACTCGGAGGCTGTGGCTAGGGCGGAGAGCGCAGCGCAGGGACTCTCGGGCTCACCTTGCGCCTTGCTAGGATGGGCAAAGTAGGGGGTCGGGGCCTCTGACTCATCGTGAGCCCCCGAGGTGACTTCAGCCCCCTCGTGCACCCCGTGTTCTGCGGATTTGGGATGTGAGCTTGTGCTTCCCGAAGCGCCGCGGCGGTAGAAGCGCTGAAGTTGCGGGCGTGGCTGGCCAGGGGCGCAGGATCGGGGCTCCGGACCGCTGCGCGCTTCTGGGTTGCGTGTGTGGGTGGGGGGACGGGATATAGAGTGTGTGTGTCCCGGAGCAGTGGAGCGGCGGGAGGCGGTGCTGTCTGCCGGCAGTGCGGGGTGGGGTTTGGGTGTTGTCCTGGGTACCCAGATCCGGATGTGGGCTGATGCCCGTTTTCATTCTCCAGGCTGCGATGAGATGGGTAGGGGAAGCGCTTGCGGGCCCCCAGGCTGGGCGGAAAGGGACTGCAGGCTTACGGATCTCAGAAAGAGAGTGGAGAACCCCTGCCACTTTATTCCATACCCCCTTGCGTTTTCGAACCCCTAAGGTCATCAACGACCCGGAAAGCCGGGAGGGGATCACCCACCCCACTTTCTGGGGAGTGCGTGCGTGGGCGAGGAGGCTTATCCAAGTAAAATCGGGTGGGCAAAACGGAAAGGGTCACTTTGACGTATTGAGTCCGTGCGAAGGCCTCACTGTATGCGCCGGCAGCCGCGTGTCCTGGTCTCCGCCAGGATCACGACCTTCGGAGTTTCCGAGTGTGCCTCAGGCCTGGGACGCGCGGTGCTGGGTCTCCCCAGTCTCGGAGCCGTGTGCGCAGGGCCGGCAGGGGGCGCTCGTGTCACGGGGAGCCCGCCCGCCGCACCCGCCTTCCTTGACCCGGGCTTTGGGGCTGACCCGGAGCCTGGCCCGGGAGCTGCCTGCGGCCGCGGATGCCGAAGACATTTGGGGCCCTGTTAGGCACAGAGCAACTGGTCGCCGGGGAAGGGCGGGGGGTGGGCGGCCTCCCAGCCGGAGACAAACAAGCAATTAATTCCGGAGCTGAGTTCCCATCTGCCAGGCCTGCTGACAACAGGTCCGACGCACGCCCGCAGGACCTCCCGCTTCCCGGGCGGCACGGCGCGCACACCCACTTGCGGGCACACGCGCGGCTGTAAAGACACGTGCCTCTCGCAGACGCGCCGAGGCACAGATACGCCGGCGCGGTCGCTGCTCGGCTCGAGGCGCACACCGCGGCGACACTCACCCACGCGCGACAGACCCAAAGTGGCCCGCGACACGCAGAGTACGCTGGGATTGCTGGAAAGGCGCCTGGGAGTCTCGGGGCCCGGGTCCCGCCCCTTCCTCGGCCCACCTCGCCGTGGGACTTGGGCAAGAGCGTTCCCTCCGCAGCCTCAGTTTTCCCGCCTGTAGAGGGAGGGGCGTAGGTGCCTCCTGGGAGACGCGCAGCCCTGGTGTCCCGGGAGAGGGGCGGGAGGCGCATGCGCGCGTGCAACTAGCTCCTCGCCGTCGCCCCCAGCGCCCCTCCCCGGGGCAGGGACTCACCTAACAGGTTGGGGTCCTTGGAGTGCGCGGGGCCGCGCGGGGAAGCGGGGACCCTACCCCCCACGCGCCGCCCAGCACTGGGCAAGGGCGGGGCACTCTCTGGGCTCCCGCCCCACGCCGCCCGCCCCCGGAGCCCGAGCCCCGCCCCTCCCCGGCCCCGCCCTCGCCTCCGGAGCGCGCCCACCGAAGCCACCGCAAGCCCCGCGACACTCGCAGGCTCTGCGAACTTCCGAGCGGCTGGGCCGGGCCATGGGGGCGCCTCGGGGCCGGATCACGTAGCCGCGGCGCCCCCGGAGAGCCAGCGTGGCCGGGAGCGCCCGCCGGGCTCTTCCCGCGCCCCGGCCATGGTCGGCCCCGGCGTCCCTCTGTGCGCTGCGCAGCCCGCGGTACGCGCGGCCCGGCCTGGAGAGGGAGGCGGGCGGCGGGGGCCCGGGACGGCGAAGATACTCGCGGTGTGCGCTGGATCCCTGGGGGCCGGGCCTCCTGCTGAGGGTAGCGGACCCGCAGGCGGGACCTCAGGGGATGGAGGGAGTGGGTGAGCGCCAGGGTCGTGCCCAGGGCTCCTAACTTTGGCGAGAGCGTCACTCTGGGGCAGGGCGCGCAGGGGTCTGGAGCCGACGGACGTCCCAGGCTCACTGTCCGCTTCCGCCCCCACACCCTGCAGGTGGCCGAGGGCGGCCCGGCCCGCGAGCCGCCGCCGCTGCTGGAGGTGTCCCCGCGAAAGAGGCTACCCGCCGGGCCCGACCAGGACCCATGCGGCAGCCGCCCTGCGCCCGAGGGCGCCGGGGCCGGCCCAGAGCAGGGCCACTCGGCCGGCGGAGGCGGCTGGTGCCGCCACTGCCACACGAAACTCGTGGAGCTCAAGCGACAGGCGTGGAAGCTGGTCAGCGGGCCCGGGACCACCCTCCGGGTAAGTGACACTTCCTTAGGCCGACCCCTCCGGGCAGGGCCACGCCGAACTTGGGTAGAACTTGGGGCTTGGAGGGAAGCAGGGTTCCACTCCTTCCCTGCTGCTGTTTCCACAGAGTTATCAGCCAGGACTTCCCTTCTGCGGGCCTCAATTTCCCGGTCTGTAACACCATGTGTGAGCTAGGGAGCTCAGCTCGAGGGGCCCTGCTGCCTCGGATGGGAGGGGCCTGGGCTGGCGTACCTCCCCCAGCCCAGATGTCCCACAGCTGGAACACAGGTTTGTGTGGGAGGAGGAGGGGAGAGAGAGGCTGGCAGGGACTCCACCCAGGGCGGGGCAGCTCCTGCCCTGCCAGCAGGGAGAGGTTATTTGGTGCATTGTGGCCCTTGGGGCACCTGGGCCCCCAGCCAGGTGTCTGGAAATTACATACCTGGGGCCGGGGGGCCTGGCAGGTGAAAGGGTGGGCCACAGCAGCTGGGGGGGTCCCTGCCTACTCCTCTCCCAGCCTCAAGGATAAGAACTGTTGTCCCACATCTCCTGGGACAGACTGAGGCAGTGGCCGCCCATAGGGAATTGAGTCTGGGCCCTCTGGGTTCCCCAGGCTCCAGCCCCAGGGGCAGGTGCTTGCAGGGGAGGGGTTCTCCTGGATTTCCAGCCAGTGGGCCTGCCGGCTTTGGAGGGAGCAGGGACCATTGTTCCAGGAACAATGCATGCTGGAAGTTTGCAAAGGCTGGGGGCGGGTGAGGGTCTCCAGAGGAAGCCCGCTGCCCGACCTTCAGCCTTTATGAAAGAGTTCCTGGGAAGTCTACATAATCCCCATTGAATCTAAATATAGTTCTCTAAGGAGGGCTGTGGGGGTTGGAGTAAGCTGAGACCCTGACTGCCCTGTCTGGGGCAGGGCAGGGTGGGGCAGGGTACCAGTCTGGTTTCTGTCCTGGGCACCCTCTCCGGGCCCTCTGGAGTCTTGGCGAGGGATAGGATTGCTGCAGCCTCTCTCTCTGGCTCAGGCCAGTCGCCTGTGGGCCTGTCCTGGGGTGGGGCTGGACCCGCCCTGTCCTCTGCTCTGGACAGGCTGCAGCCTTGGCCATACTCTATGCCCCAGTGGCCTGTATCTAGTTTAAAAGGCAGCAGGAGACCCTTGAGGGCCCCCTGGAGAGGGCCAGCCAGAGCTAAAGGCCCATCTTGCTGCCCCATTAGGGGAAACAGGCCAGAGACAGGAGGGGCATTAGGACTGAGCTGGTCTCCCCATTCTTGGAGTGGGCTTGGACTGCTGATGCTGCCTGGCCCTGGGGCCATGGTCCTGATATGGACTCGTGGAGGGGAGGGGGCTCCTGGTCACGGGCAGGCCAGGGGTCCTAGTGGAGAGGGCTGCAGGTCATACTAGTCCCTGGTGGATTCGAGGTTCCTCATCTAGGGGGGTGTCTTGGTCTCTTCTGGCAGATAGGTCGTCAGGGGAGCCCCAGATCACCCATCTCCAGCCTCCCCTGAGCTTGGCCTTTGACACTGGAAACTCCTCTTGAGTGCCAGCTGGGAGCTCCCCCTTCCCTGGCTGGCGCTGGCACTCAGCACACCGGGGTCCCAGGCTGGTCTCAGCCAGGGCTTTGTTCTGCTTTGGGCCCCCTTCTTCTGCTTTGTGGTCTCGTCTGTCACCTGGGGCCTGTTGTGAAGTGCTGTCCCACCTGCAGGGTGCTGTGCCCCTGGGAGAGAAGGCCCCATCCTCCACTATCTCTCCACAGGGCATGCGGGGCTGCGCCTGCCATCCTGGGGCCTTAGGGTGTCATTGTCCTGTCCCCTGTGTGGGCCTGGGCTGTCCCCAGAGTCCCAGCAAAATTGCAGCCTGCAGCCCTGACTTGGCCTGCTGGGCCCAGATGTGTGGACATGGCTGCTGTTGTGTTTGGGTTGGGAGGGAAATCTCTGGGGTGGCCAGGGGGACCCCAGTATGCTCCCCGGAGTCCGGTGCACTGTCCAGTGGGCCCTGGCCTCTGCTCTCTAAGGCCAACGTGGCAAGGGGTATTTAGGGTTGGTGTTCTAGGATTTCCCCAGGGGCCCATTTAGTATTTTTTAGGGGAGAGATGAGCTTCTTTGAGGATAGCCCTTTACAGTTTACAGAGAACTTCACGATCATCCACCTGTCTCATGCTTGGATCTTCAGAAGCCCAGAGAAATGGAGAGACTTGCTGGGACCCGGCCTGGCCGTTAGAGGCCCTCGCCTCCGGGCTCCCTGCCTGTCTCCGTCGTAGAGGGAGGCTTAGAGGGTCGAGGGCCAGCCTGCCAGGGTCTCCTTGAATGTGTTGCTCTTTAGCCAGCCCGCAATGCCCCCATGGTCCTGCCCATGCTCATCCCCTGCTGGGCCCTTGCCCACCCCCCTGCCAGGAGGCAGTTCCCTTGGACAGGTTCCCGAGAGTTCTTGGTCACTGTTTCCTCCTCTGCGGCATGGGACCGTCTTTGTGCCCATTGCACAGGTACGTAGAGCAATGCCTGGAAGGGACACACTCTCACCTTGGTGGCTGCTGCTGCTGTTTGCTGAGTTAGGGACTCTGAGTCATTGTGCCTGGGGCTGTTGGAGCCCGGTTCCCGCCTACCTCTCCCTTGCTGCTGTGTGCTCTCGTCTGCCTGAGCCTGTCTCAGTTCCCTTGTCTGGGCAGTGAGGGTGACCATGGTCCCCTATCCGGGGACCTCATCCCCGTGGCATGGATAAGACTCTGCCCTCCCCACCTTTCTGAGCCCTGTTGCCCCGTCTGGGGCTGTAGGGGAGGGGGACATTGTCTTCCTGCCCAGGTTGGAGCCCCACGGGATTGTCTTTCCTGATCTGAGAAGGGTGCTTGGCCCTGGGTGTGGAGGGGAAGCCCCATGATGGGCCTCTGGCCGTGGCTCCTGCTCCTCACTGCACCCCCACACGGTGCCCTCTGCTCTCACCAGGGTCCTCAGGCCTTGTCTCCGGGCTGACTACTTCAGGACCCCCATGGCCTGGAGCGGCCCCCTGTGGCCTGGCCTCCCGTGGCCTCCAGGGACCTTTCTGTAATGGGCTGCTTTGTCTGCCCTGCCATAGATGCTGTCCTCATCCCCAGACCCCCTGGCCTCCCTGGGCTGGAGGCCCCTCAGTGTCCCTGCTCTGGCCCTTCTCGGGTGCCCCCAACTCTGAGATGTCCCTGTGGGAGGTTGCAGCCCGGTGCCTCCCATTCAGCAGGCAAAGCTGGGGCCTCCCTCTTTCTCCACATCCGAGGCCCCCCTCCCTTTCCCGTGCTCACCCACCACCACGAACTGGTTCTGGCAGACCTCTTCCCTCTCCTCGACCCCAGTCCTGGTTTCTCTCACAAGCAGGAGCTCTGCCAGGTCAGGCATGGGGTCCGGGTCACCCGGAGGTGTTTGTTGAATGACTGTATGACCAGGCTTTTCCTCCCACACCCTACTTGCTGGTGGTCACCCCCGGGACTGCTGGGGCTGGATTCCGGCTATCCGCCCCTCAAAATGACAGTTCCCATGGAGGATGACCATCCCCCTCCCCCACAAAGGATGGTTCCCTGCTTCAAGGAGAGGGTCCCTGTTTGGGGATCCATTCCAGCTGCTGACAGACACGTCATGTGAGGCGTCGACTCCTCCTGAGACCCCGTGACATTTGAAGTGTCAATACCGGTGCTGAATTGATTATCGCCCCCAATGGAGAAAATGATCAATTCTCATTTAGCTCCTGTGCATCTCTTGCTTATCCAGGCAGGAGCCTCGTCCTTATGCCCCCAAGAACTCCAGAACAACTGTTGGTGCTGCCTGCTGGTGCCACGCAACTGAATAGTGAGGGAAGCTGTCCATCGAGGCTGTGGCTCTGGGCTCTCCTCCCAGCGAAGCTCCAGGGTGGCCCCTGTGTACAGGGAGTCAGCTGTCGTGGTCTGAGGCTGGGAGCCCTCCTAACGCTCTGTGTGGCTTGGCGAGTCCTGTTTCTCCTTGGAGGCCGCTCGTGGGCCTCTGTTTGCTTCTCCCGTTGCCTCTCTGGTTTGACTGGAGGTGACTCCTGCCAGCTTTTCGTTCCTCCTCTGTCACTTGTCCGAGGAAGCCCTCTTAGCCCCCTGGATGGGTGGGGGCGTCTCTGTCTCCACAACCCCCAGGCCTGTTGCCCCCAAATAGGCAATGGTCCTGGGAGGGTGGGAGCTGCGCCCGAGTGGTCCCATGATGGAAGCTTGCCACTTGTGGTCAGAGCCCCTGGGCCCCCAGACTTGGGGCTGCCACCTTCCCTTGCTGCTTGGAGCCTGGCCCAGCTTCCACTGCTGCCGGGGCCACCTTTGTGCCTGGCAGTGGCAGTGGCACCTGCCTCGGGGATCCACAGGGTGGGGTGCCTGGCATCAGCAGCATTCCCAGCTGAGCCCAGGTGTCGCAGGCTTCGGTGGCAGCCTGGGGAGGTGTGAGGGGGCACGGCTCCCTGGCTGGGAGACAGGGCACTGGCTAACTCTACCAGGAAGGGCTCTGCTCGGGAGGCCGTGGAGCTCGGAGTTACTGTCGGGGACAGAGCCCAGGGAAGGGCTGGGAGGGAGGAAGGCTGGTTGGGCCCAGTCTCACTGTGCAGCCTCTATGGGACCTGGGCTTTCTCTTCCCTGGACGGGCAGTGCTGCCTCCGGGATTCCCTGTGGTTCAGCATGTGATGGATGGAGGGCACGTCCTTGTGCTCGTCTTGTCTCTTTTGCTGCTCTGGGGTCCCAGGGATTGAGGATGGGCATTTGGGGGAGCACTTGAGCTTGAGGGATGTGAACCATTGTCCTCTGAACACCAGCCAGAAGCAGAGATGGAGCCCTAGCCGCTTCCGGGGTACAAGGTTTATGTTGGGGCAGGGGCGTGCTCTGGGGGAGTCTGGCCGTGGTCACACGTGGGTTGGGTGGGGATGGGATTGTGGCCGCTGGCCTCACTTCCTCTCTGCTGCCAGGTAGAGGACAGGGAAGGAGGGGGACTGCAGGCCACCCCCAAACCTTCAGCTGCCCAGAGTCCTGCTGGAGGGGCTTGTGAGGGTTTGGAGTGGGCTAAGGGGATGGGACTGGGGCCTTCCCAAAGCTCCCTTAAGTACCCTGGAAGGATCTCTGATTTGGGAGTCAGAAGAGCTGGTTTTTGCCTTGAGTAACAAAGAAAGTCTAGTTCTTCTCTTCCTTTGCCTGCTAGGAAGCTCACAGCAAATCTGTTACTCACCTCTGGGCCGCGTGGGACTTTTTTCTGTCTCTAATGGGAACGGATCATTCTTTTTGTTCCAATTATGACTGACTGTAGTTTCATGGTTTTGTTTTTAGCTTGTATTTTGTAGTTCCTGCGAGCCACCACGCAATCTTTGTGCAAGACAGTGTGGGCTATGGGTAAATAAATAAGAGTAAAAGTGGACTGTCTGTGCCTTCGTCGTGTTTGCCTCAGCCTGTTCATCTGGTTCATGGAAACAGAGCTTGTGCTGTTGAGGGGAGTGGCTGTCAGCTGGGCTTTCCCCGGTTCCTGATGGGAGCCAGGCTGGGTGGTCTGGCCTCTGGAAGTCCTGGCCCAGGAACGGGCAGCCCTCGTCAGCCTCTGAGCTCTGCACCCCCGCTGCTCCCTTCCTGCTGGGGTAAACACTGTGCTTGATGAGACTTTCTCAGGGCAGGCTCTGGAGGCTGCTATCCCCACCACAGTGTGTCCTTGTCCTGCAGGGCCTCCGTTTCCCGCCTGTGAACAGAGTCCTTGGGCTGCATCATCACTGCTGCTGCTTCTGGCGCTCAGGGTCACTTCCAGTGTCACAGTGTCTCCGTTTTGTTCACGGGCATGCTCTGGCCACAGCTGCCTCTCCAGGATGGAGTCTTCTAGGCGGGACCCGTGGGCTGGGGTGGCCCGAGGCCCTCCGCAGGGCTGCACTGTGCTCCGTGGAGACTCCCCAGCCCACCTGTCCCCAACCCCAGCAGCATCCCAGGCCTTGGCTGTAGGGCTGGGGAGGGGTGGGTGGCCCAGCCTGGTGCCCGGGGCTGATGGCAATGTATAGTCCCGCCTGGCCCAGCGCCAGGTCACTCAGCTCAGCACGCTGCATTGGGACTGGGATGGATGTGCTTGCGTCCCTCCTGCGCTGGCCTCTGACCCCATGTGATGGGTGTTGCCTGAGCTTTGGCCTCTGTTTCTGGTGGAGCGTGCTGTATGCTGGCCCTTGCCTGGTGCCCTCAGGGAGCTCTTCCTAAATGTCCTGTCCCTATCTTCCCTCCCCAGCTCATAGCTTCGGTTCACGGCTATAACCCAGCTCTGTCTCCAAAACCCTCACCCCTGCCGCCAACACGGCCTCCACAAAGCTCTCATCCTCCAGCCGCTTGACCTAGCCCATGGGGGCTGCCGTGGGCAAGGCTGAAAGGCCCCTCCTGCTCTCGTCCCTAGGGCCCCCTCTCCCCCACCCCCGCAAATTTGCCTTCACCAGGAAGAAGTGTCAGGCGACCTGGCTCCAAGCTTTATCTTCCATGCCTGGCTTTCCATCTTTTTTCCCTGAGGATGGGGCTGGGGCCCCCCCATCAGCCCAGAGGCTCCCCAAGAGGGGCCAGCAGGGCAGTGGCAAGGGTGCGTCTCTGGGCCCTGGAGTCACCCAGGTCTGAGTTGGAACCCCAGCTCTGCGACCCTGGTGGTGGGGCCAGAGGCAGGTGTCTCAGTCTCTCCGAGCCTCAGTCTATAAAGGGGTCACAGACTCATGGTAGCCGGTGACCAGGGTGGTTGTTTTTGGGGGTGGGTGGCCCCTAGCGCTGTGCAGGGAGGCCTGGGGTGCCTGGCAGGGGTGTGTCTGGGTGTTGGGATGGTGCCAGGGGCCCAGCCTACCTGCTGGGTGATTGGGAGAAGGCTCGTCCTGGTCCTGCCCAGCTTCCTGGCTGCGTTTGGTGTTGTGGGAGGGGCTGTAGCTTGTGGGGCATGGGGTCCCTGCCCTCTGTAGATGCCCCAGAGGCCTGTGAGGAGAGGGGCCTGAGGGCAGAGGCCGGGAGGTCTGAACTCATCCCTGTGCCTACCGTGTGGTGTGAAGAGCATGGAGGGCTCGGGCCTGAGGAGCCGGGCAGCGAGGATGCGGAGGGCGGTGACCACCGCAGATCCTCTGTGCCCGCTGCTGCCTCACGTGGTGGGGAAGAAGTGGGGACAGCCACAGAGCCAGGCTCTCCCTGGCTTCTCCTTCGCCACTGTGTTTCCATAAGCAAACTGCTGTGACCATGGGGAGGGCCCTGGGAAGGTGCAGTCCCCCCGCATCCGGATGGCTCCTGGGGCGGCAGTGTTTGATCTGAGAGTTAAACCCAGGAGACGGGATGAGGGTCTCCAAGGGGTGGGCGTGCGAAAAGCCCCGAGATGGGCCTGGCTGAAGCTCACGTGGAGACCGTCACGGGGCAGGCCAGGTGACAGGAGGCAGGCGCTCTGGGGGCTGTGTTTGGAGTGGAGATGTGCTCCAGCCCTGGGATCCTGGGCACTCTTGGCCGCCTCGTAGGAGGGGCTGGTGGTGTGGACAGTCCTGTGGCTCCTCACATGCAGAGGTTTCCGGGTTTCTGCTCAGGGATGCCTGGGGCTGCTGGGAGGCAGGGGCCTGATTTGAAACCGAGTCCATGGGGCCCCTTGGTTCGCCCGGTGACTGCAGCCTGCACGGAGTTGGATTGAGTGTACAGGTGACCCTCAGGCTCCTGCGGTGTACTGAGCACGTCTCTGAGTGTTGGGGGTCCTGATGAGCCTGCCCCTCTGCCACCCCACCTCGCCGGGGCCATCCTTGCCTGTCTGGCCTTTAACCACCCATAGCCCCAGATCCCAGTCATGGCATGCGATGGAAGACAGGGGAGGCCATTGAGGGGATGAGGGTCTCAATGAGCTTGTCTGTGCCCCGAGCCGCCCAGCTGGGCTGGCGCCTGGCACAGGCCCTTGGGGATGGCGTGCCGGCCAGTGCTGGGTGGACTGGGCTGTGTCCCCGCTCCCTCCCCTCCCAGCAGAGGAGGAAGGGGGTAGGAGGCCTTCAGAGCTGCAGACCCATAGGATGGGAATGGCCCCTGGAGTCCTGGCTGGCAGACCAGGGAGGGTCTGGGCCTTTAGAGAGGTGCCCAGCTGGGCAGGAGGAGCACCGGGGCAGCCAGGTGTGGCCAGCCAGTTTCCAGACTGGAGCACCGAGCCCGCTCCTTGCCCCTCACCCTGATGGGCTGCACCAGACGTGGAAATGTCCTGGACAGCAGGACCTGCGCGGGCTGCCGCCTGGCCGGGGGTCCCTTCCTGGATCTGTTGTCAGCTCCGGAAACAGCGGCTGCTCGGGGTTGCAGCCCAACACGCTTTGTTTGGGAAGGAAAGGGAGGGCAAGATCTGGAAGTCACGGCCCGTGGGGTCCTTACGAGGGCTGCCCACACACACAGGCCTCACTGCGTGGGTAGGGGAGGGGCTTCGGGGCCTAGTTGCCCTCCCAGCGGCCCTGCCGGTGGGTGCCAGAGCTCGTTTGTGGAGACGGGTGATGGGGACTCAGGGAGGGCCGCGTATGGCTGAGGTCCGGGGGCCTGATGGCGTGGCGTCTCTGAACTGGGAGCAGGACCCCCCTCGCTGTCCCAGGGTGGCCTTGCCTGGCGGGGAGGTTTGATCAGCTGTTCTTTCCCATGGGCAGTGGCTTGGCTGGCTGGAGCGGGGAGACTTCTCTCCTGCAGCGATGGGGAGCGGGGAGTCCCTGGTAAAGTCCCCCGGGCCTCACACGCAGGAGAAAATGGAAGGATTACTTAAAGCAACTTGGAGACCCCAGAAACAAAATAAAGAACAAAGTCATGATTTGTAAGTAGGACGGAGACTCCCTAAAACCCAGGCGCGCGATGGGTGGGCTATGCTTGATGCTAAATTGAATCAAATGAAGAAAAATATTTTCCAAATGCAAGTAAAGTATCTGTGTAATTAGACCATAAAGAGAAAATTAAAAGTCATATTTCGCAGTGGAGTAATTACTGTCTTCCTTAAGGCACCAGGCTGTGGAGGCCTGGGTGACAGGCGGGCCTGCTGGCTGGGGCTTTGAGGAGTTCAGATTCCTGAAATTGGGGCAGTAACCCGTTGGGGGCTTGGGCCAGAGGACCCCATGAGCTGCCGGGATGGCTGGGAGAGGAGGCCTGGTCCCACTGCCCAGCCTGTGCAGAGGTTGGAAGGTGCAGGAAGTGGCCACAGAGCAGGATTTGTTGTTGTTGGCGGCGGGGGCTGTGCGCGGCAGGGAGGGGGAGGGGCAGGGCTGCAGGGCTGGGCGGCCTTTGTCTCTGAGGGCTGCGTCTGGGGTCCGCTGTGCGGGGAGCAGTCAGTGGTGTGGGAGACCCTCGCCTTCGCCTTCTGGGGCCCAAGATGCCCATCCCTGGGAGCCATCCATGTCAGCAGCGGCCTCCCTGAGCCCCTCCCTGGAGCCCTGAGTGCTGGTCCCGCGTGCTGAGCGGGGTGCCGAGTTCTCCTCCTGTCTTAGCTGGACGGTGTGCTGCGCCCCAGGCTGGTCCCGCAAATAGGAGGTCTCGGGTCCCCCTGGGCTGGGCTGTGTGGCTCTGAGTGGCCCCGGCAAGCAGCCCTGTGGTTCTGTTTCTACCTGAGCAGTGTGTGCCCTGGCCCCTGTGCTGTGCCAGCCTGGTGCGGCCTGGCCGGTGCGATGGCTCAGTGGTGGGGGTGATGGCGCCTGGTCCCATTCAGGTCTTGCTGTGTTGCCCTAGGCCGGTCTCGCCTAAGTGACTAGGGTTGGAGAGATGGCCCCTGCCCTGTGCCTTGAATTCCTGGGGCCTTGGGTGGGCCTCTCAGTTCCCCCATGGAGCCTGCTGGGTCAGGGTTGGGTGGTGAGAGTCCCTGAGAGGAGGGCCTGGTGGCCCGTCCTGGGGAGGGGTGCGTGGCTCACTCGTGGGCTTTCGCCGTGGGGCCCGGCCTCCAGGATGCTGGCTGGCACCTGGGCTGCTGGGGGAAGGTACCCTGGCCCAGATGCCTGGGCCGCCGCTGTTGCTGAGCAGGTGACCAGCAGCTTCAGCTTGTCCCCAGCGGGGGCTTCAGCTTGATGGGCCCCCCTCCAGCGCTGGCCCCCAAACACCTGAGACTTGGATGCCCGGAGCTCCGAGGCCTGGGTAGGGCTGGGGCCTCCCTGGCAGCTGCTGTCTGAATTCTTGATGGCAAAGCTGGGTGGGGGCTTGGGCGGGGGGCACTGGGCGGGGGCCGCTCTGGCTTCCTGTCCCCTTTTCCCTGTTGCCCCTCTGCCTGGCCAGCCCGTGGTGGGCGGTGCATTCTCAGGTCAGTCCGGGCTTCCTCCCTCCCCTGTCCTCCAGTGTCCTTCCTGCCTCCTGCTGTGCAGCCCTGGAGGGAAGGGCAGAGTGGGCTTCCCAAGGCCTGAGGTCGCTGGACGGGCAGAGGCCGCCTGGCCTGTCTGGAGGCTCCAGAACGGGGAGCTGGGGGCCGGGCTGCCTGTCAGGTTGAGTTAATGGCTCCAGCAGGCGGGGACTTCCTTCCCCTTCACACGGGCCACCAGGGCAGCCTCCTGCTGAGTGGAAAATCAGCATAATCTGAGCCTGACTGGAAAACAGGCCCTGTCTGCCCTCAGCCTGTGGCTGGGGACTGAGGCCAGGGGCCAGTTCTGGGTTCCACATGTAGACCTGTGTGTCCACTGGCCGCATCAGCAGAGCTAAGCAGGGCTCCTGCAGCGTCTGCTCTGGTAGGGCCCTCCCCCTCCTCGTCCCCCTCTCCGTCCCCCTCCCCCTCCTCCTCCTCCTCCTCGTCCTCCTCTACAGGGCTCCTTGTGGCTGATCTCAGCGAATCCCCGAAGCAGCAGGAGGGAGGGGCATTGGCTAATCGGGACCAGATGCGCCAGGCACTTCAGAGGCTCTGCAGGCCCCGGGCTGGAGGAAATCCAGGCCCCTGGAGTGGCCCATAAATCAGGCAACTGGGCCTGGTGGGGGTCGCCCTTTCATGCGACGTGCCTGGGACTGTGGGGAGTGTGAGGTGGTCCTGGGGGAACATGATTGCCGCACATGCTTGGCTGGCAGCGGCCACCCTGGACCACAACTGTTACCACTGTGAGCCTCCAGGGCGTCTGTGGACAAGGGCCCAGCCAGCCAAGGGCAGGCTCAAGGGATGTCGGTGGGGTGAATGAGACACCCCCTCCCTGGGATGATGGCCTCAGCTTCCTCATCTGAGAAATG
The DNA here is from genome assembly GCF_028885625.2 of Pongo pygmaeus. Lineage (NCBI taxonomy): Eukaryota > Metazoa > Chordata > Mammalia > Primates > Hominidae > Pongo > Pongo pygmaeus. The sequence continues at coordinate 103,254,340 of NC_072388.2, forward strand.
GGCATGTTTGAGAAGGCTGCAGTGCCTTTTGTGGCCAACAGCGTGGCTGCATTGGAGTCTGGTCTTGCCTGGAATCCCTTGGGGCAATGTGGCCAGCCATCGAGCCAGGGACTGCTTGGTGCCAGGTTTTGGGTGGTGGGGAAGTTGGGGGCTGGTGGAGGACCCCTGTTGGGTGGTGTTCGGAAAGCCCTGGGTGGTCACAGCCACAGCAGGGCTGGGCTGGTGCTGTCCTGGGGGCTGCCCAGGCTGGGTGCCCTATAGCTGAGACACCCCTTGGGGAGGGGGTACAGACGCAGAGGGCCTGGCCCCCTCCCCAGAGAGCAGGACAGACACTGGTCCTGGCTCTGGCCCTGACTGTTGCAGAGTGGTCCCAGGGAGGGGCAAGGCCAGAGCCTGGTGGGGTGACGAGGGACACGGGTGGGCCCCAGGGAGGAGTGAGCCTCTTGGTCGATTCCCTCCCAGTGAGCTTTGCTCTGTGGCTTGTCTCCTTCTTGGTCTTCCTCCTCCTCCTCCTGGAAGATGTCACTGCCTCCAGGAAGCCCTCCCTGACTCTGAGGCTGGGTGAGGAGCATCCTCTGGGTTCTCCTGGCTCTTGTTTCTAGCCGTTTCTAGAACACAGTCTCATGGCCAGAGAAACCTGTGTGTCCCCCCAGTTCAGGGAAGGGGGCAGTCACCAAACAGGGTGCAGCCCAGCGTACAGCTCAGACCCTGGGGGGGAGTTGATGGAGTGTGCGGCAGGGGGCGGGGCCCTGGGCTGTACCTGATCCTGCGGCCTTTGCGCCCTGCGGTGAGCTCATGTGCCCTCTAGGAGTGTCTCCGCGGGCGGCCTTGGCTTCTGTTGACACCTTTACAGCAGCACTGATTTGATTTTCCACCTGCCCCACTGGGGCTGGAGACCTGAAGAGGAAGGGAGAGGGTCTCCTGCCCCTGGCTCCGCCTTGAGTGAGTGTGGGTGAGGGAGGCCCTCGTGGCTCTGAAGAGACGTTGCTTTTAAGGGGCCCTGCTTCTCACTAGTCTCCTGTGTGTCCCCAGCCAGGCGGCCTTAGCTGACTGTGGTCCGGTTGTCCGGGAGCCGCAAACCTGCCTTGTTAGCCGCAGGCCGGGGCGGTTAATGACGGCTGGGGAAGGTGGGCAGTTAACAAGGACATTGCGAGCCTCACGATGAAGCCCGATAATTATTTTCCTGCTGGGCTCATGTGGATGAAACTGTTTGGGCTTATTAATCTGTTACGGATGGTGCGGTGGCCAGGCGGGAGCTCGCAGCGTCATGGAGGGTGAGAGTGCTGGTGGGCTCTGGGTGCCGGCCCTCCCTCCCCAGGCACTGACCCTGCCTTTGTCCCTTGCTGTCCTCAGGATCCTTGCCTCTCTGCCCTGCTTCTCGACAAGCTCCCGGTACCTGGGGCCCTGCCAGCCTGTCGCCCAGAGGCCGAGCGCCGCTGTGACGTCTGTGCCACACACCTGCAGCAGCTCACACGGGAGGCCATGCACCTGCTGCAGGCCCCTGCCAGCCACGAGGACCTCGACGCCCCCCATGGAGGCCCCAGCCTCGCACCCCCCAGCACCACGACCAGCTTGAGGGACACGCCAGGACCAGCGGGTCCTGCAGGGAGGCAGCCAGGCCGAGCCGGGCCAGACAGGACCAAGGGGCTGGCCTGGCCCCCCGGGCCCAGTGTCCAGGTGTCTGTAGCACCTGCGGGTCTTGGAGGGGCGCTGAGCACGGTCACCATCCAGGCCCAGCAGTGCCTGGAGGGCATGTGGAGTGTCTCGCGGGTCAACAGCTTCCTCCCGCCAGTGTGCCTGGTGAGTGTCTTGCTCAGCGGATGGGGGCTGCTGGCCTCCTCGTCAGAACTGGGCTTCCTTCGGGGGTCCCTGTCCACGTTGAGTGCCATGCAGTAAGGCTTCCCTGAAGGGAGGGGACTGCAGGCATGGGGGTTCCCCAGACACTCCTGGGGCCCCACATCAGATGCACCCTTGATGGTGCACAGCAGCTGTTCTCAGGTCCCTGCCTGACTCAGGGAATACCTTCTCTGGGAGCACGTGCCCCTCCCTGTCTGTCTTTTGAGACTGGGGCTGAGGGCCCACCAGTGCCCAGCGCAGGACTTGGCGATGCACAGTGCACCATATGTAGATCGGGGTTCACCAGGCAGATGGAGTAGGAGGACCCTTGCGACAGAGTGAGGGCCTGTGCGGAGGCCTGGGGGTGTGAGGCATCCATGGACGTCGAGCGGGGGACCAGCAGTTGCAATTGCTGGAGAAGCCTCCCTGCATTGCCTGCCCCTGTGGCACCCCGGGGGCAGAGGTACATGTGGGTGGCTGTGAAGAGCCCTGTTTCTGCCTGGTACACTGTCTAGTCACCACACAGCAACCAGCACAAGCTCGCCCTTCTCCCTTGGTCTCCAGGCCTGGTGGTGTTTCCAGGGGCAGACAGAGGTGCGGAGACCCCATAGTCTCTGGGGCAACATTGGCCACTGATCCTGAGGCCAGGCAGACCCTGCCCTTGCCTTCTGGGCTCTCGGCCTCCCTGTGACTGGTGAGGTGGCCTGTCTGGACATCAAGATCCTGCCCCAGCTGGGGGCTGGCCTTGGCACTAGCTGCCCTGGCAGTGGCTGCTGGGCTGGTCCTTCTAAGGCTGCTGGGCTGCCCTAGGGGTCGAGGTGCATAGAGGCTCATGGGAGGAACTTCTGGACACCCCCTGGGTCCCAGCTGGTGTGATGATTCCCTTGCGGCCTCGGCACCCACACCCTTCCACCTATGAACTCTGTGGTGAGGCCAAGAAGAGGGAGCCCCACCCTTGCCATGAGGTGCCTCCTGGCCCCAGAGCTGAACCCCACCCTTGCCATGAGGTGCCTCCTGGCCCCAGAGCTGGGCATCCTGGGAGGGGTGGGCGGGGATGGGGCTGGGGGCTGTAGCAGGTGAGCTGGGCAGCATCCTGGAGGAGGTCTCATTGAGCTGGGCCTGTGTGGAAGCATCAGGGGCTGGGCCTGAAACCCAGGATGGTGGGCACAGGCACCTCCGTCTCCTGCTCTTGTCTCCCTGGGCCACTCGGCCTCACTGCACCCTGCCCGTGGCTGAGGGTCCCAGCGGGTGGGGGTGGAGAAGATCGCAGGCCCCTTGCTGGGCAGCCCTGCTGGTGGATGGCGCACCATGAACGGCAGGCATTTAGGCACCCTCTCCCAGCGCTGTGTGCACATTGTTCATGGCCAGGGTGGGTGGGAATGGATTTATAATTAGACAGCAGTCTGGGCGATCAATAGGGAGATTCTTAGAACCATAAATAGAACTTCAGGATTCAGATGAGGTAATTTCCCCTGAACTAGGGCATCGATCATTAGCGTGGCCCTGGAATGTTAATGGTGCCTGTTAGACTCTAGAGTTAAATACTTGTGGAGAGACGCACTGCAAATCTCCACCGCAGACCGTCAACCACCCCTGGGTTGAGTGAGATTGTTCCAAGGCGAACGCTGATCTGGGGCCAGCGGGTGGGACGGGGGTGCTGCAGCCACCTCTGTTACACGATGTGGAGAGGAGGGGCAGGGCCCAGCCATGGCACTTTGGCCTCGGCCGAGGCTTGGCAGGGGATGCTGAACGTGGCTGGGTCTGGCCAGAAGGCTGGTCCTTGGAGGGGTGGTGGGTGGCCCAGGGCTCCCAGGGTGGGGCCTGGAACATCCCACATCTTGAGCATCCAGAGACTCCTGGGCTGTGGAGCCTCCTGGCAGGGCTGTCCAGCGGTTTTTTCCAGACTGTTGGACTGGGGCAGCGCTGCCATTGCAGAGGGCAGAAGCTGCCCACGGAGCCTGGCCCTGTGCCTGTGCCCCGCCCCTCCTGCCCTGAGAGCTCTGGACAGTGGTCGTGGGGGCCACTCCAGTGCCCTGCATGCACCACTGGAAGCTGCCATGGTCTGGGACATGCTGCGAACCGTGGCCCATTTCACGCTATGAACTGAGCTGCGAGACCGAGGCTCTGGCCTTCAGAGCCCACAGGGGTTGCAAGTGGCACCGTGGACCTCCACAGAGGGGCGGCCCGGCGGGCAGTGCGGGGTGCTGGAGGTGTTGGTGGTGGCCCTGAGGAGCTGGGGTGCCTCCGTACATGGAGATTGGGTGGCACCAGCTTGGGGGCTCCTGCCACCCCTGTGCTGGGCTGCAGGGGCTCTGGAGGGTGTCCCGTGGTCCTCACGGCTGAGATGGGCCAGGCAGGGGCAGATCTTTGAACTCAGGGCTGTCCAGGCCCTAGGGCCCTTTGAGTGATGAGGCTGGAGCTTCGCGTGGGTGGGTGAGTCTGCCCCATGGGGCTCTGCAGGGTGGCGCACATCCATACCCGTGCAGGGGTGACGCTGGCAACTGAGAGTTCGGCTCTGAGCCTCCCTGGCCGCTCCTCAGCCCCTCCTCCTCCCTTTGTCCCCCACTTCTCAGCACAAAATAGCACCCAGTGAGGCGTTTATCTGGGGGGCTGGTGTCTTTCACGGGCCAGAACCTTACAGATGCGTTTGGGCGTGGAGGGCTCCTAAGAAGAGGGTTAGCTTGGCGTCTCCTAAACTGTGCTCCATGGAACCCTGGTGTTCCCCGAGGTCGCAGGTGCTCTCTGCTGGCCGCCTGGTGCCTGCTGTGGTTAGGAAGCTCCCCGTGGGGTGGGTCCCGCGTGGCTATGCTTGGGGCCCTTGGCTCTGCGCCCCTCGGCCTCACGCTCCCCTCTCTCCTGCCTTTCCTTCCGTTGCTGCTGTGGCGCCTCCATCACATGTTCTGTTTGGCCGCCCGCCCCCCCTCTCTTCTGCCCCCGTGTTGTGGTCTTCCCTCTCGCCGTCCCCCCCCGCCCCCGGCTCTCGCTTTGCCAGACGGCTTCTTTTGGCATGCCCGGGCTCTGCTTCCGGCAGGAATTGGCAGTGGCCGTCCCGGCGGATGGGGCGGTGTCCCGGCAGCGCGTGGGATGGTGGAGCCGAGGCGCGTGCCGGACTCCTGAGACAGGTCAGTGTGGGGAGGCCCAGCTGGCCGCAGGCCTGCACCGTTGCTGGGCGGGGCCGGAACCTTCTGGCCGGAGGTGGAGTGGCTGGCCTGAGATGGGGGAGGGCTCGGGCCCTTTGGGAAGAGGGTGGAGGGGCCGGGTGGGCTGTAGTGTAGCAGCTCTGTCGCTGTTGTGGCCCCTCCAGCCTCGGTGCCCCTGTTCAGTGGAGGAGGCAGGGTGTCCTGGTGCCTTACTGGACACTGTGATCGGGCCTGGCCCAGGATGCCAAATGTGGCCCCACGGTGGTGCCATCGCAACGAGCCACCTGTGGGTGCAGCGCTGGCTGGGGGTGGTACGGCCCCGGCCCCCAGGAGAACTGGCCCTGGGTGCTGACTGCCACGCCCAGGGGTGCTCAACCAGACCCAGCTCTGCTCCGGGGTCTCAGGACCTGCTGTTCACGTTGTAACTTTAAAGATAACTGTTTCCTGTCTGCTCAGCAAAGGAGTTTAGGCCTTTGATAGGGAGCACATACATTAAGTGATAAAATAGAATTCACATTTGAGGTGAGGGGAGTGGCTTGGAGAAGGAGAGGGCTGGCTGGGCTGGATTCATAGGGATGTACAGGAGTTCCAGGCCTGCGGGCTGGTGGTGGGGTGTGGTGTGGTGGGGTGTGGTGTGCTGGCGCAATGTCCAGTGAGCTGTTCCAGGTCCCAGGTTCGCCCTTTTCTGTTACTGGGCAGTCCTTCTGGAAGCCCGGAGGAGTGGCTGGTGCCTATGGCCCAGGGGGCACCCAGCTTCCATCCAGCCTAAGTCTTGGGGCTCCCTGTGACGCAGATATGGAAAGGGGCCCGGAAGCTGGTGCCGGCCGTGGGTTGGGCAGAGTGGTGAGCCCCTCCATGGTGGTGAGGAGGGAGACTGTCTGGGACGGCAGGGCCTCCACCTGGAGTGTCCCTCCTGGGTCCCGGGGTGGCTTGTTCTACTGATGTGCCGTGCCTGGCCTCTGGCCTGTGCCACTTGGGACACCCTGAGGATGCTGGGCCCTCCAGACCAGCCCACGTCCCCTCAGCACGGGGACCCCAGTCCTCTGCTAGCCTGGGCACAAAGGATGCCTCAGGCAGTGGTTATTGATTGGACACTTGGGGCCGAATGACGCTTGGCACCTGGATGACCGTGACCTGACCAGGCCATGGTGCCCGAGGGGGTCCTTGGAGAGCTTCGGGCAGTGGGCCCCTGGGGAAGGCGGCTGGGGCGAGGGGTGGCCAGGCTGGAGCAGGCTGCCTTCCCTGCCCTGCCTGGGGTTGCATCCCCCCACGCCGCCCAGGGCCAGGTTTGGCCTGAGGGTTCGGGGTCCCACGTGTCTGGGAACGGAATGTGTGGAGGTGGAGCTCACGTTTGCTGGGCTGTCCCGGGCGTTTAATTACGTTTGTGCTTCATTATGAGGAGGCCTCCCTTTCTGGGATTTATTTGAGCTAATGAGTTGGAAATGCCAGAGTAGTATTTCTGATGGGGGAGCGCCATACGTCACCATACGTGGGGCAATTAGTGCTCCTGCCAAATAGTTATTGTGGTATTTCTCTAATTATGCTGCGGGTGCCCCCAGGAGGCTCAGGGGTGAGAGGTGGGGGGTCTGTGTCTATCGGTCTTGACCAGTGTGATCACTGGGATTCTGGAGTTTGATGGGGGAGAGGCGGAAAGTCTGGCTCCTGGGCCACCATCTGCCTCCCTCTCTGCCTCCCAGGAGTCCTGCTGGGGCAGACCACCCACACACCCCAAGCTGGGGATGTGACCTCAGGGCCCAGGCAGGCCTTCCCCACTGGCCTCTCTCCCAGCCCTGATTTCTGGGGCCTTCCCGGCTTCACAGGCTGGGCCCTGGGGGTGCAGAGCCCCCAGGAATGTGCTGGGCTCTGGGGTGCCCAGGCCTGTCTCTCCCACTCCGGGTGCTGGGGGCAGTGGTGTATCTGCGCTTGCATTCCTCATACACACTCTCTCCTTCCCTCCAGGCCGAGGCAGCGGTGGCGGCCGTGGCGGTGGCAGACACGGTCCGAGAAGGCCCCCCTGTGGCCGGCCCTGATGGCTTGTCGAAGGCCTGGGGCCGTGGTGGAGCCTGCACATCAGCCCTGGTCACCCCCACCCCGGGCTCAGTGGGGGGCTCCACAGGCCCCTCAGCTGCAGCCTCCTTCTTCATAAGGTACGTCCTGGGGCTTCCTGGGCAGCCTCGTGGGCGGGGCCCCATGGCCCAGGCTCTGGGCCCCTGGGGACCTGTGGGCCGTTCCTGGGGGAACTCGGGCATGCGTGCTGTCGAAATGAGTGGATGGGAAGCTGCTCAGACCACAACTGCTGAGCTGCTCGCAGCCTGCCAGCCCCTCGGGCCCCATGCCCGATGTTGGGGGGCATCTCACCCTCGGGGGAGCACTGCCAAGGAGGGGCTCTGTGGCCAGGACCCTGCCTGAGTTGGAGCCTGGTCCCTGCCTCTTCTGAGCTGTGCAATCTTGGGCAAATCAACTAACCTCTCTGTGCCTCAGTTTCCTCCCGTCAGCTGGGCTCTTCCTCATAGAGTCGCTGTGACTGCAGCAAGAAAATGTCTGTGAAGTCCGGAGAATGTGGCCCAGAGTGGGGCAGCTCAGCTGTGGACATCGGGGGCTGCCCAGGGCAGGCGCAGGCTGGGGCCACGGAGAGGACAAGGCTGGCCTTCAGGCAGCACAAGGGGCGGGGCAGCAGGGCTTGAGCGGGTGCCCACGGTGCCAGCCGGGCTTGTGGTTGGCAGGTCCAGCTCCACCAGGAGCATCCCACACTGGGGGACCATCTCTGACATCACTTGGTTCCTTTCCCAGGCCCCGAGCTCAGGGTGCCTGGTTTCTCTGCGCTTCCCCACGCTGATCCCCACCACTGCCGGAATGCCAAGCCTGAGGCCCTGCAGGCACCAGGTCCTCGACCGACTGGTGGTATGGACGTGGTGGGCCAGGCAGAGGGAACAGGAGAGCAGAGGTGGGGAGGGGGAGTTGGCATGGAGGGGCGTGGCGTGGGAGCCTCCACTGGGCCCTTCCCGGCAGGGCCTTTGGTCCTGGGACCCGTGGCAGAGCCTCCTCTCATCCTGATGGTGTAAGGATGAGGATTACAGGATGTAATTGCCATAATGCCTGGTAATGGCAGGCCCAGCCGCGGGTCAGTGTCCCATTAGCAGCCCCGCACGGGTGCTGATAAGCTTGAACATGCATCACACCCGGCGGCCAGAGACGAGGGCATCTTATCAGCGCTGGCCCTGGGGACTGTGTGGTCTGATTGCAGAGTGACGGGGCATATGATTAGGGCATTGTCGCACGCCGTGTGCCGGGCTGAGGGCTGATGAGCGCACCACCGCGTTGGAGCACAGCCAGGCCGCGCACGTGACCAGGGTGGCCTCAGCGCCACCCCAATTAGGTGCCGAGAGCACGGCTGGCTGGGACCCTGCTGGGAGCAGATGGGGGTCTTGCCCAGCCTGCTCTGGGGTCCCCCGTGTGTGTGACAGCACACCCCGTCACAACCCGCCTAGTCCTGAATTAAAGGGCCTGTGCGGCTGGTCTGGGCACAGCCCTGTGGCCATGCTCCTTTGGGTCCTGTTTGGCAGGAGGATTTGAAACGTGGAGACTTCCGGAAAAGAAAGAATAGCTCCAGTGCTGAGCGCTCCCCCCGTTCCTGATGCTAAGCCCCTGGTGCCAAGGAGGGTTCCTGACACTGGGAAGTAAGGGTAGGGTGTCGGCCCCCAGGCTGGCGCGTTGGTGACCTGGAGCCCAGCAGAGCGGCCCTGGCTGCCTTTTGTTTGGGAGCCGAGGCCGGTGCCGCTCCCCAGCCGCTCTGCCTGCTGACCTTGGGAAGTTACCATAGAAACCAGCGCATCGGGCTGGGGACCCAGAGGCGGGTCTCCCGAGGCGGGGGCGCTGCCGGCTGCCATTACTTCCAGCCTGTTAGGCACCCTGGGTCTCAGCAGCTTCTGCGAGGCCACAGCAGGTGGCAGGTCGTGGGTCAGGTTGTGGCAGGGGACGTCCTGGCAGGTGGGCACTGTCGGTGGGTGCCTGACCTGGGCTGGGGTCAGTGGTGGGTGACCTCCTCTGTGGGGCTGCAGTACCCTGAACCCTCGGGTGAGATCAGAGAGGGTGTCCACTCCTGGGTTTTGTGGGTGTGGGGCTGTGGCTCTGAGTGGGGACGAGTCTACCAGGAGACAGTGGAACTTCAGCCCCTGCCCCGGGGGTCTTGGGCACATGCTGAGGGTACCTTCTGTGCTCCCACCTCCACCCTCGCAGAGGACCTGGGAGGGGGTGGCACTGACCCCAGCCCCTGCTCTGCCCTTGGGAAGTTTCTAGTCTGGAGGGACCGAGGGACACCTCTGTGCAGGCAGCCTTAGGTGGCAGCACGGGACCCCTGCAGGAGCCGGGGCAGAGTGGCCTCTCAGGGAGCGGGCTTTGAGGGTTGAGTAGGAGTCTGGCAGGCAGCATTGCCAAATGGAGACAGAATGGGGTGGAGGTCAGGAGTTTAGGTTTTTAAATCCTGTGGGCCTGGGGAGTCTCAGCTCTGCTGCTGCCCACAAGCACCCGCAAGCCCGGCTAGGGCACCAGCCTCGGGCTGCCCCCTGATCCTTCCAGTGGCCTCTGGGCTCCTCATCTCCACACGGGGAAGCTGGGATGTGGGGTGATCCCATGGGTGCCCGGGTACCCGAGTTTCGTTAATGCTAACGGGCATAGATAGAGCAGGGGCTGAGCCCTGTGCCCTCACCCCCTGGGTGGGGCCTGGGGGAGCTGAAGGGACTGAGGCAGCGCAGCTGTGACAGAGCTTGGCATGCTGGCCCAGAAAGTGTTCGGAAAGGTGGGGCGCGTGGGCCAGGTGGCTCCGTGGTTAGGAGTTCTCCAAAGGCTCTGGTGACCCCTGGGGTTAGGAGTTCCCTGAAGGTTCTGGCAACTCTGATGACACTGTCTGAGGCCCCGCTGGTTTGTGCCGGCGCTGGGAGCCTCTGCAGTGTCTCCTCTGAGGTACTTCCATCATCATACTCTCGCTTGCTGCCATGCTAGTATGGGGGTCCCCTCCAAGACCCCAAATCAAATGTCTTCGAGAAAACTGCTAAGGGAGGTTGCTTCCCTTGGGTGGGGGGCACCTCTTGGCACTCGCAGGTACCCAGGCCCCCCACTCCCCACCCCACTGTGGCCTCAGCAGAGCCCCCCTGTGTCAGCCTGGATGCCCAGGCCCATGGACGGTCAGGCTGGCACCCAGCAGAAGTGCAGCGCCTGGGGGGGAGTGCACTGCCCAGAGGCTTAGCTGGGGACCCGCATGGAAGGCACTGTCTGGAGAGGTTTCGCCACCTGTCTTCTGGCCTGTGGGTGAAAATCCAGGACACAGGAAGTGCGGGCCACAGCAGGGCTGGGAGTTGGAGGGGCTGATGCCTCAGTCCCCAACTGCCTCCAGCTGGGGTCCAGGGTCCCCTTCGCAGGTCTGCAGGACCCAGCTGGGGTCCCCCAATGCCTGCCCTGGTTCCTTGGTGGGGCAGGTCCGGCAGGTGGCAGGTGCCCCTGGGGTGAGGTGGGGGTAGGGAGGGTGGGGCTCCGTCCACCAGCCTCACACGGCCCAGTGTGGAAGCTCTGTGTTGGCCATAACTGATTCCTGCACGCGACAGAACAGGCTCGTGTGTCTCCTTGGGGTAATTAAGGGCCTCGCCATCAAGGCCAACTGCCTGTGAAATTACCCTCTTGTTTGGAAGAGGTGATTTTTCTCTGTAAAAAGGAAAATATTTCCCTTTCTGTTGACATGAATTAATGGCCAGGGCCAGTGAGCCCAGGCAAGGCTGTGGGATTGCAGCAGGACACCTGGTGGCTCTGGGGTCCGTTCAGGTGCCCACTGTCTTGTTTCTCCTTGCTCACGCATGTTCTGAGCGTCTTCTGTGAGCATCTGCCCCCAGACCCCCTGCTGGCAGGGACACAGCTGTGTAAACTGGTGTCTCACAGCAGGGGGTAGTTGCTATAGAAGCAGGAGGCGCAGGGGCTGGGGATACCCATCTCAGGGCATCAGGGCAGGCTTCCTGGAGGAGGTGTCCTGTGAGGATGGGGGCCGTTTATGCAGGTGAAGTTCTTGCTTTTCTGAGTCTTCCCTTCAGAGTCAAACCCCTCAGACTTGCCCACTGAGGGCCGCCGCTGCCTGGCAGTGTTGGGTGTGGGCAGTGTCTGCTGTGGCCTGAGGGGGACAACCTCACTGCTCAGAAAGTAAGTTCTTGCCTCCACAGGGCTGGGGGCCCTCAAGGGCTGTTGAACCCAAGCGTGGTAGCCAGGTGGGGGCTGCTGTGTCTGACGGGCGTTTCCATGGAGGCCTGAATTTCATCAAAGGAGAAAGTGCCCGTTCTGGGGTCTCGTTAATGCAGTGACAGGCCTTTGAGTCATACCAGTGAGGTAAGCCTGTAAAAGCAGGCACTGGGAGGGCCCAGCGGGCTGGGGTGCAGCCTGTTGGCGATGGGCCCCAGGAGGAGGAGGCGCCTCAAGTTAGGTCAGATTGTGTGGTGGAGATGTGGGGCAGACAACCTTCCAGACTTCCAGGGCTGGTGGAACCACAGAGGACGCCGGGTCCCAGCCTCTGTCTAGGCGGCCTGGGCCCTGGGTGTGCCCGCTGTGGCCCAGGCACACCTGAGGTCTGTGCTGCAGATGCTGCTCCTGGGAGGGTCACTGGAGGGGCAGAGCCCTCGTGGCCTTTCGTGTGGCCGACGGGGCAAAGGGCCAGCCTGGTTTTGGCCCCTGCAGACCTAAGGCTCCAGCCTCAATCTCCCTCTGGCCTCTCCAAGTGCCGCTCCAGTCTCCGGTGCTCGCCCGGCCTCCGTGTCCCCTGGAAGCTTGGGGGTGTGGGTGCCGATGCCCTACTGCCCACAGCCTTGGGTCGCAGCTGGTATCCTGACCCTGCCCAGCCTAGGGAGGGGCTGCAGGGGAGGGTGGAGGAGCTGGCTCTGGGTGGGTGTGACCTCCCCCCGTCCACTTGAGGCCGAGCCAACACCCTCCAAGTGAGGGCCTGTGCTGGGCGTCCCCCTACATCCATTTCCAGAGGAGGAAAGGGGTCCAGGGAGGCTCCCTCTCTCTTATAGGGGCCACCGTGGGGACCGTCCTCAGCCCCGCCTGTCCAGGTAGGCTGGGGGGCTTCCCACCTGCACCTGCAGGGCCCTACCCTTCCCCGCTCCCCGCCCGAGAAACCTAGGGTCCCAGCCTTGGAGCAGCGCCAGGCAGCAGAGTGGGGCAGCCCTGTCCCAGTCCTGCCTGCTACATGCGGATGTTTCCCAAAGCAGGGCTGCAGCTTCTTCCCTTGCGGGCAGCTGGCAGGAAGCTGAGGTGTAACCCAAGGTCGTGGGGTGGGGGGTCTGGAACAGGAGGCTGAGGCTGGGGTGGTGGGCGGGCAGGAAGAACCCCAAGAGCAGACACTGGTGAAATCCAAGCCTCCTCCCACCCGTGCCCCCAAACGGGCAGATGCAGCCCTGCCTGCCTGCCTCTGGCCTCGTGAGGTCCAGGGGTCTCAGGCACACAGGCCTGGGCCCCAGGATGCAGTTGCCATTGCCTCCCCTTGCAGGCCTCCCTGCCGCGTTGGGCCCCACCCTGTGTGGCTCAGCCGCCAGAAGGTCACGAACCCGGGACCCCAGTGATGCCGGAACCCTGAGCATGTGCGGCACGGGGCGGCCATGGGCCCCGACCCCTGCTCTGACTCACACCTGCATCCTGGGGCCCAGGCCTGTGTGCCTGAGACCCCTGGACCTCACCCGGCATCACCAGCATTTTACCCAATACCGTGCCAGCTGTGGGCAAGGAGCCCAAGTCCCCGAGGTGGCGGGTGGGCTTCCCACACCTGGAACTACCGGGGCTTCTCCTGGGTAGCCCTGGGTTTGGTTCCTGGGATTCTTCCTCCTGGCACCACCCCCCCCCCCCGGCTCCACATCTTGCCTGGGTGGCCGCAGGCACCGCCCGCCACTGCCCCATTAAGGACTCCACCATGTGTGGTAGATTACTTTTATTTTCCACGATGACACCTCACTAGGAGGAAAGCCATCCCTGGGGTCTCTTAAAAGACAGCTCCTATTCAAGATGAAAGAAGTTAAGCAAAACGCCAGCGCTGCAGCCACCGCAGTGGGGCAGCGAGAGGCTGGGCCCAGCTCGGCCCGGCTCTGGGGTGCAGGTCCTTCCACATTGGGGTCAGTTTTAGGGAGTTAAGATAGACTTGAGAGGCCGAGGGCTGTCGGGGGGCGTGGGGCACGTTAGGGGACAGAGGAGCCCAGGGTGGGTCGGCAGAGCGCAGGTGGGCAGCGTTCACCACACCTGTCTCCGGGTGGCATCCTGGCCTCTGGCCCGCATGGGAGCGCCTCCTGTTGGGAGATGGTGACACCCAGTGTGTGTGTTCGTTCACCCCTGTGGCGTCCTGGTGTCCCTGTGCTGGTGGGTCCACAAGCCGGGTTAGGGTCTCTGGGTGCCTGTGGCAGAAAATGTGCTGGGAGGTGTGGGGCCCTGCAGAGGTGGGGTGGGTGGGCCACAGAGAAGCCACCCCAGGGAATGAGTAGGTGTGGCACAGTGATCTGACCTGGGGACACATCCCCAGCAGCAGGGTTAGCACAGCCAGGGCTCAGAGGCGCGGCGGGCCTGTACTGTGTGTGTGTGTGCGTGTCTGCGTGTGTATGTCTGTGTGTGTGCGCATCTGTGTGTGTATGTGTGTGAGTGTGTGTGCGTGTCTGTGTGTGTGTCTGAGTGTGCGTTTGTGTGTACGTGCGTGTCTGTGTGTGTGCGTGTCTGTGCGTGTGCATCTGTGTGTGCGTGTCTGTGTGTGCATCTCTTTGTGTGTGTCTGCATTTCTCTTTCTCTGTGTATCCTTGTCTCTGTGTGAGTGTCTGAGTATGTGTGTGTGTCTCTGAGTGTCTGTGTGCCTGTGTCTCTCTGTATGTGTGTCTCTATGTCTTTATGTTTCTCTGTGTGTGTTTCTGTGTCTCTCTGTGTTTCTGTATGCATGCATGTCTCTGTGTTTCTGTATGCGTGCATGTGTCTCTGTGTTTGCCTGTTTCTGTATGTGTCTCTGTATGCGTATGTCTCTGTTTCTGTATGCATGTGTGTGTTTCTATGTGTCTGTGTGTGTCTGTGTTTCTGTATGCATGTGTGTGTCTTTGTTTCTGTATGCATGTGTGTGTCTTTGCATGTCTGTGTGTCTATATGCATGTGTCTGTCTCTATGCACATGTGTGTCTCTGTGTCTCTATGCGTGTGTGTGTGTCTCTATGCATGTGTGTGTCTCTGCATGCATGTGTGTGTCTGTGTGTCTCTGTGTGTTTTTGTATGCATGTGTGTGTCTGTGTGTCTCTGCATGTGTGTGTCTCTGTGTCTCTGTATGCATGTGTGTGTCTCTTTGTGTCTGTATGCATGTGTGTGTGTCTGTGTGTTTCTGTCTGCATGTGTGTGACCGTGTGTCTCTGTGTCTCTGTGTCTCTGTATGCGTATGTGTGTCTATGTGTTTCTGTATGCATGTTTGTGTTTTTGTGTGTCTGTGTGTGTCTCTGTAGGGTGTGCATGTTGAAGTCCCCTGGCAAGTCCACCCCAGTGGCTCCCAAGCATGCACTGGCCTCCCCTGGAGGGTGTGTTAAACCCAAGTGTCAGCCTCTCCCCGGGAGGTCCTGTGGTCTGGGGACTTTGGGAGACTCTGCACCTTCTGGGAGTTCCCTGGGGCCACTGTGGGTGCAGGAATCCCCCACCCCTGGCGGTGCTGGGGCAAGGCTGAGCCTCAGGGTGGGCTTTGGGGTGGGGAGGCGCTCGCCCTGGCTGAGGGGCAGGGTGGCAGCGGGGGCACTTCCCAGCAACCGTGAGTGGCAAGGGTGGCGGGGGCCACAGGGCCCCAGGAGCAGGGCGTGGCTCTAGGGCCTCAGTGATCGGCAAGGGGCAAGGCAGCCTCACCTGGGGCCTGGGGCCTGGGGCGTGGTAATCTTGACAGCAGCATTAATTGAGCCCCTCCTGTATGTGGTCACTGTGCTGGGTGCCTTGAGTGTGTCAGTTCATTAGGGCCACACAGAGGCCTCCATTGTCACCTCATCCCACTTTGGAGATGTAGAAACTGAGGCACAGGCAGGCCAGGTAGACGTGCCCAGGTCACAGCTGTGCATGGCTGACCACAGCCTGGGCATCGGGTGGGAGCAGGTTTCACTGTCCGACCCCCCACAGCGGCTACGGGTGGGGGATGAGGGCACACCCCTTGGTGGGGGGATGGCATTCAGTGCAGAGCACGGGGGGGGGCACTCAGCCTGTGTGGGTCGGGACCCTGTCACAAGCTTGGTCCGAATGCTGGGCAGAGCCCCCAGGGCAGGGACGTCACGGAGGCCCCAGCCTGAACCGTCCACTGTAGAAATGAAGTGCAGGCCTCCCAGCCACATTTTGGGCTGTGTTTCCTGGGATGGTGGCTGATGAAGTCCCAGGGTGGGACTGCCTGGTGACTCGCAGGCGGGTAACAGGAACAGCTGCTGTCACCCACTACTGATCCTCCCTCTGCCTCTCCTCCCCAGGGCTGTGCAGAAGCTCAGCCTGGCCTCCAAGCGGAAGAAGCCCCACCCACCACCGCCTCCAGCCACCCGCGGCACCTCCACCTACCCCACCGACTTCAGCGGGGTCCTGCAGCTGTGGCCACCCCCGGCGCCCCCCTGCCTGCTCAGGGCCGCCTCCAAGACCAAGGACAACCCTGGCAGCATCGGGAAGGTAGATGCAGCCCCGAGTTCGGGGCCCTGGGTGGGGAGGCCAGAGGCGTCTGAGAAGACGCAGGAGGGGTGCGGGAGTGGAGGGGCTGCCACTTCCTTCTCTGGGTTGGATAAGGGTGGTCAGTGGGGTGCCATGGGGAGACTGAGGCTCAGGTGGCAGCAGGGAGCCTGGGAGCCTGTGCTGGGCTGGGACTGCGGGGATGGGAGGGGAGTGGCGTGTCCTAGGGGTCCCAGGGACATGTATGTACTAGGTTCAGCGTGGGGCGGGACAGCCAGGTCACGGGACTCCCAGGGACTAAGGGTTGGGTTTGATCCAGGGAAGCCCCTTGCGGAGGCTCCACTGAGACGCAGCCCTGAGGGGGCTGGGGGCAGGAGGGGACTCTGCTCTCCAGAGTCACCGTGTGCAGGCGGGCCCCTGCCATGGGAAAGCGGGATGTGCGATGCGTTGATTCTGGTGCCGCACACCACATGAGAAGACTGTGGCCTGTGGAGGGCACAGGGCCTCCATCGGTGATGGGACAGGCTAGCTCCTGGCTGCCCCCGGAGCTCTGAGCCTGGGGCCTGTGGCTTGCTGGTTGTGCCATCCGAGTCTTGGAGAAATATCTGCCCTGGCTGGACGTGGCCCTGTCTTGTGCTGGGAGCTGGCAGTGCCTGGTTCGTGGGCCCATTGAGTCAGGTGGGCTCTTCGTGCCCATGGAGGGTGGGAAGTCAGTCACATAGCTCTGTGTGTGCCCCCGGTGGCTTTTTCCTGCCCCTCGGCCTGCTCTGCAGCCAGCCCCCTCCTGCCCAGCACCCCGAACGCACTGCCTGGTGTCTCCAGGCCCGGGAGGCTCTGTACCCCACATGGGCCATCAGGTTCCGTGCCCCTCGGGACTCGGAGCATGATTCCCAGGGGTTCAGCTCTCCAGGGACAGGGTCTGGAGGGGACACTGTGCCCACGTTGGAGATCCCCTGGCAGAAGGCCCCTGTCCCTGGGCCTGGGGGTACCACAGGCCCCTCCCACTGCCCTAGCTGTACTGGGTCTAGAGTGCCAGGAGCACCCCCCGCTGTCCTGGTGAGAGCCTGCTTGACCTTCACAGCTCTGTAGTCCTGGAGGGGCCTCCTGAGCACCCACATCTTGGGACTTTGTTAGAGCTCAGGAGGTGTCAGGCTCGTGGGAGGGTTCCCAACATGCTGGCTATGGGGAAGGGCTTTAAGTGACTGTGTGTCTGGCCCCGCCCTCAGTGGTTCAGTTGCTGGGGGCTGTGCCCCCTGCCTGCCCGGTGATGTAGTGAGCATTGTACTTGCAGCCCCTGGAATGCTAATTTCAGTGACTTGAGCCCCCCAACCTCTCCAGGCCAGCCCTGGCCTGAATTGACAGTGGCTACTGGTCTGGGGCAGCGGTGGGTCCCTAGGGAGGGCCACTGTGGGGTATAGGGGCTCTGGGGTGGCCTGTGGGGCAGACCTGACAGCTCCTACCATCTTCAAGGCCATGGCGGGTCCGGGTGGGGGTGTCGGGCGGTTGGCACCTTGGAGCTGCATGTGTGTCCAGAGGGGAGTGTGTGGTGAGACCACCAGGAGCCTCCTGATCTCCCTGACTCTGGGTCTCCACCCTGAGCACCCCACCAGTTGCCGGGGTTTGAATGGATCGCTTGTCCCTCTGGGCACTGGTTTCCGTTTGTGGTAAGGAGGGCTTGGCGGGCATCTGGCATCTCTGTCCTCCAGAGGTGACGTTCTGCATCCGAGGCCCGGGGGCAGGGGAAGCTGTGTGGCCTGGAGCGGGGACTTGTCATTGCTCCGCTGGGGTTGGGGCAAGGCAGGGCCTGGGGTGAGGCAGGGGTGGTGGGTGAAGCAGAGTTGGGGGTCTAGGCCGGGGGTCACTGCCTCCCTGGAAATCTCTTTGCCTAGCACTGCCGGGGGTCTGCGGGGAACAAGGGGGCTCCTGATTTCTGTGTGTGTGCCCGGCACGCTCTGTTTCTCCACAGTCCCCTGGGATGCCAGGCCAGTGGCGTCAGCCTGTGTTTTGGGCCCAGGCCTGGCTGGCTGGGGCACCCTGGGTCCTCCCCACCCTCAACAGTCCCCTTGAGACAGGGCAGGTGTGTGCTGGGGCCAGGCTGCCGCTGCCCTGGCCATGTGGGCTGCAGAGCTGTGCCGAGAGCTCAGGAGGACGCTGAGGTCAGGCGTGGGCGGTGGTGGGCAGGCAGCATCCAGGTTCCCCACCTAGCCTGGGATCGGGGCCCTGGCTTTGGCCTGGGCCTGGCACTCAGCCTGTTTGTGCCATCCAGTTGGGGCAGGGGGCAGAGGAGTCAGCAGCTCCTTCAGGAGCCTGCAGCACTTTTCCCAGGGCCCTGCGTTTCTTAGGGGACAGCTTCTGCCCCACTTCCTCCTGGGGGCAGCCTTGGCCGGGCTTCTCCCTTCTCTCCATGGCAGTCACACCCCCACCCTGCTCCGGAGCGCTCAGTGCTTCCCCAGCAACAAGGAGCCCTGGGTCACCAGCCTTCCAGCCCCTCCACCCTCCACACCCCCCAGCTCCCCAGGTGTTATTAGTACTAATGTCACATAGTCAGAAATGCCGCCTGAAAGGCGTTTAATATTGTCACAGAAAAGAAGTTAGATTACGTTCAATTTCTGACATTAATGTGCCACTTAAGATAATTCATCTCATTGTGGTATTAAAAAAGACATCCCTGTCTGGGTGGGTGCTGAGCAGCGCCCCTCCCCCTCCCTGCCTGGGCTACCTCTTTAGAGCTGGAAGCCCTTTTTAAATGCAAAATGTGTTTTTTTCTCTCCCAGGCAGCTATTCCGTGGGGCTTTGTAATATCTGAACATTTAGGGGAGAGGCTTGCTGTGCCTTCTCCTGCAAAGACCCTGTCATTTCCCCGCAGTAATGACAGGGTTCTCTCTCGGCAGACAATGGCCTGCGCTGGGACCGGGGCAGTGTGGAGCAGGCTAGATGGCCGGTGCCTCCACTGCGGGCTGCTCCATCCCCTCCCTGGGGAGGCCCGCACCCCCCTTCCTCCTCGTTGTGAGCCCACTCTGGGATTAATGCCGCTGGTGGAAAGGGCAGCCGGCAGACGTAGAGAGCCAAACGGTGGGCCTCTCCACGCCACTCCTTCACGCTAGGAATTCTCTCAAATCTGCAGAGCCCATTTGGCTCCTGAAGTGGTGAGGAGTTCACACTGGAAAAAAAATTGCCAAAAATTACCGGGAAGTGCACGTTTTCGTCTGCTTTGCGGCAGCGTCTGGAAATGAAATAGTTTTGTTCACGTCATCGGGGGAATAAAAGAATCGATTCTCGCCTAATGGAGCCCAGGTTCTGAGTAGTACAATAGAAAAGTGTTTCTTCACGCTGCTCCCCAGAGAGCGGGCACTCCCGACTCCAGCAGCTTGCATATCAGTGTGCCCCGTGCCCAGGGGAGTAGGTGGCGCCTGGTGCGAACTACCCACGGTAAACCAATTTTGCCGGCGTTATGTATCTGTCACTTACAATTAAATCCGTGAAAAATATTGGCTCTGAAATGAGTCTGGGGTAATTTGATTTACGCTGTAGTGGAGAAATCAGAGATTTCAGCGCAGAGTGGACTGTGGTGTCCTCCAGCAGGAAATGGGGCCTGTCTCTGGCTCCATGTTGGAGCCCTGGTTCAGGGTGGCCCTCGTGTGCGCAGCCTCTGCCGGGTCAGAGCCGCCGCCTCCTGGCATCGACGCACCAGACCCACCTTTGTGGGGTGTCCCTGCTGTGCGTGGGTTTCGGAGTGTTTGCAGTGATTGCTCTGGGCTCCAGCATCCTGGGTCCTGCCCCTCCCCGGCGTCTGCCCCCTCTCAGGGTGCTGGGGCTAGTGTCAGGGTCTTCCCGAGTCCGGTGCCTGTGTGCGGCCCAGTTTGGGATCTGTGTGTGTGTTTTGGAGACGCCATTGCTTCTGCCCAGCACCAGGGCTGCCTGGTTCCCTGCTGGCTCGGGAGGTCAGGCTGGAAGCCCAACCCACCCTCAGCCTGCCCCCCAGCCTCAGTCTCCCCAAGCCTGCAGTGGGGCCGGTGAGGCCGAGGCGTCAGAATTTGTCTCTTCCCCTGGATGGGATCCTTCTTATCTTGCCCGTCCCCGTTTGCATTCGAATGGGCTTCCCCCTGCTTTCTGCTGACTCTAGTCCGGCAGGCCACAGGGTGCCAGCGTTCGGTTCCCTCAGCTGGCCCGGGTCGGAGGCAGCCATGCCCCTGGATGGCTCCCCTGGCAGCACCAGCCCTGTGCGGCTCTCACACCTCTGTGGGGCAGTTCATTCCCTTATCTTGCAAGTGCTCCCCCTCAGCCTGGGGAGCAGCCTGCGGGGGCTGGGCCAGTGGGCCGTGCTCCTCCCTCCTGCCCTCTCCTGGACTGAGCTGCCCTGCAGGACCTGAGCGTCCGTCCGTCTTCTCACGGAGGCGCCTGGAGCCCGCCGCCCCCTCATTCTCTGTGCCGCACATTCGGTGCTGACAAGCTGTGCACCGGCCTTGCGTCTCGCCGGCCCTCACCTTGTCCCTGCTCTGCTGACCTCATACGGGATCTGCGCTCGCCTGGAGCAGGGGCGCGGTGTCCACATTCCTGCGGTGGGGGTGCCAGTGTGAGGCCTGGCCCGCTGTCCCCACCTGAGCTGGGCCCCACCTGCCCTGTAATTAGTGGCCAGCTGGGCGGAGGCAGCTTCTCAGGTGCCGCCCACCTCTGCCCCAGGTGAAGGTTATGCTGCGGATCTGGCCCGCACAGGGGGCCCAGCGCTCGGCCGAGGCCATGTCCTTCCTGAAGGTGGACCCTCGGAAGAAGCAGGTGATCCTCTACGATCCCGCCGCCGGTCCCCCAGGCAGCGCAGGCGCCCGGCGAGCCGCCACTGCTGCAGTTCCCAAGATGTTTGCCTTCGACGCCGTCTTTCCCCAGGACTCCGAGCAGGTACGGGCAGGCGGACTGGGCGTCCTCCCAGAGACCCGGAGCCGTGCTGCTGGCTCAGCACGTGGGTCAGATCTGCGCCCGCTTCTCCATGCAGGGCACAGAGGAAGCGTGAGCGAGGGGCCCGCTGCCTGCGGCGCCTGCCTGCTTACCTCCCTCATCGGCCTGGCCGGCGTCCTTGGGTGTCTCCACCCGCCCCTGCCAAGTCTCTGGGCCAAGTCCACAGGGAAAGGCCTGGTTTTCCGGAGCCCGCCCTCCCGGGAAGCTTTCTGCGCAACTGTTGGGCTCTGGGCTCTGGGGGCGCCCGGTGCTCCCTGCTCCTGCTGAGCTGTGCACCGTGTGTCTGCGTGTGCGTCTCTCTGCGCGTGGTGGTCTGCCCCTGCCCCCCGTGGCTGGACTTCTGTGCTTTGCGGGTGTGTGTCTGCACGTGTCTGGCCAGTCCATCCTGAGTGTGTCCTGGGTCCTGTTCTTGTGTGTTCTGTGCTTTCGTGTGCACATGGGATCTGTCCTTGGTCCCAGGTGTGCAGCCCAATCTCCTTGTGGGTTGACTGCCTGCATGTGCCAGGACAGACCGGCCTCAGGCCCACAGATGTGGCAGAAGGAAGGGGCCACAGCCCTGCCTGATTCTCTGTGCCCCCCCCCCCAGGCCGAAGTCTGCTCGGGGACCGTGGCCGACGTGCTGCAGTCGGTGGTCAGTGGGGCTGATGGCTGCATTTTTTCCTTTGGCCACATGAGCCTGGGTAAGCACCCTTGCCCCACCCTAGATGGGTCCTGCTGCTGGCCATCCCCTCCCATCCTCATCACGGTGGTTGCTGGCAGCTTCTGGTGGGAAAGGAGGCTGGTCCTACACATGGGCTGTGGTGGGCATATGGGGTGAGGAAGGTGAACCCCTGCAGAACTAAAAGGTAGAGGGCTTAGGATGGATCCAAAGAGGCCCCTAAGATCTCAGTGCCCCTGGTTGGCCCCGGGGACCCCAGGAGCCATAAGGCTCCTTGCGTGGTGTGTGGTGGGGCCTGACGCCTGCGTGGCCCCCAGGCAAGTCATACACCATGATCGGGAAGGACAGCTCACCCCAGAGCCTGGGCATCGTGCCCTGCGCCATCTCCTGGCTCTTCAGGCTCATCGAGGAGCGCAGGGAGAGGACGGGCACCCGCTTCTCCGTCCGGGTCTCAGCCGTGGAGGTGTGCGGGCGCGACCAGAGCCTGCGGGACCTGCTGGCCGAGGTGGCCCCTGGCAGCCTCCAGGACACCCAGTCTCCGGGAGTGTACCTGCGGGAGGACCCCGTGTGTGGGGCGCAGGTGCGCCTGCCTACTGTCCCACCTTGGGGGAGGGGGGCTGCACTTGGCCCTGAGCCGCTGGAGATGCCGCAGCCTCTGCCTTTCCTGCAGCTCCAGAACCAGAGCGAGCTGCGGGCACCCACGGCCGAGAAGGCGGCCTTCTACCTGGATGCGGCCCTAGCGGCCCGCAGCACCAGCCGAGCGGGCTGCGGCGAGGACGCCCGACGCAGCTCCCACATGTTGTTCACGCTGCACGTCTACCAGTACCGCATGGAGAAGTGCAGCTGGGGAGGAAGTAGGTGCCATGCCCGCACTCCGGGCCCCTGTGGGATGCGTGTCAGCAGAGACCCAGGCACAGGGGCCCGTCATCCAGTGGCTCCTGGGGATGTCCCTGGCGGGGTCCCCAGCTTGGGCCTGGGGTGGGGATGTGGAGCAGGGTCTGGGGGCCCCTGGCCACACCGTCATTTGCTTGCCTTGCGGTTCCAGTGTCCGGAGGCCGCAGCCGCCTGCACCTCATCGACCTGGGCAGCTGTGAGGCGCCGCCTGGCAGGGCCGGGGAGGCTGCTGGGGGTCCCCTGTATCTGTCCCTGTCGGCCCTGGGCAGCGTCATCTTGGCCCTGGTTAACGGAGCCAAGCATGTGCCGTACCGGTGAGTGTAGGGCCTGGCAGGTGCCGACCAGGGTGGTCCCTTGGTGACCTGGTAAATCCGTGTCTGGTGTGCCCGGCGCTGCTGTGGCCCCCAGCTCTTCAGGGCTTTGCTCCTCCACTAGCTGACAGGCCTCGCTGCCCTTGGGCTGCCTGGGGCCCCACGCTGGGCTGGTGCCGGAGCTGGGTGGGAACCAGCCTGATCCCAGGGCTGCCCTTGGCCAGCCTGGCCCCAGGGCTGCCCTTGGCCAGCCTGGCCCCAGGGCTGCCCTTGGCCAGCCTGGCCCCAGGGCTGCCCTTGGCCAGCCTGGCCCCAGGGCTGCCCTTGGCCAGCCTGGCCCCGAAGCTCCCTTCCTAAGCCCTTTGCGTCTGAACCGCCCCGACCCCCAGGGACCACAAACTCACCATGCTGCTGCGTGAGTCCCTGGCCACCGCCGGCTGCCGCACCACCATGATCGCCCACGTGTCGGATGCGCCAGCCCAGCACGCGGAGACGCTCAGCACCGTGCAGCTCGCCGCCCGCATCCACCGCCTGCGCAAGAAGAAGGCCAAGGTGCTCCCCACCTCCTGCCCGCCCCATCTCGGGGCCCTCCAGGCTCCTGTGTTCTCTGCAGGCCTCTGCTGGCCTGGTTGGGGCGGGGGTCAGCAGGTGGCCTGGAGCCTGGGTAGATGTCCTGTGTGTTCTGGTGTCACGAGGCTATGCCCATGTGGCCCGCCCTGGGGAGTGGGGAGCCCAGCCTGAGGTCCTTGGATGCAGTGGGCAGAATCGGGGCTTGCTGTATGCGGCTTATGTGGCCTCACTCCAGCCTCCTGCCCCCGCACAGGCCCTGGGGTGCTCAGGAGAGCCGCACCAACTCCACAGGGACTTCCTAGGGACCCCTCTCTGGGACTGGAGGGTGGAGTTTGGGGCACTCTGGGGTTACACGGCCCTTGGTGTGAGTCCTGGCCACTGGCCTGGGCACGCATGCTTGTCTTTTGAGCTTCCCGTTCCCTCCCAGTGCGGGGTGACACCGTTTTCCTTGTAAAGTTGCTAAGAATGGTCACTTAGGTTTTTCCCCTGAGACTCAGTACCGCTCCCAGCGTTTGGCGGGACATGGTTGGTGGTGGCTGCTGTGGTTTTCATCACAGTGACCACAGCATTGGCCCTGTGCTCTGGGGAGGGTCGGGGAAGCGGGGGGGTGTAGGGGAGACAGGGCTCAGCAGCTCCACTTTCCTTCCCCCAGTACACCTCCAGCTCCTCTGGCGGGGAGAGCTCCTGTGAGGAAGGCCGGTCCCGTCGGCCCCCGCACCTGCGGCCCTTCCACCCACGCACTGTGGCCCTGGACCCCGACCGCATGCCCCCTTGCCTGCCCGGTGACCCCGATTACTCCTCCAGCAGCGAGCAGTCCTGTGACACGGTCATCTACGTGGGGCCCGGTGGGGCGGCGCTGTCAGACCGGGAGCTCACTGACAACGAAGGTCCGCCTGACTTCGTGCCCATCATCCCTGCCCTGAGCCGCCACCGGCCCTCCAAGGGCCCCCGAGACGCAGACCACTTCCGCTGCAGCACCTTCGCGGAGCTGCAGGAGCGGCTAGAATGCATGGACGGCAGCGAAGGTCCCTCAGGAGGTCCAGGAGGCACTGACGGAGCTCAGGCCAGCCCCGCCCGAGGGGGCCGGAAGCCCTCGCCACCAGAGGCTGCATCCCCCAGGAAGGCCGTGGGCACCCCGATGGCTGCCAGCATCCCTCGAGGCAGTTCTGGCCCAGACATCCACCAGGGTGCCCCTGAGCCCTGCAAGGCCACTGTCTGGGGTGACCAGAGAGAGGACAGCAGCACTTGGCCTGAGCTGCTGGTCCCAGAAAAAGCTGCAGTGGGTGGAGGCAGGAGGCCACTGCCCAGCCCGGCTCCCCCACCCCCTCAGTTGCTGGAAGCCTGCAGAGCCCCAGAAGAGCCTGGGGGAGGGGGCACTGAGAGAATGGCACGGACCCCTCCCGTGGGCATGAGTGGGCAAGTGGCTGGGTCCCCGATGCTTCCTGGGGCCACCTGCCCCCGCCTGGCTGCTGGTAGTCGCTGTCCGGAGCGGAGCCTGCTCACCACCACAGTTACCCTGCAGCGGCCAGTGGAGCTCAACGGCGAGGACGAGCTGGTGTTCACGGTGGTGGAGGAGCTGTCCCTGGGGGAGCTTGCCGGAGCTGGGCGGCCCACCAGCCTGGCTAGCTTCGACAGTGACTGCTCTCTGCGGGCCCTGGCCTCGGGGTCCCGGCCGGTCAGCATCATCAGCAGCATCAATGATGAGTTTGACGCCTACACCTCTCAGGCCCCTGAGGGGGGTCCCCTGGAGGGGGCGGCCTGGGCCGGCAGCAGTCACGGCTCCTCCATCAGCTCCTGGCTCAGCGAGGTCAGTGTCTGCACTGCGGACAGCTGTGGCCCCACACCGCAGCCCCGCTTCAGCCCTGACTCGCTGGCAGGGCTTGACCCTGGGGGCCCCCCTGCCCTGGATGGTTCCCTGGGGGACGGAAGCTCTGGGTTCCTGGAGCCAGACAGACCTGACAGTCCCGGGCCAACCTGGGGTCCGTGCCCTGGGGAAGTGGCTGTAGTGGCCCCATCCCGACCTGGCAGGGAGCCCCAGGCCGGGCCCTCGCGGGGGGCATCCACAGCCCAGACCATCCACTCCAGCCTTCCCCGGAAACTGAGGACTGCCTCTGCCACCACCCGCGTGGGCTGTGCTCGCCCGGGCCAGAGCCCACCTGGCCATGGAGGCCTGTTCGAGGACCCATGGCTTCTCCGGGTAGGGGAGTGTGATGCCCAGGCAGCTTCTGCTGGCAGGGCCCCCAGCCCCACACTTGGCTCCCCCCAGCTGCCTGAGGCCCAGGTGATGCTAGCCTGTGCCCAGAGAGTGGTGGATGGGTGTGAGGTGGCAGCCAGGGCGGCCCGCAGGCCAGAGGCTGTGGCTCGGATCCCACCGCTGCGGAGGGGTGCCACCACGCTGGGTGTGACAACGCCAGCTGTGTCCTGGGGGGATGCTCCCGTGGAGGTGGTGGCCTGCTCGGGCAGCCTGAAGGCCTCCCCCACCAGCAAGAAGAGTCTGGCTCTCAAGGGGGGCTTCCTCCCGAGGCCCAGTGGGGCGGTCCCCCCGGCCCCACCCACGCGAAAGTCCAGCCTGGAGCAGAGGAGCAGCCCGGCCTCGGCCCCTCCCCATGCTGTGAACCCGGCGCGTGCCGGGGCTGCTGCTGTCCTTCGAGGGGAGGAGGAGCCCAGGCCCAGCAGCCGGGCTGACCACTCTGTCCCCAGGGCCACGTCCAGCCTGAAGGCCCGGGCCGGCAAGGTAGAAGCGGCACACCGTCTTGCCGGACACGCGTCTCTGGAGCGGTACGAAGGCCTGGCGCACAGCAGCAGCAAGGGCCGGGAAGCCCCTGGGCGGCCTCCCCGGGCTGTACCCAAGCTGGGTGTGCCACCCTCCAGCCCCACACATGGTCCAGCTCCCGCCTGTAGGAGCGGCGCAGCCAAGGCTGTGGGGGCCCCCAAGCCCCCTGCTGGTGGAGGCAAGGGCCGTAGCCTAGTGGCTGGTGGGTCGCGGGCTCTGGGGCCTTCGGTGAAGCTGTCTACGGCCTCCGTGGCGGGCAGGAGCCCTGGCGGCCCTGTGGCCGGTCCCAGAGCAGCCCCACGGGCTGGGCCCAGTGTCGGGGCCAAGGCTGGCCGGGGTACCATCATGGGCACAAAGCAGGCGCTCCGGGCTGCTCACAGCCGCGTCCATGAGCTGTCAGCCAGCGGAGCCCCGGGCCGAGGTGGCTCCTCGTGGGGCTCGGCGGACTCAGACAGCGGCCATGACAGCGGCGTGAATGTGGGGGAGGAGCGGCCGCCCACAGGCCCGGCCCTGCCCTCCCCCTACAGCAAGGTGACCGCCCCGCGGCGGCCCCAGCGCTACAGCAGCGGCCATGGCAGCGACAACAGCAGCGTGCTGAGTGGAGAGCTGCCGCCCGCCATGGGCCGCACCGCCCTTTTCCACCACAGCGGTGGCAGCAGCGGCTATGAGAGCCTGCGGCGCGACAGCGAGGCCACCGGCAGCGCCTCCTCCGCCCCCGACTCCATGAGCGAGAGTGGGGCTGCCTCCCCAGGCGCCCGCACCCGCAGCCTCAAGTCCCCCAAGAAGAGGGCCACAGGTGGGTGCAGAGGTGCACAGCCCTCTACAGTTTACGGGATTTCTGTGTGTAGAGGTGCACAGCCTTCTACAGTTTACGGGATTTCTGTATGTAGATGTGCACAGCCCTCTACAGTTTACGGGTTTTCTGTGTGTAGGTGTGCACAGCCCTCTACAGTTTACGGGATTTCTGTGTGTAGAGGTGCACCGCTCTCTACAGTTTACGGGTTTTCTGTATGTAGATGTGCACAGCCCTCTACAGTTTACGGGTTTTCTGTGTGTAGGTGTGCACAGCCCTCTACAGTTTACGGGTTTTCTGTGTGTAGAGGTGCACAGCCCTCTACAGTTTACAGGGCCAGGAGATGCTGGACAGATGGGCACAGCCTTCAAGGTCCCAGACGCACACAGCCCTGGACAGTTTACAGACTCGCCTGGGGCTTTTTGTGTGTGGATGTGCACGGCCCTCTGCAGTTTATAAACACCCTGTACTTGCCCTTCTCTGGCCCCACCCTGCCCTGGGGGGCTGATCCTGGTCTGTGTCAGGTTGAGCACAAGGGCAGCCCTGCACAGGTTGCCAGGCTGGGGCACTGGACTTGGGTTTGGGTCCCGGGCCTGGTGCCTCCCTGGCGAGTGTCCAGCTGCCTGGAAGGCCCCCGCCAGGGTTGCCCCAAGGGACAGAACTGCTCAGGTCATGGCGGGGAAACTGGGAGGCCCTGGTGGTGGTGGGAGCGCCCTTGAGAGCTGTAGGCCTGGCTTGGGGTCGGCTTCCTCCCTGCCCTGGGCAGAGCGCCAGCCTGAGGATTCCTGGACTGGACCCCGAAGGCCTCCCTGTCAGGACTCGGGCTGGCTCCTCAGCGTCCCTGCAGGGGCTGTGCCTGGGCTGGGCCCTGCCTCTGTTCACCCTGTGCCTGGTTTTCCGTTCCAGGTCTGCAGCGGCGGCGCCTTATTCCCGCCCCACTGCCCGACACCGCTGCCCTGGGCCGTAAGCCCAGCCTCCCCGGGCAGTGGGTGGACCTGCCCCCGCCCCTGTCTGGCTCCCTGAAGGAACCGTTCGAGATCAAGGTGTACGAGATCGACGACGTGGAGCGCCTTCAGCGGCCCCGCCCCACCCCGAGGGAGGCCCCCACACAGGTAGGGCCTTTGGCGGGCTGGGGTCTATGAGCCCTGGTGGGCAGCCTGCCGCAGATGGCAGAGTGAGCCATTTGATGGGCTGGTCAGGCCTCTGTGGGTGTGGCTGGGCAGCCCCTGACCTCACTTTCTGTCCACATTCCTCCCAGGACGCAAAGGTAGGAGCAGCCCTGCCCAGCCCAAGCCTGTTGCAGCTCCGACACTTCCCTTGGGCGGTGGGTGGGTGGCTGGGGGGTCCTGAGGCCACTGCTGCTGTCCGCTGGAATTCTCCCCTGTCGTGGGGAGGGTGGTCCTAGAGCTGAGCCAGGACCCAGATGGGCATGGGTGGGCTGTCCGCCCCCTGCCTGCCCTTGGAGCCCCACTGTCTGCCTGCCAAGGCCTGGCAGGTGAAGGGAGGCGGGGCCCACGGCAGGGCTGCTGGGGGTCTCTGGAGAGAGGGTCTCATGCCTGAGCCCCCCGCCCACCCTGCCTCCCAGGGTCCAGTGTTCGTCAGTACAAGGCGGCTGGGGGTCCCTGGGGAGAGGGTCCCATGCCTGAGCCTCCCACCCGCCCTGCCTCCCAGGGTCTGGCATGCGTCAGTACAAGGCTGCGGCTGGCGGAGCGCAGGCAGCAGCGGCTGCGGGAGGTGCAGGCCAAGCATGAGCACCTGTGTGAGGAGCTGGCCGAGACCCAGGGCCGGCTGATGCTGGAGCCTGGCCGCTGGCTGGAGCAGTGTGAGTCCTGCCCGCCCACGGACCCAGCCCGGCCCACTGTGTGCCCTGACAGCTGCCCTCCCCACCCCTCCCCGAGCCCCGTTGCTCTCCTGTACCTCGTGGTGGGAAGGCTGGAAGGCAGGGTCGGCCGGGCCAAGATGCCTTTCCTGGGGCCTCTGGGGGGCCAGGTGGCTGCCCCAGCCTCGGGCCTGACGCAGGTGCCCTTCCCCTTTCCTCCCCTCCCCAGTTGAGGTAGACCCGGAGCTGGAGCCTGAGTCAGCTGAGTACCTGGCGGCCCTGGAGCGGGCCACGGCGGCCCTGGAGCAGTGCGTGAACCTGTGCAAGGCGCACGTCATGATGGTCACCTGCTTCGACATCAGCGTTGCAGCCAGTGCTGCTGTCCCGGGGCGGCAGGAGGTGGACGTCTGAGGCTGGGCGCCGGACAAGAGGAAGGGGCGTGCAGGGGGCTGGAGGACCGGACGTGGGACAGGAGCGAGGATGTGGTGGGGGCTGCGGGGGGAGGATGCGGAGGGGTTTCTGTGCAGGACAGGAGTCTCAGAGAGGAGACGGAGCATGGGGGAGGGAGGGCCGGCCACGCAGTGGACAGAGCGAGGGTGCCAGCGTGATCAGAAGACCGTCACCACCCAACAGCAACGCAAGTGCCTTTGACCTTGATTTGGACTTTTCTCCCTTTTGCATTTGGTGCTACAGACTTGAGACACCAGCAGAAGTTGTGTTCAGCCAGGCCCCGCTGTGCCTGTCCGGGCTGGGGCTGGCGCCGGTTGTGTTTGTGTCCACCTTGCCTTCTTTGCAGCCAAGCAGTTTTTGTGGAGCCGGATTACCTGCGCGCCCCAGGGGTCTTTCAGGATTCAGGATGACTTTTCTTTTACAATGGTTTCCTCTTGGCAGAGCCCGGGTTGTGGGGGATCTGTGTGGGGTTCCCAACACAGATCCATCCCAGGGTCTCTCGGGCAGGGATGGCTGACCTCAAGTCCCCTCCCTTCCTGAGAACCTGCTCTGTCCTGAGGGCAGCTAACAAGGGCTGAGCCCCAGGTACAGGTTGCCTCTTCCACGGCAGGAATTTTTACCAGAACCACAAGCAAAAAACAAAACAGACCACCACGACCAACAACAAAGACGAGGGGTAGGGTTTTGTAAAGGTTCTGTTAGGTTCATATTTTTGTATCATTTTGCCCATAAATGCAGAATTTGCCGTGGGAATTTGAAGACAAATGATCTATGTTTTTATGGTTTTCTAGGGAAGGGGTCCTGGGGGCCGGGCTCTCTCCAGCTGTGGGAGGCCTGCTCCCTCTGGGGGGCACCCTGGGCAGGGTGGGGGGCCTTGGGAGGCAGGTGCAGATGAGGGGTGAGCCTGCCAGCGTTTGCGACGTCCCCGCATGACAGGCTCATACTTTCTGAGGATCGTGCGTAGCATAGGACGTCTGAACCTTTGTACAAATGTGTAGATGACATCTTGTTACAGCTTTTATTTGTGAATTAAAGATGCATCGATGGTTCTCACTGCTGCCGAGTTCACTGGGTGTCGGCAGACTCCTCACGCCCTGGTGTGCCGCCTTCTGAGGGTCCCCGGGGTGAGGGGCAGTAAGCGTGGGAAGGACACATCCACGGGGACCCAGGGCTTCGGGTGCTGTGCCAGGGCCTGCCTTGCAGCCCTTGTGGGGCCCATGGTGCCATGAGGGCCCTTCAGAGAAGGTGGAACATGACAAGAGCTGGGATTCAAGCCCGTGCTTCCTCTCTGATTTGCTTTCTTGTTGACTCTGCCGAGATCTTAGGGTCCCGAGGCTGGGGCAGGGAGCCAGGCTTGGGGGCTGGGCTGGCAGGGAACAGCCCTGTGTAAACGGCCCCTGGCTCCCTTCTCTCTGGGTTATGCTATATGGGGAAGTCGAGGCAGGAGTGATGGCAGCATTTCCCTCCCAGAGTCTTCTTGCCATCCTCTGCCCTCTGCCTTCTGCCTGCCTTTGCTCATGGGCTCAGGACCCCCGAACCACAGGAGCCCCCTCCTGGGGCAGCCTGGATGGAGGCTCTTCCCTGGAGGACTCAGGCCTGGGTCTGTCTTGACCCCAGTTTGCTGGGCTTTCCCGTGGTCAGAGGCCCCAGGCCCTTTGGGGGATCCCCAGCCCTTTGAATGCTCTGAGCTCATGGCCTCACCTGACCTGTACATGTGCCCTCTGGGGCCATCTTAGCTGTTGCTCTGGTTGCCTCCTGGCCTCTTCGGAGTCCTGTCTGCTTCTCATTTGGTAGGTCCCCAGCTGAACCAGTTAGCTTCCTTAAACCTGTTACTCTGTCCCCATGCCAGTACTCCCCGCCTGCCTGGCCTGCGAAGGTTGTGTCTGGGCACCTGCCCCTTTCTGCGTCTTTGCACTGGCTTCCAGCTGCTCCACTCCACGTTCAACCCGAGGTCCTGGCCATGAGGCCCCACCATTCCCCGTGCTGTGACCCCCTGCCCAGCGGCTGGCTGTGCAGCCCCTCCCTCCCTTGGGGGCTCCCCCTGTCCCCGGCTAGGTGCCCTTCCCTGGCTCCAGGCGGGGGATCGTGGGGCCCCTCCTTGGTGGAGGCCCCTAGGCCTCTCCGCCATGGCATGTCACTCCTGTGCTCTTTGCCTATCTCCCTGCCTGGTGGGGTCTGAGTCATCACCTTCCCCGATCCTGGGCACAGGGCTAGGCCCAGCAGGGCTGGGGAGACACTGGCTGAAGAAGGAATGAGTGAATACGTTAATGACATCATCCCCTTAAAGAGGCTCTGGCTGCGGTGGAAGCAGGTCCAGGACAGCTCTGAGCCGTCTGCAGAGAGCCTCCCGCCGGCCCTGCACTGTGGTCCCACACAGACCCAGTCCTTCGTGTGGCCACAGGGCCCCCCAGGTCAGGCCACAGGGCCACCCGCACTCAGGCCCCTAGTGTCCGTCGCAGGTGGCCCTTGGGACTCCAGCCTCTGGGATTGGGGTCGCAGGCCAGCCTGGGTGGCCGCTGGTGTCCCTGATCCTCCAGCCCCAGCCCTGCTTTTGTTCGCGGCCAGCGCTGCGTCCCAGCAGAAGCTCAGACTAATGTGGAGGGCAGGGTTGTTCCCGACAAGCCAAGGGCCACGCGTGCCGGCTCTGTGCTGGGTTTGGAGAACTTGGCGAGGGGATCGGGTCTGGGCGGGGTGTGATGGAGCTTGGGGTGGGGAGGGGTGATCCTCTCAGGACCCTGCTCTCAGGAGAGCCTGAGAAGCCCACCCGGCCGGTGTCCTGGAAACCCGGTGCAGCTGCTGTGACCCCTGACCTGCACAGAGGTGCTGGCCAGGCACTCTGTCCATGGGATCCAGGACAGTGCTGGGGTCTGAGTGGGGTTGGATGGGTCAGGGTACCTCATCCTCAGGGACTGGAGTGATGCTGGTCCGAGGAGGGAGGCTGGGGAGCTGCCCTAGAGCCCGGACCACTGCGGGGTGCGGGGCTCTTGCTCCCTTCTTGCCCTGCACCTGCTCACCTGCAGGGGATGGGTGGGTGCTGAGGCGTGTCTGGGTGGGTCCCTTTCTTTCATAGAGCACATCCCTGCCCCCTCCCCATCCCTCTGTCATTGGAGGGGTCCAGAGCCTGCTTCTTGCTGGGGAGCCGCCATGGACCCTGGTCCTCCCTCCCTGGACCTGGGTCCTCCCTGCCTGGACTCAGGGCCTCCCTGCCTGGACCCTGGTCCTCGCTGCCTGGACCCGGGTCCTCCCTGCCTGGACCCCAGTCCTCCCTGCCTGGACCCCGGTCCTCCCTGCCTGGACCTGGGTCCTCCCTGCCTGGACCTCGATCCTCCCTGTCTGGACCCTGGTGCTCCTGCCTGCCGGGCTGGCGTGGCTGGGGCCTTGGGGATGGTGGCCTTTGGGCAGGCCAGGCCGGGCCCATTTCCCACAGTTCAGGCCTGGCTCTCAGAGGGCGGTGCCTGTTTTACTGGACGTGGAATCCACTGTCCTGGGGCCAGCCCAGGAG
The DNA here is from genome assembly GCF_028885625.2 of Pongo pygmaeus. Classification (NCBI taxonomy): domain Eukaryota; kingdom Metazoa; phylum Chordata; class Mammalia; order Primates; family Hominidae; genus Pongo; species Pongo pygmaeus. The sequence continues at coordinate 103,286,697 of NC_072388.2, forward strand.
CTAGGGCGGCCTTTCATCTGGGACATCAAAGCCCTCAGCCCTGTCATTAGGGGCTGGAAAGCTGGCTGGGGAGCGGCCCAAGTAGGAGTCACCCATTTTATGGATGGGAAAGTGGCAGCCGCCCAGGACCCAGCTCTTTGACTGAAACCGAAGCTAAGGCAGTGGCACCAGTGCAGCCTGCAGGGAGCCTCCGCCTCCTGCTTCTGGAACATTTGGGGAAACTGAGGCCCTGAGAGGGCAAGGGAGCCTCTGCCTCCTGCTTCCGGGGCATTTGGGGAAACTGAAGCCCTGAGAGGGCAAGGGAGTCTCTGCCGCCTCCTTCTGGGACACTTGGGGAAACTGAGGCCCTGAGAGGGCAAGGGAGCCTCTGCCGCCTCCTTCTGGGACACTTGGGGAAACTGAGGCCCTGAGAGGGCAAGGGAGCCTCTGCCGCCTCCTTCTGGGACACTTGGGGAAACTGAGGCCCTGAGAGAGCAAGGGAGCCTCCGCCTCCTGCTTCCGGGGCATTTGGGGAAACTGAGGCCCTGAGAGGGCAAGGGAGTCTCTGCCGCCTCCTTCCGGGACACTTGGGGAAACTGAGGCCCTGAGAGGGCAAGGGAGCCTCTGCCGCCTCCTTCTGGGACACTTGGGGAAACTGAGGCCCTGAGAGGGCAAGGGCTGCTTGAGCCTCCAGCAGGTGTTCCCTGAGGAGTAGGGGACGGATTTGGAGTGTGCAGGGGCAGGATAGGAGGGGCTCACAGGGGAGGTCAGGGTCAGCTGAGGTGGGGAGAAGTGGCGGCCTACGGGGAGCCACGCAGCTGACGACGGTGGATGGCCAGAGCTGAGGCGGGTTTGGGGTTGGGGGAGTGGTGGCAGGAAAGGACCTTGCTGGGCTGTGCCGGGCACTGGCAAGGTCTTCCCAGGTGGTGTCTCTTGTAGCCCCTGAGGCTGGCCTGGCACCTGGCCGGCCTGGCACCTGCCATGGAGTGAGGTGCCCGCCTGACTCACCCAGTAAGTCCAGGCCTGCCCGGACGGCCCTGCCCACACCAGCCCTAGCATGGGGGGCCACGTTGTGGGGTGGGGCAACCAGGGGCAGAGGGCCATGAGGTGGCTAAGAGGAGGCCAGAGCTGGGGGGGCTGGGCAGGCCAGTGGGACAGGAGCTGAGCTACATGTCCTGGGGGGCCCACAGAGCCACTCCACAGTCTGCCCTGCTCCCAGAGTGGCGGAGGGTCCGTGAGCCACAGCCTGATTTACCGGGGCCCTGCCAGGCTGTCTGCCCCGCTCCTTCCTGGAGGGCTGGGGGGTTTCCCTATTCCAAGGACTGGGATCCGCAGGAGACAGAAGAGCAGAGGCCCCTCATCCCTGGACTCAGGGTCCTCCTATCTGGCTGGGCGTGGTAGGCGTCTGGGAAGCTGCCCGCAGCTTCAGTAGCAGGCGCTGGGCTCAGAGGTTCCCTGCAAGCCTCCTCCTCTTCACCATCCCAAGGACCGCAAGTGCAACCCATAGCGATGGCCATGGGGATGTGACACTAGGGTGGGATGGGAACAATGGCAGCAATGACAATAGGAGTGCTGGCGGAGGAGCGTTGGTGGCAGGGAGGCTGTGGTGGTGGCCGGGGTGGGGCCATTGGCAGAGCAGCAGCAGTACTGGGGATGGTGGCAGCAGAGATCCAACCAGCCTGGCTGATGGGGCAGTGTCGCCCCTCCTGGCCTGCTGGTCGCTTGGCTGCCCTGGGGCCTGTGTGTTCCTCATGAGGCCAGCAGGACGTGGCCCGAGCCTGGTCCTTTCCCGACCCCTTTTCCCCTGGGAACTGGGAGTGAGGTCACATCAGCAGCCTCCACAGGGTTCTCACTGGGCCCTGAGCCCCAGCAGCTGAAGGGGGGAATGGGGGCCACCTGCAGTGCCCGAGATGGGGGCCCTAAATAACCAGCAGCGGGGATCATTGCCGGATGATGCCACGTTCCCCCGGGGTCCCGGGCCAGAGGGGAGGCTCTGCCAGTCCCCCCGTGTCTCGAGCCTCAGTCACCCCCTCTGCCGAGGTTCCTGTTCACCTGTGCGGTCATGTGTGTGAACATGGTTCAGCACCTGTCCTCATCTGCTTCTCCTCCCCAGGGCCGCCCCTGGCTGCCGTGGAACGGACGGTGCTCTGGGCTCTCCAGAAGGGCACCAGTCTCGGGCCCCACGCCCTGGTTCTCTGGGAATCCGAGGAGGCCCCTGCCCCGTGACTGCGCCCCACGCCCCAGGGCCTGTCTGCAGCTCTGGTGGGAGGGTGATTCCTGGGGTGGAGGCCCCCTCTCTGCTCCTCTCCTGGGAACAAGCCCCGCCCCACGGTGCCTGGGGGCCTGGGATGTGCTCCCAGCAAACAGGAAGCCCAGGGTGACTTCTCCCTCCTGACATTGTGTTTACCAAGGCGGGATCCAGGCCTGTTTCCACACAGGAAACCCAGGAGGCTGGAAGAGGCTGGGAAGGAATTCCCTGGGCCAGCCAAGACGCTCCGGCTTCCTGTAGGACAGGCAGGCAGTGTGGGGTGGGGTTGGAGTGGGTGGGGGTAGAGGTGAGGGGTGGGTGGGTTTGGGGTTGAGGGATGGGGTAGAGGTGGGAGTGGGGGTAGAGGTGTGGGGTGGGTGTGGAAGGTATGAGTAGAGGGATGGGGTGGGGGTAGAGGTGGGGGTAGATGGATGGAGTGGGGGTGAGATAAGGATGAGGTGGGGGTCGGAGTGTGGGTAGAGGTGTGGGGTGGGTGGGTTTGGGTTTGAGGGATGGGGTAGAGGTGGGAGTGGGGGTAGAGGTGTGGGGTGGGTGTGGGTGGTATGAGTAGAGGGATGGGGTGGGGGTAGAGGGATGGGGTGGAGGTGGGGTAAAAAGATGGTGTGGTAGTGGGGATGTGGATAGGAATGGGGTGGGGGGTAGAGGGATGGGGTGGAGTGAGGGTGGGTGTGGGGGGTGGGGTTGGGGTAGGGATGGGGTGGGGGTAGAGGGATGGGGTGGAGTGAGGGTGGCTGTAGGGGGATGGAGTTGGAGTAGGGATGGGGTGGGAGGGTAGAGAGATGGGGTGGGGTGAGGGTCGGTGTGGGGAGATTGGGTGGGGGTAGAGATGGGGGTAGATGGATGGGGTGGGGTAGAGAAATGGGTTGGGGTGATTGTAGGGGATGGGATGGGGTAGGGAAGAGGAATGGGGTGAGGTGGGGTAGAGGAGTGGGGTGGGGTGAGAGATGGGGTGGGGTGAGGGTGGGTGTGGGGAGATTGGGTGGGGGTAGAGATGGGGGTAGATGGATGGGGTGGGGTAGAGGGATGGGTTGGGGTGATTGTAGGGGATGGGATGGGGTGGGGTAGAGGGATGGGATGGGGTGGGGTAGAGGGATGGGGTGGGGTGGGGTAGAGGGATGGGGTGGGGTGGGGTAGAGGGATGGGATGGGGTGGGGTAGAGGGATGGGGTGGGGTGGGGTAGAGGGATGGGGTGGGGTGGGGTAGAGGGGTGGGGTGGGGTAGAGTAGAGGTGTGGGGTGGGGTGGGTGTGGAGGATGGGTGGGGTGGGGTAGAGGGATGGGTTGGGGTGGGTGTGGAGGATGGGGTAGGGTGGGGTGGGTGTTGGTACAGGTGAAGGGGTGGGGTGGGGTGGGGTGGGTGTGGAGGATGGGGTGGGGTGGGGTGGGTGTTGGTACAGGTGAAGGGATGAGGTGGGGTGGGTGTGGAGAATGGGGTGGGATGGGGTGGGGTGGGTGTTGGGGGTACAGGTGAAGGGATGGGTTGGGGTGGGTGTGGAGGATGGGGTGGGGTGGGGTGGGTTTGGGGGTACAGGTGAAGGGATGGGGTGGGGTGGGTGTGGAGGATGGGGTGGGGTGGGGTGGGTGTTGGGGGTACAGGTGATAGGCAGCTAGGAGTCCAGGGAGGCTGCTGGGGCTCCGGGTGGCCTTGGTGGAACCCCCTTCAGAGCTCTGGATTTGGTGGCAGCCTTGAACGTCCCTGTGTCCCCATGTTGTCACTGGGACCTGCAGGCCCAGGCCCAGGTCTGTCTCCCTTCAGACAGGCCAAGGCTGAGGGGCACGGTGTCTCCCTCTGCAGAGTCCCTGTGGCCGGCACAGGGGACGCGTGAGCCGGGACGTTTGTGATTTCAGGGCAGAGGCTTCCAGGAGGGCTGGGAGCAGAGTGGGGCCCCGAAGGTGCTCACTCCGTGCCTGGGCCTGGGGCAGCCAGAGGGTCCCCCCTAAACGCCTTCCTGGCCGCCTTGTCAGGAGGAGGTGTCATGTCCCAAATGTGGGGCCCCCCCAGCCTCCCCCGTCTGCCTCCGCCCAGCTGCACCAGACCTTGGCCTTTGGGGGTGCTGTTTGTTTCAGAATCATCTTTTAAAACTAAGCCTTCTTTTGGGCTTGCAGAAAAACCCTGAGGCTCACACAGAGCTCCCACACCTGACTGCAGGCTCCAGTGCCCCCTCCTACGAGCATATGCAGCCAGGCGGTGGCGGCCCCAACTCAGGTCGCCCGAGTTCCTGTGTGCTACCCCTTCCGGGCTCCACCTCTGGGGGCAGAGACGTAAAGCACCTGGAATTCTGCACGGGAGATTTGTCTCTTCTCTCTCATTTATTAATTTATCCAAATACTTACAGCAGTGTGGACTTAGAGATGTTTGTTTTGTACTTTGGGTTACATTCAATACTATTAGTTTCATGACTAAAGCTGTTCCAGCTCTGGCCACTGGGAGCCTTTCAGCTGGCTGGCGTCGGTTTTGAGTCCTCAACCATTGCCCCCAGGTCCCCGTGGCCCCCAGACATGAGCTGGTGCTGCCTGGTTCCTAGGCCTGCGGGCATGTGCGTCCCCTTCCCCTGCCCCCCCACACGTGGCTGACATGTCCCCGCCAGGATGTGTGATTATATATATATAGAAATTAGAAATTATTAGAAAGGGTCTCACTGTCTTCCAGGCTGGAGTGCAGTGGTGCAATCACAGCTCACTGCAGTCTCAAGCTCCCAGGTTCAAGTGATCCTCCAGCCTCAGCCTCCCATGTAGCTGGGACCACAGGTGTGCCACCGTGCTTGGCTAGTTTTGTATTTTTTTGCAAAGAGGGGGGTCTCATTTTGTTTCCCAGGCTGGTCTGGAACTCTTGGGCTCAAGCAATCCTCCTGCCTCGGCCTCCCAAAGTGCTGAGAATACAGGCATGAGCCATTGCCCCGGCCCTTGGATAACACTTCACACCAGTTGCCTCGCACAGTCCTTAGTTCTCTGCTTGACAGCCCCCAGGCCTGGGAGTCTCCACCCCTCTGAAGCTGCAGAAGTGAGGGGATGTAATGGCTGAGGCCCCGGCGTGGTGGGGGGTTGAGGTCTCCAAGCACTCAGGTGGAAGGAAGTGTATCTGGGCCCCGTGAGCAGACGGGAGCTCCTGCTGGGAGGAACTGTACCTGGGAAGAGGGACCCCACCCCTGCTCAGGCCCCTGAGCAGCCCAGGACCCTCCCCCGAGGAGGTCTGAGGTGAGATGAGGCCCCTGGAGATGCCCCAGGAGGGTGCTGTCCAGGGTCACAGCCCCGTGCCAGGCTGGGGCCTCCCTGGTGAACTCGGTGGCCCGGAGTGGATGAATGGCATGCGGGAGGCGCCTGCTGGCTGCCAGGGCGGGCGATGCTGGGCTAGTTGCCACTGTGACACGGCCTGGCCCTGGGGTAATGACATTCCTGAGAACCCACAGGGTGACATCACTGCATAGCTGCCTTCACACTGTCGTCACCATCCCGGGAGTGTGAGGTCAGATGGACGTGCTGCCCCCGGGTGTCAGGCCCCCTGCCAGTGCCGGCCAGTCTGCCCTGCCTGCCATACGGGGCTTCAGCCGGCTTTCTGAAGCATCCCGTGGACCTGGCGGGGACGGCCTGGGGGTGGGGAGGGCTGAGACTGCTGCCACTTCCTTGCCATTCCTGGGGGGCCACAGGGTCACCATTTGCTCCCACTGTGGACCCGGAGGAAGGCAGCCTCTCTCCTCAGTGGGCTCCTGGTTATCTCAGCCCTTTGGGGAAACATTTGGTCCAGGTTCGGGAAACGGCTCTGCTGCCCTCAAGGGGAAGCCCATGTGCCTCACAGAGGAAACTCCCAGGCGGGGCCGTTGGTGACACTGGAACCCTGAAGGGACCTTGCATAGCTGGACAGGAAGGGACCAGGGGCTTGAGGGGTGCAGGGGTGGGGCCTGGCCGGCCACTGCACTGCGGGTCCTGGGCAGGTGCCCCCTTTCTGTGTCTTGATTTCCCCTCCTGTAGCAGGAGCAGCCGTCTGCTGCGTCTGAGCTGGCTGATTTGGAATAAATCTCTGCCGTTTCTCCAGCCCCAGGGGCGGCAGGCTGTATTTCTTGCAGCCTCAGCGGCTGTCCTGCAAAGCTAATCCGCCTGGCAGAGGAGTGACACTCTAAATCCTGTGCCCAGGTTGATTTGTGGGCCTGCCTGTGCTGGCGCAGGGCTAGCTGGCATCTTTATGAGGCAGGATGAGCCTCGCTGAGAGCCAGGGCAGGCTGGGTGTGATCTACAGCCTGGGCGGCCCCCGCCTGCCAGCAGCCGCGCACACCCACTGGGCGGGGTGCTCTGGCCCAGGCAGAGGGCAGCCAGGTGTCTGCCTCCTGTTCCTCCTGCTCCGGGAGCGTTGGAATTCACCTGCAGGAAGGAGGTTTCACAGCACACAGCTGTCCAGGGGGCACTTCTCGAGCATCATGGGCTGGGCTCTGGGCCGGGCTGAGCTGAGAGAGGACTGATGAGGGAGACCCAGGTCCTGCCCGTAGGGAACCCAGGCTTCCTGGGGCATGGGCAGGTGACACCTCTCTGCCAAGGCAGGAGGGATCAGTCCATTCTGGCCTGGAGGGTGGGTGAGCCAGGAGGGCCTCTGCTTCTGAGACAGCCTGCAAAGCATCGGCACTGGAAATTGCCTGGGTTCCAACCCCAGCTCTACCACTTGCCACCTGGGCTGCCGGAGAAGCTCCCTGGGATCAGCAGGGATGGGGCCCGGCTGGCCTGGTGGGGGCCTGGAGAGCAAGGGGGCCATGCACTCTGTCTCGGGGGGACCCCAGTGAGGCCCCCCTGCACCTGTGTTCGTTGTTTCCTCCTTAGCAGCCCAGAAGGCTCCCGTTAGCTTTACCCAGCGGGCTGGCTGAGCGCCTGGGAGGGCAGTTCCTCAGGGCTGGCTGCTGTGTGAGGGGAGCCAGGGTCTCTAGGACAGTACAGGGGGTGAGGAGGCAGGTAGCAGGCCCCCTACAGCTTCACAGTGTCACGGGGCTGGCGGCATGGCCAGGGCTCTGAGCCGTTGGTGCAGGAGGGCGCCCAGGCTCAGTTAGTCCGAGGCGGGACCTGGAGGCTGGTGCAGGACATAGGTCAGGCTGAGCAGGTGGCTGGTGCGGGCCACTGTTTACTTACTTCCCGTTATGCTGATCTGCCTGAGAGATTCAGTCCCCAGCTGCACGTCAGGCCATGCAATTTGTTAATAAGGCGCAGAAGAGAGTAAAACACCTCCTCTAGGTGGCCAGATTTATCACTTGGTGTGTGCACACATGTGCAGGTGCACACATACATGAGCACACATACACACACGGGCACATGCACATAGGGACACACGTGCACACACATGGGTGCACATGCACCTAGGGACACACATGTACACACACATGCACATACGGGCACACATGCATGTAGGGGCACACCCGCACACATACACACATGCACACGGGCGCACATGCACCTAGGGGCACACACATACACACACATGCACACACGGGCACACATGCGCCTAGGGACACACACGTATACACACATGCACACACATGCACATATGGGTGCACATGCATGTAGGGGCACACCCGCACACATACACACATGCACCTAGGGACACACATGTACACACATGCACACACGGGCACACATGCACGTAGGGGCACACCCACACACACACATGCACATAGGGGCACACATGCACCTAGGGACACACATGTACACACACATACACACATGCACACATGGGAGCATGCATGCACATACACGTGCACTCAGGAGTCATGGGACCCAATGCCCTGCGCTTATGTCCATCTTCTTGGAGCCCTGGCATGGGGGCTCCCCCACCAGTCCCCACCTCCAGCTCTTCCTGGCAAGCCTATGGGGAGGCGAGGAGCTTGGCCTTGGTTCCCACTGACAAGCACGAGGAGCAAATCTGCCCAGCAAAGATTGGGTGGTCTGCGGACCCAAGCCCACTCTGCTGGACACCTGGGCTCAGGTGCTAGACCAGGGGCTGCTCTTGCGGGCAGAGGAGGCCTCTGAGCTGCTGCCGGGAGGAGGAGGCCGGGCTCCAGGGTCGGGGGTTCAGGGCTGTGGGTTTGGGGATCTGGGGGTCCTGGGTCTGAGGATCTGAGGTGGGAGGATCTGGGAATCTGTGAGTTTGGGGATTGAAGCTTCAGCTCAGAGGCCAGTGATGCTTTGGAGTGTCTGCTGAAGGAACCTAGAGTAGAGCACCAGCATTTTCTTCCAGAAGCTTCTTTTGGGCCACTGTTGTCTCAGACTGGTACCCGGCCAGGACATGCGTCGGAAGGTGGCCTCTGGTGGCCTGTGCCAGCTGTGCTTGGTGACTTCCAGGCCAGAGCCTAGGTAGACTGGCCCAGACCCCCAGAGGGTCCCCCCAGGGCAGATGGGCTTCCCGGTGTAGGCTGCATCTGTGGAGCCCAGGGAAGGGGGTGTGTGGGAGGGCAAGGGGGCTGCTGAGGGTGGGATGTGGGTGGAGGAGGCAGGATGGAAGGAAGGGGCAGGGCTGAGACCTGGTCAGTAATGGGGCCACACTCAGAAGGACCCACACCGTGTTATGCCCAGTCATTGCCACCTTGAAGTTCATAACGACTCTTGGATAAGGTGCCCAGGGTTTCTGTTATGCTGTGGGCCCCACCCAAAATTATGTGGCTGGTTCTGAAGAGGGGACTCTGGGAGCGGGAAAGGCAGGCGCAGAGGCTGAGGTGGGAGTGCTGGGGAGGCCGGGGGTCCAGGCTAGCTGTCTCCATTCCTGATTCTGCCTGGGGGCAGAGGGTGGGGCTGGCCGGGCCTGCAGCTCACTGTCCTGAACCCCAGTTGCCTCCATCCCGTGCCTCCTCCCAGCTCCCCGCCATGAGCCAGGCTGCAGAGGTGGGCTGTACTCCCAGACTCAGCATCAAAAACTGCCCTGTGACCTAGGAAAGCCCCTCGGCCTCGCACTGGTGAAATGACACTAACCTTTGACCTTTGCACCTTAAAGGGTGGAGGTCGGAAAGGTCTGGCGAGAGCCAGAGCCTGGTCTTGCAGGAGCCAGCTCCGACCTGTGACCTCAGCCCCCTGGGCCTCAGTTTCCCCATTATGGAAATGGGAACTTGGAGGCCTAGGGCTCCCTGCACAGCGGAGGTGGGTGGGTCCCTGAATGGGGAGAGCAGAGGCTTTGGAGCAAGAAGTTTTGGTGGGTGAGAGGCAGAGGTGGGGAATGCAAGCAGGGGCCTCCCCTTGCACCTGTATTCAGGGGAACAGTGGACATGTGGGCCAAGACCCTCGGAGGTCTGAGGACTGGTCCCAGGTTGGGGTGGGCGTGGTGGCTCGGCCACCGTGGGGAGGCGGAGAGCTGCTCGTAAATCCACGCTGCTGTCAGCTGAACAGCAATTGTGGATTGTCCATCACAGAGCAGCAGCGCAGGGAGAGGCGACTTTGCCTGGGAAGCCACCTGCATGGACCACACGGCCCAGGGCCTGCCAGTTCCTGCCTCCCATTCCTGGGTGGGGCTCACCTAGTGTCACAAAGACACAGAGTGTCGGGCAGTGACTGGCCTCAGTGCCCAGACCAGCTGGGCTATCTGAGTGCAAATTCCGCCTGCTGTGTGACCCCAGGTGTGCTTCTGAACCTCTCTGTGCTCATCTGAAACTGGAGATTCGTATTCACCCCTACCTCACTGGGGCTCAGTTAGATGATTTGGCCCGGGGTATGCGGCTTAGTGGTGCCTGGCACATAAGGAACGCCAATGGATTTGGCTCCGATGGGGATGGCACGGACAGGGGTAGGATGATGTGGGCACAGTGCAGCCTCCCCTCGGGTCCATGGCCAGACTCTGCTCCCACCAGCTGTGTGGACTCAACATGGAGCCTGGGAAATAGAAAAAGGCCTGTAAAGTGCCCGGAGCCAGCGGCACAGGGCGGGGGCACCAGGAGCCATGCCTGGCCCTCTCTAGGGCAGTGACTACTTGCTGCCATTGCCATGGGGATTTATCGGGGCTCCTCCATGTCCAGGCGTGGGCAGGCATCCGTGTCACCCCGTGTTACAGAACTGGAAGGCCAGGTCCGGGGCAGGCCGGCCTGTGCAAGGCCGACAGGGAAGGAAGAAGAGCCAGGCCTCTCTAGCCTGCCTTGCCTAGTAGCAGAGCCCTGGGTCTGGGCAGGAGGACGGGCAGCCACAAGGAGGGCCAGACCCACCCTGGGGCCACACTGGGTTGCATCTGCCCCGGGGGTGAGCCTGGTGGAGCCAGAGGGGCACTGCAAAGGGGCAGACGGGTCTCCTCCCACTCGGCATGGACTCTGCCCCTGCTCCCGAGACTGGCTGGCCTTGAGGGCTCATCCAGGAGCCTGGTGCCCTCACTCTTCAGAGCAGCTCAGCACCCACAGCCCGGCCAGCTGGAGGAGCTGGGTGGCGGCTGAGATGGGATGGTGGGGTCAGTGGGACAGGCTCTGGCTTCTGGGGGCAAGGAATGAGCTGGAGGCGGGGGAAAAGGAAGGCGCTGGGCGTTGGGCGGGCTGGCACATGGGATGTGCCCGCTGAGGCCTGTGGGCAGATCTTGGTCTGGGGACAGCCCTGCCCCTGTGTGTACCTGGCTCCCTGCTCCAGGCAGCTCGCCAGTCTCAGGCTCAGCTATCCAGGGCCCTCTGCCCTCGTCTTTCTGCCCAGCTCTTGGGGGCTGTCCTGCTTCTGTCTCCCAAGGGCCTCACCCAGAGCTGAGGCAGGGGCGGGGATGCCCCCTGCCCATGGCTGGCTGGCCCACTCTGCTTCCTGGTCCCTTTGCTGTAAGTTGGGTGAGGCAGGGGCTCCGCCACACTTGAGAGCTTCTAGCGGCAGTGCACCAGGCACAGGCATCGTGGCTTCGGGTGCCAATATATGGGGTGTGAACATAGAGCCGGGGCAGGTTGAGCAGACTCGCAAATGAGCCCCCAGCCCCCAGGGAGGCCTTGCGGGAAACCCCAGCCCAGTCCCAGGGACCTACCCCAGTGCACCCCTGGGGAAATCGAGGCTGGGGTGGTCTCCTCTCACAAGGCTGCTCAGCCCTCTCCTCCCCAACCACCGAGGCCTCTGCTGGGTGAGATCTCACAGCCTTCAAAGGCAGAGCCCCGGTGCCCTTCTCTTGGCATCTGTGCCCACTTCTTGGCCCACACCCCGGCCACTTCCCCTGCCCTGTGGATGTGTCCTTGGTCTGTCCCTTTGTGGCCCTCAGCCCTGTCCTCCTCCCTGCACTCTCCCTGGGCCACCTGCCCCTGCCCTGGGGCTTCACAGACCCTATCCCTGTGCCCCACAGCTGCAGTTCCATCGTTTCTCTGGTATCTGTCCCATGTCCCTCCGGCCCCCAGATCTCTCAGACTTGTTCTCCCCTATGCACCCCTCCCGGGGGCCTGTTTCATCCTCTTCCGGAACCGGGGCATGAACTTGGGTTCCCTCCTCGCCCTCAGTGCCTCCACCCAGCCCCAGTGCCGTGGCAGGGTCGGGACCCTCAAGCTCTCAGGGCTGGTCCAGGAAGAGCCTCTGTCCAGGTGACCTGGGCACAGGGGGAGCACGGCAGTGGCGGGGGCAGGTGGGAAGGGATTGGCTTAAAATGCAGCATTCACTTAAAAACACAAAGAACATTTGTTCACCATGAAGTCAGGTCCTGCTCCGGTTGGTCTGTTTTTGGTTTTTACCTGTTTTTTTTTGTAATTACCTGGTTTGCTTTGAGCTGCTTCTGGGCATCAGCCAGCCCCATATCCTGGTGGGGTTTCCTGGGGCCCCATTTATGCTCCCCTTGGAGGTACCAGAGGGTTTTCTTTTCTCTTAAAGAAACAAATATTTGCACAGTTCAGCGCTGGGAAGGCCTGTGGCCGAGGTGGCCCGCCCACCCTGAACCATGAGGGGTCAGGGCTGGACAGAGGGGAGGGGGTGGAGGAACGGCTTCTGCAGAGACAGTCTTGGCTCCACAATCCCCTCAGCTCAGGAGTGTGGATGTGCCATCCTGGAGCAGGTGCCCGTCTCTCTGTGGTCCTGGCTGGGTGCCGTGGGTTCCGGACGGCAGGGCACCTGCCCACCTAGGGCTCCGGAGCAGCGAGGCTAGGTTGGGCCTTCAGCTCTGTCCTTGCTGGGCAGTGATTTCCTCTTCTGGACAATGGGGAGAGCTGTCCCTCATCCTGGAGGGTGAAGTGGGTGGTGTGTGTGATGGTCCCCGGTGCCCAGCACATGGTGGGCTCAGTGAAGCCAGAATTTTCTAGTTCTTCTTTAGTTCCCTAGACCCAAGCTCTCAGCTCGTGCTGTGTCAGGGCTGTGTTGAGGGAGGGAAGTCAGGTGTAGACTGTGCTCTTAAGAGCTTCTACGGTCCAGGGTGTCACCTATGGTCCAGCAGGTCGATGGTCTATCAGACGCAGGAGAGAGGCAGAGAAAGTGCGGGGGACTCAGAGGAAGGGAAGTGCTTCCACCTGGGCCAGGGATGGTTAGGGAAGACTTCCCGGAAGAGGAGGTGCTTACGGGAACCCGGAAGGGCAGACAGAACCAGAGATGCAGGGGTGAGGGTCCTTCTGGCAGGTGTCTGTTTCAGGGGATGTCTGTGCCCGGCGAGGCCAGGGCCGAGCTCCACTGCTGGCTGAGCTGTGGGGGCGGCCAGGCAGGGCCCAGCATGCTAGGCTGAGGATGGGGCCAAGGGGGGCACGGCATGCTGGTCCCCCTGCTCGGTGTTCACTCTTGGGGACTGGACAGTGGTGCCTTTCAACGAGCCCCCTCGCAGTCCCTGCCCTGGGGTCTCTCCATAGACCACTGTGCACATGCAGACCCTCCTGCTAGCGGGCGGGGCCACAGCGAGGAGTGAAGACCCTGTACGGAGTTCTTGTGCGGCCAAGGACAGCAGCCCACCTGAGACAGGTGCCCTGTAGTAGTGGCGGGAGCCAGAGACGTCCCAGGGACAGCAGCAGGGGCTGCTTGCAGGTTGGAAGTTCCACTTGTGCCCAGACCACCAGCAGGGTCTCTCCTTCCCAAACCACCCCCTTTCCAATTCTGGGGACATCAGAGACTTCTGGGGACATGGGGTGGGGCAGGGAAGGGTAGTGCATGGGGCTGAGTGGGAGGGAGAGGGTGGGATGAGGCCCTGCATGCTGGACAGGACTCTGATGCGTCACCCATCCCAGGGAATCTGAGTCTGAAACACAGAAAGGACCCACAGCCATCCGGCGTGCCCGGGCCTTAGCTTGCTGGGCCCAGGGCAGGCCGGGCTGCTTCTTGCCCGGGGAACTCAGCAGACCCCTGGATCGCTCCAGGGTGGGTGAGAGGCTGTGGAGGGAGCCCTGTCCTGGCTGGCTGACCTCACAGACCTCTCCTGCAGACGGGGCAGTCGAGGAGTAAAAGAATGAAAAGCAGTCAACAGCCCCGGAGACGCAGGTGAGGCTGGGCGACGAGAGGAAGCTGGAGATGGCGCTGCGTGGTGGGCAGCAGCAGGACAGGGGTGTGGGGTGAAGGAGGCTGGGGCATCCGGCATGGCAGAGGCAGCTCGAGTCTGGCGGAAGGGTGAGGCGCGGGGCCCGGGGCCACAGGAGGCCAGCGCGGTTTGGGGGCCTGGTTAGGTCTGAGATGCTTTGGGTGGTCCCGGGGACGTGTCCCGTAGGCAGCTCCAGGTGGAAGCTTTGGGCTGAGGCAGAGGCTGCCTATGCACTCACCAGCTGGTTAATTCATCCTTCATTCTTGCCGGGAGCTGTGGGGGAGGCCATGCCGGGGGCTGGCTCCTCCTGGCTGACAGGAGCCAGTTGTTCCACAGATTTGTCATTAAATAGCGTAGAATCAGATCATGTCCTCGTTCTCGCCACGGCGTGGAAAGCTAACAAGAGTCAGCCTGGCTGCAATCTGCAGTGCTGGCGGTTCCTGTTGAATGAATAAAATTGGTGTGAGGGCGAGATAGGCGGTCGTTGAACAGAGAGCACACATCAGACCTCACGACAATGAGCTTCTTGGGAAAAAGAGACCTGGCTTCCTTTGTTGACTCGCGGGAGTGGCAGCTGCGGGGCTGGCCGTGGAAATGAGAGCAGAGCCAAGGAGCCTTCAGGGCTCAGACTTCACCAGGAAGAGTTGTGTATCTGTTCGTGTTATTTCTAAACTGTGTGTACGGGTCTTTTATGGCGTAACATGTATAATCAACGTGCATTCGCATACATAAGCATCTGTTCTTTTTTCTCAGAGCCAGTTGTTAAAACATTTACCAGCATAGCCGTGGGGGCTGGGGAGAAGGTGCTTTGGAGTGGGGTGGGTGGGACACCTTAGGGTGGGGAGAAGACGTCTGGGATGAGCCCAGATAGAGAAGGAGAAGGCAAGGGCAGGGCAGGTGGTGTCTAAATTAGGGCAGAGCTTACCAAGGAGGGGCCAAGGCAAGGAGGAGGGAAGGTGGCTGTGGTCATGGCTGGGCGGGAAGGAGGGGGCAGGAGGCGGGGCCGTGGTGCTGGGCTAGGAGGAGACAGCCATGGGGTTCTGGTCTACTGGCTTTCATTTCCTTTTCTTTCTTGAAGCATGTTCCAGGCAGTCCACCCACCCCCCATTTCTGCCTGTGCCCCTCATCCTTTGTCATCACCCGGCCTCTCTGTTAGTGCCTGCTCACCCTCAAGCCCGCCTTTGCTTGTCCCGTGCCCACAGGTGCCCCTGACAAGAACCTGGTGTGAGTGGGGTGTCTGCAGTTAGCTTGCAGCCAGGACAAAACATGAATGCACTTGTGGGTCTGCGAGCGAAGCTGGTGATGTTCTCTGCCAGGCAGCGGCTCCCTGGTCTCCTTCCAAGGTTGGGCAGACCTCGCCTGCCTGGAGCTGGGCCAGAGGCTGAGAAACGCAAGGCAGGGTCTCAGCCCCCAGCTCACTGCAGGAACTTGTTGCACCCATGGGGACCTGAGAGGCAGGGCTGGGTCAAGGACAAGGGCCTGGTGGAGAGGTAGGGTCCTGGCTGCCCCAGCCCTGCTCAGACATGCTGATAGGCCTTGGGAGAGCCCCTTCCCCTCTCTGGGCCTCACCATCCCCACTGGATGAAGTGGGGGCTGGGGTGCGGGCCTTGAGGTTGGTCCCAGTGGTGAGTTGGGGTGGAATTTTTGTCCTCATGACTCTACCAACCCACCATTCCCTGTCCACTGTTTTATTATTCACTTGATAAATATCTATTCAGTGCCCACTTGATGACAGGAAGTAGTACAAGTATAGTCCTTGCTGTCCTGGGGCCAACCCCCTCTCCCATATGCCCATCTATCTACCTATCTCTCTATTCATCCTTCCTCTCAGTCTGTCAGTCATTCGCCAATCTATTTTTCATACTCCCATCTATCGCCTCAGCCCTTCTCTCATCTACCCATTCATCCATCCATCCATCATCTATCCATATATCCACTCATCATCCATCATCCAGGCATCATCCATCATCCATTCACTCATCATCCATTCATTCATCATCCATTCATTCATCCATCTATTATCCATTCATCCATCATTCATCCATCTATCATCCATCTAGCATCCCTCCATCATTCATCCATTCATCATCCATCCTTCATCTATCCATCCATCTATTCATCATCTAGCTATTATCTTTCTATCCATCATCCATCCTCTATTCGTCAGTTCATTCCATCGTCTACCCATTCTTCTACCCATATGTCATCCATCTATCCACCATCCATCCACCTATTCATCCATTCATCCATCCATCATCTGTCCATCCATCTACCCATCCATCAACCAGCTATCCTCTATTCATTCATCCACTCACCCATTCATACACTCACTTACCCTTCCTCTCTCCCTCCATTCACCCACCCAGTTACCCATTCCTTCCTTTCTTTCTCTCTCCTTCTACCCATCCATCTATCCACCCACTTATCCACCTACCTGCTCATCCATCCATCCGTCTATCTATCCATCCATCCATCCATCCCTCTTTCCATTCATCCTTCCATTTCTCCCTCCGTTGCTCTCTCCATCCATCCATTTACTCACCCACCTATCCACCCACTTATCCAATGGCAATCAAGACTTGCTTCTTGCTGGACTCAGGGCTGGGAATGGGGGTGATAGAAATGAGATAGACCTGGTTCCTGCCCTTGTAGACCTTTTAGCCTGTGGGAGAGGCATCTATGGACTTTCTTACTGCTTACAGCATGGGAGATATGCTTGTGGTGTCTGCCCAGGTTTGGAGGCATTCAGGCCACTTGGGTCTCAATGGAGCCTGGGCTGGGCTGGGCTTGGCCAAGCTGCTCTACAGGGGAGGATACCCTGATGGACAGGGCTCCCCTCAGTGGGCAGTGACTCTCTAGTTTGCTGTGTTGTCTGTTGGGGCTGCATTTGAGAGAGTGTGTCCTGGAACGTGACCCATCTCCCTGGAACCCAGCCTAGGTTAGTCTTAGGTGACCCTGAGGGCTTGGAGAGGCCCTGAGAAATGACGACTCCATGGGTCAGGTGAGTGTGGAGAGAACTGTACCCAAGGTTGCCCAGGGAGTCCAGCCACTGGTCCCATCCTCTCCCCTGGGAGGCCGATAGCTGCCTGCTGCTTTCCATTTGGGGCAGATGGACCCTGTCCCCAAAGGATCCTTTGCCAGGTCACCAGAGCTATGGTGGCGTCTGCCTCCTGCTGCTGCAGAGCCCTGTGTAGAGCTGGCCCCATAAGTGGCATCTGGAGGGCCATGTCTGTTGAGAGGGTGGGATATTGGCATCTGGCAGATCCGAGTCTGGCTCTGACATCCTTGCCGGCAAGGCCCTCAGCCTTCCTTAGCCTCATTTTTCTCATCCATAAAGTGGGAATGGCTGTGCTGGAGTCTGTGTTTAAGCAGCCCCAGGCGGCCTGGAGCACACGGCACATGTGTGCGTGAGAAGAGCGGCCTGGGGGGCTCAGGGAGGCTCTGGTGCTGGGGTGCAGGAAGCTTGGGGACTTGGGCTTAGCAAGTCACTCTTGGGGGTGCCTTGGGCAACTCTGTTGGTCTCCTAGACCTGTAGGATTGATCTGTGGTGTCTACACCTGCACCTACATACAAGGATGGCATAGTCCTCCGGACCGAACACATTTGATGAGGAAACGCTTTTCAGTGAGAGAAGAGCAGCAGCAGGAACAAGCATCTGTTATGTAGACCTGTCTGTCCCTGATTCTCCCAGACACGGAGCGGCAGAGGTGTCCTTCTCTTTCTGGCGAGGTTTCAGGGTAGAGGCACCGTGCTCGGGGTCCCACGGCTGGTGGGTGGCCCTTGTGCTTCTCGCATTGGGATTTGCTGTCCCCGAGCTGCCCGTCATCGTTTTCTGGGTACCTGAGATGCAGTGTGGTGAGTCGGGCGTGGCCTGGACACAGGCTGAGCAGGTCAGGGCGCTGGGAGCTGGCCTGGCACCACCTGTTGGGCTGGTGACCAACCAATGCAGAGCCCTCAGGAAAAGAGGTGGGGAGCTGCGCACCAGCTGTCTTGGGGTGATTTGTGGGGAAGCCGATGTGTGGCGGCGTCCTGAATCACACTGGGGGTGTTGCACACGCCCACCAACAGCCTTGTTCCTAAATTAACTTTTATGATCGCCAGCAAATCTGCGGGTAGGGGGCATTTGTACCCAAACGAAGCCATTATTTGTGGTGGCAGACATGGCATTAATTATTGACGCGCCCGGCCACCTCCAGTTAAAATTCATGGTCCAGCCACTCTGCAAATATTGATTCTGACCCAAGTTGATGTTTTCCCCTTAACATTATTATAATGAGGGATAAAAATCAAATTGCCTTCACTGAAACTCAATCATTCTTCTGTTCCATTCCTCATCGATCTTTCTTTCCACAGGTTTTACCATAAATTATTCTATTCAATTAAGTAAACTCACACATAATGGCATTCTGCAAACTGAATAATTTATTGACTATGTTTGGCAAAAGGCTGGTTTGGAGTGGTCTGGGGAAGGGAGGGGGCTTGGTCCCCCGTGTTCCCAGGGCTGGTGGGGCTGGGCAGGGGCTGCGGTGGGGGTGAGGGTAGGGGTGGGGGTGGGGCTGGAGGCCTTGGGGGTGTCTGGGCCTGGGGTCCTGGCGGCCACAGTTGGGAGCTGAGTGTCGTCCCCCTGCCCATCTGCCTACTGTCCAGCCTTGGCCTTGGCCTCATGCCTGATACCAAAATCTGCCTTCGTCTGCTTGGGCCTTCGTAATGAATGCGCAGACGGGGCGGCTGAAACAGCGGACCTTTGCGGCTCACAGTTCTGGAAACTGGAAGTCTGAGCTCAAAGTGCTGGCAGGTTGGTGTCTGCTGAGGCCTGTCTTCTGGGTGTGCAGACGGCTCCTCCGCGCTGTGTCCTCACGGGGCCTTCCGTCTGTGCACTCATGCGACCCTGGTGTCCAAATGTCTTCTCCAAAGGACACCAGCCAGATTTGATTGGGGCCCATGAACAGCCTCATTTTAATTTAGTCACCTTTTTTTTTTTTTTTTGAGACGGAGTCTCGCTCTGTCTCCCAGGCTGGAGTGCAGTGGTGTGATCCTGGCTCACTGCAAGCTCCGCCTTCTGGGTTCACACCATTCTCCCGCCTCAGCCTCCCGAGTAGCTGGGACTACAGGTGTCCGCCACCACGCCTGGCTAATTTTTTTTGTATTTTTAGTAGAGATGGGGTTTCACTGTGTTAGCTAGGATGGTCTTGATCTCCTGACCTTGTGTTCTGCCCTCCTCGGCCTCCCAAAGTGCTGGGATTACAGGTGTGAGCCACCGCGCCTGGCCTAGTCACCCTTTTAAAGGACCTGTCTCCAAATACAGCCCCGTTGGAGGTACTGGGAATTAGGGCTTCAACATATGGATCGCGGGGGACAGCATCCTTGTGGCTCGGCCTCTGACCAGCCCTGTATCCAGGTCCAGCTGGTCTTCTAGCTCTCGCCTCTGCAGCGCCTCAGCACTGGAGACTGCAGTGGTGCCCCTCTGCCCTGGGGCCTGCCTCCCTCGCCCCTCCCACTGTGCTGACCCAGGCTGGGTCCCTGCACCCTCTTGGTGCTCTGCCAGGAGCAGGTGAACAAGGGGCAGGGCAGCCCTCACAATCCTGGGCTCCTCGATTTTCCAGGGTTTGGTGATGCAGCTGGCAGCCTGACCCAGCTCAGCCCATGGGTGAGGCACTCAGACCTGCCGAGCCTTAGTTTAAACCCAGTTCCAGCAAATGCCACTCTTTGATTTCTGACCTGAAGCAGCAGGTGCGGAGGGTACACAGCAGTGGCTGTGGCTGGAAGGGCCACTCTTTGATTTTTGACCTGAAGCAGCAGGTGCGGAGGGTACACAGCAGTGGCTGTGGCTGGAAGGGACAGTTTTGAAGACAGCAGGGAAGGCCAGCATGTTGTTCAGGAGCGTGGTGCAGACTGATCCTGGACGCCTCCCGCCCCAGCCCCGCATACTCAGGGCCAGCCCCAAGACGTCACTAAGAAAACGTGTGTCCACTGGTCTCAGCATGAGCAGAATGGCGGGATATTGTTACAAAAAGTTCTTGTTTCCAGCCAAAATGCTTAAGAATCCCTCAAGCTAAGCTCTGGCATGTTCCTGGAAAATCTGCATTTGGAGAGTAACTTAGGCGAAGATGTGGGAGGTGAGGGGAGGCAAGCATGCTTGAAACTCCTGCTCCTGCAGCCATTACCTCCAGCACTCAGCAAGCAGCGGCTCCCCAGGTTCAGGCAAGGCAGGCTTATTCTAAGGGCTTTACGAGAGCAGGTGCACCTGTTCCCTGGGCACGGCTGGGGGATGCAGCCAGGTTCACATCCCAGGGGCCTTCCCCTGGTAATGCTTTAACCGCTGTGCCTTCCTTCCTCCCTCTGAGTATGTGTTGGTGAGACAAATACTTCGAAGTGCTCCTTTTGGGTGTAAAATGGCCACCTGAGCGGGAGGCCTCCTGACTCCTCCAGGGGCTGTCACCAGCCCTGTCCCATCTGCAGTAGGTATGTGGAGGGTGCTCTGGGAGTGGCCACTCACCAGGAGAGAATGGCCTCGGGCTGCCCATCTGAGCAGAATCATTGTCCTCAGAGGGCCATGGGCTGCCAGAGTGGTGCTGTGGGTACAGTGGGGGTGGCCGCCCAGGGACCCTTCCCCTAGCCGCCTGTCAGATCTGCACTGTCACAATGACCTCTCAAAGGCCCAGCTCTGACTGCAGCCCTCCCTTGTTCATACACCTTCCATGGTTCCCTACTCCTTGGGCCTTCCCAGCCTGAATTCCCATCTTTCCGCTTCCTTCCCAAACCTTGCTGTGTTGGTTTGCCCTTGTTGAGCTGCTGTGACAAGGTTTGCTGTAGGTTGGGTGGTTTAAACAACAGAAATACATTTCCTGACAGTCCTGGAAGCTGAAAGTCTCACATCAACGCTTCGGTGGGTTTGGTTCCCCAGGTCTCTCTCCCTGGTTCCTAGAGGGCCACCTTCTCCGTGTGTCCTCCTGTGGGCTTCCCTCTGTGCCCGTGTCCTAATTTCCCATTCTTTTTTGAGACAGAGTCTCACTCTGTTGCCCAGACTGGGGCGGCAGGAGATGGTTCTGATTGAAGCTCTGGTTGCTTGTATGGGAAAACGGAGGCTGGAGGAGGGAAACCAGGGCACTCTGGGGCAGGTCTGGAACAGATCTGGGTCACCTCATACCCGCTGATGTTTGGGACTAGAGAGACCCACCTGCGATCTTTGGGGCCCTGGCTGGATGGCCCTGCGATGCTGGAGAGGCAAGTGAGAGACGTGGCTCATGCCTGTAGGCTGCTCAGAGGAGGTGGCTCCTGGGCTGAGTCTAGCCAGGAGTCCTTGCCAGGACGGAAGGGGCAGGCTCTGTAGCTGGAGAGACCAGCAGGCCAGGGGCACGAGACGATGGACCCTGGTGTGCTGGGGACTGAAAGGCCTGGCCGTGGGCTGGGGGCCTGTAGAGCCGACTGGGGGACCAAGGGCATATGGGCTGCCTGAGCAGGGGCTGATCTGTCCTGACAGTGAGCAGGGCAGCCTGGCCCGGGTCGGGGACAGGCAGGAGAGCCTGCTGTGGACCTCAGGACACCAATTAGAGAGGAGAGAAAGGGCTGGGTGGGGACCTCTGAAGGGTTCACTGCCCTGGCCGGTGAAGCTGGTGGGGTGGGGGGATGGGAGAGTGCCTCTCTCGGTTCTGGGCCAGGTTGGGGGCCGAGTGGGGGGATGGGAGAGTGCCACTCTCGGTTCTGGGCCAGGTTGGGGGCCGAGTGGGGGGATGGGAGAGTGCCACTCTCGGTTCTGGGCCAGGTTGGGGGCCAAGGTGGGAGACCCAGAGAGATGCTGCTGGCGGAAGGGTGAGGCAGGGCTCCGGAACGGTGTGTGGGGCTGGGCATGGCTGGGGACAGCCTGGCAGGAACAGATGGCCTGCATGGGGAGAGGTCAGTGGGGAACAGGGGCCTGAGGCTGTGCAAGGAGGCCGTGGCGGGGGCAGCCTGGCCCGTTGGGTAGAGCAAGGGTCCGGGGTTACTGGAAGCCGCGATGTAGATCTGGAAGTCTCCCCTGCCTGGCCCTTGGCATTAGGAGGAAGGCCGGAGGAGTCACTGCTTCTGGTGTCATCCGGCCGGCCGGGAGGGACATCAGCCTGCAGGGCAACAGGTTGGTGGAAGCGGGCGTGGCCAGGGGGCTGGCCCACATCACAGCCCCTCCTCCTGGGTGTGGGGCTGGACAGCAGTTCAGTGGGCACGGCTGGCTCACTTGTGCGCCCAGGGCTCTGGGGGCAGTCCCAGAGGACCCAGGGTGGACTTCCAGGGCAAAGGATTAAGTCATTCCTGGGAATCCAGCCCTTAAGTGAATTTCACGGGTGGACCAGTGGAGCCATGCCTGGCCCGACGACAGCCAGTCCCCTTTCCTCAAACCTTGGGCCCTGCCTTCTTTCCAGGGTCCCCTTGATCTGTGGTCTGGCTTTTGTCCTCCTTAGCGGGCAGGTGTCCCAGGGGGCACAACCTGGGAGGTGACTCAGGAGAACCTCCTGGCCACAGATGCCATGAAAGAAAAATGGGTCTCGGACCATATTTTGGTTTTTCCATTAAATCTTGTTCATTTCCTTTTCTGACATGCCTGTAAGCCACAGATAAAAACGGGACATTTGCATTGGGAGAAGTAAACGGCGCTGAGCAGCCCTTCTTCCTAAAGATAATATGAGGCTCCTGAGTGTACCGCGTGTCTAGGGCTTACCATTTTTCTATGGAGGTTAAACGGCATGGGGCTTTCCCCTCTTCCTCTGCCAACTATTAGAGACAGATTAAATTTAAAAGAGATTAATTTGTCAGGTTGTCGAGCGCGTGCATGGAGGATAAATTATGCTCGTGAAGGGGAACGGATGGCCTTTGTGTGCATGCGGGGCTGTGTGGGGCTGCATGGGGCCGTGTGGGGCCATCCGGGGCTGTGCCGGGCTGTGCAGGGCTGGCCACGGTGCCATGGGTAGTTCAGTGCCCTCGCTCTGCCTGGATGCTCTGTGGCCGCCACAGGATCATCCGTTGCCTGTGTGGCACCTCCTTTGCGGTGTGTTGGGGGTGCTGCCTGCAAAACCACTGGGCAAGGCGGCAGGGGCTTCAGGGGTGCCCAGCCATCGGCCCCCATGTGGAGACCCACAAGGGAGGGGACTCCTGCAGGTTATGCAGGTGGGGGCGAGGGTGGGACACGAACACCTTGCCTGGCTCTTTCTCTCCTGTGTCCTGGCAAGTGGGGCATCTGGCTCTACCTGCTGGCCACACGCACGTGTGTGCGAACTGGAGAGGGTGTTTTGCCCAGGAAGGGCTCTGCTCCTGGTTGATCTGGTCGGGGTGGCTGTCCTGGGGCCTGCAGTGTGGCCCCTGGGTTCGTCCTCTGGGACCGTGGCAGATGTCACTCCCTCCAGCAGGAGAATGGAGGCTTTGGGGACAGACTTCCATGGCTTGCTCTTGTGCTTTTCAGAGAGTTAACAATGGCCTCCAGGGGGAGGTGGTGCGGGGCAGGGTGGGGTGCGGAGGATAGAAACGTGTGTGGCTGAACCCCAAGACAGTAGCTGTGGGTCAGGGAGGAGGGTCCGGTGGGGCCCTTACAGAGGGATGGATGGGCCTGTGAGGGGGCTGGGAGTCCTGGGCTTCCGACTGGGAACAGGGGTCTGGGGTGTCCTTTGGGGGCCTGGAATAGAGGTAGTGAGGAGTAGGAGCTCCTCAAAGCCTGGGCAAGGGCCTCTCTTCTGGGGTGCTCCCCACCCCTGTTCTCACCTGGGTTCCCCTAAAGTGGAATCTGGGACAAAGGCTTTCGTGCTGCCCGGGCAGGCATCCTCGGCAGGTGTCAGAGCCCAGCGTGTCGCCGGGCAGGAAGGAGGCCAGGACAGGGAGGCCCTAGTGCCTCAGCCTCCTCACAGATGGTGAGGGCTCCATGCCCGGGATGCCCTGGAGCCTCCAGGAAGCCCCACACCCTGCACCGCCACCTCCGGGGAGAGCAGGCAAAGCCCACATCTGACATCTGGCGGCGTCTAGGCCCGTGGGGGGTTCCACAGATGCCGGTGCCCCCACTTCTGGGACAACAGGAAGGCTCTGAGGGTCTGAAGGTCACAGGTGCAGGCTCCAGAGCAGGGGTGATGGGCCCCACCCGTAATGTACCCTTCCCCCACCTGCTCTGGGCCCTCCGCCCCCTTGGGAGAGACCCCTGGGCCTGCCTGGTTCTGGACCTGCCAATTAGAGCCTCTTAGCAGAGGCCTGGCCAGGCTCGGGCACCTGGGCACACTCTGGGGACGGGGACGTGTTTTAGGGCCTGTGTCCAGCCTGATCTTGGTGGGGGCATCAGCCGGGAGGTATTCTGTGTCCTGGCAGCAGGGCCTGCCTGTGCCTGGGGCCTCCAAGTACAGACCCCTCGGGAAGGAGGCAGAGGGAGTGTGGGGCGCCCCAGGCCTTTGCCTCAGAAAAGTGCCCTAGCTCCCCGGCTGCATTCCAGTTGAGTCTAAGCCT
The DNA here is from genome assembly GCF_028885625.2 of Pongo pygmaeus. Taxonomy (NCBI): domain Eukaryota; kingdom Metazoa; phylum Chordata; class Mammalia; order Primates; family Hominidae; genus Pongo; species Pongo pygmaeus. The sequence continues at coordinate 103,310,770 of NC_072388.2, forward strand.
GAGTCCCACTCCGGCAGCCACAGTGCACCCAGCGGGTGGGAGGCGTGGCCGGGGCTCCGTGCGGCCCTGTGTGTGACTGGCCTTGGTGGCTGTGGCTTCCTTGGTGCCACAAGGCCTGGGCTAGAGCTGGCCCCTCCTGGCTGGTGCTGCTGAGAAGCTGCGCTGGGTGCTTCATGGATGGTTACCTCCAGCTGGACATGCCAGGCAGGGTGTCCCTGATGGGGTTCCAGGACGTGAGTGGCACCCTGGGGGACTGCTGCAGCCAAGGCTGTTGGCACTGCAGGCAGCTGGGCCTGTCTGTGCGCTGGCTGGGCCTTCCCTGGAAGACCCAGGAGCGGGTTCATCTCAGCCTTCACCTTGGGCTGCAGAGATGAGCACTCCAGGGAGGGCAAACTGAGGCCAAGGGGCCCAGCAAGTGCAGAGAGGGGGCCTTCTCCAGCCATGGGCCCTGCCACCCCCCACAGGTGCTACCAGAGACAAGGTGTGGAACACCCCCGCCACACCCCTTTTCTGCCTCAGTCCACGTGCCCCGGATACAGGACTCTGCAGGACAGGCCCCGACTGAGGCCCCGGCTGCTCTGTGGTTCTTGTCTGGCCTTGGGTGTCACTGAGCTTCAGGGGTGCATCTGTCCTCAGAGAAGCAGGAGGGGAGCCGCAGGAGGTCAAGGGGAGAAAGGGTGCCGAGGCGGTGGAGACTGTGGCTGGTCCGTCTCCTGCCCTGGACAGAGGGTTCTGGGGGCCTCGCTGACCCCAGCCCTGCAGCTCCCAGCCCCACCTGGCCCACCACATCTTTGCACTGGGGATCTCTGAGTGATTCTTCACCCCAGGGAAGAGTGGAAACCAGTTGCTGTTCAGATTTCTTTCTTCTCTGAACCGATTCTGTCACTGCTTCCTCCCAGAGCCCAGGCCCTCTCCCTGGCTGTTACATATTTAGTTTGGACAGACTCAGGGACATGTGTAGCCGGTAGAGGAGACACAGATGCAGCTTCCTCTGAGCTGGCTTTGAGGCTTCCTGGGTGAGTTCAGCGGGCTCCTGGGGTCCCCAAGGCAGAGACGCTTGCCTGCCTTCTGCCAGGCTGGTGGCACAGCTGGCCCTCACCCAGCGGGCAGCACGTGTGTGGTTTCAGACAGAAGTGTGGCAGGTGTGGGTTTTATGGGGAGCACTTCCGTGTCCTCTTGCTGCTGTGCTTGAGCCGTGGGGAGCTGCTGCTGGCCCTTCACGAGTCTTTGGGCTAAGCCGGGCAGTTCCTCCGCCAGCATGGAGCCGTGCTGGCAACAGCCTTGTGAATGCCAAGCAGCTTGGCACCCAGCCTGACTGTTAAGGGTCTCATTTGCATCAGGCGGCCCAGCGCCGGCTTGTCCAGCCCTCCCGATGGCCGTCCTGGGGGTGCTTGGCGTCACCCACGTGGAGGCAGATTGTCACGCTCGGCAGCTCCCCAGCTCCGGGGGCTTTTACGACCGGCATCAGGTCCTGCTAATTACTCACAGGGACACATGTGTGCTGGGTGTGTGTGGGAGTGTGTGTGGGAGCATGTGTGGGATCGTGCATTTGAGCTGAATGAGGACTGACCAACAGCTGATGGTTAGAGGGGGCAGATGGGTCACCTTGCAGCTTAGGATACTCCTCTCTGTAGGACACACCTGGAGACAGAGATGGGCAAGGTGCCTGCGGGCTGGTCCCTGGGTGAGGGTTAGTGAGACAGGAAACCGGGGATGCCCAGGCTTCAGGGAGCACATGGGGTGGGGATGGGGTTACAAGATGCTGCACAGATGATGCTGGCAAAAAGGCAACAGTAACACATGGCATGAGAGAGGGCAGAGAAAGTTCTAGAAAGAGAAAGCAGATGTTACTTTCAGCTAGGAGAACCAGAGAAAGTCTGGAAGAGACGTGCTATGGCTTTGCAAACCCACCCTTGGCCCCTTTGTGCCCAGGAGGCCGTAGGAAGCAGAGGCGCTAACACGGTCAGAGGCCAGAGGAGGATAGGGGTGTGTTCCTGTCTCCGCCTCCTTGGCTCCCTCCCTGGCCTCCACGGTCCTGGCTCTCCAGCCCTCCCGACTCCTGCAGGCTCATCCATGGGGTGCGGGCCCCTTTCCCGTCTGTGCCTGGGTCACGGCCCACCAGAGAGCTCCCATGTCTAAAGCCAGCTGCAGGAGTTTGGGGCTGCAGGAAGTGCAGCTGTTTTTAGGGATTAGCGAGCATTGCCAGCACCTGCTTGGGTTGTGCTTCCTGGCCATGCCACACCTAGTGGTGGCCGTGGGTGCCGGGGCCTTTCCATGGGCCCCTTTGTTCCGTCGCACAGGGCTGTGGGCAGGAGAGTAACCAGGACGATGCAGTTTGGTGCATTGAAGCTGCCATCAGAGGAGAGCTCCTGATGGAAAGTGCTGGGGATGCCTCGCAGGCTGGCCTCGCGGGGCCGCAGCAGGGAGGTCATGAAGGACAAGCTCCCTGTCATAGTGGGGAGTTCTCTGGTTAGTCTCTTTCCTCCTTTCATGCCCATCCTTTCTCCCTCCCTTCCTTGCTGCCTTACTTTATTCCACTGAGCTATCCTATCTTACATTATTCATCTACCCATCCATCCATTCATCTATTCATCCATGCATCCATCCATCCATCCATGCATCCATCCATCCATCCATGCATCCATCCATCCATCCATCCATCCATCCATCCATCCATCCATCCATCCATCCATCCATGCATCCATCCACCTGTCTGTTCATCCATCCTTCCATGCAACCATCCATCCAGGAATCCATCCATCCATGCATCCATCCATCCACTCACCTATCCATGCATCATCCATCCATCCATCCATCCATCCATCTATCCATCCATCCATCCATCCATGTGTCCATCCATCCATCCATGTGTCCATCCATCCATCTATCCATCCATCCATCCATGTGTCCATCCATCCATGCATCCACCTATCTCTTCATCCATCTATCCATGCATCCATCCATCCATGCATCCTCCATCCATCCACCTATCCATCCATCCATCCATCCATCCATCCATCCATCCATCCATCCATCCTTCCATCCATCCACCTATCCATTCATCCATCCATGCATCCATCCACCTGTCTGTTCATCCATCCTTCCGTGCACCCATCCATCCATGCATCCATCCATCCATGCATCCATCCACCTATCTGTTCATCCATCCATCCATCCATCCATCCATCCATCCATCCATCCATCCATGCATCCACCCACCTATCTGTTCATCCATCCATCCATCCATGCATCCATCCATCCATCCATCCATGCGTCCATCCATCCATCCATGCATCCATGCATCCATCCATCCATCCATCCATGCATCCATCCACCTATCTATTCATCCATCCATCCATCCATCCATCCATCCATGTGTCCATCCACCTATCTATTCATCCATCCATCCATCCATCCATCCATCCATGTGTCCATCCATCCATCCATGCATCCATGCATCCATGCATCCATCCATCCATGCATCCATCCACCTATCTATTCATCCATCCATCCATCCATCCATCCATCCATCCATCCACCCACCTATCTCTTCATCCATCTATCCATGCATCCATCCATCCATGCATCCTCCATCCATCCACCTATCCATCCATCCATCCATCCATCCACCCATCTATCCTTCCATCCATCCACCTATCCATCCATCCATCCATGCATCCATCCACCTATCTGTTCATCCATCCATCCATCCATCCATCCATGCATCCACCCACCTATCTGTTCATCCATCCATCCATCCATGCATCCACCCACCTATCTGTTCATCCATCCATCCATCCATCCATGCATCCATCCATCCATCCATCCATGTGTCCATCCATCCATCCATGCATCCATCCATCCATCCATCCATCCATGCGTCCACCCACTTATCTGTTCATCCATCCATCCATCCATCCATCCATCCATCCATCCATCCATCCATCTGTCTCTTCATCCATCTATCCATGCATCCATCCATCCATGCATCATCCATCCATCCATCCATCTATCCTTCCATCCATCCACCTATCTGTTCATCCATCCATGCATCCATCCACCTATCTGTTCATCCATCCTTCCGTCCACCCATCCATCCATGCATCCATCCACCTATCTGTTCATCCATCCATCCATCCATCCATCCATCCATCCATCCATCTTTCCTTCCTTTCGTATCCATTGACCTAGTCATCCTTCTTTTCACCCGTTACCTCTTTCAACAGAACCATGCCCAGTTTAGGGCCTAGCCCACTGGTCACTAGCCCATGTAGACCATTATGGTCCAGAGTGCTGTGGGCCCTTAGATAGGGAGAACCGGAGCTGGGAAGGTCCGGAGCGGGCCCCAATGCAGCTCAGAGCCCGGGTGTCTGCCCTGGGAGGACACAGAAGGACTGGGTCTGGTGTTTTGAGGGTTGACAGGCAGTGAGCCAGGCAGGGGCAGGGCATCCTGGGGTGAGGGCTTCGGAAGAGGAGAGTGGCAGTGTAGGGGGGCGAGGGAGAGGTGACCTGAGGGACGTTGTCCCATGCTGACATGTCCTCTGCTTGCGGGGAAGGCCAAGCCACGGATGCAGCACCTTGGTCCAAGCACATACCTTAGATCCTGTAGGGTCCTGGATGCATCTGGTCGTGGACTCACCTTGGTGATTGCTGGCACCCTCCCCAGGTGTCATGTCACACCTGCCCTATGTTTGTGGGTGATTGTGACCCTTTCATGAGCGGGGCAGCATGATCGGGGCAGGTCTCTCGGCTCCCTTCCCTGGCGTGACCCTCCATCTTTCTCTTTGTCAGTTCTGACATTTACTCATTTTTTGTCTACACAGAGTGGATGAGAGCTCTCTGCCACTGTCCGGGAGGGCTGGGGCTGGGTGAGCGCTGAGGGCTGGCAGCTAGGAGGAGGGAGACATGACGCTGATGGCCCTGCATTGCTGCTTCCTCCAGCTGAATCTACCACCCTGACTTGTGAGTGTCGAGGGCTTTCCGGGGAGCTGGGACTAGAGAGGCGAGATCAGCAGGTGGGTGGGCCTGGCCTCTCAGCTGGCCCAGGCCCCTCCTCTGCTCAAGCCCCCGGTGAGTGGAGTCCCTGAGCTGGGTGACCATGAGCTTGCCTGCCCGGCATGGTGTGTGTGCAGGGCTGGGAGCTGGGGGTAGAAACTTGAGCTCTGTGCCCTGGGAGTAGCCTGCAAGGCCTGGTGCCTCCAGGCCCCGACCGCGACTGCAGAGCCTGAGCCTGGGACACCATCTCGGACCTTGCAGGGCTGGGCCACTCCTGGTCACCGGACACTGTCCTGGTCAGAGTGACCCCCACATGATCTGTGTCCTCTTCACAGAAGGGTCTCCTGGAGAAAGCCCTGGAGCAGACGCCAGCCCTGGCTCGCTGCAGCCTTCGAGCTCCACTCTCTCCTCTCTGGACCTCAGTTTCACCATCCATCCAATGGTGCCCACTCAGTCACTGCCAGATCCTGAGCAGATCCATCCTGGCCCTGGGGAGTGGACCATCCGGGGGCAGGGCTGGCCAGTGAGCAGACAGCCGGCGGTGACATGGGCTCAGCACAGAGCACCACGTGGGGTCTGGGAGGAGCCTTGAGAGCGGGCAGCCCTGCTTGTCCTCCAGAGGAAAGTGAGGCCGGCAGCCTGAGAGGGAGGGAGGAGACGCTAATTACGCCCAGCGCCGGGCTCCCCAGGCAGCCTCAGCCACAGGATCAAACGCCGCCTTCCTCGGCCACGCGCCCGGCAGTGCCAAGTCCAATTACAAGTTTAACCAGGGCTGGTGTGGGCCTTATGGAAATTCAGCAATTAGACCCACCTCCAGCAGCTCCTGATGGGCCTGTTGTGTGTGCATGTGTGTGCCCCTGTGCCTGTGTGCAAGTGTGCATGCACACGCCCATGGATGGACACACGCAGCGTGTGTGTGTGTGTGTGAAGGGAAGCAGGGTAAGGCGACTGCTCATTTAGGAGGAGAGGCCAAAGGAGGCCAGGCCCCAGTCAGGCCAGGAGAAGGGGTCCACATGCTTGGGAGACGGTGAGCTGGCAGGGCGGCTGCCTGCTGAACTGAATGGAGCACCAGGCCCTTTGCAGAGGAGGAGACTGCAGCTCAGGAACAGAGAAACCCCCTCCCCCAGCTCTTGTGGCTGACGCTCAGAAGAGGGGCCCCTGGGTGCTGGCCTTGGGTGCAGTGTCAGCCTGTATCAGGGAGGGAAGATGGCTCTGGGCATGGATGGGGATGGCTGGGCCTGGCAGGGGCTCTTTCATGGGTACATCCCAGACTCCCAGCCTGTACCCTATCCTTTCTGGATGCTGGTCTCAGCCCTGCCCAAGCCTGCCCCTGAGATCCATCTTCTCCCAGCCCTGAGACAACCCCTTGCGGGCCTCCATGTCTGCCTGACCGGCCATATCACAATGGTAATGAGGGCAGGTAACGAGGGCCCACAGTGTCCTGCGCCGTCCACGTGATACGGCTGATCTGCCTCCCTGCTGCCTGGGCACCCTGGAAGCCAGGGTGAGCAGCTTGGGTGTCTGTGGATGTGGGGTTTGGTTAGAGAAGCTCCTAAGTTCTCAGGAGTTCTGCTGGCCACTGTGGCACCTGGGGAGTCCGCAGGACAGCCCAGCCCTCAGCACACGGCCCCAGCCATTTGGGGGGATGTTGTGAGGGTGGACCTTCCCCTCCTTTCCCGCCTGCCCACCCTTCACCTGGCCAGGCCTTCTCCCCACATGCGATATCCTCCCAGCAGTCGCCCCTCCTGTTCCTCAGTCCTCACGTCCCCAGGCTCCCCTGCACCCCTGACACCCTCTCCCTTCCCCTACCTCCACAGGTAGGAGGTGAGACTCCACTACAGAGGCGGGGCTCGGACACTGGACCAGATTGAGGACTAGCTAAAACAGGGCCGAGGTGAAAGCAGCTTTCAGTCAGACCCGCCCATCAGTGTGCCATGGCAGTTTACCGTTGCCATGGCAACACCCTGGCGTTACCACCCGTTTCCGTGGCAACGACCCAATGACTACTACCCCATCCCTAGAAGTTCCTGCACAAACTACCCCTTAATCTGCGTGCCATTAAAAATGGGTGAAAACATGATGGCGGAACTGTCCTGAGCTGCTGCTCTCTGCCTACGGGGTAGCCCTGCCCTGCAGGAGCAGTCACGGAGCTGCGACACCACCAGAGCTGCGACACCACCAGAGCTGCGACACCACCAGAGCTGTGACACTGCGGCTTCAGTAAAGCTGTTTCTTCTACCACTGGCTTGCCCTTGCATTCTTTCCTGGGTGAAGCCAAAAACCCAGAGGGCTAAACTCCACTTTCGGGCTCGCCTGCCTGCATCATAACCATCAGGCCTGGAGAGCCGGGTCTCTTGAGACTAAACTGCCGTGAGATGCTACAGGAACTCTGTCTCTCCTCTGGACTGAGCTATTCTGCCTCAGTTTCCTCACCAACAAAATGGGGTGACAGCTTGAGGTGGCCCCTCTTGGTGCTGCCAGCCTCTCTGCTCCCCACTCTTTTTGGGCGGCCCTCAAGGCCCTCCTACAGCATCTGGGGGGGTCACACTGCATACGGCAGGGATGGGGGGGTCACACACAGAGGTGCTAAATCGATGCAGGACGTCCGCCCCAAAGACATGCTTGTGCTCCCTTTGGAGAGTTCTGCAGCCTTTGCCCTCTGTTCATCCGTCTGTTTGGGTCCTGGGGACAAGTCTAGGTGGCAGCCATCTCCGGGTGTCCCTAGGTTGCTCTGTGTGGGGAAGGGTGGGGAGGCTGCTGGGAACTGGACTCTCCTGGAGAGAGGCCAGGCCAGCAGGCCGTGGGTGCTGGGGCTTGGCGCGGTGCTCCCCAGCCTGGTGGCCCCCTCTGCAGTGGATGGACTCGGGATCCTGGGGGCAGTGAGTCTGGGACCCCCTCTTGGGAAGTCAACCAGCCCCAGGAGCTGATTTGGCCAACCTGGCCTCAACTGGGCACCAAGGGGGCCCGAGGGGGCACCGAGGGGGCCTCCTGGGAGTTTGTCACATGATGGAGGCCTCGAGCCGTGGCCCGGCTCTGTCTGCTCGCACCCCCCTCACTCACGGCTGGCTATTGTGGATGGTGATGTTCCTGTTACAACCGAGGGATCTCCATAGAAACCCAACAAGGTCTAATTAGACACAAGTAAGTGCTTCCCAAATGCATTTTAATTACAGCTCTGCTGAAATGAACGTCAAACTGAGGTTTCAATTGCTGCGTGTGTGAACCGAATTGGCGCCTTCTCCTTTTCCAGCCATCAGTATGCCTTTTGTGCGATTTTGTGTTAGGACCCAGCAGGATGGGGTGTCAGAGCCTCAGAGTCCCCAGGAAGTGTCCCCGTCCCAGCCCAGAGGGGAAGCAGCACTGGGGCCCAGGGGCAGTAGTGGGGACCCTGGGATGCAGAGGGAAGAACCTGGGATTCTGGGGGGCAGGGCTGGGGGAGGGATTGAGGGAGTGCCTAGCATTGCTGCTGGCAACAGGGGGGTGTCCGCGCATGAGGAGGGGCTGGGAAGAGTCAGCTGGTCCTTGCAGAAGGGGGCCCCTGGGAGGGGCCCACCCAGACAGGCCAGGTGCCAAGTAGCATGGGGAGTCCTTGCAGCGTGGGTCTTGGGGGCGAGGCCTGGGCCACATTGCTGGGTGGGTTTTCATTCAGCAGGGAGGAGCTGAGGGCGTCTCCTGAGGGGATTTCCTTCCTCCCTTACAAGAGACCTGGGGCCAGGGCATGACTGGCCACCCGAATTCACACCCAGGGTCCCTTCAGCGCGGGCTGGGCTGGCGGCCGAGAGCCGGGCTCAATCTCCGTCACACCTGCCTCTCAGACGCGCATCATGGGATTCTGATCCCCGCCAGAAGCTCAGAATGTGACAAATGAGCAGAAAGAAGATCCTGGGGTGTTGAAGGCAGAATTTATTGTGGAGAAATTGCTCTGCAACTATTGTAGGCTTTAGAAATAGACTTTTCAGTACATAAATCCCGCGGCTCCGGCCTCACAGATAAGCCTGGCCCATCCGTCTGGAAGAATTCACAGATGACAAATGGAGGGTGGTGGCTGGTGCGCATTTGTGCCTTAGGTGGGAGCTCAGGACAGGCCGAGAGCCCACAGACCCACCTACGGTCTCAAGCCAGCTGGGTCTTCCGCTTGCTGCCCAGCAGCACCTGAGCCCATCCAGCACTGTGCTGCTTCTAAGGAAATGGACATCTGGGGTCAGCCTAGGCCTCACCACGGAGGGGGCAGAGCCCAGGGAGGAGGAAGGATGCAAAGCAGGAGGAAGAGGCCGGATGCGGTGGCTCACGCCTGTAATCCCAGCACTGTGGGAGGCCGAGGTAGGTGGGTCACCTGAGGTCAGGAGTTCAAGAGCAGCCTGGCCAACACGGAGAAACCCTGTCTCTACTATGTCTCTACTAAAAATAGGAAAATTCGCCAGGCGTGGTGGTGGATGCCTGTAATCCCAGCTACTCTGGAGGCTGAGGCAGGAGAATTGCTTGAACCCGGAGGCAGAGCAGAGGTTGCGGTGAGCCAAGATCCTGCCACTGCACTCCAGCCTGGGCCACAAGAGCAAGACTCCATCTCAAAAATCAAACAAAACAAAACAAACACAAAAACCCAAGGTGGGAGGAAGGGCTGGCTGGCCGGGGTGGCCCTGGAGCCTGAGCCGGAGCCGCGCTGCTCTTGCAGGTGACTAGTTCTGTGATCGTGGGTGGGATATTTTGCTTCTCTTTGCCCCAGTTTCTTCATCTGTAAAGGGGCTGCATCTCTCTCTATTCGAGTTCAACCTTAGGTCGTGTTCTCCTGGAAGTGCACCCTGGGACCAGGATTCAAGGGCAAGCAGTTAATTTGGAGGGCGATTTGGGGTCACTGGCAGATAGAGGGGTGCAGGATGTGGAAGGGGTCAGCGATGACAGGGGCTTAGCCAGCAGGTCCCTGGGCAGGCAACAGCGCAGCCCTTTGGGGGCCTCTGGGAGAGACTGAGAAACACACCGGAGTCGTCCCACCTGAGGGAGGGAGTGAGTGACATGCATCCTTTAGCCCTGCCCTCAAGGGCTGGGGGCTGCCCCTGGAGGGAGAGTGCCTGAGGCAGGGCAAGGTCATCATCGCACATGGGAAAGGCAGGGCTGAGAGATTAGCATCGGCACCACCTGTGTCAGTCATTGAAGCTGCTCCACACCACGGCGGCTGGAGAGCTCAGGTCCATGGACCCTGGGGTGCCTGAGGGCAGGCCTGGCGCACACAGCCTCTGGCACAGCGGGCGCTCCCCCAACCAGCCAGACCCAGCTGGGACAGATCTAGGCCCTCAGGTTTCCAGGCCTCACCTGTGGCCAGACGTTTAGCTCAGGCTCAGGGTGGCCCTGGGACTGGGCTGAGAAGGGAATCGTGAGAGGTAGGGCTGGAGGCCCAGAGAGGACCCAGGGGTGGGGACGGCGCGGCTGTGTGCATGCAGCTGTGTGTTGTGAGAAGTAGGGTTGGAGACCAAGAGAGGACCCAGGGGTGGGGACGGCGCAGCTGCGTGTTCAGGGCAGCAAGGTGGCTGCGGGGACGCGGCCCCATCCGCAGGCGGCCAAGGGGATGCTTCTCATGAAGCTCCAAGGTGGGCAAAAGGCATGAGGCTGGAACCCCTCCCAGGGAACCCCCTCCAGAGGCCCAGGCAGGTGAGGAGATGGCACCCCATGCCGGCACCCGGGCTCCCAGGGCCACCCCGCCCCGCCCGCCTGGCTCCGCTCTGGGCCAGCTCAGGTTGGGCACAGAACGGGAGGCCCCGGTGTTCTGACCTGAGAGATTCGACTCTGTTTTTATGAATATTGTCATCAGCATCACGCTGCCAAGGGTAGGCAGAGTCCCCAGATGGCCCCGCGGTCTCCATCATGAACTCCTGAAGGGATGCTCTGCTCTGTGGGACAAGGACATTTGCAGATGTGGTAAAGGGAGATGGTCTGGGCGGCCTGACCTCCTCACACCAGCCTGTTGAAGCCAGTGTTTTCTCTGGCTGGTGGGAGAGCAGAAGTCAGAGATTTGAAGCAGAAGGATTCCAGGTACCATTGCTGGCTGCAGTTGTGTGTGTAGGGGGATGTGACAAGCAGTCCCCAGCTGCTGAGCCCCTAATAGCCAGTGAGAAAGCAGGACCTCCCCGATCCCCCCCGCAGCTCAAGAAACGGAACTCTGCCAATCACCTGGAGGATCCTGGATCAAGTGGAGCCCCATGGAGCCTCCAGTGAGAACTCACTGCAGCTGACACCCGATTCTGGGCTACGCAGAGAACCCGTCCGCGCAGGAAGTCCGGCCTGCAGGCGGGGAGCTCGTCCGTGTCCTGGTTTAAGACGCTAAGTGTATGGCTTAAGACGCTAAGTCTATGGCAGTTGTCACACAGCACAGGAAATGAATACATGCCCCTGATGTGGTGTTTTTCTGGAAAACACGCCTTGCATTTGGAGTCCTGTGGCTGCTGCAACCAGTGATCGCAAATGATGAGCAGAGGCATCCTCTCAACGCCCCAGGGTCCAGAGGTCTGAAATCCGTGTCCCTGGGCCACAGCCAAGGTGCCTGCAGGCCTTGTCCCCTCTGGGTGCTGCTGCGGGGATCCTTCCCTGCCTCTCCCAGCCCGTGGTGGCCCCAGGCGTCCTTGGCTTGTGGCCCCATCCCTCCATCTCTGCCTCTGTCTTCTCACGGCCTCCTCGTCTATGTGCATGAAACCTCCCTCTGCCTCCTTTGCATAAGATACACACAGTTGCATTTAGGGTTCACCAGGATCACCCAGGCTAATCCAGGATAACCGCCCCATCCCAGGATCCTTAACATTTGCAAACCCTCTTTACCAAATAAGGTCACACTCACAGGTCCTAAGGATGAGATCTGGTACCTTGGGATTACCATTCAGCCTCAAAAATGATGGAATTCCTGCTGGGTGCAGTGGCTCATGCCTGTCATCCCATCACCTTGGGAGGCTGATGCGGGTGGACCACCTAAGGTTAGAAGTTCAAGAACAGCCTGGCCAACATGGTGAAATCCCGTCTCTACTAAAAACACAAAAATTAGCTGGGCATGATAGCGGGTACCTGTAGTCCCAGCTACTAGGGAGGCTGAGGCAGGAGAATCACTTGAACCTGAGAGGCAGAGGTTGCAGTGAGCTGAGATTGTGCCACTGCACTCCTGCCTGGGCAACAAAGTGAGACTCCATTTCAAAAAAAAAAAAAAGAAAGAAAAGAAAAAATGGAATTCCTTCAATGATTTTCTTTGCAGAATAGTTAAATCTCTTCTAGTTTTCTTTTTAAACATTCACTTCTTGCCACAGCCTTCCTCAAGTATGATTTTCCCAGCATGCTCTGCGGTGAGCGATTGGTGGACATGCCTGCCTATTCTGCAGGATCTGGGCTTTCGCCTATGAACCTGAACTGCTCAAGAAGACACCCGTCAGGTTGTGTTCAGGAGCAGCTTTTTCCAGGAAAGTTTCGATTGCGGTCAGTTTTATTTTGTGTTAATTATTTCCACCATAAGAGTCACTGTGATTGGGATGAAGGCTGGGCGTGTGGTTCTTGGTTCTGGCACAGAGACATAGATGCTGTCTGGGTCAGCTGGGTGAGTAGGGGGGTGAGTGTGTAGAGGAGGTCTGTGTGTAGGGAAGTGAGTGTGTAGGGAGGTGAGTGTGTAGGGAGGTTAGAGTGTAGAGAGGTCAGCATATAGGGAGGTAATCATGTAGGGAAGTCAGTGTGTAGGGAGGTTAGTGTGTAGGGAGGTCAATGTGTAGGGAGCTCAGGGCGTAGGGAGCTCAGTTTCTAGGGGAAGTGAGTGTGTAGGGTATGTGAGTGTGTAGGGATGTCCGTGTGTAGGGAGGTCAGTGTGTACGGGAGGTGAGTGTGTAGGGAGGTTAGTGTGTAGGGAGGTGTGTAGGGAGGTGAGTGTGTAGGAAGGTGTGTGTGTAGGGAGGTGAGTGTGTAGGGAGGTGAGTGTGTAGGGAGGTGAGTGTGTGGGGAGGTGGGTGTGTAGGGAGGTGTGTGTGTAGGGAGGTCAGTGTGTGGGGAGGTGGGTGTGTAGGGAGGTGTGTGTGTAGGGAGGTGAGTGTGTAGGGAGGTGTGTGTGTAGGGAGGTCAGTGTGTGGGGAGGTGGGTGTGTAGGGAGGTGTGTGTGTAGGGAGGTGAGTGTGTAGGGAGGTGAGTGTGTAGGAAGGTGAGCGTGTAGGGAGGTGAGTGTGTGGGAGGTGAGTGTGTAGGGAGATGAGTGTGTAGGGAGGTGAGTGTGTGGGGAGGTGAGTGTGTAGGGAGGTGAGTGTGTAGGGAGGTGTGTGGGGAGGTGAGTGTGTAGGGAGATGAGTGTGTAGGGAGGTGAGTGCTTTGGGAGTTGAGTGTTTTGGGAGTTGAGTGTGTAGGGAGGTGAGTGTGTAGGGAGGTGTGTGGGGAGGTGAGTGTGCAGGGAGGTAAGTGTGTAGGGAGGTGTGTGGGGAGGTGAGTGTGTAGGGAGGTGAGTGCTTTGGGAGTTGAGTGTTTTGGGAGTTGAGTGTGTAGGGAGGTGAGTGTGTAGGGAGGTGTGTGGGGAGGTGAGTGTGCAGGGAGGTAAGCATGTAGGGAGGTGTGTGGGGAGGTGAGTGTGTAGGGAGAGGAGTGTGTAGGGAGGTGAGTGTGTAGGGAGGTGTGTGTGTAGGGAGGTGAGTGTTTTGGGAGTTGAGTGTGTGGGAGGTGAGTGTGTAGGGAGGTGAGTGTGTAGGGAGGTGTGTGGGGAGGTGAGTGTGTAGGGAGATGAGTGTGTAGGGAGGTGAGTGTGTAGGGAGGTGAGTGTTTTGGGAGTTGAGTGTGTGGGGAGGTGAGTGTGTAGGGAGGTGAGTGTGTAGGGGAGGTCAGTGTATAGGGAGGTCAGTGTGTAGGGAGGTGAGTGTGTAGGGAGGTCAGTGTGTAGGGAAGTGAGTGTGTAGGGGGTGAGTGTGTGGGGAGACGAATGTGTAGGGAGGTGAGTGTGTAGGGAGGTGAGTGTGTAGAGGGGTGAGTGCGTAGGGAGATGAATGCGTGGGGAGGTGAGTGCGTGGGGAGGTGAGTGCATGGGGAGGTGAGTGCGTGGGGAGGTGAGTGTGTAGGGAGGTGAGTGTTTTGGGAGTTGAGTGTGTGGGGAGGTGAGTGTGTAGGGGAGGTCAGTGTATAGGGAGGTGAGTGTGTAGGGAGGTGAGTGTGTAGGGAGGTCAGTGTGTAGGGAAGTGAGTGTGTAGGGGGTGAGTGTGTGGGGAGACGAATGTGTACGGAGGTGAGTGTGTAGGAAGGTGAGTGTGTAGGGAGGTGAGTGTGTAGGGAGGTGAGTGCGTAGGGAGGTGAGTGCGTGGGGAGGTGAGTGCGTGGGGAGGTGAGTGTGTGGGGAGGTCCGTGTGTAGGGAGGTGAGTGTGTAGGGAGGTGTGTAGGGAGTGAGTGTGTGGGGAGACGAATGTGTAGGGAGGTGAGTGTGTAGGGCGGTGAGTGTGTAGAGGGGTGAGTGCGTAGGGAGATGAATGCGTGGGGAGGTGAGTGCGTGGGGAGGTGAGTGCGTGGGGAGGTGAGTGCGTGGGGAGGTGAGTGTGTAGGGGGGTGAGTGTGTGGGGAGGTGAGTGTGTGGGGAGGTGAGTGTGTGGGGAGGTGTGTGTGTAGGGAGGTGAGTGTGTAGGGAGGTGAGTGTGTAGGGAGGTGTGTGTGTGGGGAGGTATTTTGGGAGGTGAGTGTGTAGGGAGGTGAGTGTGTAGGGAGGTGTGTGGGGAGGTGATTGTGTAGGGAGGTAAGTGTGTAGGGAGGTTAGTGTGTAGGGAGGTGTGTGGGGAGGTGAGTGTGTAGGGAGGTGAGTGTGTAGGGAGGTCAACATGTATGGAGGTGAGTGTGTAGGGAGGTGAGTGTGTAGGGGGGTGAGTGTGTAGGGGGGTGAGTGTGTAGGGAGGTGAGTGTGTAGGGGGTGAGTGTGTAGGGAGGTGAGTGTGTAGGGGGGTGAGTGTGTAGGGAGGTGAGTGTGTAGGGAGGTGTGTGTGTAGGGAGGTGAGTGTGTAGGGAGGTGTGTGTGTAGGGAGGTGAGTGTGTAGGGAGGTGAGTGTGTGGGGAGGTGAGTGTGTGGGGAGGTGGGTGTGTGGGGAGGTGGGTGTGTGGGGAGGTGAGTGTGTGGGGAGGTGGGTGTGTGGGGAGGTGGGTGTGTGGGGAGGTGAGTGTGTGGGGAGGTGAGTGTGTGGGGAGGTGTGTGTGTGGGGAGGTGAGTGTGTGGGGAGGTGAGTGTGTAGGGAGGTGTGTGTGTAGGGAGGTGAGTGTGTAGGGAGGTGTGTGTGTAGGGAGGTGAGTGTGTGGGGAGGTGAGTGTGTAGGGGAGGTCAGCGTGTAGGGAAGTGAGTGTACAGGGGGTCAGTGTGTGGGGAGACGAATGTGTAGGGAGGTGAGTGTGTAGGGAGGTGAGTGTGTAGGGAGGTGAGTGTGTGGGAAGGTTAACGTGGAGCGGAAGTTAGTGGGGATTGCTGTGTTTTATACCCCTCACACCTCATGCCTGCCTGCTGTCTGCCTCTTAACACCTTCGAATGAAGCGGAAGGAATGGCTGGCAAGGCCTGCAGGACACTGACCCTACCAGCCACATGCTCCGGTGCACAGTGGATGGCGGGTATGGCAGATGGTGGGCGGTCCTCTTGGTAGCCCCTGCTCTCCTACCTTCTCATGTGACTCCAGCTCCTCCCCAGCAAGTCCCCCAACCCCTCGGACTGTAGGTATAATAGGAAAGGGCCATGCTGGGCTGAGGATCTTCTGGGTCTGTAATGACTTGGGAGAGACACTGACATCAGCTGGTGGCCCCAGGTCCACAGGCCAGGAGGGGTGAGAGGGGGGCATGGTCCTTCACAGATGCTGCAGGCCGTCACACAGGCACTGGAGCCTCAGGTCGGGGTGGACACAAAGGGCTTCCGTGGACTCAAACCGCTGCCCCTTGGGGTGCCTGGGGCTCGGAGTCCCGCCGTGAGCACGCACACTATGCCCCAGTGAATTTCTGATTGCAAAAGACATCGGGCATCGGGGGGGCACTCAGCTCCCATCTGCAGCCGCCCCTTTTGTCAGGGGCCATCAGGGAGGGGTTGGGCATTCCTTCCCCCAGGACTTGGAAGAAAGACGGAGCTTTAGTCTTTTCAGCCACAAAATCCCCCTCCTCAACAGATGTGGAGGAGAGGAAAATGCTAGTAGCCCTGGGGCATTGGCAGGGGTGGAGAGGACACGGGGGAGCGGGCCTTTCCCAGGTCACCTCACCCTGGCTGGAGGCAGCTTCTCGCTTTAGAGCCTCCCTCGTGTGGGGCAGTCGTGGCCGAGGAGTCAATTCCCCCAGCTGCCCTCTCCCCGCTTAACTACTCTCTGGCTCTGGAGGACCCCGGGAGGTGCGGGATGCCCACTGGGGACAACTGTACATGGAAGGTGACAGATTCCACCCCAAGGCCTCTCCCAGTCTAGGCTGCCCCCATCACAACAGCGGCCCCAGCAGGGCAGTGTCTGCATCCTGGCCTCTTCCTAAGCCTTTTACAAACATCAACTCTTTTGAGCCTCAGAAACATGTTCAGAAATAGATACTAATATTATCCCCATTTTATATTAGAGAAACAGGCACGGGAGACTGGATAGCTCAGTATCTTGACTAAATATCTGAAGCTTCTGGAAGCTGGGATTTGAGCAAAGACTTGAGGCTGCAGAGCTGCTCCCTGCCTGGCATGCGCGGCACCTGCGCGGTGAGGTGGCCCTGGTCCAGGTGGCACTGCAGCAGTGTGGTGAGGTGGCCCTGGTCCGGGTGGCACAGCAGCAGTGTGGTGAGGTGGCCCTGGTCCGGGTGGCACAGCAGCAGTGTGGTGAGGTGGCCCTGGTCCAGTTGTACAGTAGTGGTGTGGTGAGGTGGCCCTGGTCTGGGTGGCACTGCGCTCGCACAGTGAGGCGGCTGTCGTCCAGGTGGTTGCAGGCTGCCCGCCCCAAGGTGGACGAGGGAACGTGACAGGAGCTGCCCAGGGCTCCCAGTGCCCCCAGGCTGTGTATACAGTGACCTCGCTGGTCCGGGGCATCATCAAGGCCGGGGTTGCATATTACCTCCGACCTCGCTGGTCTGAGGCGTCATCCAGGCTGGAGTTGAATATTATTTGCATATTATTTGCATATTATTATCTCCGTCGGTTTCTTGGGGAAGCCAAGTCTGCTGCTGGTCTGGTGCCTGCACCTCATGACAGCTTGGGTCTGGAACCGAGGCCTTTGGCTCCAAGTTCTCTGTGATCTGCCAGGATGTGGGTGGCACTGAGCGGTCCCTGGGGAGGGAGTCAGGAGTCAGGAGCAGAAGCCAGACCAGGTACAGATGAGGCAGAGACAGTCCTCTCTGTGGGGCTGGAATGAGCAGCTGGCAGAGGTGTCTGTTGGCCTGAACTCTCATCCTCCAGACTGGGTGAAGGAGTGGAGAGTGCTCTCGGGGCCCACTGAGGACAGCCTGAACACCCAACCCTGGGCCCCATGAAGTGAAGTGGCGGCTGGTATGGTCCCATGTCGGGGGCTCTTCCCAAGCAAGGAGTGGTCGTGAAGGGGCCCCCTGGGTCCTGGGGGCTGTGGATGGACAGACCAGAGCCCACATGGTGGCAGCGGCGATGATTTTGCTCAGCCGTTCCTCCTCACCTTGGGCTGTCTTGGGGCATTAGCCTCGTAAACAAGCAGTTCTCGCCCCCTCAGGGCTCAGGGCCCTTCCCTGTCCTTCCTGATTTCCACTCAGCCCCGGGGAGGCCTGTCTGGGCCAGCGGCAGGTCCCCTGGAGCCCGTGCCTTGGAGGGCAGTGCAGAGGCCTGGCCTGCACCTGTGGGGAGGGGGTGCAGGGAACCGCGCCTTCGGCTGAGGGTCGGAGGCCCAGCGTTGTCCTGTTGGCTGGGGGAGCCGGGGCACGTCCTGGCTCCTCCCTGGGCCTCAGTTTTCACATTTTGTTCGATGCAGGGCTGGGTGGTGAAGTCCTGGCTGAGGGAATGTGACAGGTGCCTACCCGGGCCCCTCGTCTCCCAGGACTTGGGGGACTGAGGAGCAAGCATACTCCGTGTAGACACGTGAGGCCAGGAGACACCCGCAAGGTCAGGTCTGGAAAATGGAGGTTTCTGGATGACCAAGCAGCTGCTTCTTAAAAACTCTACTTTTGAAAGGGACTGCTTTGCATCAGAATCTCTCCAGAGTGAAGGGTGGACCCGCTGGTTTCTGAAGCCGCTGCAGACGTGGGTTTGCAGATTGGCCTAATCTCAGCCCTGCTGGTGAGTTGGGGCTAACAGGGCCTCGTACAGGCTGCAAGGCTAATTTAGGATCCAATGACACGAGACGTGTAAGGTGCCCAGTGCCACCTGTGAGGCATTGCTGTTGGGAGACCAGAATGTTCTGGAGCTATTACCCCCACCAGGCAGAGAGGACACCTCCTGGAAGCCTCTGACCTGCCTCATCGGTCCAGCCTGATCTTTCACAGCTGGAAGCAGGGGCTGGCTGTGCCTTTTCACTGAAAAGGGAGGCATTTTTGTTCTTTCTTGAAAATATAAGCATTACTGTTCTTTAAAGTAGATGTAAAATTCAGGTCTTCGAGATTTTTTACAGAGGGATTTTCATAATAAACATGTGACCACCAATTCTTAAACATTTACTATGCAAACTCTTTTAAAGTTAAAAAAAAAAAAAAAGCAAATATTTCTGTTAAAAAAAAAAAAGTACCAAAAACCTGTCAGCAGCAAAGCTGGAATTCGGGCCCAGGTGTGCGGGACACTGCCTCTCTGTCTGTTCCGGTCCCTCCATGAGTCCCTGCTGAGCTGGCACCAAGAGTCTCTTCCCAGTCCCCCAACCCCCCAGGCCCCCAGCCCCTCACTGTCCTCTGGCCTCTCATGATCTCAGTTCTGCACATGGAAAATCAATAAATAATTTGCATAGTGTTCTCCCCTCCTGCCTTTTATCAATATTTAATGACAGGCTGCGGGATGCTTTTGGTGTGCATCCTTCTGGGGACCCTCCTAATGGGATAGCGACAGAGGTCTCTGCAGGTGCCCAGGCTCACAGATCGCCTCCTGGATGAGGCCCGGGTGGCCGCGATTGGCTGGGCGGGCGGCAGGCTTGGAGTCGGGGGAACGCGGTGATGAATTTTAACAACCTGGGAAGACTCTGGCACCGGCTGCTGTGCAATTAGCGGCCTGCGGATGTCAGGGTGGGTTCCAGATGGGAGGTGCGGGGGGAGCTCCTCTTTGCCAGCTTGGCTGGGAGGGTGCACATGGTGTAGGCTGGAGTCAAACGGGGGGGGGGGGGGCTCCTCCCAGCCGTGTGTCCTCTCTTACAGACTCAGAGGGAGGTGGTATTTAATTTGGCTCAGCAGCTGCCCAGAAACCCTGACCCCTTCAGGGCTGCGCATCCTATGTGAAGCGGGGCCCACCCGGCCCCCTCCCCCAATAACGTAGAAGCTGATCACCCCCTTTTGGAGTTCAAGCCTCTCTGAGAGAAGCTGACCCTGATCCGCATCCATTAGGTGGTGGCTTCCGGCTGAAGTCCACTTTGGCTGGTAACAGGGTCAGTAAATAAGGCGGCTCGGTGACAGTTCCGGAGGCACAGATGAATACATAACGTCAGCTTCCCGCCTGTCCCCATAACCAGGAGGGGTGGCAAGGCTAGCCGTGTGTGGGGGGCTCACTCAATGCTGCTGTGAGTCTCTGGGTCTGGATTCCACGTCCATAAATATTTCGCCCCCACCCCCCAGGAGGCCCAGCCTGCTGCGGTGGCTGCTTCCCCGAGACGTGAGCACGAGTGTGTGTGGGGCCAGCATGGCCAGGAAGGAGGCGGCTGCTGAGCTGATGACAGCTGGTGCCTCTTATATACGGAGGCTCTGGGCTTGGGGATTATTCCGACTGTGGATTTATTGCCCTTCCGGAAGGCAGCCCAATGGGCCTGTGGGCTTGGCCTCAAGGAATGTTTGGCTTTGGGGTGAGAGGGCTTGGAGGGGGATGGGCTTGCTCCTTTGGGGGCCAGGCTCATTCCCTTGGAAGCAGGACAGCCCCGAGGCCTCCCCAGGGTCCTCCTCTGGGACAAGCTCCCTTTGTCTTTGAGGACATGGGAAGACCCCGAGAGGGAGCTGTCCCGGGCTGCCCGACAAAAGCCCATTTTACACTCATCAGCTTGGCCGGAGCTCTGCGTGTGGCCCAAAGCCGTGTCCCCTCTGTGGCGGGTGGCATGGCGGGGGCAGCTGGGGCCCCTCTATCCTCTTGCGGCTGCACGTGCTTCCCTGCGAAAATCAGGGTGAAGCGGCGTCTCGGGGCCAGGACCCTGCTCTGTAGCGGGGGGTCCTCCAGAGGGAGAGGAGGAAGGAGAGGGCGTTGGGCTGAGGGGATTGGAATCTGGGGTCACAGGGCTCTGCCAGGGCTCCTTTGCCAGCCACCTGCCCAGGCTGGGAACTCAGCCACTCTGTGTCTCTGTTCCCGTCTGTATCTGGGGACCACAGAAGCTGCCTCCTAGGAAGTCAGGAACATGGGACACACTGGGGGCCCTTTGAGTTGCCCTCTGCCCTGCTGGCTCTCGGCCCATCCTGACTCTCCCCACGGGAGCTCCTGGAGCCGACGCTGCATGGGCCCCACCCAACTGTCTCAGGCTCGGACCTGCTGGTGACTCTGCACGCTCAGGACCCACTGTCTCCGCAGGCCATCTGTGTACTCTGCATCTGCACAGGTGCCCTCCCCAGGTCCCCAGAACTCCTGCCTCTCAGGCCGGGCTGCCCCGGGGAAGGGAGCACAGCCAGGAACCAGGTCTGCAAACGAAACACTGGTCAGAGTCTGCCCACCAGGCCACGTGGCGGGAGGCATGCAGGCTCCCTGGGCTCTTAGGCACCCCCCGGTGGTATTGGCAGCTGGGGACAGAGGTGGTCTCAAGGACTATGGAGTCCTTCCTGTAAGTCTCTGCTCCTACGCAGCGGAAACGAGTCAGAGTGGGAGTCAGCCCATGGCGAGGAGCTGGGGTGGGGAAACTTGGGGACCTGGGACTCAGGCAAAGGCCACCAATGCTCCCCAGGTGTGCAGCCTGAGCCTTTGGCCCCCAGGAGGGGGTGCGGTGGGGGCACCCCCTGGGCAAACCTGCAGCATAGAACAGCACAGCAGGCCGGGGCCCGGGCAGGTGGATGTGGAGAGGTGTTCCAGAGGGTCTCAGATGCTATGAAGAGATGAGAGGTGTTCAGACGCCATGAAGAGGGGGGATGCCGCACTGTGGGTGGAGGGTGGTCTGGAAGGCCCCAGGCTGAGGGGCAACCCTGGTGGGTGTGGGCTGGGGAAGCCTCCGGGCAGCGGCTGGCCTGGTGCCCTTGAGCTGCTCTGCCCCTCATGGTACCAGGACCCTTGGCGCCCAGATGTGCTGGGAGCCTGCACCCTGCGGAGGGGAGCCAGGCCCCTCCTCCCCACTTTGTCCTCTGCAGCCACCTTGGGCCGCCACCCTCTGACCTGCTAGGGGGGTGTCTCTGTGCGTCATCTGGGTGGCCTGAGCCTGGCTCTGATGACTTCACATGGAGCCACCTGCCAACAGAGACGTTGGCAAAGCAGCTGCTCTGGGACCTGACAGAAAAGATAAAAATGATGGAATGTTTGTTCTCTGACAGGGAAAACCAGGCACCCACATTTAGGTTAATTGGAGAAAGATCTTCCTGCTCACCTCAGAGCACAGGTGAAAGACCTGCTCTCCTGCACACCCGCTGCTCCCTGGGCCAGGCACAGCCGCCTCCCGTCTTCTGATGGTGCTGTGGCCTGGCTCTGCCTGCATGGAGCGTTGTGCGAGTTAGGGGGTCTCTACGGTGTCAGGGAGCTTCGGGCTCCCCTGGGCTCTGTGCACAGGCCTCTGGGTGGGGCTGGCAGGACAAAAGGAGAGGAAGAAATCGAAGTTAGTCTAACTGCTAAACCACAGATCCCATGGGTGGGTCATTCAATGTGGTGGGGACAGTAGGTGGTGTGACCATCACGCAGGGACACCTGAGGGTGGGAACATGCGGCCAGCCTGTCCCTCAGGCCTACCTGGGGTCCTCAACCCAGCATGGGTCAGGGAGTGCTGGCTTGCAGCCCAAGAGACGGGGACTCCACTCCTGGCCTTCTGCATCTTTGCTCAGAAGGCTCTTAGGGCTTTGTGGCCCATCCCCAAGTGCCAGCTCCTTGGGTACAGCCTCCTGTGTCAGGGTCAGTGCGGGGTCATGGCACAGGGCTGCCCTGAAGGATGCAGAGGAGACCAAAGCCACAAGCCGGGTCTCTTGGGGGCAGCTGCCTCTCGGACCCTTCAAAATGGGTTGGGCCCTGACCCTGGTCTCGGACCAACCCTGCCCCTGCCTGCCGAGGTATAGATGGAGCTGTCAGGCACTTGGAGGCCAGCGTCTTCTCCCCTACTCCACGCTGTTGGAGGACCCCAACAGACTCCCTCAGCTTTCTTGCTAAGGCCTCTGCCACGTCGCGTGGTGGCTGTGCACCCTACGGCACGTGCCCGGTACAAGCTCCTCTGGACCCCTGCTGTGGCCTTCACCGTTGGGCAAGTTCCTGCTCTGGGTCACTCGGCTGATGGCTGAGGGGGCAGGGTGTGAGGTCGCGGTCCACTCCCAGACCCCTACTCTCCCCAGTGCCCCTCCGCGACCCTGCCCTCCCGCCTCTGCAGGCAGCCTGCCGCCCCCGCCCCCACCCCAGCTGCCTCCTCCTTTCTCCTGCCTGGGGTGTCCTGGAACTGCAGCCAGGGGAACCAGGTGACCTTGGACACGGTGTAGCTGCCTGGGCCACCCCCTTTCTTTGGCAATTTGCGGAGACTCCGGAGGGAGCATGAGCAGCTGAGTGCTAGGGGAGGGGCTTTCCTCTTCCTGTCGGTCATGTCCAGCCTGTGAAGAGCACGCTGGCTGAGCTGGCGAGAGGGGTGGGGGTGTCGCGGGGCTGCTTCTGCTCTGATGAAGGCACCCACTGTCACTGTCCCGGCCCTTGCTGAGTGTCCCTGGACCCGTGGGCCTGTGTCTATGCCAGGCCTCGGGGAGTCCTCCAGCTTTGGAGCCTCTTCCCTTTCTCAGTCCTCAGTGCAACGAGGAAATCGGGTGAGTTGAGGTTAATGTTTCCATTAAACCTGGATGGATTTTCCCTGCGTGGAAGGAGCTGTTACGCGCCGGGGCTCTGAGCAGCGTGGACTGGGCCCCAGCACAGCCACGCTCCTGAACGAACGCCCTCCTGGGACGGCCCGGCTGCCTGCCCGCCCCCTGTGCCTCTGCCGCCAGGCCTCGCCCTCCCTCCTCTCCTCTCTTGTGAATAAAGGGCCTCAACCCCCCCCACCTGGTGTGCTGAGGGTCCTGCTATACTTAAACTGTAATGAAAGCAAAAACAAACAAACCAAACAAAAAAAACATGCAAAACCCCTGTGGCAACAGCTTGTCCCGTGCATATCATCTCCACTAATCCACGCCTCCTGCTCCTGGTCCTGCGGTTTCCAGGCCTGTATCTGCGGGTACTTATTTTCCATTTCCTCCCGAGAGTTTAGCCTGCTAATGAGATTTTGGTGTCTGGTATCTTGGCAAATGTCTCCAAAGAGATTTATGGGGCTTCCCTCTCCTGGCCCCTCACTTGTCCTTGGCAGGAAGCTGAAGGGGTTCGATGTAATCTGGTCCAAGGCCCTGGGGAGGGGGCAGAATGTGCTGGAAGGCAGATCTGGGTGGGGTCTGCGGCCAGAAGCTGGATGTCTGCTGTGGAGGACCCAGGCTGGTGGCGTGTAGTCTGTGGTGGCCCTGAGATAACCAGAGAGGGGTGTGGGTGGGGGTCCCCTAGACCACTGGCCACCTCGGAGCCAGTCTACAGACTTGGTGGCTCTGCCAGCGCCAGTGATCTGAGCCGAGCACCCCCTGCTGGTGTTTGGGCTTCCCAGTCCCACTTCACAGTGGGGGCTCCTGGCTCAGACCCACCCATCCATGCTACAGCACTCAGCCTCTGCTAAGGGGCTGGATCCGGCCAGGTCCCAGGGCTCTCCAGGGGCAGGGACCTTGGGTGCTCGGGGACCCCATGCTCTCCAAGGACAGGGACCTTCAGCTCCAACTGCTGCTTCAGGTGGTCTCATCCATGTGGCTTCAGCCCATTTTCCAGGCAGGGGACAGAGCAGCAGTGACCACAGGGCTGTACAGACACCTGGGGCAGAAGGAGCTGTGGGCCCCTGCCTGGTCCAGAGGTTTCCAGGCCCCAAGCCTGTCCCTGGCCGCTGAACGCGGGCTGGGCTCCGCCTGGGTGGAGGAGAGGCCATGAGGCTTGGGTCAGGGAGGGCCTGACC
This sequence comes from Pongo pygmaeus, assembly GCF_028885625.2. Lineage (NCBI taxonomy): Eukaryota > Metazoa > Chordata > Mammalia > Primates > Hominidae > Pongo > Pongo pygmaeus. Next base: position 103,334,987 of record NC_072388.2, read on the forward strand.
TTGCTGTGTGACCTTGGGCACGTCTACCTACTCTCAACAGAGTGGGGCTAAGAGCAGTGCTGTCCTTGGTGGGATGGACGGAAGATGCCTCCCAGGGGGGCGTTGCCGACCCTTGGTGGGTAGATGCCCACCATCACCCCGGCTGCATTTCCTCCTGGGATCTGGGGGCTGCTCTGAGTGAAGGTGGGTGTGACTCCCCAGGGGCTGCTGGGAGTGAAGGCGGGTGTGGCTCCAGGGGTCTGCTGGGAGTGAAGGTGGGTGTGGCTCCCAGGGGCTGCTCTGAGTGAAGGTGGGTGTGACTCCCCAGGGGCTGCTGGGAGTGAAGGTGGGTGTGACTCCCTGGGGCAGCTCGGAGTGAAGGCGGGTGTGACTCCCAGGGGCTGCTGGGAGTGAAGGTGGGTGTGACTCCCCAGGGGCTGCTGGGAGTGAAGGTGGGTGTGACTCCCCAGGGGCTGCTGGGAGTGAAGGTGGGTGTGGCTCCAGGGGTTTGCTCGGAGTGAAGGTTGGTGTGACTCCCCAGGGGCTGCTGGGAGTGAAGGTGGGTGTGGCTCCAGGGGTTTGCTCGGAGTGAAGGCAGGTGTGGCTCCCGGGGGGTGTGACTCCTGGGGGCTGCTCGGAGTGAAGGTGGGTGTGACTCCCTGGGGCAGCTGGGAGTGAAGGTGGGTGTGACTCCCTGGGGCAGCTCGGAGTGAAGGTGGGTGTGACTCCCGGGGGCTGCTCTGAGTGAAGGTGGGTGTGACTCCCAGGGGCTGCTGGGAGTGAAGGTGGGTGTGGCTCCCAGGGGCTGCTCTGAGTGAAGGTGGGTGTGACTCCCTGGGGCAGCTTGGAGTGAAGGTGGGTGTGACTCCCGGGGGCTGCTCTGAGTGAAGGTGGGTGTGACTCCCCAGGGGCTGCTGGGAGTGAAGGCGGGTGTGACTCCCAGGGGCTGCTGGGAGTGAAGGTGGGTGTGACTCCCCGGGGACTGCTGGGAGTGAAGGTGGGTGTGACTCCCTGGGGCAGCTCGGAGTGAAGGTGGGTGTGACTCCCGGGGGCTGCTCTGAGTGAAGGTGGGTGTGACTCCCCAGGGGCTGCTGGGAGTGAAGGCGGGTGTGACTCCCGGGGGCTGCTGGGAGTGAAGGTGGGTGTGACTCCTGGGGGCTGCTCGGAGTGAAGGTGGGTGTGACTCCCGGGGGCTGCTGGGAGTGAAGGCGGGTGTGGTTCCAGGGGGCTGCTCAGAGTGAAGGCGGGTGTGACTCCAAGGGGCTGCTCAGAGTGAAGGTGGATGTGACTCCTGTGGGCTGCTTGGTGTGAAGGTGGGTGTGGCTCCCAGGGGCTGCTCTGAGTGAAGGCGGGTGTGGCTACAGGGGTCTGCTCGGAGTGAAGGCAGGTATGGCTCCCAGTGGGTGTGACTCCCCGGGGGCTGCTCAGAGCGAAGGCAGGTGTGGATCCTGGGGGCTGCTCTGAATGAAGGCAGGTGTGGATCCCCGGGGGGCTGCTCTGAGTGAAGGCAGGTGTGGCTCCCGGGGGCTGCTCTGAGTGAAGGCAGGTGTGGCTCCCGGGGGCTGCTCTGAGTGAAGGCAGGTGTGGATCCCGGGGGCTGCTCTGAATGAAGGCAGGTGTGGCTCCCGGGGGCTGCTCTGAGTGAAGGCAGGTGTGGCTCCCGGGGGCTGCTCTGAGTGAAGGCAGGTGTGGATCCCGGGGGCTGCTCTGAATGAAGGCAAGTGTGGATCCCGGGGGCTGCTCTGAGTGAAGGCGGGTGTGGCTCCCGGTGGGTGTGACTCCCGGGGGCTGCTCCTAGTGAAGGCGGGTGTGACTCCCAGAGGCTGCTCAGAGTGAAGGTGGGTGTGGATCCCCGGGGGGCTGCTCTGAGTGAAGGCAGGTGTGGATCCCGGGGGCTGCTCTGAATGAAGGCAAGTGTGGCTCCTGGGGGCTGCTCTGAGTGAAGGCAGGTGTGGCTCCCGGGGGCTGCTCTGAGTGAAGGCGGGTGTGGCTCCCGGTGGGTGTGACTCCCGGGGGCTGCTCGGAGTGAAGGCGGGTGTGACTCCCAGAGGCTGCTCAGAGTGAAGGTGGGTGTGACTTGCTTCAGATCTCATTGACATGGACCTTGGGCAAGTGGTTTTTACTCTCTGGAGCCAGTTTTCTTACCTGGGAATTGGGTTAAATCCCGGTGGCCTTGGGCTGTGGTGGAAGTTAGACATGACAGCCACATGCCACACACCTCATAGATGTGTCACTGATGGTCACTGGTGGGTCATGTGGGGCTACTCCTCTGCCTCTGACTCTAGGATCCCGTTAGTTGTTTACCAAAGTAGCATATCCACCAGGGTGCTTCCAGGTATACAGCTTGCTTCCAACACTCTCACTGATATTTTAGGTCTGCTAACACTTGAAGAAATCTTTTGGTGTGAATTATTCTCACCAGCTGCAGGGCACCCCGGTTCACTTTCCCATTTCTCAAGCTCCAACGGTGCCCGACACTGTTTCCTGGGGAGGAAGCTGATGTGTCTTTAGGTGGATGCCTGTGTGAGGCCAGCCCAGGCCGAGCTGCAGCTACCAGCCTTTCGTGGGCATGCATGCCTGGCCTGCCTCAGCAAACACACGATAAATCCCTTTCCCCAGGCCGCCTGCTCCCACTTCCCAGATACCCAGGCTCTTACTCACATTTATGTTTCATTTTGTCTGGCTAATATCTTCTTAGAGAAATTAGGGGGAGCAGATTAGTGTTTGATTTAGTGGTAGGAACTCTGATGAGCCCAACGTTTAGTTCTGGTGGTGCCGGGGATGGGATGAGGGTCCCTGGTTCCTCATAGCCCTTGTGGTGGTAGCTCCTGAACCAGGAGGGGTCATTTGCATGGGCCCAGGCTCTCAGTGCAGACCCAGCAGGTCTCCCTGGCCGCTGGGACAGTGGTCAGATGAGATGGCCCCTGTGGGGCCTGGGGGCACAGAGGTGCCACAGTGAGCCAGCCTGGCCGCTTGCTAGCAATAGGCTTATGCTAGAAGAAAGACAGAACTGATCTGCAGGTGTCAGCAGCTGAGCCTCCTTGTCCTCCCTCCTCTGCATGCTCTCCTGTGCCTGTGTTATTAAGGGGGCCGGGCCAGGAAGTGCTAAATTAGTTATGAGATGCAGGGCTCCAGGGATTCAATGGGGTTGTGTCCTCACTTCCTGTGCATTTCCTGTGTGCTGGGCATGGCCCAGAGAGACTCACAGACAGAGGCCTGCCCTGGAGACTCCCAGGCTGCAGTGGCCAGAGAAGGATCCCAGGGGACTTATGCTTGTGCAACTTTGGGGGGTCTTCTTTAAGACATAAAATTTAAAAATAGAAATATCTAATTGGTTCTAGGCCTTGCAAGAACCCATGTCAGTGGGGGCTTGGCAGCTGAGCTTTCGTTAGGGGCTGAATGAATTGCCCCATGTAGGGCCGTCAGCCTGATGAGACCATCACTGTCTCCAGGGATGGGGACTCGCAGGTTAACAGTGATAGAAACTCTCACCGTAGCTGGGGCTGAGGGATTTGCTGGATGAGACCTGGGCATCCTGTGGAATCTAAGGATAGTTGGATCCCCAGGATGGGAGGCAGCTGGGATTTAGGGGCCACCAGGGCCAAGGCCCAGAGGTCTCCTTCCCAGATCAGGCCTCAGCTCTCTCACTGGTTTGTTCTACGTGTGGCAAATGTGTGGCTGGAGGCTCCCAAATTTTGCACCTTACACCTCTGGCCACCAGAGATAAATTCACTTTTGTTTCCTAGTTCGAGTTCCAGTAACCCTGGAAAAGTGCTCTGATTGGCCCAGCCTGAATCAGGTGGCTCCCTTAGGATCACTCAGCTGGGGCCAGCGCAGTGGGGTCACAGTGTACTAACCTAGCAGGTTTGCAATAGCTGTGGGGTGGAGAACAGGAAGTAGTTCCTGGAAAGGGGTAAGTCATACTGATCTCCTTTCTGACTAAGCCAAGGCTACTGTGGGGGCTCAGAGGAAGGTGTGACTTAACTCTGCTTTGAGAACAATGGACAGTTTCGCAGAGGTTGGGCCATTTGGGCCGAGTCTTGTAGTATCAACAGGAATTCACTAGGCAGAGCTGGAGACTCAGGTGACTCTAGGGGGAGGCATGGAGAGGTAGATTTGCTTGGGAAGAATAACTTGTTCAAGGTGATTGGAGCGTAGACTTTGGTGGTGGCAGGAGGGTGGAGTGAATGGGCATGAAGCTGGGTGCCGGGTGGAAAGGCCTTGGACTCGACTCTAGAAATACTAGGAAGCCACCAGAGGGCTTGAGCAGGGGTGATGTGACCAGATCCTTCCTGTGTCCCTGTGAGGATGGGTAGACAGGGTCCCCTGTGAGCTCACAGAGGTGGAGTGCCTTGCCCAAGGTGGCGAGAGGGGGCACCCGCAGCCTGGGTCCCAGTGAGCCCTTGTTCCCATGGGTCCAGATTCCTGAGCCTCACCCAACCCTCCGTCACCACTGCCGCCTGGCCAGTAGCCACAGGTGGCTCCCAGAGCACTCTCTTACCGTCCCCCGGGGTTTTCTGGGTACTGACCTTCTCTCTCTCACTTGGGATACCCACCCCATCAGGGAAATCAGGGGAGGCACTATTGTCTCCTTTACAGAGGAGTAAATTGAGGCTGGGTTAACATTACTTGCTCAAGTCACTCAGCTAAGACGGGCAGTGCCAGGATTTGAACCCAGCTCTGCCTGGCTCCTGAGCCTGAGCTGACTTCAGTGCCCGGCCCCCGGATCTGCACACCAGGGTGCCCCAACTGCCTGGTGAGTGGCCAGGCCAGAGGGAAGCAGGGAGCAGGGTGGGCCCAAGGCGAGGCTCAGTGAGAAGGCAGGAGCAGTAGCCGTGGGGCAGCACTTGGGGTATGTGGGCCATGGGGAAATGGGCACCAGGGGTAGAGCCCCTTTGGGGGGCTGTGGAGGGGGAGCAGTGGGGAGCGCAAGGGGATGTGACACAAGCCCCTTCTGAGGGGGGACTTGGTGGCCGGTTGCTCTTGAGTGGTGCCTGCCTCAAGACTGGGCTGTGTGCTGCTCTCCTGCTGCCCCGGCCACCTCTGACAGACCCTGCTAACTGTGGTCAGCATGGCAGGGCTGGCATGGCAGAGCAGGCCTGTGGCGCCACCCTGATCTGGCCACTGTGGTCCTTATCCTGGGTCAGGAGCCGTCCCCGCCCCAGGCCCACGCTTTCCATCTGCCGGGGACCCTGCCCAGGAGGGGCACATGTAATGCTAGCCTTATTGTGCATGGTGGCTCCTGGCTGAGGCCTTGACTGGACTTGCATCTACATTTAGACTGAAATGCACCAAGAGGCTGGGCCTGCTGTGTCCCAGGGGCTGCGGACGGGGCGTCCATCCTGCCTGGGTAGGATGCATCTGCAGGGCGCCTCCCACCACACGCTAAAGTGGGGTCATCACCCCTGGGTGGCCTGGGTCCCCAAGATGCTACCCCACCGAGCCTGATGGGATGCCTGAGCTCCAGGCCTGCACCCTCACAGGGGAGATGATGGCCCCACAAACGCCCCCCCTGGGTGCTTGTGGTGGCCGCTCACTCAGTCTCTCTCTCCAAAGTGGCCTGCCCGTCCGCGAAGTCACTTAGCTGGGATCTAATCAGGTTTTACAGGGGCATAAATTACTCGGCCAGAGGTTGTTCCCGGGCCGTTTCCACCCTGGGCCTGTTATTTACTCACCACGTGGTAATGTAGTCATGGCCTTGGGTACGCAGTATTTATGGTGTTTGATCGGCTTCCGGCCCAGGCTGCCTGTCCAGGAACATTTGTTGAGATGTTGTGCAGAGCTGCTGGGGACCTCTGCCACAGGCGGGCATCAATCTACCTGGAACTCCCATGGCAGCCCTGCAGAGCCTCAAAAGGGCAGGGTGGGCCTGTGGTGCCACCCTGAGCTGGTCACTGTCTGCAGATGGCAGCTCTAGGAGTGATGGCTGAGGACGAACAAGGGTACGAACTGTCACTGACATTTCCATGGGGCATGGATGTGACACATGCCAAATGCCATACTTGGCTGTGGACGGTTACACCGTTAAAGGCAGCTGCGCTAACTGCTGTTCACGGAGCACCCACCGTCTGCTAGGCTCAGTGGAAGATGCTTTGTTTTATTCTCTCTGTGAGTGCTTGTCGCAGCCCTGCAAGGTAGGTGTCCGTGATGGGAAACTGAGGCTCAGTCACTGCAGGTGACTTCCCAAAGGAACACAGCCTGGGAGCTCCATGTGGCAGCTTCCTCTGGCTCTTACCAGGGGAAGGATGAGCTCCCGTTGGTTGCTGGGGTCCCGCCCCTTTGCCTTGCCGACTTCTTTGTATGTCTGTGATGGTGGAAATGCTTCATAAGGAGTGTAAAGTGGTTTTTGTTCCTGTCCCAGAGAGATCTGATCACGATAATTCTGTATCTGCTTGCCTCTATTTATCCCCCAAGTCCAGCTGGTGACAGGGAAGCAGATGATCAGTGCCAGGCCTGATAAATTGGACCCAGGGCTGAGGCGGGAGAGAAACCCTGTTTTATTGTTGAAGACAAAGCCAGCGGGCAGGAGGCATATGTTGTGCTGGAGCCCTCGCTGTGACGGAGGCCCTGGGCCTCAGAGCAATCAGGGCTTTCATGAGCACCCCCCACCCACCACCTACGTGGGAGGCAAGGACCCCCATTAGCCTGGCTGGCTGTGGGGGAGGGGCTGACAGAATGTCAGTGGGGTGGAGGGGAGAGGAGGTGATCAATGAGGACTTATTGACTTGCATCTTTCCCCATGACTTGATTAAGACCACTATGGAGATGAGGCCTGAGGAGGGGGCTAGGGCCAGAGCCCCAGGCCAGTGTGGCTTAGGGGATCTTTTATGTTTGGAGGGCAGGAAGGGAACGGAGAGCTGCCGGCTTTGTCAGATGCCTGAAGAGTATTGATCCATATTAGAAATGATAATGAGCCAATTCTGCTGGGCTGGGAGGCCTTAACCATTTCATTGCTTACAGGGCTGTCCTGGTGGGGATGTTGGAGGAGGCTCAGCCTCTAGCTGCCCCTCACCATGTTTCTCCTCGCTCAGGTCTGCAGCTTCCCAGGCCACGACCTGAGTCCACTGATGGTCCTGGAGGTCTGGCCAGAGGAGCAAGGGCAGCAAAGGAGAGGATCACAGGACTGGGAGCTGGAGCCTGGTTCTGGGATTGGCTAGACCCTGTGGGGTTTGCCAAGCACCTAGTGGGTGCCTGACATTCTGTGCATCTCCTCGGACACCTCTAAGGTGGTCAGGATGACCCTTACTGCTATAATGACAGATGAGATGAAGGCATGGAGGCTCATAGTTGCCAAGAGGCCAGGCCTCTGCCTGCCCCTCCAGCACTCTGGGATGTGATGCTGCCCCTCAGACCTGCCACTTGCTGATGGAGCTTTGACTTTTGTTGAGTCATTTACCCCTCTGGGACCCACTTTCCTCATGTGTAAAATGACAACCATAACAGGCTTGCTGAGATAATTCAGAGAACAATGACAAGGGCTCATACAGTTCAGCCCTGTGCCAGCACTTGGTGGTAGGGCCTGGCCTGAGCCTAAAGCTTGACTCTAGCTCTGTGTCCACTTTAGTGAACATTTAAAGTTGAGGAGTCTGAGTTTGCTCCTCCATGGAGGGAGGACATGCCATTCACCTTTCTAAATGGTTGTGAGAATCAAATGAGTCTATGCATGGGGAGTACCTAACATGTAGTTGGTGGTTAACAGAAGATGGCTGTCATCATTATCATTATCACCATCACCATAATCATCATTATCACCATCACAACACCCTCACCACCATCATCATTACCATCATCATCATCATCACTATCACATCATCACCATCATTACCATCATCATTACCATCATCACTATTACACACCATCATCAACATCATCCCCACCGTCATCATCACCATCACCACCATCATCATCACCATCATCATCATCATCACCATCACCACCATCACCATCACCATCACCATCACCATCACCATCAACATCACCATCATCACCATCACCATCACCACCATCACCATCAACATCACCATCATCACCATCACCATCACCACCATCATCACCACCATCACCACCATCACCACCATCATCACCACCATCATCACCATCATCACCACCATCATCACCATCACCACCATCATCACCACCATCATCACCACCATCACCATCATCACCACCATCATCACCATCACCACCATCATCACCACCATCATCATCATCACCATCACCATCACACTCCATCATCAACATCATCATCACCATCACCATCACCACCATCACCACCATCACCACCATCATCACCATCACCATTACACTCCATCATCAACATCACCACCATCACCACCATCATCACCATCACCATTACACTCCATCATCAACATCACCACCATCATCACCACCATCACCACCTCCGTCATCACCATCACCATTATACTCCATCATCAACATCATCATCACCATCACCATCATCATCATCACCATGACCATCACCCCATCATCACCATCACCATCATCATCACCATCATCATCATCATCACCATCACCATTACACCATCATCACCACCACCACCATCATCACCATCACCATTACACTCCATCATCACCACCATCATCACCATCACCCCATCATCACCATCACCCCATCATCACCACCATCATCATTACCATCATCATCACCATCATCACCATCACCATCGTCATCACCATCATCATCATAATCAATATTATCACCATCACATCACCCTCACCACCATCATCACCATCACCATCATCACCACCATCACCATCATCATCACTATTGCATCATCATCGTCACCACCACTATCATTACCATTACACACCATCATCAGCATATCACCACCATCACTACCATCATCTTCATCACCATTATCATCACCATCACATCATCATCATTATAGCCATACCATCACTGTCATCAGCATTACTACCACATCATCATCACCATCATCATCGCCATCATCATCACCATCATCATTGCCATCATTATCATCACCATCATCACCATCACTATCATATCACCATCATCATTATAATCACTATCACTGTCATCATCATCATTATCACCATCACATCATTACCATCACATCACCATCATCACCATCATCATCATCATGGTCATTGTCATCATTATTATCATCCCTGTCATTGTCATCATCTCTTCATTATCATCAACTTGGCAGAGATTGTGGTTTTGTTCCCATCCCAGAGAGATCTGAAGATGCTAATTCCATCCTTGCCTCTATTTATCTCCCAAGTCTGGCCTGCAAGGGAGGCTGCTAATCTGGCTGCTGAGTATGCCAGATCCATGGGATCCATGGATCAAGTGGCTCAACCCCCTGGGATCCATGCACTGGCATTTGTCTGTGGAGTCCAGTGGTAGGTCTTCCCATTACCAGGACACCAGGCTGGGTAGGCAGGCAGCATGGGGAAAGCTTGAGGGTCAAGGCTGTGAAGCTGTGGTGACTGATATGGGGTCTGCTGATGGGGAGGGGGTGCCTGTGCAGGTGGTATGGGGTGTCTGTGCAGGTGGTATGGGGCTTACTCTGCTGCTGCTCCCCAGGAGTAGGAGGAGGGGCTCCAGCTTAGGATGACATATTTGGCTGCTTTCTACACAAAGAAGATGCCTTTGTTCAAGCTCAGGCTGGTGCTGGAGAGAGCATCATCCTGACCTGGGCACAGCTAGGGAACATCTCTTCTGGGTTATCATCTTATGAACCATTAGAGGCTTTGGCTTGGGCAGGACTGGGTTTTAGTTCCATCCTGACCCTGACTTGCTGATATGGGTTGGCTGTGTCCCCACCCAAGTCTCATCTTGAATTGTAGTTCCCATAATCCCCACACGGGAGGTAATTGAATCATAGGGGTGATGATTTTATAAGGGTCTTCCCCCCTTTTCTTGGCTCTCATTATCTCTCCTGCTGCCCTATGAAGAGGTGCCTTTTGCCATAATTATAAGTTTCCTGAGGGCTCCCCAGCTCTGCAGAACTCTGAGTCCATTAAACCTCTTTGTTTTGTAAGTTACCCAGTCTTGGGCAGTTCTTTATAGCAGTATGAGAATGGACTAATACAATAAATTTGTACTGAGAGCAGGGTGCTGCTATAAAGATATCCAAAAATATGTTAACAGGCAGAACTGGGTAGCAGGCAGAGGTTGGAACAGTTTGGAGGGCTCAGAAGAAGACAGGAAGATGTGGGAAAGTTTAGAACTTCCTAGAGACTTGTTGAATGGCTTTGACCAAGTTGCTGATAGTGATATGGACAATAAAGTCCAGATGATGGTCTCAGATGGAGACGAGAAACTTGTTGGTAACTGGAGTAAAGGTCACTCTTGCTATGTTTTAGCAAAGAAACTGGAAGCTTTTTGCTCCTGCCCTAGAGATCTGTGGAACTTTGAACTTGAGAGAGATGATTTAGGGTATCTGAGAGAAGAAATTTCTAAGCAACAAAGCATTCGAGAGGTGACAGAGCATAAAAGTTTGGAAAATTTGCAGCCTGATGATGCAGCAGAAAAGAAAAACCCATTTTCTGGGGAGAAATTCAAGCTGCAGAAATTTACATAAGTAATGAGGAGCCAAATGTTAATCACAAAGACAATGGGGAAAATGTCTCCAGGGCATGTCAGAAGTCTTCACAGCAGCTCCTCCCATCACAGGCCTGGAGGCTGTGGAGGAAAAAAATGGTCTTTTTGGTCAGGTGCAGGGCCTTGCTGCTTCGTGTGGTTTTGGGACTTGATGCCCTGCATTCCAGCCATGGCTAAAAGGGGACAACATACAGCTCAGGCTGTTGCTTCAGATGGTGCAAGCTCCAAGCCTTGGCAGCTTCTGTGTGGTGTTGAGCCTGCAGGTGCACAAAAGTCAAGAATTGAGGTTTGGGAACCTCCGCCTAGATTTCAGAGGATGTATGGAAATGCCTGAATGTCCAGACGTAAGTCTGTTGCAGGGGTGGAGCCCTTGCAGAGAACCTCTGCTAGGGCAGTGTGGAAGGGAAATGTGGGGTTGGAGCCCTCACACAGAGTCCCCACTGGGGCACTGCCTAGTGGAGCTGTGAGAAGAGGACCACTGTCCTCCAGACCCCAGAATAGTAGATCCACCAACAGCTCAGCTTGCACTGTGCCTGGAAAAGCTGCACAGCTCATGAAAGCAGCCAGTATGGGGGCTGTACCCTGCAAAGCAGCAGAGGTGGAGCTGCTCAAGGCTGTGGGAGCCCACTTCTTGCATCAGCGTGACCTGGATGTGGACATAGAGTCAAAGGAGATTGTTTTGGAACTTTAAGATTTAATGACTGCCCTATTGGATTTCAGACTTCATGGGGCCTGTAGTCCCTTCCTTTTGGCCAATTTCTCTCATTTGGAATGGGTGTATTTACCCAATGCCTGTAGCCCCATTGTATTTAGGAAGTAACTAACTTGCTTTTCATTTTACAGGCTAATAGGTAGAAGGGACTTGCCTTGTCTCAGATGAGACTTTGGATTTGGACTTTTGGGTTAATGCTGGAATGAGCTAAGACTTTGGGGGACTGTTGAGAAGGCATGATTGCTTTTTAAATGTGAGGACATGAGATTTGGAAGGGGCCAGGGCAGAGTGATATGGTTTGGCTGTCTCCCCACCCAAATCTCACCTTGAATTGTATTTCCCATAATCCCCACATGTTGTGAGAAGGACCTGGTGGAAGGTAATTGAATCATGGGGGTGATGGTTTTTAAGGGGATTTTCCCCTCTTTGCTCAGCACTCATTCTCTCTCCTTCCACCCTGTGAAGAGGTGCCTTCCACCATGATTGTAAGTTTCCTGAGACCTCCCCAGCCCTGTGGAACTGCGAGTCAATTAAACCTCTATAAATTATCCAGTCTCAGGTATTTCTTAATAGCAATGTGAGAGTGGACTAATACACTTGCCCTCACTGCACATCTTGCCATTCAGCAAGTCCCTAGGATGTCGACACAGCACTGCACCTTCTCTGTTGCAGGGCCTGCCCTTCCTTCCTTCCTTCCTTCCTTCCTTCCTCTTTCTGTGTTAGGTTTGCAGCTCCTGTTAGTTCTTAAGTGGAGACATTGAGTGGAAGGTGGATTTCTCAAGTCTGAAGCTCAGGGAGAGGCCCTTGCTAGAGGTGTGTACTTTCAGAGTCCTCAGCATGCAGCTGAAGTTTGAGCCATGGTCTTGGTGAGACCTCGAGGGAGGATGTAAACAGACAGGCGAGGAAGCCAAGTCTAGGAGCTGGAAGGAGATGAGAGGGCAACAAAAGGCCTCAGAAAGAGTGGCTGCTGAGGTGGGGGTGAGCCAGGTTAGTGTGGGGGACACCTGCAGGAGGTGGTGCTGCAAGGAGAAGAGGCCACCCACGTCACAGGCTACCCATGTCACAGGCTGTGAGAGATCAGGAGGGTGGGGCCTAAGACTGCTGGCTGGCTTGGTGGCCCTCATTGATGTGAGCCACTGGGATCTTGGTGACACCCTTGGGGTGGGGCAGGGAGGAAACAGGCTGGTGACAGTGGCTGAAGGACATGGGAGGAGTAGCTGGGACTGCGATGATGGACCATTCTTTCCAGAAGAAGAGCAAAGAAATGGGGGTAGTAGCTGAAGAGAGAAGTGGGTGAGGAAGAATAGCATAAAGAAACAACTGAACATCAATAGCGGGAACAAGTAGAGGGGGAGAAACTGAAGTGCAGGAGAGGGAGGCTAATTGCTGGAGCAATAAGTGGGTTTTTCCTTCTCTCGTTTCTTCTCAAAGTGTTCTTTTCACTCTTGGTTTTCAGTCTTTTGACTATAATGAGCTTAGTTGTGTGTGTGTGTGTGTGTGTGTGTATGTTTATATATTCATTCTTTTTGGGGTTTGCTGATATTCTAGGATCTGTAATTGACATTTTCTTCAATACTTTGAAAAATACTTGGCCATCATATCTCTGAATATTTTTTTCTGCTCTTTTACATTCTCTTTTCTTTTTTGATTCCAGTAACACATATCCCAGGCCATCTGAGACCATTGAGGCACTGTTCTGAAGTGTAGGTTTTGTAATTATTCAGATACATCAAGGGCAATAGACCAGGGGATGACCACCATTGAAATGGATTGTTACTCACAGCTCCCAAGAGAAGGGGTCATGCCACACCGTGAAGGACACAGAGCAGCACTAGGGGTGGCCAAGGGGGAAGGAGTGACGGAAAAGCACGGGAATGTCCAGCCAGGCAAGCAGGCTGACGATTTGCTCGTTTCAGTCATTTTGGTGGGCTCTGGAGTACAGGTGCTGTCTCTAGTGGTCTGGTACCTGCCCTGGGGTAATCAGGGTGGGACTTGTGGCCACCCTGATGAGTGTGAAAGCCCATAGAGGAGGTGGCATGGGTGCAGGTTCTGGATTAGCTGGTTTGCATATGGAAGGTGTGCCCCAGTGTTTACACTCTCTAGGAACTGACTAGGCCTGGGAGGTGGCAGAGAGCAGTTTCTCCAGGGTCAGCAGGGTCCTGGGTGTCAAAAAGATATGTTTAACACACTTATTTTTCATGTTCTAGAAATCTTCAATCTCTTTGTTCTTCAGATGACATAGAAATTTCTATCTTTAAGCTTGCTGACTCTCCTATCTCCAATCTGTTGTTAAACCTATCCAGTGTTTTAAAAAAAATTCAGCTATTATATTTTTCAGCTCTGGAATTACCCTTTAAACCTGGGACGTATTTATAATTGCTGATGTAAAGCAATTTTTCTGTTTCTTTGTTTGGCTAGTCATTTTTTATTGTAAATTAGACATTGTAAATGGTACCTTGTGGAAACTCTGGATTCTGTTATCTTCCTCTGAGAAGTGCTGATTTTTGTCCCAGTAGCCTGTGCAGATCTCGGTTTTATGCTTCATTGAAACAGGTCCTGGAGGCCCATGGCGTTTCCCCAGCCTCTACCCTGGTGACGCGAAATCCCCACACTCTGTCTCCCCTGCGGACCTGGGGGCTCAGTGTTGGTGTTTTGAGGATACGTCTGGAGCAAGGCTCTGAGCATGGTTGTGTCTCAGCTGCCTGCTCCACCTGCCAAGCTCGCCCCCTGACTTGGGTTGGTCCTGAGCTCTACCACCTTCCAATGTTGCTAACTGCTAAGCTCTCCATCCTGCCTTTGCCCTGGAGAAGGGCACTTGGTCCTGCCCTCTGAATGCAAGGCCCCACCCGGGGCCATGAACCCTACACTCCCCTCTGGACCCTCTCTCTGGAATCCTGCCCCCCACATTCCTGTCCCCTCAGTGCCTGAGCTCTGGTTTCTGCCTCCTGGGCTCAGCTCGCTGCCACACCCTGCCTGGGCTCCACTCCTGCATGAGTGGTGGGGAAATTGTCCTGGGTGGAGGGCTGGGCCAACGTGCCACTCATCTCACAGGCTTTCCTTTTCTCCAGGATCACAGTCACATGCTGCCTGCACCAACACCCGAAGACCATCACCTAGTATATTCCCCCAGTGCTGGGGTTGCTTATGGTGGGAGGAAATGCACGGGCGGCAGAGGGCAAGGGCATGGTCATTCTGATAAACCACGGGTGCCGAGGTGGGCACAGAAGGAAGGGCGGGCAGGAGAGGAAGTGTAAAGTGTCACTGGCTCAATGAGGACACGTGGTCCTGGTCGGGAGGAAGGCTGGGGGCTGGGAGTTGCAGAGGGTGGGAGTGTGGAGCATGGCAGGGCAGCGGCCGTGGAGCGGTTGCTGGAGGCGGATTTGTGGGTGATGACAGGGCCCAGGCTGCAGCCTCAGGAGGAGAGGACGGTCACTGGGTCAGGCGGGTCAGGGGGCAGGTGGACTGGCCATCCCGTGATGCTCAGAAGCTGTGAGTACGTCGGCTGGCTGGAGTTGCCATAGCCGGTACAACAGACTGGTGGGGCAAAAGCAGAAATGAACTTTCTCACGATGCTGGAGGCCGGAAGTCTGAGGCCCTGGAATTGCAGGGCTGGTTTCCTCTCTGGCCCCGTCCTTGACTTGCAGATGCCACCTCCTCCCTGTTCCTCAGGGTGGTGTGCCTATGTCCTAATCTACTCCTATCAGGACACCCCTTGGATGCAATCAGGGCTACCCTCATGACCTCCCTTTAATGGAATCAGCTCTTTAAATAGCCTATCCCCAAATACAGTCCCATTCTGAGGTCCTGGAGTTTAGGGCTCTGATATCTGAATTTTGGGAGGTGGATACCATCCTGTCCCTCCCAGCGAGTGGCCCAAAGCTGAAGCCATTGATGAGTGACTGACAAGCAGCAGCCATGGCGGAGGGACCAAGCCTGAGCTGGAGCTGGGGCTGTGGGGGCCTGAAGGACACTAGGGGTTCTGGAGAGAGCCAGATGTCAGCTGTAGCGAGAAGAGAAAGACTGCCAGATGCGCGGCTGAGGAGGAGCCAGGCTACGCCTGCCCTTGGGCCCCCAAGAGTGTGGTGGCCCCTGCCATGCACCAGATGAGCCTCTGATGGATGCTTCATAAGAGAGTGGTGCCCACACTGCAGCCACCTCCACTGCCAGGGACCCCTCTGGTGAACACGTTGGCTCCTCCTCTGGGAAGGGGCAAGTTTCGTGGCTTGACCAGAGGGCCCTAGGTGAGCAATGCTGCGTTGTCTTTGGAGGAGGTTTCTCCGTTGGCCTCAGTTCATCCTCTATGTCATGGGGGTGATTGTCCCTGAACTTTCTGGTTGCTCAGAGCTGGATTTAGGCTCTGGGGAGGCCATGGGGTGTTTCTTGAAGACTGAAGCCATGCTCGAGGCTGTGACTCCTGCGAGACAAGGCCTGAGGGGAAGCCCCAGGGTGAGTGGGTGTATTTGAGGCTGGCCGGGTATATGGGCCACTGTCTCAATCCCTTTGGCTCGAGCTGGTGGTCATGAAGTGACCTCCCGTGCCTAACTTATTTTGGATGGGTCTGAAGGCCACAGCACAAGCATCAGGGTGCTGGAGGTACTGCCAGGAGGGGTGGGAGAACAAGGCTGCCCTGGGAGTCCTGGAGAGGGGCCCCGAACATGGGTGGAGGTGGCCTCTGGGCTGGCCCTGAAGGCTGCAGGGGTGGGGGTGTAGTTGGCCTGTGCCCTGTGGGGGAGGGAGCTGGTGAGTCCTGGGCCAGGGCAGGGCAGGGGGCAGAGCTATGAGAAAGGAAGGCAGAAGGGGTGTGAGGAGAAAGTGAGGGGCTCGGGTGCCAAGGCCTTGGAGGTGGTGGGGCTGGGGGCAGGCGCTGCGGTTCTCAGAATGAAATGGGGGGCAGCAAGGACCCCACCTGCGCTGGCAGGCCCTGCTGCCCCTCTAGCCAGGAGGAGAATGCTTTTTCATAGGGGGAGGAAGGAGAAAAATGACTTCAGGCTCCTGGCAACTTCAGCAATCAGCTCCTTGTCAAGCAAATAAAATGCTTTTGAATGTCCAGATTAATGATTGATCAGTGCAATGCCAGCCTGATGGAAGCTTCCAGTTGGCCCACGTGGGGGTCCCCGCCGCAGGCGCTGGTAAAGTGACACCCCGTTAGTCACCTCTCTGTGTGGGCTGGGGAGAAGCACACACACATGCTGGTGCCTGACATGGGGTTATTTCTGTGCTGAGGAGGCAGGAAACGGCAGAGGCGGCAGCTTCCAGGGCAGGGAGCACTGGGGCGGCCTGGCTCAGGAGGGTGCTTGATGGCCGTGGGACAAGGCCCACCCCAGGCCCTGGTGATGCTGGGCGAGAGCCTCTGTGTGGGCGAGGAGGCTGGGGCTGGCCAGTCCACTTACCCAGAAATGCCAGAGGTGCCCAATGCCATGGAGCCTGGGGGATGCTGGGACCCGGAGTGATGACAGTGGCTGGTCATTTGCACCTTGAATTAAGCAGAATAAATCAAATAAGAGAACAAAGTCGATTCTTGTTTTGATGCTTATTTTATTTTTAAATGCAACACCCATACAGAAAAGGACGTGCATCATAAATGTACAACAGGATGTGTAACTTCAGAGCCCACATCTGTGTAACTGCCATCCAGATTACCCGGTAGAGTTCCCCAGCCCCATTACCCTCCCCCTGCACCCTTCCAGCAGAGCCCCTGCACCTGCTGTCACTCTCGCCTCCTCCTTATATGGGCAACACTTCTGTCCTAGCAACCCTAAACAAGCTGGTGTAGCTTTCCCCATCAGGGTCAGGGCGGGGGTTTATGTAAATAGAATAAAACTAGGTGATTTCTTTGTTTCTTGTTCCTTTCACCTGCTGTTTTGTCTGATGTGCAGTCAACCTTGATAACATTGCATCTTCCTGTATAGGGGTGTGAAATAATCTCAGTGTGTTGAGTTCTTGGTTTCTCTAGCTATAGTCCGTTGGCTTCCATGGCTCCACCATGTTCCATCATGCGAACATACAACAGGCTTCTCATCCATTCTGCTGTTGATGAACACTTCGGTGGTTTCTGAATTGGCTGAGTGGCCCATGCTACTGTGAACACTCTAGCCCATGTGCCCACTTGTCCTAGGGTCCCTCCCCAGGAGCGGAATTGCTGGGTCATGAGATGCGTGCCTCTTCAACCCTTTTAGATAATGCCAATCTGTTTTTGTTTCTAATTAATAGACTATTTTTTTTAGTTTGGGCATGGTGGCTCACTCCTGTAATCTCAGCACTTTGGGACACCAAGCCGGGCAGATCACCTGGGGTCAGGAGTTCAAGACCAGCCTGGCCAACATGGCGAAACCCAATCTCTACTAAAAACAAAACAAAAATTAGCTGGGCATAGTGGCACGTGCCTGTAATCCCAGCTACTCGGGAGGCTGAGGCAGGAGAATAGCTTGAACCTGGGAGGTGGAGGTTGCAGTGAGCCAAGATCGCGCCACTGCACTCCAGCCTGGGTGACAGAGTGAGACTCCATCTCAAAAAAAAAAAAAAAAAGAAAAGAAAAGAAAAAAAGACTATTTTTTGAGCAGTTGTAGGTTTACAAAAAAAAAATTTTTCCTTGAGGGTATCCGGGCAGCTCTAGGCTCTTTATGCTACTATTCACATTATAGAGTCAGTTTGTTAAGCTCCCCATAGATACAGAACCAAGTCCTGTTGGGATTTTGGGTGGAATATTATTGAACCAAAGCAATTCAGGAAGAATTGGCATCTTCACAAGGTTGTATCTTCCAATACAGGAGCATGTTTTATCTTGTTATTTGGTGTTCCTTATTTCTGTCAATACAATTTTTAGTCTCAGATAAATTTGTTAGATATATTTCTAGATGCCCAATATTCTTTGATGGTTTTAAATTTCATTTTTTTACTTGTTTGTTGATGTAGAAATATAATTTGAATTTGTTTCTCCTGTTTTTGTTTATTTGTTTGTTTGGTTTTGTCTCCGTTGCATTTTGGACACTATCTTTAGATCGGTTTTCTAGTTTATTCATCTTTCTTTAGCTGTATAAAATCTGCTGTTAAAACTTACGCATTGGCCGGGCATGGTGGCTCACGCCTGTAATCCCAGCACTTTGGGAGGCTGAGGCGGTCGGATCATGAGGTCAGGAGATCAAGACCATCCTGGCCAACATGGTGAAACCCCGTCTCTACTAAAAAAAAAAAAAATACAAAAAATTAGCCAGGCATGGTGGCAGGTGCCTGTAGTCCCAGCTACTTGGGAGACTGAGGCAGGAGAATGGTGTGAACCCAGGAGGCAGAGCTTGCAGTGAGCCGAGATCGTACCACTGCACTCCAGCCTGGGCGACAGAGCGAGACTCTGTCTCAAAAAACAACAACAACAAAAAAACTTAGGCATTGAGTTCTACTTTTTGGTTAATTTTTAGTTCTAAATATTTTTATTTGGTTCTTTTCCATATCTTCTCTGACGTGTTTTATAGTTTTAAGTCTCCTGTAGATATGTTTGAATTTTTGAATCTTTTAAACTTAGCAAGCATCATTGTTTGATGTGATCTGATCTTCTGCTTATAATTCCAAAACCTGAAGTCTTTGTGCATCTGTTTCTATTGTCTTTTGTTTTTGCTGGCTCTTGATTGTGAATTTAATTTTATTTTGTGTGTGATTATCTTTGTGTGCTAGAGATTGTATTTGAAAAATTGCTTGTAAGAATAATTTGAGCCTTAGGATGATAGTTCCTCTCCTTTCTCCTCCCCTCCCCTCCCCTCCCCTCCCCTCCCCTTCCCTCCCCTCCCCTCCCCTTCCCTCCCCTTCCCTCCCCTCCCCTCCCCTCCCCTCCCCTCCCCTCCCCTCCCCAGCTGGTCTCCAACTCCTGACCTCAAGTATACCAAAGTCCTGGGATTACAGGCATGACCCACCGTGCCTGGCCAATAGTACCTTTCTTTAAGGACGGTGTTGGTTTGCTTTTTTCAGGTGCCTAGTGGGGCACTACCTGTCTGGAAGTATTTTACGTGAAGTTTAAGCCTTGAGATTTCCTGGACCAGGACCACTGAAGTCACCATCACAAATGGCAGGCCCACACAAGGACTGATTTACTTCGGACTCACCCATGGCCTTCAGGCTTAGAGCTGGAGCCTTGTCAGATTCCTCTCTCTTACCAACTCTGGGCTTTGACTCTGTTGTCCCTAATGCCATGCTGATAAATAATTAATAACTGGCTCTTCAGAAAAATAAACCAGTTTTGATCTGTAGCACCTGCCAATTCCCATGGTGTAAACACTCCTGCCATGGCTGACTTCAAGTTACCAACACAATATCACTGAGTGTGGGATTGGAAAGAGATGCCCATGGCTGGCTCTTAAGAGTCCTCTGAGCCTTGCTGGTTCTCCCTTACCTGCCACTGAGGGGGCTGATGGATGCAACAGTCATTCCTGAGGCTGCCAAGTTCTTTAAAGCAGAAGCAGCTGACTCTTGCTTATGTTTTGCAGTACTTGCTGGGCTCTCACCTCCTCCAAGGTTTTGGCCTGGTAGTGCATTCTTTGCTACCTGATTTGCTCTTTTCTGCTTTAAAGAAGATTGGAAAAAAAAATTTTTTTAAAGACACGGTCTCACTGTGTCACCCAGGCTGATCATGGCTCACTGCATCCTCCACCTCTCAGGCTCAAGGGATCCTCCTACCTCAGCCTCCCAAGTAGCTAAGACCACAGGTATGTGCCACCACTTTAGGCCAGGTTATTATTATTATTTTTTTTTGTATTTTTGGTAGTAGAGACGGGGTTTCGCTATATTGTCCAGGCTGGTCCTGGCTCCTGGCCACGAGTGAGCCACCCACCTTGACCTCCCAAAGTGTTGGGATTATAGGCGTGGGCCACCATGCCGGCCAATTGAAATATTTTAATCCAGCTTTTCTAGTTGTGTTCAGTGGAAGAGTTGGTCCTAGTCACTAATCTGCTGTTACTGGACAGAGACATCTCCTATTTTCTGTTGTAAGGACAGGAAAAAGCAGAAAATATAGAAAAGGAAATAAAGAGCAACCATCTCTCAAGAGTACTGCTGCTCAACAAGAACGCTGCTGACATTCGGGAACTGTTTTCCGATTTGATTCTTATTGGAAAGCATAACAACCAGCCAGGGCCTGTGCTGCCGCAGCGGGCAGTTGTGTACAGGGAGACAGCTGGTTACGGCTGGCTCCTGGCCTCAACGGAGCTTCTCAGCCTCTTGGAGCCTCTGTCCCCTCAGCTGCTGAAGGAACACATCTCCTGCGCTTCCCAAGTTGCTGCCGGAGCGAAGGTGACTCCAGGTTCTGCAGTTTGGGCTCCGTAGCTGCTCAGCAAATGTCAGCAGGTCCAGAAGCAAGCCTCCTCAGCTGCAGAGTGAATGCAAATGTCCCCATTGTAAATGGCCATGGGGCCCAGGGCTCTGCAACCTTGGATGCCCAGGATCAGACCAGCTGTCAGCCGCTTTGGAATCTGGGTTTATGGGGGACCCGGGCCTCATAAATGTCAAAGCGTGCATTCTCGTGCATTCTCGGCAGTCCAGGAGTCGGAGAACGTGTCTCTGAGGGGAGCATTCCTTCCATGCACACAGCTGCCTGGCTCACGTTTTTATCCTCGAGCCGTAATTACTCCTTTCCCCTGACCCTGAATTCCTGCCCCAGCCAGAAGCACGCTGTGGCCCCGGGGCCTGCGGCTCCTAGTGGTCGGTGCTGCTTCTGCTCTCCTGCAGCTGCGGCAGGTGGAAGAGCTGTCGGGGGTGGGAAGGGGGCCTGGAGGGATAAGGATGGGCTGGGCACGTCTCCTGAGGCAGTGGACACTGTGGGCTCTAGGGACTGCATGGCTGTGGAGGGGGCATGTGCTGCTGGGCTCCCAACCTCTTGGGGTCCTCTCTGTGCCAAGATAGAGCCTGTTACCCTCCCTGAGCAGGTGTGAGCAGACAGCTGTCCCCTCCCCTGCATGGGAGGTGAACCGTCCACTAAGTGGGGAGGTCAGGGTCAGACCCCTGGCCTTCCCATGCAGGATGACTGCTCAGGCCCAGGACAGTGGGTGGTCAACAGAAACCCCATCCCTGCCCATAGAGGGTGCGTCCCAGTTCACAGTGACACAGCCTGGCCTGCTCCTCTTCCAGCCACCCAAGGCAAGACACAGAGCAGGAGGCTGAGGCTGGTGTGAGGGAAAGGGGGACGCAGCAAGGGGACACCTCAAACTTGCCCGAGCTACAGACAGGTGAGGACTTCTCCCTCACCTGGTGTTTTCCACTGCATTCTGAAGAGCAGGTGACACCCACCCCAGGGTGGATCCAGGATGGATCCCTGGGTTTCCTGCCACCTACAATGACCCTCCTCATTTGCCCTGGCTAGGTGCAGCCTAGGATGGAGAATGCATCATGGTCACTGACACTTGGCACCCTTTTCCAGCTTTGATGGCCTGGCAGAGCCAGTGGGGATGTAGCAATAATGTGGGTGGCAGTAATAACAGTAGCTGAACCACCTGAGCACCATCCTGCCAGGCACAGTCTGAGCTCTGTGAACAGTGAAGTCCATCTGGTCTCTCAGTGGCCTGCGAGTGGCTCTAACTATTATCCTCATTCTCTGAAGGAGGAAAACAAGGCAAGGGGATTTAAATAATTTTTAAAGGTCAGATATCTTCACAAAGGCTGAAGTGGGAGTCAGATGGTAGTGTCTGGGTGGAGACCCCATACTCTTACCCTCAACTCTGAGCCATCTGCTATACAACATCTATTTGCTGAGTGGCAGATGTGTGGCCTGAACCATGCTCACTTCTGTTCCAGAGCTCTTTCCTCAGGGCCCTGGGACATTCACGTTTAGTGTACAGTGGTATATGTATGCTGAATTCCTACATTAGGCCAGTCACATAGTCAGCACTGATTGCTAAAAGAATAACTGAATAAGGATAAATGCTTGAGAGGATGGATACCCCATTCTCCATGATGCAATTATTTCACATTGCCTGCTTGTATCAAAACATCTCATGTACCCCATAAATATATACACCTACTATGTACTCTCAAAAATTAAAAATTAAAAAAGAAGATACAAGTTAAAAATCTGGCCAGTTATGATGATATGAAAAGTAATAAGGACAAAATATAAATAAAAGATTCTAAGCAACAATAGCAAAAAGCATAACTGGATGAAAGGAAAAAAAGTCCCATTCCACCATGAAGAAACTAAGGTTCTAGGGAGCCAGTAAGTGGGGTCCGAGCTCCTGGCTGAACTCTTAACCCAGAGCCCTAGCAGTTACATTTTCCACAGAAGGACAGAATGAGCACCTGGGAGAGGCTTACTTGAAGTCCCCTTGCCACCAAGGGGCAAGGGTGGCACCTACCTCTCTTTGGGCAGGGCCCTGATCCTCCTGGATGGGGGCTGCTGGGGTTGCTGCTGAGCAGACTCCTAGGCTGATTCCTGGACCTGATTTTCATTGACGCTGCAAAGACCTCAGCAGAGCGCCTTTGCCCCCTGATGGGATTGACACACAGCTCAAACACACTGCATCCTTGTCGGGGTGGAGGAGATGCACAGACCCTGGCTGAATGCAAGAGAAGCCTGTTTAATGTGTCGACAGGAAGTATCAACCTGCAGCAGAATTGCAATGCAGTCTGTCCTGGGAGGCCAGGGGCTGGGCAGGCGGGGCAGGCGTTTGCCTTGCCTCGTGGGCCACTCCCAGGATGACTGCTGGCCTGGCCTGGATGAAGGCTTTGGCCAGCGTTGAGGCTGTTTCCCAATGCAGAGACAGCCCTGACACAGGCCAGCATTGCCTCGGAGGTGGCCCAGAGCTGGGTGGGAGGGAGACAGGCAGAGAGCAGGAAAGAATGAGCCATCTCTGTCCCCTCAGTTGGGGCGCGCAGGCTCAGAGGTCTCATGGTGATGGCTACCTTCCTGGACCTGCTCCTGGTTGGGCTCAGAGACTGGTCCACGGAAGGGCCTACACAGCACTCTACAGTGTTAAGAGATGCCGTCTTGGCCCTGGGGCCTTTGAGAGTCCGCCCCTCCAGAGGAGCTGGGGCCACAGGGTGCCCTGGCCGGGGAGTCAGGAGGCCTGCAGTGCCAGGGCCCTCTTGCTGGCTGTGGGGTGTGTGCCACTGTGAGCGAGCGGAAGTGTGTGCATGTGTGAGTGGATGAGAGTGTGTGTGTTGTGCATTGGTGTGAGTGTGAGAGTGTGTGTGTCCCCGAGGAGGGGACAGATGGCTATGGGAGGGCTCCGCTCTGGACTGCAGAGCACAAGTCTGTGAGTCAGGACCTCCCGGAGCCGTGGTCCAGGACTGTGTGCTTGGGGTGATGAGAGGCCCCTGCCACCTCTAGTGGCTCCCAGTCCTGTGTGGGTCCTGCAGCCTGTGGTGCACAGGGCAGCGGGTCCTGGGGGCCACGCGAAGACTTAGCTCCCAGTCCTGTGTGGGTCCTGCAGCCTGTGGTGCACAGGGCAGCGGGGAATGGTCCTGGGGGCCACACGAAGCCTTGGGGAAGTGCTGCATTTCCAGGCTGCAGAGGGTTTTGGGGTGCCGACTGCTGAACAAGGGGCTCCCTGCACTGCGGTCACCCTGCAGCAGTGTCGGGATGGGAGGACAGGGCCTTTAGGGGCTGCTGGGCCCTGTTCACCCTCCCTGGGCAGCCTGAGCCGGGAGGTAAGGTTGGGGGTGCTGGGCTCCCAGATTCAGCCCCAGGAGGCTTCCGGGCTGCCATGCTCACCCCAGCCCCGCCCCGAACAAGGGCTCA
The DNA here is from genome assembly GCF_028885625.2 of Pongo pygmaeus. Taxonomy (NCBI): domain Eukaryota; kingdom Metazoa; phylum Chordata; class Mammalia; order Primates; family Hominidae; genus Pongo; species Pongo pygmaeus. The sequence goes on from NC_072388.2 coordinate 103,358,981, forward strand.
GAGGGAGAATGAACGGCAGCTGCCTGATTTGCACGTAATTTGTTCTGTGGCAGAGTTGCGGCTGTTAAAAGCCTCGGTGAAAGCCTCTGGGAATGTGACAGCGTGAGACAGGGAAAATCAGCCCAGAGTCCCTCCTCGGGTTCACACTGCTGGAACCTCTGCAACCTGCCTGGCAATTTGGATGTCACCAAAATCTGCCCTGCGGTTGGACACTGGTGGCTGAGGGTGAGTCCACGGGGCCTGCTGAGGAGGAGGGCGGAGCAAGGCATCATGAGCAGGCAGGGGCTGGAGAGGGCTGGGGGGCGTGCAGGGAGCAGCTGGTCCCTCCGGTGGCCCAGGGCACCTCTGGAGAGGGAGAGACCTGAATGGGGGCTCCTGTCTCCACCCAAGGCTGTGGGGAGACCAGGACTCCCCACCAGTGAGGAGGGGCTGTTTTCAGAGCTGCCTGCTCTGCCGAGTGAGCTTGTGGCAGGCACAGAGCGGACAGACAAGCATCTGAGTGGTGGGGCTGCCCAGGCTTCCAGGCCCTGGGGGACAGCAGCTCCTCGCTCAGGAGGAAATGCTGTCCCCTCTGTGTGGGGGGGTCTGTATCTGAAGGAGTTGGGACACCTGGGCTCTGCCGGGGCTGGCGGCTGGGCTGGTCCGTGCCCCTCTTGGGGGTCAGACAGTGGCAGGGCCTGCAGAGCCTGGGTGTCCCCGTGGTGCCGGTAGGTTGCAGAGGGTGGTGCGTGAGTTTGCGGGAGGACCACAGCCGGCGCCCACACGGAAGACGTGGGTTCTCTCACGTCATGGCTTGAAGACGGCTCAAGGCGTGGGCAGGGCTGCTTTCTCCTGAGGCCTCTCTCCTTGGCCTACGGACGGCCACCTTCCCCCTGTGTGCGTCCCAGTCTCCTCTTCTTACAAGGACCTCAGTCAGACTGCATCGGACTCCATCCCAGTGACCTCATTCCACCTTAATAACCTCGATAAAGACCCAGTCTCCAAAGGCAGTTGCACCCCGAGGGCCGCCTTCAGCATAGGAATTTGGGAAAACGTAATTCAGCCCAGGAGAGGTGGGGAGTGGGCCAGGCGCTCAGGGCGGGGCTATCCAGGAGGCCTGGCTTGACCTGGCCTTGCCCCAGGCATCGCTGGTGGGCCCTCCTCAACCTCTGCCCGCAGGCTCAGGAAGTTTGTTGTGAAGCAAACAATCCCTGCGCTCCGAAGGTGCTTCTTCAGGCCGAGATCCAAAAATCTGACCCCCAGAACCTCCAATGACCAACTCTTTTTCCTCATGACGCCACCACCATCCTCACCATTATTGTCATCAGCGTAATTGTCACCTCCATTGATTGAGCCCCTACCAGCTGCCAGGGCTGGGCAGGTTCCTTCTCACAGGTGGCCTCATACAACGCTCCAGCAGCCCTGGAGGTGGGGCAGCTGTGCCACTGCCCTACGAGAGAACAATCGGTTATGAGTGGGTTCTGCCCATGAGGACCCAGCCAAAGCGAGGTGGCCAGGATTAGGCAGGGCCAGCACCAGAGCCTCAGGCTTGGGCCTGAGCCTGCCACGGGGACCCAGGCCGTCCTCTCCACAGCTCAGGCTGAGGCTGGATCTTCCTCGCTGGTGGGCATGCACGCGGGCAGGCTGAGGGGTGGGTGCTGGCCTGGTCTGGCTCAGCCCACCTGGCTGCCAGGAAGGGTGGCCTCAGCTGCCCACTCCAACCCTCACCAGTGGAAGAGAGGAACGAGGAGAGGTCATGAATGACTGGAACTCCCTCCCGTGACCTGCGAGATGACCATCCAGGTTAAATTGAGATCTGAGTTTCATAAAAGCAAATTAAATAGACAAACATGTATATTTTGATAATTAAAAGTTTTGAGCCAGCCATTCACTCAAGGGTAGCTCTGGGGAATTTGTGCCCATGAGACCCTCCCCCTGGTGGGACAGAAGGAGCTAGGAGTGGGAGGCCAGGGGAGGCCTGTCTCCCTCATCCAGGGGAAGCTGCGTGGCCCTGTGTCCAGGGGCCAGCTCTCTGGCCCCATGGGCACCCTGTGCCTGGTGACAGCAGAGGTCCTGCTCTTGGGAGGCTCTGACCCCCCACAGTGGGGCTGCTCTGGGGTAGTGCTGGGGAGCTGCAATGTCTGGGCAGGGAGCTGGGACCTGCTCCCTCGTGCTGCTGGTGCACCTGCCTGGCACCTCCCCGGCACGAAGTGTCTCACAGGACCCTGCAACAGTCCCGGCTGGGGATGCTGCCTGCAGGTTTCAATGGGGAAACTGAGGCTCAGAGGCGGGATGAGACCTGCCACCCTGTGTGACTGGCAGGACAGAGATGGGGCTGGATTGGGCCCCAGCATGACTGGCCCTAAAGTCCCCTCCTTCCATGCTCTGACCATCAGGCTTTCCTCGTGGGGGTTGCTGGGGAGATGAGTGGGGCTGTTGTGCAGGCCTCCTGGGTTTAGGCCACACCTGGGCAGGGACCTCCCAGCAGAGATGGTTCCCCCATTTGGTGTGGAGGGACCGCATGAACAAGGCAGGGCAGGAGGTGCATTGGAGATCTCGTGGTGTGGGGGGTGGGGCCTACAGGGGGGCGGCTGGGATGGGGAATGGGGCCGAGGCCGGGGGTGATGGTGAGGGTGGGAGTGTGAAGTGGCAGTGCCCCCACCTGGGCAGCTGCAGTGCATGGCCCTGAGCATTGGGTTCTGCATGGTCCTGTGGTGGCCTGGTGGGCCCAGGAGACCAGAAGGCCTGGGCTGACCCCTGAGGGTCTGTCTGGTGGGGGTGGCCAAGGACACTCAGGGTCATGGTGCTGCAGAGGGGGTGTCAGAGGGCAGTGTTGGCAGGAGTTCTGAGTGAGGAGGTGAGAACGCCTGGTAAAGGTGGAGGGGTAGGGAGGGGAAGGAGAAAGAGGAGGTGAAAAGGGGGAAGGAGGGAGGGAGGAGCGGGGGGAGGCCCAGTAGACATCCTCACCCGGGGGCAGTGAGGGTTAGGGACCCCTGTCCTGCATGAGAGATTGGGCAGGGGATCCTGAGGGCACTTCCAGCCTTTGTATGGTCAGGAGCTCACAGGCCCACTCACCCGCTCATTCATTCATTGCGTGGTCGGGAGCTCACAGGCCCACTCACCTGCTCATTGATTCATTGTGTGGTCGGGAGCTCACGGGCCCATTCACCCGCTCATTCATTCATTGCGTGTTCAGGAGCTCACAGGCCCACTCACCCGCTCATTCATTCATTGCGTGGTCGGGAGCTCACAGGCCCACTCACCCGCTCATTCATTCATTGCGTGGTCGGGAGCTCACAGGCCCACTCACCCGCTCATTCATTCATTGTGTGGTCGGGAGCTCACACGCCCACTCACCCGCTCATTCATTCATTCCTCCGTGCGTCGTCCATTCATCCACAGTGCTCACTGAGGCCTCTGGGAGGATGCTCCGACTCTGTTGAGGGGGCCTGTGGCTGAGGAGCCCCCTTCTCAGACTTCATCTTGCTTCCCCCAAACAGCTGCCCCGGGGCCTGCTGGGCTGGAGCCTGCAGATGGGTGCATGGGGAGGGTGTGGGTGGGTGGGATCTCTCATGCCTGTTGAGGCCCCCATGCAGGGGGTGCAGACTCCCGCCTTCCACCCACCCTTTGTCCCGGCATTCCTGGCTGCTCTGGCTCCCTCAGCCTCCACTCCTTTCTTCTCTTTTCACCTCCTTTTCCAATAAAGAGCCCACCCTGCCTGCCCCCACAGACACTGTCAAGCCCGGCCCCATTATCAAGTCCCCTGGCAGGTGGTCTCTGCACTGTGCTGCCCTCCATACGCAGCAGCCTCTGTCTCAGGGGTCTCACTGCCCCATCGTGTGCTGCATCCTGGGGAGCAGGAGGGGCTGGTGTGACTGTGCCTGGGCCCCACACCTGGGCCCCAGCAACCCCCCCAACACCTATCCTGGCTCTGTTTGGCAACCTAAGGGTGGTGGGGCATGAGTGTCCCAGGACCTCAGAATTCCAGCTCTTGGAAAAGTGCCCAGGGCATGAAATTCCCTTTAGAATACACCCTGGGCCCACTGTCCCTCTTGGTCACTCTCAGCCCCCAAGGCTGGTGGCACTCACTCCCTGCCCTCACAAAGGCTGGTGCTCCCACCTCCTGGCCATGCCTGGGGCCAGCAGCAAGTGCACTGTGGACACAGAGCCGGGCAGTCAGGAGAGGCCAGAGTGTGGTGTCCTGAGGAGATAGCATCTGTCCCACTCGCTATTCTGCGGTAGGGGAGAAACGGAGCTCGGAGGGGTTCAGACTGGGTCTCGAAGGATAGGGCAGGTTCCTACCTTTGAGGCCTCCTCCTCCTGCCCCCTGACTTTTGGGTGGACCTGACCGTCTCCTCGTGTTGCAGAGAAGGGCTCTAAAGCCCAGCTGTACCACCTACCAGCCAGGGAACCTGGTGAAATAGACACTGTACAATGTCTTCCAGCCTCGTGATTCTGTTCTACAGACGGGCACCATTACATCACTAGGAGGAGTGAACCTGCCTCTGGCAAACAGGTCTGGCCTACAGCACCCATGGCGGGTGGTTTCCTTTCCTACCCCACAGCCTCCCCTGGGGCCACTGTGTGCCCTGAAACCCCCTCCTTCCAGCGGCCCCACAGCTCCAGGTGTCTGGGCAGGCTCTCCCCTGACTCAGGTCGGGAGCTGCAGCCAGGCCAGGCCCTCTGCTGTGGGCACACCCACTGGCATCACCCCTCTCACTGGGCCCAGCCACCCCTTGGCCTGGTGCCTCCTTGGACAGTGGGCATGGCTGCCCCTGGCTGCAGCTGGTGTCCTGGGGCTGGCATCCCAAAACTCCCGCGTCCTCCAGCACCCATGGAGAGAAAACCCCACTGTCTAGCCGAGTTCTGATGGAGATGGAGCCAGGCTGCTTGTGCCCTCCTCCGCCCTGGTCCTGGGGTCTCATGGTGAAGTCAGCTGCTTTAGAAATCAGGCGGGAGCTGAGGGAGTGGAGGGCTGGGGGCCGCGCCCTGAGCTTCCCTGGGTACCCGCTGATGGCTGCTCTTTAGGAGCCAGGCTGGGACTTCCAATACACCACGAGAAGCCAGCAACCTGGGCTTTGATCTGAGATCTGTTTAGAAATGTTGGCAATGAATTCAATATTTTAAAAACCACGATGTAGTGAGGGAGGCTATGGAAAGGCTACCGGCAGGGGTTAACTGGCTGCCTGGGTGAGATGGGGTCCAGGCGGAGGGGGCGAGAAGGGAGGGGAGCAGGGGCGGGATGGAAAGGACTGCGGTGAGGCGCAGGGGTCCATCTGTGCAGAGCTGCTCGTGGAGGGATGTGGAAACCCACCCCGTCCACCGTCTCACCAGGCCTGGGCAGGCAGGTGGCCCCCGGGAGCTGAGTGAGGGGGCTCTGAGAAGAGGGTCCTCAGCACGGTTGGGGTCACCAAGCCCAGAGGAGGCTCCCAGGCAGCCAATTTCAGACTTAATTCAGGCAGCCCCCCGGGGCAGACCAAGTGCCCTTCTTGCCCGTGTTGGCGAGCAAGAGGCAGGCCCTGGTGTGCTGGCGCATCTTGTGGCGGGCTTATGAGGGGCTGGAGCCCTGGGGGACTCTGGAGCAGCCCCTCCAAAGGACGCCATGGGCACAGATGCTGTGTCTGGCTACAAGAGGCACTTGGATCCCCAGGTTTGCTGCTGTGAGTGCGCGCATGCGGATGTGTGCATATGTGTGTATCTTTGTGTGCGTGTTTCTGTATCTCCATGTGGGTACGTGTGCATCTGTGCATATCTCTGTGTGTGCCTGCATGTGTGTCTGCGTGTGTGTGTGTGTATCATTGTAACTGTGTGTGGACACACAGACATATGAACATGTGTATCCGTGTCTGTGTATCTGCCCACATGTGTCTGTATGTGCATGTGTGAGTGTGTGTCTGTATCTGTCTGTGTGTGCTTGTGTGAGTATGTGTCTGCATCTGTGTGTGTGTGTGTTGGTTCCTTCAGGAGGGATGTCAGCTGTGGCCAGGGGGCCTGCAAGCCAGCCCTAAATCTGGGCAAATTTGGGCTGACCTAGGGAAGAAGGAAGCTGTGTTCACCGCTGCTGAGGGTGGGTGGGAGAAGGGCTGAGAGGGTCAGAACCGAGGGGCCCCAGGGGGCAACAGTTACCCTCAGTGGTACAGGTGGGGAACTGAGGCAGAGCCAGAGGCTGGGAGACAGGAAGAGGTGGGAAGTGGCAGGAGTGAGGCTGAGCAGAGGAAGCGTCTTCGTTTCATAAAAAGCCATAAATCCAGCCGAAGCCAACTGTGGAGGAAAGGGTGCTGGCCCCCCTCCGTCTTCCCCGACCCCGTACACTGACCCGAGGCTGGACGCACCCTCAGTTCCTGCCCAGCCGAGAACACGCCTCTGTTTATGCCCCTAAAATATGGGTGCTCAGGACACTATTAGCCTTGGACAGCTGCTGTTTCCATTTGATCTGTGAAATTTATGCCGTTGGGAAGACAAATGTCCTTAGCCAGGGCTGGGGGAGATTCATAAAAGGTATGAGCAGTCCCCTTTCCCTCCTGTCCAATTTTGGAGGCTGGGAATATTGACTTCACTCTGACAGCTCCCTGACTGGGTGGCCCAGAAACGACGCATGGCTGGAGAATGCCCAGCCTGTAGGCTGAACACCTCCAGCCTTTTTTTTTCCTATTGTATTAAAATATACATAATCTTTATCGCTGCAACCATTTGTAAGTCTGTAATTCAGTGGCCCTGAATACACTCTCAGTGTTGTGCAACCATCACCGCTATCTATACTCACAGCTTCTCATCTTCCCCCAACAACTCTGTCCCCATTAAATAACAACCCTCTCCCCCAACAACTCTGTCCCCATTAAATAAGAACCCTCTCCCCCAACACCTCTACCCCCATTAAATAACAACCCTCTCCCCCAACAACTCTACCCCTATTAAATAACAACTCTCTTTCCCAACACCTCTACCCCCATTAAATAACAACCCTCTCCCCCAACAACTCTGTCCCCATTAAATAACAACCCTCTTCCCCAACACCTCTACCCCCATTAAATAACAACCCTCTCCCACAACAACTCTATACTCATTAAATAACTTCTCTGTCCCCTAACAACTCTATCCCCATTAAATAACAACCCCCTCCCCCAAGAACTCTATCCCCATTAAATAACAACCCCCTCCCCCAACAACTCTATACTCATTAAATAACAACCCTCTCCCCCAACATCTCTATCCCCATTAAATAACAACCCCCTCCCCCAACAACTCTATACTCATTAAATAACAACCCTCTCCCAAAACTCTATTATCATTAATAACTTCTCTCTCCCCTAACAACTCTATCCACATTAAATAACAACCCACTCCCCCAACAACTCTATTATCATTAAATAACAAGTCTCTCCCCCAAAACCTATATCCCCATTAAATAACAACCCCCTTCCCCAACAATTCTCTCCCCACTAAATAACAACCCTCTCCCCCAACAACTCTATCCCCATTAAATAACAACCCTCTCCTCCAACAACTCTATCCCCATTAAATAACAACCCTCTCCCCCAACAACTCTATACTCATTAAATAACATCTCTCTTCCTTAACAACTCTATCCCCATTAAATAACCCCTCTCCCCCAACAACTCTATCCCCATTAAATAACAACCCCTCTCCCCCAACAGCTCTATCCCCATTAAATAACAACTCCCTTCCCCAACAACTCTATCCCCATTAAATAACAACCCTCTCCACCAACAACTCTATCCCCATTAAATAACAACCCTCTCCCCTAACAACTCTATACTCATTAAATAACATCTCTCTCCCCTAACAACTCTATCCCCATTAAATAACAACCCCTCTCCCCCAACAACTCTATCCCCATTAAATAACAACCTTCTCCTCCAACAACTCTATCCCCATTAAATAACAACCCCCTTCCCCAACAGCTCTATCCCCATTAAATAACAACCCCCTCCTCCAACAACTCTATCCCCATTAAATAACAACTCTCCCCCCGAGTGACTCTCTCCCCATTAAATAACAACTCTCCCCCACCCCAGACAATTCTGTCCCCATCTAATAACAACTCTCTCCCCTGACAACTCTATCCTCATTAAATAACAACTCTCTCTTCTTTCTTCCCTCAGCCCCTGGTCACCTTTATTCTACTTGCTGTCTTTATGACTTTGCCTACTCTAGACACCTCGCATGAATGGAATCATACAGTATTTGTCTGTTTATATCCGACTTATTTAACTCAGCATACTATCTTCAAGGCTCAGCTCTGTCGCAGCACATGTCAGAATTTCCTTCCTTTTCAGGGCTGAATAGTATTCCACAGTATGAGTGGACTACACTGTGTTTATCCTTCGTCTGTTGATGAACACTTGGGTTGCTTCCACTTACTGGCTATTGTGACGAATGGTGCTATATGCATGGGTGTATAAATATCTCTCCAAGACCCTGCTTTCTGTTCTTTTTGGTGTATGACTAGGAGTAGAATTGCTGGGTCATATGACATATTCAACCTTTTGAAGAACTGCCAAACTGTTTTCCACGGTGACCGCGCCAGTTTATATCCCTACTAGCAATGCACAAGAGTTGCAATTTCTCCACATCCTCACTCCCAGTTCTTTTCTTTTCTTTATAGCTGTAACCATCCTAGTGGGTATGAAGTGTTTTGATTTGCATTTCCCTAATGACCAGTGATGTTGAGCATCTTTTCATGTGCTTATTGGCCATTTGTATATCTTCTTTGGAGAAATGTCCATTCAGGTTCTTTTTTCATTTTTAAATTGGGACCTCTAGCCTTATTGAGGTCTTTCTTCCTAAATCATAAAGGGTAGGAACACAGCTAGGCTGGGTCTCACTGGTATGGGTTTAAAATGCAGGGGCGCTGGATCCAAGCATGGTGAGGGATTCTGGAATCTGGGCTCTGGGAAGCTGGGGAGCATTAGGACATGAGAGATCTCTTGGGAGGGGCAGTGAAGGGAGGTGGGGGTGCCAAGGGGTGGCAGAGCCTCCCTGGCTACAAGGGACCATGGGCAGCCCCAGGTTTTGGAGAACTCCCCTAATAGGAGGGAGCATGGCATCAAGGACCCTGGCTGTAATGCTTGGGAGGGGAGGACTTTGGGGACAACATTTCTGGAGCTCTCTTATCCTCCCCCAGGCCCAGGGCTTATGCTCATTACACTTTGCCTGTGCACATTCACTAAACAAACATTCTTGAGCACCCAGGCTGTGCCAGTGGCTGGGGGCACCTGGAGGGAACAAGGCCAACATGGCTCCTGTCCCCACAGAGCCCACAGTCTTGAGCTGTGCTGCTCAGTTTGGCAGCACTAGCCACTTAGTTACTGAAATTAAAGTTAAATACAGTTAAATAAAGTTGAGGCTTCTGCTTCCAGCCATGACGGAGTAATGTGAATTGGATTTATCCTCCCATCTGCAATAAGCAAGAAATGGACAAAAATACACGAAAAATCAGTTCTCAAGGCACTGTAGGCAATGGAGTAGAGTAAGAAGCTAGAAACAAATCAGATGAACTCCACAACGGTCTTATCTTACTGCTGGAGAGAATGTCCACGCCATGGAGCAGGAAGCAGGAATCCAGGCAGAGCCAGGTGGACTCCCTGAGTTAAGGAGGAGACCAAGGTGGTGAGAATTGGCAGGACAGAGGTGCTGCAGAGGAGAAAGCTGAACACAGAGAGAACTCTGAGATCCATAGAGGGTCCCTTTCAGGATTCAGTTGAGGACTGAGCACCCTCTGAGTATGAGGAAACTACCTGAGTTGGGAAAGAACCATCAAAAAGGCTCAGAACTAAGGCCTGGTGTTCACACAGGGCCAGGAATAGCACCTGTTCCTAACAGTGAGGCTGGAAAACCTCACAATTTCTGGGGCGTTGGCAGAATGCCTTGCTTCAGTCATGGGATATAATTTACCCTAGGCTGAGCCCTGCTCCAATTCTTCCTAAACTCTCTTAAAAGAAAGACCCTGAAGAATCAAACTGTTTCCAAATGACTTAACTGAATCTCAGGAAAAGCTCAAGAATCCAACACCTAACAATATAAAATTCACAATGTCTGGAGTCCAGTAAAAATTAACAAGCATGCAAAGAAGCAAGAAAATGCAACCCATAATAAGGAGATAAATCAGCAAAGACAGCCCAAGACTGACACAGATGTTAGAATGAGCAGGCAAGAGCATGAAAATAGTTATGATGACTGTGTTCCATATGATGAAAAAGTTAAGTAGAGACATGGAAGATATAACAAAGACCCACATCATACTTCTAGAGATAAAAACTGCAATGTATAAGATAAAAAATTCACTGGATGGATGGAATTATTGTCAGATTAGATGTTGAAGAAGAAAAGATGATCACACTTGAAGACATAGCAATAGAAATAATCCAAAATGAAACACAGAAAGACAATATTATTTTAAAAGTTAACAGAATATCATTGAACTTTGGGAAAATGTCAAGTGGTCTAATCTGTTTAATTGAATTATGTGAAAGAGAAGAGAGAGATGGGAACAGAAAAAAATACTTGAAATAATGGCCAAATATTTTCCACATATGAAAACTATAAACCCATAGATTCAAGAAGCTCAAAGAAGACCAAGTACAAGAAACATGGAAAAAACCACACCAAGGAACATTATAATCAAATTGCTCAAAAGTAGTGATAACATTTCTTGCTTGCAGCCAGAAGGCAAGATTTGTATAGTGCAACCAAAGTGAGAATAACAGCAGATTTCTTGTGGGACACAATGTAAGCCAGAAGAAGGTGGATCAACATCTTTAAAGTTCTGAAGGAAAAAATATCTTTCGACCTAGAATTCTATGACCATTAGAAATATCTTTCAAAAGCAAAGGCACAATAATGACTTTTACAAGTATACAAAAGCTGAAAGAATGTCTTAACGGAGGACCTACATTGCAAGAAATTTTAAAGAAACTCCTTCAGGCGGAAGGAAAATGATACCAGTTGAAATTATGGATCTACAGAAAGGAATGAAAAGCCCTGGGACTGACACTTTATAGGTAAATATATAAGATTTATTTTTATTATTTAAATTTATTTAAATGATAATTGTTTAAACAAGAACAATAATGTAGTATGAGGTTTATGGCATATATAAAGTTAAAATGCATGACAACAATAGCACAAAGTTTTAAAAGGGAGGAATGAAAACGTGCTATTAAAATGTTCTTATCTTGCATGTGAAGTAGTATAATAGCACCTGAAGGCAGCCTACGATAAGTTAAAAATATATACTATGAGCCATAAAGCAACCAATAAATTACAAAACAAAGAGAAATAGCTAATAAAACAACAAAACACATAAAATAGAATTGTAAGAAATATTTCATTAATCCTAAAGAAGGCCAAAAAAGATGAAAAAGGGAAAAACAAATGGGACAAATAGAAAATAAAAAGCAAAATAATAGACTTAAGCCTATCAATAATACATTAAATGTAAACAGTCCAAATATTCCAATTAAGAGACAGAGTGACTAACAAAACTAAAAAGCAAGACCCAACTATATGCTGCCTGTAAGAAACACACATTAAATATGAAGATACAGAACTCTTGGTTTCTGGCCTGGCATGTGGCATGTAAACAGCTTGGAAGTCATCACTCCATTCTCATTACAAGTATAAAGCTGAACAAACCATAAAAGCAACCTTTCTTAGATCCTTAAGAGAAGTGAGGTCACAGGGCAAACTGTTGTCCCTCAAATTGGATGGACAGACAGACAAATACAGAGAATTACAACTTACTGGAGCAGAAACCTCTGCAGGAACCAGTGCTGGGACAAGAAAACCTGAAGTGTAATCAACAAATTGCCAGAGGCTCAGTGTGGGCAAGCCTGGGAGTTAAAAACTCCAGAGAGACCCAGTCATAGTTCCCCTTCTCCCAGCTTTTTTGAATTTTTCTTCCTGGATCTTTCCTCCAGGTTCACACAGTGAATACCAAAGGAAAATCCCTTTGTGCTTTCCAGCAGGGAGAAGGGGAAAAGGAGCCATTTTGAGATATGCCAGACTATCTGTTCTTAATAAGGGTCTGCCTTCCAGAGAAACTAACCAGATCCTAGCCTTCTGGAGTTTTATCCATGCTTAATTGACCTGACAGAAGGGAAATACCCGCCTCCAGCCCCCTCCAGCCATCCTGTCCCACCTAAGGAGAGGGATCTGAGACGTACTGGTGAGTTTCACAGTCCAGAGGCACAGGCTCACTAAAGGTAAAGATACAAATAAGCTGCAAGAAAGGGAATGGGAAAAGATATACCACACTAACATTAATTAAAAGAACTCTGGAGTGGCTGTATTAACATCAACAAAGTAGATGTACAGAATATTACCAGAAATAAAGAAAATCACTTTGTAATGATACAGAAGTCAATTCATCAGAACATAACAATTCCAAAGATTTATGCACCTAATGACGGAGCTTCAAAATAAATGAAACAAACACTAATAGAACTACAAGGAGAATTAGACACATACAATTACAGCCAGAAATTTTAATACCCCTCTTTCAATAACTGTTATGACAAATTGACAGAAAATCAGTAATGGCATATAAGACTTGAAGAGCAGATTCAACTGACATTTATAAAATACTCCATTCAACAGCAGAATACCCATTCTTTTCAAGTGCACATGGAACACATTTACTAGGATAGACAATATTCTGGGCCATAAAACAAGTCCAAAAAATATAAAAGGATCCAAGTCATAAAAAGTTTTATCTGATCACAATGGGATTAGATTAGAATTGAAAAATGGAAATATTTCTGGAAAATTCCCCCAAATTTGGAAATGAAGTAACATATTTCTTGGTAACTTATGGGTCAAAGGAGGAATTAAAAGGGAAATTAGAAAGTATTTTGAACTAAATAAAAAGGAAAACAGAGCCTATAAAATTTGTGGGATTTAGTTAAATCCCACTATTTAGGGGGAAATTTATAGCATTAAATTCCTATGTTAGAAAAGAAGAAATATCTTAAATCAATGACCTTAAGAAACTAGAAAAGGGCAAATGAAACCCAAAGTAAGAAAAAAGGAAGTAGTGAAGATTAGAGTGAAAAATCAATGAAATCATAAATAGAAAGACAGTAGAGAAAATCAATGAAACCAAAAGCTGGTTCTTCGAGATGATTGAAAAGATGAACAAACTTTTAGCTAGACTGGTCAGTAAAAAGAGAAGACACAAATGACCAGTATTGGGAATGAAGGAGGTTACATAAGAACTGATTCTACTGATATTAAGGGATGATAAGGGGATATTATCAACAACTCTATGTCAGTAAATTCAACTACTCAAAATGGACAAATTCCCTGAAAGACACAAATTACCAAGGATGTGCAGGATGAAGTGGATAACCACACAGCCCTATACCTGTTAAAGAAACTGGGTTTGTAGTTAAAAACCTTTCTACAAAGGAAACTCCATGGTCAAGTGGCTTTACTGATGAATTCTACCAAATGCAAGGAAGAAAATACCACTTAACCAATAATAATATGCGGAGTGCAAATAAGCATGTGAAACTGCTCAATAGAGTTAGTCATTCAAGTGGAAACTAACCCATAGTGTGAGAACACCACACACCTAGTAGAATGGCTAGCATTAAAAAGACTGACGTACCAAGTACTGGAGATGATATGGTGGAACTGGAACTCTTCTGTGCTGCTGGGGGAGGCAGGTATGTAAAATGGTACAACTGCTTTATAAAGCAATTTGTCAGTTTCTTAAATCATTAAACTATACCTACCATATGATCCAGTCATCCCACTTCAAGAGAAATGAAAACAGTCCACGCAGAGTTGTACGTGAATATTCACAGCAGCTTTATTTGTAACACCCCAAAACTAGGCAGAACCCAAACATCCATCAATAGTTGAGTGGATAAATAAAAGGTGGTGTGTCTGCACAATTGCTGCTACTTGGCGATAGAAAGTGATGAATTATTGATGTGCACGATGACGTGGATAAATGGCAGGTAATATACTGAGTAAGGGGGACAGACAAAAAGGAAATGTAATTCACGATTTTATAAAGAAGATGTACATAATCTTGAAAATGCAAACTAATCTATAATGACAGAAAATAGATCAATGGTTGCTTGGGGCCTGGAGAAGCGGACAGGGAAGATGGAGGGTAGGATCTCCAAGGAGCACGAAGAAGGTTTTTAGTGTGATGGGAATGTTCTTTACTTTTGTGATGGTTTTGTTGGTGTATACATGTGTTAAAACCTATCCAATTGTATACTTTAATTATGTATAGCTTATATACTATGTTAGTAATACTTCAATAAAGCTACTGAGTGCAATTTTTAAAACCCAGGTCTGCGGTTACAATATCCACGTTTCGAGTGCTCAGTAGTCACAGTGGCTGGTGGCTGCCACGCTGCACAGTGCAGATACAGAATGTTTTTATTACTGTGGACAGTGCTGGTCTCGAGGGAAAGACACACATGACCTGGATCATGGCGTGGGCTTTGTCTTTGCAATGGGAGGAAAACATCAGTGGAGTAACAAGAAGGAAGGGACTCGAGGGCCTTGGCAGATGTTGGTTGGGCTGACCAGGTCTGCACCCAGGTCCTGGGGGACCTGGTGGGGAAAAGGTCCTTCCTCCCCAGTGGGGTGAGGGGAGAGGTGTTGGCCCCAAGCAGGATGGTGGCGATGCCAGGCGGCTATGGTGGTGAGCAGCCCACACTGGTGTGGACCAAAGCCAGAGGGGAGGGTGTGAAGCCTGAGGTGGGGAGCTTAGATGCTACTCAAAGAAGGCAGGCTCAGGGCAGCCCAGGCAAGAGGGGTTGAGCCAGTGATGCTCTCTGTCCTGCTGGAATGCTCTCCCCGTCCCCTGCTGCTCTGCCTTGGGAGCAGAGAGAGGAAGCAGAAAGGGGTCTCTGGGGAAGGTGCGCCCACCCCAGCCAGTGTACTTTGGAAGGAAAGTGGCATCCCGGGTGTCAGGGCCCCCCACCCTGGGGTGGAGGAGGAGCTGACCTGGGGAGCAGATGAGAGCCCAAGGCTTGCTAAGGCTTCGGGGAGCCCCTGGTTCTGAGCCCTGCCTTCCCCCTCCCTCTGCCCTGGGCTGGGACTCTGGGCTCCTGCTTCCTGCACTTCCATCACTGTCTCCTTTGGGGACAGGGACCAGCTCTGGGGGTCAAGTGCTAAGGTGAGGTTGACAGAGGTCCCACTTAGCTGCATGGCCCCCACATGGAGACAGTGAGGGTGAGTATCAACTGACAGGGGAGGCACACCCCAGCCCCCTGGGGAGGGGGCCAGCTGCATGCCGGGGACAGGCTGCAGCTGGGGTGACGTGGGGGCTGGGCTCATTCCAGATTGGGGACAGCACGGCTCAGATGGGTCCCACCTGCAGGCAAGCCTGTCCTGAGGGCCTTGGTTCCAGTGCAGGGGTGGCAGAGCCTCCTGCTATGCCGGGCAGGGCTGGGGCAGGCGGGGTGGCCAGGCAGGGCTGGGGCAGGTGGGATGGCCGGGTGGGGCTGAGGCAGGCAGGGCTGGCCACATCCACTGCCGGTCCTGGAGGACGGGTCTTGGCTCGTTCCCCACCTGAAGGATGGGGGGGACTCTCTCCTTTCGTTGTCCCATCTGTCCCTTGGGTAAAATTGAACAAACCAATAAAAGTCAAATGACTCTCATTGTAGAGGACGGTCCACCGCCCAGGTCTGCACAGCGGCTCCCGAGGCCGAGTTGATAAAAATGTAATCAGTTCCAACACAAGATCTATTTGATGACAGGTATAGTGTGGCCGTGTGTAACTATCCTTACAATTAATTAACTTTTCATGTCGTTCATTAAGCTCCATAACTTATGAGGCCGGGCACCGTACAGTTGGAAGTCACAGAAGGGAAGACTTGAGTTAAACCGTGCTGGGGTGTCCCTGGCATGAGGGGCGCCCTGTGTGGCAGCTCCCAGATCTGGTGTCTGTGCACAGGCATGGTGGGGCTCACCCAACCCCGGCCCCTGGCTCAGCCGGGGACTCGTGGTAGAGCAGCTGCAGTCGCTGTAGGATCATTCTCTTTGTGATTGGAAATAATTGTATTTGTGGTTTGCACAATGCTGCAACATATTGATTTTTCAATTACGCTGGGAAGAAATCGAGAATGAGATGGAAGGGAGTGGCGGCTCCTCGAGGGGCTCTGAGTTGGGGTCTGCAGCATTGCAGCGGGTGACCCTTAGCAGGGGGCCTTGGGCCAGCAACCCCCAGGGTCTTAGAGCTACAAGTGACCTTAGACATACGTTCTTTGTCCAGCTGGGGAAATTGAGGCCCAGGGTGGGGACAGGCCTTGCCCGAGGGCTGGCAGTGAGGGTGGTGCCAGAGCTTGGTCCCTGCCTCTGACTTTAGTACGTGAGGCCCTCACCTTGCCCTGCTGTGAATAAATGAAGTTGGGACTAGCAGGAGCCTTCCGAGAGGGCCCGCTGGGCCTGAGCCGCCAAAGAAGTGCGAAGCTGGCATACAAACTCGGCAAATCTGTTCCCCATGCCAACACTCTCCCTGGGGCTTGCCTTTGGGCCTTGCCTCTCTATCTCCGTTTTAAAATGTTAGTTTTGGCTGAAGCATCCCTTCCTCTGGATCTTCTCAGGGCCTCTCTGTCCTGGCTGCCCCCGCCCCAGTATTGGCATCTTGTGGGTCTGGCCGGCCTGGGCTGCTGGGAGGATGGGTGAGCCCCGGAGGCAGAGCCTACTGTCTGCCTTCTCCGCCCCCAAGGGCAAGGACCAGGTAAGGCATGGGAGCTGCAGAGCAGGAAGTGGCTAGAGCTTGCTCACAGGCAGCGCTGGGTGCCGGGCTTGGGGATGAGCTCCGGACAGGGGGCTCTTGGAGCGCTGGGCCCAGGTAGTGGTGCTGACGCAGGAGTCTGGTATCCCAGGCAAGAAGGGTGGCTGGAGGTGTCTGTGGGTCACCCCCTTTCTGCCCTTCCCTGTGATCTGCTCCTGTCCCTGGGATGGGGTTCTGGGCCTCCCCAGCCTTGGGTAAGGACGCTGGTGCTGGCCTGAGCCGACCTGGTACTTCAGAGAAAGGGCTCCAGAGCCCCCAGCTTGGGGGAGGCTGGGCAAGCCAGGGCAACAAGCCCAGGGAACTGAGCCCACCAGGGCAGTGCAGCCCCGGGGCAGGGGCGCTTCCTGGGGGGAGGCTCCCAGCGGGGCCTGGGGTTGGGCCAGCCCTCCCAGCTGCCCATGGCCTCTGTGGCACATGCCCAAAGACATAATTCTGCAGTACCTCTGTGGGCGGCAGCTGGGGATGATGGTGCCACCGAGCCCGTGACAAAGCCAATGCCTTTTTGAGGGTCAGGCGCAGTCCATACCAGGCTTTAATTTAAAAATCAAATTCAGCCAGGCGTGGTGGCTCAGGCCTGTAATCCCAGCGCCTTGGGAGGCTGAGGCAGGTGGATCACAAGGTCTGGAGTTCGAGACCAGCCTGACCAACATGGTGAAACCCCATCTCAACTAAAAATACAAAAATTAGCCGGATGTGGTGGCGTGCACCTGTAGTCCTAGCTACTCAGGAGGCTGAGGCAGGAGAATCGTTTGAACCCGGGAGGCGGAGGTTGCAGCGAGCTGAGATCACACCACTGCACTCCAGCCTGGGTGACAGAGCAAGACTCCGTCTAAAAAAATAAAAAATTAAAAAATTAAAAAAATAAAAATCAAATTCAGCCTGGCACAGTGGGTCAAGCCTGTAATCCCAGTACTCTGGGAGGCCGAGGTGGGTGGATCACTTGAAGTCAGGAGTTCAAGACCATCCTGGCCAACATGGTGAAACCCCCGTCTCTACTAAAAATACAAAAATTAGTTGGGCGTGGTGGCGGGTGCCCGTAGTCCCAATCACTCGGGAGGCTGAGGCAGGAAAATTGCTTGAAGCTGGGAGGTGGAGCTTGCAGTGAGCCGAGATTGCACCACTGCACTCCAGCCTGGTGACAGAGCGAGACTCCATCTCAAAAAAAAAAAAAAAAAAGAAAAAAATCAATTTTTTTTTCTCAGAACCTGCCCTGCTCATTTGTAAGCTCATAGAAAGCTCTATAGGCAATTGCATTTCCTGGTGTGTGTGTGTGTGTTTTAAAGAGGTGGAACCCACATGGGAGGGAACACACGGGCCGCCGCCTGCTGGCTTCTGTTCCAAGGAAGCTCCTGGTTTCTCCTAAGATGAAGGAGCCACTTTCCTGGGCTCAGGCCCTCTGGGATCTGACTGCCAAATTTGGGCTTACAGAGTGGGGAGTGCGGGTGAGGGCAGGGACCAGGAGGCAGAGGCAGGGCTTCTGGGGTCTGGGGCGCTCACTCGGGTACAGGACATCTGGCTTCTGGGTGTGGCTGGGGAGGTGGGAAGTGAGGGCACTTGCAGGGCCTGTTCCGGGAGACCTGCCCCCTCTCCCACCCTGGGGTCTGGACACTCTCCACTCCTCCCGCCTTCCCTCCCACCCTAGGGGAGCACGAGACAGAACTTAACACGCACCTCAGGCCGACACCTGCCCTCGTGGCCCTGCGAGGGAGCCGAGTTCGTAAATGACCGCACAGGTGAAGGATTTAATTGTCTCTCATTCGTCCCCGTGTTCCGGCTGCCTCATAAATCACGGCTGTTTATGACTCTCTCTTCGGCACTTTTGTGATGGCCAATAATGGCTGAGTAAGTGGCAGAGAGGATGAATTCTGCAGCGGATTTTAAACAAACGTGCACATCGGAGCCGTAAATAATGTGAAGCATCGCAGCAGTGGCGGCCACCTCGCAGGTCACCCCCGGAGCGCAGCCCTAGCCTGCTGGGAAGGGCCTGCTCTCCGGGGGCCTGGCCTCCCTCCTAGAGGTGGGCAGGGGCCAGGGGCAGCTTGTTCCCAGGGATATTTTAGTAACAAGGAGCAAGCCCCACCAAGGCTAGTGGGCACCTGTGTGTTTGAGTGTGTGTGCAAATATGTGCCTGAGTGTGTGCGTGTGGGTATGAATGTGTGTGTGCACGTGTGTGTGCATGTGCATGTGTGTGCACGTGTGTGTGTGCACGTGTGTGTGTGCATGTGTGTGTGCACGTGTGTGTGTGCATGTGTGTGTGTGCACGTGTGTGTGTGCGCATGTGCATGTAGTCAGAGTGCACAGGCTCCCCACCTGTCCAGGGCGCACGGCCCAGAAAGACCACCGCTTCTTAGGTCGTAGTGCACCTATCTGGAGGATGGGGCGGCACCAGAGCCCCAGGTCAGAGTTCTTAGCAGCTGCAGGGCTTTGTTCAATGGCTGAGGGTCAGGCTCTGGCCTGGAGCTGGCTGCCGGAGAAGAGCCACCCTCTGTACCCTGCTGGGGGCTGGTGGCTGCTCTTCATTTCCAAGGGTCCCTCCCAAACTCACCTTCCCTCCCCCCAGACCTCCTCTGTGAGGAACTGATAAAGCCACAGTGGAGGTGCACACACACGCCACACATGCACACACACGCCACACATGCACACACACGCCCACATATGCCCACGCCCACACACGCACACCCCCCCCACATGCATACACGTGCAAACACACGCAACATGTGCACAAACACGCCCACACACATGTGCACACATACTCCCACGCCCACACACGCCCACACGCCCACATGCCGACTTCCCAGAGACGGTAGTCATGGGTTCATCTGGAGCCCATTCCTCAATCACCATCTGGTTTCACAGCCCCGGGCACTGGGGGTGGTGCCCACCACTGTTTATTTTCTGCTAAGACACACTTTGCCATCCTAAGGGCTGGAGCATCTCCTCATAAAGCCATAAATGTAATTGATATTCTCAGCATTTCGAGAAAAAATACTAGTATTAAAGATATACAGTACACCTCATAAAATTCTCTCATATTTCTTCTTTATGGTAGGTTCTAAAATTGGCAAAATAAATTCCCTAAAACCCATTATGCTCAATGTACAGTGTGTTTTGGAGGCTGGGAGAGGCTGGGCTGGGGGCTGCACGCTCCTTTCATAACATGGCCTCAGTCCCCGCTTGGCCACGCGGCCTGTTTTCCTAGAAACCTGGTAAAAACGGGAATGGTGATTGCCCAGCTCATGTTCTGTGACTGCGGCCGGGTGCTGGGAAGCTTAATTTTAATGCTTCCTCCAGGAAAATAAATGCCTTTATGATGCTCCCACGCAGTTTCTGCCTGACTCCGGGATGCTGCCGTCCCAGCTCTGGGCTGAGTCCCCTTTTGTAATTACATGGGGACCCTGTCCCCGTGGGCACAAACACTGAGGCCTTAGCGGGTAGAGAGCACGGGCTTCAGAGCGGCCGCTCCCAGATTCCTGCACTGCCCCCCTCGGCAGCTTCACAAACTTCTCCGCTTCCGCTTCTGCTTCCGCATCCGCATCCCGGCTCCTTCCTTCGTAGTGATAGTCACGACTCCTGATTGCGGATGCAGGTTTTTTCTTTATTATCTTTCTATTTCAGGAGATGAAAGCTCCAAAGCACAGGCTACCATATTAAAAAAACCATTTACGACCGACTTTATCGAGGTATAATTTCCATGCAATAAAATGTATGCCTTTTTTTTTAAAATAGGCTTTATTTTTTAGAGCAGTTTTAGATTCACAGAGAAATTGTGAAGATTGTACAGAAAAACGCCACCTACTCCAAGCCCCATTTTGAACACCTCCCAGTGTCTGATACATTTGATACATTAATGAATCAATAGGGATACTATATAGTTGGTACTAGCTGAAGCCCACACATGACTCAGATTTCCTGAGTTTTTACCTCAAGACCCTTCCCTGCCCCAGAGCCCCGTCCAGGACACGCCATGCCTTTTGGTGGTTGTGGCTTCTCCTCAGGTCCCCCTCAGCTGCCACAGTTTCTCAGACTTTCCTTTGTTTTGATGACCTTGACAGTTTTGGGGAGAACGGGTCAGGTATTTAATGGAACCTCCCTTTATTGGAATTTGTCTGCTGTTCTTCTCATGATTAGACTGGAGTTATGGGTTTTTGAAGGAAGACCACAGGAGCAGAGCAGATGGCCACTGGCGCCACACCCGTCCCAGGGTGCGTGCTGTCAACACGGCTGTCCCCGTTGACGCTGACCTTGGTCCCTGGCTTAGGTCGTGCTGTCAGCTTTCTCCTAGGTGAAGTTACCGCCCACCCACTAGCCCGCCACGACCTCCCGCACTCTTTGGAGGAAAGTCACGGTGCACAGTCCACACCGGCGGGTGGGGAGTCATGGTCGCCTCCTTGGGGGCAGAGTATCTGCATGAATCCTTCCGAATCCTTCTGCTTGGAGACTCTTCCCTTCTCCCACGTTTGCTCATTTGCTCAGTCTTTGGGTTCCATCAGCAACGACTCACAGACACTCTTGTCAGATTTTGGGTGTCCCAATCCTCCTCCATTTTCTTGATCAAGCTGTCCTGTCTTTGGTGGCGGCAGCTCTTCAGTCGGCCTGTGACCCATCCCTTTGGTTTTAACGCGTCCTTATTTTCTGGGATGAGAAGAAGCTCCAGGCTCATCCTGTATGTTTCCTGCCTCAGTCCCAGATCAGCTGTTTCTCCAAAGAGCCCGGTGCCTTTTGTTGGAAGGTCCCGTTAGACACCAAGACCTGGGCACCGGGCGTGCTTGCTGCTTGGGTGTGGTTGCTTCCAGGCCCTCTCGGCCGACAGAGCAGGGAAGTGTCTGTGTGTGCACTAACCTGGGCATGAGCCCATGTCTAATGTGTTTCTGTGTGTGACCCTCCGTGTGAGTAGGGGTCATCAGAGAAACGGATGCAGTGGGACGTTCACACCCACTCCTGTTTGAGATTGCTTGGAAGCCTGGGCGCAGGTGACCACGCACGCCGAGAGGTCCCACGCCTGCGGAGACCCAGGGAAGTTGGTGGTGCAGTGCGGTCTGAGTCGGAGAGCCGGAGGGCTGATGGCGTTAATCTCAGTGTCAGGGCCAGAGACGGTGAGGTGAGTGTCCCAGCTCAAGCAGCGTGGCAGGAAGAGGGGGGCAAATGCACCTTTCTCTGCTTTCCGCGCTATTTGGGTCCTCAGCGGATTGGGTGACACCACCCACCCTGGGGAGGGTGGCCTGCTTTACAGAGCCCACTGCTTCAAATGCTAATCTCATCCGGAACACCCTCGGACATCCCCAGAAATAACGTTCAACCCAGCACCCCACGGCCAGGGGAGTTGATACATAAAGTTAACCGTCACACCGCCCGCATGGAGAGGGAGCCCACAGGAAGGAGCTGGTGCTGGTGTCTCGACTCTGACCCTCGGCCGTGTGGGTTGTTCTGGCCCCTTCCCCTGCATGTCTGTAGCTCCCACCCCACAGTGAGGAACCTGCCCCACCACCCACCATTGGTGGACCTAATCGCTAAGCTCCAGTGTGCAGGGGCAGCAGTGTAGGAACTGCTCACCTGTACCCCGCGGCAGAAGCATGTGTCTACCAGGGTACAGGGCTCATGTGCGGGTCCATTTGCTTTTGGCTTCACAGACTTCATCATTTGTGAGGGTACTCAGGTCAGCCTCATCCCCCAGCCCCTCCCTACGTCTGTAATACAGCTGCTGCCCGGGTCTGTAATACAGCCAGAGGCTCTCGCCACACACGGCCCACCTTCCATCCTAGACACCCAGCCTCTTGACTGAGCTTTAAAATTTGCATACAGTAAGGCTCACTCTTGCTGTAAAGTTCTGTGGGTTTTGACAGATGCATAGTGTGGTGTCTCTGCCATTACAGTGTCGTTCACATTAGTTTCACAGCCCTAAAAACCCCCTGTGCGGCCCGGCGCGGTGGCTCAGGCCTGTAATCCCAGCATTTCGAGAGGCCCAGGCGGGCAGATCACAAGGTCAGGAGATCGAGACCATCCTGGCTAACACGGTGAAACCCCGTCTCTACTAAAAATACAAAAAAACTAGCCGGGCGAGGTGGCGGGCGCCTGTAGTCCCAGCTACTCGGGAGGCTGAGGCAGGAGAATGGCATGAACCCGGGAGGCGGAGCTTGCAGTGAGCCGAGATGGTGCCACTGCCCTCCAGCCTGGGAGACAGAACGAGACTCCGTCTCAAAAGCAAAACAAAACAAACAAACAAAAAAACCCCTGTGCTCCACCTATCCAACCATCTCCTCTCACCTGGAACCCCTGGCCAACACTGATCTTACTATCTCCACAATTTTGCCTTTTCCAGAATGTCATACGGTTGGAACCATACACAGCACTGTAGTCTTTTCCGATTGGCTTCTCTCACTTAGCAATATTCATCTAAGTTTCATGCCTGTCTTTGGTTGGCTCGATAGCTCACTCCTTTTTATCAATGTATAATATCCCATTGTATGGATGGATCTACCGGAATTTGTGTATCCATTCACCCAGGACATCTTGGTTACTTCTAGGTTTTGGTAATTATGAATAAAGCTGCTATAAACATTTGCATACAGGCTTTTGTGTGGACCTAAGTTTTTCAGGCCAGTTGGGTAAATACTTAGGAATGCAACTGCTAGATCATATGGTGAGACTATGTTTAGCTTTGTAGGAAACTGCCAGACTGTTTTCCAAAGTGGCTGTGCCATTTTGTCTTCCCACCAGCAGTGAATGGGGGTTTCTGTTGCTGTGTGTTCTCATAGCAATTGGTATTATCACTTTTTGGAATTTAGCCATTCTAATAGGGAGAGTGGTGTCTCATTGTTGTTTTAATTTGCGTTTCCTTCATGAAAAATGATATCAAGCATCCTTTTATATGCTTATTTGACATTTGTCTTTTGTGAGTGAGGTGTTTGTTCGGACCTTTCCCCATTTTAAAATTGCGTTGTTCATTTTCTAGTTGTTAAGTTTCAAGAAGTTCTTTGTGTGATTTGGATACAGGTCCTTTAATCTGACTTACATTTTACAAAGGTTTTCTCCCAGCCTGTGGCTTGTGTTTTCATTCTTTTAATGGTTTCTTTTGCAGGGCAGAAGTTTTTAATGAAAAACATGTCTTAACAATATTTTCTTTCATAGGTTGGGCTTTGGGTGTTGCAACCAAAAACTCATCGTCAGACTCAAGGTCACGTAGGTCCCATGCTTTCTTCTAGTTTTATGGTTTACATTTAGGCCTCTGATCCGTGCTGAGGTGACTTTTGTGAAAAGCACCCTCAGTGTGTGTCTAGATTTATTTACGTATTCTGCATATGATGTCTAAATATTACAGCACCGTTTGTTGATGAGACTTTCTCTGTTAGAGACACATTTTCTCCTTTGTCAAAGATCATTGGCATTTGTGTGGGTCTACTAGTGGATCTCTGTTCTATTCCACTGATCTGTTTATCCATTCATTCTTCAATATTTCCTGTCTAGATGCCATCGTCTTATAGGAAGTTTTGAAATTGTGAAAGCGTGAGTCCCCCAGCTTTGTTCTTCACCATTGTGTTGGCCATTCTATGTCTTTTGGCTTTGTGTATAAACTTTAGAATCAGTGTGTCGATATCTACAGGATAGTTTGCTGGGATATTGATTAGGGTTGATTAGATCTATTGATTCTATAGATCACATTTGGAAAAGTAGACACCTTAACAATATTGAGTCTTCCTATGTGAACATGGACTATCTCTTCATTCATTTAGATTTTTTGGATATCTTTCATCAGAGTTTTGCAGTTTTCAGCATACAGAGCCTGTACATGTTTTGTTAGATTTGTACCTAGGTATTGCACTTTTGGGGGTTCTGCTAAATTTAACTAGCATTGTTTTTTAAATTTCAAATCCTGATTGTTTATTGCTGGCATATAGGAAAGGATCTGACTTTCATATATCAACCTTGTATCTTGCAACCTTGCTGTGTTTGCTTATTTCTTGCAGGAGATAGATTCATCCATTCATCCGTTTAATCATTTACACATTGCTATGGTTTGGCTGTGTCCCCACCCAAATCTCATCTTGAATTGTAGCTCCCATAATTCCCACGTGTTGTGGGAGGGACCCAGTGGAGATAATTGAATCACGGGGGCAGATCCCCCCATACTATTCTCGAGGTAGTGAATACGTCTCACGAAATCTGATGGGTTTATAAGGGGAAACCCCTTTTGCTTTTTTTCCTCATTCTCTTTTGCATGCTGCCATGATTGTAAGGGCTCCCCAGCCATGTGGAACTCAGAGTCAATTAAGCCTCTTTCCTTTATAAATTACCCAGTCTTGGGTATGTCTTTATTAGCAGCGTGAGAGCAGATGAATACACACATCTTAGATTGATTTTCCAATGTGGAAATCATACCTCAGATAAGTCCCTCCTGGTCATGCTGTGTAATTGTGGTTATACATTGTTAGATTTGATTTGATAATATTTTGTTGATTATTTTCACATCTACATTCATGAGAGTTATTGGTTTGTAGTCTCAAGTTTCTTTTCTTGTAATTTCTTTATCTGTTTTGGTATTAGGGTAATGCTGACCTCTTACAATGAGTTAGGAAGCATTTCCTCTGCTTCTATTTTTCAGAAGAAAAATTAAATCACTTAACATAATGATCTCCAGTTCCATCTGTATTATTGCATATAAAGACAGACTGTAGAGAAATGGTATTTATTCCTTACATAGTTGGTAGAGTTCACCAGTGAAGCCATCTGGGCCTAGTGCTTTCTTTTTTGAAGATAATGAAGTATTATTTAAATTTCCTTAACAGATATAGACCTATTAAGGCTTTAAAAAATTTTTAAATTATTTAAAAAAGTATTTGTGGGTACATAGTAGTTGTATATACTTATGAGGTACATGAGATGAAGATGTTTTGATATAGGCATACGATGTGAAATAAGCACATCATGGAGAATGGGGTATCCATCTCCTCAAGGATTTATCCTTTGAATTACAAACAATCCTATTATATTCTTTTAAAATGTAAAATTAAGTTATTATTGACTATAATCACCCTATTGTGTTATCAAATACTAGGCTTTATTCATTCTTTCTCCTTTTTTTGTACTGATTAACCACTCCCACCTCCCTCCCAGCCCCCGAGTATCCTTCCCTGTTTCTGGTAACCATTCTTCTATGCTCTATGTCCTTGAGTTAAATTGTTTTGATTTTTTTTAGCTCTTACAGATAAGTGAGAACATGAGATGTTGATCTTTCTGGACCTGACTTATTTCACTTAACATAATGACCTCCAGTTCCATCTGTGTTATTGCAAATGACTGGATCTCATTCTTTTTTATGGCTGTAGAGTACTCCGTTGTGGATACATACTGCATTTTCTTTAACCATTCATCTGTTGATGGACACTTAGGTTGCTTCCACGTCTTAGCTCTTGTAAAAAGTGCTGTGGCCATCATAGGAGTGTAGGTATCTCTTCCATATACTGATTCCCTTTCTTCTGGGTATATACCCGCGGTGGGATGTCTGGACTGTTTAGGTTTTCAATTTCTCCTTGGGTAGTTTATGTCTTTTAAAGAATTGGCCCATTTCATCTTAAATTTCAAATTTGTAGAGATAGAGCTGTTCATGGTATTACTTTATTAGACTTTTAATGTCTACGGAATCAGTAGTGACAACCTCTTTCATTTCTGATATTGGCAATCTATGTTTTCTCTGTTTTTTTTTTCCTTAGTCAGTTAGTCAGTTTCATTGATCTTTTTAAAAAATAAACTTTTGATTTTTTTCTATCGCTTTCCTGTTTTCAGTTTCATTGAATTCTGCTTTACTTTTTATTATTCCTTTCCTTCTGCTTGCTATAGTCTTAAATGGTTCTATTTCTAGTTTCCTACAATGGAAGTGTAGATGATGTATTTTAGACTTGTCTTCTTTTCTAACATGTACGTTCATGCTATAAATTTCCCTTGAGTACTGCTTTTGCTGCAGCCTGCACATTTTGATAAATTGTCTTTTCATTTATTCCTAAATATTTAAAATTTCTCTTGAGACCTCTCCTTTGACCCATGTGTTATTTAGAAGTGTGTTGTTTAATCTCCAAATATTTGGGGATTTTCCAGCTGTCTTTTCTGTTACTGATTTCTAGTTTAATGCCATTGAGTCTTAAGAGCATGACTTCTCTTCTTTTAAATTTGTTATGGCGGGTCCTATGGCCCAGAATGCAGTCTGCCCTTGGCGAATGCTCCACGAGAGCTTAAAAGAATGTGAACTTGCACGTATTCTGCTGTTCCTGGGTGGAATGTTCTAGAAACGTCAGTTGATGAAGTTGATTGATAGCGTTTTTCATGTCACCTCTGTCCTTGCTGACTTCTGATTGCTTGATCTACCACTGACTGAACGAGGAGTGTTGATGTCTCCAGCTATAGAGGTGGGTTTGTCTGTTCTCCTTGCAGCTCCTTGAGTTTTTGCCTCTGGTGTTGTTTGGAAGGACGTGTCTGGAGCTGCTGCAGTAAAGCTGTAGAAGTGACTGCGTGGAGTCCTAAGCCCCTGTGGCCTCTTGGTTGCCAGCAAGTCCTTTCCTTGGCTGTGGGCCAGTGACTGTTTCCAAGACTGCGGAACAGTGAGCAACATGTGAGTCGCCAGTGGAGGAGCCTCTTCTCTCCAGCTCGCCAGCCCCATGGACCCACCCTGTCTCAGAGAGACTTATTTTTCCTCCCTCAGTGTCGTCAGGCTTTGCCTCCTGACTTGCCTTGGCCAATGGAACGTGAGCAGAAGCAGAAGCGCCACTTCAAGAGAGTGAAACGGTCCTGCAGGGAGCGGCTCCTCCAGCCGGGATGCTCAACTGCGGCAAGCGCCCGGCTGACCTACAGGAAGTGCGGAGCCCGACTGGAAACATGCGTGTTTTGTAAGCTGCGGAGACGCCGAGATTGCTGGGGCCACAGCCCGGCCTGGCATCAGCTGACTCGAGGAGAAACTGGCACCTAGAATTCGGTGCTGTCACACACAAAATCCAAAATTTGTGGCATTGGCTGGGGTGGGGCAGGGGAGGAGGAGGAAACTGTAATTAGAGGCCGGGAGCAGCATTTTTATGTGGTGAAACATTTGGCAAAGCCATCATCTATATGATATCTCAGGGGCAGAAAACATAGGAGGCTGTGGGCTGGGCACGGTGGCTCACGCCTATAATCCCAGCACTTTGGGAGGCCGAGGCAGGTGGATCACCTGAGGCCAGGAGTTCGAGACCAGCCTGGACAACATTGTGAAACCTCGTCTCTACTAAAAATACAAAAATTAGCCAGGCATGATGACGGGCGCCTGTAATCCCAGCTACTTGGGAGGCTGAGGCAGGAGAATCGCATGAACCCGGGAGGCGGAGGTTGCAGTGAGCCGAGATTGCGCCACGGCACTCCAGCCTGGGTGACAGAGTGAGACTCTCTCAAAACAACCACCACCACCACCACCACCACCACCACCACCACCAAACAAAAAACAGGAGATTGTGGATTTAAGCAAAGAGGTTTGGAAACCAAGTGTGACTGGTGTGTCTTGGTTGCTATTGGAGATAACGGATGAGATAATACAAGAAAGATGTGCTCAGATGGAAATTGTCTGGTTTACAGACAGCCTTGAAAGAGGCAACTGCTTCTTAGCTCCAACCAATAAAGGATAAATGGGAGACATGCTTGCTCCACAAAAGCCAATTAGGCTCAGGCTGGTGGCAAAAGCCAGGTGGAGAGTGTGACCCCCGGGGGTTATGATCTCTGAATAGATTAAGGTGGCAGCCCAGCATATTTTTCTTTCTTTCTTTCTTTTTCTTTCTTTCTTTCTTTTCTTTCTTTCTCTCTCTCTCTTTCTTTCTTTCTTTCTTTCTTTCTTTCTTTCTTTCTTTCTTTCTTTCTCCTTCCTTCCTTCCTTCCTTCCTTCCTTCCTTCCTTCCTTCCTTCCTTCCTTCCTTCCTTCCTTCCTTCCTTCCCTCCTTCCCTCCCTCCCTCCCTCCCTCCCTCCCTCCCTCCCTCCCTCCCTCTCTCCCTTCTTTCTTTCTTTCTTTGACCAGTTCTCACTCTGTTGCTCAGGCTGGAGTGCAGTGGCACGAACATAGCTCACTGCAGCTTCAAGCTCCTGGGCTCAAGCTATCCTCCCACCTCAGTCTCCCCAGTAGCTGAGACTACAGGCATAATTTTAAAATTAGCCCAGCTAATTTTTAAAGTTTTGTAGAGATGCGGTCTTGCCATGTTGCCCAGACCGGCCTCGAACTCCTGGGCTTAAGAGATCTGCCTGCCTTGGCCTCCCAAAGTGCCGGGATTACAGGCGTGGGTCACTGTACCTGGCCCCGGCAAATCTTTTGAGTCAGGTGAAATTTTGTAAGAAGAGAAATTGGGGGCATTGCTCTCCCAAGGAAGCCCCAGAAGTTAAAAGTAGCTGCTGTAAAGTCAAGACAGTGAGACGTATCTCCGCACCTGCCGTGAACTGCCCAAAACAGACGTGAAGCCAGCCATGTGCTAAGGGAGCTGCACACCCAGCTTTGCCTTGCAGTGACTGCCAAGGTGCAAGATTTAAAAATCATGTCTGAGCCTCCAACGTTCTGCGGACAGAAAGCAGGAGTGGTGCAGGCTCCCTGAGGACATAATTTCCAATATCCTCTTCAGATGTAGCCCAGAGGGTGATGGAAAAGGAAGAACCTCCCAGAGGCGAGCTCGGTGATGGGCCAGCAATGGATTAGGGGTTCACACCATGGACTGGAGTCAGCTATGTTGATCAGCCCACTGGGGTTTGCCTGGGACTTTGCTGGCTTCAACACTGAAAGTCCCACCACTCAGGAAACCCACTGGTCCTGGTGAACCGGGCCAGATGGTCACCACGAGAGCTTGGTTTGGAAACATTCCCCACCCCCAGGTATGGGGATCTCAAAATCTCTGCCCAGCAGGAGCACAGGGCTGCCATCCACGAGCGAGCACAGTGCCGCCCTTCCCCTCTCCGAAAGGGGTGCCTCTCCGTCCAACCGGGGTCTGTCCCACCGTGGTATTTTGTGTTGTGAGTGGAAGCTAACGTTCCCTTTTAGCTCCTGGATCGAGAGGAGATGTGTTCAGATGGGAGACTGAGGCTGTTTCCCACATGTTCTGTGTGCAGACGCGAGGGGAGTGAACACGAATGGCGAGGCGTGTGGGCTGCTGGGTTATGGTCACCAACGTGCACTCCTCTTCTCGGACTTTCCCGCCTTACTCACAGCAGTCTTAGCCATGCAACTCGCCCAGAGTGAGCAGATGTTAGCAGCAGTGGGCCGGGCTGTGTCCAGCACCAACCTGAAGAGCACCACGTGGTCCTGCCACATTCTCTCTCCCTCGGCTGCGGGAGGGCCTGGATCCCAGGAGAGAGAAGACGCGTGGGGCAGAACCACAGCCGCCTGCCACCTACACGGAACACCAGCCAGAAAAAAACCTTGCGTTGAAAGAGAGATCAGAGGCATTGCTCAGTGATTCCAGTCCTGAATCGCTGAGCTTCTGGGGATGTTTGTCATGGCAGCAGAATCCAGCATAGCTGACTAACACAGACCATGCTACTGCCTTCTCCTGGAGACCCTCACTGACTTCAGGTTGACAAGCACAGGGGCCCCTGCCTCCCCTTGGGCCAGTCCTGGCCTTGCAGGCACCGTCTATACCCTGACTCTGCTGCCCTGCACATTGTCTTATCTGCCTCCTTTTCTATTGAAATATTTTAAGCAAGGGGAGAAATGAGGGTGGAGCAGCAACTAGAGGAGACCCTTGCCCAGGGGATGCCTGCCCGCGGTCTGTCCTGGGCAGGGAGCAGCACAGCCCTGGTGGCTTGGGTAATGTGGCAGCCCCCCTCCCCAGGAGTCCCTGCACTGGCCACTCCAGGCACCAGTATTCTTTTTGCCTTAATGAATTCCCCTCAAGTCTGCACTTAGAAGTTTCCTGCTCCAATCTTGAGTATGCATTTTTTAAAATACTCTGCAAATTTGAGGGCCTCTCATGTATCATTTCAATCCTCCAGCTATTAGAGAAATTGGGGTATCATATAGATTACGGAAAAATTACTTTGGGCGGAGAAGGAGGTAGAAGATCAAACGCTTATCTGTACAAATAAATTCAGTGCGATCCACAATTAAGCAGCATTTGACATTTAAAAAATATTTGATCCATGTTTTGGCTTCCAGAGCTGCTTAAGGGAGCTGCGATGTGTAAATTACATTCAAATCAGGGTTAAATATAGTTCCCAGAGAAAGACTGTATGATTTAAATTGCCTAATTATTTGGGGGAAAATCTGTTCTCCAATAATTAAGAGAATGAGGGTGTTCGACTTATTGGGGAGAGAGACCACAAGTGGCTATCCCCTTCTGGGAGACCAGGAGATGCTGGCTTGGGGAAGGGACGGTCACCCCCCTGGGGTGGGGGCAGGCGATACAGACCCAGCAGACAGGCCCCAGGCAGGGGGAAGAGGCCATCCTTATCTGGCCCTAGGCAGCCTGCTGGGGTCTGTGGCCAGGCAGGACACCCAGTGCTCAGGAACCAACCAGAAACCAACTAGAAACTGGCAGCCTGGGTGCTGAGCCAGGGGCCCGCAGCCGCGCCAGGCAGGGAGTGGGCGCCAGCTCTCTCTGGCAGGGCTGGCCGGCATATGGGAGCACCCAGGCTGGGGCCAGATGCCTCGGGAGGGGGATTTGGCAACACTGAGAGCCAGCAATTAGTTAATTAGCTGATATGTCTTAAAAGTCAGTGTGGGGAGGGGTGTGGATGGCAGCCTGCCTTCAGGAGAAATTCCAAACCCCAGCAGCCCCTCCCTCCAGACCCAAGAGTGAGTGTGTGTGTGTGTGGGTTTGTGTGTGTGGCCCTGGGGCAGCAGACAGCACGGGCCCAGCTAGGCAGCCTCTGATCCCTGCTTGACATAAGTGCACGTGAGGCGTGCAACCTGGGCCAGCGCAGAAGGGCCCTGAGCCCCCGTTTCATCTGTGACATGGGAAGAATTGCCCACACCTTTCAGTCCGCGCTGAGGATTAAATGTCACCATAGACGGGAGTGCAGTGGTCAGAATCTGGAGGCAGACCTGGCCCTGTGCCTCTGCTGTGTGAACTTGGACAGGTTACCTACCTCTCTGAACCTCAGCTCTCAAGATAGTAAGAACAGTGACCTCCCAGGCTGCTTGGGGGGTTCATTGCAACCCCATTCATGAGGCAGGTTTAGCCAGGTCAGTGGTCGGGCAGGCAGCAGGCCTGGGCTGCTCACGCCGCAGATACTCACTGATGACCTGTGAAGGGCCTGGTGTCTGTCCAGGTTCCAGGACGTCCACAAAGCGGTGGAGAAGGCTCCTGCTCACCTTCAAGTGTGAAATCGGGTCGTTCACGAGGAAACAGGATCTTTGCAGAAAGCTGTTTGGCGCGTGATCCAGAACCACAGGTTCAGCAGGGAAGCGGGGTCCTGAGTTGGAAGAGGGGCTGCAGGCCGGGAGGCAAGGAGGAGCCATTCCCAGGGTGGGATAAGAGGGCGCCAAGCAGAGGCTGGTGGGGGCGTTTGCTGTGTTCCCGGAACTGCAGGGGGGCCACTGGGGCCTGGCAAATAATGGGAAGCCATGGGTGGGTTTTGAGCAGGGACCACTGTGGTCTGATCAGATTGAAGGGAATGGTACTGGCCACGAAGGAAGCAGGGAGCGGAGCAGTGGGCTGGGGCCAGATGAGGTGGTCTCAGTGGACAAGCGCGCACGTATGTGTATGAGTGTGTGCGTGCAAGTGTGCATGTGTGATCTGAATCAGTCTCCTGACTGCAGCCACCCACCACACACACCTGCCTGTAAGATAGAGAAGGCGGGTCAGTGTGGCTGCTGACTTTTGGGGATGGGCCATGGGGCCTACAGGGCTTGTGGAGTGATTGGGTAGAGGGTGGGAGCTGGGGAAGAAGCGCAGCTGCCTCGTGCCTGCATCACTGGCAGCAACTCAGCGCCCCGCGGGGCACACCCTGGGTGCCACTGCCCAGTGGCGGGCCCCGGGCCATGGGGAGGGTGCCCTGCAGGAAGCCCTGTACCCGGTGCTGTGAGCTGTGGATGATGCACGTCCAGGCCCTGGGCCCAGCATGCAGGGCTGCCCCAGTCCAGCACACAGGCAGCTCCCGAGGGTCTGGGCCACCTCCACTCAGCACCAGGGATGTTGTGGAGGCTGGTCCTGGGCTAGTCTTGGCTCCAGAAAGCTTCAGGGGCCTGAGGTGACCTGAGGGTGTGCTAAAATTCCTAGGCCAACCTGCCCCACAGGGCAGAGCTGAAGATCCTGCCTGTCCTGGACCCCAGGCTGTGGACATGCGCGGGAAGAGAGGCTGTGGTAGGCAGAGTTCAGGTCTGGGGACACTGACCACGGTGTCAGGTCACTTCTCTGCCGACCTGGGCAGGAAGGGAACCTAGCAGGCAGAACCAGCATGGGAGGGCGGGGCTGGCCATCTCAGGCACGATCAGGCCCATGGGAAAGTCGGAGGTCAGGGTGCCAGGGCCTCTGGGCTTCAGAGGAGCTGTAATCAACTCCTGAAGCAGAGGTGAGTAAGCCCCTGCTGCCCTCCCCCTGCTCAGAGCCTGACCTTTGAGACGTTCACACTCAGCCACGGACCCCGAGAACCATGTAAGGGGGTCTGAAGCCTCCACCCCCACCCAGCAGAGCCACCCTCTGGCCCCAGACTGAGCCCACCCAGTGGGTTTGCCCCCAGGTCCCTGCTGCTGTTGTGTGCTCCCATGTCTTGAAGGACACAAACAGCTGAGTGGGGTGGGTCTACCCACTCCTGCAATGCCCCACTCCCTCCCATCTGATGAGCCCCCACCCCAGCATCTGTCTGAGTGAGGAGATCATCCCTGAGCCCCCAAGTCCCCCCAGGAGGCCCTGAAGGGACAGCAGTTCTTGGGGGGATGCAGGAAGCCTACCTCTCCCCCCTGCCCCGCTGCTGGTGTGCACATGGCTTGGACATACTGCCCCTGCCCCTGGGGGAAGCGTGTGGAGCCTGCTGGTGG
Source organism: Pongo pygmaeus (assembly GCF_028885625.2). NCBI lineage: Eukaryota > Metazoa > Chordata > Mammalia > Primates > Hominidae > Pongo > Pongo pygmaeus. The sequence continues at coordinate 103,392,707 of NC_072388.2, forward strand.
CTTTTGGGCGGGAGGAGTGTGAGCTTTCATTGCCCAAGAATCCAAAGGGCAGAGCATGGAGGGAGGCGTCTCACAGCGCCAGCCCTCACAGAGCCCTGTGGCCCCTAAGGCTAGCGGGGGCCCTTGCCCTCTGCCTCTGCCTCAATGCCAGCGATCCTTGAGGCCGGGACGGCTGCTCCTGCTCTGGTCATGGGGGCTGAGGGATGGCAGCCTGTGCTGGGGGGCCCATGCTCATGGCCTCCATGCTGTCTGCTGACCCACGCCGGCAGGGCCCAGGCTTCCTGAGGACTTTAGACATCTTCTCTTGTCCCTGTCATCCATGGAGCCAGGCCTGGGTGGGGCGCTTGCCTCCAAGAGACGCCCTGGAGCCGGCTCTGCAACGTGCCCATTCTGTGTCTGGGGAATGAGAAACACTGAGACCGGCTGCCTGCCTGCCTGCACGCAGGGAGGCCACTGAACGTCAAGGCCAGGCCTCCTGGGGGGCACCTGGGATTCCTCTCTCACCTCTTCCCCTAGATGGGCCATCACCAAGGAGCTCAGGTGCTGGGGCCACTTCTTGGGGGCGATGCAATGAGGAAGAGGGCCGTGTGGCTGGGCCTAGGGGACCTCCAGCTAGCCTGTCCCCATCTTTCTCTTCTGCCCTTGGGTGGGCCAGATCTATGCCCTGAGACTCGCTTTGCCCCAAAGCACCTGAAACCCCATATGCCTAAGGCTCTTTGCTGGGGGAAGCCCCTCTTCTTCCCATCCCAGGGAGAAACCAGGAGCCCTGGCTGGTGCGGGTCATGTGTCCACTCTGGGATAGCCCACTCCGGCCACAGGGCAGGATGCCAAGGCCTGAGCCCCAGGACCGTGGGGCAGGAGTGGAAGCAGGCAGTCGAGGGTGGCGTGCTGGGGTGGCTGTGTGGGGCCGTGAGCACACACACCACACGGGCTCTCCACATCACACGAGGCATGGTGGGCATGCCTTCCTGTGCCAGGCCTGCTCCTCTATAATTCCAGGGCACACGGAGTGGCGTGCCAGCATGTCCTCTGACCCTTCCTGTGTGTTCAGAACTGGCTTCGCTCACTCTGGGCTTCCTGGTTCCTAGGAGAAGGTGCAGGAGGTAACTTCGGCCTCTCCGCCCTCCCCAGTGCCCCTTGGCATTTGAACGTGTACGACAGAGAGAGAAAGAGAGAGAGAGAGGAGCCAGCTGGCACGGGGTCACATCTCTCTGTCAGAGCGCAGTGAGCGCTGCTGGTCTTATAAAACCTGCGATGGTAATTGAATCCGGGCAGGAGTCCTTGACAGGGTCTGTTAAACGCAGGAGCAGGGGTGGGCTTGGGTTTATGGGCTCCCGGTCCCCAGCTCCTCTCCAGAAAGGCTGAGCTTCTGCCGGGGCTTGGACGAGATGGAGCAGGGGGATGGACGCGATGATTCCTCTGCCCGAGAGCAGCCAGGGGACTGGCCTAGGAGCCACAGTCTGTGCGTTTCCACCCAGGGGCTCAGGAAGGCCCCGGGAACTGGCTCCCTCCTTGGGCGGGTGGTCACCCTTCGATCTATGCTCCTGTGGCCCGGGTTCCGCTCTGCAGTGGCATGGGTGTCGGCCCTGTGCCTGCTCCTAGGCTCCTAGAGGAGGAGACAGTGGGACACTGACCTTGTGGAACGCTGGGAAGGGAGAGAGCCCAGGATGGGCAGCTGAGGCCCCTGGGGTGGTCAGGCCAGTGCTGAGGCTGGAGGCAGAGAAACTGCTGCCCGGAAGGGCGGAGGGGGCGTGTGTGGACCGGGCGGGAGTGTTCCCTGCTGGTTCAGAGAGTTTGACTGTTGTCCCCAGGGTGGCCTGGTGCACCTGTGGCTGTGCCCAGGTAGGAAGGCTGCTGTGCCTTCTGGAAAGGCTGTTCCTGAAAAGGACGTGTCACCAGGCATCTGCCCTTCGAGGGGCCTCTGCCTGGGAACTGTGGAGCTGTGACCTCCCTGCCGAGCTGGTGGGGGCGGAAGCATCACTGGCACACCTGGCTGGGTGAGGGCGGCCAGGGTGGTGAATTATTTAGAGTCGCCAAAGGTGTTGAGTTAGAAGCTAATTAAACAAGCTCTCCGCAGAGCAGCACTGTAAAAGAATCATAACATTCCAATCTCATTTGTTCCGCTCGGCTTGCACAGGTGCAGCACTCCCCATAAAAGGTGGCCAGCGCTGCACAGTCTGTGGGCAGCTTGGAAGTGTGTGGCCTTCAGGGGTGCTCTGCAGGGCCGTCCTGCCTGGCTGGGGCTGGGCCAGGCTGGAGAAAGCACTGAGCGTGTGCTGGCAGCTGGGAGGCTGCAGCCCCCCAGGTGGTCCCCTGGTAGGGGCGGTTCTCACTCAGGGTGAAAGGGGGACCTGTTGTGGAAAGGTGAGGTGGCTTCGCTAGCCAGCAGGTGGCCCAGGGCCCCCTCTGTGGTGCTGTGGTCCTGCTGCCTTGGGTCTTGGAATGAGGCCTTCTGGTGCCCAAGCTGCAGTGGGCAAGGCTGCTGCACCCTTGAGTTGTCATGGGGTGGGGGCGAGAGGCTGGGCTTGCAGAGGAAGGGGAGGGGCTTCTCTATACTGGGCTGAGAGAGGACTCTGGGGTGGCGGTAAGGGCCGGGGCCCTGCTAGCCTCTGCGGTGCACCTGCTGTGTGCAGCTCTGCACCAGGAGCCCAGACTGCAATGTGTGCAATTCCCACACATCTGCCATAGCTTGTCCAGCAGAGCTCAGCAGGCGGTCTGCCTCTCTGACACCTGAGGGAGGGGTGCAGGCAGGAGGGGAGGGAGCTGGTGCTTCTAAAGCCCGCCCACTCAGGCAGGGGGAGGTGCCCTAGGGCTCAGGGTGAGGTGGGGGCTCAGAGCTCAGGCCTGCGTGAGGGGCTGACTAAGCCCCAGGCTTTGCTGCGAGGGGTTCAGGTGTGTGTGTTTAGGCAAATCCCTTTAGCATCAGGGGACTCGGGCTGCTCCTCTGCAGCAGACGCTGTATTGCCTCCTGGACCTCCCTCTACCGTGCCTCTATTTCCTCGTTTCTGCCATTGTCACGGAGGCAGCGTGACTGGTAACTGTGAGGGTGCAAGGTGCTCACTGTGTGCTGGGCTCCCTCGTGGCTGGCAGAGGCTCCACATGCCCGGCAGGTTGCAGTTTGCAGACAGAGCTCACATGGTTTCCGGGAACTGGGCGTCCCCGCAGCGCTCCAGGGCATCCACTCAGTTGAAGGATGGGATGGGACAGCTGGAGGTAAAGTGGGCACCAGGGTCATTCATGCTACAGCCGGGTCTGTCCTTCTGGGTCTCTGACCTTCCAGAAGGACAGCTCTGCCCTGTGGACCCCTTGGCACTCGCATGAAGCCTCTGGGGCCTGGACCACTCCCGTCCTATTGAGGGAGGACGCAGGGTGGAAAGCGCTCCCCCAGCAAGGATGAAGGAAAAGCCGGTGGCCGTGATTTGCCATTGTCACTGTCACCTGGATGTCCTGAGAACCCCCTGGGGACCAGCCTTGGCAGGCCCAGCCTTAGCCGGAGAGGTGGTGTCTGGCCGTCCTGGTAGATGCCCAGCTCCTATCCTCGTCGGCAGTTGGGTTTCATGAGCCTGCCATGCGCTGTGTGTACAGGGCAGGTCTGGTCACAGCTGTAGTTTGGAGAGCCCAGCTGTGCCCCTCCTGGGCAGGACTGGGGGTCGCCTAGACCTCTCTAGAGCTCTGGAGGCTGAGGCAGGGCCGTGAGCAGTGGCCAGGGTCCTAGTGCTTATCTGGGATCCACAGTCCAGCTTTGAGCCCCACACACCAAGCCCAGGAGCCCGAGATCCATCTGCAATGACAAGCAACAGGCAGACAATGTGGGCACCCGGAGCATGGGTGTGCATGCTGTGATTTGTTACCATCTCAGCACAAAACAGGCTGATTTCTCCAGCCTGGGTGGCCTGCCGTGTGGTGTGGGGCCAGGGGACGCCATCGTGCGGCATGTCAGGCCTCTTTGTCTCCTGGTTGGAAGATGTTGATGGATTCTCTATTGCTCGTTTGATCAAATTGTCCAGAACACAAAGGGGGAGATTGTGGCAAAAGCCACATTTGGAAAAATAATTCCTCATCCTGACAGCAGTCCCTGGAGAGAGGGCTAGTCCCGCTGGGTCCCCAGCACAGAGACCACTTGGAAATCTGGCTGGCAGGCGAGACCTGTAATTAGGGCCAGAGTGGGCTCCATGGCCAGGAGCAGGACAAGGAGAGGCAGCCCACTAAGGAAGATGCCCTGAGACCCTACCCTGAGAGTCAGGATTTGTGGCAAGCATGGCCTGTCATGTGGGAGCCACCTGCAAGTTCACGGGCAGAGGAATGCAGAATAAAGTGGTGTGATCTGCCATTCAGGCTCCTATAGCAAAACACCCTGAGCAGGGGGCTTATACATCGATATTGATGTCTCCCAGGTTTGGAGGCTGGAGGGGCAAGGCCCTGGCAGACGCCTTGTCCGTGAGGGCGGGCTGCTTTTGTTTTCCAGTTCACGGATGGCCGTCTTCCGGCTGTGTCCTCACATGGAGGATGGGGTGACGGAGCTCTCCAGGTTGTCTTTGTTAGGTCCTGAATCCCATTCCCGAGGGCTCCACCTCCATGACCTAATCGACTCCCAAAGGCCCTGCCTCCCAATACCGTCAAGTTGGACATGAGGACTTCAACTTGGAATTTGGGGGTGACTCAAATGTGGAGACCATAGCAACGTCTGCCCTGCAAATACTACACAGCAGATAAAAAGATGAGCTAGGTCCTCAGGGAAAGACAGGTGACAGCCATAGCATCTGGGGCATTCTGGCCGCAGTAAGCATGGATTCAACATGCTGCTCCTTGACTCAATAGACATTGGGTCTTGTTGGTGGCACAGTTCCAGGTGGGTCTTCCTGGTTGAGGGCCCAGGGCCTTCCAGGGCTCTGCCACCCTGTTGGGTCTCACCCCCACCCGAGGAGGGTGGAGAATCCTGATGGGTGGTGGAAATGGCCACATGGAGCTGTGAGGGGTGGGGAGTGTGGCCAGGTCATGTGGACACATGCAAAGTCAGCCTGGGTGCTGCGGGCAGTTGGTCCTGTCCTCAACAGTGTGCATAACTGAGTCACTGGGGAAGAAAAAAGAAACCCCAGAGTGACGTGTGCCGTTCGATGCCATCTAAGGAAACACACAAAGCACAACTGTGTTCCCCCAGACACAAATGCATGAGGTGCACAGGGAATGTTCTGGAATGACACACACCAAGGGGAGAAGGGCTGCCACCCTGGGGAGGCCACTTGGACCGAGGAAGGGGAACAGGGGATTTCTGTGTCTATAAAGTTTGAATTTTTATTACACAAATTTATTCACAAATCATTTGCATAATTAAAAAACCAAACTGGAATACATTTTAAGAGGGTTGGTGATAAGAGGAATGAATTCAGAAGTGTGGTCTTACCGGGGGGCATTGGTCCAGCAGCCTGGCCATCTCCAGCTCTCCCCTTCAAGCCACCTCCCAGGCTCCCAGGGTGTCAGGGGCCCCAGGCCAGGCAGGTGACCGGAGCTTTCCAGTTCTGCCAGACTGAAGGGGTGGACAGAGGGGAGCAGGTGCCTCTCCCATCCTGTGGTCCCAGCTCCTCAGGAACCATCCTCCACAGACAGCCCCTGTGACACCTCCCTGGGTGTAGTCCTGCACTGTGGGCTGATGCTGGGGCCTGGCCAGGTGCCAAACACAGGTGATGGAGCCATATTCCCCTCTCTCCCAGGATTCACGTCTGCAATACAAAGGGGAGACCCCTAGGAGCTCGGGGACTGCGGAGGCCCCTAGGCCCAGGTGAGTCCTGCCGGGCTGCATTCCAGAGGGCAGACAGGAGGTGATGTGGGCCTCAGGGCTCTGATGATAGCAGCTGCTGGAGAAAGAGTGGCATCAAAGTAGTACTGGGAGAGGGCTGGGGCCAGCTGCGATGCAGGGATGGGTGAGGTGCTGGCTGGCTGGGAACCTCAGCCTGTGGGAGCTTTGGCGATGAAGGTGTCTTCCGGTGGAGATGTCTTGGGGGAGGTGGCCTGGGGCGGCTCAGAGGCTGGCTGTGTCTTCCTGGCCCTGTCATCCTTAGCATGGGGCATCCAGAGTTGTTGTCTTGTGGACCAAGACAGCCCACAGCCCATGGCAGCTTCCAGAGCCAGAAGAACAGGAGTCATCTCTGAAGAGCCCTGGGCTACCTCCTTGCTGATCTCATTGGCCAGAACTTTCTGGCTCTCATGCTCACCACAGGGCCAATCACTAGCAAGATAAAAAAGGAGCACCCCGAAGGGTCGAGACCAGCTGTGCTCTGGGCAGGGGAGGGGCTGCCCCTTCCTCACCTGAACTCAATTCATTTTATTTTTATTTTTTAACATAAAGAAAAGGCAATGGGAATTCAGTGAGTGGACAACCAGCCACCTCTGTGGCTGCCTGCCGTGTGAGCATGGGCCATGTTCTGTCTTTGATCTCCTCTGTGAAGCGGGAATAACAGCAGGGACTAGGTTCTGAACCCTCAGACCTTACCCCTGAGCTTTCCAAGCCTGCATCCATTTGCTTTTCATCCCTACTCTCAAGATTTTCAGGATCCCATCTGCAGATGAGGACTCAGAGGCCCCAGGTTCTGTAGCTGAGCTGAGGGGCAGAGGTCCAGCCCAGAGGCCGTTGGCTCCCTGGAACCCTGGGAGCTCCTGGCTCCCAGTAGTGCATGAATGTGCATGCGTGCGTGTGTGTGAATGTGTGCATGCACGTGCATGTGTGTGTGCATGCATGTGTGCATGTATGTGCATGTGCATGTGTGTGCATGTATCACGGACAAATACACATTAAAGTGAGAGTGGCACGGCCGTCCCCCTCCATCACTCACAGCCACATATGCATATGTGTGTGAATGTGTGCATGTATGTGTGTGTGTGTGTGAATGTGTGCATCATGCACGTGTGCATGTCTGAGTGTGTGCATGTCTGTGAATGTGTGCATGCATATGAGTGCATGTGTGCATATCTGTGTGTGTGCATGTCTGTGAATGTGTTTGTACATGCATATGAGTGCGTGTGTGCATATCTGTGTGTGTGTGTGCATGTCTGTGAATGTGTTTGTACATGCATATGAGTGCGTGTGTGCATATCTGTGTGAGTGTGTGTGGGCATGTCTGTGAATGTGTGTGTGCATGCATATATGAGTGCGTGTGTGCATATCTGTGAGTGTGAGTGTGTGCATGTCTGTGAATGAGAGTGCGCATGCATATATGAGTGCGTGTGTTCACATCTGTGAGAGTGTGTGTGTGCATGTCTGTGAGTGTGTGTGTGCATGCATATATGAGTGCGTGTGTGCATATCTGTGTGTGTGGGCATGTCTGTGAATGTGTTTGTACATGCATATGAGTGCGTGTGTGCATATCTGTGTGAGTGTGTGTGGGCATGTCTGTGAATGCATGTGCACATGCATATAAGAGTGCGTGTATTCATATCTGTGTGTGAGTGTGTAACTGTGTGCATGTCTGTGAATGTGTGCACATGCATATATGAGTATGGGTGTGCATATCTGTGTGTATGTGTGTGGGCATATCTGTGAATGTGTGTGTGCATGCATATATGAGTGTGTGTGTGCATATCTGTGTGAGTGTGTGTGCATGTCTGTGAATGTGTTTGTACATGCATATGAGTGCGTGTGTGCATATCTGTGTGAGTGTGTGTGGGCATGTCTGAATGTGTGTGTGCATGCATATATGAGTGCGTGTGTGCATATCTGTGTGTGTGCATGTCTGTGAATGTTTGTACATGCATATGAGTGCGTGTGTGCATATCTGTGTGTGTGTGCATGCATATATGAGTGCGTGTGTGCATATCTGTATGAGTGTGTGTGTGCATGTCTGTGAATGTTTGTACATGCACATGAGTGCATGTGTTCATATCTGTGAGAGTATGTGTGTGCATGTCTGTGAACGTGTGTGTGCATGCATATGAGTGCGTGTGTGCATATCTGTGTGAGTGTGTGTGGGCATGTCTGTGAATGTGTGTGTGCATGCATATATGAGTGCGTGTGTGCATATCTGTGAGTGTGAGTGTGTGCATGTCTGTGAATGAGAGTGCGCATGCATATATGAGTGCGTGTGTTCACATCTGTGAGAGTGTGTGTGTGCATGTCTGTGAGTGTGTGTGTGCATGCATATATGAGTGCGTGTGTGCATATCTGTGTGTGTGGGCATGTCTGTGAATGTGTTTGTACATGCATATGAGTGCGTGTGTGCATATCTGTGTGAGTGTGTGTGGGCATGTCTGTGAATGCATGTGCACATGCATATAAGAGTGCGTGTATTCATATCTGTGTGTGAGTGTGTAACTGTGTGCATGTCTGTGAATGTGTGCACATGCATATATGAGTATGGGTGTGCATATCTGTGTGTATGTGTGTGGGCATATCTGTGAATGTGTGTGTGCATGCATATATGAGTGTGTGTGTGCATATCTGTGTGAGTGTGTGTGCATGTCTGTGAATGTGTTTGTACATGCATATGAGTGCGTGTGTGCATATCTGTGTGAGTGTGTGTGGGCATGTCTGAATGTGTGTGTGCATGCATATATGAGTGCGTGTGTGCATATCTGTGTGTGTGCATGTCTGTGAATGTTTGTACATGCATATGAGTGCGTGTGTGCATATCTGTGTGTGTGTGCATGCATATATGAGTGCGTGTGTGCATATCTGTATGAGTGTGTGTGTGCATGTCTGTGAATGTTTGTACATGCACATGAGTGCATGTGTTCATATCTGTGAGAGTATGTGTGTGCATGTCTGTGAACGTGTGTGTGCATGCATATGAGTGCGTGTGTGCATATCTGTGTGAGTGTGCGTGTGCATGTCTGTGAATGTGTGTGTGCATGCATATGAGTGCATGTGTGCATATCTGTGTGAGTGTGTGTGCATGTCTGTGAATGTGTGTGTGCATGCATATGAGTGCGTGTGTGCATATCTGTGTGTGTGTGGGCATGTCTGTGAATGTGTTTGTACATGCATATGAGTGCGTGTGTTCATACCTGTGAGAGTGTGTGTGTGCATGTCTGTGAATGTGTGTGTGCATGCATCTATGAGTGCCTGTGTGCATATCAGTGAGTGTGAGTGTGCATGTCTGTGAATGCGTGTGCGCATGCATATATGAGTGCGTGTTCATATCTGTGTGTGAGTGTGTAACTGTGTGCATGTCTGTGAATGTGTGCACATGCATATATGAGTGCATGTGTGCATATCTGTGAGAGTGTGTGTGCATGTCTGTGAATGTGTGTGTGCATGGATATATGAGTGCATGTGTGCATATCTGTGTGAGTGTGTGTGGGCATGTCTGTGAATGTGTGTGTGCATGCATATATGAGTGCGTGTGTGCATATCTGTGTGAGTGCGTGTGTGCATATCTGTGTGTGTGTGCATGCATATGAGTGCGTGTGTGCATATCTGAGTGCGTGTGTGCATATCTGTGTGAGTGCGTGTGTGCATATCTGTGTGAGTGTGTGTGGGCGTGTCTGTGAATGTGTGTGTGCATGCATATATGAGTGCGTGTGTGCGTATCTATGTGAGTGTGTAACTGTGTGCATGTCTGTGTGTGTGTGCATGCATATATGAGTGCGTGTGTGCGTATCTATGTGAGTGTGTAACTGTGTGCATGTCTGTGTGTGTGTGCATGCATATATGAGTGCGTGTGTGCATATCTGTGTGAATGTGTGTGTGCATGCAAATGAGTGCGTGTGTGCATATCTGTGTGAATGTGTGTGTGCATGCATATATGAGTGCATGTGTGCATATCTGTGTGTGTGCATGCATATATGAGTGCGTGTGTGCATATCTGTGTGAGTGCGTGTGTGCATATCTGTGTGAGTGCATGTGTGCATATCTGTGTGAGTGTGTAACTGTGTGCATGTCTGTGAATGTGTGTGTGCATGCACATATGAGTGCATGTGTGCATATCTGTGTGAGTGTGTGTGGGCATGTCTACAAATGTGTGTGTGCATGCATATATGAGTGCATGTGTGCATATCTGTGTAACTGTGTGCATGTCTGTGAATGTGTGTGTGCGTGCATATCTGTGTGTGTGTGTGCATGCATATATGAGTGCGTGTGTGCATATCTGTGTGTGTGTGCATGCATATATGAGTGCATGTGTGCATATCTGTGTGTGTGTGTGCATGCATATATGAGTGCATGTGTGCATATCTGTGTGAGTGCGTGTGTGCATATCTGTGTGAGTGTGTGTGGGCATGTCTGTGAATGTGTGTGTGCATGCATATATGAGTGTGTGTGTGCATATCTGTGTGTGTGCATATCTGTGTGTGTGTGTGCATGTATATATGAGTGCGTGTGTGCATATCTGTGTGTGTGTGTGCATGCATATATGAGTGCATGTGTGCATATCTGTGTGTGTGTGTGCATGCATATGAGTGCGTGTGTGCATATCTGTGTGAGTGTGTGTGCATGCATATATGAGTGCGTGTGTGCATATCTGTGTGCGTGTGCATATATGAGTACGTGTGTGCATATCTGTGTGAGTGTGTGTGTGCATGCATATATGAGTGCATGTGTGCATATCTGTGTGAGTGCATGCATATATGAGTGCATGTGTGCATATCTGTGTGAGTGCATGTGTGCATATCTGTGTGAGTGCGTGTGTGCATATATGAGTGCGTGTGTGCATATCTGTGTGAGTGTGTGTGCATGCATATATGAGTGCGTGTGTGCATATCTGTGTGAGTGCGTGTGTGCATATCTGTGTGAGTGTGTGCATGCATATATGAGTGTGTGTGTGCATGTGCCTGCACATGTATGATGAGCCCAGCTACCAAGGCACCTGCTAAGCACAGCACCTGCACCCTGGAAACCCTCCCACATGCCATCAGCGAGGGTCATGAGTCAGCAGATATGACATGCCTGACGGCAGTGCTCCTAAGAGAAGCCTAAACAATTTTCACAGGAAATGCATCTAGGGGCTACATTGTATAAATGCAACACTAATTACATAAAATTTCAAAAATACTGTGCACAAAGAAAAAAGTCTCCCCTGTTATCGCATCCCCCATGTCACCTGCCATAAACATGTTGATGTCAAAGGCTTTCGGGTTTTGTCTGTGCACGTGTTCGTGTTATTAGGTCGTTTTTTTCTCACAGGTTGAGACTGTGCTGCATCTGCTGCTTTGTAAACCTGGAAGATTTTTATCGTGAATAAATACCTGCCGCAACAATGCCTAATGCTTTTGTAGGGTTCCATTATTTGGATGTGCCACTGGCGGTGACGGCTGGCCCCTGGGTGGCCATTTAAGGTGCTTCCAAATCTCTGCGATGGCAACGTCACCTCAGCTGCCTCTCCAGCCACGAGTCCTGGCACCTCCCCTGCCTCCTGCTTCCTGCTGCTTCTTCTCAGCCCCCAGGCACATTGCTGCTGCAGGGCCTTTGCACATCCCGGGATTCTGCAGGGGCTGTGCCCTCCCCAGGTCTTCTCACAGTCTGTCCGTCCCTCCCCTGGGGCCTCTGCTCCATTGTTTCTGGTCTGATGATGCCTTCCAAGTCAGTCCTCTGGAGTGGCACATTCGGGCCACGTGACACGCCGGCCTACACAGTCCCCAGGGACGGTGGGCACTTGCCCTCTTGCCGCCTCTCCTCTCATGCCCACCTCCAACCCTGGCCAGCGCTTGAAATCTCCTGTTTTGGAGTTTTTTTCACCCCCGTGGCCGGCTTGGTGAGAAATGACTTCTCATTGTTGGAGCGTGTCTGGCTACACGCGATTGCGCGTTTCTGTGTCTCTTGTCATTTGCCCTTGTTTCATGAATTGCCACTTTGACCTTTTTGCTCATTTGTCTATCCAGTGCCCATCTCTTCCCAATGATTCCTGTGTTCTCAGTGTAGGTGGCTGGGGATGAGAACAGGAGCTTGTGCTCCCCCATGCTGAGTCTAGCGTTCAGGGTGGAGTGACATCTGGATGGCCATCAGCATGCAGCGGGGGCTGGGGCTCCTCGAGGTCAGCAGAGTTTGAGGGTTGTCAGGGCTGTGTGCCACCAAGGCTTGGTAGGTCCCCAGGTGTGGCGTTTGCCATGCTGGTGTCCCCTGCGCCACAGCCCCTGTTCCCTGTGAACTTCCCCTGTTCCTGCTTCTCAGGTGAAATGTGGCCTGGGAGTTTCTGGTTATGTGGAAGACAACAGCTGTGGAGGCCTCCCCGTGACCTCAGGGACCAAGGGCTGTGGAGAAGGGCTCACTGGGTGCAGACAGGGGCAGGTGGCCTGGGGGTCCCGAGCCATGACATCTGTCCTCTGTTCAGCTGGAAGAGTGCCTGTCATTGGCACCAGCAGGCACAGGAAGGAGAGACCTTGTGTGACAGCAGGTGGAGGGGTCTGCGTGTGTCTCTCCCTGCCATGGCAACCTGTCTGCCCCCGTCCACCCTGCCTTCAAGTGCCAGAGTGTCAGGGGACAGCAAGGGCCACAGTGGCAGCAAAGACCCTGCAGACAGACGTTGCCCTGCAGTGCCCTGGAGATCTGTAGACCTGGGGCCCCACCTGCAGAAGCCAGGCCTGTGTGTCAGGTTTCGGGGGCTCCGTGGCCAGCTCCCAGTGCCATTACTGAGGCTGATAACTGTGCCCCCCTTCAGGGGTCCCTGGGGCGGCCGCTCACTCCTGGCTGTGCAAACACCCCTTCTTTCCCGAAGGCCGCCAGCCTCCTCTGTCTTGCTAATAGCCCTGTTCTTTTAATGACCGATAATCAGTGTTTACCCAGAGCCTTCACCAACAGCTCCTGAAGCTTGGCTTCATTATGCATGCAGGCTTTGCGGAAGCTGCTTCCAGCTGCCTGTGTGGCCTGCTGCAGGAGACGTCCGGCTGGAGGTCCCACCTTCCTCCTGCCTTGGCCCAGCACCCTCCAGGCCTCACTGCTGGCCCCTGGGGCGGCTTCAGGGTGCTAGGGTGGTGACAGCATCTCGAGACCCCGCCTGGGCAGACCTCCTTCTGTCAGCTCCTCCTCTGTCTAAAGAGCCCTGCTTGCTGGGAGGGGCAGCACCTGCCTCTCTGGACAATATCCAGGACACAGGAAGCACCCGATCAATTATAGCCAATAAAATGTTCAGTAATGGCCACTAGCATGTCTGCAAGCCGGCTGTCGTCTGGGTACTGTACTGGACACCTCGTGTGTGTGTCAGGGACAAATATGCATTAAAGTGCGAGTGGCACAGCCGTCCCTCCCCACCTCTGCCTCTGCCACCTCTATCCCCCTCCACCTCCGCCCCTCCCTGTCCCCCCACCCCCGCCACCTCCCGCCATCAGTGGGGGCTCTTGCTGCTGCTTGGCTCTATGGCCTTTGATAGAACCCGGCGGGTGGTGGGTTTTGGAGCAGAAGATGCCCAAGAAGGAAGAAAAGGAAAGGCACATGGTGTGGGTGGGGGAGGGAGGGGGGTTGCAGTGGCAGCGGGAGAGGTGGGGCAGCTGAGAGGAAGGTGGGGGGGAGGGCACTTTGCGGAGGCAGAGGTCACCAAGGGCCTTCGAGCTCCTGCCTGGGGCCAGGCCCTGCAGGGCCTCCCAGCGCAGCCCTCACCAAGAGTCACTGGAAATCAAGACAGGCCCCCCTCTTCTGCCAATTTAGAGTTAGATCTGTACTTGTTTCTGGAAGCTTCTTATGTGAGGGACGGGCTGGAAGGTATGCGTCTGGATCTCACCCTCGCCCAGTGACCATTCCACCTTGGCCAGAAGGCGCTGATGTCCTGGGCCGAGGGCCTGAGCGAGGGCCTGGGAGTGCCCACCCCACCCTCTGCAGCCTCCTCTTTCCCACAGCCTCTCTGTCCTCCAGTATCCAGAGGCCCTGAGCTGGTCACCCCATTGTCACTTTGTGATGCTAAAGCCCCGGGCCAGCCATACCACCAGCGTTTTGGCTCCCGCATGTTGGGTCAGGGCCCGGCAGAGCTCTCGGGGTGGCTGTTTGGAGTAGGCGCACGGCACATGGGCACGATGTCTCTGGTCATCTGTTCCAGGTGTCCACAACATTGATCAGCTTTGAGAGATCACGTTTCTGCGTTGCTCAGACCTGCCTTGGAAGGGGTCTTGCTGGCGCCGGGAGAGGGGCTCTGCTGGGGAGGGGGACGGGGGTGTGGGAATGGGGGTGTCGGCTGCTGGGCACGGATCAGAGTCCCTCAGACGTGCTCCCCGCTTCTCCCCGTGACTCGCCGCCTCTTTCTGAAAGTGGGTTTTGTTCTCCCCAGCATCTCTGGTTTCTGATGGATTCGAAAATATTTAATAAATATTTGGCTTCCATTTTCAAAATGTTCTGTGCTCTTTTTAGGTTTCCTTATGGAAAGAGACTGAGATATTCTTATTTCAACTCCCAGGAGTAGTCTTATTTCAACTCCCAGGAGCCCATGGGTGCCTTTTACTTCCTCCCACTCTTACCGCAGACTGCCTGGTTTGTCCTGGTTTGGAGGTGAAGGCTCTGGCCCAGAGCTGCAGAATCGGCTCCCCAGGGCTTGCAGGAGTAGGCCAGGGGCCTGGAGGGGCCAGGGGGCTGGAGGGGCCATCTGCCGCCGGCCTTTTCCCTTGAAAATAAGCCAGTGCTTCATTTCCATTCTTTTAGCAGCAAGTGAGCTGGCTGTGGGTCTCAGAGCGCTGGCCCAAGTGTGAGGGTCACACTTCTGCGGGGACTCCAGCCAAGCCTCACCCATCCCTGGAGATCTCCTGTGAGGCCCCAGCGTGACTCAGAGCCCAAACGAGATTGTCTTGGGAGGTGCAGAGTTGGGAGATGCGGGCTGGGATGAACCCCGGGGGCGGGGCAAGGCCAGGAAGAGGTGAGTGCAGAGAGCAACGGAGGGAGGGGGACACCAGGAAGGGGCCCTGGGCAGGATGGAGGCCGTCCACAGCAGCAGCCTGGTTGGTAGCTGGGCCCTACCCTCAGGCCTCCTCCTCCAAGGCAGGATGGAGCAGTGGTTAGGAGCACTGCATCCTCCCAAAGCAAAGGCATCCTCTGTTCTGGGAGTCGAGAGCACCAGGGAGCTTCCTCCCCCTGCCTGGCCCAAGTGAGTGTCTGGGAGGGGCTGGGGCAGCCTGGTTGGTCACCAGAGTGTGGTCATTGTCGTCTGCATCCCAGGGTGAGGAAGGACAAGAGGGCTGCCCTCTGCCTCCCTCCCGTGCTCCTTGTCCTGAGGCTGGTGGCTGTGAGAGAGAGGATTGTCGCTCAGCAAACACTATTTCCTCATCCACTGTCCCCATTGATGGAAGGCTCGGCCACCGGGCTCGATTTAACCGGAAGTGACCATGTGCCAGCTCCCAGCTGAGGCCTCTGGTGACCCTCCTGCGAAGAGCCTGCCTTGGGGGCTGCAGTTCCAGGGAGGAGGCTGGACTCAGCCCTCGTCCTCCAATGCAGCTGCAATGAGCCTGCTCCTCCTGCTGGTGGAAAATGCAGGTAGGCAGGTGAGCCACCAACCCTGGGGGCTCAGTCAAAATCCTGAGGACCCCCAAGGGGCAGAGCCGATGGGGCCTTCTGACCAGGGTGCCCAGAATGGATGGCACTAGGGCACACAGGCTAATTGCGGGGGAAGACGTGAAGGTGGGTGAAGCAGCTGCATGTTTGGGGCAGAGGGAGAGGTATTGTGAGGGTTAATTTTATGTGTCCACACGACTGCAGACATTTGGTGAACTCCGATTTGGGGTGTGTCTGTGCAGGTGTTTCTGGATGAGATTCAGGCTGAAATCTGTAGACTGAGTACAGCAGGTGTCCCTCCCCCATGCGGGTGGGCCTTGCCCAATCAGGTGAAGGCCTGCTGCGGAAACTGGCTGCCTTCCAGCGGGGAGGGCGGCTTCTTTCCTGCTTTCAGACTTGAGCTGGAAAGTCGGCTCTTCCCAGGTGTCGAGTCTGCTGGCGTCCGGCCTGATCTGCCACCATCCGCTCTCCCAGGGCTCCAGCTTACTGACTCGGTGCAGGTCTGCGGACTCAGCCTCCATCATTGTATGAGCTAATTTGTTGTAATAAATCTCTCTCTCCACAGCCTGTTGATTCTGAGTCTCTGGAGAGGAGAGTACAGCAGTAGTGGGTGACAGACACCAGGGTCCTCATCAGCACCAAGGATTGTCCCCAACCGGAATGCGGTGTCCGGGCTGAAGGAGGTGACTCCCCACCTCCCTGCCCTGCCCTGTGGTGGGGATGGGTGGGGGGACAATGCCCAGTTCCTGAGCTGGACTCTGAGTGAGAGTGGCCCTGGTTAGTGGGGGCCCTCTGCTGGGCAGTGGCCGGAGGGAGACAGGGTGCTAGGCTGGGAGAAATGTTTGGAGGGCATCAGTGCCAACTTCCTGGGCATGGTGCAGGGGTGGAGAGAGCTGTCCCCGGCCTGAGAGGATGCTGGGTTGGGCTTATCTCCACTCGGAATCGAGAGAACTCACCGTCCCCAGAGCCGGACTGGCTGCTGTGGGAGGCCACCCCACCTGAAGAGAGGAGGAGCCGAGGCCTGTTGCTCAGGGTTGGGGATGGCAAGGAGCAGGACACAGAGGGGCCCTTCCCAGGCCTCTGTCATCATGGCTCATTTCTGGAGTCCCAGAGCCGGGCAGAGCCAGGCTCAGCACAGCAAGGTTGACGGCCCGTGTGGAAGCACTGGCAGGGAGAGCTGGGACAGACGCAGCCCCAGCCAGGCTGGACCCCAGGGATGGTGCGGGGTGCACACCGCTTGCCCCAATCGCACTCTGTGCCCAGCAGCTCCCTGGATGGTGGCCGGGCAGGAGGCTGTCCTGACTGATCTCGCAAATGTATTTACAGCTATTGACGGCCTGAACGTGGCCTATTGATCCACGCCTGAGCCTGGCCGGGCGGTGCATGCACTCGGCCAGGGCAGCCCTGCGTGATGAATGGGCAGCTCACAGCCCACGCTCTCCGGCAGGTGATTGTTTCAGTGAAAATGAGAAATGACGATCAGGGCTTAAGGCTGATGATTGAGGAAGATTTCCAGCGACTTTGCGGTTCATCTTGGTGGTGCTGATAGCCAGGGCCTTCTACAGAGAGGCATGTTCCCCGACTAGGCAGGTCACCATGGATGTCTGCAAAGAGGCTGTCTCGGCATGGGGACCCAGGCAGGGGCACAGGCGGCACAGACGTTCCTGTCCCTTTCCCTGGCTGGGTTGCGCTGCTGAGGTGGGCCAGGTGGGGTTCACTCTTTCTGGCTTCTAAGGGGGTTCTAGACCCCAGATGGGCCTGGGGAAATGAGGGGTTTGTGTGGACAGCCCCATGGGAGAGGGGCTGTTCCCAGCCCTGGTGCCCGCCTGCCCAGGCCTCCCTGGGACTCTGGGCCCAGCCTCGTCATTCCTCTCTTCTCTTCTAAGATGAAAAGAGGATTCCTGCAAGTGGAGGCGAATCCTGGGGCCCCTGAGCTGCAGGCGGTGAACAAGGAGCTGAGGGCCTGCTGGTTCCCCAGGAGGGCAGGCAGGGCTGTGCTAACGAGGAGAAAGAACCGAGTGAAGGAAGGCACGGAGGTGCCAGGGAGAGACCAGGACCCTCCTCAGCTTCCTGGCTTCCTTCCTGGCCCAGGACCCCTGTTCCCGGGGCCCTAGGCTGGGCTGAGGTCCCCTCGCCCTGTGCAGGGCCTGCGGCGCAGGTTCTGCCAGCTGTAGCCTGGGGTCCGAGGGTCCATCTGATATTTAAAGGACTCAGAAGGCCCTGGGAGGGTGTTGGCAGGGAGTAGCCTCAGTGTTGATTCCTCGAGGGCCCCTGAGCCAGGTTCAGGAGCACAGAGGGACGTGGGTGCCACCTCTCCCGAGCTTGGAGCTCACTCTTGGGGGTTGAGACGGGGCCAGGAAGGGGTTAAAGCAGGAAGCATCTTGCAGGGCTGTTAGGAAAATGATATTCTGCTGTTTGACGTCATTTTAATTCCATTTCAAGGGCATTTAATCTTATTTGCCCGATGACTAATCCCCGGCCTTGAGTGAATTAACGTGCGGCCCCTTCTCTGAGAGGAAGCGGGACCCTTTCAGTGGAGACATCGCGTCACCGCGTCCCGCCTCTTGCCTGGCTGGGCGGGCAGGGCTCCTGGCCAGAGGCAGGGGCAGCCATTGGGTGGGGGCTGTGGTGAGGACCTGACCCCTGGGTGAGGAAGAAAGACTGGGCATCTCCTTAGACCTGGAACTTTCCAGAAGCATGCCTGCCTGCGGTTTCTCCTTTGTGCCTGTGGGCAGAAAATGCCCATTTCCCAGGCCCAGGACAAAAGCTCCAGAACTGGATGCTTCGAGGCAGGTGCAGGGACCCAGGTGGCTGAGCGGGGAGCAGCGGGAGCCAGCTGCTGCATGTCCAGGGCTGGTCCACCCAGGCGACCCAGTAGGGGCCCCAGCCAGGGCCACAGGGGCCATGACAGACGCGTGAGGTGCTGGCATGCAGAAAGGAGTCACCAGACTTCACCCAGTTGGAGAGGGCCAAAGAGAAACTGGAAACTGAGGCACAGCCAGGCGAGGGCTTGCTAGATGCATTTTTCAGAAGGGCTTGATCTTGTCCCTGGATTTTCTCTATGATCCCACCTTGACTTTCAGCCTCATGGGGCTGGGACCCCCTCCCACCCCCAACCCTGCTTTGCCTTCAGTGGCCACAGGAGAAGAGTACCCATCTGCCGGGTGGGCAAGCTGAACTGTCACAGCCCCCACGCAGTCCCACGTCCCCTCTTGCTCACGCCACAGACATGCATAGGAGATGCCAGGTCCTGTCTGCCTTGCAGAGTCAAAGGAAAAACTTTCTCATTGTAATTTCAGGACTTGGGGAGCCTCCAGGAAGAGGAGAGGGGGCCAGGGAGGCTCTGGTGGATGTGAGTGGAGTCTCGCCATGTGGACAGCCCTATGACTGGTGAATATTCCAGTCCTCACAGTGGGTGAGGCTGAGTGGTGGCTCCTGGGGACCAGACATGGTTCTGGCCCAGCTCTTCTGCAGCAGCCTCTGACCTGCCTGTGCTCAGTGGGCTCCCTCCTGCCACCCCACAGGGCTGGGTGAAGCTTCTGCTTGGACCATCCTGCCCCCGGCCTGACCCTTGTGGGGTGATGGGTCCTTCCCTCAATCCAGGCTCCCCAGACTTTAGGGGCCTGGAGGCCTGGGATGGGGGAGCAGGCAGGGCCACAGCCCCAGGAGGCAAGATGCTCTGGCTACCTTCTTCCCCCAGCCCCTGCATCTGCTTTCGCCTCTGCTGGTACCTCTGAGCTTTAAGGAACTTCTGCTAAGTGCTTTAACCACTCATGGCCTGGACCTGGTTGAGCTTTTGGGTCTTCTGGGAGCGGGCATGTCCTGTGAGTACCCCAGGGTGTGATTTGCACCCAAGAGGTCTGTGTGGACCAGGGGGTGCTGCAGGGGCTGCAACCTGGGCAGCCTGGTCTTGTGGGAACTGCAGCAGCTCCCAGGCCTTCCCAGGTGGTCTGGCAGGGACTGGAGACATAGGAGGGGCTCAAGATGCTTGCTCCACCACTATGAGCCTCCTAACACCTGGACAACCAGGCGACACAGAGGTCAGTCAACCTGGTGACTGAAGGACAGTGTGGCCTGCAAGTTGGAGATGTTGGAACATCTGGGTTAATCAGAATGGCCCTACAAGCACGGCCATTGTAGCTGGCATTGGAGTTGACCCCAGCATCCATTTTGCCCCAGTGTTGCCCTGAGCCTGTCACCATGGCACCTACTTCCTTGCCATGGGCTCGGGGTGGCAAGGTGTGAACCAGCCAGGCAAGCTTGCCCACCCTCTGTGGCTGCGTGGGGGCAAGGAAGGGCATACTTCACGGTGGTTGGCAGCCACCGTCTGCTCAGAGTGGCCCCTACCTGACATAGAAGGCAGTACCAAGAGCGGTACATCATCTGTCCATCCACCAATCCATCCATCCAATCTCGCACCCACCCACCCGTGCTTCCATCCACCCACCCATCCGTTTACCCATTTATCCATCCATTTACCCATCTGCCCACCTACCCATCCATCCATCCATCCATCCACCCACCCACCCACCCACCCACCCATCCATCCATCCATCCATCCATCCATCCATCCATCCATCCATCCATTCATCTACCTAAATATTCATCCATCCATCCATCCATCCATCCATCCATCCATCCATCCATCCATCCATCCATCCATCCATCCATCTATCCACCCATTCCATCCACCCACCCACCCATCCATCCATCCATCCATCCACCCACCCATCCATCCATCCATCCATCCACCCACCCACCCACCCACCCATCCATCCATCCATCTATTCACCCACCCACCCATCCATCAACCCTCCCACCCACCCACCCACCCACCCATCCATCCATCCATCCATTCATCCATCCATCCATCCATCCATCCATCTACCCACCCATTCCATCCACCCACCTACCCATTCCATCCATCCATCCATCCATCCATCTATTCACCCACCCACCCATCCATCAACCCACCCACCCACCCACCCATCCATCCATCCATCCATCCATCCATCCATCCATCCATCCATCCATCCATCCATCTACCCACCCATTCCATCCACCCACCCACCCATTCCATCCATCCAACATTTACTTTGATCCTGCTGTATTCCTGTACTCAGACTGAGTGACAGTTCTCCGTACGTAGCGTTCAGGGTGATCACAGAGGGAAGTTCTGGGGTGGGGATGGGGCAGACCGTGGCAACTCAGAGGAAGCCCCTGGCCCTAGCCAGGTAACAATAAAACAATATTTTTTTCAAAAAAAGCCACCTATGAAATGTGTTATTAAACCCAATTTAATACAAATGTTTTGAAAGTCCTTGCATGTGAGTAAATTTACAGACTAAATGATTATCCTTTGCCAGATCCCTAGTTTGGTTCTGGAAAGTAGAGTCTGTGAAGCTCGAGGAATTTCTTAAAAGTTTCCTTAGAAGTTCTGACAACTGGAACTGGGTCCCCAGAGGCAGCTAGAAACAGGATGGGTGAGGATTCCACACTAATAATAATTTTAATAAAAAATGATGTGAATTTATTTGGGTACCATAGGCATGGAGATCTGTTTTGCCAAACAGTGAAGCAAAAAGTCTGATCGTGCTGAGCTGCTCTGTTTGCTTTCAGCTGTGTGGCACTGGCAGGCAAGGTGACCTCTCTGAACCTCGGCTTTCTCCTGGGCAAACGGGGTTGCTGGTTCCAGCCTGCAGGTGGTTGGACTAAACAGGCATTGCTTGCATCCTACTGTGGGGCCACTCAGCAGGTAGGTGTTGCAGGAGAGGAACTGAGACACGTCACCCCAGGTGGCCGTGGGCGGAGGGAGCTACCCTCTCGTGGCCTGGTCTGTCCCAGCTCCTGGCTGGCCCCGGTGGAGGAGGGCGGGGTGGGTTCTCTGCTTCGGCAGGGAGCTGGCTCTGCTGTTATTGGGTTACCTCATTTGCAAACAATAAATGTCATGAGCAGGAGACCCTTGTCAGCCTCCCCTTCCAGGATGCAAATGTAGCCTTTATCGGCCTCTGCCCTTTATTAAAACAACCGCGGAGCCGGCGGACAAACAAGACAATTAACTGTGAATGATGTCATCTCCTTCTACCTTCTGTAATGAGGCCCAGGCCCTGGCAAGGGTGGTGGCGGAAGCTGGGAGAAGCCAAATCTGATTAAAGTGCAATCAAGAGGCAATGCTGACCTTTCGCTTTCAGCCACTGACCCAGCGCCTGAGAGCTGGTGCGACAGTTGGGACAACGGTGCTGATTTCACAGCGATTACCTTTAACCAGGGGATATTGACTGTCCTCCGTGAGGAGGCACCAGTGGACGTCAGTCCCCAGACCTGTGGGGTGCGCTAGGCAGGGGCCTGGTGGTGGCCGAGCTATGACACATCTCCTGGGGAGGGCACCCACTGAGTGCCACTGCCACCATGACTATTACTACGACAATGGCCACCGCTGCTGTGTCACCACTACCACCACCGCTGCCACTATTACCACCACCGCCACCGCTGCTGTGTCACCGCTACCACCACCGCTGCTGTGTCACCGCTACCACCACCGCTGCCACTATTACCACCACCGCCACCGCTGCTGTGTCACCGCTACCACCACCGCTGCCACTATTACCACCACCGCCACCGCTGCTGTGTCACCGCTACCACCACCGCTGCCACTATTACCACCACCGCCACCGCTGCTGTGTCACCGCTACCACCACCGCTGCCACTATTACCACCACCGCCACCGCTGCTGTGTCACCGCTACCACCACCGCTGCCACTATTACCACCACCGCCACCGCTGCTGTGTCACCGCTACCACCACCGCTGCCACTATTACCACCACCGCCACCGCTGCTGTGTCACCGCTACCACCACCGCTGCCACTATTACCACCACCGCCACCGCTGCTGTGTCACCGCTACCACCACCGCTGCCACTATTGCCACCACCGCCACCGCTGCTGTGTCACCGCTACCACCACCGCTGCCACTATTGCCACCACCGCCACCGCTGCTGTGTCACCGCTACCACCACCGCTGCCACTATTGCCACCACCGCCACCGCTGCTGTGTCACCGCTACCACCGCCGCTGCCACTATTGCCACCACCGCCACCGCTGCTGTGTCACCGCTACCACCGCCGCTGCCACTATTGCCACCACCGCCACCGCTGCTGTGTCACCGCTACCACCGCCGCTGCCACTATTACCACCACCGCCACCGCTGCTGTGTCACCACTACCACCACCACCACTGCTGCTGTTTTTTTTTTGAGACGGAGTATCACTGTGTTGCCAGGCTGGAGTGCCGTGGCGTGATCTCGGCTCACTGCAACCTCCATCTCCCGGGTTCAAGTGACTCTCCTGCCTCAGCCTCTTGAGTAACTGGGATTACAGGTGCGCCCCACCACGCCCGGCTAATTTTTGTATTTTTAGTAGAGACGGGGTTTCACCATGTTGGCCAGGCTGGTCTCGAACTCCTGACCTTGTGATCCACCTGCCTCGACCTCCCAAAGTGCTGGGATTGCAGGCGTGAGACCTCTGCTACTATTGCTATCACTGCCACCATGGCTGCTACTACTAGTGCTGTGATGGCCACCACTGCCACCACCACCACTGCCACCACCACTGCCACCACCACTGCCACCACCACTGCCACCACCACTGCCACTGCCACCACCACTGCCACCACCACCACCACTGCCACCACCACCACCACTGCCACCACCACCACTGCCACCACCACCACCACTGCCACCACCACCACTGCCACCACCACTGCCACCACCACTGCCACTGCCACCACCACTGCCACCACCACCACCACTGGCATCTTATGACCACCTCCACCTCCACCACAGCCGTGACTGCCATCATTACTGCTGCCACTGCTGCTGCTGTAACTACCATTACTATGGTCACCACCACCTCTATTAATACCACAGCTCCTATCACTTGTGACACTATTACCACCAGTAGTGCTGTTACTGCTGCTGCTATCACTGTCACCACCACGTCCACCACCCCTCCTACTTCCACTGGCAATATCATCACTACCACCACCGCTATTACTATCACCTCCTGCACCCCCACTGCTACTGTTACTGCTGCTGCTGGTAACGGCGGACACACTAACCATGTGGACGACCTGCCGGGACTTCGTAAGCACACGGTACTCCAGCTGTGTCATTTCTTGGACTCATGATGGTGCTGTGATGAGGTGGTGGCCACATCTCCATTTCACACAGGGGAAGCGGCACCAGGGCCCTCAGGGGATCTGCCCCAGGCCGCATGGGCAGGGAGGGGGAGCTGAGCCGGAGCCACTCCACCTGGTGCCAGGCCTGTGCCCTTTCCAGGGCAACGGATGTCTCAGAGTCCTGGCCCCAGAGCAGAGAGCCTCCGCACCCTGGAAGGTCCTGCTTGCTGGAGTGAGGCATCTGCGAGGACCGGCCCTGTTCTCAAGCCCAGCTGTGGACCTGCATGGGCTGCCTGGCAGGCCTCATTCTCTCTGCAGTGGGAGAAATGTGCAGTCAACCCTGAGCAAACGTCTAAACCTCCAAACACACCACGACATTCAAAGCCTCATTTTCTATCCCGACCAGCCAGGCTCTGTGAGACGGGCCCAGCTGCTGTGTCCGTGGCCACTTGCCTGGACTGGGGTTGGCTGCTGCCGACACACATGTGCTGTGTGTGAGTGTGCATGTGTGTGTGCCACGGTTGTGTGGACAGGAGGGTTCTGTTTCCTGGGGAGAGACAGTACCCAGGCTCTGTGGGATGCTGAGTGGAGCGGGAGGCAGGCAGTGTGTGTTCACTGGGACAGAATTCTTCCCTTCCCACCTCCCTTTCTTCCTGAGACTCACCCAGATTGAGCGCTGATGCTCTGCAGCCCTGGGTGGCCCCAGCAGCACCCCCAGCCCAGTGTCAGCCTGGGGGAGAGTCATGGTTAACAGCACAAACTGTAAACCCAAAGGGTTCGAATCCCAGCTCTGCCTCCCATGAGCTGTGTGACCTTGGGCAGCTGACTTAAACTTTCTGAGCGTCTGTTTGCTCCTCTGTAAAATGGGGCAAACGGTAGGATCTCCCTCATGAGGTTGGTGTGAGGGTGATATGCACTAAGTGTAGCTAGCACCCAGCAAATGTTTATATTATTATTACATTATCACAGAAAAATGCACCAGAATTTAAACAACGCTGACAATAAATACGCAGTCAACGATGACTTCCCAGAGCTCCAGAAGCAACTCCAGCACACGGAGAGGCGCTGATGTGCCCGTCAGGTGCTGCTACTGAGGAAGCTGCTGCTGGTCTCTGGAAGCTCTTGTATCCCCAGGAGTGCCGTCTGCCTGGCCTCCCCATTCCTGCAGTCCCGGTTGTCATCCGTGTGGGCCAGGTCATGAGCCGTCCAGGCAGGCTGTGCTTCAACCCATCCCCTGCACCAACAGCAGCCTGCTCATCTCCAAGCTCGGCTCAGCCCAAGAGCAGAAAGGGAGTGTGCTGGAAGCAGGTTCAGGAAGATGAGCGTTCATGGGCCGTCTGCATGCCCTGGGCTGGGCAGCTCTCAGTGGGAGCCACATGGGGTCGAGGATTGGGGGAGGCTATGCAGGCCCAGGGTCCTCGGGCTTTCGAGCTCAGGCTCTGGAATATCCTTCTTCATGCGCCCCCACACAGGGACTGACACTGATTTGCAAGAATGCCATTTCGAAATTTCACATCACACTTCCACCATAGCCCCAGACAGCAAGCCTGGCCCAGCCCCAGACAGGCAGGCAATGGGCATCTGCTCATTGTCCAGCACCCTGGAGAGAGCAGGAATGAGTGCCGTGGTCCAAGTGTGTTCACTGGACGCTAAGGGGGGAGTGGGAGACCTTTCTGGAGACTCTTCCCTGGTGTATCAGTTTGCCAGGGCTGCCATAACAAAGACGGTAAACTCAGTAGCTTAAAACAACAGAAATGGTGTTCTCCCGCAGGTCTGGGAACCCAAAGCCCACCATCGAGGTATGGGCGGGGTTGGTTTCACATAGGAATTTTAGGGGGACACAGTTCGGCCCAGAACCCCTGGAGAGGAAGCCTAGAACCCACAGAGGGTTAGCCCTGAAGGCAGGTAGAGTAGTGCCAGGTGGGTGACCCATCCCCTAGGGGTGCCCCTCTGGATCCTGCTGGGCCCTGGGAGGGGATGGCCCCAAGTGGAGCTGGTGGCAACTGGCCGTCCCCTGCCAGGGTTCCCCTGCTGGAGACCATGGTGGCTGAGTCATCGCAGGTCCTCAGGCCGGTCTGGGTGGACGTGGAGGGTGCTCAGGATGTGTGGCTGGACGCACCAAGGAATGAACGAGTGCCCTGCGGGAAACACAAGGAAGTGAGCCGGAGACCCCCGCTCTGCAAGCTGCCCGGGTCTGGCCAGTGCGCACTGGTGTGGGAGTTCAGCTGGCCGCCCCTGACAGCCTTCTGAGCACGGCCCCCTTACCAGGTGCCGCAGCTTCCCAGCCTCCAGCCCCACCCCGCCTCGGGGATCCTGCCCAAGATCTGCTCTGCTCAGAAGTGAAAGAGAAGCCAGTCCTCTTCCCCCTTGGGCTGGGGAAGAGCTCACAGCCCAGGTCACGCCACAGAAATCCCCTCCTCATCTGGCCCTCTGACTCCACCTTTCCACGCTGTCCATGGGAGCAGGGGCTGAGCCGTCAGCGGCCGTGGACCTTGCCTTGACCCCACACTGGGCCCCGAGCCACTTTCTGCGCAATGATCTCTCCCAACCACATCATCGTCATCTTCTTCCCGAGCCCCCAGTGCAGCCCGGGGGGCCTGTCCTGTGAGACCCCTGAGGAGAGACCCCGGCAGGGACACTCACTGTGACAATGTTGAATTTACCTGAAGGTTAAGAAACCCTCTATTCTGGTGTTCCGAAAAACAGCTGATGGCAGCGGGGAGCCCCTTTGCCTGTAAGACTCTGGAAAACACTCCCAGATGCTCCTCGTTTCCAGGCCAGGCCCGACACACACCCTCGAGTTCTTGTGTGGTCTCACGAGTGATTGGCTGCTCAACCGGAAGGAAAGGCGTGTTACTCAGCCTCGGTTCAGCTCCCCACTCCCCTCGGGCCCCGAACCTTGGCCGCCCTCACTCGAGCCAGCAGATGCCCTCCTGAGAACAGGTGCACCAGGGCCAACCACACTTGGCTCTGACCTCTCTGTCCTGCAGACCGTCCCTGCTTCCCCACGCCACCTCCTCCCAGCTCTGTGGACGCCTCTCTCTAAAAGAGAAGCCCTTTCGCCTTACCCTGGAGAAGCCTGCAGCCCTTTGGTGAGGCGGGGGCATTCTCCCACTGGATTGCCTTCCCTGTGGCAAGAGCCCGCCCCGCCCTGCAGTAACCATCTTGAATAAACGTCTCTCCATACCAGTCTGCCTCTGTCCTTCCTTTGATAATGCAGAGGAGACAGAGGAGGCCAGGTACAGTCTGACTCAGGGGTGGCTGCAAGGTTGGCAGGGACTTCGGTGACCCCTGTATTAGCGTTCTCCAGAAAATGCCAACGGAGCCTGTGTGTGTGTGTATGTGTGTGCATGCATGTATGTATGCATGTGTGTGTATGCATGTGTTTATGCATGTGTGTGCACACGTGTGTGTGTGTGTGTGTATGTGTGTTTATTATAAGGGATTGGCTCATGTGGTTATGGAGGCTGGGAAGTCCCTGGATATGCCGTTGCCAAGCTGGAGACCCAGGAGCGCCGATGCTGTGGGTTCCGGTCCCATCCAAAGGGGGAAGATAGATGTCCCAGCTCAGCAGTCAGCAGAGAGTCAGTTCTCCCTCGCTTCACCTTCTTGTCCTATGCAGGCCTCTGACCTATTAGACAGGGCCGCCCACATGGGGAGCACCCCTGCTGGACTCAGTTCACTGACTCCAGTGTTGATCTCCTCCAGAAGCAGCCTCACACATGCCCAGAGTCATGTTTGACCGAATGTCTGGGCACCTTGTGACCCAGTCACATTGACACATGTAATTACCCATCACAACCCCTGAGAGCACCAGCTTCGTGGCCTGGGCTGCTGCAGATGGGGCAGGGTGGGAGCTGTCCCAGGGCTCTGGAAACCTGTGTTTCAAGGTCACATGGGTGCTGAGGTCACCGTGCCACTCCCTGGCCCTGGTGGCTGTGTCAGCTCTGACCCTGGACTTGACCTGGGCCTCAGCTGCTGTGTTGGAGACGCTGATCGGCAGCCCCTCGCCTGCTCACCTTCACTCTTAGGGGCAGGATGCTTTGGCCAAAGCCTCTGCCTTGACGGCACCACCCTGATGTGAGCACACGTGGCTTGGTCTTGCTGCACTTGGGCCTGGCCACAGGTGCATGTGTGGCTGCCCTGTGTGCAGGGTGTGCGTGCACAGTGCTTTGGCTTCCCGTGTGCTCCCAGCTCCCCAGCACTCTGCTCTGCTGCATCCTTGGGGCCACAGCGAGATGTGAGATCTGCAGCCGGGATCTGGGAGTGACCATGTGACAAGAAGACCTCGGCCGCTTCCCTCCCCTGGGGAAGCCCGGGGGCCTTTGCCTGCTCAGGTCCGCTGGGCCCTTGTGGCCACAGTGAGTGGTCATTTCCACAGCAGGTTTTGTGACCGTGTCGGCACTGCCCAGCGCATGGGCAGAGCCGCCAGCTGTCGGGCAGACGGGCAGCTGAACCCTGGTTTTGACCTTGGGAGATGGGGGCCTTCATCAGCTGTTTGCCGGTAGCGGCTCTGAGACTTGCTCCTGAAACAGAAGAGGGCCTGGAGCCTGTGCAGACGGTGTGGGGAGGCTGGTGCGAGGGTGCGCAGCGGGGAAGGCAGAGCAGGCAGGCGCGCGGGTGTGCTGGGATCTCTGAAAGCACCAGCTCCAGTATCTCTTTTGTCAAAGGCAGGCATGTGGTTTGGTCCCTAGAATAAAATCCCCTCTTTAGTCGCCAGAGGCTTGGATTTTCATGCCCGCACTGGGGGTGAGGCTCCAAGGCTGACTCCTGACTCCTGGAGTTTTCAGCCCCTCTGGGGGCTCCTGGGAGGGACGAGGCTGCTTCTGCCATGAGGCCTGGACCCCTGCAGAGTTGGAGGTGTGGCCCAGAGCAGGGTGGGCTCGGTGACTTTGACCCTTGCTGTGAGGTGAGCTCAGGAGGGAACTTCAGGACTAGGGGCATAGGAGGGAGCGAGAGGTGAGTGGCCAGGGTGGGACAGGAGCACAGCAAGGCCCTGAGAGTCCAGGGTCATGACTGCAACCTGGGCTGGAGCCCGGAGGGCAGGTGAGGGGCTTCACGTGGGAGCCGGCTGGTCAGAGGTCGAGCTGGTGGTGGGTTCCTGCAGGGCCCTGGCAGCTGGGGCAGTGAGCCACAAAGGGGCCATGGCTGGTGAGGGGAGCACATGCAGCCAGGCGCAAGAAGCAGGGAGCGCCTGATGGGATGGCAAGGCATGGGCTATAGGGGCCCGTCCTGGCCCTGGGGGGTTCAGGGGTGCTGGAGTCATCAGCTTCCCTCTGTACCACATTGCAGTCCTCCCAGGGAGCAGAAGTGATGGTTCTGGGGGCTCCAGGGTGTAGTGGCGGTGACGGCCCCACAGGCTGCTGTCTGTGGGTTTTCCTCTCCTTGCTTGGAGCCACCTCTTCCCCTGCTGACTTTAGCTCATGATCCCTTCAGTCTGGGAAGTTTTTACGGGCCTCCTTCTGGGTACCGGGGACTTGGGCCAGATCAGGTGGTCTTGCCAGAGGGCTGGCGGTGGGAATGGGAGTGATCCTGACATGCAAACAGGAGTACCAGGCAGGGCCAGAGCCGTGGGGTCTGGGATTCAGCCAGCCTGGGGGCCTCTCCTGGGAGCTGCCCTGTTGGGGTTCCAGGGGGTATGAATGCCCCTGGTGGGTGGCCCTCAGTTTGCTTGTCTTTGACATGGGCTGTGACCAGGCTCCCCAGGGTGCCTGCCCAGTGCCAGGATGGGGTGTGAGGTTGGGATTGCAGCTGCCACCACATGCCAGGCAGTAGGACAAACATGGTCTCAGAGGGTACGCCTGGGCACAAGGGACCCGGACACCATGTGGGGCAGCCGAAGGGGGCAAGAGGCTGGGGCTGGAATCCCACCAAAGGCGCCTGGCAGCCTGGGCGGGAGAGGGGCGGGGAGGGGGCTGCCCTCTGCCCCAGTGACCCTGCATTGGGCAGTCCCTGGGCCCCGACCTCAGCACTGCCCCTGGCCCGGAACCTCGTTTTTCCACTGGGGCTCCTCCCTGGCTTCCCGGCCATGCCATCACCTCATCCAGCCCTCCCCTGGGCTATCAGGGCTGGGCCTGTTTACGCAGCTGGGCCAGAGGAACCAGCTCCAATGCCGAGACAAGGCAGGGACAGCCATTAGTCATGGGTATAAATCGGAAGTTAGATGAACCAAGGTCCAAACGTCGGGGATGGTGTTTGGGAGCGCAGGCATGGGGCCAGGCCGGGCCGCAGGCTCCTTGGTGGGAGCCCCACACTTGGGCCCATGGGCCTCTGTCAGCCCAGCCACACCATCACCTGCACTGAGCTGAGCTCTCCCCTGGGGCTCGGATCCGCTAGGTGCTGATAGGACCCCGTCCTTGGCTCAGGGCAACTCTGGGGAAGTCTAGAAGCCTTTGAATGGTGCAGACTGCTGTGACTCACGGCTGTGGGGCCATGAGGGACTGGCGGCCGCCCAGCCTGCAACCTCGTTTTGAAACCTCAGGGTAGATCCCTGTGCAGCCCCAGGCCACCCTGGTCACTGCCCTCAACTGGGTTCTCATGCCTGAGCATGCTGTCCTGGGCCATGACCCTGGCACGGGCTCTTCCTGCCCCTAGCCCAGGGACTCAGAGTCACACAGTGGATGGGACCCCACAGTCATGGAGGCCACGTTCCGATTGTGTGGTGGCCCACATGCCTCCAGAAATGGGGCTTGCTGTTTGCCAGAGGCCAGAGGGCACAAAGAGGTCTTGGATTAGGCCCCTATACCCCAAAGAAGGATGGCTCTATATCCCAAAGAAGTCCCCCTTGGCTGCCCACCCAAGGGAAATGGAAAGTTGATTGGCAGCATCTGCCAAGTCCTGGAGAGGGTACCCTATCCTGGAGCCCTGTGGGCCGGCAGCTGGTGCTGGTGCCCTGCAGCTGACCAGGCCCAGGCTTGGGCTGCTGGCATCCCTCCTGAGGGCACCTGTGTGATGATAGCGCGATTAGACCCGTACCCTGCAGGGACACTTCAGAGAGGCAGAAACTGTCATTGCTAATTGGTAATTCCATAAATTAGACAGTAAAGACAGATGTTGTGAGTATTGGAAAAACACTGTCAAATAACTGGGTTATTCTCATAAGAGGAGAGGTGATTTGCTACTTGTCAAACAGCATTTCACCCCTGCCTGTTGCCTGCCTAGCTGGATAGAGGCTGGCTGGGGAGGGGCCCCAGGACCCAGGGCCCCTTAGAATTCTCCAGGGCCCCAACATCAGGGGGCAGGGAGCCCCACTGCCAGCTGGCAGAGGCCTAAGCTTCCCCATTCCCCGTAGGCGCCTTCCTTACTGTCTTTCCCAGGGTGGACCTCCTCTGTGCCCCCCAGGCTCACGTGAGCAGCCCCCTTGCCCGGAAGCTCTCTGTCTTCCTGTGTACCTTCTAGTCCTGGGAGACCCTACTGACGGCATGCCTCCAGCAGGAAGCCTTCCCGGACCCATGCAGATGCGGGGCCTATAGCCTCAAATGCAGCTTTGGGGAAGCTTCAGGGCCTGGTGAGTCTTGTTACTTCTTTCCCTCAGCATGAGCCCTGCCTGCCCGGTGCTCCTGGAGGTGAGGAATCACATCTGCGTGATGCCGTGGCCTCCATCCCACCTCCCACAGACCTGCCCTGATGCCAACCGGGAGATGAAGTCACAGGTGAGAGGGCTCGTCCTGGGGCTTCTGAACTCACAGGGGCTTTCAGCTCCTCCTGCAAGGCCGCAGATTCAGTGTGCACGAGACACATCTTGCCTGTGAGCAGACAGTCTCGGGACAGGGAGCTCATGCCCTGCCTGGGGAGCCTGGCCTTCAGCTTGATGCTCTGCCTGCCGAGAAGCTTGCTTGCCCTCCTGGGGCCTCCCCTGTTAGAGCCTTCCCCAGCATGGGGGAGTGAAGGGCCCTGTAGAGAAGGCTGGACATGGGCTTCACGGGGGACCCGGACAGGGGCTGCCTCGCCTCTCTGTGTCGAGTTGAGCTGCTTCTCCATCCTGGGCCCCAGGCCCCAGGGAGCTGCACCCTGGCCACTTGGCAGATTCTGGGCCAGCCTCAGGCAGGCCAGAGTTTGGACAAGGAGAGGGCTGCCCTGGGGTAGGCAGTGGCCAGGCATTGCTCTCTGCTGCACCCCTCCAACTCAATGCACAGTTGGCAGGAAGCTGGGTCTCTGGGTCTGACAGCCCTGAGTGATCTGTGGGAGGGAGAGTGTGGAGAGATGGACAGGGCTGCAAACATATCTGAAGAGAAGCAGGAAGAGACCTCTGGTGACCCCAGGTGGAGCTGCCTCTGCCCTCTCCTGATTGCCTGCTCTGGCCCATCTTCTCCAGGTAACAAATGGCCCTGAAGCCCACCTCTGGCCTGCTTGCAGCCCCTTGGCAGTGCTGGGATGTAGGCTGGGTAGGGACTCCTTTATAGAAGCCCAGAGCAACAGATGAACTTGGGGAGGGCTCCCCTATGGAAGCAACTTTGGGACTGAGTCAGGGCAGGTAAAAAAATCACATGATGGTATCAATCTATGAAGAAAAATCATTTGACAAAATTCAGCACTCATTCATGATAAATTATCTGCAAACTGGGAATAGAGGATGATACAGTTTGAATATAGTTTGTCCCCTTCAAAACTCATGTTGAAATTTGATTGCTATTATGATGGTGTTGGGGTGTAGGACCTAATGGGAAGTGTTTGCGTCATGGGGTTGGATCCCTAATGAATAGATTAATGCCATCTAACCAGAGTGCATTCTCCTTCTCTCAGGACTGGGTTAGTGATTGTGACAGTGAGTTGCTATAAAGTGAGATTTCTTTTTGTGTTTCCTTTTGCATTGCACATGCCTGCTTGCCTTCCCGCTTCGCCATGTCTTGATATAGCATAAGGCCCCCACCAGAAGCTGAGCAGGGGCTGATGCTGTGCTCTTGGACTTTCCAGCCACCAGAATCATGAGCCAAATAAACCTCTTTTCTTTATAAATTACCCAGCCTCTTGTGTTCTGTTATAGCAACACTAAGTAGACTAAGACAGAGGTGAA
Organism: Pongo pygmaeus; assembly: GCF_028885625.2. Taxonomy (NCBI): domain Eukaryota; kingdom Metazoa; phylum Chordata; class Mammalia; order Primates; family Hominidae; genus Pongo; species Pongo pygmaeus. Next base: position 103,425,283 of record NC_072388.2, read on the forward strand.
GTTCCTCATTTGCTAAAGAACATCTACAAAAACCCTACAGCTAACTTTATATACTGAAAATTATAACTATGTAATTAATACTGAATTTCTTTTCCCAAGATTGGAACAAGTCAAAGATGTCTAATTTCACCATTCTTATTCAACATAGTGCCGAAAGTTCTCCTCTTGCAATAAGACAATAAAAGCAAATAAAAGACATAGTATACATATCTGAAAGGAAGGAATATGACTATCCTTATTTGCAGAGGTTGTCTACATAGAAAATCCGAAGGAATTGACAAAATATTCCTAGAACTAATCAGGAATTCAGCAAAGTTTCAGTGTACAAGATAAACATACAAAACTCAATTGTATTTCTATATCCTAGCAATGAACATGTGGATGCTGAAATTAAAAATAGAATACCATTTACAACTACTCAAAAAATGAAATAGTTATAAATTCAACAAAACATGTACAGGGCTTGTGCTGAACAGTATACAACACTGATGAAAGAAATCAAAGCTATAAATAAGTAGAGCGAATGACTGTGTTCATGGATTAGAAGACAACATAGTAAAGAGGCCAATTCTCCCCAAATTGATATGTGGCTTTAATGCTATTCCTATAAAAATCCCAGCAAGCTTATTTTGTAGACACAAACAAGATAATTATAAAATTTACATGAAAACAAGAAAGACTTAGAGTAGCTGAAACAATTTTCAACAGAATAAAAAAAAATCATGCCATCCAATTTCAAGACTTTTTAGATAGCTATATTAGTCTAGATGGTGGTATTTGGCCAATTGGCTGAGGGATGGACCCACAAACCAATGGACTAGAACAAGAGAACTCAGGAGTGGAGCTACACAATAGTACCCAACTGATTTTTGACAAAGTGAGATTTCACAAAGTGCAAAAGTAATTTAATGGAGGACAAATAGCCTTTTAACAAATGTTACTTGAGCAAAAAGAGAACCTCAATCTAAACATATCACACGTTATACAAAAATTAACTCAAATTGGACAAACAGTTTTAAGTGTAACAGGTGAAACCAAGAAACTTTTAGAAAAAAAGCATAGGAGAAAACCTTTGGGAGTTAGGGCTAGGCAAAGAGTTCATAGACTTGACACCAAAAACGTGTTCCTTAAAGGAAGCATTGATAAATTGGACTTCATCAAAATTAAAAATTGTCACTCTATGATAGAGTCTGTTAAGAGGATGAACAAGCCACAGAATAAGAGAAAATATCTGAAACCACACACCCGACAAAGGATTAGTATCTAGTATATACAAAGCACTCTCAAAACTCAACAGTAAACAAACCTTAACAACTCAATTAGAAAATGTGCAAGACCCCTGCAGAGACATTTCACTGAAGAGAGAAAATAGATGACAAATAAACAGATGAAAGTATGTTTGACATCATTAGCCACGGAGGAAATGCAAATTAAAACACAAGGAGATGTCACTACACACCTATCAGAATGACTAACTTTTACAAAGAATGAAAACACCAAATGCTGGTGAGGATGTGGAGAAGCTGGATGGGAACTTAACACAGTATTGCCACTCTAGAAAGACAGTTTGGCAGTTTCTTTAAAAATTCAATTACCCTATGATGCAGTTGTTATATTCCTGGTCTTGTATTCCAGAGATATGAAGACATGTTCACATAAAACATGTATATTACTGATTAGAGCAGCTTTATTCACCATAGCCCTAAACTGAAGTCAACCCAGATGTCCTTTGATGGGCAAATGATTAAACAAACCGTGGTGCCTCCACACCATGGAGTACCATTCAGCCAGGAAAAGGAGTGAGCTAGTGACACATCCAGCCACCTGGGTGAATCTCTAGAGAGTTATGCTGAGTGAAAAATGCCAGTCCCCAAATCTTACATACTGTATGTATGGTTTCATGTATATAATGTTCTTGAAATGGCAAATTTATAGAAATGGAAGAAGAGACCGGTGGTTAGCAGAAATTAAGGACTGGGTGCAGGGGGTGAGAGGAAAAGTAGGTGTAGCTACAAAAGAGCGCCCTGAGGGTCCTTGAGGGGTGGGTGCTCTGTGTCTTGGCTGCATCTGTCAACACCCTGGTGGGGATACTGTGCTAGAGTTTTGCTAGAGGTTTCCACTGGGGGAAATGGAATGAATGACACATGGGATCTGTTTGTGTTAATTCTTGTAGCTGCTTGGGGATCAACAATAATCTCCGAATAAAAAGCGTAATAAGTAAAGCAATAAAAACAACGAATAAAGGCACATGTATCACCAATTTAACCTGCTCGGGACACGGCCCCTCCCTGTTCTCACTCTCTAGGTCTTCTTCTCGGCTGGATGTTGGGTTTGGGGGAGGGCAGCGGTATGGGAGGGAGGCGCTGCTCTCAGAGCATATGGAACTACAGGCTCTTCTCATTGAAGGAGATGCATTTACATGTCAAGGTTAGGAAACTTCTGAGGACGCATCAGAGGAACCTGAAGGCTCTGAGGCTGGGGGAGTCCCCTTCTCTCCCCACGTTCCCTGTGGCAAGGCCCAGCTTCGACCTCCAGGTCTCCCTTGCCAGGTCAGGCCCTGGATGGGCCTCTGGGCATGTCCTGCCTCCATCTGCCTCCATCCCAGCCTGGATGTGTGTGTGGAGATCCCAGCCTGGATGTGTGTGTGGAGTGGACGACAGGCCTCCCAACCGCTGAGCAAACTGCAGGAGCCACGCGCCTTTCTCAGCATCGTGCTTGCTGCCTGTCTCAGCACAGCCTTGAGCGGGGCCTTTGCTGAGACCCTGGGATGAAGCCCTGCAGCCAAAGGACAAGCCCGGAACAGGCCTTCGGGTGCCACTTCCAGAACGCCTTACTGTTCCCTGTCCAAGGAGTGGCTGCAACTCCACCTTTTCCCTGGAACAGGCCATTAGGGTGCGTGGGCGAGGCCTGAGGGTCACTGCACCAGGCGCCCTGCCTTGGGGTCAGCTGGACCTGTGGCCTCGGAGGACTTGCTTCCTGGCTCCTGCTCTCTTCTCTGGCCTGTTGGGCTCACTGCTGCAGGCCCAGTGTGGACTCTCACCCAGGGTCAGCGCCCGGCGCCTGGGGGCCCCTAGGGTGGAGGAACTCAGTCAGTCCCCAGGTGGTCTGAGCCGCCCGTTTGATGCCCAGCCCTGCCCAGTGGCCCCGCCCCTCCCTGCCCAGCCCTGCCTCTGGGGTCTCCACCTGCCTCGGAACAGCCCAGTCATTCTCAACCCCAGTGTTTTAATTGAAATGCCCTACCAAGGGCTTAAATTAAAAACCAAACGCTCAAAGCACCAGTGCCTTTTAGATGACTAAAATTAAAACCTAATTGAATTTTCCTAGGGAAAAATATCTTGTGGAAATTTAGCTAAGGGAGTGAAAGAGTGGGTCTTTAAAAATAGATATATATGGTTTTTAATTCAGAGTTATTTGCAAAGCAAATTAAAGAAATTAAAAAAAAAAAACCTGCTCTGCCAATGGGGAGACTGGATCCAGACAAAGAGGAGCTTGCAAGGCGTGGTGAGCACGGGGCGGAGCCAGGGGCCGACCCCACAGTCCTGCCCCTGCCAGCCTGGCTCTGGGGCAGCCGGCCCTGGACCCGGCTCCTCCTGCAGTGCCGGTGCTTCCATCCCTGGCGTGAGTACCCATGTCCTATGTTCGTGTGCTCTTGTTTTTCAGGCTTTGAGCTGGATCTATGGGGTCTGGGCTCAGCTACCGGCTCCTCCCCATGGAAGCCAAGATGCTGAGACCCCAAAGCCAACGAGGCAGAGCCGCCTCCCCAACCTCGCCCTCACTGCACCCCTGCCCACCTGAGGACAAGCCTGGCCTCATGTCTTTGCTGACCCTTCTTCTATTTGGGGAAGGGATTTAATAAAACAAAACAAAACAAAATAAAACTGAAGCTCTCTGCTGAGAACCAGACTAAACTGAAATCTCATTCCTGCATGGGACCCTCCCATCCACTGCCCCAGCTCCCAGAGGAGCAGAGCAGGCCTGGCTGCGACCACCAACACCCTGCCTTTGCCCCCACAGCACCATGCCCATGGCAGGGGCCAGCTTTAAGACATGGGGTGAGCTCCCCCACCCCAAATTTGGCCCAAATGTTGAGGCTTCTGACACCATACACACCCCATGGGGGAGTGAAGGGCTTGTCACTCATGTGGTGGGGTTTTCTGGGGACAGCAAGGCAGCTCCCAAGGTCTAGAAATAGCTTGGGAGAGCAGGAGGGCCCTGGCTTTGGGGTTTATATGGCTGAGTGGGGAGTGGGGCCGGGTGGGGTGTCCCCAGGCTGGCCCAAGCTGGGGTGTTTGGAGTTTTCCAGGGTGCCAAGGAAGGAGCCCCCAGGACATAAAACGTGAGCCCAACTTTATGGCCTGTGACCTTCCAGCCTGGCTGAGCATCTGCCCGGCCTCAAGGGCGCTTCTGCCAATCCTGTGTGCGATGCCCAGCAGGCAGGGCTGCGGTCTCCTTGGCCCTTGCCATGGGCAGCCCTGGCCCATCTTTTGGGACTCAGAATCTCCCACTAGGCTCTCTCTCTGCCTCCAGGGCCAGTCCCAGCCTGGCTGCTACAGGCCAGGAGGCCCTGTCCCATGCAAGGAACTCACCAAGGACACTGCCCTCCCGTCTGTGGCACTGCTACTTTTACCTGCCACACGGCGGGTGGGGAGCGGCTGTCCATGCCTCCTCTCCAGGAAGACAGGCACTGCAGCCCGTCACAGATGCTTCCAGGTTGGCGGAGGGGCGGGGCTTGGGCTGCAGGGCCGCTGCACGTAATGAGACCTGACAGGTGCAGGTGGGCGCCGCAAGGGAAGCGTGTGCAGGGCCCCAGCCTAGGTGCCTCCGCTCCAGGGACACCCATCTCCACCCTTCCTTTGGAGGCTTCCTCTTGGCTGGAAATTCAGATTTAACTCCCACAGGCAAAGGTCGAATCGCTGATGCTGCGCCAGGCAAATGCTGTGCACCGCGGCCCTGTCAGAGACACATTTTAATTAAGTGAGGACAAGAGAGGTGCCCTGCCATTCCTGGGGGGACCCTGGACTGCCACCAGCATCTCATGACACACCTGTCAAATCATCAGGGTCCCGGCAGGAAGTTTGGGAGGGCTGGGGGGCGGGGGGCTGGGAGAAGAAGTGTTGCCACTAGAGTCAGCCCAGCGAGTTTCCTCAGCTTCCAGAAGGTGTGTCTTCGGAGGATGTGGGCAGAGCAGAGAGCAGAGGCAGGGAGGCCCGGGTGCAGGCAGACGGTGAACGGCCCTTGGGGCAGCCATGAGGTCTGTGGGGGCTTCAGGACCCCAAAGGCCTGTCTGCTCTGCACCCTCGAGGACGCCCACCCTGTCAGCCTGCAGCCTCTCCACAGGGACTTGCCCTGCTTCCCTCCCGCCGTCCTGCAGCTGGGGCCCCTGCCCTGCAGCCCCCACCCCAGAGAGTGCCCCGCACATAGGCCACAGAGCTCCAGCCCCCAGCTAGCCGGGAAGCTCAGCCTCTGGATAACAGTCTTGTGTGCCTGTGTTCAGAGCTGCATCCCGGAGCCAGGGATGGCCTTTTGGGACCCAGTCTATTTATGCCAGGGTTACTCCAGGAAACCCAAGCCTTGTCCTCTTCTGAGCCTCTCGGACTAGGGGCTCATGGAGCCGTTGCTCATTGAGGGCATTTGGGACTTTCCCCTGCAGCATGGACGGGCCTGGTTTTGACTGACAGGAGCATCTACAGGTTCCCCCAAGCTACACACTGCTAGGGAGCACCCTCTGCCGCGTGGGATTGACTTCTGGGGCTTGGCCGGAGGAGCTGTGTATCCTTGGCACGTGCCTGTTCATGAGGAGGCAGTGTTTTCTTCCTGTGAATTCTGCTCCCTGGGAAGACAGTGGTTCATGGCAGGCAGCCTGGGTGGACTGCAGCCGTTGGTCTGACCTGCTGTGGACCCGACAGGTAGTAACACGCTCCACACACGCTCTGCTTCACCAGAAAATGGGGTTGTGGGCAGGGGGAGAGTGAAGTGAGTGGACGTGTGTGTATCTGTGCCCAGCACGATGCCAGCGTGTGCTCTGGAGATGAATGCTAACAGGAACAAAACAATCGATAAGGTAAAATCAGTTTCTCAATAAACACTGCCTTGTCCAAAGTATGGATGCTCTGATGTGAGAGGTGAAGGCTGAACTGCAGGGATTTCAGGGGTTTGCACATGAATCCCTGTTTTTCTGGCTCCCCAAGACATTGAGCATATGGGGAACCCTTTGCAGAGCACCTGAGTGAAGTGAGTCCCCTGATTTTACTGGGGAGTCACAGCTGTTCCCCATCATGGCTCAGCCTTCGGTCTCCTCCACAGCACGCCTGTGAGCAGCCGGGCCCAGCCCTCCTTGTCCTGAGTGGCCTGGTCCGAGCTGTGGCCAGTGCTGCTGGGGCAGCCCCACTAGACCTGGGGACAGAAGGGGACTGGGAAGGGCCCATGTGCAGCTGCCTACATTGGGGGCTCAAGGAATACCCCCCACTCCAGGCCTCCTCCTCACTGGGGGCCTTACTTGGCACTTGGCACCCTCTTGGCCATTTTGGGTGGGAGTTCCAGGTTCCTGGCCTCTCTCATGCCCAGACCTGGAAGTTACGGAAACAAGGGAGTATTGGCGAGCGGGTTTCCACGCTGCAGCCCACCCCGGCGGCGGCCCATCTGTCCCTCTGCACCCCGACTTCATTTTCCTGCCGCAACGAGAAGCCTTGTCCCTCCTCTGCAGTGTCTGCAGCCTGTGACTGGCTGGAGAGTGAAGAGGCTGGAGAGATTATAAACAGACCATGGGTCCACCAGAGTGGCCCGAGAGCTTGCCCAGAACCGGTCCCACACCATCTCTGTTTCCGCCCAGGCCTGCCCACACCCAGCCTCAGCCGGGATGATGAGCTTCCTCCCGTCTCGAGGGGCCTCTGCCCGCCCCTTGGAGGACGCCGCCCCTGGCTGCAGCCGCACACGTGTGGGCTTCTGTGTGAGAGGCATCCCTGTTAAGTCGGAGGGGCGGAGAAACAGGCCCAGGGAGGCCCCGGGCAGAGGAGCTGGGCTGTGGCCCCTGACCCCTCTCCTACCGCTCCTCTCAGCCCTGTCCAAGACTGCGCTTCTTCATCTTCAAATGAACCCAGGAGCTTCCCTGTGCAGGGCCCCGTCATCCAGGCTGCCCCTCAGGGTGCCTCCCCACTGTCCCTCCTGGCCTCCTGGCCCCTGTGGCCACCTGCATGGGCACGACCCCTCACCCCACCAGCACACGGGGCTCCAAGCTCGCCCGTCCTGGCCGGGCTGGCTCTGGCTGCTGTGAGTTCTCCTTGGCCAAAGGAACATCCTAGGCCCTGGGCCGTGCTAGCACCAAGACTGGGGCAGACACCAAGCCAGGTCTCCCCGCCAGCAGCTCCAGGGAAGTCGAGAGATGGAGGATCAGAAAGCCAGCCAGCGCCTTCCTCCCCTAGAGCCCTCTGCCGCCCCGTGGGGCCTCTCCCAGCACCATGGCAGCCAAGGCCCTTTCCCTCCCCACGGTGACAGGAAGGCCACAGGCTGCTGGGGCTGTGGTGGCCGCCTGGAGAGGGCTTTTGCTCCTGGGGCTCCCTCTGTCTGTGTCCCAGGCTGGCCATGAGGAGGGTCTGGTCATCTGTGGCACATGCCAGCCAGCAAAGGACACTGGGGCGATAGTGCCCCCCTGGTGTGGGCACAGAGCTGGGCAGCCACTGTGGTCTCAGGCAGGGCAGGAAGGAGACTGGAGTTACAGGGTGGGGAGGGGGTAACAGGCCTGACTCTAGTGGAGCCTCCTCCCTCCTCCCTCCCGCGCCGTCTTTCCCTCCCCAGTGTCTCCGGCCTCCTCTCCGAGGAGCGGGCTGCACTGAGACGGGCCCCGTTCTGTGTGTTCTGTGGGCAGAAGAGCCGGTGTGCCTGAGGGTGTGGGCCTCCTTGGCGCCCCAGCCTGTACATAGGAGCCACCCGCATGGTCCCTGTAGCGTCCTTTGGTGACAGGCAGGCCAAGTCAAGAGGTCCCAGGGTGTATTCCTGGGGCTGAGAGGGAGCAGGGGTGAGGGACTCCTTGCCCCCAGCCTCCGGCTCTGCCTCTGGCTGCTGTGGGGAGCTCAGGTGCACAGTTGGCTCCCAGCAGCCCTAGCAGTCTCGATGCCTCTTGATATGACCTTCTATCCATGGGGGCCGCAGCGCGGAGTGTGGGAGCCTGCAGAACCCAGGCGGGCCTGGGAAGCCCGGAGCCTGGTGTGAAGCCCTGGAGAACCTGGCTCCTCCCGCTGCTCTCATGTGGAATCTGCTACGCACCATTTATTCCCAGTGCTCAGGGGCAGCTCTGTCCACACCTGCCGGCCACGCTCCTGCAGATTCTCCCAGCAGCCCCTGCGTGTATCCGGGATGCACCAGCCCCTTGGCCTGGCCTGAGCAGTGTGGAGAGGCTCCTCCGGGCCCAGCCCCCTAGGGTGAGGGGAGCCTCAGCCCCTTCCCCAGGTAGCCCAGGAGGACAGAAACCTGAAGGTGAAGGATCTCTGCAGAGTGGGGCTTGGGCACCAGAAGCGAAGAGAAAGTGGCTTGGGGACCTGGAAGAGAGACCCTGATCCCCAGACACACACCCTCCACCCCTCCCCCTCGCTCCCCCACAAGACAGACTCTGCAGTTCTTTAGAATTCATCAGGTCCCTGGCACATTGAAGTGAAGGATGGAAGAATGGGTTTTAAATTAGTGAAACCTTTTTACAGGGGACGGCTGTCAAGGATAATTTATAATTCCAAATAAAAAAATATAAGAAAAAAAGTCTGTGAGAAGGAGGCCAGCCCTGGAAAGGGCATTCTGACAGCACCCGCTTCAGCAGGAGAAGGGCAAAGTCACCCAGGCCCGAGCACCAGCACCTTCTCTGCACCTACCCACCCACAGCCCCTTCCCCTCATCACCACGCACAGCCCCTTCCCCTCATCACCACCGACAGCCGCTTCCCCTCATCACCACCCACAGCCCCTTCCCCTCAGACCACCCACAGCCCCTTCTCCTCATCACCACCCACAGCCGCTTCCCCTCATCACCACCCACAGCCCCTTCCCCTCAGACCACCCACAGCCCCTTCTCCTCAGATAACCCACAGCCCCTTCCCCTCATCACCACCCACAGTCCCTTCCCCTCACCACCACCCACAACCCCTTCCCCTCAGACCACCCACAGCCCCTTCCCCTCAGATAACCCACATCCCCTTCCCCTCATCACCACCCACAGTCCCTTCCCCTCACCACCACCCACAACCCCTTCCCCTCAGACCACCCACAGCCCCTTCCCCTCAGATAACCCACAGCCCCTTCCCCTCATCACCACCCACAGTCCCCTCCCCTCACCACCACCCACAACCCCTTCCCCTCAGACCACCCATAGCCCCTTCCCCTCAGATAACCCACAGCCCCTTCCCCTCATCACCACCCACAGTCCCTTCCCCTCACCACCACCCACAACCTCTTCCCCTCAGACCACCCATAGCCCCTTCCCCTCAGACCACCCACAGCCCCTTCCCCTCATCACCACCCACAGCACCTTCCCTCATCACCACCCACAGCCCCTTCCCCTCATCACCACCCACAGCCCCTTCCCCTCAGACCACCCATAGCCCCTTCCCCTCAGACCACCCACAGCCCCTTCCCCTCATCCCTACCCACAGCCCCTTCCCTCATCACCACCCACAGCCCCTTCCCCTCATCACCACCCACAGCCCCTTCCCTCATCACCACCCACAGCCCCTTCCCCTCAGACCACCCACAGCCCCTTCCCCTCATCATCACCCACAACCCCTTCCCCTCATCACCACCCACAGCCCCTTCCCCTTATCACCACCCACAGCCCCTTCCCTCATCACCACCCACAGCCCCTTCCCCTCATCACCACCCACAGCCCCTTCCCTCATCATCACCCACAGCCCCTTCCCCTCAGACCACCCACAGCAACTTCCCCTCAGACCACCCACAACCCCTTCCCCTCATCACCACCCACAGCCCCTTCCCTCATCCCTACCCACAGCCCCTTCCCTCATCACCACCCACAGCCCCTTCCCTCATCACCACCCACAGCCCCTTCCCCTCAGACCACCCACAGCCCCTTCACCTCAGACTACCCACAGCCCCTTCCCTCATTACCACCCACAGCCCCTTCCCCTCAGACCACCAGCCCCTTCCCCTCATCACCACCCACAGCCCCTTCTCTCATCACCACCCACAGCCCCTTCCCCTCATCACCACCCACAGCCCCTTCCCTCATCACCACCCACAGCCCCTTCCCCTCATCACCACCCCCAGCCCCTTCCTCTCAGACCACCCACAGCCCCTTCCCCTCAGACCACCCACAGCCCCTTCCCCTCAGACCACCCACAGCCGCTTCCCTCATCACCACCCACAGCCCCTTCCCTCATCCCTACCCACAGCCCCTTCCCCTCATCACCACCCACAGCCCCTTCCCTCATCACCACCCACAGCCCCTTCCCCTCATCACCACCCACAGCCCCTTCCCCTCATCACCACCCACAGCCCCTTCCCTCATCACCACCCACAGCCCCTTCCCTCATCACCACCCACAGCCCCTTCCCCTCATCCCTACCCACAGCCCCTTCCCCTCAGACCACCCACAGCCCCTTCCCTCATGACCATCCACAGCCCCTTCCCCTCAGACCACCCACACTCCCTTCCCCTCAGACCACCCACAGCCCCTTCCCCTCATCACCACCCACAGCCCCTTCCCCTCAGACCACCCACAGCCCCTTCCCCTCATCACCACCCACAACCCCTTCCCCTCATCACCACCCACAGCCCCTTCCCCTCATCACCACCCACAGCCCCTTCCCTCATCACCACCCACAGCCCCTTCCCTCATCACCACCCACAGCCCCTTCCCTCATCACCACCCACAGCCCCTTCCCCTCAGACCACCCACAGCCCCTTCCCCTCATCACCACCCACAACCCCTTCCCCTCATCACCACCCACATCCCCTTCCCCTCATCACCACCCACAGCCCCTTCCCTCATTATCACCCACAGCCCCTTACCCTCAGACCACCCACAGCAACTTCCCCTCATCACCACCCACAGCCCCTTCCCTCATCACCACCCACAGCCCCCCTTCCCTCATCACCACCCACAGCCCCCCTTCCCTCATCCCTACCCACAGCCCCTTCCCTCATCACCACCCACAGCCCCTTCCCCTCAGACCACCCACAGCCCCTTCCCTCATCACCACCCACAGCCCCTTCCCCTCAGACCACCCACAGCCCCTTCCCTCATCACCACCCACAGCCCCTTCCCTCATCACCACCCGCAGCCCCTTCCCTCATCCCTACCCACAGCCCCTTCCCTCATCACCACCCACAGCCCCTTCCCTCATCACCACCCACAGCCCCTTCCCCTCAGACCACCCACAGCCCCTTCCCTCATCACCACCCACAGCCCCTTCCCCTCAGACCACCCACAGCCCCTTCCCTCATCACCACCCACAGCCCCTTCCCTCATCACCACCCGCAGCCCCTTCCCTCATCCCTACCCACAGCCCCTTCCCTCATCACCACCCACAGCCCCTTCCCTCATCACCACCCACAGCCCCTTCCCTCATCACCACCCACAGCCCCTTCCCCTCAGACCACCCACAGCCCCTTCCCTCATCACCACCCACAGCCCCTTCCCCTCAGACCACCCACAGCCCCTTCCCTCATCACCACCCACAGCCCCTTCCCTCATCACCACCCACAGCCCCTTCCCCTCAGACCACCCACAGCCCCTTCCCTCATCACCACCCACAGCCGTTCCCTCATTGATGGCCCCATCCCCTCACCCACACTGCCCTCCTCTGGGCTGGCCGAGTCTGGCCGCAGGCCCCCGAGGGTACCCAGAGCTGCCCCTGTCATGCCCAGGGCTGTGTCCTAAGGAGCAGAGTACCCAGAACACGGGAGTTTCGGTCTTATTGGCCCGAGAGCTGCTGTGGCCGGGGAGCCACCCACACCCAGCTGGAGAGGAGGAGAGGAGTCCCAACGCCGGGACTCTCGGCAGAGGCTGGGGAAGGGGGTGCCTTGACAATTGGCCTGGGCTCTGGCAGGGAGGTGACCTCGTTTTCCTCGCCCATCTGAGTGGGGTCGGGCGGGTCTCGGGCAGGCCTGGGGGGGTGAACGGGAACACCCCCCAGTGCCGGTGGTTTCTGGTCCCCGGCTCCGTGTGCCGGGGGGTGGGTTACAGCTCAGGGAGTATTTTTTTCAGAGCCTGCCACAGAGATAATCACACCTCTTAAAACGTGGTAATTAAAATCCTCTCTGCACAGCAATAAATCCATGCAGCACAACTTTCTTGTAAAAATGACCTTGCGAGATGATGTTTTCCAGCCGCGTGTTTTATCAATATCACACTTCCCACAGCCTGACACAGCGCACGGGGTGCCCCCCATCTTCCTGCCGGGCTGCCCGGCCCAGATGCTCACTCCTTCCTCCAGTCCTCCTGCGCCTCTCCATGGCCCCTGGACGCTTGAACACCCCCTGTGCTGGACGCTGCCCACCTTTCCTGCCCCCTCCTGAGTCTGGGTATGGGGCTCCAGTCCCCATCCCACCACCGACCTGCCCCGGAACTTTCCTGGCTGTCTGCAGGGCCAGAAGGCTCCCAGAAGGAGTCTGGGGGTCCCCACCACTGGTCTTATCCCATCTTGGGGGACAGTTAGGAGGCGAAGGTGTGCGCTCATCTCCGCCATCATCATGATGTAACAGCCGCCATCTAATGTTCCCACGAAAGGGCAGGAGTGTGCTGTTGTTTTTGACCAATGCCACGGCGACAGTGGCACCTCTCCTGTGGGCAGGCTCTGTGCTAGCTCCTAGATCCTAACAGCTTGCTTGGCAAGACCATGAGTATCCCCATTTCACAGATAGGGAAATCGAGGCTTGGGGTCCAAGTTGGATGTGAGCTGGGCACAGAGATGAGGGCTGGGGCCCACCAGGCACGAGCTGTCTGGGAGGGCGAGTGGCCTTGGGGGCGGAACACGTTGCACAGCACTGGGGGTGGGGGGTGGCTGGAGGCATCCGGCACGAGGAAGGAAAGGTGGGACCACTTCCTGCAGGATGGCATGGGCGTCCCCGTGCGCAGAGCCCTAGGCCTGTGCCCCTGCCTGTCTCTGCTCCTGACTCCTGGTAGGGACTCAGGAAGGATCTGAGGAGGGTGGAGAAGGGGCTGAGAAGCCCCATGAGCATCCAGGCATGTCCGCCCCTCCTGCACTGCCAAAGCCTGTTCCCCCATCTCTTCCTCCAGCCTTATAATAAAATGCAGTTTATTGGCCAGGTGCGGTGGCTCATGCCTATAATCTCAACACTTTGGGAGGCCGAGGCGAGCAGATCACTTGAGGTCAGGATTTCGAGACCAGCCTGGCCAACATGCCGAAACCCTGTCTCTACTAAAAACACGAAAATTAGCCCGGCGTGGTGTCAGGTGCCTGTAATCCCAGCTACTCAGGAGGCTGAGGCAGGAGAATCGCTTGAAGGGGGGAGGCAGAGGTTGCAGTGAGCCGAGATCATGCCGCTGCACTCCAGCCTGGGCGACAGTGCAAGACTCCGTCTTAAAAACAACAAACAAGCAAACACCACAGTTTATTTAGCTAAAATTCATGTACCCTACAATTAACCCATTTAAAGTGAACAATTCAATAATTATGTGCTCACAGATGCGTGCACCATCTCATTTTAGATCGTTTCCATCACCTCCCAAAATCCCCTCCCCATTAGCAGTCACTCCCATCTTCCCACATACTCCCAGCCCCTGCAGACCCTCTGTCTCTGTGGATTTGCCTGTTCTAGGCATTCATTTAAATGGCACCTTCGCGGTGTGGCCCAATGTGTCTGGCGCTTTCAGTGAGCACAGTGTCCTCAAGGTTCTCACATTGTGGCGTGTGCCAGCGCCTCATTCCTTTTTATAGACAGGCCATATCCCATTGTCTGGATGGACTGCCTTGTGTTTATCCATCCATCCCTTGATGGACCCGGCTGTTTCCGCTCTGTGGCTGTAGTGAATGGCCCTGCTGTGAACGCTCGCATGCGTGTGCTGTGGGGACGCGTGTCTGCCTTTCCTCCGGGACAGCACCAAGGCGGGGAGTCACCGGGTCGTGCGGTTCCACTCCAGCCTTCGTCAGCTCCCCTCACGCAGAGCTCTCCCTCCTGGGCTCGTCCATGCTGGCGGTGCCTAGAGCTTCGAGGCTGGCCCCTTTGGCACAGCAGAGCCTTTTGTGAAGTCTCCGAAGCGGACTCTGAAAGCCTCCGACGCCCTTGCTGGTGGCGCAGGGGCTGAAGGGCTGTCTGAGAGCAACGTGTTCATGAAGCATCACCTCCCCCATGTTCCCTTAGTGTGCTCTTCCTTGAGAACACGCTCAGGGCCTTTTAAGTGGTTTAGGAAAGCACGGTGGTTTAATGTATTACAGGAATATAATTGTATTTTTATTGCTCATTACATTCTGAGTTAATTACATAGCAACCAGGTTTGTACTTTGTAATATTCCAACGAAATCAGCGTATGCACTCTTGGTTCAGAGTAGGCGTCTAGCCCACACACCTTGGGGTTAGTCGGCTACAGCTGAGTTTGTCCCACAAACAGTATCAGAACTATCATTGGTTACTGGGGCACCCAAGAGGGTACACCATGCTGCAGCCCAGCCTTTGCTTCAGGGTCCACCTTCCACGTTGTTCCAGAAGGTTCCACCTCCTTGGGGTCAGGTGCTGCCTCACCCCTCCTGCCCATGGGCCGGCTCTCAGCTTGGCTCAGACTCCGCCCTCTGAGACCTGCCATGGGGTCTTTCCAGGATGAGGACAGCTAGTGCTGACATCTCAGTGGAGACACGCCTGCTGAGAAATAGACTCGACCTGGCCTCACGTTGGGGAGGCAGATGGAGAGCCAGTTGGGGCAGGGAGGACAGATTTGGGCTGAGGGATGGGATCCCCCCAGTCCTGAAGCACTGAGTGCCAGAGGCCCTGGCAGTGGCCCCTGCGTGGGCAAGGTTCCATTTAGTTCTGGGGACTCCTGGAGATGAAGGTGTTGCAGCCGCTGACACCTGTAGGTGTTGCAGCTACGCCCCTGAGTCCAGAGAGCATCCCTGAGGCTTGTGTGCCTTCTGTGGTGCAGGGCTGCCTTCTGGAAGCCTCTTCTTCTGAGAGATGGGATGACAGAGAGCACACCAGTAATTTATCCTAAGGCAATCATTGGAAAAATACACAAAAATGTATTTCCGAGGCTGTTGCTTCTCTTGCTTATTTGATGTGAATAGTCACTACTGGGATGAGTGTGAATATGCATTAGTGGGTGTGTGGATATGCATGAATGTGTTTGAACATGCATGAGTGGGAGTGAATATGCATTACAGTGAGTGTGAATGTGAACATGCATGAGGGTGAGTGTGAATATGTGTTACTGTGTGAGTGTGAATATACATGACTGTGGGCATGAGTGTGCATGTGCATTACTGTGAGTTTCTGATTATGCCTGAGTGAGTGTGAATATGCAGAAGTGTGAGTGTGAATATGCAGGAGTGTGAGTGTGGATATGCAGGAGTGTGTGATTATGCATGAATGTGAGTGTGGATATGCAGGAGTGTGAGTGTGATTATGCATAAGTGTGAGTGTGGATAGGCATGAGTGTGAGTATGCATGAGTGAGTGTGATTATGCATGAGTGTAAGTGTGGATATGCAGGAGTGTGAGTGTGATTATGCATGAGTGTGAGTGTGGACGGGCATGAGTGTGAGTATGCATGAGTGTGAGTATGGATATGCAGGAGTGTGAGTGTGGATGGGCATGAGTGTGAGTGTGGATATGCAGGAGTCTGAGGGTGATTGTGCATGAGTGTGTGATTATGCACGAGTGAGAGTGTGGATATGCAGGAGTGTGTGATTATGCATGAGTGTGAGAGTGGATAGGCAGGAGTGTGATTATGCATGAGTGTGAGTGTGATTATGCATGAGTGTGAGTGTGGATATGCAGGAGTGTGAGTGTGGATAGGCATGAGTGTGTGTGTGGATAGGCATGAGTGTGTGTGTGGATAGGCATGAGTGTGAGTGTGGATAGGCATGAGTGTGAGTATCATTATGCATGAGTGTGAGTGTGGACATGCGAATGTGAGTGTGGATATGCATGAGTGTGAGTGTGATTATGCACGAGTGTGAGTGTGGATATGCAGGAGTGTGAGTGTGGATAGGCAGGCACATGAATGTGGATAGGCATGAGTGTGAGTGTGGATAGGCATGAGTGTGAGTATCATTATGCATGAGTGTGAGTGTGGATATGCAGGAGTGTGAGTGTGGATAGGCAGGCACATGAATGTGGATAGGCATGAGTGTGAGTGTGGATAGGCATGAGTGTGAGTGTCATTATGCATGAGTGTAAGTGTGGATATGCATGAGTGGGAGTGTGATTATGCACAAGTGTGAGTGTGGATATACATGCGTGTGAGTGTGGCTAGGCATGAGCGTGAGTGTGATTATGCATGAGTATGAGTGTGATTATGCATGGGTGAGTGTAAATATGCAGGTTTCAGTGTGAATACACATTGTCAGTGTGAGTGTGATTATTCATGAGTGTGTGACTATGCCTGTGTGTGAGTGAATGAATATGCATTATTGTCAGTGTGAGTGTGATTATTCATGGGTGTGAGTGTGTGCATGTACACCCCCAAAGGAACATGCATGGTGGGGAACACCAAATGTTCCACTGGGACCTGGTGTGTATGGAGGAATCTCAAGGGTCCTTCCTGGAATCTTTGTCCTTCCTAGGCCTCTGAGTTGCTCTAGATAGAGACGTGTTTTTCAGTGACTAGATAGAGACGTGTTTTTCAGTGACCCAACACAGCCTCCAGCGCCCTGCTCCTCTGGAACAGGAAGACGTCCACACCCGGGCAGCTTCTCCAGCCTGGCCTCACCCAATATGTACCTGGGCTGCTTTGAGCCCTCAGAATTTCTTCCAGGGGTTCTCCCATTGGCACCTGCTTGTCCATCCTTTTTTGTGGGTGGAGCTTCAGGAACAAGCTTTCCTCTGTTTCCCAGGGGTCCCTCTGGAGTCCAGGTCTCAGTGGCCCAGTGAGGCTCCACTGCCCCTGCTGACACCAGGGAGCCCCAGGCCTGTACTGGCTCCCTGCCCCCTGCCCTGCCTTCTGGAACGTGTAGCCTCACTCAGCACCTGTGTCCTGTCTCACAACAGATTTTTTAAAATTGTGTTTTCTAAATGTTTTAATAGGGAGCTTTAAAAAAGACACAGGAGCAATGTAATGAGAGAGTGTGGTACCTGGG
The DNA here is from genome assembly GCF_028885625.2 of Pongo pygmaeus. Taxonomy (NCBI): domain Eukaryota; kingdom Metazoa; phylum Chordata; class Mammalia; order Primates; family Hominidae; genus Pongo; species Pongo pygmaeus. The sequence goes on from NC_072388.2 coordinate 103,442,530, forward strand.
TGCTCACATACCCATCCCCCAGCTTCAATAATTAACACCACCAGGCCCCCACTGGGTTATTTTAAAGCAAATTATTCCATACTTAAAGTTTGGTCTTGGGACCCAGAAGAGTTCCTGCATAGATGTGGCCAATTCATGGCGCCTGTCTTCTTACAGCTCTGAGTGGCTCCAAACCTCTTTGCTGGTCTGGCTACGTATGTGTTGAAGAAATGAGCGTCTTTGCCTGTGGAACTTCCTGCCCTCTGCACTGTGGTTTGCGTCCATGCAGAGCGCCTCATGGTGCCCTTCACCCTGCACTTCTGCCCAGCAGTGCCATGAATCTGTGCTTAGCCCTGAGGCTGGGCTAAGCGGCCACACACACCTGCTGTGTCACTGCACACGCCATTGGGATGGGGCTGCTGGCTGGGGCCACTAGCCTGGCTAAGCAGCCGCACACACCTGCTGTGTTACTGCACACACTGTTGGGATGGGGCTGCCGGCTGGGGCCACTAGCCTGGCTCCGCCTTTATAAGGTTTCTCATGGGCTTCTCACCGTGGTGTGAGCAGCCACCAGGGGTGACGCTAGTCACCATTCTAACCCGCTGCAGCTACCTCCTGGCCTTCTTCCATTAGGGACATTTTCCTTGCCAATGATTTGATGACTTTGACAGACAGTTCACAAAGAAAAGGCAGCCAACACCTGATCCTCACCCATGTAGCTCTGTCCACAGGGATGAGATGGTGCCGTGGTCCTTCCAAAGGGGCCGTGAGGTTTTTCTTCAGTGTTTTGTCCTTATGGTATCATTTAATTTGGTTTCGATTCATTGCAGTCATACATGAGATGTGTAAAGGTATAAACTGTATTCATTCCCTGGGGCTGTGTAACAAAGTGCCACAGACCAAATGACAGATGTGTCTTGTCCCACAGCTCTGGAGGCTGGAAGCCCGAGGTCCAGGTGTCGGCAGGGCTGGCTCCTTCGGAAGCTGCGGGGGAGGCTCTGCTGTGGCCTGTCTCTGCTGCTTGCGATGGTCCTTCCTCACTGTGTCTCTGCGCAGTCATCCCCCTGTGCACGGCTGGGCCGCAATCACTTCCTAAGAGGACAACAGTCAGATGGGATTAGGGCCCATCTTGAAGATTTCATTTTAACTTTATTGTGTCTTTAAACATTTTGTCCAAACTACGGTCACATTCTGAGGTACTGGGGATGAGGACTTCGACATATGACTTTGGGAGACACAGTTTGGCTCCTAACGTAGACGTGGACTTTTGCGATGTGAATATCATGCCATCCTCCTCTAGAGGGAGGCATCCTAGTTGCCTCCAGACTCTCTCGCTCAACCTGATCATCCTGAGGGCTGTTTATTTTCCTGTATGACAAGATGTTCCAGATTCATCTCGCATGTTTCCTGCTCCAGGTCTCACAGTGGCCATTTCTCTAAGCAGCCCTGTTTCCTTTAGTGGAAAATGGCATTTCATGGTCACAGTCGGGAGCTAAGGGGATTGCAGCTGCTAGGCAAGTCATTCCTTCTAAACCTTTCTTGTGGCCAAAGCTGAGAAATGCATTTATTTTTTGGGTTTTTTTTTTTTGGCAAAAGAAAAATACATCATGAATTCATACTAATATTTCCCATTTAAATGTAAGATTACAGTGTTTGTGCAGCTTCTTTGATTTTTTAATTTCTATCTCTCTCCTCTTATGCTGAAAATCTTGGTTCCTAATGACATCTACATAATGACTTACCTGCTTTCTCTCACTGCACATGATCCGTGTGACTGTAATGGAACGTGGGAGAGCCAATTTGGCCACGAGATTTTTGCTCTGTCTCCGTCAAGAGGGAGTCTGTTTTCCCATGTTGTGCATCCGGACTGATCTTATTTGCTTTGCTCTGGAAGGTGCAGCAGACATGATGTGGTGTGACCTTGAAGGCAAGCCCTTAAGAGATCTTACAGTTCCTATTTTCCACTCTCCAGGATCCTGAGACCGCCAGGCTATGAAGAAGCCTGTGATGAAAAGCTCTTTTATCCAGAGTGGACCCAGCTTTTCTAGCTGCTCCAGCTGGGCCTGGTGCCTGGGCCTTCACCTGGCCACAGGCAGGTGGGAAGCCCCCGTGAGGCCAGCAAGGGAGCCAGTGTCGACCCCCATGATTGTGAGATGTATAAAGGATTGTTACTTGATGCCACCATGTTTCAGCATGGTCTGTGGTGTAGCAAATAGAAAAGTGATCCAGACATTGGTACCACCAGTGGAATGGTGCCTTGACAAGCACCTGAGACATGTGACGTTGGCTTTGGGCCCAAGGGTGGGTAATGGCTGGGAAGGGGGAAAGGGACCTTTGGAGGCTGGAGAAACAGTGACCCTTGTCACTTAGGAATAAGTGGCCAAACTGTCATCTATGGTAACTTGGAAGGTAAAAGATATACCTTATGAACGTGTAGGATCCGGTGGAGGGTCTTGCCTCTGGACAGAATGTCAAAAGTGCCCATCAGCTCCATCTCACACATGTGATAAGATACAGAAACAAAGGTGAGCTGGGCCAAGTGCAGTGGCTCACGCCTGTAATCCCAGCATTTTGGGAGGCTGAGGAGGGTGGATCACAAGGTCAAGAGATCGAGACCATCCTGGCCAATATGGTGAAGCCTCGTCTCTACTAAAAATATGAAAATTAGCTGGATGTGGTGGCACACGCCTGTAGTCCCAACTACTTGGGAGGCTGAGGCAAGAGAATCCCTTGAACCTGGTCGGAGATTGTAGTGAGCCGAGATTGCTCCACTGCCACTGCACTCCAGCCTGGTGACAGAGCAAGACTCAGTCTCAAAGAAAGAAAGAAAGAAAGAAAGGTGAGCTGGAGAAGGGATCATTCAATTTGCAATCAGAACTTAAAGACAAAAGGCCCAGGACTAGCTTGCGTGGAAAATAAAACTGTCACTCATCCCCTTTCTCTCCAACTAGTAAAAATATGCAAAGTGAAATGAAGCCAGGGCCAAAGATCAAATTAAGGATGTATCTGTAAGATCCTTTGTTAAGGCTTTTGAAAGACTTATGGCAGTACCTAATAGGCCCTCTCAGCCACACAAAAGGGATTTTAAGAACCCAGGATTGTTCCATAACAGCCATACATGGCCCAAGACAGGGAAATATCTGTCTCAAAAAATAATTATGCATGTGGCTTTTGAGATATGGTGTAAACTTCAATTAGATTCATAAGAAATCCACAAAGTTTTAAAGGTAGTTGTACTGATAAAAACACTGTCAGCTTAGACTACAGAAGATGGTTTAAAATGAAAAGAAGCTTCTGGGAAGAAAAAGGTTGAGAAATTACTCAGCTACAAATATGGGTCACTTCTTAAGGAAAAGAAAATAAATCTCAGAGGGTGTAGCCAAGAACAAAGGACAACAATAAATTAGAAAACCACTTCTAAGGGGAGAGCTGGGCCTAATCAAGGAACATCCTTTGCCCTTGGAGTAGAGGATACAGCTGTGTTTCATAATTGCCAGGATTGGTGACTGCATGTGCCTCCTGTTCCTTCCCTTTATGTTTGAAGGGGAGTGCGTATAGGAGTTTTCCTGTCCCTGACTCACCAGTGTACAGGCACCTGTCAGAGATAGTGTGAGTCTGGCTCCAGATCATCTCAGTAAAGCAAATAGCTAAAAAAGAGTCACACAATTTTTTTTGTTTTTGCATTTAAAAGTTATGTTTATACTATACTGCAGTCTGTTAAGTGTGCAACAGCATTATGTCTAAAAATCAATGTAGATACCCTAATAAAAATATTTTTTTAATTGCTAAAAAATGCTAATAATTTTCTGAGCCTTCAGTGAATTATAATCTTTTTGCTGATGGAGGGTCTTGCCTCAATGTTGATGGTTGCTGTCTGACCAGGGTGTTGGTTGCTGAAGTCTGGAGTGGCTGTGGCAGTTTCTTAAAATAAGACAATAAAGTTTGCCACATTGATCGATTGACTCTTTTCATGAAAGATTTCTCTGTAGCATGCGATGCTGTTTGATAGCATCTTACCCACAGCATAACTTTCAAAATTGGAATCCGTCTTCTCAAACCCTGTCACTGTTTCATCAACTAAGTTTATGATCCTATTTGAAATCCTCTGCTGTCATTTCAACAATGTTCACAGCATCCTCACCAGGAATAGATTCCATCTCAAGAAATCACTTTCTTTATTCATCTATAAAAAGCAGCTCCTCATCCCTTCAAGTTTTCTCATGAGATTGCAGCAATTCAGTCACATCCTCAGGCTTCACTTCTAATTATAGTTCTCTTTCTATTTCTACCACATCTTCATTTCCTTCCTCCGCTGAAGCCCTGAACCCCTCAAAGTCATCCATGATGGTTGGAGCCAACTTCTTCCAAGCTCCTGTCAATGTTGATATATCTTCAATCACAAATGTTCTTCATGGCATCTAGAATGATTAATCTTTTCCAGAAGATTTTACTTTTCCCAGATCCATTTGAAGAATCACTATCTATGGCAGCTACAGTCTTACAAAATGTATTTCTTAAATAATGAGACTTGAAAGTTGAAATCCCTCCTGATGCATGGGCTACCGAGAGGATGTTGTATCACCAGGCATGAGAACAATGTTCATCTCTTTGTACATCTCCATCAGAGCTCTTGGGTACACAGTCAATGAGCAGTCATATTTTGCAAAGAATCTTTTATTTCTGAGCAGTAGTTCTCAACAGTGAGCTTAAAATATTCAATAAACTATGCTATAAACAGACATGTTGTTATCCTGAATGTGTTGTTAAACTTTGGGATTTTTGACAATGGGATAGGTGGTACATGGTACCTTGGTGTGGTTTTAATTTGCATTTCTCTTATTATGGGGGAAGGTGAGCTTCTTTTTACATCTTCTATGGCCATTTTCATTTCTGTTTCTGTGAACTCTGTGTTCCTATCTCCAGCACAGCAGGTGTTTAAACCCAAAGGTGATGTGATGACAAGAAACCCCCTTCCCAACCCCTAACCCCAGGCAGACTGCTCTCCCAGGCCGGGGCCTCTTGGACCTTAAGGAATGAGGACAGAGCATCCCGAAGATGGGGAGTCCTCGTCCCCCAGGTAAGCTCAGGTGCCCTTTCCAGTGTGCCAAGCATGTTGCCTGTGTCCTGCCCTGGGGGTTCAGGAGCCTACTCTTAGAGGAGAGAAGCCTGCAGGGGCCCGGCCTGCCCAAGGCTGCATGTTCAGCAGTGGTGCAGCAGTGCAGTGGTGCAGCGGTGCTCCTGCTGGCAGAGCCTGGTATTGGCGGAGCCTCACGTCATGTGAGCCTTGGAGCAGTGGTTAGTGTTGTCTGATGACTGTGAAAGCTGGACCCTGGAGGTAGCAAGAGTTGGGCCTGTGAGCCCCCAGGAGACACAAGGCAACCATGCAGCACAGAGAGAACATCCCAGAGGAGCCCTCTCCCTGGGAACCTTGACACGCAGGCTCTGCTCCTGTCACGCCACCCTCCACTTGCCCATACCTGTGCGGTCGGACAGCAGGGACACCAGCCCCCTACGCCTCAGCCTCTGCTGCTGCTGAGTCCCTGTAACCCCTGATGGCCCCTGCAGGAAAGGCCCCTTGTACTCCTTGTGCAGACGTGAGTGTGAGGCCCGGGCACCAGACATGCTGTCTGCGTGAACCCTGAGAAGGCTTGGGATGGAACTGCCTGCCTCCTGGGAGCAGAGTCACAGCCTGAGCTGAACCATCCCAGTCTTCCCAGAGGGATCAAAGTTTCCTTTTCCTCCCTTGGCTGTTTGGGGAGCCCAGGCTTGAAAAGGCAAGGCTTGTCCAGCAGGAGCAGGAAGGCATGGTCGTGGGGCTAGAACCTGCCACCCAACCCATGCTCTGGTGAATGATAGAGTGGCGAGAGGAGGTGGTAGTTAAGGTCTGGCCAGAGGAGTCCGTGGGACCAGCCTGCTGGCCAAGAGGGCTTGCTCAGACCGAACCCAGAGCTGGGTGCACTGACCCTCCCAGTCCAGAGACTGCTCCAGCTGGCAGCCCCTGAACTAAGGCAGAGCCAGTCCCCGGGGGCCCCGTGGAGGACTCCACATCCTGGGCAGCTCAGCCCCAAGGAAGAGGGAGAGAGTCAGACCCAGTTCATCCTCCCAGCGTCATCCTCCCTGGGGTCCCAGAAGCTCAGGCTCACAAGGGACCATGAGCCCAGGGCTTGCCAGCTGCCTTTCCCAGCACCAGGAAACATCCAGAGCAGGAGGAAGTGCCCTACACGCCCACGTGGGGGTCAGGAGACTGAGCTCCCTCCAGCTGCAGGCTCACCAATGCTTCTGGGTGTCCCTGTCACCACCTCAGCTCTGCTCAGCTGGCCTTTCAAATGCAGCAGAGACTGTTTCCCCAGCCAGCCCAGGAGACCCCACCAAAACTCCTTCTCAGGGTTCCTGGGCATGAAGGGCTGGGACAGGCTTGTGGTAGGGGTGACTGCATCTTATGGGGAGGGGATTGCGTTCAGGCCAGGCTGAAGAGGCACCAAGAAAGAAGAGGGGGGTGTAGGCTGAGCCAGCACCACCTCCACACCCTCCACACCCCTACCTCCAGCACGCCCTCCACACCCCCTCCATGCTCCCCGGGGCGATGCCTTCACCACTCTCTCCCCAGGCTCCAGCTTTCCCACAGGGCTGGTCTCTGGAAGCAAACACAGATTCGGAGCCCCGTGCTGCTCCCCAGGGAAGGATTTCACACTCGTCCCTGGAAGGGCCTGTTGATGATGGTGTGACCACTGGAAACTTCCCTAAATAGCCATCTGGGAAATGCTGCTGGTCGCGATGATTCATCAGTCACACACTTTCTATGTGTTAGGGGAAAAATCTTAAAATCTTTTTAAAATTGTCATTTATTTAGACATTTTTAAAAGAAAATCCAAGGGAAAAGTGCTTTGTTTAAAATGCGGGGAGGCCATTTGTTTCCAGTTATAGGCACATTATTATACCATTGACAAGGAGAGGAGTAGCTTAGCATTTTCCCTCCGCTTCTTTAAGAACTATTAGGGACTTTTCTTTTGGCTTTAAAATGGGATCACTTAGATATAGGCATTCTTTGAAGCCAAACCACTTAGAAACCAGTATTTTGTGCCAAGGGAAGAAATCTCACAGAAGAGCAAAGCACTTAAATGTTCCACTTTAAGAATCTGAAGGCACAGATCGTTCACATCAGTTCAGATTTGACGTTACATGAACGTCAAATTCATAAAGCCTCCTTGTTACAGCTGTACCAAATCGGGGCTAACGACTGGTTGGATTTCACGCTTCTTTGAAAAGCTCATGTGGTTACACCATCTTTCACGTGGCCTTTAACAGCCCCACGTGCCGTGGCTGCATTGGAACCCAGCGCCACGCTCCCCAGTCTCTCGTGGGTTCCGCTCAGTGAGTGGCAGCCGGAGGGCCCAGGGCAGGTGCTGCCTCTCGGGACCTCAGCCTGTGTGTGCGGGGGGATGTTCGTGCCCAACAGAGGCCGTTTGTCTCTGGGCCGGGGAGGCACCGGGTGGCCGCGCCTGTCAGGGCCTCCTTAGACAGTGTCTTCTCGGGCCAGCCGGCGGCTGCCCAGGTCAGGAACAGATATGTCGCCGGCGACACCATTATCTCCCGGGCGAACGGCGACGTCTCCGCAGCCAGGCAGAGCCCAGGCTGCCGTGTAATTGGACCATTCAAAAGTAAATTATCTGCAGCTGGAAACAAGACACTGCCTTTTAACTCGGGCATTATAAGGTCAAGACTCGAGACATCGCTGGGAAAAGCAGTTATTGAAAAGCGATGGGAAAATGAAATTTAAAATTCAAAGCTACCATGTGCGGCGAGCGTGGCGGGAGGCGTGCGTCACTGGCGGCCCCAGGAGCCGGGTCAGGAGGTTTATTTGCATCTTTATTTTGCTGACGCTGGAGAGCACTGCGTGAAGTGACTCTAATATCAATCTGATGAAAAAATAAATCCTGGAACAAAAGCTGCAAGATACTCGTGGAGCCCGGGCACTGTAGAAGGGGCCTCGCAGCAGACCCCGGCCGGGTGGTGGGAGGCAGGCCCTGGGCTTTGGGCACCAGGCCGGCCTCTGCCCCACTCCCTGGCATTGGGATGGCTGTTCCAGGGTGGGTGTCTCGGTCTCCCCGATTTCATCCCTCCTCTCTGCCTGGGGCAGTCTCCTCCCAGTTCCGCCCACAGCCCTCTGCACAAACCCCTGCACCTGCCTACCCTGCGGCCCCTCCTGCCACAGGAGTTTGCCCCCACCCCCACCCCCGTTCAGGTGGCTCCCTTTGCCCTGGGCACCCTCCCTGCCCTCAGCCTGAGCCGAGCCTCTGTGACCTCATCCCGCTGTGTCGTGAGCACCACTGTGGGCCCTTCTGGGCAGTCAACAAGTGTGATGTGCTCACCTGGGCCACGCTATGTGGGGTGCTTACCTAGGGCCTGGTTACCACACCCAGTCTCAGGCTCTTGCCCACAACTCATACTCCTTTTCTCCACATCCCTTTCTCTTCTTGTGCCTGGCACAGAGCCCAGCCCAAACCAGGGCGCACAGGAGCAGGAGAGGCCCTCAGAAATGACCGTGCTCACTCCCTGTCCCTGCAGCCCAGTGGGGACTGGGGAGTGGGGAGGCCCAGTGGGGAGGCCCAGCCTGCAGGGACAGGCAGCCACAAGCAGACACAGCCTGAAGGAGAAAGCACCCCAGCCCCTCACTCTTCTCTCAACCCCGCACCAAACTGCCCTCCCTCCCCAGCCCAGCCCAGCCCAGCCCCCAGGTCTCTTCTGCTGCCAGCTCACAGGGGTCACGTGCCTTGGGCCTGGTGGAGCACGTGGAGGAATGGAGGATGGGCATTTGCAGGCGGAGGAAGCGGGTCCCTGCGAAGTGGAGAGCTTTGTCTGGGGTCACAAGGAGACTTAGTCTGTGGGTCCTGAGACCAGAGCCCAGCCTAGCGCTGGGTCTTTGGCAGGGTGGGGGAGATGCTCCCTCACACGTCTGCCAGCATCCTGTCGATGGCCTGAGACTGTCTGCCCACTGCCCTCTGCGGGACCCTGGGCCCTGGACCCTGGAAGAAAGGGATCCGTTTGGAGAGGAGCAGAGACCACCAGCCACACGGAGCCTGAGGCACACTGTGTGCAATGCCAAGCAAGCCACACACCTTCTGTGGGACTTGGTTTCTTCTTTTGATAAACAGGGGACATGTGTGCTCCTCACAGGGCTTCTGTGAAGATTAAATAACCAGTGAGCACAGAGCACCCAGCCAAGGGGGCAAGTAATGGGCTGGAATCTTCTGCTGTTTGTTTTCAGAGGATTTTCTGCTGCCTCTCACTCCTATATCTAATTAGAATTAGGTTCTGCTGGATAGAATAGAAAGCTCCCAAATAATCATGACTTCAACATGATAGAAGTGTATTTGTCTGTGTGTTTCTCTGTGTGTTTCTGAAGCTGGAAGGGGGCAGGTCCAGGGCTGCTGTTGTGCACTTGGCTTCAGGAGCCGTGGCTGCTTCTGTCCCGTTGCTCCACCATGCATGGCCTTTATTCCCGAGGTTTCCTTTCCATCGCCAGATCTTAGTCACGTGGCAGACCACACTGCAAACAGGGCTAGGCAATGTAGCCTTTATTCCTGGAAGACACCTGCCTAGTGAAAATTGTGTGTTCTATTACTGAAGAAGGGGACCGCAGATATTGGGGGCAACTGGTAATCTATGCATGACCTAGAGTCACATGCCTGAGAAAAAAAATATTTTTAAGACCTGGAACGAATAAGGATATTTTCAGCTAAAAGTGGGAAGAATTTGTTAACAATAATCCCTACTTTAGGAAGAGGGAAAATGATCTGGGAGGATGTTCTAAAGCAAAAGAAGGAATAGCAAGCAAAGAGTGAGACATGAAGGTCCACTTCAGTAAACATTGACAATATGACGCAATGGTGGTAATGTCTGGCTAAAAAGAACAAGGTGGAAATAAAATGCTTGATAATAATTACATATAGATAGGACGTCAGTGTTGGGAGTGAAAGTATTCTCCGATTCTGTATTGTTGGAGAGGAGAGTAAGAGGATTACAGTATTAACTATTGCATTTTGTTTATTTTCTTGCTAATCATTTTAATTTTATTAACATTTTATATAGCATATATAAGAGTATAAAATATATGTATATGGTTTAAAGAAGAAGAAGAAGATTAATAATCATGTAAACTCCTCTGTAGCCACCACTTGGATAAAATCCTCCCAGAGCCTCAACAGCTCACAGAATGCTCCTCCCTAATCATACTCTCTTCTTCAATCCCCAGTGTTCCCAGGTAATGCGAACTTGAATTTGTGTTCATCTTTCCCTTGTTTTCCTTGATCAGTTTTGCCATTTATATCTGTGATCCTAAATAACATATTGTCTTGTTTGAGCTGCTTTTAGACCTTACGTAAATAGAACCTTCTTCATATATAACGTTTGTGTCTTGCTCTTTCATTCAATACTATATGCATGAGGACTATCCATTTGAATGCTTATGGTGCAGTTCATTAGTCTTTATTGCTGTTGGGTACTCCGTTGTGTGAATATATCACAATTTGTTGATCAGTTCTATCGCCCATGGACATTTATGTTGTCTGCAGGCTTTTTACAATCACAGTGCTGCTATAAACATCTGGTATACATCTCCGGGTGCGTGTGCATGAGCCTTTCTCCAGGTGAGCCTGCTGGAATGCTGTGATTGGGGTGCAGGCATGTTTAAGCAATGGGGCCCCACTCTGCCTGAGCAGCCAGCAGGGCTGGAGTAGCCTGGACCCTGGACTTTCTGTCTGGCCTTGCAGCCTGGAGCAGCCTCGCCCATTTACTCCATTGTGTCATATAAGTACTGCTGTTTTCTGCCAGGAGTTGGAAAAGGTTTGGGGTCCTCTAGAGATGGCACCCGGTGAGGAGTTGCTGGCTTTTTAGTTATGTGCAAGTCACCTCTACTAGGTGTGAGAAACTGTTTTCCAAAGTAAGTGTAGCTCTGACAGCTGTGGCTGAGACATCCTATTGCCCACTCATCCTTTCCAGTACCTAGAATTGATCTGCTTCTCAATTTGTGCAAATTTGGTTGTAGTAAAATGATATCATATTATTTTATTTTGACTTAATAGATAAATACAATTTAAATCCAGTCCAATCCTATCTAATCCAATTAATTGTCTATTATTAAGCGTGTATATAGCTGAAACAACAAAACTCACACAGTACTAAATGGTATGTTAACGGATCTTCTCTTCTCTGATCCCGCCAGTGTCATCTCTAGAATTAACCGTGATTGACTTAAATTTTTTTTGTTCTGGCATTTACACATCTGCATTTTTCTAAATATTGTGTATATATTGCTACCTTTTTATTAATTCATTTAGAATATAATTTTTAAAATTTCCTGTTATGGTGATGAGAATTTAGCCCTTGCATTCTGCCAGCTCCTGTGCTCCCCTTTCTTCTCTTCCAGTATAGTTATACTATAATTTTTGCTTAAATAAAGTTTGTACCTTTACATTGTCTATATAACATTCATAGCTCAGCCTAACATTACAGTATACTCCAATTATGTTTCCTTTTTTACTTTCTGTGTTTCCTAAAGTTGTTCATTGCCTTGCTTTTTCATTTGCTTACTTTTTTTCTAACCTATTACTAATTCTTCCCACATCTTCAAATATCCTTTTTGTGCACTTTTCCACATCACATATTCCTGGAAACCCTCTGCCTGAAGATCTTTTTCTCCTCTCCTCTGGGCTGGCTGCACACGTCATCCCGGGACTTGCCTCTGCTGATGCTTTTCTCCCAGGTGGGGGTCCCTGTTTCCTGGATCTCATTCATGTCTTCCTTTCTTGGTTTGCTCCCTTGTTTGGCATGAACCATTTTGTGGGTAAATGATGATGAAAAGATGGTTCATCAGCCCTGACAACCTTCAATATTCTGGTGTCCTGAAAAATCTGCTCTGACCTAGACTGGTTGCCCTGTATGCCTGGATCTTCCCTCACCACCATACTGGATAGTCCTTTCACTTTTCTCCTATTTTCTGGAGAAAACTTGCAACCACTACTCTTTTTTCAATCTCTATAATTTTGTCATTTTGAGAATGTTGTATAAATGAAGGTGTAAAGCATGTGACCTTTTGAGATTGTCCCCCCTCCCAGCACAATTCCCTTGAGAGCCATCTGAGTTACTGCATGCATCAACAGTGCTCCTTCTTATTGCTAATACTCCATAGCATAGATGTATAGCAATTTGTTCAACCGTGCACCTATTACAGGAAATTTTGGTTGTTTCTAGGTTTTGGCTATTACAAATAAAGCTGCTATGAACAACAGTGTACAGATTTTGCATGTGAATATAAATTTTTATTTTTTAGGGTAAATGACCAAGAGTGTAATTGCTGGGTCATAGGGTAAGAGTATGTTTGGTTTCGTAAGAAATTGCCAGACTGTTTTCCAGGTGGTTGTACTGCCTTACATTCTCACCAGCAATGTATGAGTGATCTCCAGTTTCTCCACATCCTCCCCAGCATTTGGTACTATCACTATTCATCTTAGGTGTTTGACTGGTATGTAGTGGTATCTCATCATGGTCTGAATTTGTACCTCTCTAATGGCTAAGGATGTAGCTCCTTAAATGTTGTGCTCTGGTATCTTGTTAGCCTCATCCTAGTCCTGGCTCTGCCACTCCCCCTTCATCGTCAGTCCTAGAGACACCTGCTGCTGCCAGTTCCTGAGATTTTAAATATTCTTGGGAGCAAATCAGACTTATTCACAGTTTTTCCCTTGCTGGCTCAGGAGTTGTCTTTCTCAAGTCTGCTAAGGCAGTTAGCACTTGTCTATCTGCTTTCCAGCTTCCAAAATTTTGTTGTGTTTTACTGTTTACTGTTTGTTGTTTATGATTTAGTCTGTCATAAAGTACACTTCTCCTCTTCCTGTTGTGTTCTTCTCATCCCTAAGAGTTTATGTCATTAAAAAACCTCTCATTATAGTTTTAGTAGGAGTGTGGAGAGAAAGTGAGATGCATATGTTCAGTCTATGATCACAATCAGAATTCCCTAGAGGATTTTCAAAAGGCATTTCTGAGTAGGCACAGTGGCTCAAGCCTGTAATCCCAGCACTTTGAGAGGCCAAGGCAGGATGATCACTTGAGCTCAAGAGTTCAAGACCAGCCTGGGCAGCATAGTGAGACCCTGTCTCTACAAAAATTTTTGAAAATTAGCAGTGAGTGGCAATGCATGTCTGTAATCCCAGCTTCTTGGGAGGCTGGGGCAGGACGATTGCTTGAGCCTGGGAGGTTGAGGCTGTGGTGAGCTATGATTGTGCCCCTGCACTCCAGCCTGGGTGACAGAGATAGACCCCATTTCAACAAAAACAAAAACAAACAAACAAACAAAGGCATTTCTTTGATTACTGAAGAGGTTGAACTTACTTCCAAATGTTTATGAATCTGCGTATTTCCTCTTCTGTTCAAATTTTTTGCCCATTTCTTCCCACAGGAATTTTTGCCTTCTCTTACTGATTTGTAAAAGCTCTTTATATTTTTTTTGTGCTGTTGGTCAGTTAGATGTGTTGCAGATACTTTCTCATAGCCTGTGACTTGTCTTTTCACTTTTTGTTGTTATTGCTTTTTGTAGAGAAGGGGTCTTGCTACGTTGTCCAAGCTGGTCTTGAACCCCCAGGTTCAAGCAGTCCTCCCACCTCAGCCTCCTAAAGTGTTGGGATTATAGGTGTTAGTCACTGTCCCCAGCCTTCTCTTTCACTTTTTAAATGGTTTCTTTTGCTGAATTGAATTTCTTAATTTCAATAAAATTGCCTTTTGTTACAGCTTTCCCTTGATGCTTTGCTCTTTTTGTGTCTTGAGAAACCCTTCCCTCTTCAACAGTCTTTTTAGTTATGCCTTTCAGTCTTTGATCACTGGGATTTATTTCTGAGTATGATGTGAGGTAGGGATTCATTTTCTCTACTTAAAAAATGTATGGATAGCAAGTTTCCCAGAATCTTATCAAAAAACATCCTTTCTACACTGATCTGCACTGTTTATTCTGTCAGGTTATACTTCAAGTTTCCATCAGTATATATTTTTCTGTGTTCTCAGTAATCTTCTGTTGGTCTTTCTGTCCATATCTGCACCCATACCATACAGTTTAATGACTTCAACTCTGTGCTAAGTCCTGCTGTGTTGCATAGGTCCCAGCTTGCTTTCTTCTTCAACAGCATCTTGGCTAATCTTAGTCCTCTGCTCTTACATGAAAAAACCTCTTGTGATTTTTGTTTAAGCATGTTAAATCTTTAGGTCAATTTGGGGAAAATTGACATGGTGATGAAGTACATAGTATGTTTCTTTATGAAATATATGATACATCTCTCCTTTTACTTACACCTTCTTTAATGACTTTAAATAAAGCTTTTATTATTTTTCCCATAATGTGTTTGCACATCTGTTGTTGGTTTTATTCTTAGGTATTCAATATTTTTAATTGCTAGGGTAAATGACATTTTAAAATTTATATTTTAAGACCATGGTTGGTATAGAAATCGGTTTGTATAGATTGTGATTGTATTGAAATGCAGTTGGATTGGGGTATTGATTTTGTGCCCAGCAAACTTGCTAACTATCTTCATTCTAATTAGTATTAGTTTTTTTCCCTTCTACTTAAACAATCATATTATCTGCAGACCATGATCAAGTTTTCTCTTTTCTTTCCTCATGCATTTATTTCTTTGCTTTACTGAAACTGGTCTGGCCCTTTGGTTAACTTTTGACTTTGTAAAAAAGCCTATTAAAATTATGAGTAACAACTGCCTTAGTGCATGCAGGCTACTATATCAAAATACCTCAGACCAGGCAATTTATAAACAGCAGATATTTATTGCTCACAGTTCTAGGGCCTGGGAAGTCCAAGATGGAGGTGTCAGCAGATTCAGAGACTGGTGCGCCCGTTTCTCACAGATGATGACTTCTCCCTGTGTTCTCATAATGCAGAAGCCGGAAGCAAGCTCCCTCCAGCCCCTTCTGCAAGGGCACTAATCACCTCCCAAAGGCCTCATCACCTCTTGATACTATTGCATTGGGGGTTAGGCTTCAACATATGAATATTGGGGGGATGCAAGCATTCAGACCACAGCAACTACTGAGACAATGTGAATAGTACACATAACCTCCAACCCGGTACACAAGGAAAAATCAGGAATAAAAAATGTCTAATTCACATGAAGGTCAGAAAGGAAGAGGAAAATAAAGGTCAGAGGCAAAGTATGGAATTCCAAACATGGAATGCCGAAATGGAGAACTCAGGTCCGGAGCCGGTGAATTGCTCTCTGCGTTCATGGAGATCGCCTGCAGCGCCACCTGCAGGCTGGAGGAGCACTCGGGGCCCCAGTTCAGCGCCCTGGACCCAGCTGGCACCGCCTGTGGTTCCCAAGGAGGCATCCAGTAAGGGGCGGGGCGGGGCGGGGCGGGGCGGGGGGGTGGGGGGGTGGTGCTCACCACCCATGTGACCTGCATTTGCCTGGACGAGCTGCCTGACTGCAGAGGACTCTGCCAAGAATTCCAAGAGGTGCAGTGGTCCAGTCATAAAGCAACATGAAAACGCTATAAAAAGAGTTTAATCGCGCACACGAGGCACACATTGCATTTAATTTATCACCCTGCAAAATTAAAGCCTTTCTGGGGTTTGCCATCACTCATGCAGGGTGGAGTTATTTATTGGACACTGTCAGAGCCGAGGGGATTTGAAATTCAGGTCAGGGAAAGTCAAGTTTACAAAGGCCCGTCCGGGTCCCCAGGGTCCCAGATGGCTCAGGACAATGTTCCTGTGTCTTGCTGCTGCAGAGGCTTGAGGGGAGCAGGTACTGTGTTCACATCCCTGATGAGAAAGCCGAGCTCCGTGTGGGTGCGTGCAATCCCGCCTCCCTGAGCTCCGCGCTCTGACCCTCTAACTCAGACCACTAAGTAGGCTGTCGCCTCACCTGCCCCTTTGACAATGTGCTGGGTGCCAGGTGCCTGAAATGCATGCTCCTATCTGCCCAGCCCCGTAAAGAAGCCCTGCATGGTGATCCCCATGTCACAGATCTGAGCCCGGGCTGAGTTGATCGCCTGGCCTGGTGCTGTCCACCTGGTCTGTGCTGAATCTGTTTGAAGAAACCCATGGCGTCCTGCGCTTGGACCTTTTGCTTGGTCCAGGGAGGAGAGGCAGGGCAGGCGTGAGGCCTCCTAGAGGAAGGATGGCGGCAGGTTTGAAATACACCTGGGAAATGGCTCCGGTGGACACCACAGATTCACCTTCAAAGCACTTGTTCAAGCAGTTACTCACTGGGACTGATTGCAGAGGAGGTGGGCGGGGGGCGCTGGCCGGGCCTCTGGGCTCTAATTAGTCAGGTAATAAGGCTGTTTGTGTCAATTTGCTGGGCCGACAGGCTGGCTGCTCACTGGCTGCCTAACGAGGTGGGGAGTTGGGTTGAGTGGCCCAGACAAGGCCCATTGACTCACCAATGGGCTGCGGCAGCCGCTCCTGCTCCTGCCTGCAGGGCCCAGGAGAGGTGAGTGGAAGCCGGGGAGGCCGGGGGTCCCTGGCGCGGGAAGGCCACAGCAGTCATTGGCACCCAGACCAGCAAGGCCAACCCTCCAGCTGGAGGCCCTCTGTCCCTCCGAGGACTCACTGCCCGAATTGCCAGATAACCTGCCAGGAGTCCTGGCACCCACACCTCCTGTCCTTGTGGGTCTGGGTTGTTTGCACTGAGTGTGGAGCTCTGCGGCTGATGTAGGGAGAGAACAGAGGGCTTAGCCCCTTCCCAAATCCTCTCATTCTGGCCCCCACCACTGCTGAGTTTAACACCATCCTGCCACCCACTTTCCAGAGAAATCAGCAGATCCTGGAAGAGCCTCAGGGAGTTGAAGGAGAGGTGAGGAGAAGGGACTGCCACTGTGGGTTTTCTGTGTGACCTTGGGTGATGGCCTGCTCTCTCTGAGCCTGGGTTCCCTATCTGTGGTATGACCTGGTTTTGCAGCTCAGCCTTTGTGCCTCTCAGAGACAGTGTGTTGGATGGCCGAGGGGGGCATTGGGGGTGTGAGGGGAAGGAAGAAGCCCAGCAAATGCATGCAGTCTGCTTCCCCGTGAGATGTTCTGCTTTCTCCCACCTCTGCCGCACCGCTTCTCCTGGGGACCCCCAGCCCAGCGCCCTGGACCCAGGGCCATGCTGACAAGGGATCCTGTGACCAGCCTAGGAGCAGGCACACATTCCACACATATTTCTGGAGCATGTGCTCAGTGCCAGATGCCACAACAGGGGCTGGACACACTTGGGGAGTTCCAGGCTCACATCCCTGGGGAGGCAGGCGCCAGCCCAACAGTCCTCTGAGTAAGTGTCCTGCAGGGCGATGCTCAGCCGTACCTGCCTACACCTCCATCGACTCCAGATGGCACATCAGGGCAAGGTCACCCTCACCCTCTAGTTCCCGGAGGCCTCCTCGGTCAGGCTGCACCCTCTGTGAGTGCCTGGAGGACCCTGGGCTGAGGTTAGGCCTTTTTCCTCTCTCCTGTACAGATCTGGCACCTTCCAGCTCCTGCCCACAGATCCATATTGCACCTGCCAAGCTCCAGTCTCCCACCCCCAACCTCTGCCAGCCTCTTCCAACTCCAGGTTCCTGCAGGATCCCTCCCTGTCCACCTAGACTGGAGTGACTCTGAAGTCACTTCTACAAGCCTGCATTGGGCTCCCGTGCAGATGTCCCACGTGCACAGAGCCTCGGTTCTGGCTGCAGAAGCAGCTGGCATCAGATGTGCAGACACAAGGTGCCTGGGCAGGTGCCCAGACAGAAGCTCAGTCTGGGGCCATGAGGTGAGCACACTCCCGAGGGAGGCATCAGCCCAGGACCTCAAACAACGATGGTGAGAACACCAGCCTGCACTCTTCCTCATTAGTTGGAGTCAACTTGGATGCCACCTTCTTGGGAAGATCTCTCTTTCCCACCATACCTCTGTGCCTCCATCTCTCTCTGCCTTTCGCCCTACCAAGGAAAATCTTCCTTGTTCTTCCTTTGTATCACTGATCATCACCCAGCATGATCTATTCATTTGTGAGTAAGCTTTCTGCTCTTTCCCCTATGATGCAAGCTCCATGCAAACAGAAAGATTTGTCTGCATTTCTTTTCCTGCCATATCTTTAGCATAAAGAATAGTGTCTGGCATGTAGGAGGTGCTCAATAAATATTTGTTGAGTAAACGAATGAATTGGTTGTACATCCCCTTCGAGGCAATGTCCACACAGCACATTTATCATCGCTGCACTTGCAGGACAAATGGCTTCTGTGTCCTGCTGGCTTCCCTCCTTTTGGATACCAATTGCCCACGTTTCCATTAGATCTTCTGATTTTTCACTAGCGCTGCCCAAGTGCTATCGACTGCCTGATGGGTGCCTTCCCAGACTCTTCTGCACATTGCACACTCAGGCTGTCACCAACACATCACTCCTCCAGACACCGTGGAGAGGGGCGCCTTAGTGGCAAAATTTTTCCAATCGGGGGAGCAATTTTCTCAGGATAAGTTCCCATGAATTGCAATTACCTGATAGAGGAGCCCTTGCTATTGCTCTCGCCATGTGTTGCAAATTGCATCCTAGAGGTTATGTGCTGCTCAAGTGCCACCAGCTCACAGCGCCACCAGTAGTGCAAGCACCTGCTGGGGGAAGTCCAAGCTGCACCTGCCTGAAGCCAGCACGAGGCTGAATCCCAGCCCTGAGCCTCCAGGGAGAGGCATGACCCAGACATCAAGGCAACAGAAAGATATATGTGACCTGCCCACATGGAGGGATGGTGCCATCCAGGGCCCTTTCCAAAGAGGGCACCCAAGGACAAGGTCCAGGGTGCATGGAGCTTAGGGCCAGGGAGGGTGAGGAGTGCCCATGGGACCCCCTGGAATGAGCACCAGTGCAGAGAAGCATTGCCTCCCCGCTAGAGGAGGCCCCGATGGATCATCGTGACCAAGGGGGCAAGCTCTACATAAAAGAGTAGGACACAAAGAGAAAGGAGGGAGGGCCTTGGAGAGAAGAGAAGGAAGGTGAGCAGGCCAGTGGTCACTGAGCTGGGTGTCCATCTGTGGCTTCATGAGCCTGGTGCTCCTCTCCTCTCTTGAGGTGCAATGGTAGACCCTGTAGGGTCCCCCACCCCCACTGCATGGGCCCCTGCTGGGGCTGCCCATCCAGGATCCAGGGCTGCCTCCTTCCCTCCAGTCCCTCTTGACAACCCTGCTCCTCTACCCTAATTTGTGGGAGGATTGGATCCTAAGCCAGTTTAGCTGACTCTGAGACTCACTCTGTGCCAGGTGGAGGCAAAGTGTGGGGCTCATAGGCTCCAAACTGAAAAAGCAAGTTCACAAAACAGGGGGAACCCAGCACCGTGGGAGGCGTGCAAGACATTGGATCTGACTTCACTGGGGGGCATTGCAAGAATGTTGGAGATGGGGAATGAGAGAGACCAGCAGTGAAGGCGGCACACCCGCCCCACCCTCAAGGCACTGTGCACCGCCCTGGCCTCGGATCTCCCCTCCAGGGCAGGAACGCACCCACCTGACCGCGTTGCTGAGGACAGGCTCCGGTGCGAGTCATCTGGGCCATGCTTGGCTCCTTTTCGGTGGGGGGTGGAGAAGGCAAACTCTAAATTTTATTTCTGAAATGAAAAAAGCTGCCATTTTAAAAAGTTGTCAGTCAAGTTCCACTGCCGTGTGTCCATCAAAGCTCAAATTGGACTGATCCTGCCATAGATAATGGTGATAACCTCTGGACAAAAAATAAAAATAAATCAATCAACAGAACTTCCAGTTTCAGCTCCAACATGTAAACAGCTTGGAAGTCACTCCTGTCCTTACAATAAGAAAAAGGCGGAAAAAGTGAAAATCAGTTACTTTTCTCAAACCCATCAGAGAATGGGGGTTGCAAAGCAAACTGCCACCCTCAAATCCCAGGAGACACATGAATATGGAAGAGCAAGTCTGAGATCTGCTCACCTGGAGCAGAAGCCGCTGGAGCCAGAAACCTGCAACTTGACTGGCAGCCTTGATGAACTGCTGGGGGCTGAGCGTGGAGTAGCTTGTAGCTTGTAGCTTGACAGGGAGCAATTTCCTGGGGCCACACTCTTTTTTTTTTTTTTTTTTTTAGACGGAGTCTCGCTCTTGTCACCCAGGCTGGAGTGCAGTGGCACAATCTTGGCTCACTGCAACCTCTGACTCCTGGGTTTGGGGCCACACTCCTTATGGGGGGCCCATTTTCGTGGGCTTCACTCCCAGAAACCAACAAGTCTTTCATGGTGAAGATCTGAAAATGATCCCTGTGTCTCTGGCAGTGGGTAGCGAAGGCAATCACGTGAAATATACCCAGTACCTTCTTCATAACAAAGGCCTGTTCTCCAGGAAACCTTATTGCAGGTGGGGGAGGGATTTCCTCCCACTCCTGCCCCCGCCAGTGCTTCTGTCTCACCTTAGGATAAAAACAAAAAACATAGTAAACAAGGGCCAGAGAGCTTCAAAAGAATAGATTGGGAATATTGCAACCAGGAAAGGAATTGCAGGGATAGGAAGCTATACCCATGCAGAAACACGCGAAGGTAACAGCCTAGGGTCACAGGCCCACTACAAGACTGACATGTAATTGGAAGATTTTAAAAAACCTCCTCCCCAACATCTACCACGACCCCAACAGGGGTCCCATATAATACCAGTGGATTCTGGGACAGATACAGACTCTCTCTAAGGGGGTACTCAGGGAAGCACAAAGTCAAAATTGGGGGACACAAACAAGGATACTAGAGGAATCTGATGCTTCTGGCACCCATAGCTACAGCAAACATTAAACATGGACCAACTCCTAGCAAGGTTAACATAAAACTTCACACTAGGCCAGGTGTGGTGGCTCATGCCTATAATCCCAGCACTTTGGAAGGCCAAGGCGGGAGGATCACCTGAAGTCGGGAGTTTGAGACCAGCCTGACCAACATAGAGAACCCCCATCTCTACTAAAAATACAAAATTAGCCAGGTGTGGTGGTACATGCCTGTAATCCTAGCTACTCGGGAGGCTGAGGCAGGAGAATCACTTGAACCCGGGAGGCAGAGGTTGCGGTGAGCCAAGATCCTGCCATTGCACTCCAGCCTGGGCAATAAGAGTGAAACTGTGTCTCAAAAAACAAAACAAAACAAAACAAAACTTCACACTAAAGGTTTATTTCTCTCAGTTCTTACCACCCAATACAATGTGTCAGGTTTTCAGCAAGAAATTACAAAGCATGCTAAAAAGTAAGAAAGAAACACAATCTGAAGAGATAATGCAACCATTAGAAATGGACTCAGATATGACATAGATGATTCAATCATTAGACAGGGAAGGTAGATATAACTATAATTAATATGCAAAGGCTCTAATGGAAAAAGACAACAAGCAGAAACAGATGATTAACCTAAGTAGAGAGATGGAAACTCGAAGTAAGAATCAAAAAGATATACTAGAAATTTTAACAAACAACCAATTATGACAGAAATGATAAATAGCTCATCAGAGGACTGACACATCCAAAGTAAGCACCGGTGAATTTGAAGATAGGTCAATTAACACGTCCCAAACTATTCTCTGTGTCTCTTAATATCTCTTTTGTATTTTCTACCTCTTTTCTCTCTAAGATGCATTCTGTGTAATTTCTTCAGTTCTCCTGTCTAATTTAGTAAGTCTGTCTTTGACTGCATCTAATCTGCTACTGTTTATATCCCTCTTCCCTCTTTAGCATATTTGTTGAGTAAACAAATGAATGAATTGGTTGTACATCCCACCAACCCATTGGTTGTACAACTGCCTCCAACTGAGTCCTAGGGGTTCTCTTTCCTAAAGGCAGGTTGTGGGTAGCACACAGCCTCAGGCTCTGCCTACCTTGACTTGAATACCTAGTGACAAGAATGTAAGTCCTTGGCAGACAGACAGTCTCTTTATTCACTTTAAAAAAAATTATTAATATATAATTCATATACCGTAAAATGCATCATCAGTTTTCCTTTGCTGTGCAAGACATGGCCCACAATCTAGCAGCTTACAGCCACCATTCATGTTGCTCACGGCTCTGTGGGTGGTTCTCCTCTGGTCTGGTCAGCTGACCTCAGCTGGGCTCACTCATGCACCTATGGTCAGCTAGCAGATCAGCTGGGAGCCAGAAGGTCCAGGGTGGCTTCACTCACACACCTGGTAGCCAGCAGACCGTTGGCTGAGGTGACAGGGCTTCTGGGCAATGTGTCTGTCATCATCCAGCAGGCTGGTCCTGTCTCCTCCATATGTGGTCACCGGGGTCCGAGAGCAGGAAGAAGGCAGGTCCCATCATGCCAATGTCACAGTTGCTATTGTCTCATTGGCTAAGCCAAGTCATGTGGCCAATCTCAGATTCTGTATGGGAAGGGACTGCATAGGGATATGATGCAGAAAGATGTGTGACTGCAGTGATCTACCCAGATGTTAACTGTTCTAGGGCCCCTGGTCCTGCTTTCTCTGCTAACTGTCCCTACTCTGTTATCTATTGGTGTGAACAAATGACTCCAAAACTTAGTGGCTTAAAACAGCTATTTTATTTTGATGGGCCAAGAATTTGGAAAAGGCTTGGCTGAGCGGTTCATCTCTCATTCAGTTCTTGTCAGCGGGAGTGACTGAGGCTGGAGACTCTACTTCCAAAATGCCTTCTTCACTCCCATGTTTGGAACCCCAGTGCCTCTGTTTCTCTCTCTCCTCCACACAGTGTCTCATCCCCCAGGGCCTCTCTGCATGGCTTGGGCTTCTTACAGCAGGTACATCTCAGGTTGACTGAATTTACATGACCGCTGGTCTCCTGGAGCAAGCATTCCACTGAGTGAGGCAGAAGCTGCCAGACTTCACAGGACTTAGTCTAGAGTTCCTGGCATGTCATACCTGCTGCATTCTGTAGGTCAAGCCAGTCACTAAGGCCAGTGCAGATCCAAGGTAGCAGCAGATTCGACTTCATTTCTCAATGAGAACAAAGAATTTCTATCCATCTTTAATCTACCACAGTCTGCCCTGTGGCTACAACTGTTGATACCCCTTTCAAATGCAACGTGAGCTGAATCTCACTGAAGGCCCTCGCAACATGCACTCAGCCCCACTGGAGACCCCCACTTGTCTCATCTGTTTGGCTTTGGCTGGAAGTCCAGGACCCTCTTGGCTAATGAACTCCACTGCACATGGGGTCCTGGGTCTTCCAGCACAGTTGTTCTGATCTGAAGAACTGCAACACAGATACTAGTCGTGGGGCCTCCCACCCACCTAGATTCTGGTGGTGAGACTCTGGGGACCACCAGAATGAACACCCATTCAACAGAGCAGAAAGCAGGAGTGCATCGCAGTCATTCCATGGCAATCCTGAAATCCACCCTGGCACGTTGCCAGCTCCTGTGCCCCGATGTGATGCAGAAGGAGTGTGATTGCAATGACCCACCTAGATGTCAACTGTTCTGGGGGCCCCTGGGTGAAGAAGATTGTGCCTTTTGGGCTCCTGGCATCATCCTCTGAGTCACTCTTTCTCTTCCATATGAGCTGTCCCTGTTCACAGCTGGGTCCTCAGCTCGGCCTTCCTCCTACCTTAGGAAGATAGAGAACACCACTGGTACAATTTTGTTAAAACGTTTGAGAGGTTCTTCCAGACCAACTAAGAATCAGCTGGATTGGATCAAAGCTGCCCTGGCATTGCCTGCTGAGGCTGGCCTGTCTTCACCCTGGGCAGCCGGCTACAGGACAGCACCCAAACATGCCTGGAAGCCTCATTGACTGGCTGGGAGTATTGGTGGGGCACCCCCTGAAGATGTTTAAAGGCTCTTTTGTTTAGCTGAGAGGGCAGTGAGCCACCCCCTTCCTTCTCTCTGAGGTCTGGACAAGAGCGCTTCCAGCTGTGCTGGCTTGCAGCCACACATTTCTGCTCCAAGATCATTGTTTGTACTGAGAATCTTTGTTGGGAGAGCTTGAGGGTGACACAGTTTTGTTTTTGAACTGAGCAAGTCCTGGGTCTTTTATGTTCACTCTAACTTCTGCTAAGAATTTAACTGTTCCTTAAGCTGGCCCCATCTCTTTTTGTATTTTATCACAGGCAAAGTCGGCTGCCTGGAAGGGTCCCCTGTCAGATCCACCATTGGATGAGCTGCCCTTTCTCTTTTGCAGGTCAAACTTTCCATCACTGTCACCATGTAACAGGGGCCCTTTCCTCCAGCCTCCAGTAATGTCCTCGCCTCCCTCACCCTTAGAGCCCTCACCAATGATTCCCCACGCTGCCTCCCATCATCTGGTCCCCAAACCAATGACCCATGGTGAACTTTTCCTTATTAATATTTTTAAAATAAAATTGTATGTATTTAAGATACACAACATTTCATATATACAACATTTGAACATACACATAGTGAAATGATTACTATATATTTCATTGTGTATATTTAAGATATAAAACATTTTGAACATACACATAGTGAAATGATTACTACAGTCAAGCCAATTAACAGATTCATCACTCCACATAGTTACCTTTTTTAAGTGAGAGCACCTGAAATCTATTCTCAGCAAATTTCCAGCATATAATATAGTATTGACTAGAGTCCTCATGCTGTACATTAGAGCTCTAGACTTATTCATCCCACATAACTGCAATTTTATACCCTTTGATCAACATCCCCCCATATCCACTCCTGCTGCTGGTAACCGCAGTTCCTCTTTCTGATTCTATGTATTCACCTTTTAAAGATTCTACAAATACATGAAGTATTTTTCTTTCTGTGTCTGGATCATTTCACTTGGTATGATGTCTTCTGGGTTCATCCATGTTGTTGCAAATGGCAGTATCTTTTCCTTTTTTATGGCTGAATAGTACTCCATTGTGTATATGGACCTCATTTTCTTTACCCATTCATCCACTGATGGACATTTAGGTTAACTCCATTTCTTGGCTGTTGTGAATGGCATTGCAATAAGCATGGGAGTGCAGATATCCCTTTGATATGCTGATATCATTTCCTTTGGCTACATACCCAGCTGTGAGATTACTGGGTCATACAGTAGTTCTAGTTTTAGCTTTTTGAGGAAGCTCCGTACTGTTTGCCACAATGGCTGTACTTATTCCCACCAGCAGCATGCAAGGTTGCAAGGTTTCCTTTTCTCCACATCCTCAACACGGCTATTTTTTGTCTTTTTGACAATAGCCATTCTAACAGGTGTGAGGTGATATCTCATTGTGGTTTTAAATGTGTCAGGTTGGTGCAAAAGTAATTACGGCTTTTCCATTACTTTCCATTTCAAAATCTGAAATTACTTTTGCACCAACATAATACATTTCCCTGATGATTAGCGATGCTGAGCATTTTTCATGTACCCGTTGCCCATTTGTATGTCTTCTTTTGAGAAATGTCTATTCAGACCCTTGCCCATTTAAAAATTGGATGGTTTGTTTTCTTGTTATCGGATCATTTGAGTTCCTTGTATATTTTGGATGTGAGTCCCTTAGTGGGTGAATGGTGTGTGAAAATTTCCTCCTGTTCCTCAGGCGCCTTTTCATAGTGCTGATGGCTGCCTTTGCTGCACCAGAACTTTGTCGTTTGGTGCAATCCTGCTTGTTTATTGTTTTGTTGCCTGAACTTTTGGTGTCATCTCCAAAAAACCAAGTTCAGGAGCTTCCGCCTGTGTGTTCTACCCATTTAATGGTTGTAGGCCTTGCATCTAAGTCTTTAATCCATTTTGAGCTGATTTTTGAGGATGGTGTGAGATCAGGGCCAATGACCCGTGTCTAAAGATTTTGTTACAGCAGCGCCCCCACCTTCCAGGTATCAGATTATATTCTGGTGACTTATTGCTGTGTAATAAACGACCCCAAAATGTGGTGGCTTAAAACACCCCCCCATTTTATTTGGCTCCTTATTTTGTGGGTTCAGGTTTGGAAAGGGCTCAGCTGGGAGGTTTTTCTCGGATCCACATGGTGTCCACCATGGCCACGTCCCAGATGGTATCTTCTCCCACATGCCTGGTGCCTGGGTGCCACGTGGTCCCTCCTCCTCTACATGGGAGTCCAGGGCTTCTCACAGCATGGCCGGGGGTAAACATGTTACCCTGAAGATTTCCAAGTGAGTTGGGTAAAAGTCACAGGACTCTTGATGACCCAGCCTTGGGAGTCCCAGATGTCACTTCAGCCACATTCCATTGGTCAAGCAAGTCACCAATTAAGGCCAGTGCAGACTCAATGGGGCGGGTGGATCAGAGTTCATTTCTCCAGGGAGGAGAAACAAGAAATTTACTTCCATCTTGAATCTACCATGGTCTCTGGAGCCCGGCCCCTTGCCTCCCAAGCTAAATCCTAGCTTCTTCGGCCTCTCTTTGCTGTCTCCGTCCCACCAGGAGGACAATAGGGGCGGGTGCCCTCCAGGCCTGGAGGGACCCAGCCAGTTTCTCCTAACCTGGGCAGCTCTGGCCCAGAGGGATTGTACACGGCAGTCCAGGGATAGGGGGCTGGGGTGGTCAGGCAGGAACGGGAGGGGCCAGGGGCAGGGGACAGGAATGTGGGGGAACACCGGTCCTAGGGAAGGCCAGGAGGTCTGAGGAGGAGGCCAGCGGATCCCAGCAGGTGAGGGAGGCAGTGGGGCAGGAGGGGAGTGAGGATGGGGGATTGTGACTGCCCCTTCTCCCAGCACGAACCGCCCAAGCCGGCTGTGGATGCCTTGCAGCTTTGTCCCTTGGAGCTGGGGCCCCCACTGTGGTGACTGGCCGCTGCCTCCTGCTGTGGTTCCCTCCCCCAGATTCCAGCATCGCAGATAATAAGTGAAGGGGCTCCCAGTGCCAGCCCTGCCCACTTCTGAACAATAGTGAGTGTCCTCAGGCACTCAGAGCCCAATGAGGAAGAAAGACACAACCGGCTGGCAAAGCCCTGTTGTGAGGGGCACGGAGGGAAGGGATGGGAGGACCCTGGGTCGGCTGCTGGGTGGCCTCGTGGTACAGAGACCTGAGGGGTGGGAAGGAGGCCCTCAGGGAGAAGCAGAGGCTCCGCACTGACAGGTGCGCTGGCCCCTCATCCACCCATGTCCTCTCCTGGAGCCTCAGTCTGTCCATCTGTCAAATGGGCAGAGGGACAGCACCATCTCACAGAGCTATCATCGGGGCTGCAGGCTGTGAATCTGAAGCCTTGGCACATAGGAGGTCCTGGCGAGGATGAGATTCTTCGCTGTGTTGTCGAGTTTTCTGAGCAGAGGGAAGTGTGCAGAGGCGCAGCAGAGCCTGGTGTGCTGGAGGAACAGACGTGCGGTCGGGGGGCTGGAGGCACGGGCTGTGAAGCGAGGTGGGGGTTGAGGGTCAGGTTTTGCTGGGAGAACTTTGACTTCTGTCTCACAGCGGAAAACCAGAGTCCTTCAAGCAGGGAGTGACTGGAGTCCCAATTTGGTTTCTCAATTATCAGGGAGGAGGGTGGGCTCTAGGGGCTGCCAGGGAGACGGGGGTCTCCGTGGTGGGTGCAGGGCTTGCTGGAACTGTCTTGGAGGTCCCTGGAGATAGAGGGGCCCTGGGTTGGCCCTGGGGCCCCCGGCGGTGCTAGAGAACTTGGCATCTGGGTGTAGGCTCTGCCTGGGGCTGTGTCCCTGCCCAGTGGCCTTGGCTGGCCTTGTCTGGAGAAAGCTCCACCATGTTTGGCCCTGGGTGGCGGCTCCATCAAGGCCACTGCCAGCCGCTGGCCCTCAGCCCTTCCAGGAGCCTGCTTGGGAGCTGCTGGGACATTGCTCTGCATCGTAATGACGCGTGCTGGCTCTCGAGGAAGGATGTGACATTCAGCATCCAGGAAATTCATTGTTATTGCCGCAAACTGAATGTCAAATGAATCCATAATGGTGGTGGGGCTGAGCTGAAATATTATCCAGGTTTCAAGTGACTCTGGATTATTGCAACCGCACAGGGCAGGGGGAGTGGGTGGAGGGGTTGTGCAGACGCAGGTCTGGGACAGCGACTGGCAACAGGAAAAGGGGACAGAGTGGGAGGCAACAGGTTGCAGCTGCTCAGGCTGCACGCCCGGCTCTGCCGTGCAGGCTGGGGGCTGGGGGCTGGGGGCAGGCAGGGCTGGTGCCTTTGCATCCTGTCTCAGTAGTTCTTTGCTGCCCCAGGGAGCCCCTGGTCACAGCACGTGGGCTGAGGTGGCTGCTCAGAATGGGGGTGCGTCCACCAGCGGTGGCTCCCCTGCACAGCAGGCCCCAAGTTGGCCCCTCCCCTGAGGCCCGCCCGAGGGTGAAGGCTCCTACAGGTGGTCTCTGATGGCAGCTGCCTGATCAGTGCAGCACTGGCAAGCTGCACTCCAGCTTGGGGCTCACTTCTCCGTCCTCCCGTCCACTGTCACCTTGCACAGCCTCCGACTTGCTCTCCTGATTGGGACCGGCCTCTCCCAGCCAAGCTGGGCCCCTGGGAGAGCCCCCACACCAGGTCTGCACCCCCTGGTCCCCCATCCCTGACTCCATCCCACAAACCAAGCTCCTGGGTGGGGAGAGGGGACCTGCAGCTGCGTGCAGTGATTGGGGGGGCAGTCCCCTACACCCCAGGCTGTTGAGAAGGCAACAAGGACCAAGGGTGGTGAGTGGCTGTCTCCCTTTCTCAGCCCCAGGGCCAGTGGCTGCCCCGTGGTTACTTTGTCTGACAGAGGTGGGTTGGCCGGGGTTGGCACTGGGGCAACTGGGGGGACAGGCAGCCTGGATGCAGCCTCTGAGCCTGTCCCTCCCGGGAATGGCAGCCCAGAAAAGGCTTTTTTCTTCCGTTCTGTCTTCTTGTATTTCCACTTTTTTTACAAAAGAAATTGCTCAGAAATGATTTAGAGCTTTTTGCTAAAAGTGCATTTTGTCATTACATGGAGAAAGCATTGATAATTATCCCAGCTGCACTCTGCTCCCAGGAGGATAGATGGGTCCCAGCTGTACCCCACTCCCACGAGGATAGATGGGTCTGACATCCACATCCAGCCCTCATTGTCCTCACTGCCTGGTGCCTCTGCCAGGATGCCAGACCTCCCTCGTCCCTGGCCAAAGAGAGAAGCTCCTTCTCACTCCCACCATCCACCAGAGGCCCACGCCCTCCAGGTCCCAGGCCCCCCGTTTTTTTGGGCCCCTCCATTTTGGGTTGTGGGAAGCATTTGGGGAGCCGGGTCTGGTGTGGCCTCGGGGGTTCTCAGTCAGTCACGGGGCATCCTCACAGGAAGGCAGGCAGGGAGGTGGACAGGGAGGCAGTCTGCAGCTCTCTTCACCGTGGGCCATGTCTTGCTTCCCCTGCCATCTGCAGGATGCTGGGAGAGCCGGTCAGATGAGGGAAGGCCCCGGACGGCTCCTCTGTCCCCACCCGCCCCCGGGCTCAGTGTAGGACAGTCCCCACCTGCCTCCAGACCCCAGGAAATGGAGAAAGGCCTCCGTCTTTCTCATTTGTCCGTCCTTCTCCTTTCCCAGCTCTTCAGGAGGGAATCACCAGCCCACTGCTGGGCGAAAGTTCTGGCAGCAGCTGCCTGGGCTGGGATGGCTGAAGCCTCAGCCACTCCTCCTGGTGGGAAGCTCACATGGAAAGCATTCCAGACCCAGAGTCCCAGCAGGGCCAAAGGGTGGGCTGTGAGCACAGGCTGGGGCCCAGCAGCTCCAGGGTAAACAGAAGGTGGCCAGCTGCCCCTTGGTGCTGGGTGGGCTCCTGGATATTCCAGGACACGAAACATAAGCTTGGCCTGATTCTCCCCTGGATGCGTCTTCTGCAGGCCTGGCTCCCCAAGGACATAGCAGGGAAGGCTGTGGCCACGGTGGGACCCCAGGAAGCCAGCAGGCAGCCTCGTGCAGCTTAGGCTGGGCCTGGAGAGCACTGAGGAGGCCACCCCGGGCACAGCTGGTGCTCACATGCTGCGGGGGGTCGGATGGTGCCCCTCAAGGATATGGCCATAGCGTAATGCCTGGAGCCCGTGGTGTGGTCTCACCTGGAACTAGGGTCTTTGAGCAAAGGATCTCGAGGTAAGGTCATCCTGGATCGTCTGGGTGGGCCCTAAATCCCGCGGCTGGCATGTGTCCTTACACGAGGAAAGCCGAGGCAGATCGGACACAGAGGAGGAGGCCCTGTGAAGATGAAGGCAGAGACTGGAAGGATGTGGCCACAAGCCAAGGATGCCCAGGGCCACTGGAAGCTGGGTGAGGCAGGAAGCAGCCTCTCCTGGAGCCTCCAGAGGGAGCAGAGGGTGAGTCTCCTTCGCGGCGGCTGGAGGCTCTGTGGGGTTTGCACTCCTGGTGGACGGCCACCCCTGCTGGCAGCCTGATTTCAGACCTCTGACCTCCAGAGCCCTGAAAAAATGCATTTCTACTGTAAGCTCCCGGCCTGCAGACATTTAATGCAGCAGTCACAGGGGACCAAGGCAGATGCTGGTCTGGGCGCTTCAATCACCATCTCTGGTCCCGTCTGTCTTGTTCCCGGGACCCCAGGGCCTGGTCCTTGGTAGCACAGGGAAAACACCAGAGGAGAGAACGCAGGAATGAACGACAGGGCAGACCCAAGCACTGGCTGGAGGGCGGTCACCGTCAAAGACAGGGCCCAAGAGTGAGAGTGCGGCCACAGGAGCTGAGAGCTAGGAGGGCCAAGTGGGAATTGCAAGGACTGGGGCTGTGCTAGAGCAGGGGTCAGGGCCCCAGCGGATGCCGCCTGACACTCATGGTCCAGCTTCCTGAGCATGTTCTTTGAGCCACATATTTTGAGGACCTACTGCGTGCTGGCCAGTGCTTGGAGGCTTATGTGGGTCACGTCTACCTCGGCAGCCCTGTGGGCAGCATCGAACCCCGGCTTTGCAGGTGAGTGAAAGTCCAGGCCCACGTGCGGCTGGGAGGTGGCGGGCTTGGGCTTGGACCCTGGACCCCAGACCTACATCTCTGCCCCGGGGAGGCCTTCTGCAGTGCCGCCGCTCTGGAGTCGGATGGAAACTAGAGCCGGGACAGTGTTGCCGCAGCAGAGCACTGCAGTCCCAGGAGGTGAGAGCCCTGGTAAGCCTGGGCGGCGCAGGAACCCGTCCTGGAAGTGTCCCTACATACCCGTGTGCCAGTCATCAAATGCCACACAGGCTGCGGGACTCCTTCGGCCCAAGGCCACTGTCCTGCAGTGGCGAGAAGCCTGTCTCCACTTGGCAGGACCGTAATTAACCAGTCTGGAAGCTTCCGTCAAGCTCTGTACAGAATCAGCCCCAGGCAAGGCACCGCACAGTGGCCACGGGCCCAGCGCACTCCACGGGCGGAGAATACACTGACAATGGCTGAGCAGACAATGGACTGGGCACAGACTCAGCGTGCCAGGGCCTCCCTGAAGTCCAGACAACAACCTGGGACTCTGGCTTTGGGGATCTCATGATCATAGATCTTTAGCCGCAACTGTGGGAGGATACTGGAGTAACTCACAGCCGTCAGTGTGGAAGGAGACATCCCCAGAGTGCAGAGGAAATCAGCATCTGTACAGAGAGTGGCGGGCACACAGGGCTTCATGCTCCCCACCTGCTTCCCAGGCACTGGGAGCCATGGGTGGCTCTTGAGCACAAGAGTGGCAGAACAAGCCTCTCGTCTGGGAGCCGAGGCAGGCGCTTGCAGGCACGGGCCAGGTCCTTTAGGAGCATGAGGAGGTGGGGGCACAGAGCAGTGGGGGGCCAGGGCCTCTCTGTGGGCTTTGGCGTTCCCATCTGTGCCGTGGGATGAGCACCCTGCTCTGGGATGCCAGGCTGGGGAGGGGCTCGCTCGGCACTGGGTGGACCCTTGAGAGGAATGAGCCTGGTGTTGGGCTCTGGCCCTGGCCCCTGACATTTGCTTCTTGCCTTGGAATTGGGGGCAATGGCCTGGCCCACTGGAATCGTGGTGACAGAGTGGTGGCTCTCCCTTCACCGGAAGTGTGACCTCCATGGAAAGTCCAGGAAGCAGGGATGAAGGAGGGCCTCATTCTCCATGCTGGACTCAGGAGGACCTGCAGCTCCGAGGCTCTGTGCTGGACTCAGGAGGACCTGCAGCTCTGAGGCTCTGTGCTGGACTCAGGAGGACCTGTGGCTCCGAGGCTCTGTGCTGGACTCAGGAGGACCTGCAGCTCTGAGGCTCTGTGCTGGACTCAGGAGGACCTGCGGCTCCGAGGCTCTGTGCTGGACTCAGGAGGACCTGCAGCTCCGAGGCTCTGTGCTGGACTCAGGAGGACCTGCAGCTCCGAGGCTCTGTGCTGGACTCAGGAGGACCTGCAGCTCCGAGGCTCTGTGCTGGACTCAGGAGGACCTGCAGCTCCGAGGCTCTGTGCTGGACTCAGGAGGACCTGCAGCTCCGAGGCTCTGTGCTGGACTCAGGAGGACCTGTGGCTCTGAGGGCTCAGCGGCTTCCTCCAGGGCCATCGCTGGGAGGAGAGGACCTGGTGTCACGTGGGGATGTGCCAGCTCCTGTGCCCTCCAGCTCCCCTCCTTCTGGAGGCCGAGGCAGCTGAGTGGGCAGGGGCCATGCCCTCCCTTGCTGGGCCAGCCAGCTCCCTGCCCTTGTCTGAGCAGCCTCTCAATGGGCAGTGGCCTTGGGCCATCCCTGCTTCCAGAGGGTCCCCCGTGGGGCCTTCGGTCCCTGGCAGAGCTGGGGAGGGCAGCTGCAGTGGGGTCGCATGCCTGGAGGGCCACGGGAGGTATCCTGTCCAGGGCTGTGTTTTGGATTCATTTATTTCCACTCTGCCTGGAAACACACTGTCGCATGTCCTCTGGGTGTACAGTGCCTCCTCAGAGCTTTTGGGGGCTCTGCAGGGGCGAGGACAGCTGTGTGTCTGCCGGCCACATGGGGCAGCCTGTGGGACGGACGGCCAGTGAGTGAGGTCCAGCAAGCAGGTCTGGGCCCCAGCTCAGCTGGCGGCCATGACACAGGCTCCTGGAAGGCAGAACCATGTGTGTCCATCTGGGCCAGAGGTTGGGAGTCCGCAGCATCAGGTTGGGTTCAAGGCCTGGGAAACCTGTCCGGACAGCTCCCCCTGCCCCCAGACCCCAGCCCTGACCTTAAGCCCTTACACCACCATGCAGAGGCCCGGGTGGTGCAAGCCACTCTCCTGGCTCCCTGGCTCCAGCACCTTCTGTGGCTCCCAGATAGACAGCAGCTACTATCCCTGCAGCCCTCCTGCAAAACACGGCCGCTCACACTGCAGGGCCCCAGAGGGGACAGTGGACCCACAGCCTGGCCTGGAGCTCCCGAGGTCTTTCATCATCTGGCCCATCAGCCCCTCTAGCTCGTGCCCATGCTTCCCTTGCACACCCTACAAAGTTCAGCCAAACTGCCACTCTAGGCTGACCCAGGCACCTGCTGCTACCTGGGCTTCCCTGGGCTATCCCAGGGGTGCCCCCAATCTCCAGCTCCAAGCCAAGGCCTCTCTGGGGCTGAGCACTTGGTCCTGTGTCCAGATTCCTGTTGTCCACGTTGGTTCCAGCTCCCATCCCTGCTCCAGCTGAGGGGCCCAGCCCTGCAGTCCAGCAAAATATTGGTGAGTGGGGATGGGGGCAGCAGCCCTGGCTTTTGCTGGAATAGGAGAATCTCCCCAGCCAGCCCCACACACCCTGGGCTCCACAGAGCTGGGAGGATGGAGCCTGGGTTGGGGAAACCGCCTGGTCTCCCGATGTCCCCACAGTCATCTCTACTTTACTGGTCCTGCCCTGGCTGGGTCAGCTCCTGGCTGATGACCCAAGCCTGAGGTCCACCTGTGAGCTGGTGGTTGGGGCCATGCATGGCCCACGCACAGGCTGCCCCCAGGGAAGACA
Organism: Pongo pygmaeus; assembly: GCF_028885625.2. Taxonomy (NCBI): domain Eukaryota; kingdom Metazoa; phylum Chordata; class Mammalia; order Primates; family Hominidae; genus Pongo; species Pongo pygmaeus. The sequence goes on from NC_072388.2 coordinate 103,476,249, forward strand.
GCTGCCCCTCACCCACTGTTGGGCGAGGGTTGAGTTCTGTTCCCCATTCATAGGTGGGAATCCAGACCCTGGGATCTCAGACTGGGACCTTATTTGGGAACAAGGTCTTACAGAAGTAACCAAGTTAAAGTGAGGTCACTGGGGTTGGTGTCCTGTGTGGCTGGTGTCCCTATAAGAAGGGGGACTTTGGACACAGACGTACACAGAGGGAAGACGATTAAAGACACGGAGAAGATGGTGTCTATCAGCGGAGGCCGGAGGCCAGGCACAGACTCCCCTCAGGACCCTGGGAAGGAGCCGGCCCCATGACACCTTGACCAGACTCCAGGCCCGACCTGTGAGCAGCAGGTGAGTGCCATCTAAGCCCTGGTCTGCAGGGCATCAGCAGCCACAAGAAAGCAGCTGGCTGTCCCCGAGGGAGCCATCTGCCCGGCAGACACATTGGAGTCCAGGGAGGGGCTCAGGCTGGGCTCCTGCCCCAGCCACCACCTTCCCTCCCCTGTCCCCCTCCCCTCACCCTTTCCCTCACCCTTCAGGGCCTGAGCAACAAAATGAAATTCAACCTTCTCAAGAAAACATGTGGCTTTTGGAACCGTGAAAACAAGGCCCTTCATTGTACAGATGGGGAAACTGAGGTCTGGGGCTGGGAGCTTCCTCAGCCCGTTTCTGGCCCATGGTGCCCATCTCCCGCATGAGATCTGGCCTCCAGGCAGTGGAGGTGTCTGTCTGGGCCAATGGATCTCTTGGCCTTTGCTTGGCGTCTCTCTGTGGCCTCATTCCTGGGGGAGTGTTTGATTTTAGAAGGAAAGGGGGACCCACTGCAGAGTCTGGAGAGGGACTTTCCCTTGTGCTCCCCTCCCTGATGTCCCAGTGCACTTCTTAGCTCGCTTGGGAACCCCTTGGCCGGAGCGAGCTCGTGGGTCAGGCGAGTTGACACGAGGCTGCTGGAGGAATGACCGTGGCTGCCTTAAGTGGCTGGGAGCCCACAAGAGCAGGCAGCCCGAGCTTCCACCGAGGGCAGACAAGGTCAGGGGCAGGGAACCACCGGGTCTGGGGACCAGAGAATCTGGGGAAGTGGCTTGTGGAGGAGCAAAGCCTGTGTCTGCACAAAAGCATGTGGTGGGCTCGCCAGGGCCTGGCGGGGGTGGGACTGCCGAGCTGCTTTGGAAGGGAGTGGGGACCAGCAGACCTGGGACAGACACCTTTGTGTAGAAACTGCTGTGGAATTGGAAGCCGGCCTCACTCTCCTAGAAATCAAAGCAGTCAGAAAAATGCCTCCTCCTTCAGGGAGCCCTCCTGGTTCAGGGTGTGTGTATAGGAGAAAGAAACCACCTACTTCCCGCTGGCCTGCGTCGTGAGCTGTAAGGAATGTTCTGGCATCTCCTCGGGGGTTCTGGCATTCTGGGGAAACTGGCTGAGGAGACCTTGGAGCCCACTGGCCAGAGATGGAAACAATGCTTTGGGAGAGCCTGGGTTCTTGCACTGGAACCTCTGGGCTGGGTTCTGTGGAAATTGTTCTGAGAATCTGCCCTTGATTCGGCTGCTCTGGAGCATGACGGCAGAGTCTGGATGAGCGCCAGGCCCTGCTCCCACCCACCATTGCTGTTCTGTGTGGTGGGGCTGAGGCTGAGAAGCTGAACACCAGCCAGAGCCCACAGGACGCACGTGGCAGGGGCAGGGCAGCCTGGTGCCTGAGCTCTCCTTGGCCCATCTGGAGAAGGCTGGGCTGGCCAGGAGGTGGGGGGTCGGGTCCTGGAGCCCTCAGCCAGGGTAAAGGAGGCCTGCACCCCCTGCTGTGTCCTTACTGGGGAGCGGGTGGGCAGAAGCCCGGCCATCCAGGGCCTGTGGTGGCCCCCGGAGCAGCTGCATCCTCATTCCTCACAGGTGGGCCCTCGTCCTCCAGAGAAACTGCGGTTGCTTTATGAAGCCAGCCAGGCGGTGCAGAACGCTGGGGCGATAAAGGAGGGCAGGGCCATTACTTATCAAGTTCAATTGTTCCGGGGCTCTGGGCAGGGAGGTGGGGTCACTGCAGAGCACTCTGTCATCTGTGCTTGGGGCTCTGACTGTGGTCGGGGCCTGTGGAGGGGGAGTGTGGGTGCAGGGCTCCTGAGGACCCAGGAAGCGGCGAGAGGAATGTTCCGGGGCCGGCTTCAGCTCTGCTATTCTGGGTGTTGGAGGGGAGGGCGGCTGCCTCTGCACAGCAGGGCCTGGACCAGGATCCCGGGTGCTGGGATCTCACAGGTCCCCTGGGAGCCCTTGGGCCCTAGTGGACAGAAGCACCAGGGTTCCTGGGGTCCTGGCTTTGGACCTGGGTGCTCCTCATGTTGACGGGGGTCTCCCACACACCAGGTCCCCTTGTGGCAGGGGGGTCACCCTGAGCTGCTGAAGCAGCCTCACTTTCTGTAGGAGGCCAGGGGGATAATGGTGCAGGGTCCATGGCTGTGGGCTCCGTGCTGCTGGGGTGCCAAGAGGAATAACCAGCGATGACATCAGAGCAGGTATGCAGGAGACGCTGCCTGGGTCGGCACCCCATGCCTCAGTTTCTCCATCTGTAAAAGGAGTGACAACACTCCTGACCTCACAGGGTGACTGACTTCAAGGGGGAAGAGGGCCTCCAGCCTGGCCTTTACTCTGAGTCTCCTGACAATAGCAGGCACCAAAGACACCACCCCCTCCCCCGGAAGTGGATTTCCAGCGCGGATGAGTGGAAAGTGCTCATGGGGGTGGGGGTGTCTGCCGCTGCAGAGCTCATTCTACAGGGGGTCTCGTTCCTTCTTCCTACCAGCCTCTGCTGTGGGCATCTGTATCAGCCCCACCTTGCTGGGGAGGAGGTGGAGCTCTGCCTGGCCCAGGAGAGGGGCTTGGCCTCCAGCACACCTGGGTCTGGGGCCCTGCGTGGGCTGCCAGGGCAGCTTGGGGGACTACGTGAGGTCATCTGTTCATTTTGCAGGAATTCATGGCCCTACGCTGTACAGGATCTTCTCTGGGCTCTGGGAACATAGCAGGTGTCAACAGCAGGTGGGCGCCTGCACCCTCCTGAGAGACCCCGGCTCCTCCCTAACTGCGTCCTCCATCTGGACCATGGTGGGCACCATCTGCTTGGAAGACAGCCTAGGACCTCCTGTGGGAACGGTGGCCCCAGCGACTCTTGGGAGCACGGGGTCCTGGGCGGCCAGGCCGTGTCAATGGGATGGGCCAAGCTCTCCCCGCCGGGAAGCACAGTGGCCAAGGAGCCAGAGGAGCTGTTGGGTGGTAGCTGCCTCAGCAAGTTTGGCCCAGTAAGCATCACAGCTACCCGGGGCCTGAGTGGAGTCCAGGGCAGCTGACACCTCCTGGGCCAGCCAGCTGGAGGAGTGTCCTTTGAGCCTGGTGTCAGGGCCAGTGCCAGGGGCCCAGGATGCAGCTGGTGGCAGTGTCTCCGGCAGCGCCGAAGATGAGGTCCATTTTCTCCACCTGTAGCTTCGTGCCCTGGGCCCTGGCACTGACTCCATCCCAGCTCCCTGCTGTGAGGACTTCGTGAGGTCACCTGTTCATTCTGCAGGAATTCATGGCCCTACACCGTACAGGATCTTCTCTGGGCTCTGGGAACACAGCAGATGTCAACAGCAGGCGGGGACCTGCACCCTCCTGAGAGAATGGGGGGCTCCGTGCCCTTCACGCTAGGCACAGCGCCCACCGGCTAAAACCACATCTTGGTTAATTCCCACCAGCTGTGGGAAGTAGGAATACCCATCCCATTGTAGTTGGGAAAATAGACTATCCCTGAACATCCCTGGTGTTCAGTGCAGTGTCACCTCCTCTAGGAAGCCTTCCTGGGCTCCCAGCTGGGGCTGCAGCCCCTCCCAGCATGTCAGCTCTGAGGTCTCATGGTGACTGTCTCCACGGAGCACCTTTGAGGGAGTAGGCTCTTCTCTAACGGACTCCTAAATATCACATCCCTTTGTCCCCTGCACTATCTCCCCAGGTAGGGACTATCGGTACTGCCACTGACAGCTGGAGGACTTGAGGCACAGAGCAGTTATCTCGTTACCCTAGGTTGCTGAACTAGGAAGGGGCACAGCCAGGATGGACTCTCCAGCAGCCTGGCCTGGCGTCAGGATGCTCGGCCCCAAGAAAGTTCTGGAACTTCCCTGTGCTCTCCCTCTGGCTGCTCCGTGTGGGGCTCCGACTCCCAAGAGCCCCAGGGTTGCTGTGGGCAGATAATCAGGAAACAGACATTCAACTGCAAAGGCAAACATTGACCAAGGCACGCAGCAGACCTATGGCGTGGGAGCGCTACCTGGACCACTCACAGACCGCCGGGTGGGGCTGGGGGCCGGGGACGCCAGGAGCCGCCCACTGACCTGCGTGTCTGCCCTGTGGCTTCGTCTGTCCTGGGGTGCCTTTCTTTCCTCCCTGTCAGGCCAGACGCATGAGGAGCCAGCTCCCATGCAGAGGGCCCCCTCGTCGCCCCACACGGACACACCTGCTTTCCATTGTCACCTGTCAGCATGTCCGGGCTGTGCTCCAGTCCTGACTGTGGCCCTGATCCTGCTGGGACTGATCCAACCCCTCCCCCTTCTGCACCAGCTACAGGAAGAAGGGCTTCCACTAGGCTGGCGCCCAGGGCTCCTCAGGCCCCCACACTGAGCCACTGTGTAGCGTGGGCTCTGGGGGAGCAGGGTCAGTGGGAGCTGGCATGGACAGAGTGGCCCTAGGATGTGCTCTGCTGAGAGGGGGGAATTGGGTCACTGCGTGGGTTCTTCCATGGTGCCCTGGAGGGCACTTGGAGGAAGCTAACTGGAACAAAGTGGGCACCGTCCACGTTGCCGGGCTCAGCAGGGGTCACCGTTCCCAGGGTGGGGACTATGAGGTCCTCACTCAGCTGTGATACCACACCAGATTCTCTTACTATCCAGCATGTCCTCAGTCTGAACTGTGCCCTGACCAGACAATCACACCAAGACCCAACTCCCCCACACAATGTGACTGAGATCTGTGTTTTTGGAGATGATCGCCTGATTTCTCCCAAAAAGGGTTTTACCTTTTCATAGACAGGAGGATTCTAGGGGCCTCATGACTTTCCCTAATTTTCCCTCCACCTCCAACACATACCTGCCCACCTCGTCCAAGCCCCGGGCTTGACAGGTGTCCCCTCTGAGAACATTACTACACTGACTTTGTCCCCAAGGGTGAGGTGAACCACCGGAGACTGATGCCAGGGACTGGGGATGGCCATGCCCCGAAGGAAGGTCAAGGCACAGGAGTCATGTGACGCACCTTCTCCAACCACAGCACAACCATGTGAGGGACTGATGACAAGAACGGAGTGGAAAATACCCGGCCATCTGGGAATTACAAAAACAACCCATCAGCCAAACAAGAAGCCATAATGGAAACCGATATTTTGAACTGAATGATGAAAAAGTACTTCATAGTAAGACTTGTAGGATCCACCTAAAATTGCATGGAAGGATAATTCTATGGATTTAAATGGTTATATTAGAAAAGAAAGATGTCTGAAAATTAATGAGCCAAACATCTAGCTCAATAAACTAGAAAAAGGGGAACAAAGAAAGAAGGAAATAAAAAAATAAGAGCAGAAATTAATGAAATGGAAAACAATATACAAAACAAAGGAATAACTAATGCCAGAAGCTTGATCTTTGAAAGGACATCAGTTTTAGAGATCTGTTGTACCGCACAGTGACCGCAGTTAATAATAATGCATTTTATGTTTTTAAATTCCTAAAAGAATAGATTTTAAATGTTTTCACCACAAAAAATAATGTATTGATGAGGCGATAGATATGTCAATTAGCTTGATTGAATCTTTCTACAATGTATACATAGAATAAAACATTACATTGTACCCCATAAGTATACACAATTATTGTTAATTAAAAATAAATAAAATGTAAAAAACCTGTAAAGCCCTGGTAAGTCAGATCAAGAAAAATGTGAGAAGGCATGAATAGCCAGTATTAGGAATGAAAAAGAGAACATCTCTACAAATCTGATAGATCTCTAAAGTTTAAGAAGAGAAAAAATTATAAGTGAATATTATTATTATTATTATTTTGAGATGGAGTTTCGCTCTTTGTTGCCCAGACTGGAGTGCAATGGTGTGATCTCGGCTCACCGCAACCTCTGCCTCCCGGGTTCAAGTGATTCTCCTGCCTCAGCCTCCCGAGTAGCTGGGATTACAGGCACGTGCCACCACGACTGGCTAATTTTGTATTTTTAGTGGAGATACGGTTTCTCCATGTTGGTCAGGCTGGTCTTGAACTCCTGACCTCAGGTGATCTGCCCGCCTTGGCCTCCCAAAGTGCTGGGATTACAGGTGTGAGCTACTGTGCCCGGCCATAAGTGAATAGTATAAATCTATTCATGTCAATAAATTTGACACATTTGATGAAGTTAACAATTTCTAGAAAGGGGCGTTTATCAAAATTGCCACAACAAGAAATGGAAGACCTGAAAAATTCTTATCTATGACTATTACAGAAGTTGACTTTATAGTGTTTCTTCCCTAGAGAAAACTCTAGGCCCAAAGAGCCTTCATTCAGAACTTTGATTTAATATTTAAATTAAAAAATGCCATTTTTATACAAACCCTTTCAAAGAAAAGAGGGAGCTCTTCCCAACTGATTTTATCAGGTGAGCATAATCTTAATACAGAAATCCAAATAGGAAAGTATGAGGAAGGAAAATCTCACTCACAAACACAGACACAAGCATCTTACAACCTCAGCAGACTGAATATGGTAATGTGTAAAAAGATCATGACCAAACAGCATGACCAAAGTCTCTGCCTTTCAGTATTGTGGTTTTAGTTACACAGAACATGGATCCAGGCGGCCATGAAGGCGGGAGGCAGTGAAACAGCCTCTGCACTGCTGAGGGAGGGCGGGTCCTATACCCAGCTAAGATAGCTCCCAGGAAGAGCTCATGGGAGGTATCCAAGGATTCAGAGATGACACGTCGCCCCCTGCCCTGTCCAAGGAAAGCAGATAACGACGGACAAGAACAGAGAACTCAAGAAGGGAGAAGATGGCAAGGGGAGCCCCTGAAGAGCAATGGCCTTAAAGATACCCCCAAAAATGCAAAAAAAAAAAAGGAAAAATTATTTTTAAAAATGAAACATTGCAGAATGTCTTCCTTTTCTTTATTTATTCCCTTGTTCCCTCCCCCCCTGCTCACTCACTCATTCCACAAGTACTCACTGACCCCATCTCTGGGCACAGCTGGCTCAGGGGCCCAGGCCCCCTCCTGAAGGAAGAAGTTCACACAGATCTGCGACTGGGGCCTCCCAGACTCCCACTTCCTCCTCTCGCTGTCACACCTCTTGTGGGCCTCACTCCTTTAGGGGCAGGGCTGGGAGAAGAAGGGGCTGGGTGACACTGGTGTGGGAAGGGGAAGCAGCTAGGGGCATCTCTAGGGCGGCGCTGAGCTGGCCCAGGTGCTGCTGGTCAGCATGAAACAAAGCTGGCCTGCCCAGGCCTGCCGCCCTGCAGACAACCCCTATTAGGGTCACGATGTCCGTGGCCATGGTGGAGGGGCCCTGCCATTGCCGCCCCCACTGCGTGCTGATCATTCCCATGCCCTTTGTGTCCTTGAGCCGCTGGTGTTCCCCAGAGCCCCACCTCCCGAGAGAGCCCTTGAGAGGTTGGGACAAGAATTGGCCAGGGGGTAGCGGGTGCCCAGCCCCGAGACAGCAGGGGGTGCTTGGGCTGGTCCTCAGGCCACCCGGGCCCACTTCCACCTCCTTCAGTGGTGGGCCAGGGTGCCCCAGTCCTGCTGGCCAGAGCAGATCCCCGTGGGGACCTCAGCCACCCCAGAGTGGATCCCCATGGGGACCTTGGTCAGCTGCCCCCTCGTAGGTCTTTCAGCCAACACTTGCCGGGTCCGGCTCTGCCTCAGGCTGGGCGGGCAGCAGGGTGACAGGTGTAGCAGCTCATTGTGCCACATCCTGGACCCTCGAGCTTGTCCCCGGGGGTTTCTGCGCCCCACGCCGGGAAGCTCTTCCCATAGGAAGCCTCAGGGTGAGTGGGCCCCCTCGGAGATAAACACGGAGCCCAAGCACACGAGCTCTGGCCTAAGCGAGGATAAATCTCCATGACGAATGTCTCCTCAAAAGCCCGGAATAAAGGCCGCGGCGTGTTTATCCACCCTAAAGCCCGCGCGGACAGCCTAGACCCCGGAAACAGCCAATCGCGTCGAAATTGATGGCCCACTCAGGACGCCTCATTTATTACCAGAGATGTGATAGAGACGCAGGCAGGCGTGACCGGGAGAGGCTGCGGGCGGCCGGGTGGTCATGGCCTCCTGCCACCCAGAGGGCTTGGGCTCCACCCTCGGCCACGCAGCCTTCCGCCCAAGGACAAATGGGGTCAGGGCAGCAGCTGCACCTGGCGAGGATGCACTCCCTTCCTGGGGGGCCACTTTTTTCCAGGAGTGCGTGGCCCTGGGCCGGCTGCTGAGACCTGCGCCCAGCCCCTCCGTGGTGGCACTGTCGTCAGACACCAGCCTCCGCAGCACCCAGGTGAGAGGTGGTGGTGCTGGGGGGCCCCACCCATGCTCCTGTCCTGTGAAGTGGTCCCAGGGTCTCCTGGGCTCTCCAGGCCCATCTGCCACCTGCCCGCCTGCCAGCAAATCAGCTGTGGGCAAAAAGGGTACTTTTGGTTCCCGTGGTGATGGCCCATGAAGATGGGGCTCTGGCCCTGCAGACCCCCTCCCACCGCCTGGGCACCTGCCTGGAGGGGCTAGGCTTTCACAGCAGGGAGGGACAAGGCGGGGGAGCGGCTCCTGCTTTTCCCTGCGTGAGGCCTGGATCTGATTTGCACAATGATCTCATCGTGTGGAAATGTACCAGCACCTGGCTCTGACGACAGACCATCATGAGTGGCAGCTTCTCCAGGACATGTTGACATGTGACGAGGGGGTCCTGCATGTGGAGGAGCAGTGGTGGGCTGTGAGGCTCGTGGCTCAGGTGACCAGCAGTGGGTGCGGGGGCTCCTGTGGTCCCAGAGTGGGTGACCGTCAACCAGAGCAGGGACCCCCACAGAGCCTCCCAGTTAGGGCCCCGGCAATGGCTGTGGGGGGCTGCATGGAGGGGCAGTGGCCCAGGGTCTGTGGCGGTGTGTGCCGAGCACAGCAGTCCCACCCCAGCTCCATCTGCTCCCTGCTCTGGAGGAATGGAGATGGGACCCCTCCTGCGCCCGGGCCTCGCCCAGGGCTGGCACCTGGAGGGTGAGGCCCCTGCCCTCAAGCCTCCCCAGTGACCTGCTGCCCCCAGGGCAGGGCCTGCCTGAGGGAGAGGCAGCACTCAGCCCTGAACGAGCTGTCAACTGCTGTGTCACAAATTGCCCCAAACTTAGCAGCTAAAAACAACACACATTGCTTATTTCCGGTTTCTGGTGGTCAGGGATCTTGACATGGCTTATCTGGGGTCTCTGACTGGGGTCTGAGGGATTGGCAGAGGAGCAGGTCCCCCGTGTAGCCAGGAAGGTGCTGCGTGGAGGTGAGGCAGGGTGCAGGTCCACTGAAAGGGAGCAATGAATCTGCTCTGCACGGTGGCCCCAGGTAAGTGGGGGCTTGTTGCTTTGGGGACACAGGATGGCTTTTCCCATGTACCCCAGGAGTCCACACTCCCCTGGTGCAATCTTCTCCAGGGAAAGGGTGGATTTATCTGTGGAGATGGATGGAGCCCCGCCAAGCCATGCCCATCCCCACCAGGGTCTCAGGGGAGGGCTGGATGTGGGGATTGGGGGGAGAGGGGCTTTTCTCTGGGACCTGCAAGTTACTGGTCACTGTCAATCACAAATGGAGCTTTCCTCCATCTCTCCCTCCCCTCACCCCGCCCCCAGTCTCCCTCAACTCCTTCCTCAGATCCTTGGCAGTGCAGCATCTAAGCAGGGCCTCCAGACAGAGCCCCAACCTCAAAGGGGCAGGAGGGGCACCCCGCTGTGATTCTACCCCCCCCCCACTGAAATCTGCAGAGTGACCCTGGGAAAGCCACTGCCCTTCAAGGAGCCTCAGTTTCCCCATCTCCCATGGGTGATGGGACCAGACTCTTTCCTTCTCTCCTTCAATTGTAGAGCCATCGACATCCTGGCCAGAAGGTGGCCGCTGGTCACCTTTATCGGTTCATTTGCCCGTTCATTAAATAGTTGCGGCACCTTTCCTGTAGCGGGTGGCATGGTAGCCCCCAAACATCTGTGTCCATGGACCCAAAGCCTGAGGACCTGGCAATGAGGTCTTAGTTCAAAACAGAGCATTTGCAGATTTAATGAGGTAAGGATCTTGGGATGAGATTATCCAGGCCCTAAATCCAAGGACAGGCGTCCCCATAAGAGACACACAGGGGGAGGCCACGTGAAGACGGAGGCAGAGATGGAGGGACGTGGCCACACACCGCGGACACCACTGAAGCTGGGAGGGCAGGAAAGGATCCTCCCCGGAGCCTGCAGAGGGAGGGGTCGGCACACCTGGATTTTGGACTCCAGCCTCCAGGACTGTGGGGGAGTAAGTGCCTGCTGTTTCAAGGCTCTGAGGTATGGCAGCCACGGGAAACACACGCCTTTGATGTGCACCATCTACTGGCAGCCAGGGGACAGCCGCTAGAGGGACGGCTCATCTTTAGTGGAGAAATGGACACGGGAGGGAAGGGACCTTTGGGGCTGAGGGTTCCAGGAGCTGAGAGCCTCTCTGCCCTGCTCCCTCCAGGCCCCAGCTGGGCCAGTATCCTTCAGCTGCTGTGGGACAGCACCTGCCGTCTTCACACTCTTCCCACAACGCGGGATGTGGGGAGGGTGGCCGCGCATTTCAACAACCATCCTCTTGGGATTTTGTCAGGAGTGGCCTGGCGGGCCCAGGTGCTGTCCTGTGTCGGATACTGCATGGGTCCTTCACCAACATCTGAGCTCGCGGGAGTCTCAAGTAAAGTCTGCATGTCGCAATGAGTTTCAGCAAAGCCTCAAGTTAAATGGCTTGTGATAAAAATATTAAGCATATTATGACTGCAAGATGTGATCTCGTCAATGAAGGAGGCTCTTAATTATTTTTGAGGAGAAATATCAACAGTGTCAGATTTAACCGCCAAACTACTTAATATAACTTCCGCCCAATTTTGCAGATCATGATCCGCTCGATTAATGGGCAGGAGGTAATGGATGGAGCCCGCGATGCTGCTCTGGGTGCCGCTGCTGATGCTGGGGACCGAGCCGGGATGGAGGGAGGGGCGTGCATGGGAGAAACCTGGGAATAGACCCTGCAGGGGAAAGCCCTGTCCCAGCGCCTTCTGAAGTGGGCTGCAAGCTGCATTCAAAGGCGCTTCTCACCCCAGACTGAGGGTGGGAGCGAGGGCTGCGAGGCTGCACTCTGGAGATGCAGCCAGGCCAGCCACTCGCTTGCTCTGCCAGGCGGTTCACACTCACAGCGCGTCCTGAACCGCCTTAGAGGGGTCATAGAGGGGCGGCTCTCTCATTCACAGATGCTGAGTTTGCTGAGCCCCTCTGTGCTTCTTGCTTGCTCCCCGCGCTCCAGGGTGGAGGTCCTGCTATCTCCTCTCTGCAGATGAGGAGTTCCCTCATCTGAACCTCACGGCTCAAGGAGCAGAAAGCCGGACCAACGGTGGTCAAATGCAGCAGGTGTTTAACTACCTCGTGGGAGTGAATGGAAAGGAGTTCCCAAGGACCCCAGGTTCTAGCTCCAGGGCCCTGTGGATGGATCTCACGTGGAAAGGGGGGATCTGGCCATGCGGAGAGCAGCCTGGGTTATCCTGGTGGGTCTTCCGTGTAACCACGAGGCAGCGGAAAATTTGACAGAGAACAGAAGAGAGAAGGGGATGTGTCCCGGAGATGGAGAGTGCAGTGATGGGGCCACAGCCAAGGACCACTGAGTGCCAAGGGGGCTGGGAGAGGCCAGGACACACTGCCCGGAGCCTCTGGAGGGAGTCTGGCCTGCTGCACCTTATTGCATTCCCGTGAAAGCCGTTTCAGACTTCTACCTCGAGACCTGTGTGAGAATACAGTTCTGTTGTCTTAAGCCACTAAATTTGTGATAGTTTAATTTTTTTTCAGCAGCCACGAGAATCTAATACATTCATGAAAGGAGCCTGGAGGTGGGTGGCACTGGCGTTGAGAAGGAGGTAATGACATCACCCAGGGCCCTGGCTCCTTTCCCTCAGTCATCCTTGAATGTTGGCTATTTGTTCTCTGGCTCCTGACCTCACAGTCACAAGACGGCTGCCACTGCTCCAGGTGTCACATCCTCACATGACAGCCTCTGAAGCAGGAAGTGAGAAAGGGTGGGCGTGGCTTCTCCTTGTGTGGGTCTGTCTTTCATCAAGGAGGAAAGCCTTTCTCAGAAGCCCCTCAGTGCACTTCCCAGGCTACATCCAAGCAAGGTCCTGTAGCTATTCTGGGCCCATCTGTGGCAAAGGGAATAATAGGTTGACCTGTTGGGCTTAGACCAGTCACAGGTCATCTACTGGGCTAGGCACACGCTCCGCAGGCACAAGCAGGTTCTGTTGGCAAGGATAGGAGGGGGATGGGGGCTGGGGTCAGCCGCAGTCATGGAGTTGTGGGGAGTGCCTGGACCAAGAGAGTGAGAGGCAGGATGGCTGCAGTGTGATCTCCTGGGTCCCCCACCACCCAGCTGCCCCCCCACACACCCATAAACACCCATCTTTGGAGAGGCACTGCCTAGGATGTCCTCAGCCACTGCCTTACAGGGCGCCACACCTTCCTGGTACCACATGGGCAGGCACTGCCCACACAGACCCCCGCCCACGGGCCCTCTGCCCACCTGCTCCTCCCTGAGTGTTTCCTTCCATGACTCCTGACACATCTTGGGGGGAAATCAGGCCCCGTCACCGTGACATTAACACTGCAGGACTTTGAGCCCCATCAGGCCCACGGGAGAGCTTCCTCCTCCTTCTGTTTCCTGGGGCTGCCTGGGCGTTTCAGCTTCACTTTCTCTTCTGCACAGGCATGGAGCGGCATCACGGTTCAAAGCCGGCAGTCCCTGGTCCCCAGACTGCGCCGGGCCAGATCCAGCTTCTGGGGCCTGAGAGGCACAGGCCTCGGGTTCCCTGTGAGAATTGTTCCTGGTGGTAGACCTGTGGGCTCTCCGGGGGCTGAGCGAGAGCCATCCTAACGGGGAGATGGCCCACCCAGGGCCACCACGGCACCTGTGCCTTCTCCCATCCTCCTTCCCAAGGGAGTCGTGGCCGGGCCCCTCTCCTGTGTCCGAGGAGTCTTGCCAGCTCTCATGGTCTGTGTCACGATCTGCAGTAGCTATCCCATCAGGGCTGACCTGGAAGGAGCCTTTCCTCCACATGGCCTTTCCCAAGTCAGCCCTCAGGTGCTGTGAGCCCAGACCACGCCCCTTTTCCTCCAGGCAGCTGCCTGCACTCCACACCCATGTGCCTGGCAGCTCTGCGCCCGGCAGCCCTCCTGGTGTGATTTTTATTTATTTACCTGAATACTCAAACAGCTGCTTTATGGAGATTCATCGGTGGCAAGGCTTAATTAAAATAATGCCATGCGTCTCACTCAGCGTGGGTCACCAAAGCAAATGTTTGTTTTGCTGCCGTCAATTAGGGCCGCGTGTGACAAAGCAGTGGCTCCCGGCAGGGAGGGCATGTGGGCCCTGACCCCCTGCACCTCCCTGGGTTGCACGGATTGGGGGTTGCTGAGAAGGAGGGAGGGAGGCCCCAGCGAGGGCACTTCTGGTGTCTTACTGGGCGCCTGGGGGGTGGACGGGTGGGGGCCGCGGCAGTGGGGCGGGAGGCTGTGGTACCATCCAGCGGCTGTTCCACACCCCGCACCCTCAGAGACTCGACTTGAAATCTGAGTCCCAACTCCCCAGGGGTGGGGTGGGTTCTTCTGCTACCCTCCAATAGGGGAAGCTAGACAGATAGCCCCCAGGCAGGACACAGGAGGGCCCTGGACAGGGTCCCAGGGCAGAGGAGTGAGGTGTCCACAGTAGGACCGCTGAGCTGGTCCGGTGGGAGGTTCCCGTTGCTGCCATAACAAGCTCCCACCACTGCAGCACCTCCAGCACCACAGAGCTGGCGCCTTCCAGCCCTGGGGGACGGGTGTCCAAAATGCATCCCACCGGGCGAAGGTCAGGGGTCACAGGGCCGCTCCTTCTGGGGACTCTAGGGGAGGATCCATTCCTTGTCTTCTCCAGCTTCCGGAGGTGCCCCCCGCCCGCTTCTCACCTTCAAGGCCAGCAGAGTTCCCCTCCGTCCTCTCCCTGACTCTGCCGCTGTCCTCACGTCTCCACCCTCACCTTCCTGCTCCCTCTTCTGAGGCCCTTGTGACCACATTTAGCGCCCGCCCGGGTCATCCGGGGCCATCTCCCTGTCTCGGATCCTTCTGTTAGTTGCATCTGCAGAGTCCAGTTTCACAGGTTCCAGGGTTTAGGAGGAGGGCGTCCTGGGGGAGACTCAGCCTGCCTCACCCCAGGCATTGGCTGGCAGAGAAGAGGGGTGTCAGGTGGAGGACAGTCCGAGGGAGATGAGGACCCTGGACCCAGATTGCCCAGGCTGTGAGGAGGGGTGCAGCCGCCCGCCCTGGAGAGTGGAATGCCGGGGGCGAAGGCGGGTGCAGACTCGGCCTCAGGTTGGGGGCGGGGAACTCAGCTGACATGAGCCTGAGTGTTTGCTACTGTTGCAGGGGCGGTGGAGCTAGATGGAGCCAGGTGAGGGACAATGCCAGACAGTGAGGCCACCATAGGGGAAAAGTGGGTATGGGGAGGCCGGAGGGGCCCTGCTGGCTGGATGCTGCTGGGTGCGGGGAGTGGAGCTGCACAGGCCAGGATCAAGCCCTGGCCCAGGAGGAGAGGCCCCTGGGCAGGTGATGAGCAAAGCCCAGGGCAAAGTGAAAAGCTGAGGCCCTGCTTCAAGCATTATGAGGAATTTCAGAGCTCTAACCAAGCTTGAGTTCCTCTGAGCATGGGCCTCGGCCACAGCCATGAAGCCGGCCCTGGGGCTGTGCTGGCCAGGCTGAGTTTGAGAGGTTTGTGCAACCCCAGGAGGGGTGAGGAGGCCTTTCTCCCCCAGCAACTGTGTGACCTCAGGCCAGGGCCCACACCTGGTCTGCACATTGCCTGGGAGCACCCAGTGGGGCTGTCTGCACCAGCTGCCCCCAGACCTAGAGGAGCTCAACAGGGTGAGGGGGGAAGCATGAGGGAGAAGTGGGGAGCCTCCTTATGGTGCAGGGGGAACGGGGTACTGGAGGAGTCTGGGGGAGCTCCTTATGGGATAGGGAGATGGGATGTGGAGAAGCCCAGGGGACCCTTTACAGGATGGGAAGACAGGGTGCAGGGGAAGACGGGGAGCAGGAGAAGCCCCTTATAGGATAGGGAGACGGGGTGCGGGAGGACCCCCTTACGGGATGGGGAGATGGGGTGCTGGAGGAGTTGCTGAGCGGCAGTGGCGAAGGAGGTTGGAGCCCACTAGGGTGACTGTCCCAGGAGCCATGTTGGAGTGTCCTAGGAGTAGGGGGGAAGATGTGGCTGTCAGCTGGGTGGGGTGCCCTGAGAGGACCAGCGTGATGCTGGGGTGCCTTGGCGTACATGGGAGGTGTCATCCTATTGGCAGGGCTGGGCCAGAGCCGTGGACAGTGCAGGACAAAATGGGGGAATGGGACCTGGGCTCTAGTGGACAGCAGACGGGGCTGGCTCAGGCTGGGCCCAGGGGCCAGAGCAAGCGGGATCCTGGGGACAGCAGATGCACAGCCCGTATAGATGCCCAGGACTTGCTTCATTTGTATTAATTACCTTCTTTTGATTTTCCTGATCAATAAATTACCCCGACGTAATTGGATTATCTGCATGGCTGGCAAGAGGTCGCTGTGATTTAGCGCCTGGCATCTTGGCAGCTGCGTGGGGTCCCATTCTCTTAGCTGTTGACCTGTCCTGTGCCTGCAGGATGGGGCTTTGGGGCCCCGGCCTGATCCCTCCTCACCATCCACTGCACTGGCTGAGTTGGGGCTGCTCCTTTCCACCCTGACCGCATGCTTCTCTGCGGCGGCCGTCCTCCGCGTGCCTTCAGGGAGGCCGTCCTCCGTGTCCGTGTGCCTTCAGGGCGGCCGTCCTCCGTGTGCCTTCAGGGCAGTCGTCCTCCGTGTGCCTTCAGGGAGGCCGTCCTCCGCGTGCCTTCAGGGCGGCCGTCCTCCATGTCCGTGTGCCTTCAGGGAGGCCGTCCTCCGCGTGCCTTCAGGGCAGCCGTCCTCTGTGTGCCTTCAGGGCAGCCGTCCTCCGTGTGCCTTCAGGGAGCTGCCCTGCCTCCAGCCTCACACCTACCACATTCTCTGCTGGCCATTGGCCTCCTTGGATGTGAAGTGCAGGCCTTCCTGGGGGCCCTCACAGGCTGGTCGCTGCGTCCATCTGGGGCTCCTCTGGTCCTTTGGAACCGGCCTCAGTGCCTCCTCCCCAGCGAGGCTGTTCCTGGCCACCTGGACTCGAAGGCCCCCCAACCCTCTGGCTCTCGTGATTTTACTTTTGCCGTGGTGATTGCCATGGGAACTGGTTTGCCTGTAGCCTGGAGGTCAGGGCCCCCATAGGGGTGTAAATTCCACCAGGCAGGGAGTCATCCAGCTCCGGCACCCCATGGAGCACTGGCCCAGGAGGATCCCGCTGCCTCTCCAGCCGCTGTGTTTCAAGGTGCTTCCTTCCTTAGCATTTTTTCTTGGCTTCAGTTGGCGAGCTTGGCAGAGCTTTATCCACCCTCGTGGAGGTCAGATTTCCCTTTGCCCTGGTAAGTAAAAGGCACGCCCTCCTCTGTACTGTGCCTCTCCCCACCGCCCTTCTCACCCCTAGTGGCTTCCATCTGACAGGTACGGCCCTCTGTCCCCTGTGGTCTCTGTCCCAAACGGCCCCATTTCTCTTACCTGTGAGGCTACTGGGAGGTCACCACCCCCAGACTTGTCTCT
Source organism: Pongo pygmaeus (assembly GCF_028885625.2). Taxonomy (NCBI): domain Eukaryota; kingdom Metazoa; phylum Chordata; class Mammalia; order Primates; family Hominidae; genus Pongo; species Pongo pygmaeus. The sequence continues at coordinate 103,493,174 of NC_072388.2, forward strand.
TCCCTGCAGTCTCAGGCCCAGTGACCCGGGGCGGTCCCGGGGGCAGCCACTGTTCTCCCCGAGGCAGCGGATGAGGGCTCCACACTTTCCTCTCTGACCCTGTGCTTTCTCATCCTTTTCATTAGGATCGGGACAGGCCTCTCCCGGGCTGCTGTGGGGACCCCAGCAGATGGGTGTGACACTGAGCCCAAAGAAAGGGGCTTGGGACACTCTCAGCCCCTCTGGGTATAGAAACCACCCCACACATTGTCTGAGCTTGGCCCCTGAGGAGTGACTGAGGTGATTTGGCAATTGTGCAGGGACCTAGGAGCCGGCAGGGGCTGTCAGGATGGGCTGGGAGGCTGGCGGCCACCTGCATGTTGACCAGCACCCACAGGGGCCCTTGGGCCTTGCCTTTGCCAGTTGGAGATTCTCTCTCACCACCTCCCTCGTCTTAGGGCTGTGGGGGCCCCTCCCTGCCCGGGGCCTTTACCGTGTATGTTGTTTGATCACCCCTACCCCAACCTGCCTCCGTCTCCAACCTGCCCCTCAGACCCCTGTGTCCCCTCGTCCCTCCACCACCGTGTCCTGCACATCCCCAGCCCAGGCTTTGCCCAGTAGACAGTACATTTGTTGCCAGAACCTGGATCAAGAAATAGGACATTTCTCACCCCCAAAGCCCCCGTACCCCAACCTCAGAGGCATCCACTGTTTTAACTTCCTGCACTGCAGACCAGTTTTCTCCCACTTTTGACTTCCGTCAGACGGAACATACAGCGGGGGCTTCCCCAGGTCTGGCTTCCTTCACTCTGTGTTGAGCTGTGAGCGTCAGTCATCCTGTTCATACAGCAAAGGTTTGTTCACATTCGTCGTTCGCTGCATCCCATTTATGACTACACACCGGCTTTGTATCCAGCCGCCCATCCGTGGACACTTTGGTTATTTCTGGTTTCTGGAACTGGAAGCAGTTATAAACATCTTTTACGTGTGTCTTTTGGCAAAAGTTCATATGCACTTCCATTGGGTCTCTATCTAAGGGGGGAAAAGCAGGGCAATCATACATATGCAGGTTCAGTGGTAACAAATGCTGCCAAGCAGTTCCACAAGGCATGTGCCCCAACCACACACCTCATGTCCTCCTTGCACGGGACATTTTCTCTCTTCCCTTTTGGCCGTTCATTTTAGAGGGGATGTCCCATCGTGGTTATAGCTCACATCTTCCTGCTAACTAAGGAAACTTAGCATTTTATTTTTCATACATTTAGTGGGCATTTGGATATCTTACCTTGCCAGATGTCAGTTCAAATATTTTGCCTATTTTTCTATCCATTTGTCTTGCTCTAGTTTTGAAAAGATTGATGTGTTGGGCTTTTTAAAATCTAGATATGAGATTTTTGTCAGAGACATATATCACAAATTACATCTCTTAGTTGTCTTTTCCTTCTCTTAACAATATCTCTGATGAACAGAAGTTCTTAATTTTAATGTGGTCCAATTAATTGATTGATATTTTCTTTATGGATAATGCTGTTTGTGTCCCATTTAAAAATGTTTAGAATTTTAAATCCTCTCAACACTGGGATGATTCTGAATTATGATTCTGACTTGTGATGTACTTTCTGTCCTTTGTTTCAGCAGCAACTTGAAAGGCAGGGCTTTTATTTCCTCATATAAATCATTGATCAGAATATCAGACAATACAGGACTGATGTCAGAGTCCTGGGGGATGCTGGAGACCCCCCTCCAGGGTGACACGAGGTCATTAGCTAACTCCCTTTGTCGATAATTGTATATAACAGACAAAATCCACCTAACAGATCATCTGGGATGGATTTCCCATTTCATCCTCAAGGATAACACAGCAGACCTTGCAAATGCCTGCTGAAATCACAATCACACGTCCCTTGTCTGCCAGTCTAAGGACCATGACAAGGAAAGACAATGATGTTAGTCTCACATGATCACCTCTTGGAAAACCTGTGTAGTCAGACGGGGTGGGTGTGGGGGCTTACCAGTGCTTGTGAAGCACTCTGGATTTTCCGCTCTTCTCTGGGGCTCAATGTGCTCTGAGTTCTGATATTTTAAGAAATTGGCAGGGGCACTTCAAATCCAAGAGCAGGCGCCCCTGACTCCATGGAGGCCGGTTGCCTAGCAACTGCCTCTCATGACATCATCACCAGCAACAGTCTGGGTACCCGAGACCCAGAGCAGTGAGGTTCCAGGGGAGGAAAGAGGGCCATGCAGAAAGAGAGGAAGGGAGGGTCACTGCTGTCTGGCCAGTGAAGGCCAGCAGGGCTTCCAGGAGGTGGTGGGATTTGCTGTGTGCTTAGGGCTGGGTTGAAACCCAGCAGAGCTAAGGAAAGTGTTTCAGGCTTTTGAACGTGAACAAACCCTTGCTGTATGAACAGGATGATTGATGCTCACAGCTCAACGTGGAGTGAAAGAAACCAGACCTGGGGAAGCGCCTACTGTATGATTCCATCTGACGAAAGTCAAAAGTGGGAGAAAACTGGTCTGCAGTGTAGGATGTTAAAACAGTGGATGCCTCTGAGGTTGCAGTACAGGCAGCTTTAGGGTGAGGAATGTGAAATTTCACTCTTTTGTGAAAACCCTTCATCCCTCTGGTCTGTGCATTTTTGTGTGTGCGCCTAACACTCTAATCTGAAGTGCTGTTAGGGACTGAGGAGAGCTGTTTTGACTGGGACATGTGAACTAGCACAGACCTTCCCTCATGTCGCAAACAACTACAGAACTGAAGAAAAGATACAGAGTGATGTTTTTGGATAGTGGACAGCAGGCAGTGCAGGACTGAGGTCCCTGAGAAGAGGGAGGCTGATGAGGCCAGCCCTATGAGTGCCCCATTTCTCGCTCAGGGGCTCTGCCCAGAATGCACCACAGGACCAGTGGCCCCCAGCAGAGTGCAGTAGACTTGCTGAGTTGAGAAGATACAAACTCAGGTTCAGGAAAGTGGCCAGGATTTGTGGGGAAGAGTACCAAGAAGCAGGGCTGTGTGATGGAATGGCTGGGGTATCTGCACAGGGCTCCCTCAAGCCTGTCGCTAATGCTAACCTGTGGTTGCATGGGGTAAAACTCTGCAAGGCCAGGCAATAGACAGAGAAAATGAAAAGCTAAGCATTTCGAGAATGGACAGAGCTGGGAGACATTTAAGCTCTGGCCAGCCAGAGAGAGAAAAAGCCTTTAAAACATCTGTATTACATTGCTTAGGCTGCCATAACAAAATACCAGACTGGGTGGCTTACACAATAAAAAATGTGTTTCCTCTCTGTTCTGGAGGATGGGAAATCCAAGGTCAAGGTGCCAGCTGAGTTGGATTCTGGTGAGGGCCATCTTGCTGGCTCGAAACTGGCCACCTTCTCACTGTGTCCTCACACAGCAGGGGCATGATGGGGAGAAAGATCTCTTTCCCTTCTTATAAGGCCATAGTCCTATCAGATTAGGGCCCCACCCTTGGGACTTCATTTAAACCTATAGGCCCTGTCTCTAGGAACAGTCACATTGGGGGTTAGGGCTTCAACATATGAATCTGGGAGACACAGTTTAGTTTATAGAAACGCTTGAGACATTCAGTCGAGAATTCAGAGGGCCACAACTTAGCAGGAAGATAAACCAGCCCCATAGTAAAGGCTACACTGGCCCATCCCTAACACAGATGATGAAAAACCAGTCTTGAAGTTCTGATCCTGGCAGCAGTGCGTGCCTCCCTGTAGAGCAACCCTTCCAAAGATAGCAACCGTCAACACTGAACATGAGATGTGAAAATGGCTGATGGCACTGGGGAAGACCCCGGAGAAAGCAGGCAGATTCTGGAAGGGCATCAGCTTTTAGAAGAAGGGATTGGAACTGAGTAAGGTCCCTATTTTAACAGCTTCTAGCCAAGGGCAGCCCTGTGTCTACACCATGCAGGTCACGGAGATAGCCTCCAGTCCAGTAGGAAATATGCAGCCTCCCTGGCTTGAAGACAGAGAACAAAGTTTAAGGCAGTCTCAGCCACAGAAAGGTAAAAAGAATCACTTGCAGAAAGGAAAAAGCCAAAAGGAGGCAGACCCCAAGCCCTGTGCATAAGCTACAACCCAGGGCCAGGGCAGAGCCCAAGCAGCCCCGCCAAGGCTCAGGACTCAGGGCAGATTTGAGCTGCCATCCAAAGGGAGGAATTTTCAGTTCGAATCAAACCAGTTAATTACCTGTTAAAACAGTGAAAATTGGTACTCTTCGATCCAGAGGCATTATAACACCTTTTTACAAAGTCCAATATCCAATCCAAAGTTACTCAACATATGAGGAAAGAGGAAAATAGGATCCATTCTCAAACTCAAACCATCCATGGAGACTAACTCCAAAATGACCAAGATGTCGAGCTAAACAGACAAGCATTTTGAAGCTGCTATTTCTACAATGCCCAATGACATAAAAGAAAGTACGCTAACAATCACTGAATAGATTGCGCATTGCTGTAGAAAAATAGAAGCTATAAGAAAGAGCCAGGTGAAAATTCTAGATCTGAAAATGTAAATCTGAAATAGAAACTTCACTGGGCTCAGCAGTAGCATGAAAATGACAAAGAAAAGAAGTTAGTGAACTTGAAGACAAATCAACAGAAATGATCCAATTTGAAGAAGAGAGAGAAAAAAGAAAAAAATGTTAAGAGTGTTTTAGGGACTTATGGAATAATTATGGAAGGCTGGCATATGTGATCTTGAAGTGCTAGAGGAGGAGACAGGAGAAAATAGGGACTTTTTTTTTTTAATTTTAGAAATCATGGCTAAAAATTACCTGAATTTGTTGAAAGACACCAGTTTACAGATTTTTAAAGTGTGGAAAACCCAAGTCAATATAAATACAGCAGAAACCATGCCAAAGGCCATTAAAGTGAAACAGATGTAAAACATGGACAAAGAAAGAATGCTGAGAACAGCCATGAAAAATGACACAGTACACAGTGGGGATGAGGTTCCAGGGGATGTTGACTTCTTGTGAGAAGGAGAGGCGGTCAGAAGACAGTGGGAAATAGTTTTAACACACCAACCTGTGCTGTGGGGTTGGAGGGGAGCCCTATAATAGCAAAAGCCATTCTTAAAGAGTGAAGATGAAAGGAAGAAATGTTCAGATAAAAATAAGCAGCTCAGGAGTTTTTGACAAGCCTGACCAAAATGGCAAAACCCCATCTCTACGAAAATTAGCTGGGCATGGTGGCACATGCCTGTAGTCCCAGCTTCTCAGGAGGCTGAAGTGGGAGGATTGACTGAGCCCAAGAGGCAGAGGATGCAGGAGCTGAGATCCCACCACTGCACTCCAGCCTGGACAACAGATCGAGACTGCCTCAAAAAAAAGAAAGTAAACCAAAAGAATTCTTCACCAATGAATATGCACCACAAGCAGCGTTGAGGCAGATTCTCCCAATGGATGGGAAATGGGACGTGCTGCCAGATGGAAACCTGGCGCTTTCGTTCCCAGGATGGAGAGACCACGGTGGTTGAGTGAAAAGTACCCAGCGGGTTTAAGAAGGGGAAGAATCTGCACTGACTGTCCCCTGGCTTACCTCCGGCATCACAGGGCTGGTGCCCCAGGGCTCTTTCCAATGCCCATTTCGGAGCCCGTGTGTTTCTCATGGGTCTTCAAGGTGGAGGGAAAAGCAAGAGGCCGGGCCCCAGGCAAACCTTGGAACACACATGTCCATGGCAGGTTGGTAGAGAACCTGGAGACAGGCTGGTCATGCCAGAGGCCGGCTGTGGGGTGTGGGGCGAGGGGCTCTGGGGTTTGGGCTGCCAGCATGGGGCTGGGTCCGGGCATCAGTGCCAGCCTTACCACCCAGCTGTGCCACCTTAAGCCAATATCCTCCCATCTGGGCCTCTGTGTAAATCATAGGGAACCGATGAGGGGCTGCGTGGGCCCTGAAGCAGTTCCGGCACTGGGAGCCTGGATATGGCCTGTTTGCAGCTCTAGGGTTCTCTGGCTCTTGGAGCCCATGCAGAGGAAGGAGCTGAGCATAGCAGGCGCCGGGCAGCCATGGTTCTGAGTCTGAGCCTCTATGTCCTCTGTGGTACTGAGAGTTGCTCTCTGCCACCTCCCTGTGTCCCCAGCTATGGTCCTGCTCTTAGGATGGGTTTGCAGATCCTGGGGGCCCAGGTCGTGGCCGGGGACTGCCCTGTGTCTGGGGTCAGGGCTCTGGCATCCATGGCCAGCGAGAAGGGCTTCCCTGCTCCCTGAGCCTCTGCTTCTTTTGGTAGCCACGACCCACTGTGACCGGAGCCTCTTTTAGAACATGCATATAACCACCTTCCCTCCCCTACATGCTCAAGCTGGGTCTGGAAACTCCATATTTCTGCTTCCCCTGACTTCTGCAGTCTGGGTCTGACTTGTCTCGAGGGCCCTGCTTGCTGGAGGAGGTGGAATGGGATGGCTCGCCATAGCCTGAGGTGGCCGAAGAGCCAAGGTTGGCAGGGGCATGAGGGGTGTATGAACCCCCTCCCACCAGTGGTGCCCAGCCCAGGCACAGACCCCGTCAGTGTTGGATGGGGGCGTACAGCTCCAGGTCTCTGAATCGGACTTGGCTCAGCGCCCCCGGAGCAGAGCCTTCCCCCAGCAGAGAGGGTGTGAAGGAGGACAGTGACAGTGCAACGGGAGCTGGTGGCCCAGGAGTGGGAGGGGCACGTGGGGGAGCTCCTCTGTCCTCCCCAGCCCCCACCTGCACCGGGCCTCGGGCTGGGGCCGTTTGGTCCCTGAAAAGGCCTCCCCGCCCCAGCACGTGAATATGGATGTGTGCCTAAGGACAGGAGGTGCGGCCCTAATTAGAGCGTGATGACTGCCTCCCGCCGCTGCTGGGAGCCTGGGGCGGGCATCAAAGGGGAGCAGCCCGCTAATCCCCCCTTCCAAAGGCAGCATCTGCTCCCCTCCCCGTGTCTCTCTGTCAGCAGCCGTGAGAGCCCTGGCTATTTAATTAGGACAGAAAGTTCCCCCAACCTTGGGAAATGATTTAATTTCAATATTTCCTTTGCTGAGCGTGAGATCCTTCCCCACTGCCCACCCCATCCTCAAAGGCCTTTCATCTGCAGCCTGCCCTCCCCCTGCAGACCCTTGCACTCCCCTCTCATTCCGGATGTCGGAGCGTTTCCAAGGGATCGCAGGGAGGAGTGAGGCTGGGGCTGGGGGTGCTCCCTGGCTGTGTGCCCGGCTTCAGCTTCGGCTGGGACCAGCTGCTCGAACCACCCCTCCAGCCTGGCCTTCCTGCAAGCACCACCCTCAATGCTGCCCCAAGCCCTAGGCAGGGCCCTCTCCAGGCATCTGCCCAGGCAGGGGCCAGGCCTGTAAGGAGCCCCATGAAGCCTTGGCCCCAGAGATTGCGCCTCTATAGCTCTTCCCTGGACGTTGCCACCTTCACTCACGGGCCTTTGTTACGGTCTTTAATCTGGCCTGCCTCATTCTGCCCCCAGGGTGTGGGTGTCTGCATGTGTGTGTGAATGTGCGCGTGTGTGAAGGGGAGCATGCCTACGCCTGTGTGTGCATCCGAGTATGCTGTGTACACGCAAATATGCACACTTTTGTGAGTGCATGCGCCCACAGTCTGTGTCAATGTACACAAATGTGCATGTGTGCACGTTTGTGCGTGTGTGTGCGTGTGTGAGCTGAGAGTCCCCTGAAGTCTAAGCCTGCTTTCTCCCAATTCTCTTTAGACAAGAGGGCGCTCATGTCCTCAGCTGACACATCCAGGGCCAGCTCCAGGCTAGGCACATGGCAGGTGCGGGGTACACTGGCAAAGCAAAAGTGTACATGCTCAAATGAATGGAGTCAGCCCAGCCCAGGCCTGGCAGGTAGGCAGAGGGGGTGGGTGGTTGTGCTGGGGATGCTAAGATTGCTGGACTTGGGGACAGAAGGCCCAGTTGTAGTCACTCTGTCCCCGGCCCTTTCCAGATTCAGTGTCCTCATTTGTGCAATCACCTCAATCCCAGAGATCAGCGCCCTGTGCACAGCTGGGAAAGCCAGGTTAGCAAGGATTTCTCATGACCCTGGGGAGCCGGCCCAGCCCCCGAGATGATCCTTGGCCTGATTTCCTCCAGCAACGCCTCCTCACAGCCCCTCCCTGAGCTGGTCCTCACCCTCACTCTCCAGCCACTCCCCTCCTTCGTCCTGTCCTCTCCTATTTAGGACAAAGATCAGCATCGTCCCAGCTTTCAGCTGGGAGGGCCTCAAGCCCAGGCACAGGAGGTGGCTAATGAGAGGTGTCAGCTGGGTGGCTCTGCCAGGAAACTTGCCGCCCTGAGCAATTTCTTAAAAGGAAAATTCTAACCTTAAAGAGTCTTTTGAACACGTTGTGAATGAACAACGGACTCGGTGGAGTTGGTTCCTCAGAATTACCGGGAGATGGAGGTTAGAGAAAAGAGAAGATTGATTTCCATTTGGTCTCCTGAATATATTTCCTGAGTTCTTAAGGAGCTGTTTATCACGCCTCACACTGAGGGCGAGGTGGGAATCCTTGGCTAACAAATTATGATCATTGTTATTCTCCCTTCCCTACCCATCCCCCACACGAGAATTTATGCATTTTCCAGACAAAACGTGCTTTCGCAGAGAGGCACTGGATCGTCCTCACCGCAGTCAACTATTGACGGTATTGATCACACGCTCCCCGGCTAACAGGCACCAATGAGTCTGTGCCGCCCACGGTGATGTTCCGGCGGCTCGTGGGGACCCCACCCACCGTCAGCCTAGCTTGTGGTCCCCGTGCCTCCTGACCCCACCTAAAGATGAGCCCAGCAGGGGCCCTTTAGTGCACATTCATTCCTCTGTTGGTCCACTCCCCAGCCAGGCGATGTGTCCAGCACAGGCTTAGCACACCACAGTCACTCAGAGGACGCTCAATGCATGCGTGCATGAACGAGTGAGGATGTGAATGAATGAATGAGTATAGGTGTAGTTTGAAATAGAGCTGGAAACAGAAAGCCAGGGCCACGTGAGGGGAACTGCTCCAGCTTGTTGGAGATGGCCCTTTTGATCCCCAGGACAGGAATCTCACATTGGTCACCCCAGAGACCCCTCTCTGGGCCTCCTGTCAGGCTCCCGGAGGTCCCGTGGGCCAGGCAGGCCTCCTCTCTCTGTCCCCCAGTGATGGCACTGGAAGGGCCCTGAGGACAGCTGAACAAGGACCCATGACTCTGCTGTCCAGAGGTGCCGCTGGCTCCTGGTGAGGAGCTTGGAAAGCAAATTTGCATGGAACTTTGTGAATTGCTTTCTTTCTGTTTTATGAAATCCTTCTCTAAATGTCTGCATATTGCTCTCCTGAGGGATAGAGGGAGAAAAATAGCAATTAAAGTCTTGTCATCTGACTTGTTCAGGCCGTTAAGTTGTTCAATCTTGCATAAAAAATCTGCTAGTGTGCTTAAGCGGGAGGGGAGCACCTGGACCCGGCTGTAAATGTAAATCAATACATAATGATATGCGCCTGGGCTGCGCGGCCTGTCACTTGCTGGCGCAACCACCAGGGGCCCAGGTGTGTCCTCCGTGTGCGCCTGGTGGAGCCGGGCCTGGGCCCTTCTGCCCGCAGTGGTCTAAGCAGACAGAGAGAAGGGTCCCATGTGGGCATGCCCTGTGTCGTGGCCTCTGAGCCATCTCCCTCTTCACCAGTCTTGCTGGGAAGTTGAAATGAATCACATTTGGAAGAAGCTACTTGCTGGGCCATCAGCCTGGACAAACACAACGGCATTCCCGGGCAGCATGGCCAGGGCGTGGGGGCTGCGCCAAAGTGCCAGGCTGCCCCCTCGCAGCCCAGCAGGGTTGGGTGGTGGTGAGTCCAGGCCCCGGGCTCCGATGGGAGATCGGATGGGGCAGCCTTGCCACTGACAGACAGATGCAGAGCCGGGCAGGTGGGCAGGGGCAAGCCTGGGTCTTTGAGATGCAGCAGATGTGAGCATCCCATTTTCCAGAGGAGGAAGGGGAAGCAGAAGCGCCCTGTGCCCCTGAGGTCCCTCTCTGCTGCCTCCCGGACAGGCGTCCATGGCAGGCTGGGAGCCAGGCCTGGTCCCCACTTTATGTCCCCATTTTATGGCATCTCAGGAGAAGGATATCAAGCTGGGGAGATTCATCCCCTTTGCAAGAGGTTCATTTATTTTGACACTTGTGGTTTAGTTTCAATTATTTATCATAACACTAGAGAGGGCCCTGATAAAAGCACCCAAGTGTGTTTAACGGCAGCCGTGGTGAGGGTGACCAGTGGAGCAGGCACTCGGGGAAGGCCCCCAGGGACCAGGGCAGGAAGGTGTGGGTGGGAGGGAGCCCCTGGTCGAGGGAGCCCGCATGGGCTGGTCGGCCCTGGGGTTTTCCTCTTGGCTGGAAACACAGGAGGTGAAGGAGATACGCTCCAGCGTGCTTGGAAATGACATCTTGTTCCAGAGCTGTCTGCAGAGCCAGATGGCAGCTGGGAGCCTGGCAATGGGATTTTAGGAGTGAAGCTTCCTTCTCTTCAGTGGATGCAGTTTCTCCACCTGCCTGCGCTTGAGCAGGGAGTGGGAAGGCCCAGCCCCTCGGCTTTGGTGAGATTCCCTCAGCCTGTGGCACCTGCACTGTCTGGGCACCCACCTGCCCTCACATCTGTCCATCTGCCCACTTACCTGTCCATCCGTCCACATGTCTGCCTCCACTGGTGACGGTGCCTGCAGCAGACGCCACATGGGGATGGCCGACATGGAGGCGCATCAGGCCTGGCACTGCCTGGGAGCTCCTGGCCTGGGGAGAGGTGCCGCTCCCAACACAGGGACAGCTAGTAAGCATCTGCTGGGCTCAAGTGCTGTTCTAGGACCTGCCCACGCAAAGGCCATCCAGCTCCAGGGCAGGCCCATTGACCTGCATCCTGTATGCAGACAGGTTCAGGCCGGCCTGAGGACAGACTCAAGCCAAGCCACTGAGTGGTGTCCTGCCTGACGGGGCCTCCTCCTAGACACTCACCCTCAGACATGGGGGCTGACATGCCCACCTTCTCCCAGGGGCCATGCCTCCCGCCCCTCCCAGGGCTACACCCTTACTGCCTGGTTGTGGAGAGGTGCATTTCTGAGCCACACACAGCCCCTCCCTGTGTCACACCCATCAGCTCTGGGCGGAGGAAAAGTGGGCGTAGTGGGAACACAGCCTGCCTGTTCCTCCCTGAGCGGCTGTGTGTGTGCAGCTCCATCTTCCAGAGGAGGCAGACCGAGTGAGATGGGCGCGCAGAACCAGCCAGCTCTGGCATTTCCTGCAGCAGCTGGGAAGCGGAGGCTCCAGAGAGGAGAGGGCCTGCCCGGGGCACACAGCAATGTCCCTGGCTCAGGAAGCACACGCAATGACTTCCTCTGGCTCCGGCAGGGTCTGGGGTGCTTGGAGGGCCCCTTATGCCTCATGGCCCAGCAGCGTCTGCCCCAAAACAAGCCAAGATGGACGAAAAATAGCTGGCAAAGGTCACCACAGGACAGCCGCGGACCGGTTGATTGCTCGGGGCGGCCCTCGCCCCGTCGGCGACTCCATCGGCGACTCTACTGCGCTCTGATTTATGATGGGAAGAAAATGGTCCCCTGAACCGCCACCGGCTCTGGTGTGGGATTCTGCGTGACTCTCTGTGTGCCTGGCCCGCCGTTTATTCACACCACTGAAGTGTGAATTCTATGAATAAATTTTATTATCTTGGGGCTTTGGGATGACAAAAACATGAAAGCCTCTGGAATTGGTGAGACGCCCGCCTCTCCTCATTACGTCGGCCGGGGCTGGGGGCGGGGGCCCTCCTGGGAGCCTCATTTAGATTTTAATTAAACTGACTTTTCCCAAACAATTTGCAATAAATTAGTGCCAACCAGGCTTGCAACATCCAGGCGCAAGGCCGTGCCAGGCTGTCACGGGGGACGCTGGCTCTCAGCTGGGGTCACCCGCATGGGAGGTCACGCACACCTCTGGACAGGCTGGTACTGGCTCACTCTGCTGGCCCCAAGGTTTGCGTGGCCAGGTGTAGCCCCGGCACACACCAGACTCCCAGCTGACACCTGCTCCAGGAGAGGGGAGCGGCCATGTGCTGGGAGGGGCCGGCGTCTTTTCACTGAATGCCCACAGCAACCCAGTGATGAAGATGCCAGCATGGCGCTCAGTGGCACCCTCAGGGCAGAGGATGCTGAGCCCCCAAATCGCAGCTTCAAGGATGCAGTGTGGTGGAAGGTGGCCGGCACGGTGTGGGGGTGTCCTCAGCACCCTCTGCCCTGGACCTCCCTGTTCCAGGTGGACTGAGCGTCAGTGGGGTGCACGGTCCAGGACAGACGGAAAGGGAGGCTGGGCCCCGGGTGCCAGCCTGGAGATGCTGACGTCCCAAGTTCCCCGAGCCTCACCTTGTGTCAGACATGTGGGAAAAACCGAGGCTCAGAGAAAGGGAGGTGATTTGAACCCAGGGCTTCTTCCACTGCAGGCCCCTGTTGCCATCCGCGGCCTGCCCAGGGAGCACTCCCTCAGCCGGCACACAGCCAGCCTCCAGTGGGCATCCGTGGGAAGGAGCAGAACTGCTCTGCTGATGCCCAGATAGACGTGGGGGGAAAACCTGCTGCTCCTCGGCTGGGAGAAACCCCCAGAGTGGCCCGCCTCCCAGTGACACCACTCAAGGTCCCCAGGAAGAGAGCGTGTTCTTAAAACAGGAAAACAGCCCAGTGCAGCCCTGGTGTGTGTCTGAAGGCTTTAGGGTGCTGAAGCTTGGCCTACAGGCCCTGGCCTTCCTGGAGAGAAGGGGCGGGGAGGAAGGGAAGGGGCCCTGGAGGGAGGCTGTGCGACCTGAGGGCTGGGTTTGGCCAGGTTGGTGCGGGCTCCCACAGCAGCCTCTCTCCAAGGGCCTGACCCTGACCTCCAGGATGCGAGGCCCACCGGGAAGCCCCCACCTGCCTTGGCCCTGCCTGCTGCCCACGTCGGCAGCTCCCACCTGGCTTCACCACGGCCTCGGGGAAGGGGGTCCCTGCATTTGCATGCCCCAAATCCCTGAATGGCAGGTATGGAGGTGACAGCCACAGTTGACCTTGAGGTGGCCCCAGGGACCTCTCTCCCCATCGAAGGCTGTGCAGACAGGCATCCTCCTGCTTTCCAGCATCGACATCTATGCCACAGGTGGAAGGCGCGTCACTCTTTCTAATAATCACACCGACAGTGGTCCCTTTGTTCTTGATTTTCCTGTCCCATGGATTTGTAAAAATGAATCTGCATCTTTTATTGTGGTCAAATATATGTAATGTGCAGCGTATCACTGTAATCACTCTTGGGCGTAGTCAGCGGCGTTCAGCACAGTCACATTTGTGCAGCTGTCACCACCATCCACCTGCAGAGCATCTTCATCTTCCCAGTCGAAGTGCTATCCCCGTTCAACACTGACGCCCTATTCCTCCTCCACCCCAGCCGGCAGAGGCATTTATGTTTTATAAGAGGCTTTGGGGCTGCGGAGACGAACCCCCAGGTTTGCCAGGGCCAGCTGTAGTTAATTCAGGTCACATATTCCAAGTTCCCGATGAGGAGGGTCTCTGTCCCAGTGAGGCACCGGGGACGGGGTGCAGGGGACACAGGCCCTTGCCAGGGGCTCAGGGAAGAGGTCGGCACAGGTAGCCGCCGTCAAGGGCCACCGCAGAGCTCAGGCAACGATGACAATCCTTCCGTTTTGCTCAACGCTCCACAGTCGACAAAGAGCGTTCTGGTCCACACACAACTGTGTGCTCATGCGAGAGCCTTGGGGATGACATTACAGTGTCTGTCCATCAGGCCCACAGGTGTCCAGCAAGGTGGCGTCTGCACACGCTAGCTGAGTGAGGGGAAGGTGCTGGTTGAGGAGGGAGCGAGGCTGTCCCCGGCCCGGGCCAGCTCCCCAAGCGTCCCTCAAGGCCGGCGATGTCCCAGGTCTTGGCTCCCTCGTGGGTGGATTGGTCTGGGGGCCGGTGCATCCTCACTCTGAAAGGCTGCTGGGGCCTGGACTGGGCACCTGAGGATGAGAAAGTCAGATGCATCTCCCTGGGCGCCTGCTGCCGCCCTCCTGGGAGTCTGTGGTCATAAAACAGGATCCTGGGAAGAAGCGACTCCAGAAGGAGGGCTACGGGGAGCCGGTGGGCTGCTGTCACGGCCTTGTGGGGCTCTGCCGCTCTTGGGGCCATTATAAGCACAGCGATACGGGGCCACTGGGGCTCCATGTAGCTCTCGAGGACTCTCAGAGAAGGAGCTGGCCCTTTGGAGCTGGAGAGCAGAACCAGCCTGGCTCCCCAGTGTGCCGGCTCCAGGGAGGCCCTGAGGCGGGCCCAGCAGGCCAGTCGCTGCTGCCATGGGTGGGCATGCAGTCGGTTCTGGCAAGTCCTGCCTGCCTGGGAGGCCTGGTCCACACATTGGGGAGATAGGACAGCCTCACTGCTTCAGCTGTGGGGTTGGTGGCGGAGGTCCCCTTTCCTGCTTTACAGATGAGGGAGCCGAGTTGCAGTGGGGAGAGCCCTGGCCCCTAGTCTGTGTGTCCAACATTCTGTAGCCTGGGTTCCCAAGGCTGGTGGCTACAAGGTGGCTATTCTAGATTCCCTGTGTCCGGATGGTGTGGCCGCAGCACCCGGCCTGAAGGCTGATGGATCCCACGCAAGAACCCGGCCTCCTCATGCTATGTGCACACGGAGGGGCAAGGTTGGGGAGAGAGAGGGGCGAGTCCCAGGCTGCAGGTGGAGTGACCCCAAGCTCCCACCCCAGCCAGCAGAGTCCAGGACGCCCACCCAGAAGGAAGCTTCCAAGAGCTTCAGCACGTGGCTTTGAAATAACACAGTGTGATTTAATGGCCCGGGCGGTGTGGAAGAGCCGCACGGTGGCTCCTCAGCGGTGGAGGCTCCGGTCCTGGCTGGTGCATCTGCTCCGGCAGCGGGCCGCCCCTCCATCCGTGGCTGCAACATTTCATGACAGTTTTGCTTGCAAGCAGTCACAGTCCATTGGTTTTATGGAAACACTCTCTGAGTTTACTTCCCGCGCAGGGGAAAGACAGCTGTTTTATACGCACTTGGAGGAACACCTAAAGGGTTTTAGTGTTCATTAAGTTGGGAGGACCGTTCTTAACAAGCACCTTTTTGTAAATGTCAAGCTGCTCTGCTGTTTCACTGTTGTTATGGAAAGTGGAAATTAGGCAGCAGCCCCTACTCCCTCCTGCGGCAGGAAAGGGGGCGCCACCTGTGTGTGCTGGGGCAGGTGTGCTGACATCAGCTTGCTCAGTAGAGCCACTTCCTGGAATGATCCGGAAGGTATAAGGGCAGCCCAAGAGGGCAGAAAAGCCACAGCATCCAGAGAGTCATGGGGAGGCTCTGAGTGATGGGGGCTGGTCTCGGGGACTGGGTCCCTCTGGGGGAGAGCTCACAATGTGGGGGATGCAGACACAGCTCCCACCCAGAGCCCTGGCAGGACCCCCTCATGGGCGGGTCCGGGCAGCACATGGGTTCCCTGTCTCAGATGGTGGACCCCAGCTTGAAGCTCCCAATTTCATCTTTAGATTTGGGCCTGGACGAAAAGTCCGACGTGCGGGGCGGTCAGCGCTTCTGCTCCGGTGGGTTCCTGCCCCTCGCTGCCTCCCCAGGATGGGTTCTTGGCCTTCTGGAGCCCCAGACCCTACTCAGTTTTCCCCTCTCGTCAAAACATGTGACCAGGCCATGTTTGCGGGGAGGCCAGTGCCCCACAGCCCCTGACTGTCCCCGGTGGGGCCTGAGGTCGATCAGTAGCAGGGAGAGATGAGGCGTGAACACCTGGCTGTGAGCCGGTCCTTCCACGTGGAACACCCTGGATGGATGGGGGCTGCAGATGGGCCCCGGCGGCACAAGAGGGGAAAGGGGAGGCTCCCAGGAGGATCTTCAGGGCCCACAGGGAACCCACAGGGAAGGGGCTTGGAGGGGTGGGGCTGTGGTTCCCGGGAGCCTGGGGAGCTGTGTGGACCTGAGGGTGTGCTGGGTCCGAGCCCAGCTGATTCCAGCGGGTGGGAAACCGTGTGTGAGGCTCTGGCCAGCCTGTGGATGGGGCAGAGGCCCAGGATGTCTGGGAGGCCAGGTGGGGTCACAGCCTTTCCCCGTCAGCTCAGGAGCTGGCACCACTGGGAAAAGGGGGATGTTCAACAAATGAGCTTCAGAGAAACCCCCCAGCACCACTGCTCCCGGAGAAGGCACCCTGAAGACTGAAATGTTCCCCAGTCTCGAGAAAGGAGGCCTGGGGGCAGCACTGGGTGGGGGCGGCTGACCTCCCAGGGCTACTACTGTCACTGCACCCACTGGCAGTGGGACAGGAGCCTGGGCCAGGACCCAGAGACCTGAGTCGGGTCAACCCCACCCCTACCCCCGATTTCTTGACTACCGGGGCCTTCACCAGACCTGCCTGGCTCCGGCCTCTGTCATGTGGAGACTGGAAGCTTCAGGGCTCAGCCTGGGTGAGCACGTGGGAGCCCTGCGGTAGGTGGGGGTGGAACCCCGGACTCCAGGGACGGGGCTCCAGGAGGAGTCTCAGGCACACCCCCGCCTCCCAGCGGCCGTGGCGGGCTTGGAGGCCTGTGTCAGGCCACAGCAGGCCAGGCCCGGTTTCTGGACCCTGCTGAGAGCCACAGACCCAATTACTTCTGCAGCTTGCCCAGTGAATCGAGCTCCCTGCCAACGCTTGGTCTCCAGGGCGCCGCTTCTCCAGCATACAAGGCTCTCAGCACCAGCGGCTCCCAGGCTTGCAGGGGTGGCGTGGCCTGGGCCAGCTTTCCCAGCCATTGTTCTCTCTGTGTGAAAGCCCCAGGGCTCCCCAGCTGGCACCACCACACCCCTTTGCCTTTCCCCTCCTGCGGCCCCTCTGCTGGGTCACAGCCTTGGAGATGGGCCTGCAGAGGCACCCACACACTGCGGCCAGAGCTGACATCCTGAGCGGGCTGACAACCAGCCTGCAGGCTGAAGGACCCTGGAGAGTCCTGGCCAGGCTGGACCCGGCAATCAGAACCAGTAGGCCCTTCTAGTGGGGGAAACTGAGGCCCAGAGGAGGGTAGAAGACGGCCCACAGCTGCCCGAGGGGGCTGAGTTCTGAGTCTGGGCTCTGGGTGGCCTGAGTATCAAATCTGCTCCTGGGCACCCGTGGCTGTGACGGCTCCTGTGCCTGGGTCCTGGAGCTCCTCCTGCCTCAATTATCGATTGGGCAGAAGGTCTGGAGCATGCTGGGCCTGGCTGCTGCCTGCGCACAAGTGGGGGTAGCTTCAGTGTCACCTCAGTCACCCCAGGAGCCCTGAGGGACGGCTGCCCCACTTCACAGATGGAGTCTTGAGAGAGCTGATCAAGAACGGGGCATGGGCCTCTGTGGTTTCTGCCTCCCGGATGCCCCATGCCTCTGTGTCTCAGGGGTGCCTGGGCCTCTGGGCTGCTGCCAAGTCCGGGACTAAGTGTCCTTCTAGAGCCCCAGATGCATCCTTCTGGTGTGTATGTGTGTGTGTGTGTGTGTGTGTGTGTGTGTGTGGTCTCTGGGGGCAGCGGTAGGAGCCTGGGTTGCAGGGGCTGTCTTTGCAAGATCTCAAACTCAAAGGGAACCCTTTCTATGGTTGCCTGGGGAGTCTGCTGCCCCGCCATCCCCCCCAACAGTCCTGCTTGCTAATCCTGTGCCTTCCTGCCCCTGAGCCCCGTCCCCAGCCCCTTTCCCTGCCCAGCCCTCTCTGTTGCCCTCCAGGCCTGCTCTCTTGACTTGAGAGGATAATACTCGGGTCTGCCTTCAGGATCCCAGGGGAGGGGTCCCAGGAGCTTTACCCTCCTCCCTGCCTGACAGTGCAGGAGGAGGTTGATGCCGTAGGAGGAGGGTAATGCCCTGGCAGCAGGTGCTCTCTGGCTCCAGCTCCCCATTCGTGCACCGCCTCAGCCCTGCAAGGTAGGTTGGTGCAGTCTTACGGGCGGACGTCTGCAGCCAGGCATCGCCATCCGCAGCCAGGCAGAGGCAGAACGTGAGGCTGGTGCTGTGACCTGCGCCAGCACTTCCCTCACACTCTCCATGTCCTTCCATGCCTGGCCTGAGTGAGGAAGGGTCCTCCTGGAGATGGGGCTGGGCAGACGCCCCTGGAGGGTCCCAGGAAGGCTCTGAAATCTGGCACATTCTGCATCCTGTGTTCCAACCACTGCCTCCAGGAACTGGTGCATGGGCTGAAGCAATGAAGAAAAGTCACCGTCCCATGAGGCAAAGCTCATTTAAAAGCTCACTTATTCCTAGTGGAAAAAATGGGGTTAGCATCTGTAACATTTGAAAACCAACTGGAAATAGCCTGGTAAATAACTTTTTGGAATTGGTGGTTCGGGAATTATGTTAGGAACTTGGAGTCTATGATTCAAGCAAAAAATGTCTCAGCATTTCAGGCTGGGGTCAGGGAGAGGCAGGGGTGGGAGGTTATAGGAAAAGAAATCTGAGTGGTTGTTTAGGAGACTGAGGAGACTGAAAAGACCCTGAAACCCCACGGAGGAGATCAGGGACACTGGCCTGCCCTGAGATATCTCTTCCCGTGCCCCTTCCTCCTCGCTGCCGCGCCCAGGCCAGCTCCCTGGAAACCCGCTAAGAGGAAGGGTGTCTCGTGACCAGCCACATCACAAGATGTCCCAAATCGCAGATTTCAGATGCAAGGATTGAGGTGTCACAGCAAACAGAGGAGGGGCTGGGGTAGGTGTGGTTCTACAGCAGCTCTTAAAACAAAATAAACAAAAACTACAAGCGGTCTGCCACGGTGGCTCACACCTGTAATCCCAGCACTTTGGGAAGCTGAGGTAAAAGAATCACTTGAGCCTGGGAGTGTGAGGCTGCTCCCTCTGGTGAGCTGTGATCACACCACTGTACTCCAGCCCGCGTGACAAAGCGAGACCTTGTCTCTAAAGAAAACGAAACAAAAACCAAGCGTAATCAACCTTGCCCTTGAAAATGCGTTAGTCCACCCACCAGGTCATCTGGAATCTATCTTGGGATAGGTGGTGACCTGGTAGGACCAAGGGTCTTGCGAAGCACTGAAGAACTTGGGTTTTGCTGTAGATCTGAGTGGGGAGTTTTGGGAGGAAGGGGCGGGAAGTACCTTGATCTCACTGCCAGGGCCCCTTTGGCCGCTGAGGGGACAACAGCTGAAACAGGACGGGCAGTGCACGTCCAGCGAGGACACCCTGGCCGCAGGTCTACCCAGCGACAGGATGAGGGCTGCATCTGGGGTCCGTGGTGGAGGTGAACACAGTGGCCAGCTTCTGGGAGTGTTTTAGAGTGAAGTCCACAGGACGTGTGTGAGGGAGTGAGCCAGCATCCAGGGCAAGGTCCTGAGATTCAGACGGTGGTGCTGTTTGGCAGTGACCCTGGGTGTGGGCGTCCTGGGTGCGGGGAGAGATCATCTTGGGAAGTGAGGAGGCTGGGGGTGGCACAGACTGTCCACACAGGGGTTCTGTGGCCTGGCCTGCTGCCAGTCCAGAGATCCCAAAGAAACCTGTGTCCCGGCTGCTGTCCTTGGCCCTGCTCTGACCCCTGCTCTCCCCGCTGCTTTTCAGAATTGCTGCTCTGTGAATTTCTGAATTGCGGTACTCGCTGTGCATCTGTCTCTTCCTTCGGGAGCCATTGTCAGGTGGGATTGCATAAATGTCCTCCATGGCGTGAGGCCCTGACTCACCTGAACAACATTCCCCAGTGAGCACGGAGCAGCAGCCCGCCTGGCTCAGCAGCGCCTTGCCCTGGCCGTTTCTCTCCTTGCTGGTTCATCTGCATTAAAGAAACAGGAAGCTTCATTCGCTTGCCCGCTCATTGCCTGTCTTCTCTCCCTGTCTCAGCTGCAGTCAGCCTCCAGGTGAGCTGCACCTGGCCGTCTCATTTATGCTGCCTCTCTGGCATCGGGTAGGAACTCTACAGCCAACTTACGCAAGAGGTGGTCTGTAATATCTTGGAATAAATTAATGATTGAATGAGTGTCTTAGTCCGTCCAGGCCACTACAACAAAATAACACAGATGGGGCAGCTCAACAGCAGACATTCATTTCTCACATTTCTGGAGGCTGGGAGTCCAAGGTGAAGGTGGCAGCAGGGTTGGCTCCAGAGAGGGCTGCTTCCTGGTCCCCGGACAGCCTCCTTCTTGCTGTGTCCTCTCACAGCAGAGAGAGGATGTTCTGTCACGGGCCCTTATGACCTCCTCCAAGCCTCATCAGCTCCCAAGGGCCCCACTTGCAAATACCATCACATTGGGGTCGGAGCTTCCACATAGGAAACATTCAGTCCGTAGCAACGAATGAATGAATCATTACGGATTTCTCTATAAGACCGCCAGGTCTCAATTTATTCAAAGATATTGCAGACCACCTCTTAGGTAAGTTGGCCATAGAGTTCTTATCCAATGCAAGAGAGGCAGCGTAAATGAAATGTCCAGGTGCAGCTCACCTGGAGTCTGACTGCAGCTGAGGCAGGGAGAGAAGACAGACGATGTCTGAGTGTTCAATGTTGTGAAAAATCTCCAGAGTTATGAAATTAAGGGTATTTATTTCTTTAGTTGTTGCTTTTGTTGTAGCAAGCAAAATGAAACAAACACACACGCACACAAAACAACCATGCAAAAAGTGTCCGCTACTTGTTAAAGTGAACCTCTAGTAAAGTTGTCTCTCTTTTTGTCACCGAGGATGAGAAACAGAGATGGGAATTCTATCCTCATGGAAAACAGGAGGCACCCACAACTCTGAGCCCCTGAGAGTGTGAAGGCCTTGCCAAGTGCACTTGCTGCTCCAGGGCGAGGCAGAGGCCAGGCTGTGGGGTTGCACAGCCAGCCAGGGATGCTCCCCGCCCCAGGACTGCCCTCCCACACACTGCAGACAGCTGTTTCGGGAAGAACTCACTTCATGCACAAATAAACAATGACAGAAAGGAATGAAAGTAGAGTCCACTGAAAACATTACAAGAAAAAGGAAGAAAATAATAGAAAAGGTAAAAAGCAAAGACACAAAAAATCGTTGCATTGGGGAAGATGATGGAAACTTTTTTAACAATCAGAAACTTAATGATCTAAATGAAAATATCTTTCACGTAAAACAAAAGCCAAGACAGACTTCAATAAGAACAATAAGATGATAGGAGATTTAAAAAATAGGCAGGCAGAGCTCAAGAAAAGAAGCAGAATTTTCCAAATCACAAAATGAAGGCCACACTAGAATCAAAGAAAAAGACAATAGATTCTCCTAAAACCATTGCCAGGGATGTGGAGTCAGGCTTGGAAAAAGTGAAAAAAATTAACCAGAAAAGAATAAAGAGTTACAATGGTTTAGAGGAAAAGGATAGAAAAGGAAAACACAAAATGCAGACACAACACACACATAATTGGTGGCCTTGCAGGGGAAAATCAAATATAAAAGAAAAATAATTCAAATAATTCAAGAAAATGTTGTGAAACTAAAAAAGATGAAATCTATGGGTTAAGAGGGTATATAACGTTTCTACAAAAATTGGTGCATGTGATCAGCACTGAGACTTGGGGGTCAAACATGAAGAATTTGTTTGGCACCGAGGCAAAAATATTAAGGCCCTGACATGAGGAGAGAGGTCCAAGCTGGCTTCAGATTTTCTACAGCAACACCTCATCTTAGAGAAGAGTGAAATAATGCCTGCAAAATCTCCAGGAAAAGAAAGTATGAACCAAGAATTTTATATCAGAATAAAATTTTAGAACAGAATAAAGCTGTTACTCATGTTGAACAGTAAAAAAGCATTTCTGAAAATATTCACAAATGGAGGAACTGTTGTCTACTGAAGTTCCTTTTAAATAAATAAATAGAGAATGAATTTTAGTCCACCAAAAGGCAGATGAACAGGCTGTGAAGGACTAGGTCAAAACAACCGAGAGACTTAGGCCGTGGAGCGTAAGTAGTGTGGAGTGTGTCAGTGGAGATAGGTGGCAGAGCTGTGGTGGCCTGTGACAAATAAATCCGGACAGCTCCTCCTCTCCCTGTGGGTGCAGCCACTCACCCAGGAAGTCCACTTCCCTCCACCTGACTCTGGGCTGGCCTCATGGCTTCTTTGGCCAATCCAATGAGGCAGAAGGGGTGTCTTGTGAGTTCTGGAACCTGGGTCTTAGGGTGTGGTAGCTTCAATTTTCACTGTCATGGCAAATCCTGATGCCAGGGCGCCTTCTGATATGGCTTGAATAAAATCTCACCTGAAATGTGATCCCCAATGTTGGAGGTGGGGCCTGGTGGGAGATGTTTGGGTTATGGGGGTGGATCCCTCATGAATGGCCTGGGACTGTCCCCATGGTAGTGAGTGAGTTCTCACTTAATTCACACAAGAGCTGGTGTTAAAAAGAGCATGGCACCTCCACCTATCTCTCTTGCTTCCTCTCCCATCATGTGACATTCCTGTTCCCATTCCACCTTCCATCATGAGTGGAAGCAACCTGAGGCCCTCACCAGAAGCCGAGCAGATGCCAGTGACATAATTCTGTACAGCTTGCAGAACTGTGAGCCAAATAAACCTGTTTTCTTTATGAATTATCCAAGGTCAGATATTCCCTTATAGCAACACAAAACAGACTAAGACATCTTCCCTGTGCTGCTCCCGCCACCCCTTCTCAGAAAATCACTTGCACCTGAATCTTTGGCTCAGCATCTGCTCTGAAAAACTTGATCTAACATGGCATCTAAGATCCAAAGGAAGTAAGCTCTGCCTGACACCAGCTTTCTCTCTAAAAGCACCCAATCCAAGCACATGGCCTGTGGCAGGATGCGGAAGCCATGCCCCTGGGTCTCAGGACACTCAGGGTAGGCAGGCGGAGAGCTCTTAGTACGGCAGGAGTGATGGGGGTGCGGGTGGGGATGCTGGCGGTGGTGCTGAGAACACAGGTGGCACAAAGACCCAGCCCACTCCTCCTGTGACCTTTGCCCTCCAGCTCCTGCCAATCAACTTCTCAGTCAGTGTCTAGGCCCAGCCCTCTATTGCCTCCTGCTGCCATGGCCTCCCGTCCATCTCCCAGGCAACAGAGGAGTCGGTCTGAGGCCTCCAGCCTCATAGCCAGTGTAGTTGCATGTTAGGTACCACTTCCATCCTCAGCTGTCAAAGAACAATGCTCCTTATCTGAAGAATGTGGTCTGGAGATAATTAGTTCTAACCGCCTTAATGACACAGCCCTGTGGCTGCTGTGGATGGGGCTTTGTTGTGGCTCAACAATGCCACAATCAGCCCAGATATCGTGCACAGGCTTGGGCAAAAGGCAGGTGACTGCAGACTCACAGAGGGGCTCAAGAAGCACACCACGTGGGAGAGCTGTGGAGATTCACTAAAGGATGGAACTAAATAGATCGACAGAGACAGACTAAAAAGCAGCCTCTTCAGCCTTTGTCTGCAGTGTGCCTAATGCCTCCAGCCACCAGCAAATCAATAACAATAATAACAAAACCATCACCAATGACGACAGGGGGCCCTCATCAGGCACTCCACCCACGAGGCACTCACAGTAACTCGATAAAGATTATGCAAATTACATATATCCCTATTCATAGGTGAAGGAAAGGAGGTGGGCAGTTTACCTCACTTGCTCCCAGTCCTGGAATTCTGAGCAGTGAAGCCAAGATTCAAACCCAAGATGCCTGGCTGCAAAGCCCACACATGTGCACCTGGCCCCATACTCACCCAGTGCTGCCCACACACGTGCCCACCCTGTGCTGCCCACACACGTGCCCACCCTGTGCTGCCCACACACGTGCCCACCCTGTGCTGCCCACACACGTGCCCACCCTGTGCTGCCCACACACGTGCCCACCCTGTGCTGCCCACACACGTGCTCACCCAGTGCTGCCCACACACGTGCCCACCCTGTGCTGCCCACACACGTGCCCACCCTGTGCTGCCCACACACGTGCCCACCCTGTGCTGCCCACACACGTGCCCACCCTGTGCTGCCCACACAAGTCCCCACTGATATGGTTTGGATTTGTGTCCCCACCCAAATCTCATGTCGAATTATAATCCCCAGTGTTGCTGTTCTCATGATAGTGAGTTCTCATGAGATCTGGTTATTTTAAAGTATGTAGCACCTCCTGCTTCCCAGTCTTCCTCCTTCTCTGGCCATGTAAAATGTGCCTCCTTCCTCTTTGCCTTCTGCCATGACTGTAAGTTTCCTGAGGCCCCGCAGCCATGCTTCCTGTACAGCCTGCAGAACTGTGAATCAATTAAACTCCTTTTCTTTATAAATTACCCAGTCTCAGGTAGTTCTTTTTTTAAAATTTTTTTCCTTTTAATTTTTCTTTGTCAGCCTTGAACAGGGACCATGCTAATGTTCTCTGCACCATTCCAATTTTAGTATATGTGCTGCCAAAGTGAGCACTCAGGTAGTTCTTTATAGCAATGCCAAAATTGGCACCAGGAAGTACCAGGAAGAGAAGAGAAGAGAACTGAAAATGTGGAAGCAGCTTTGGAACTGGGTAATGAGCAGAGGGTGGAACAGTTTGGAGATCTCAGAAGAAGACAGGAAGATGAGGGAAAGTTTGGAACATCCCAGAGATTTGTTGAATGGTTGTGACCAAAATGCTGATAGTGATATGGGTGGTTAAGTCCAGGCTGAGGAGGTCTCATATGGAGATTAGGAACTTATTGGGAACTGGAGTAAATGTCATTCTTGCTATGCTTTAGCAAAGAGACTGGTGGTGTTGTAACCCTGCTCTAGGGATCAGTGGAACTTTGAACATGAGAGTGATGATTTAGGGCATCTGGCAGAAGAAATTTCTAAGCAGCAAAGCATTCAAGATGTGGCCTGGCTACTTCTAACAACATATGGTCATATGCATGAGCAAGGAGATTATCTAAAACTGGAATTTATATTTGTTAATAAAAGGGAAGCAGAGCATAAAAGTTTAGAAAAATTGTAGCCTGACCGTGTAGCAGAAAAGAAAATCCCAGTCAGGTGCAGTAGCTTATGCCTGTAATCCCAGCACTTTGGGAGGCTGCGGTGGGTGGATCACTTGAGGCCAGGAGTTTGAAACCAGCCTGGCCAACATGGTGACACCCCATCTGCACTAAAAACACAAAAATTAGCTGGGCGTGATGGTGCACATCTGTAATCCCAGCTACTTGGGTGGCTAAGGCAGGAGAATCACTTAAACCCAGGAGGCAGAGATTGCAGTGAGCCAAGATCACACCACTGCATTCCAGCCTGGGTGACAGTGTGGGACTCCTCAAAAGATTTAAAAAAAGAAAAACCCATTTTCTGGGGAGGAATTCAAGCCAGCTGCAGAAATTTGCATGAGTTGCTGAATGTCAATAGCCAAGACAATGGGGAAAATGTCTAAAAGGCACTTCAGAGATTTTGGCAGCAGCCCTTCGGATCTCAGGCCTGGAGGCCTAGGAGGGAAGAATGGTTTCATGGGCCGGGCCTAGGGCTCGACTGCCCTGTGCAACTTTGGGACATAGCTCCCTGTATCCTAGCCACTCCAGCTTTAGCCATGTCTGAAGGGACCCAGATATGTCTTAGGTGTTGGCTCCAGAAGGTGCAAGCCATTCAGTGTTGGTGGGTTCCATGTGGTGTTAAGCCTGTGGGTACACAGAGGGCAAGAGCTGAGGCTTGGGAGCCTCTGGTTAGAGTTCAGAAGATGTATGGAAATGCCTGGATGTCCAGGCAGAAGTCTGCAACAGGTCTGGAACTCTCATGGAGAACCTCTACTAGGGCAGCATGGAGGGGAAATGTGGGGTTGGAGCCCCCACAGAGTCCCCACTGGGGCACTGCCTAGTGGAGCTGTGAGAAGAGGGCCACTGTTCTTCAGACCCCAGAATGGTAGATCTACTGACAGCTTGCACCATGCACCTGGAAAAGCCACAGGCACTCAATGGCAGCCTGTAAAAGCAGCCAAGGGGTCCGTACCCTGCAGAACCACAGGGGTGGAGATGCCCAAGGCCTTGAGAGCCCATGCCTTGCATCAGTGTGGTCTGGTTGTGGGACATGGAGTCAAAAGACATTATTTTGGAGCTTTAAGATTTAATGACTGCCCTGCTGCATTTTGGACTTGCATGGGGCCTATGACCCCTTTGTTTTGGTGGATTTCTCCCTTTTGGAGTGGGTGTATTTACCCAATGCCATTACCCTCATTGTATCTTGGAAGTAACTAACTTGCTTTTGATTTTCTAGGCTCATAGGTGATAGAGACTTGCCTTGTCTCAGATGAAACTTTGGACTGTGGAGTTTTGAGTTAATACTGAAATGAGTTAAGACTTGTGGGACTATTAAGAAGGAATGATTATATTTTGCAATGTGAGAAAGACATGAGATTTGGGAGGGGCCAGGGGCAGAATAATATGGTTTGGATTGTGTCCCTGCCCAAAACTCATGTCAAATTGTAATCCCCAGTGTTATAGGAGGGCCCTGGTGGCAGGTGATTGGATCGTGGGGGCGGATTTCCCCTTGCCGTACTCATGCTAGTGAGTGAGTTCTCAGGAGATCTGGTTATTTAAAAGTGTGCAGCATCTCCCCCCACCCTTCCTCCTTCTCTGGCCATGGAAGACATGCCTGCTTCCCCTTCGCCTTTCATCAGGATTGTAAGTTTCCTGAGACCTCCCTAGCCATGCTTCCTGGACAGCCTGCAGAACTGTGAGTCAATTAAACTTCTTTTCTTTATAAATTACCCATTCTCAGGGAGTTCTCTATAGCAATGTGAGAACAGGCTAATATGCCCACCTTGTAGCACGCCCACCTGGTGCTGCCCAGACACAGGCCCACCTTGCAGCAAGTCTGCCCAGTGTTGCTCACACACGTACCCGTCCTGCTGCGTGCTCACCCAGTGCTGCACAGAGACAAAAAGCTCAGTCCTGCATTCAGAAGTCTCTGGTCCACTGGGGGCCAGTGTGGTTGCAGAGCTGTGAATAGCACATGGGACCCACGGGCAGGTGGCAGCTCAGAACTTCCATGGAGCCGGGGATGTGGGTGGGGATGGCTTCCCTAGAGGATCGCGTCCAACTGTGTCCATGAATCTGAGCAAAGTGATGGGGCCCCAGGAAGGGCAGGACAGGTGGGGGCATCCAAGCAATGCCAGAGCAGAGAGGGGACACAGGGCAGTTCTGAGGCATCTGCGCATGAGAAAGGAAGAAGGAAGAACCACACTCAGCTTGGGCAACTACGGAGATGAGAGGATTCGCTAACGGTGAGCAGAGGGCGTGGCGTCAAAAGGTCTTTGGTTTTGTTTTTCCTTCAGATGCAAAAGACTCAAGCGTGTTTATGAATTGAGGGTAAAAACCAGAGGAGTAAGTAAGAAGATGCTGGGGGAACAGGGGCTTAGCACAGGGTCTGCTCCACGGCAGCAGGAGGGCAAGACTTGGATCGCATTAGAAACGAAGCTCAATTGTGTGTTATTTATGAGGGACACTTAATACATTTTTATGTACGGCTTAAAAACAAAGGAATGATGTAGGCATTTGCAGAGGCAAATGTTGACAAAAAGTGCTGAGGAGTGACAATATTAGTATCAGTGGAAAATAAAGCACAAATCATTAAGAAGGACAAAGAGACCAATTTATATTAATAAGAGTTATGATACCTCATAAAGTTGTGACATCTAATACACAGCTGATACATGTTAGATGTTTATGTGCCCAACATCAAATACCAAAATATATCAAGAAAACCTGTTAGATATATTAGGTAAATAGACAACAGACCCAGCTGTAATGAGAAATTCAACACGGCACTGTTGATTCCTGTCAAATCAAGTGTACAAAATAAATAAGACTATCAAGGATGTGAATCATATAATTTGTAATGGAGATTCTATAAGTATTGTATATGTCACACTTTACCCCTCCCTGTCATGAAATACTGCTTTTCCCCCATGAACCCATAAAGTATAAGAAACATATGAAAAGTCTATTTATCTCATTCATTAGGGAAATGAAAATTTTTAAGAAATAAGCTGTTGTTCAACTATCAGATTAGCAATATTAAAAGTATTCCAGTTATCAAATTGGTGAAGATATGTAGAAAACATACTCCTCTCTTTGATGCTCATCACAGGCCTTCCCCCAGCCATGTGACCATGACTTGCTCTAATCAGTGATGGCTGAGCAGGAGTGGCAAGTGTCACCTCATTACAGAGAAGCCAGCATGTGGTCCACTGTGCTTGCCTTTCTCCCTGTCACAGTGATCAACAGTGGCCCAGAGAGAGCGCCCGGCATCTTCCGGGGTTCTGGAGTGAGGACTGTGTGGTGCAGAAGCACAGCCAACCACATGGACATGAAGCAGGGGTGAAAAAATGTCCTTGCTGTTGTGATCACTGGGGCTTGGGGGTCATTTGTCACCACAGCATCACCCAGCCCTTCATGATGGATACAGAAGACAACTGAGTAGTTCTTATTAAAAGTCTAGATGCTTATAAAGTGTGACCCAGCAAATCTACTTCTTAGCAAACACCTTTAAAAACACCCAATGCGATTCTCCTCTGAGCAGCTGACTCACATTGCCCACTGAGAACACACTGAAGAGCTAGACAACACACAAAAGCAATCTGTTTAAAGGCATTGGAGAGCTGTGGAAGTGACGAGACTAGAGGGACTAAAGTTCAGAGAGCAGGGACCTCTGAGAGGTAAGGTGATGAATCACAGCCACACTTTCCGGGGGCCTTTGCCACCCTCACATGGCTGGAAGCTGAGGATCCAGGCATGGCCCAGCCAGAGGAACAGTGCTGGGGACAGGAAAGCAAGAAGAGCTTATAGCATCATTTGGGCTGGAGAGACAGGGGTGGAGACTTAAAGAGCTCAGGCACACAGTCACTTGACATTTGCCAAGTTCTGAAGCTGCACGGTGTGGAAAGCTAACATCTAAGCAGAAACCCTCTGAACAGCAGAGCAGAGTGTCCTGAGCACCGTGTGTGCCAAAGAGACCAAGACCCTGGGCAGGCGGCTCCAGGGAGCCCGCCAGGCTTGCATTTGAACTCACTGAAGGGTTGGTTCCATGGTAGAGAAGAGGTGAGCCCAAGAATGTCCCCAGCTGTGGTGCTCAGCCACTCACTGGATCTGGAGGGTCATCTTCCCATTCTGTCTGCCTGCCAGAGGAATGGGTGAATATTTCCTGATGGAGGACATCATGTGTTCCTAGTATAGTTTCTGTTTATATATCATGTCCCACAACCAATTAAAAAAATTGCTAGGCATGCCAAAAGACACCAAAAGACATGTGGCTAAAAACCAAGAAGGAAACACACACACCAAGAACAGAATCAGTGGTGAGATAGTGGAGTAACAAACAAGGACCTAAAAATAACCAGGATGAAAACATGCAAAAAAAATAAAGGAAAAGATGGGGAAAATCAATGACAACAGAAAATAATTTTACCAAAGAAACTGAATCCATAAAAATAACTAAATGGAAATTCAAAAGCTGAAAATTATAATATCTGAAATTAAGAACTCCATGACTGGATCTAGCTGCACTTTAGATAGAGCAGAACTCTGGGTTAAAGAATGAAATGAACAGTGAATTAAAAAAATCTAAACTAAAGCACACAGAGGCCACGAATGAACAGAAGAAAAGACACGTGACACCCTGTAAAATGTCCACTCTATATGCAGTTGTACCCCCAAAAGGAGAGAGAGGGAGAAAGGAGAGAAGGCACATTTGAAGAAGAAGGGATTAAGAACATTCCAAAACGAATGAAAGGCATCAGTCCACCAATTTAGAGAGTTCTGCAGCATCAAGCAAGATAAGTACAAAGGAAACCACACTTTGACACGTGGTGGAAAAACTGTGGAAAAGGAAAAAGAGAAAACTTTAAGAGTGGCTGGAGAAAAATGAAGTGCTGTCATCACAAAAGCAAAAAATAACATGGAGAGCTGAGTCCTCACCAAAACAGACAGCCAGAGACAGTGGGATGACAGTTCTAACACGCCCGAATAAAAAGAGAAACGCAACTCAGGAGTCTATACTGGGGAACATACGCCTCAGAAATGAAGACATTTCAGCAGAAATACTGAGAATTCATCACCACAGGCTTGAATGAAAGACGTTCTAAAATGAGCACTTCCGATGGAAGGAAAATAACCTCAGACAGAAGCAAGGAAATAGAAAGAATGAGAAGGCAGGGGGATGTAAATCCTGGTGTAAATATAAATAGACATTCCACTGTGTGCGACAGTGGCAGTGATGAATACATGTAAATGCAGTGGGAGGGTAATGCACGGGCTGGCAGTAGCTGGAGCTCCGGCACCTCAGTTCTGTCACAGCAGGAAATGGGCAAAGTCTCCATTCATGTTGAACCCTTATATACTAGTCAAGGATGAATGCTGAAATCTCTAGGATAACTGTGAAAAATAGTAAAGGAATGTATACCTCGCAAGTTGAGAGGGGGGAAAGGAATAATAGAAAGATTTCATTCATCTGAAAGAAGGCAAGAAGTGGAACACAAAGCAGATGAGTCAAACAGAAAACAAGTAGCAAGGTGACAACAAACCAAACACAAAGAAATTGTGTTAAAGAGAATGGGTGAAATACCTTGAGGAAAAGGCTAATAATGTCAGATGGCATGCAAAAAATAAAACCCAGTTGTAAGGCACTTAAAAGACACACTCCTTGATATGGTTTGGCTGTGTCCCTACCCAAATCTCACCTTAAATTGTAATAATTCCCATGTGTCAAGGGCAGGGCCCGGTGGAGATACTTGAATCATGAGGGAGTTTCCCCCATACTGTTCTCGTGTTGGTGAATAAGTCTCACGAGATCTGATGGTTTTATAAATGGGAGCTCCCCTGCACAAACTCTCTTGCCTGCTGCTATGTAAGACATTACTTTGCTCCTCATTCGCTTTCCGCCATGATTGTGAAGCCTCCTCAGTCATGTGGAGCTGTGAGTCCATTAAACCTCTTTCCTTTATAAATTACCCAGCCTCAGGTATGTCTTTATTAGCAGCATGAGAACAGACTAATACACTCCTTATATACTTACATAAGGGTGTCAATGAGAAGAGTCAAACTCTGTAAAATATTTGAAGAAATTTATTCTGAGCAAAATATGAGTGACCATGGCCCATGACACAGCCCTCAGGAGGTCCTAAGAACATGTGCCCAAGGTGGCTGGGGCACGGCTTGGTTTTATACATTTTAGGGAGACGTGAGACATCAAACAAATACATTTAAGAAATACATTGGTTTGGTCCAGAAAGGTGGGACAACTCAAAGTGGGTGGAAGGGTGGAGGGTGCAGGCTATAGGTAAATTTAAACATTTTCTAACTGACAGTTGCTTGCGTTTGTCTAAAGACCTGGGATTAAATGGAAATGTTCAGGTTAAGATAAAGGATCATGGAGACCAAAGTTCTTTTGAAGTCTTATAGAGGCTGCCCTTAGAGACAATAGATGAAAAATCTTACCTATTCGCCTTTAAAGGGTGCTAGATTCTCAGTCTGTCTCTTCAGGATTGGGAGGGCCTGGAAGAAAAAGATCTAGCTATGTTAATAGAGATTCTTTACTGATGCAAATTTTACCCCCACCAAGGACGACTCTGCAGAGCCATTTCAAAATACGGCAAACAAGCATGTTTTAGGGTAAAATATTTTTATTTTCTTCTTTGTCATGTAATGTTATGCCAGACTCAGATTGGAAAGTAAGTCACGATATACACGGTTAAATAAATTCCATCTGATGAGAATTTATGGTTTGTAGGGCATGACTCCCCAGACCCCTTAGATAGATAGGAATTTGGGCAAGTTAAAAAAATCAGAGTTTAGTCCTCAAGGGCACAAAACAGGTTGAAAGGAAAATAAATGGGAAAGGTAGAATATGAAACACCAACCAGAAGAAAGCGAGTAGAGTGATAGAAATGTCAGACAAAGCAGGTGTGAAGGTGAGGTGCGTTGCTCAAGACCGACATGGGCATGTACTGAAAGAATCAACACTCCAGGAAGCTATCACAGCCCCAAGTAAGCATCAATGCATACATTATGTGAAATAAAAATTGACCAGACTTAAAGAAGAGAGAAATCCATGCTCATACAGAGAGACTTTAACCTGCCTCTCAATGCCTCAATGACTGATTTAATAAGCAGACAGAAATATCAGTAAGGATACGGAAGTTCTGAACGACACAGTTGACAAACCTGACCTAATTGACAAGTGATTCAGACTGCTGCACTGGTAACAGCAGAACCCACGCTCTCTTCATTAGCACACGGGACATTCACCAAGATTGTCGTGTGCTGGATCATGGAGCAAGTCCCAACACATTTCACGGTATTGAAATCATTCAGAGTTTGTTCTCTGTCCACCATGGAATTAAGCTGGATATAAAAACATAAATACAACTAGAAAATCTCCAAGTGCTGGGGAATTAAGCCATATGCCTCAAATCATAGGCCACAGAAGAAATCACAAATGAAATCAGAAAACACTGTGGACTGTTGGATAATGGAGATACAGCATATTGAAATTGACAGGTGCAGTTAAAGCAGTGCTTAGAGGGAAATTTATACCCTAATATGCATATAGTTAAAAAGAAGAAGGCTGAAAATAAATGATCTAAGTTTCTATCTCTAGAAGCTGAGAAGAGCTAAGCCTAGTAAGAGGGAAAGGAAGAAAATAATAAACATATGACAAAAAACCCAATGAAATGGAAAACAGATGTACATTTTGGGAAATTCACAAGCCAAATTTGGTTCTTTAAAAAGATTAATAAAATGGATGTATCCCTAATAAAAGTGATCAAGGGGAATAAAAGAGAGAAAACACAGCCAGGAGCAATGGCTCATGCCTGTAATCCCAGCACTTTGGGAGGCTGAGGCAGGCGGATCATGAGGTCAGGAGTTTGAGACCAGCCTGGCCAACATAGTGAAACTCCATCCGTACTAAAAATAAAAAAAAATTAGGGGGGCATGGTGGCATGCGCCTGTAGTCCCAGCTACTCTGGAGGCTGAGGCGGGAGAATCACTTGAACCCGGGAAGCGGAGGTTGCAGTGAGCCAAGACTGCGCCATTGCACTCCAGCCTGGGTGACAGAGTAAGACTCAGTCTCAAAAAAAAAAAAAAAAAAAAAAGAGAAAACACAATAAATAATATCATGACTAAAAAGGCATTAACAAAATAATGAAAGGATATTATAAAAATTTTAAGTAAATACATTTGACAATTTAGATTAAATGGGCAAACCCTCTTTCTCCCAAAACACAATTTATGAAAAGTGACAGACAATATTTAATGTGAATAGTTTGATATTTCTTAAACAAATTGTATCCACTAGTAAAATGTTTCTCATCAGTAAAACTCAAATCTCAAATTATATCGGTGTATTTTTCCAAACATTTGGGGAAGAAATAACACTGATCCTACACAAACCATTTTATGGAATAAAAAATGAAGAATGTGTCCTAATTCATTTTATGAGGCCGGTATAATCTTGATATGAAAGCCTCACACAGACACGAGAAGAAAGGAGAATAATAGGCCAATGTCCTTCATGAACATTCACGGGGAAACATAGGCAAATTGAATCAAGCAATACATAAAAATAATAGTATATTGGCACCATAGAGGAGGGTTTAATATAAGAATGCAAAATTAATCAATGTAATTCAAATTATATGAAACAGATACATTGTAAGTTCATCCCAATAAATCCAGGATTTGATAAAATCCAATTTCATGAAAAAATTCTTAGCAATTTGGAATAGATGACATCGATCTTCCTTAAACTGATAAGAGAATACACTAAAATCTTACAGTAAATATCATGACAGCAGAAATGGGGCAATAATGTCCACTATCAATATTTATTTATCTTCCACATAATAGGGTAGTTTGCAGCAACTGCATTCAAGCAAGAAAAATAAATTAAAATATAGGAAATAAAAAATCAAATTGACATATTTTGCAGATGCCATGACTAGTACATAGAAAAGCCAAACTAATGATAAACTTTTTAAATTAAGAAGTAAATTTAACAGTCACTAGTTGAATTTTTATGTATTGTAACAAAAGTTGGAAAATTAAAAATTAAAGCCCACTATTTACAAAAGCATTAAAAATCTAACATCTATGAGTAAATGTAACCAGAGATGCATAAGGCCTCTACACTGAAAATTACAAAATA
This sequence comes from Pongo pygmaeus, assembly GCF_028885625.2. NCBI lineage: Eukaryota > Metazoa > Chordata > Mammalia > Primates > Hominidae > Pongo > Pongo pygmaeus. Next base: position 103,527,186 of record NC_072388.2, read on the forward strand.
GATTTTTTTTTTTTTTTTTTGAGACAGGATCTCGCTTTGTCACCCAGGCTGGAGTACAGTGGCCCAATCACAGCTTACTACAGCTTCGACCTCCCAGACTCAAGAGATTCTCCCACCTCAGCCTCCTGAGTAGCTGAGACAATAGGTGTGCACCACCACGTCCTGCTAAATTTTTTTTATTTGTTGTAGAGAAGGGGTCTCTTTGTATTTCCCAGGCTGGTCTTGAACTCCTGGGCTCAAGTGGTCCTCCTGCCTTGGCCAAGGTGCTGGGACTACAGGCGTGAACCACAGCGCCCAGCCTTGAAAATTACAAAATAGTTTTGAAAGAAATTAACAAAGACATAAATAAATGGGAAATTATGTTCTTAGATCAGAAGAGTAAATGTGAATTCTGAAAATAATTTACAATCAATATAAATTCTGATCAAAATCCAAGCTTTTTTTCATAAATTGATAAGGTTGCATCAATCATGAAGAACAAAACTGAAGGATTTGCTCTACCAGATGTCATAACCTGCATTGTCAGTAGATAAAATGGCCAGTGTTTGGCACAAGAGTGGATTGATTTACCACTGTAATAAATTACAGTCCAGAAAAAGACCTAAAGGTACACAATCACCTGAATGGTGGGAAAAGTAAAAGTTCGCTGAGTGGAAAAAAGGTAGTCTTTTCAACATAGGGTGCTAGGTCAATAGAATTTTCATACTTTTAAAAATATATTTTGACTCTAACCTTATACCATATAAAAATGAATTTCAGATGGATGGCAGATCTAAATGTGAATGGCCAAACAAAAACCTTTAGAGGAAAACACAGGGGTACATTGTTGTGACCTTAGAGTAGGCAAATATTTCTTGAATAGGAAACACAAAAACAAAATTATAAATGTGTGAGGTGATGGATATTCTAATTACCCTGATTTGATCATTACACATTGTATACACATATTAAAATATCACTCTGTATCCCATAAATAATGTACAATTATTACATGTCAACTAAAAATAAAAGGGGAAAAATGAAAACACAAAAACGCTAACTACCAAAAAGAATGATAAAGTGAACCATATGAAACTTTATTTTTTTATTTTTATTTTTATTATACTTTAAGTTCTAGGGTACATGTGCACAACGTGCAGGTTTGTTACATATGTATACATGTGCCATGTTGGTGTGCTGCACCCATTAACTCGTCATTTACATTAGGTATATCTCCTAATGCTATCCCTCCCCGCTCCCTGCATCCCATGACAGGCCCCAGTGTGTGATGTTCCCCACCCTGTGTCCAAGTGTTCTCATTGTTCAATTCCCACCTATGAGTGAGAACATGTGGTGTTTGGTTTTCTGTCCTTGCAATAGTTTGCTGAGAATGATGGTTTTCAGCTTCATCCGTGTCCCTACAAAGGACATGAACTCATCATTTTTTATGGCTGCATAATATTCCATGGTGTATATGTGCCTAATTTTCTTAATCCAGTCTATCGTTGATGGGCATTTGGGTTGGTTCCAAGTCTTTGCTATTGTGAATAGTGCCACAATAAACATATGTGTGCATGTGTCTTTATAGCAGCATGATTTATAATCCTTTGGGTATACACCCAGTAGTGGGATGGCTGGGTCAAATGGTATTTCTAGTTCTAGATCCTTGAGGAATCACCACACTGTCTTCCACAATGGTTGAACTAGTTTACTGTCCCACCAACAGTGTAAAAGTGTTCCTATTTCTCCACATCCTCTCCAGCACCTGTTGTTTCCTGACTTTTAATGATCGCCATTCTAACTGGTGTGAGATGGTATCTCATTGTGGTTTTGATTTGCTTTTCTCTGATGGCCAGTGATGACAAGCTTTTTTTCATGTGTCTTTTGGCTGCATAAATGTCTTCTTTTGAGAAGTGTCTGTTTTTGCCCACTTTTTGATGGGGTTGTTTGATTTTTTCTTGTAAATCTAAGTTCTGATATTAGCCCTGTGTCAGGTGGGTAGATTGCAAAAATTTTCTCCCATTCTGTACATTGCCTGTTCACTCTGATGGTAGTTTCTTTTGATGTGCAAAAGCTCTTTAATTGGATCCCATTTGTCAATTTTGGCTTTTGTTGCCATTGCTTTCGGTGTTTTAGACATGAAGTCCTTGCCCATGCCTATGTCCCGAATGGTATTGCCTAGGTTTTCTTCTAGGGTTTTTATGGTTTTAGGTCTAACATTTAAGTCTTTAATCCATTTTGAATTAATTTTTGTGTAAGGTGTAAGGAAGGGATCCAGTTTCAGCTTTCTACATATGGCTAGCCAGCTTTCTCAGCACCATTTATTAAATAGGGGATCCTTTCCTCATTTCTTGTTTTTGTCAGGTTTGTCAAAGATCAGATGGTTATAGATGTGTGGTATTATTTCTCTTCTGTTCCATTCGTCTATATCTCTGTTTTGGTACCAGTACCATGCTGTTTTGGTTACTGTAGCCTTGTAGTATAGTTTGAAGTCAGGTAGCGTGATGCCTCCAGCTTTGTTCTTTTGGCTTAGGATTGTCTTGGCAATGCGGGCTCTTTTTTGGTTCTATATGAACTTTAAAGAGGTTTTTCCAGTTCTGTGAAGAAAGTCATTGGTAGCTTGATGGGGATGGCATTGAATCTATAAATTACCTTGGGCAGTATGGCCATTTTCACGATATTGATTCTCCCTATCCATGAGCATGGAATGTTCTTCCATTTGTTTGTATCCTCTTTTATTTCCTTGAGCAGTGGTTTGTAGTTCTCCTTGAAGAGGTCCTTCATATCCCTTGTAAGTTGGATTCCTAGGTATTTTATTCTCTTTGAAGCAATTGTGAATGGGAGTTCTCTCATGATTTGGCTCTCTGTTTGTCTGTTATTGGTGTATAGGAATGCTTGTGATTTTTGCACATTGATTTTGTATCCTGAGACTTTGCTGAAGTTGCTTATCAGCTTAAGGAGATTTTGGGCTGAGACGATGGGGTTTTCTAGATATACAATCATGTCATCTGCAAACAGGGACAATTTGACTTCCTCTTTTCCTAATTGAATACACTTTATTTCTTTCTCCTGCCTGATTGCCCTGGCCAGAACTTCCAACACTATGTTGAACAAGAGTGGTGAGAGAGGGCATCCCTGTCTTGTGCCAGTTTTCAAAGGGAATGCTTCCAGTTTTTGCCCATTCAGTATGATATTGGCTGTGGGGTTGTCATAAATAGCTCTTATTATTTTGAGATACATTCCATCAATACCTAATTTATTGAGAGTTTTTAGCATGAAGGGCTGTTGCATTTTGTCGAAGGCCTTTTCTGCATCTATTGAGATAATCATGTGGTTCTTGTCTTTGGTTCTGCTTACATGATGGATTACATTTATTGATTTGCATATGTTGAACCAGCCTTGCATCCCAGGGATGAAGCCCACTTGATCATGGTGGATAAGCTTGCTGATGTGCTGCTGGATTCAGTTTGCCAGTATTTTATTGAGGATTTTCGCATCGATGTTCATCAGGGATATTGGTCTAAAATTCTCTTTTTTTGTTGTGTCTCTGCCAGGCTTTGGTATCAGGATGGTGCTGGCCTCATAAAATGAGTTAGGGAGGATTCTCTCTTTTTCTATTGATTGGAATAGTTTCAGAAGGAATGGTACCAGCTCCTCCTTGCACCTCTGGTAGAATTCGGCTGTGAATCCGTCTGGTCCTGGACATTTTTGGGGTGGTAGGCTATTAATTATTGCTTCAATTTCAGAGCCTGTTATTTGTCTATTTAAGGATTCAGCTTCTTCCTGGTTTAGTCTTGGGAGGGTGTATGTGTCCAGGAATTTATCCATTTCTTCTAGATTTTCTAGTTTATTTGTGTAGAGGTGTTTATAGTATTTTCTGATGGTAGTTTGTATTTCTGTGGGATCAGTGGTGATAACCCCTTTATCATTTTTTATTGCATCTGTTTGATTCTTCTCTCTTTTCTTCTTTATTAGTCTTGCTAGCAGTCTATCAATTTTGTTGATCTTTTCAAAAAAACCAGCTCCCGGATTCATTAATTTTTTGAAGGGTTTTTTGTGTCTCTATCTCCCTCAGTTCTGCTCTGATCTTAGTTATTTCTTGCCTTCTGCTAGCTTTTGAATGTGTTTGCTCTTGCTTCTCTAGTTCTTTTAATTGTGATGTTAGGGTGTCAATTTTAGATCTTTCCTGCTTTCTCTTGTGGGCATTTAGTGCTGTAGATTTCCCTCTACACACTGCTTTAAATGTGTCCCAGAGATTCTGGTATGTTGTGTCTTTGTTCTCATTGGTTTCAAAGACCATCTTTATTTCTGCGTTCATTTTGTTATGTACCCAGTAGTCATTCAGGGGCAGGTTGTTCAGTTTCCATGTAGTTGAGCGGTTTTGAGTAAGTTTCTCAATCCTGAGTTATAGTTTGATTGCACTGTGGTCTGAGAGACAGTTTGTTATAATTTCTGTTCTTTTACATTTGCTGAGGAGTGCTTTACTTCCAACTATGTGGTCAATTTTGGAATAGGTGCGATGCAGTGCTGAGAAGAATGTATATTCTGTTGATTTGGGGTGGAGAGTTCTGTAGATGTCTGTTAGGTCCGCTTGGTGCAGAGCTGAGTTCAATTCCTGGATATCCTTGTTAACTTTCTGTCTCGTTGATCTGTCTATTGTTGACAGTGGGGTGTTAAAGTCTCCCATTATTATTGTGTGGGGATCTAAGTCTCTTTGTAGGTCTCTAAGGACTTGCTTTATGAATCTGGGTATGTAGGGACTAGCCCCACAGGATCAGTGGGTCTCTCCCCGTGTGCGGCAAAGAGAGAGTGTAGAAATAAAGACACAAGACAAAGAGATAAAAGAAAAGACAGCTGGGTCCAGGGGACCACTACCACCAATGCGCGGAGACCGGTAGTGGCCCCAAATGTCTGGCTGAGCTGTTATTTATTGGATACAAAGCAAAAGGGGCAGGGTAAAGAGTGTGAGTCATCTCCAATGATAGGTAAGGTCACGTGGGTCACGTGTCCACTGGACAGGGGGCCCTTCCCTGCCTGGCAGCCGAGGCAGAGAGGGAGAGGAGACAGAGAGAAAGACAGCTTATGCCATTATTTCTGCATATCAGAGACTTTTAGTACTTTCACTAATTGACTACTGCTATCTAGAAGGCAGAGCCAGGTGTACAGGATGGAACATGAAGGCAGACTAGGAACATGACCACTGAAGCACAGCATCACAGGGAGACGGTTAGGCCTCCGGATAACTGCGGGCGAACCTGACTGATGTCAGGCCCTCCACAAGAGGTGGAGGAGCAGAGTCTTCTCTAAACTCCCCCGGGGAAAGGGAGCCTCCCTTTCCCGGTCGGCTAAGTAGCGGGTGTTTTTCCTTGACACTTTTCACTACTGCTAGACCACAGTCCGCCTGGCAACGGGTGTCTTCCCAGACGCTGGCGTCACCGCTAGACCAAGAAGCCCTTCTGGTGGCCCTGTCTGGGCATAACAGAAGGCTCACACTCTTGTCTTCTGGTCACTTCTCACTGTGTCCCCTCAGCTCCTATCTCTGTATGGCCTGGTTTTTCCTAGGTTATGATTATAGAGCAAGGATTATTATAATATTGGAATAAAAAGTAATTGCTACAAACTAATGATTAATGATATTCATATATAATCATATCTAAGATCTATATCTGGTATAACTATTCTTGTTTTATATTTTATTATACTGGAACAGCTCGTGTCCTTGATCTCTTGCCTCGGCACCTGGGTGGCTTGCCGCCCACATGGGTGCTCCTGTATTGGGTGCATATGTATTTAGGATAGTTAGTGCTTCTTGTTGAATTGATCCCTTTACCATTATGTAATGGCCTTCTTTGTCTCTTTTGCTCTTTGTTGGTTTAAAGTCTGTTTTATCAGAGAGTAGGATTGCAACCCCTGCTTTTTTTTGTTTTCCATTTGCTTGGTAGATCTTCCTCCATCCTTTTATTTTGAGCCTATGTGTGTCTCTGCACATGAGATGGGTCTCCTGAATACAGCACACTGGTGGGTCTTGAATCTTTATCCAATTTGCCAGTCTGTGTCTTTTAATTGGAGCATTTAGCCCATTTACATTTAAGGTTAATATTGTTATGTGTGAATTTGACCCTGTCATTGTGATGTTAGCTGGTTATTTTGCTCATTAGTTGAGGCAGTTTCTCCCTAGCATCAGTGCTCTTTAAAATTTGGCATGTTTTTGCAGTAGCTGGTATTGGTTGTTCCTTTCCATGTTTAGTGCTTCCTTCAGGAGCTCTTGTAAGGCAGGCTTGGTGGTGATATTAAACTTTAAAAATTCCTGCTCATCAAGAGACCTCATTAAGAGAGGGAAGAAGCAAACCACGGAATGGGAGGTGCTGTTTGCAACGTGTATCTGACAAAGGACTTATGCCCAGAATGTGTTAAAACTCCTATAGATCATTAAAAGGACAGATAAACCAACAGGAATATCAGCCAAAGATTTAAATAGACATTTCAGAAAAGAGGATATTCAAATGGCCAATAAATATATGAAAAATGCTCAATGCCACTGGTTGGTAGGGAAATGTAAGGGAAAACTAGTATTAGGTAGCATTATACCCACCAGAATGACTGAAATGAAAAGATGAAAAACCATATTTTGACAAGGCTGTGATGCAACTGGAACTCTCATACACTGCTGGTCGACATGTAAAGTGGTACAGAACTTTGGGGAAATATTTGACAAAGTCTGTTAACACTTGATATAGCACTTACACTTCTAGATATAGACCCAACAGAAATGGGTAAATATTTTTTACCAAAAGTATAAAAATAATGACCATAGAAGCACTATTTATAAGAACCCAAAACTGGACATTGAAATGCCACCCCTCCCCCAAACAATAGAATGGGCAAATAATTGATGGAATGCTCACATTGTAGATGCTGGGTGTCAATGAGAGTGGTGAGCCACAACTACACACGACAGCACGTATGGACCTTACAAGCAAACTATTGAGTGAAAGGACCAGATAGGAAAGAAGGGTATGTTGAATGATTCCATTCTTTAAAGCTTGAACCAGGCAAACATAGTTTAATATGTGCTGTTAGACGTCAGGATTACAGTTGCTCTTGGGAGGAGACACGGTGAGCAGAAGGAGATACAGGAGAGGTCTCTGGAGGGGCTAGCAATATTCTGCAACTTTATATGAATGCTGCTGTCACAAATATATTTACTTTGTGGAGCCTCTCTGGGTTGTAGAAGTATGATTTGCGCACATTTTCATTTGTATGGTATACTTCAAAAAAGTTTACCTGAAAAACGTAGTGCATGTGCATGTGGAAGCATGTATGAGGATGTTCACTGCAACGCTGTTTACAGTAGAGAAAAATTGGGAACAGCCTAAATGTCCATCAACAGGGAAATGATTAAATCAATTACTATCTATTAATATTGTGAAACACTAGGTAGAACTTTGAAAGAATAAAGTAGATTTAAATAAACTGGCAAAAGGCAAATATGCAAGCTATGTTGACGGCAAGAAAACCAGGCTGCAGAACAATACATATAATTGTTTAAACATATATGAGTCAAACTATAGATTTTTGTAGGTTACATATTCATATGCAAACACATAGAAAAGTGCCCTAAAGAAAGCACAACTGTGCTGTGGTTTAAATGTTGATATCCCCCAAAATTCATATGTTGGAATCTAATACCCAATGTGACAGTACTAAGGGGTGAGACCTTTAGAAAGTGATTAAGCCAGGGGAGCTCCACCTTCGTGAATGGGATTAATGCCCTTATAAAAGAGGCTTAAGTGAGCTCCATGGCCCCTTCCACCAAGTGAGGACACAGAGAAAATGCCATCTGATAGGAAGAGCAAGGCCTCATCAGACAATGAAAATCTGCCAGCACCTTGATCTTGGGCTTCCCAGCCTCTAGAACCGTGAGCAATACATTTCTGTTGTTTATAAATTACCCAGTCTGAGGTATTTTGTTATAGTAGCCCAATGGACTAAAACAAACTGTAATAGTGATTTTTTGGGGAAAGCAGACTAAAATTAGAGGTGGAGATCAAAGTTATTTTAGGTTTATTTTTGTTTGTGTTTTATTACAATAACAATATAATCATGATTACTTGAGTAATTAAAAATAATATTTCAAATGATAAGTGAAAGATTTCCAATAGGACATTTCCTAGCAAGAAAATGCATACATATACACATACAACTTCAATATATTCAAGAAGTTAAAATTGTACAAACAAAACTACTTTACCTTGAACCACTAGAACTAGAAATTATTAATAAGTCTAAATTAAAAACCCTTACCAACTGGTAATTTAAAGGTAATCCTATACACATTTGTAGAAAATGAAAAAAGAAATATTTTTCAAACTCTAGAATAGCAGAGAAAAAATGAAATTGTTAAGAACAAATGGGTTTCAACAAAGCTGTCCTCAAAGATGAAGTCACATCTTTAAATGCTTTCATTAGCAAACAAAAAAAATCAAAACTTTCAAGTCAATGAGTTTTTTAAGCAGTTCCAAGGAAGAACAAAACAGCAGATGATAGCAGAAATTATTGAATTAGAAAAGAGAAAAATGAGGATTAGTAAGTACATTAAGAGCTAAGAGATAAGTAAATTAAAAAGTTAAGTCTTTTAAAAATCTAACACGACAGACTCAATTCTGGCTAATCTATTAATAGTTACTACAAAGGAGGAAGCATAAGAAATAGCAATTAAGGAACATTTAAAATCCCATAATAAAGACAGTAAATGTGCATGCAATTTTAAAAATGAACAAGGCATTATTTGCATGGTTATATGCTGATAAATCTGAACGGAAATAAATAAATGATCAAAGTTAACATTAAAAGAACTGAGCAACGTGAATAAAGAATTATTCTTGGAAAAATGTTTAAATAGAAAGGAATTACATCCAAAAGAGGTACCAGACTCAGGCGTTCTTGTTGGTGAGATGTTGTGAAATTTTAAGGCATAATTACTTCCAAAAGTATGTATCAGCTTTAGAAATGTGTAAATTTGGAAAAGTAATTTTATAAAAGTAGAGTAACCCTGAAACCAAAATCTGACAAACATAACCCACCATCTGTTCTTCAGTCTACAAGAAATAGCCATTACATTAAAAGAAGTTTCCACTGTCTCATAAGATTTACCAAAGAATGAAACAAAGTCAATAGAATCTTTAAAGCAGAACTTCTCAGAGCCTTTGATATGCAAACGTGCATTGTGGTTCTTAAGAAGGGCAGGAATACAGCCTGCAGTGTTTCCCAATTTTATTCGTCCAAGCAAAAAACCATTTCTACCTGGAAGCATCTCTTGGGAGTGGTGATCTGGGGTACATCCTTTGGGAAAGTCTGCTATAGAATATAAAACTGCATGCGAAATCAAAAGTGAAATATAAGCAAGTAAAATTCAACTGTGTGTTTAATCAACAATCTATGAAGGTTTAACATGGGAAAGGAAGAATGGTTTAATATAATACATTGTATTATTCTATTTATAATACAAAATACCAATAGGCTTCAAAATAGAACCTGAATAAATGTTGAAATATTATTCAGAAAATTTAAAAATACATTTCTGATAAAACATTTAGTAAATAGTAAAGTCTCTTACGTGCATAAAAGCATGGTCTACATAACTACCAGTTCTGTGTATCAAAATCATAAGCAACAGATTTGAAAAGCAAATAAATGGTGAAAATTTATGCAATGAATATCATGAACAAAGAGAGATCTCTTTAAAATCATCAACAAAAGCATTATTATCCCACATAAAATTGGCAAAGGTCAACTCATAAGTGAAGGAATACAAATCACCAAAAATTATTAAAAAGTGTTCATATTATAATCAAAGAAATACAAGATTAAGATATTCTTATTTTTATCTTCCAGGTTAAATAACATATTCATTGCAAAACATCAGAAGAGTATATATCAGACCAACATTTTTACAAATCACAAATATAAACTTAGACAAAATATTTAAAAAATCTATGTGAAGACACCAGAGAATGGCCAAAAGCAAACAGAAACAGACCGTTGAAAGAAAAGAACTGCATTGATTGAGTTCATGTTTCTACGACCTTTTGCTGCAGAAAAATCCCCAATTTTTATGACGTATAGCAACTAAAACTTAAACAGAAAGTTGCAAACTTACTGGCTTAAGGGGTGAGAGAACAGTGTTTGGAACTTCCAGGCCAGCTAGAAATAGAAGAAAAATCCCAGAAAGGAGACAGCCAGAGAGAGAGAATCCCCCAGATCTGCACACAAATGCTGCTCAAATTTTTGGCTGACAGCTGCACTGCACAGGCACAAAGGAAGCTCCAGGAATCCCAGCACAAAGCTACTGCTGAAAGGCTGGAATAATCCAGCAGATAGTTCAGCAGAGGTCCACCAAAGGAGAAACATGGTTTGAAGTTTATGTCTAGCAAAACTTCAAATTTATGTTTATGTTATGTTATGAAGTTTATGTCTAGCAAAGTTGTGGCTTTCAAGAACAAATATCAACACAATTCAGAAGATAACAGTCCAGATACTATACAACAGGGGTCCCCAATCCCCAGGCCACGGACCAGTACCAGTCCGTGGCCTGTTAGGAACTAGGCCACACAGCAGGAGGTGAGTGGTGGATGAGCAAGCATTACAGCCTGAGCTCTGCCTCCTGTTAGATGAGCAGTGGCATTAGATTCTCATAGAAGCACACACCCTATTATCAACTGTGTATGTGAAGCATCTAGTCTGCATGCTCCTTATGAGAATCTAATATCTGATGATCTGTCACTGTCTCCCATCATCCCCAGATGGAACCATCTAGTTGCAGAAAAACAAGCTCAGGGCTCCCACTAATTCTACATTATGGTGAGTTGCATAATTATTTCACTGTATATTACAATGCAATAATAATAGAAACAAAGTGCATGATAAATTTAACGTGCTTGAATCATCCCAAAACCATCCCCACTCTCCTCAGTCCATGGAAAAGTTGTCTTCTATGGAACCAGTCCCTGGTGACAAAAAGGCTGGGGACTGCTGCTATACAACACATCATATGCAATGTCTAATATAAAATAAAAATTACTAGAATTAGGAATAGAATAGGAAGTCAATAGAAACCAAACTGAAGATGACCCAGATGTTGGAAATAGCAGAAAGAAACTTCATACTAGCAGCTATTATAAGTACATTCAAGGATGTAAAAGAAAATATAGACATAATGGCTAAACAGATGGAGATGCTCAGCAGGAAAGTGAAGAATACATATAAGAACTAAATGGACATTCTGAAACTGAAAAATACAGTAGCTAAAATAAAAAATTCATTGGAGGGTGTACCTGAACAGAGAAGGCAAAAGAAAAGTTTAATGAACCTGAAGATTGATCAATAAGAATTATCTAATCTGAAGAACAGAAGAGAAAAAAATTTTAATGAATAAAGCCTCAATGACATGTGAGACAATATGAAACAGTCTAACCTAAGCATAGTTGGAATCCAAGAAGGAATATAAAGAGGGAAAGGGGCAAAGGAAATACTCGAATAATGACAAAAATTCCTTAAATCAATTAAAAATATCAATTTATGGAATCAAGGAGCTTAGACAATTTCAAGCATGATAAATACAAGGAAAACATTACACAGGAATATTATAGTCAAACTGCTAAAAACCAAAAGTGAAGAGTAAATATTGCAATCAAGCAGAGAAAAATGACAAATGACATTCAGAAAAAAAAATGGTGTTAATTACAGCCAACTTCTCACTAGAAACAGTGGAGACTCAAACAGATCAATGTCTTCACATACTGAAAGAAAAAGAAGAGTCAATCCAGAATTTTGAACCTAGAGAAGCTGTCAAGGACAGAAGCAAAATAAAGATTTTTAAGAGATAAATGTATTGAGAAGATTTATTCCTAGCAGATCTGCATTACATCAAATGCCAAAAGAAGTTCTTATGGCTGGTGGGAAATAACACAAAAGGGAATCTCAGATAAGGAATTGCAAGGAATAAAAATGGAAAAATTATGGGTAAATATAAATTATTTCTTTCCTTTTCTTAATTTATCTAAATTACCATTGTTTAAAGCAAAGAGTGTATTGTGGAATTAATAACATATGCAGATGCATAATATATGACAATAATAGCACAAATGACAGGGGATGGGAAATGATCCCCCACACACACATGATAGAGTAAATTAAATGAATATAAAATAAAATTCAATTAACATAAAAGAAGGCAGGAAAGGGGGAACTGAGGAACACGAAAGAGACAAGACAAATAGACAAAAGTAGCAAAATGGAAGACTCAGTCCAACCACACTCATGATGACATAGAAGTAAAGGAATGATGGATTCAAATTAAAAAGTAGATATTGTCAGACAGGACTTTTTTTAAAAAGCACCCCAACTATTTAACTGTCTATGAGAAATTCACTTCAGCTATAAAGATACACAGAGATAAAAAGGAAAAAGATGGAAAACACTGTAACATGAAAACAATAACCATAAGAAAGTTAAGGCATCTGTAAGAATATTAGATAACGTAAAATTTGAAACAAAGATTACTACTAGAGATAAAGAAGGACATTCCTTTATAATAAAAAGCCTAGCTCACCAGAAAGGCATAACAATTGCAAATGTGTATGTGCCCAACAATAGTTTGAAAATACAAAAGGGAAATACCAAAAAAAAAAAAACTAAAGGGATAAATAGACAATTCCACAGTAGATTTTAACACCTCTCTCTAAGTAGTAGAAAAAGTAGACAAGAAAATCAGTAAGGATGTAGAAGACTTGCACAGCACTATCAACCACCTCGATCTATCGTAAAATTAAAGAACATTCCTCCTGATGACTGCAGAATGCATGTGATTGTCAAGGGCACATAGAACATTCATCAGGGCAAACCATATGACAGCCATATAACAAAACTCAGCAATTTTTTTTAAATCGGAACCTTGCTATCTGGTCTCTGACTATAAGCATACTGTTTAATAAAATAAAATTAGAACTCACTAGTAATAATACATCCAGAAAGTCCTCTAAATATTTGAAAATTAAATAACATTCTTCAAAAATAACCCATTGTTCAAAAAGAAATCACAGGAGAAATTAGAAGTTACGTCAAGCAGAATAGTAATGAAAATACTAGTGAATATTGTGGGACCAGCTAAAGCAATGCACAGAGGAAATTCTTAGAGGAGAGAAAAGGGCTAAAGTCGATTATCTAAGTCAGAGGCTGGCAGACCACAGCCCATGGGCTGGCCACGTGTTTTGTGAATAGTTTGACACAGCACAGCCACAGTCATTCATCAATGTGTTGTCTGGGCTGCTTTTGTGTCACAAAGGCAGAGCTGAGTAGGTGTGACAGGGGCTGTGTGGCCCATAAAGCCTAAAATATTTACTGTCTGGCTCTGCGGTATAAATAAAAATATATATTTGGTCATTGTTCCTAGTTCCTGGCACACAGATCCTTAAACCTTTGGAATCTCCAGAGTGATGAGGATGTCTTCGTTATGCTGAGATGACTGGTAACTGGGGAGCCCTAGACACCTTCAGGAAAAGGGCTGGTCACCAGAGACCAAGGCGTGATGAGAGGGTTGGAACTTTCAGTCTTACCCCACTGACCTCCGGAAGGGGAGAGGGACTGACGGTTGCCAAGGTCAAATGGCTTAATCAATCAGACCAACATAAAGGAACTCCCACAAAAAACCCCTAAACCGCAGGGTTTCAGAGCTTCCCAGGTGGCAAACACATTGGTGTGCTGGGAGGTGGCCCACCTCGGTGCCACGGGAGCAGCATCTCCTGCACTGCGGCCTGTGTATTTCTTTATCTGGCTGCTCATTTGTATCTTTTATAGCAAAATAGTGAAAGTGAGTAAAGTGCCTCCCTGGGTTCTGTGAGCCATCCCAGAAAAGTGCTAAACCGGAGGAGGGGACCGTGGGAACCTCTTATTTACAGCCTACAGGACTTGTGACAGGTGTGGGAAGTGGGGCAGTCTTGTAGGGCTGAACCGTTCAACTTGTGGCATCACACACTAACCCCAAATCGATAGTGGCAGAATGGAATCGAATTGTTGGGGACCTGGTTAGTGTCCAGAGAGTTGAAAGCAACCACACAGATTTGGTGTATGGAGGGAAGAAACCTCTCAGGCTCTTTGCAAAAAGTTTGCCAATAAATTACCATCTTAGGAAGCTAGCGAAATAAGAGCAACTTAACCCCAGAGAGGGAAGGGAATAATAAAGATAGGAGCAGAAATGAAGAAATAATAAGAAAAAACAACAATAAACACACTAAATGAGGCCAAAAGTTGATTCTTTGTAAAGATTAATAAAATTGGCCAGGCATGGTGGTTCATGCCTGTAATCCCAACACTTTGGAAGGCTGAGGTTGGCAGATCACTTGAGGTCAGGAGTTTGAGACCAGCCTGGCCAACATGGTGAAACCCTGTCTTTACTAAAAAAAAAAAAATTAGCCAGACATGGTGGTGCACGCCTGCAATCCCAGCTACTCGGGAGGCTGAGGTGAGAGAATCGCTTGAATCAGAGAGGCGAGGTTGCAGTGAGCTGAGATAGTGCCACTGCACTCCAGCCTGGGCAACAGAGCAAGACTCCATCTAAAAAAAGAAAAAAGATTAAAATTGATAAATCCCTTTCTAGAGTAATCAAGGAAAAGAAAGTAGAAACAAATGACTAAGATCAGGAAATAAGGTGACATCACTAAGGATATAGTAGATAAATGGATAGCATAAACAACTTGATTCAACAATATAGATAAAAGGACACATTTTAGGGAAAATCTACAAAACTTGACATAAGATAAAATGAAAATATTAATAGCCCTATATGTAATCTAATAATTCAATTTATAATAAAAAATCTTCCCACAAAGGAAACTCCAGACCCGTAATGTTTCTCACATAAATTCTATTAAATATTAAAAAATAAAATTAACAGCAATCTTAACCAGGTGTTTCAGTAAACAGAGGATGAAGGAACACTTTCAGTTTCATTGAATGAAGCTAGCGTTACCAAGATACCAACATCTGACGAAGATATTACAAAATATATATATAGATTGATATTCTTTATGAACATAGATGCGCAAGTTCTTACATAAGCAAAATAAATCCAATAAGATTTTTTCTTAAAGATTACATTGTGATCAAGTGAATATTATTTCAGGAGCAAAAGTTTGGTTCATATCAAACTCAGTCATGTAATTCACTTCATTTACATAAAAGAAGAAACTTCATGATCATCTCAACAGGAATAGAGAAACATTTGACAAAATTCAACACCTATTGAGGATAAGATCAACAACTCTTGACAGACTAAAAATAGGAAGAAATTTCTTCCATCTGATAAAGGACATCTACTGAAAGCCTGTAGATAACGAACATTATTAGTAGTGAAATATTGAACAATTTGCTCCTAAGAACAAACGCACTATTATTCATCATTGTATTGGAGGTCTTAGCAATGAAATAAAGCAAGGAAAAGAAATAAAAGACAGTTCTGAAACAAAGCACTTAAAATAGTATTTATTTGCAGATAACATGATTTTTTATACAGAAAATTCTAAATAATCTAAGAAACAATTGCTAGAACTAATTCATAAATTTTATAAAATGCAAAATTTAATGTCCATATACAAAAATCAGTTTATTACTCTATAGGTTCAGCCAACAACAGGAAAATGATATTAAAATAACAATTCCATTTATAATAACATTAAAAAACTAAATATATTAGAAATTTATCAAAAGTCAAAAAAGATCTCTTTTCAGTAAACTAATTTTTTTAAATAAAAATTTTTTTACCAATAACATAAAGAAAATTTAAATAAATGGGAAGATAAAACATGATCAGAGAAGGAAAGAGGTCAATGTGGTTAAGAGGCCAATTCTTCTCAAATTGAATTACAGATTCAACGCCATCTCAGTCAAAATCCCAGAACGCATTTATGGAGAAACTACCAAGTTGATCTTAAATTTTATTTGAAAGTGCAAAGAACTAAGAGTAGAAAAAGTAACCAAAAAGAGAAGAAGAGAGTTGAAGGAATTGCACTAACTAATTTTAAAACTTTCTCTAAAGTGACAGTAATTAAGACAGTGTTATGGTTTAAGAGTAGACAAATTGGTCAATGGAACAAAAAAAGAGTCCATAAATAGACCCACACATATAGAATCAGTTGGTCTTTGAAAAAGCCACCCTATCAATTCAATGTGGAAAGGAAAGCAATGTCAACAAATGATGCTGAACCGACTAGATAGGCACACAGGAAAAAAAATGAGCTTCCATCCCTGGGTGACACCACATAGAAAAATTATTTTGAGATGGATTGTATATGTAAATAGAAAAGCTGAAGATACAGAACTTCTAGAAAAAAAACCCAAAAGAATAGTTTCATGACCTTGAAGAGGCAAAGATTGCTGGACAGAAAACAAACAAACAAACAAACAAAAATGCTAAAAGGAAAAAAAAGTTAAATATGACTTCCAAGAAAATAAAAACTTCTGGTCTTCAAAACATAATTGAAAACTAAAGAAGACAAAGCCAGCGCTGTGAGGAAATATTTGCAATTCATATGCCTGGCAAAGGACTTGTGTCTGGATTATATGAAGAAGTCCTGCAAATCAATAATAAAGGGATCAAGAGCAATACGATATGGCAAAACATGGTCACAGACACTTCACAAGATGTAAGATACAATGACCAGTAAGAATATGGAAAGGTGCGCAACACCATTAGCCACCAGGGAATTTAAACAAGAGCTACCATGATGTGAGATTCCACTTCCCGTTCACCAGAATAGCTAAAATGTAAAAGACTGGGAATACTCAACGTTGTCAAGGAGGTATAACAGTCAGAGTTTTCTATACTGCAGGTGGAAGAGAAAATGGGAAAGGAGCTTTGGAAAACAATGTGACAGTTTCTTATGAACATAGACCTTCTCTGTGACTCAGCCAGTCTACTCCTAGAAATTTCTCTATCCCCAAGAGAAATGAGAACATATGTCTGCACAAAGGAATGTTTATAGTAGCTTTACCCGTAATAGCCAAACCCTGGAAACAGCCCAGGTGTCCATCAACAGGAGAAGGGATAAACACATGGTGATAGATGCACACAATGGGCACCACTCTGCAATAACAATGATTCAGCTGCTGAACCAGCAGTGGGATGAGTCTCATAATCATTTGCTTGATCAAAAGGAGACAGAAACAAAAGTACATGTCATATCATTCCATTTGTATGACGTTCAAGAACATATAAAACTAAACCATGATGATAAAAATCAGAACAGTGGTTGCCTAAGGGTTGAGGAATTATTATATTAGGAGGGAGAACAGAGGGCGATGATTACGTGGGTATATATGTTCATCATGAAGGAAATAATATATATGGTGGTCCATTTCCAAAACAAAGTGCCCTTAATTGGCTTAGGTCAGCAAACTACCATATATATATATATATATATATGGTATATAATAATAATATAATATATTATATATATATATAGTCTGTTCTTTTCAGCCTGCCCAGCTACTTAGGTCATAAGTCAAATACTTAAAAAGCCCCTAAGCCAACTAAAATTGCAATGCATTGTGGGATGCAACAAAATGCAGCAAGACAACCCCTTGCCCCCACCCCCCCAAAAAAACACCTAAAGCCCCCTACCCAATAATCAATAGGCAACATCAGAAAAACTGGCAGCTCCATAGTACTCAGCCTATAAGGAACTGGGTGAGGGACCTGCATACTAGGAAATAAATTGCTTGTTAAAACTGTGCTTGTTGTGCCTGCTCATCAAATACCCAATTTTGCAAAACCATCATTAAAAGTCTTATTTTTGCTGTTCTCCGGGTCTCTAAGTCCATTATTTGGGTTTAAATGAGTAAGTTTGTTTCTCACAATCAAAAGTCATCAAACATTGCCCTTGAGAGCTGGGCATTGCACTGAATGTGAATCCTTCCCTCCCCTCCTCTCCCCTCCTCTCCCTTCTCTCTCCCTCCAACTCCTTCACCTCCTCTTCTTCTGTCTCTCTGAAAACAAATATTGAACTCCAATTAGTAGGTTGGTTTTTTCTCAATGGTGTAAGTTTCAATTTCTGAAATTATTTCCTATATATTCTAGGCTTAAAAAATAAATGTAGTTAGAGATAACATGAGCCAAATGTCTCACTTTTTGGAGTTTGAGTTACAATTATGGAAAGTAGAGATTGCTGCCCAAAGTGTTGTCTTGGAACACAATTACCAGCTATGAGTTCATTACAAGGTGTGTAGATTTAGGGCTGTGTTTATATATTGACACAAACACAGGAAGACATATGGGTATATATGTCCCTGTCTACAGAGGGAGCCTGGAAGCAATGACTCTCCAGCAGCACTAAGCACACCTGGTGCCTGGATCTTGGCTTCTAAGTACCATTCGCCACTCAAAGAAAGCAGGCCTCCTCATGTGGCTACTCCTAGGTCAGGGAAAGTAGAATCAATCAGAAGTATCTCATTGTGCCAGAACATAAGGAAGTGCTCCAACAGCAATGGGGGCTTGTCAGAAAGGGCATTTGAGTGAGCTCAAAGGGGCTTCCACTGGCCAAATCAAGGACAATTCAAGCATCCAGATAAACAATGACAGTGATAGGCAGGAATTGAATAAAATAAGAATTTATGAGTCTATATAAATACATATTTCTTAAATGAATAAATGATTCCTTATAACAGAAGGCCAACTAATAAATGCAGAAATAATTATGTAGTTAGAAAGTCACAAAAACAAACTTAAAGGCAGAAGAAAATATATCAAACTCTGGCCTTTCTGAGTGACACGTTATAGGGAATTTGAATTTCCTTCTTAATTCTGACCCCAAATTTCTTCTTGACCCAAAATTATTCTTGACCCAAAATTTCCAAATTTTCTTCACTAACATGTAATGCTTTTCTAATCAGACCAAAAAAACAGGTAGTAATGTGGAATTCAAGAGTAAATATAAATCAGATCAAGAAGAGAACATTGTTCCCCAGGCCTGGCCCTTGGTTCTTGTGTGGCATTTCACCAGTTAGCTCAGCTGGTGGGAGGGAATGTGGTTGAAGGGAAGGTGCCAGAAAGGACAGGCATCTCATCTGTGAAATGGAGGTGAGTCCTGTGCCTACCTCTTGGGTTTCCCTGCAGACTAGAGGAGATGGTGGGCATGGAAACACACCTCCCCTCCTTTCTGTGCCCCAGGAGTTCCCACAGCTTCCAGGACATCAAGAGACTGGGGGCCCGGGGGGGTGGGTGGGAGCCTCTGAAATACCCATTACCAGGCCATACTCAGAGACCATCACTTGGGAGGCTGGCATTCTGATTTAAGACGCACCAAGGCAGGGATTTGGATTTAAGACGCATTCAGTGACTTGGAAGGACTCTGATCTGACCTGCCTTGGGAAGGCCAGAGCCCACCCACACCCTGGCCCAGCAGCCTCCCAATGCCGTGAACCCAACAGCCTCCCAACACCTGGGATCCGGCCCCTGCCTCTGTGCCTCCCTGCCTGCTGATGCCAGCCACAGGGTCCAGGTGGGAGCTGCCCACCCTTCCCTGGGCTCTGCTTTTTCCTCTTCTCTCCACTGCCCACAAGTTCAGAATCTGGACCCAGCATCCCCCGAACCCAGGACTCCCAGCTATGTGTCCAGAACAAGGGATGAGGGTGGGCGAGCATGGGGGGTTCTTCCACACAGGAGGCCCTCCCTCCCCACCTGTCACAGGTGAGACCTGTCCAGCGTGGTGGAAAGGGAAGGTGTGGAATGTGCCTTACTATGGTGCCCTTTCATTCGCTGGCCTGCAGGGGCCTTGACTCAGAGGACAGGCTGCTGAGCCAGACAGAACCTTAGGTAATAGGGAACTGCAGTTTCTGGAACCGAATGAGGCTCTCCAGGCACCTTCTCTGTGTGTCACCTTCCCCGGGCTCAACCAGAAGCATTCCTTCCTTTGAGGGAGCAAGAGCATTAAACGAGAAACACAGAGAACAAGTTGATACTCTGTTTTTTACTTCTTTAAAGGGATTTCTGAGCTAAAGAAAGGCTGGGTCATGAAGCCAGGCTGGGCCTGCCCATGTGCTGTGCCCTTCCCAGTGGCCTCAGATCATAGGCAGATGTGCTGGGTGTAGTGTACAAGTTGTACACTGCACAACTCTGGGAGGCTCTGCTGGGAGGGTGCACACAGCAGCCTGAGGGGCTGGCCATCACAGCCTGGCCTCAGCACTGTGTCTTGAACCCCAGCATTGGGTGGATGGCAGCCAGGACGGTGGCCCTGACATCAGGAAAGTGTGTACCAGAGCAGGAAAGTGGGAACTCTCCCTTGGCAGGTGAGGACAGAGTCTAAGTGCTGACAGGGCCACTCCCTCCCACTGGGCCTTGGGTGAAACTGGCGAGGCCACCTGAGGAAGAGCCTGGCAGGGAGAATCAGAGCCACCCATACATAGGTTCTTTGGGCTGCAGTGTCAGCCTGGCCAGAGGTGGCCAAGCAGCCGGGACAGGGAGGTCTGGACTGAAGGGTCTCCAGAGCACTTGTCACTAAGCCCACCCTGGGGTCCCCAGTGGGCATTGTTGGAGCGTGTTGCATAAACAGCATTGTAACTGCTTCATGGGAGTGAATGCGCTGCCGGACACAGGTGTGCATTTTTCACAGGCTGCCACGGAGCACCCGTGGGGCTGGAGCCCCAGACGCAGCCTGGCAGGGAGGGGTGTTGGTGAAGAGTCGGACTCTGCCAGCCCCCGGTCTCCAAGCACCTGGTGCACTCCGGGCACCCGTGGGCATCTGCCTGGCCAAAGGGCAACTCCGTAGCCAATGCTTCTCTAAGCAACCTATGGTCCCTGAATCCAGACCTGGTGCCCACGGGTAAAGGGAGGTGAGGTGCCTGTTCTCAAGGTGCTGGATGCTGGGCTACCCCAGGCTCCCTGGGAGTGGAGGTGGGGAGGGCCACTGAAAATACTGAAGAGCATCCCTGGGGCCCCAGATGGAAAGAGAGTAGTGGGTGGGCCTCTGTGCATAGGATGGAAGGGGGCCCTGGGGCGTGTCCCCCGCTCCATGGCTCTTTCCTCATCTGTGGAATGGAGGAAAGTATGTATCTCTCCACCTCAGAGATGCCCAGGAGGACCAAGGGCCTGGGGGAGGCAGCGCTTGGCCAGGGTAGCTCGTGGCTGTGACCAGGTCCCAGAGACCGGCCTGTCTCCCTGGGTCCACCACAGCATGACGGGTTCCTGCTGATGTGAAGACCGACTGCTGCCCTCCCAGATGTCCCCTTAAGTGCCGTACCACACCACCCCAGGGAAGCCAGGCCCAGGTGCCCAGGAGCTGCCGAGAGCCAGGCCCACATGGATCCCAGCTCACTTTCTGCCCCTCCTCGTCCTGAGCTGCCTAAGCCCAGGTTAGGCTGAGCAGCCCCCTCACCACACTCCTGCCAGACTCTAGGGCATTGGGGGATCCTTTCATAGAGCAGGCTTGTGGCTCTGGCCTCTGCAGCTGTCCTGGTTTTGAGACATTTTACTCCATTCCATAAAGATTATTTGTTAAAAGCAGAAATGAATGCATCTCATTTGTGTGCTGCAGGAATTCGTAAGCATCACCTCCCCATTCCCCCTTGCTCCTGTGGGACCTGGTGTTTCCCCACTGGATTCCAGCCTGCCCTCCTGGCACCACCCAGGCCGTCCCAGCCACCGCAGCCACCCTGCTTGCTCTCCCTCTCCATCTCGCTGACGCGGCGACTGAGTCGGCTTCTGACTCTATGTGATGTCTCTCAGCTCCGTGGCCTCTAAATTAAAAGATTAATTAGCTCAGGGAGCCCAGCACAGGACTGCCAGGGGCACTCTGCTGTTCTGCAGACAGGGGGACCGTGTCATTGCCATTTTGAATTGAAACAGGCCTCTTGGAGAGAACCATGCTTAGGAAAGCGTCGAGAAACCTCCAGCTCTTTGGGGCAATAAGGGTATAGTGCTGTCAAGACGCTCATCAGAGCCTAGTAAGATCACCCAACTGCTAATAGCTGGTGGGAGCGGGAAGCCAGTGCCTCTGATGGAGCAGAAAGGCCCACGTGTGAGGAGGAGGCAGGAAGGGCTTCGCTTCCAGGAGGGCCAGGGCGGGAGGGCTGGAGACTGTGTCCTCTGAGTCCCTGCTCAAGGACCGTGTGAGGAACTCCATAAAATTTTATGGAGTGAATGAACTCACCACGTTTGGCTTCAGCAAGTGACAGGCTTGCCAGCTCTGAAGGTCTGTTAAAAGGCAGATGGGCAGATCCACCTCTATTCTGAGACAAACTTGCCTTGTGTGGTGCGGGGTGAGGTGTGGGGACCAGCAGCGGGCTTGCTGCACTTCCCGGACAGCGGAGCCAGACTGCGCACCCAGCGCCCCGTTCTGTGGTGTGGGGTGTGCAGTATCTGAGCCCGGGACACAGTTCAGTGACTGTGATGGGGGCTGTTCAGCGGTCGTGGGACTGAGTTATATGCATCTCACTGGCAAAGCCACATCATCTCACCCCACAAAATACGGAATTTGGGGTGTCATGGAGTCAATAGGCTCTGCGCTGGACAGTGTGGGGTATGGTGGGTGTGTGTCTGTCTGGACGTGTGTCCCTCTGCCTGAAGGGATGCAGGGCCCTGAATGGATCCAGCAGCTCCCCCATCAGCCCTGCCCTCCCACAAGCAGCCAAGGAGGCGGGTCCTAAGCTGGGGCCTGCACAGCTCCCTGAGGGGGAACAAGGGGGAGGGTCTCAGAGTGGGGCTGAATTTTTCTCCACATTTAGTCCCCAGCTGGACCTGCAGAAACCTAGGACTGCTTTGACCCTGGTTTATAGCTTTCCAGACCCCCGGGAAATGCTCTGGCCTCTAGGCTGGAACCCTGCCCCTCTGACCCTAGCCCTCCAGCCGTTCCTGCAGCGAAGGCCCAGAGATGTTAACTAGTGCAGAGGCCGAGAGGAGTCCCGGGAGGTGCCCCCGTTTAGATCTCGTGGCTGGTCTCTGTCTCCACGTTCTCAGAGGCCTGGGAGGGGCAGGCTGAGGGCTCTGCCAGACCCTCCTGCGCAGAGCCCCTCCCCAGGGTCTGGCCCAGCGAGGGGACGGAGTCACTCCCTGGGGTGGGTGCCGGGAATTACGGCAGGTTTGGGGAGGAGGCTGGTGGGACCTGAGCATGGGCTGGTGGTGGGGCCAGGTGAAGGGTGCCCAGGTGTGTCAGGATGCGGCTGGGAGCTCACTCGGCTGGGGGGACGCCTCCCCAGCGCCCAGATGGTGAAAGCGGGTTTCCTCCTCCAGCAAGTTCCTTCCTCAGCCCATAAAGCGGGAATCCTCCCATGTGGAAATATGGAGACAGGCCCCTCCCGCTGCCTGTTCTCCCCATGGCAGGTGAAGGGCCTCCTTGGAGGGCCTCTGCTTTCCAGTCTGTTAACACGAAGTCTGCCAGAAAGTCCCCAGGACCCCAACTCCCACTCCTTAGAGAAGCTGCTCTGGCCTATCTTTGTCCCTCCCCGACACTGCCAACCCCAGGCCCCTGTTACCCCACTACTCATGGGCTGGGTCACCTGTCACCTCCCTCAGGAGGCTCCTTGGGCCCCAGGCTGCCCTCCAGCCGGGCCCAGTGGCTCTCCTGCCAGTCCTGCTGGCTGGGGACCACACCTGCTCCCCAGGCGTGGCCTGGTACTATCACCAGGTACTATCACCAGGTACTATCACCAGGTACTATACCCAAGGACAGGCTTGGACTGCCCATCTTAGGCTCCCATCCAGGAGAGGGTTTGGGGTGGGCAGCCTGGACCTGCCCATTCCTGACAGGCTGTCCTAGCTGCCCAGGACTGTCCCAGTTCTAGCCCCAGAAGCCCTCAGCCCCAGAAAACCAGGGGTGACTTAGGCTTGGCAGGGCGGTTCAGGATGTATCCCCACTAGGGAGACAGTCCGGCCCCCCAAGCCATGCGCAGAGAAGCCCAGGGCAGTGGGACGGAAGGAGGGGTTCGGGGAAGAATCCTGCTGGGGGGTCCAAAGGACAACCCGAAGGAGAGGTTCAAGGAAGTCCTGGCTGAGCAGAGATGCTGGTGGGCAGCGGGGGCAGGAGGGGAACGGGTGGATTGAGGGCTCTTCCTCTAGGACCTAGTGCTTCCAGGAGCATCTCAGGAGCTGAGGGGCATCTGAGGCCACAGACGGGAGGCTGCATGGGTGGTGGGGGAGGCGTCTGCAGCGGCAGGCATGGGAGCCACTGAAAGCTCTTGGCAGGGGAGGGACCGGCAGCTGGCATACATGAAGCCCCCTGGGCTGTAGCCTGGAGCCCAGCCTGGAAGGGCAGCTGGGTGAGAGGAGGCTGGGCACACAGATGCACAGTATGGGCAAAGGGCCAGGTGGGGCTGTGCCGTCCGGACTGCAGGGTCGCACTTGGCTTCTGTCTGTCACAGTCACAGCCCCCACTTGGAGAGCGTTTGCTGATGGAGCTCAGCTCCAGAAAGTGCTGTTTAAAGATTGAAGAGCTCTGGGCAGGCGTTTACAGAGCACATGGGTTGACTCTCCGACCCACAGTTGGTGGAGGGAGGGGAGGAGCTTGGGGCGCCACAGCTGGATGTGACCCTCCCCCACGAGAAGCGCCCAGGGCATGTGGAGCAGAGGGAGGTGCCGACTCTCATTTTCCTCTTCACTAGAGCGAGGCGCTGGAACGCCACTCCGAGGGTGGGGGCGGCACGCTGCCTGTTCCCCACTGGCTCTGCCCTTGGGGCACCTTAGCTTGGGTCCAGCCCACCTGCCCCAATACCCCTTGCCGGACCCTGCCCTGCTGCCTGCCCCTGCCTGAACCCCACCCCCCCACCCAACAGTGCTCCCCGCCCAGTCTTTCCCAGCTGCAGGCTGGAGCCCCCCACTCCCTGGGCATCCCCTAGGAGCCCTCCCTAGCGCCGCCTCCCACACCTATTTCCCAGATAAGACTCTACCGTTGAGAACATACCATGGGGGGACCACCCAAGGCCCCTGAGCCACACGTCCAAAGCACAGACACCTTCTGAACAAAAGCCTCTTGGTGCAGGGGATGGCAGAGGCCGAAGTTCACCCTGCCCGGGCAGGACACCCTGCAGCGCCGGGAGGGTCTTGGTCTGTGTTTCCAGGACTGTGAGTGGGGCCTCTTTGGCCTAGTGGGGAAGAGGGCACATATGGGGCCCATGACCTCTCCTGTGCCCAGGGGCTGTGGTCAGGGCACTCATCCTGCAGCCACAGACCCACGGACAAGTAAGTGACTAGGACCTGCGGGGATGATAGAAGATGAAGCCCCCCCAGACACCCCCGGCCCTCCCCAGGAACCAATTTACAGTTGCTGAGCTCTACTGTGGGCCAGGGTGAATCAGGGACACGACCTGGGAAGGGGCGGAGCAGAGGACCTCACGCAGGTGCCGGGCCTGGCCCTGCCCCCACTGCCCCAACCTTCATGACTCTGCCCCAGTGTCATCTGCCCTGGGCCTCGGTGTTCTCACCTGGCAGCGAGGATGTTCCTGAGCGTTTATTTCTGAGTGGGTTTGTGTGTGAGGTCTCTGCATGGGGGCTCTGTGTGTTTGCACATGTGTTTCAGCTCAGAGTTTGGGTAGGGGACTTCTGTATGTGCATGTGGGTTTGTACACATGTGTGTGCATGTGTGTGTGAGTACATGTTTGTGTATACACAGGCATGCATGGCATGTGTGCATCTGTGTATGTTGCTTGTACACACAAGTACACACGTTTGTGTGTGTGCACCTGCACGTGTGTCACTTGCATGCCCTTGCCTGTGTGGGAGAAAGGACAAAGGCAAATGCTCTTGTCTCCTGCTACTGGGTAACAGCTCACCACAAGGCAAGGCCTTGGACAGCACCACATTGGTCAACTCAGTTTCCCTGGGCTGGGGACAAGCTTTGCTTAGCTGGACTCGCTGCCCCGTGTCTCACACCCGGGTGCTGGCTGCTGCATTATTCCAAGAGCATCTGAGTTGGCGGCAGAACTGGGTGCCTCTGGGTTGGGACTGAGGCCCTGTTTCCTGGCTGTTGGGGCCCCTCTAGAGCCCTGGGCCTCTCAGGATGCCTCATGCACACCCGTCACTCTCCAACTCGCTCTGCCTCCTTTTCTGCTCTCAGCTTGTAATGGGCTCACCTGGCTGGGCCAGGCTAAACCCATGACCTCCACATCATAAGGGGGCCTGACCTGGGACTGTGACTCCATCTGGAGAGTCCCCTCGCAGCAGAAAGTGGATTCCTGTTTAAAAAGCTAGGCCAACATAATGAACCCCCATCCCTACTAAAAATATAAAAGTTAGCCAGGTGTGGTGGTGCATGCCTATAATCCCAGCTACTTGGGAGGCTGAGGCAGGAGAATAGTTTGGACCTGGGAGGCAGAGGTTGCAGTGAGCTGAGATTGTGCCACTGCACTCCAGCCTGGGAGACACAGTGAGACTCCATCTCAAAAAAAGCTAGGCGGCAGGAATCTTGGGCGGTAACTGCTAAGCTTTGCCTGGGTGCACCCATCTGAGCCCCATCTCTGTCAGGTGTCTGCTGCACCTGCCGGTGACTGTGCCAGGCATAGCAGCAGCACCTACCCCTCTCCTCCCCACCCACCCCCCTCCTCCCTGCTGCCTCTGGCCTCTGGCATCCTCAGCCCATGCAGTCACCGAATCCCGTTGTTCCTGGGCATGGTCCAAAGGACGTTTATTCCTCAGCCCATCCTCGCTGTTGAGGGAGCAGCCCCAGACACAGCCTGTGCTCCTGGGAGGCCATGGAGGGGAAAGAGGAGCCTGTGGCTTGGAGACGGAGCTCTGGCTGGGACAAGCTCCTTGCACAGCACGGTGGACCCTCGCTGAAGTGAGGAGGAACCCACCTCACCGATTGCTGTGACCTCCCAAGATGAGTCAGGCCACGAGCCTGGCCTGGGGCTCCAATCACTGCAGCACCCTCCCTCCCTGAGTCGGCCTCCTGGGCCTCACTTTCCCCAGCTGCACAATGGAGAGTAAGGCCCTGAGCGTTGGGAGGTTGGGAGTTGGTCTACAGCCTTCCTCCAGTGCACCCTCCCATCTTGGGCAGAGGCCAGCAGCACACACGGGCTCTGGAAGATGGGGCTGCCCCGTCCATGCAGCACCCACCTCCCACACAACCCACCTGGGCTGTGCCGCTGGCTGCTGCACCACTGCCCAAGTAGCTGACTAGCGAAGCATCACCCCCGGCCAGGCAGCCGAGGCCATCGTCTCCCTGGAGGTCGCCTGGTGGTTTTCTCAGGTTGTGCCCCCAAATGACCACGAACCCAGGGCATCTTCCTCACTCCCCCTGCACCCCAGGGCCTGGCCTTCCCTCACACCTGGCCCCAATTTCCTTCTCTTACGGGGAGCCTTCCCTGATGCCACTGACCTGTTCTGTTCTTCCCAGACATGTCATTGGCTGAGCCAGCCAGAGGGTGGGGACCCACACTCAGGCCGTTTGTGTAGCTGGGGACTTGGGTGTAGAAGATAGGGTCTCTGACTGCCATGGGGGGACCCCAGCTCCCACATTCTCCAGCTATGTGACTTCCTGCAGTCTCAGTTTTCTCATCTGTAAGGTGGGGTGCCTGACTGATGCCAGGTCATATGTGGGGAATTAGAGAAGCCAGCCCATGAGAGGGGCTCCTGAGACCTGGGGGCTTCATTCCTGCAGCCCCTTCTCACCTCTCTGAGTCTCTGCACCCCCACCCTGGCCTGGGGGCTCCTTGAGGGCAGAGGCAGGGGTGGGCCAATGGGAGAACAAGTGAGGGCTGAGCTCATCTCCCAGCTGGGACTCTCAGAACCTTCCCTTAAGAGCAGTGACCCTGCACCACCTACCCCATTAGCTGTGTCCTAAGTGTTCCTTTAGAAACCCCCCAGGAGGCGGCTGGACAGGGCACCTGGGTATCAAATGTCCTGCGGCCATCACACAGGTCACCCATGGGGTCTCACCACCCACCCAGCCAGGCCCGAGGCCCGCCCCTGCAGCTGCCGCTCCCGCCCGCTTGCCGACCTCTCCTCTCTATAAAATGGGAAGGGCTCCAGGGTCAGCGGGTGGATGTCAGGGTGAGACGAGTAGCACGACCCAGGCTCCGTGTTCAACACTGCCGTCGGGTGTGCCTAGGGGTTCCCAAGCACTGCCTTGCACAGCAAGCCCATGTTGATTATGGAAATTTCAAACCCCCACGAAAGCAATAAGGACACACAATGCACCTGCGCACTCAGCACTAGCTGAACAACGACCCTCCGCAGCCCTTCCTGTCATCTGCACCCACACCCCTGAAGCATTTGTTAACATGCTGCTGTCTGGAACAGTTTTGGATTTTTGCAGACAGCACAGAGTTGCCACGTCCCCACAGCTGGTTTCCCTGTTGCCACCAACCTGCGTCAGTGTAAGCGTCTGACAACTAAGGAGCAATATTGACACGATTCACGACAACATCACTTTATTCAGATTTCCTTGGTTTTTCCCTGATGTCTTTTCCTGTCCCAAGACCCCATCCAGGATCCCAGGTGACGTCTGTTTTGTTTTTGTGTTTTTGTTTTTCCCCCGTTCCTACGGTGCTGACCACATGGCGTTTGGTCGTTGTGCCTCCTTGGACACCTCCTGGCTGGGACAGTTTCCCACTTTCCTTGTTTTGATGACCTTGACAGTGGTCAGGTGCCCTGGGCCGGCACTTTGCAGGATGCCCCCACAGGGATGCGGCTGGTGTCTTCTCACGAGCAGCCTGGGGTTGTGGCCGTGGGGAGGAAGGGCCATCTGCTCACACCCTCTCCAGGGCGCACACTGTCAACACCACCCCGCTGCTGGCGCTGACTCCACCCTCCTCATGTTTCAGGAAACTTGACTGACAGTAAATCTTCATGGAAAGCACATTGGGGTGACGGCGCCCGGACAGCCAAGACGTCACCGCCCTGAGGCTCCTCCCAAGCCCCTGGAGCTGCTACAGCCCCCGTGGGTGCTCCCTGGCCGCATCCTTGCCCGGCTCCAGCCGCTGTAACTTCTCGGCACGCGTGCTGGTCCAGCGGCCTTTGCTCTGTGTATGACTGTCTGTGTTGCTGCGCAGGTTGCCGTGCGTTTAGGCAGCACCCTATCCATTCATCCGTCCCACTGCGGGCGCAGCACCATATCCATTCATCCGTCCCGATGCGGAGGCAGCACCTTATCCATTCATCCGTCCCGATGCGGAGGCAGCACCCTATCCATTCATCCGTCCCGATGCGGAGGCAGCACCCTATCCATTCATCCGTCCCGCTGTGGGCGCAGCCCCATATCCATTCATCCGTCCCACTGCGGGCGCAGCACCATAGCCAGTCATTTGTCCCACTGCGGAGGCAGCACCATATCCATTCATTAATCCCACTACGGAGGCAGCACCATATCCATTCATCCGTCCCACTGCGGGCGCAGCACCATATCCGTTCATTCATCTCACTGCGGAGGCAGCACCATATCCATTCAACCGTCCCACTGCGGGCGCAGCACCATATCCATTCATCCGTCCCACTGCGGGCTCATCTGGGTCTTCGTGGAGCCACGGTCCTGCTTCAGTAGATCCAATTTTCTAAAGCTGCTCTGTGGATTTCCAGCTCCTCTCACCGTATGTGTGGGCCACTGCCTTCTCTGTCCTAAAGCGGCCCTGCCATGGCCGCTCTGGAGAGCAGGAGCCGGAAGCTCAGTGCCCTGAGCGCATCCGTAGGTGCCCCACCTCCACCCCAGGATGGGCCCAGTACCCGCCTCAGGCTGCGTCTGCTGCAAGTGGACCAGCCGGCTCCAGGTGGAGAGAAGTCCCAAGGACCCCACAGCAGAGGTGCCTAGGATGAGAGACATGGGGCGTGCTCCGTGCCAGCTTCTGCCTGGGCCAAGGGAAGGGGCAGTGGCAGAGCTCTGACAGCCTCAGGAGTTTGAGACGGCTCCTCCCACAGCTCCAGGAGCAGGAGGGCTTGGGCAGGGGTGGGGCTGCCTGCCGGGCTGAAGCTCCTGAAGTGGCGGTGGAAGAGCACACATCACCCTCACAAGTGCCTTGGGGAAATTTCCAGAGACAGCGTCCTGGAATGGTCACCCAGCTCTGCCTGCCCCATGGCGGTGGGATCTGCCTGCCCAACCTTGGCTCGCAGCAACATTGGAGGGGCCGGGTCAGCCAGACCTCAGCTCCTCGAGGAGCTTCCTCCTCCAAGGAGGGGCTCAGGTGAGCATCCGGTCCCCAGAAGGGCTCTGGCCTTCCAGTTTGCACACTAAACTTAGAGCTGCCCAGGCCCTCTCCCTGCTGTCTGTGGGAGGAGCCGGCACAGCTCTGGAGCTGCCCCCACAGGGCACAGCCTTGACCTGGGCTCAGGGACGGGCAGGGGTCCCTTCTGGCCACCCTATGTCTCCAGAGGGCCTTGTAGCCCATCCTGGGGTAGGGGCTCAGTCTGGGCATGGTCCTTGCACGCTCCAGCGATGTGGAGGGTGGTCCCTGGGGCAGGCCCCAGCTTGAGATTGGGCCAGAGTGGGGTGAGGCCTGAGGAAGGGTCTGGGCCACACCAAGCCAGACAGGAGCCAAGAGAAATGGGTCCCCATGCCACTGAGAGCAACCACTTGCCTGGGCCTCTGCATCTGGCCAGGCTGGCTGGGCCTCCCCACACCCACCGTCCCCGTTTTACCCGCACTCTGTGCCCAGGCTGGTGGAGAGTAGGGCCTGCCTGGGACCCGCAGCCGCCAGCCCACCAGGGTCTGGGACCAGGGACCAGAGAGACCCAGAGCTGGGGACACAACCAAGGAGCCTCGTAGCCTGTGAAGCACCAAGGGTCAGCCCTGGGGACATCCTTGGAGATGCCCAACCCGCTCCTGGCCCAGCAGTGGAGAGGCCGAGCCTGAAGGGGCCGGAGCCCGCGGAACACACGGACGCAAACAACGCTGCACAGACCCCTTTCCCAGCCTAGGACGTGGCCGCCGGGAGCGTCTCTGAGGCTGGTGCTCAAGCACTACCCACACCTCCTCATCCCCCTCACCTCACCTCACCTCCCCTAATCTGTAAGCTGCGGCCCGAGGCGCACCTGGCTGTCCCAGCCTTCCCAGCAGCACCTGGCGGCTCCCTGAGCTTGTTCACAGCAGCAGCCGTCTTCAGGGTGGCTCTGTGCTGGCAGGCCCCAGATGCCCTTCCCACGGGGGTGGCAGGGAGCTGGCTGCTCCAGACGGGCCCCGCACTGCGGACAGGCGCTGATGCTCTGGTTTCTGTGGTTGCCCCGGCCCCATTGTTTGAGGGCCCCGAGCCTGGCCCACCTGCCCACACCCGTGAGACGGCCTTCAGGAAGGTGGGGCACAGCAGTGGTGCCCAGTTTGGAGCAAAGCCTGGACTTGGAGCCTGCAGAAGGAGCTCTTAGCCCACACAGAAGGAATCACAATTGGGACCAGAAGCACCTCCTCCATCTTGTGGAGTTGCTGAGGACAGATGGTCAGAAACTGAGCTTGCTGTGGCGGCAAAGTGTCCCTGCCACCCCGGCCCCTCTAGGGAGGGCAGTGCCCACCCCCTCCAATCATGGCATCCACAGGGCTCTTGGAGCCCCTCCAGCCAGTTGGGCCAGCCCTGGGGGCACCCTGTGCCTGCTCCACTCTGAGGTGACCTCCACCCACAGCCTCTCTGAGGAGCACAGCCCGGGTTCCCCGAGACTTCCCTGGTCCACTCTGGACCCACGGGGCTAATGGGTTTTGTTTTCAGTGGCATCTCTTCCTCGGTGATGTCCTGTGGGCCAGGTCTCAGCCCAACCCCTCCCTCACATGCTGGCAGCCACCCTGGGCCCCGCCAGTCCCCAGCTCCCGGATGCTCATGGTGGGCTAGGCACGATCACCACACCCTGGGCTGCCTGTCACAGAAGTGGCCCCAGCCTTTGAGGGTCACGGAGAGACCAGAGTGACAGTCTCTGTCAAGAGCACCTGTGGCACCTTAGGTGGCCCCTGCTACCTCCCTGGAGGATGAGCTTCAAGCAAGGCCTGAGGGTGTCTAGAGGGACCCTGTGCAGGGCCACCCCACCTGAGCTCAGGCCCCGGCCTTCCTGCCCTCCAGAGTGGGAGCCAGCCACAGAGCCTCGGGCCTAGGGCTCAGATGGGCCTGGGCCTGCAGTGAGTGGCTGCCCTCTGCAGACAGAGCTGGCTCAGGTGCCCCAGAGCTGGAGGGGTCTTCTCTGTAACCAGTGACCTCAGGAGGCCCGGGTCCTGCATTCTTTCTGTCCCCCAGTCCAGAACCTGATTTCTGAAACAAAGTTTCCTGGGC
Source organism: Pongo pygmaeus (assembly GCF_028885625.2). Taxonomy (NCBI): domain Eukaryota; kingdom Metazoa; phylum Chordata; class Mammalia; order Primates; family Hominidae; genus Pongo; species Pongo pygmaeus. Next base: position 103,559,376 of record NC_072388.2, read on the forward strand.
CTCAGGGAGTGTGGTTGGGGCTGCTAGGAGTTCACAGGGCACATCCCTTCCCCTGGAGTCTCCCAGCCTGAGCTTTCCTGCCCCACACTGTCCCCGAGGGGCCTGGGATGCTGACAGAAGTCTCATGGCTGCTAATGTAAGGTCAGGGCTTTAGTGCCCTGTGCCCCTGCTTGTCGCCACCCACCACTGGCCTCCCCACACCTTTGGAGCAGGTGGAGACCAGCATGGATGGCCCTCCGGACTGGTGTGGGGGGCCCCTGCTTTGGAGGGGCTGCTGGCCAGTGGCAGGGGTTGGATTGGAGCCAGGCGGATCTCACCAACCCCCATCCTTCAACACAACAGAAAAGGGTGGGTGGGAGGTTGGAGCTCCGGCCGTGTTAGCTGCTGTGTTGCCTCCGGCCAACCCTATTCCATCCCCAGGGCCACCTGCTCAGGGGTGCCCTGATCCCAGCCACCAAGGGCTCCAAAAGGAAGGTATAAGTTCCATGGGCTGTGCAGGGAGGGGCTGAGCAGTCCCACACAGGCACTCATTTGGAACCAAACAGAAGGCTGGGGACTGAACACAGGCATTCTGACCCCACAGCAATGGGGAGCCATGGCGGGTCCTTGAGCAGAGGACTAGGCTCTGGAATGTGTTTGAAGTTGATGCTGACAGCAGGTGTGGGGTGGACTGAGGGAAGATAGAGACCAGGGGTTGCAGCTTGAGGAGGCCCCCAGGGTGCAAGGGAGGACCAGGGGCAGGGCAGGAGGTGGGAGTCTTGGCCAGGAACACGCTGTAGGGCTAGAAACTACCCGGAAGAGGGTAAGTCTCAGGGCCTTGGACCCCCTCCCAGAGCAGAGGACTCCAGGGTCCCCAGCTGTGTGCCCTTCACTGCGAGGCAGTGTGAGTGCTGGCCCACTCACGACGCGCCCAGACCTGCAGAATGGGAAAGGCCTTCCTGGTAACAGGGCCTCCAGGAGCAGCAGGCGGCCTGCAAGTGGCACCTCCAAACAGCAGACTTTGCGGGGCTGACTTGATGGCTACCGGCAAGCAAGTCCCACCATGGTTCCTGTGGGGCAGTCAGGATGCTCAGGGAGGTGGGCTCCAGGCAGGGGACCTGGCCCAGCCTCACTGTGGCCCCCGGAGGCCCAGCAATGGGTGACTAGTGGGCACAGTGCCTTGGAGTGGCAGGAGGAGAAACCCTAAAATGAGGCCCACGTCCCACAGCTGAGTGGCTCCCTGGAGCCAGCCCTGGCCCCATTGTGCCCCAAGAAGGCCTGGCTGGCCAGGGCCTAGGGCTCCTGTGGGGTTGCCAGCACCACAGGGTCAGTACAGGCTGTCATCAAGCAGTCCAGCCACCCTGAGGGCAGGTGCTGGGGAAGGACCCTGTCCCACTCCCTCCATCACCTGTGCTGGGGCCACTGGCAGTCATAGCAGAGCAGGGCAGGCCCAAGGTAGGCGCCAGGCGTCGCACCCTTGTAGCCAGTGTGTCCCCGCCCATCCACAAGCTGAGCCACCAGCAATGAGAAGGGTGGGGAGTCCCGGGGCCCTGGCTCCCCTAAAGTCCTGTTTCCACGGAACCATGGCCCAGCATCTGCTCCTCCCCAGGACACCCCGCTAACTGGGGAGGGTCAGCCCCTGCCCTTTGCACTCTACCCCCAAGACATGCGGCCTCCTTGACCTCCCTATGCTCAAGCAAGTCTTGCCAGAACTAGGAAAATCTGCCCCAAGCTATGATCCCAGCCGGTGCAGATGGTCCCAGGCCATGATGGGCCCTATTCTAATCCTCCCAACAACAGTGCACTCCATCCCACGAATTGGGACAATGCGCTGGGACAGCTGACATTACAGAGATGTCCAGGGACGCATGGTGAATCCGTGTCCACTGGGGAGCGCCCACTAGGAGGGAGGAGGCCCAGGAGAGTGGGTGCTTGCAGGAGGCCCTCTGGCCCAGCCCGGCAGTCCTGGCAGGCTTCCAGGGGGAGGTGGAGCTGAGCCTCCTACAGATGGGCGGAGCTGAGGGAGGCAGGCCTGGGGCAGTTAGGGTCAAGGCTCCAGGACTGCCAGGGCAGGAAACCACACAGGATGTTATGGAGAAGCAGGGCAGCAGCAAGGGTGTACAGCTGGGCCTGGTCACTCTGCCAAGCCCCTAGCCCAGTGGCCTCCTCCCCGCAGTGGCCTGTTTTCCCCACAGCCATGCCAGGAGAAGTGCCCGGGGCTGACCATAAGCTTCCCCAGGAACTGCTGACACAAGCTCCTCCCACTGCGTGCCTGTGTCCGGCTGGCCAGGCTCTGTCCCAGGACTTCCCTCCCACCAGGACCCTGTTCCTATTCCCACCACAGGACCAGCGGGCCCTACTTAGCCTCCGGCCTCCTGGGCACACCCTGGTCCTTATTGCAGCTGTGCTGGTGTCATTCTCCATCCTGTGGGGTGAGCTCCAGCATGGCCGTGCATGCTCTGGTGGGCAATGCCAGGCCTGTCTCCACTGGCCTCAGACACAGCAAGGCTGGACCCCCACCCAGGATCAGAGCTCAGGTGTGGGAAGGAGGGCGATGGAGCAGATAATGAGTCAATCAGACCTGGAGAAGCTGGGGGCTGGTGAAGCACCAGGTAAGGAATTTGGAGCTGCCTCTGGTACAGGAGCTGCGTGGTCCTCACCCCACACCCCAAGGAGTCGTCCAGCCAGGGCCGGGGAGAGGCAGCTGACTGCTGTGTGCAGATTCTGCTCTGGCTATCACACTGCCTATGGGGCTGGAATGGGGGCTCCCAGAAAGCGGCCGGACTCCAGTCCCTGGAGGACAGGGTGTTAGGCAGCCAGCGGTGGGTGAACCCAAGGGCCAGGCCAGCACAGCGCGGGGGCAGGGTGAGGGTCCCAGGTCGTGGCTCAGTCTGACGGGCCTTGCTGTGTAAGCCACTGTCAGAGACGGAGGTGGCTGGTCTCTTTCTTCCCTTGTGGAGACGCAGCCAGACAGGGGCCAGAGGCCCAATGAATTAATTATGGAGAGAAGGCAGCCCTGCTCTGAACAGCGGGGCTCTGGATGAGGTGGTGGCTCCAGCTGCTGCAGAGCCCTGAAGGCACACTGCCCACCTCTGCCGGCCCCACCCAGCTGCAGGAGGCTCAGCCCCACCTGCCCTGGAAGCCTTCCAGGACCGTCAGGCAGGGGGATCTCCTGTAAGTGCCCACTCTCCTGGGCCTCTCCCCTCTGACTGGGCACTCCTGGGGCAGGGATTGCAAAGGGGGGTTCCTGGGCCCTGGCCAGCTGCTCAGTGGGCACCTGTGGGCCCTTCACTGGCTTCAGGTTCCTCTGAGCTGGTGCCCTCCCGCCTGCCTGTGGGTGGTGACACTGGGCTGGGACACATGAGTCCTCCCCACACTGGCCCCAGGGCACAATCAATACCCAGTGAGCCTTTCATTACCTAGCTCTTAATTATTCAGTGCTGACTGGGAAGCGCCCCCACCCCGCCCCATGCCATGGGAACACAACAGAAAGTGCCTGGGAGTGGGGGAGGAGATGCTAAGCACAAAGTGAGGAGACCACCATTGGAAGCCCCCAGATCACAGCAGAGAGAAAGAGCGAGACAGAAAGAAGTCTTCCCTGGTGGGTGAGAGCCCAGGCTGTTCTTCCAAGGGCAGGAGGGAGGGAGGGAGTGAAGGAGGAAGGAAGGCGGAGCTGACCACCCAGGCCAGCCCCGGGGGCCAGCTCCGCTGGCATCACAGCACTTAATTTGCACCCAGCCCAGGAGGTGAGGCCTGCCTGTCTGCTCCCTCCAGGCCCAAGGTCACAGTGAAGGGACGCAGGGGATCCAGGGCAGTTGGGTGCCCCACAGGTGGGGGATGAAGACTTGGCCCAGCCCCCTCCAGCGCCAAGCTCTTTTACTAGGCAGTGTCTAAAAGCCCCTTGTGAGGGCCCCACCAGCCACATCCATTCTGTATCCTCTAAGAAAACAAAGCAAAGGAAAGAAAGAGGGGAGAGGAGGGCAGGCGCAGGTCCTGAGGGCTGCAGGCCCCCGGGTCCTGGGTGAGTTTGTGGGTCAGCTCTCAGAGGTGTGAACACAGCCTTGGTGGGGCACCCAGATGCAGACTCTGGTCTCAGACCAGCCCCCATCTTGTTTGCGTCCCCACGTCAGGTAGCCGTCCCCCTGGCATGGGCCAAAAGGGGTTGCAGGGAGGAGGTGTTCCTGTGGCCTGTGTCGGGGGTACATGCCAGCACAGGGGCTGAGCAGCCCAAGCCACCAGCTCCAGATGCTACAGGTGGAGTTTGGATGTCGAAGCCTGAATCCCCAGTACACAGAACATGACCTTATTTAGAAATAGGGTCATTGCAGATGTGATTAGAAAAATGAGGTCACCCTGGAGCAGGGCAGGCCCCTCATCGGATGTGACAGGTGTCCTTATAAAAAGAAAGAATTTGTATACAAACACGTGTACAGGGCGAACACCGAGGGGGTGAGAGCAAGGGTTGGGGTGAGAGCAAGGGTTGGGGTGATGTTTCCACAAGCCGTGGACCCCAGAGATGGCCAGCAACCTCCAGAAACGAGGCAAGAGCTGTGGAACAAGTTCTCCCTCATAGCCCCGGAAGGACCCAGCCCTGCCAATGCCTGGATCCTGGACTTTCTGCCTTCAAAACATTGAGAGAATAAATCTCTGTTGTTTAAGCCACCCATGCTCTGGTACAGGCAAACCTCAGAGGTATTGTGGGTTCCATTCTAGACCATGGCAATGAAGTGAGTTTCACAATATGGTGAGTCACATGAATTTTTTGGTTTCCCGGAACATATAGAAGTGACATTCTCACTGTACTGTAGTCTATTCAGTGTGCAATAGCATCGTCTAAAAAACAGTGTACTTACCTTAATTAAAATACACTTCATTGCCAAACAATGCTAATGACCATCTGAGCCTTCAGTGAATCATCTTTTGCTGGTGAGGGTCTTGCCTCCATGTTGATGGCTGCTGTCTGATGGAGGTGGTGGGTGCTGAAGGCTGGAGTGGCTGTGGGAATTTCTTAGGACAACAGCGAAGCCGGCCTCATCAATAGACTTTTCCTTTCCTGAAAGATTTTGCTGTAGTGTGCGATTCTGTTGACAGCATTTTATCCACAGTAGTACTTCTTTCAACAAGGGAGTCAATCTTCCCAATCCTTGCCACTGCTTCATCAACTAAGTTTTGATGGAATATTCTAAATCCTTTGTTGTCATTTCAACAGTGTTCACTTTCTTTGCTCATCCATAAAAACAACTCTTCATCCATTCTAGTTTCTTCATGAGACTGCAGCAGTTCAGTCACATCCTCAGACTCCACTTCTCATTCTAGTTCTCTTGCTATTTCCACCACATGTGCAGTTCCTGCTTCCCTGAAGTCTTGAACCCTCAAAGTCATCCATGCGGGTTGGAATCCATTTCTTCTAAATTCCTGTCGATGTTGATATCTCGACCTCCTCCCATTCTTCACAGCTTCTAGAATGGAGAATCCTTTCTGAAGATTTTCCATTGACTTTGCCCAGGTCCATCAGAGGAATCACTGTCTATGGCAGTTATAGCCTTACAACACGTATTTCATAAATAGTAAGACTTGAAAGTTGAAATGACTCCTTGATGCATGGGCTGCCTAATGGATGTCGTGTGAGCAGCCATGAAAACAACATTTGTCTCCTGCGAGTCTCCAGCAGAGCTCTTGGGTGACCAGGCTATGTCAATGAGCAGTCATATTTTGAAAGGAACCTTTTTTTTTCTGAGCAGTAGGTATCAACGGTGAGCTTAAAATATTCAGCCAATCGTGCTGTAAACAGATGTGCTGTTGTCCAGGCTTTGTTGTTCCATTTTCAGAACACAGACAGTCGATTTTGCATAATTCTTAAGGGCCCTAGGATTTCAGGAATGGTAAATGAGCATTGGCTTCAACTTAAAGTCACCAGCTGCCTTCACTCCTAACAAGAGAGGCAGCCTGTCCTTTGAAACTTTGAGGCTAGGCATCGACTTCTCCTCTCTAGCTATGAAAGTCCTAGATGGCATTTTCTTCCAGTGGAAGGCTGTTTCATCTACGTTGAAAATCTGTTGTTTAGTGCAGCCACCTTCATCGATGATCTGAGCTGGATCTTCTGCAGAACTCGCTGCAGCTTCTCCATCAGCATTTGCTGCTTCACCTTGCAGTCTTATGTTCTGGGGACACATGTTAAACCTCATGAACCAACCTCTGCTAGCTTCCAGCTTTTCTTCTGCAGCTTCCTCATCTCTGTCGGCCTTCACAGAACTGAGAATCAGGGCCTTGCTGTGGGTGAGGCTTTGGCTTAAGGGAGTGTGATGGCTGCTTTGATCTATGCAGACCACTCGAGCTGTCTGCACATCAGCAATAAGACAGTTGTGCTTTCTTATCAGTGGTGTGTTCAACGGAGCAGCATTTTTTAAATTTCCTTATAGAACCTTTCCTTGGCATTCACAAGTTGGCCAACTGGCACCAGATGCCCAGCTCCCAGGTTTCGACCTGCATGGGGTCTCCACATGCCTTCCTCACAGAGGTGAATCACTTCTAGCTTTTGATGTAAAGTGAGAGATGTGGCATGGTTCATGGTTTCCCCAGTTACACTAGTAACATCGAAGATCACTGACCACAGATCACCATAACATACAGTAATGATGAAAAAGTGTGCAATGTTGTGAGAATTGCCAAAGTGTGACACAGAGATGTGATGTGAGCAACGTGCTGTTAGAACAACAGCTCTGATTGACTTGTTCAACACAGGGCTGCCACAAACCCTCAATTTGTTAAAACAAACAAACAAAAAAATACAGTATCTGCAATGTGCCCTAAAGTGAAGAGGAATAAAACAAGGTGTGCCTATACCTGGTTACGGCAGCCTAGGATACTAATGCCACAGACGTGGGAACTGAATGGTGGGGTTTCGAGTAGTGTTTTCTGGGATTTGTACCACCAACCCTTTCTGATTACACAAGGCTTCAGTGACAGATGGGGAAATTGAGGCATTGAGATTGGAAGAGATTCACCCACAACACCCACAAATCCATGGTGGGGCTGAGCCAGAGTCCCTAGCTCCCCTACCTCTGCCCATTCCCTACTCTGGGCCCTGTCCTTCCTTCCAGCTGCAACACAAATGTCGTTTCCACCTTACGGATGGAGGGGTTGAGTCCCAGAGTCACCTGGTGCCTGCACAGAGGGAGACGGAGTTGGACCCCTGCTGGGGGTGGAGACCCTGGACAACGGGCACAAGTGAGGCTCCAGACAGCATGGGAGACAGCCCAGTGGATGGTGGGCCAGGAAGTGTTCCTGGGGGAGGGTGCTCCAAGGGGCTGGAGGATGGACATGGTTTAGCAAACCTCGCTGGGGCAGAGACAGGAAGGACACGGGTGAGTTGGGAGCTGAGCAGGTAGGCACTGGGCATGGGGGCAGCAGCTGGAGATGGAGGGCTTAGGGCTCACTGGCACCAGGATGCCCCAGCTGGAGAGGAACAGCCAGCAGGACGGTAAGCCAGGAGGACAGCAGGACAACAGGACAGCAGTGGCCACAGCACGTGGCCCACCGTCTACTGGATGCCTGGGTGGTACACAGGCTCCCACTCCGCAGTGAATGCCCAAGGCCCTTTTATTCATGTTCATAATTACAGAATGCAGGGTGCATTATCCACAATTTGCTTCACATGAAAAAGCGGGACCATCTGCTGAAGCCCTTCCCCATGAAGCTCAGCACACTGCTATCAATGAACCCGGAATCCTCTCCCGGCTGGCAAATGGAATTTTTTCTGCTCTTGACAAAGAGGAATGTCCTCAAGGTGAATCTTTTCATTCCTGCTCCTTTCAGCCAGCAATTTTGGCGGCTGACAGCTTCTTCTGTGAGAAATGGCGATTTGATAAAATGCAAAGTGGACGCTATCGAGCTCACGGGCTTTTCAGAGGAGTTGGGAGCCATGGCCCCGGGCTCCTTTCCACCCTCCATCTGCCTTCCCTTGCTCCTCCAAGCCCAGCCTATGCATCCTGGAAAGCCAGGAGCAGGACTCCAGCCCCAGCCGCCCCAGCAGGCAGCAGCTGACCACTTCGAAGCTACTCCCCCAACCCCAGGGGGCCACACAGCCTCCCTCACCGGCTGGGCCTGGCTGACACCCTGGACTTGGAGCAGGAGCAGACCTCAGCCAGTGCCCAGGAACTGCTAGGTGAGGCCTGCACTGGGCAGCAACCCGCCCTCGCCAGGCACAGGAGCAGGACCTGGGCCTGGGCAGGGCTGGGGGGGCAGACACCTCTGTCCACAGCACATATGGCTTCTCCCGGCCACCCCGGGGTCCATTGGAGAACCTGGGATCACGCAGGGCCCAGAACACGGCCAGCCAAGCCTCCTCCGAGCCCTCGTGGGAGTGCCCCCACCCTTACACCGGGCACAAGGTGACCAGAGTTTCAGGCCAGGGCTGTGGAATGTTGTGGAGTCGGGCGAGTCTTGGGAGCAGGGATGAACACAAGCCTTCCAACCATGTGGCTTTGGGCAAATGATCTCTCAGAACTTCTGTTCTCTCCTCCATGAAACATGCATGGGTTTATCTGCTGCTCCCAGACAGCTACATGGCCAGCTCTACGCTCCAGAAGCTTCTGAAAGCAGCAGTGGGATGAGGGAATGAAAGAGCAAATGAGTGAATGACAGGGAGCAGCCATGGTGAGGGATGAGAGCCTGGCCTGCCCCTCCCCCACTGCCCCCAGGACAGGATGGAACTAACCGTGGAAGGTGGATTTGGGAAGACCCAGCTGTAGGGGCCTGGCAAGGGCTTTTCCGGCAGTATCCGCACAGGTGAGGGAGTGCGGATCGTTGTCATTCAGGAATTACTCAGACTGCAGGGTGAGGGATCACAGGCAGCTCTGGGACCCTTCCACGGAGGTGGTGCCTGATCACTGGGCTGAGGCTGTGATTTGCTGTGATTTGCTTGTCTGCAGGGGAGCCCTGCCTGCTCCGACTTAAGACCCTGCCTCAGCACTAACTTTTAACGAGGGGGTGCCCCAGAGGGCCCCACCCACCCCAGAGTCAGAGGCCCGGCCGCGGCTCTGTCTCAGCACATTACAGGGAACCCAGGAGTTCTGACCCTGATTCCAGGCCAGCCGCAACAGCACTGTCCCCGACGAGAGTTCTCAGGGGACAGCTCAGGCCAGCCATTCCGGCCATCCCCATTCTGGGCCCTGAGGGTCACCTCCCTGCAAACGAGGCTTTCCCAGGCAGCAGGCCCCTTGCTTTCTGGGGCCCAGTGGCAGATGCAGAGCAGGGCAGGCTCAGGCTGGGCTGGAAGCCCCTGCCCCTCACCTGCTGGAAGGCTGCTCTCCTCCAGAGCAGATCTGGTCCTTCCAGAAGCCTCCTCCTCCCCACCCAGCAGGGCTCTGCAGGCCTCCCCCTGCCTCAGGCTTCCCTTACTCCGCACCACACTCCACTGTGCCACCCCTTCAAGCCCGGCCCCGCTCAAGGCTGCAGCTGAATGCACCTCCTGGAGGGGCGCTACTGATGCCCCCATTCCCCTTTTGCTCCTCGAGCCCTCTGCTTCCCTCTGCAGCGGCGTCTGCTGCTGGATGTGTGGTGTGTGGTGTGTGGTGTGTGGTGTACGTGCTGTGTGTACTTCCCATCCAGCTCGGGCACCGCTGTGGGGATCCAGGCCAAGGATCACCTGTCCAGTCTCCCACATGTGGCTCCAGCAAGTCCCCTGTTTGAGGAAGAAAGGCCTGAGAATTCCAGTCTCCAAAGCAGGGAACCCTGGGCTCAGGGCTGGGGCTCAAGATCACTCACTTCTGGGGGATGAGGCTGATCCCAGAGCTTCATGGAGCTAAGCAGCCTCCACAGTGGGTCAAAGTGGCAGTGGGGGCAGGGAGAGGAGCCAGGGAGGTGTCTCATCCCCCCAAGGACCTCAAGAAGAGCCCAGGCGCCTGGAGTAGGTGAGGCCTTACCAGGTTTGCCTGGGCCCTGGGGGAGGAGGGGCTGTGGCTGACCAGCCAGGACACCTGGCTGACGTCTGGGCCTCTGGTGGCTGATGAGTAGCTCAGTGCATTTCACACTGAACTCTTAGCAAGGTGCGTCCACACAGGGAGAGTCCTCAGGCAGCTGGAACCATGCACCTGTGGGAGTTGAGCAAGCATTCACCCACTCACTTACTCACCCACTCACTAACCCACCCGCCCACTCACTAACCCACCCGCCCACTCACTCATGCACCCACTCACTCACTGACCCACTCACCCACTCACTCACCTATTCACCCACTCACCCACTCACCCACCCACTCACTCACTCATTCACCCACTCACTCACCCACTCACTCACCCACTCACTCACCCATTCACCCACTCACCCACCCACTCACTCACTCATTCACCCACTCACTCACCCACTCACCCACCCACCCACTCACTCACCCATTCACCCACTCACGCACCCACCCACCCACTCACTCACTCACCCACCCGCCCACTCACTCACCCACTCACTCACTGACCCGCTCACCCACTCACTCACCTATTCACCCACTCACTCACTCACCCACTCACCCACCCACCCACTCACTCACTCACCCACTCACCCACCCACTCACTCACTCACTCACCCACTCACTCACTCACTCACTCACTGACCCGCTCACCCACTCACTCACCTATTTACCCACTCACTCACTCACCCACTCACCCACCTACCCACTCACTCACCCACTCACCCACCCACCCACTCACTCACTCACCCACTCACCCACCCACCCACTCACTCACTCACCCACTCACTCACCCACCCACTCACTCACTCACTCACCCACTCACTCACCCACTCACTCACCCACTCACTCACCCATTCACCCACTCACCCACCCACTCACTCACTCATTCACCCACTCACTCACCCACTCACCCACCCACCCACTCACTCACCCATTCACCCACTCACGCACCCACCCACCCACTCACTCACTCACCCACCCGCCCACTCACTCATTCACCCACTCACTCACTGACCCGCTCACCCACTCACTCACCTATTCACCCACTCACTCACTTACCCACTCACTCACCCACTCACTCACTCACTCACCCACCCACTCACTCACTCATTCACCCACTCATTCACTTACCCACTCACTCACCCAGTCACTCACCCACTCACCCACTCACTCACCCACCCACCCACCCACTCACTCACCCACTCACCCACCCACTCACTCACCTATTCACCCACTCACTCACTGACCCGCTCACCCACTCACTCACTCATTCACCCACTCACTCACCCACTCACCCACCCACTCACTCACTCACCCACCCACTCACCCACTCACTCACCCACTCACTCACCCATTCACCCACTCACCCACCCACTCACTCACTCATTCACCCACTCACTCACCCACTCACCCACCCACCCACTCACTCACCCATTCACCCACTCACTCACGCACCCACCCACCCACTCACTCACTCACCCACCCACCCACTCACTCACTCACTCACTCACTCACCCACTCACTCACCTATTCACCCACTCACTCACTCACCCACTCACCCACCCACCCACTCACTCACTCACCCACTCACCCACCCACTCACTCACTCACTCACCCACTCACTCACTCACTCACTCACTGACCCGCTCACCCACTCACTCACCCATTCACCCACTCACCCACCCACTCACTCACTCATTCACCCACTCACTCACCCACTCACCCACCCACCCACTCACTCACCCACTCACCCACCCACCCACTCACTCACCCATTCACCCACTCATGCACCCACCCACCCACTCACTCACTCACCCACCCACCCACTCACTCACTCACCCACTCACTCACCCACTCACTCACCTATTCACCCACTCACTCACTCACCCACTCACCCACCCACCCACTCACTCACTCACCCACTCACCCACCCACTCACTCACTCACCCACCCACCCACTCACTCACTCACCCACTCACTCACCCACTCACTCACTGACCCGCTCACCCACTCACTCACCTATTCACCCACTCACTCACTCACCCACTCACCCACCCACCCACTCACTCACTCACCCACCCACTCACTCACTCATTCACCCACTCATTCACTTACCCACTCACTCACCCAGTCACTCACCCACTCACCCACTCACTCACCCACCCACCCACCCACTCACTCACCCACTCACCCACCCACTCACTCACCTATTCACCCACTCACTCACTGACCCGCTCACCCACTCACTCACTCATTCACCCACTCACTCACCCACTCACTCACCCACTCACCCACCCACTCACTCACTCACCCACCCACTCACTCACCCACTCACTCACCCACTCACCCACCCACTCACTCACTCACCCACCCACTCACTCACCCACTCACTCACCCACTCACCCACCCACTCACTCACTCACCCACCCACTCACTCACCCACTCACTCACCCACTCACTCACTCACCCACCCACTCACTCACCCACTCACTCACCCACTCACTCACTCACCCACCCACTCACTCACCCACTCACTCACCCACTCACTCACCCACTCACTCATTCACCCACCCACTCACTCACTAACCCACTCATTCACCCAATCACTCACCCATTGACCACTCACCCACTCATTCACCCACTCACCCATTCCCTCACTCACCCATTCACTCACTCACCCACTCACTTATTCATCCACTCACTCATTCACCCATTCACCCACTCACTCACTCACCCACTCGCCCACTCACTCATTCACCCACCCACTCACCCATTCACTCATTCACCCATTCACCTATTCACCCATTCACTCATTCACTCCTTCACTCATTCACCCATTCACCTATTCACCCATTCACTCATTCACTCCTTCACTCATTCACCCATTCACCTATTCACCCATTCACTCATTCACTCCTTCACTCATTTACCCATTCATTGATTCACTCCTTCACTCATTTACCTGTTCACCCACTCACTCATTCACCCACTCACCCATTCACTATCTCACCCATTCACCATCTCACCCATTCACCATCTCACCCATTCACTCATTTGCCCTTTCTCCTGTTCACCCATTCGCCCATTCACCACTTACCCATTCAACAGTTCACCTGTTCACCCATTCACCCACTCATTCATTCGGCCACTCACTCATTCACCCACTCCCCCATGCACCCATTTATCCCCTCACCCATTCACTCACTCAATTCTTTGCACATTCACCCACTTGCTTACTTACCCACTCACGCATTCCGACATTCCCACAGCAGATATGCACTGAGTGCTCATGGCATGGTGCGGGTGCCTGGGCTGTTCAAGTGCACAAGGAGGAAGCTTCCCATTTCCAAGGCAGCTGGGTCTGGGAGAAAGGGGGAAGAATGAACCCAGGATCAGAGGAGATGGGGCATCCTTCAAGACAGTGGGATGGGCATTGGCCCAGAGGAATCAACCCCAAAGGTGTACCAAGGCCTTGCAGACTGGAGCTCCTGTCTGTTCCCTGTGCAGAGGAAAGCCGGGCCACCACCTGCCTCCCTCCACATCAGAGGGAAATGTCTTCATTAAATATTGATTGGTTTGCACAAGCCTTGGGTTGTCTGGAGGGAAGGATAGAGAGACTTTTGCGTGTAAATTACATTTTTTCAGCCCTTCTTTAACCCTTTCCTGCCTAGGCACCTTGACACCTGTTCGGATTCCCCACAATGCCGGCAGGAGGTCCCTGTGGGCTCAGGGCAGCCCCCGAGACTTGGGGCTGGAAGCGTCCAGCATCTCTTCTCTGCCATGGCCTTGAAGGTCTTCCAGGTCCGCTCTGCCTCTCTCCACACTGGGCACTGCCTGCTCCCTCTTCTGCTGGATTGGAGATGCAAGGATGCCAGCACCCCCATCCCCTGGCCCAGGCCAGGGCAGTTGATCTCTGCAGACACAGACTCTAACCACTCCTCCGCCAGGCCTTGGCACCAAGTCTTCTGGGGAAGAGCTCACCTCTGGGACCACCAAGAGCTTCCATCCTGACTTTTAAATGTTATAATCCTGCCTTGCTGAGCAAGCTAAGACCCATGGAGGCCCCTTCCAATTGGGTTCCTGCACTTGGGATCTGTGTCCTGGGGGACGGTGGGATGGGGGGAGTGGAGAACAGCTGGCACCACGAGCCTAGGTTTCCACATTTGTAAATGGCAGGATTATTGTAGCTTCCCTTAAAATTGTGACCAGGATGAAATAAAGCCATGTGTGGCTAGCACAGTGCCTGGCAGATGACTGGTCAAGAAGCAGCATATTTCCCAGCTGTGTGTGGAGAGAGGGAGGGATAATAAATGAGTGGGTGAGTGACGAATGAGTGGGTGAGGAGTGGATGAGCATGTGAATAAATGAACGAATGAACGAATGGACCAATGGTCCTGCATGACCTTGGCTTTCCTGCAGAGGCTAATGAGACTCCTTCATTCAGGAGCCCTGGCCTCCAGGAGCAGCTCTGGCTCTCTTCGGCTGTCCCTGGGATGCTGGCTCTGGGTCCCTGCAGGTCCAGCCTCCTGTCCGGCTCCTGAGCTCCCTCCATGCTCCTGGTTCTGCATGTCACTCTGCTCCCTCTTGAAGGTCTGAACCTATCACAGGCCTGTATGTCCCTGGATGCCCTGCTGTGCTTGGGGCCCCTTCCCTTCCTACCCCTCTGGCCTTTTTGACACCCTCACTGATGCCACAGGGCCTCCCAAAGCTGCTTCCAGGGATGATGCCTCCTTCTCACTCAGTGACATGGACCCTCAGTAACCCGGGAAGTAGGCAGTACCTGCCCTGCCACCACTGTGCAGTGCGTGGGGGCTCAGGGCAGTCACAGCTTGGGAGGCTTGCTGGCCCTCCCAGCCATCTGTCCATTGTCCATCCACTCCTGCCTCCACTCCCTAAACTCAGCCTGGACTCCCCTCGTGATTTGGATTTGACTGACTTCTGGAGTCCTTTGCAGGACTTTGGTTTGTTTGTTGGTTTGATCTGCAGCATCTAGCTGAGATTGCCTTGGAATGCTACAGGGTCTGGTCTATTCAACAGGCACAGTGGGATTGGAATACAATGAGTTCACACCCACTCTGTCAAGTTGTTAATTCTGCAGCTCCCATGGGCAGGTAGTGAGGGAGGCCCGGCCCCTCTTGTTCCTGTAAGAGACTAACAATGGCCAGACACGCTGACCATCATCCCTCACCTCTGTTCCGTGTCTGTTCTGAGAGCCTTGGCCTGTTCTCACTTCCCTCCACCTTGTCTCCACCACACCTGCCCCTGTCTACAGCAGAGGCCCTTGCAATCCTGCCAGGGCTCCCAAAGCAAGGCCAGGACATGGATCTGAGTAGAATGCTGCATGTGCACACATGTACGTACACATGCGCAGACTCACGTGCCTACATGCACATGCATGCATGTGCTCACACCAACTCTGGCTGACTGGGTCACCAGATGGTCCTCTCCGGGTCAGTCCGGTTCCCTTCCTTTTGGGGTAAAACTTTGGAGGAAATCTTGAATAAGGTTTTGGGGAGCAAGAGCTTTGCAACTTCTTATGTGTGAGCTCGGCTGAGCCCTCCCAACCTGGGCTTCATTTTTCCCAGATGAAAAATGGAGGACTTGGACTCAATGACTTCTTCCATATCTTCCAGGTCAAACCTGCCAGGAGCCTGGGACTGCTGGTTTATCTTGGGCTTCAGCATCAGGTTCTGTGGGTAACAGGTGAGTGATAAGTGTTACTTTTAAAAGCAGTTCAGATGACACAGTGGGAGGAGCAGAACTGGGCAGGATGACCTCTGGGAGCAGGACTTAGAGGGCTGTAAGTGACAAAAGAGGCCATTCCCTCTGTGCTCCCTCAAACCTACCACCCGCCCACTTATCCATCCATTCTTTCATTCACTCATTCAGGTGCTAGGCACCAGGAATGAAGGAGGCAAGGAACACACAGACTTGCCTTCAGGAGCCAACCCCAGAGTATGGCAGCACCGCCTTTGGCTATTAAGCTTTCTGTTAATAGTCCTGAGAAACTCTAAATAAACAACACAAGCCTCCATTTCCCAATTTCTTAGTTTTAGACAGAAAAAAATGTCACTATGGAAGTTGAAAAAGATGAATACCCCCAGCACCTACTGACCGCTCAGCTCCTGAGGCCCATGAGTGGTCCTTCTGCTCTACACGAACGAGGTTTATGGTGCTCAGTTCTGTTTCGTAGTTACAATGAAGTCTTTCATGCTTTGTCTCTTTGCTGAGTTTTAAAATGGAAAACAAATAAATAGCATTCCACTTAAATGTAAATATTATACAGGGCAGACTTCTGCTTCTGGCCATGCTAGAGTAGCAGAGACTGGATTTACCCTCCCATTTGAAACAACTAAGACACCAAGTAAAACATATAAAATAATGATGTTGATACGTTGAAAATTGGGCAGTGCAGGAGAGTGACTCCTGAGAGAGGAAGTGAAAGAGACAACGCCTGTGATGATCAGCTTATTGCCTGGAGAGTATTTAGGGCTCAGCCCAGAGCCAGTGGTTCCCTGAGTTGAGGAAGCAGAGTTGAGTGTTCAGAGCGTAAGGCATCTAGAATCCTGGAGCAGAGGATCTGGGTGGAGAAAATGCATAGAAAGGAGAGAGCTGCACAGAGAAAGAGCTCCAGATTCTGCACCAACTTCCCTGACAGCCTTCCACAGAGTCCTGGTCAGTACATGTATATGGAGAAGGCATCAAGACCAGGGAAAGACCCACCAGAAAGGAACAGGGAGGAAAATCTCTGCAGTTGACACAGGGCTAGGAGTAGTTCATGTTTCCACCAGCCAGAATGGCAAAATCTCGTAGTACACAAAATACGGTTAGAGTACTTGGCAGGGCATGTCTCAGATGGGGCATAATTAGCTCTCCTCTAAAGGCTGCTGTGGCCCCAACTATCAAAACTGACGTACGAGCTTCAAAAAAGAACAGTCAAAACAGTAAAACTAACAGTGCCCCATAACAAAGTCCAAGCATGTTTACAGGAGTAAAAAAAAAAATACCCAGCAACCAACAACATAAAAATCAAATGTCTGGCATCCTGTCAAGGTCACTAAACATGCATGCAAAGAAAGAGGAAAATACAAATCCAATGAGAAGAAAAATTCCATCCATAGAAACAGACTGAGAAACAACATGTGATCAAATTAGTAGAGAAAGAAATTAAAACAACTATTTTAAATATGTTCCATGTGTTAAAGAAGACAGAGGAAGGCATGAGCAGGTTAAGGAGAAACATGGAGCACGTAAAAAAAGATTGATACCAAATTTCAGCTGACGAGAACTGCAATTGTTGTGATGGGAAAAGCACTGAGTGGGATTAACAGGATATTTGACACTAGCAAAAAAGATTTATGAACTTAAAAACATGGCAATAGAAACTTTCCACGATAAAACACAGACAGAAAAAGTGACCTGCAGGAGAACCACAAATGGATTAATATATGTATAATTGGAGTCCTGAAGGAGAAGTAGGGGATGTAAAATATTTGGAAAAGTAATGGCTGAAATTTTTTCAAGATGCTAAATAAACCCCAGGTAGAGGTAAAACATGAAGAAACTCCAGCAAGGCACACCACAATCAAGTTAGTCAAAACCAGTAATCAAAGGAAAACCTTAAAAGCAAAGAAAAAAAGACATATACACAGAACAAATGTAAGAATGATACAAATTTCTTATCAGAAACAATAAAATCCAGAAGATAATGGAGAAACACCTTTAAAATACAAAGGGGAAAAGCAAATTGTCAGTCTAGAATTCTACACCCAGAAAAAAAAACTTAAAAACTACAGCAAAATGAAGACTTTTTGAGATATGAGAGGTAAGAGAATTCATTGCTGTCAGACCCGACTTATAAGAAATGTTAAATAAAGTCCTTTATGCAGAAGAACAATAATAGCAAATGGAAATCTAGATTTATTCAAACGAATAAAGAGCACTAGGAGCGGTAAACTTGTGGGTTTAATCATGAATACACGTAAAATATAGTCAAGTTCTTTAACATATAAATAATTGACTAAAGGAAATGTGATAACAACGTTGTGGGGCTTATCACATGTATAGAAAGAAAATGTATAATTCAAGAACACAGACCCTGGGACAAGGGAACTAGAATATTACTGTTATAGGAATTTTATGCTGCACATGAAGTGGTATAATATTACTTATAGGTAGAACATAAGCTAAAGATGTATCCTATAAAACCTAAAGCACCCCCACACAAAAATAATGCATAGCCAATGAGCCCACAAAGAAGATAAAACTAAATCACAATAAAGACTCAGTTAATCCAAAAGAAGTTGGAAAAAGAGGAAAGAAAAAAAAGCAGATGAGGGAAAAAAGCAAACAGAAAACAACAAAGTGGAAGATTTAAACCCATCACATCGACAATCACATTAAAACTAAATACTATACTTGAAAGGCAAAGATTGTCTTATTGGGACAAAAAGGCAAGAGCAACTCTATGCTAACTACAAGAAACCCACTTTAACTGTAAAACTATAAACAGATTAAGTGTAAAAGGCTAGGAAAAAATGCACCATGCTAATACTGATCAAAAGAAGGCTGGAATGACTATATTAATCACAATATAAGTAAATTTCCTGGCAAATAATATCAGTGATAGGTAATTTCATAACAGAGGCTCAATGTATCAAGAGGGCATAATAGTCCTAAATTATATCCACATAATAACATATATTCAAAATACGTGAAGCAAAAACTAATCAAACTGCAAGTAGAAATAAATAAATTGACAATTATAGACAGAGGTGTCAACTCCCTATTATCAGTAATTATTAGAAAAATGTAGATAGAAAATGGGCAGAAAAAAAGAGGCTTGAACAACACCATCAATCCCCTTGACCTAACAGACATTTGTAGAGTCCTCCACCCAACAACAGCAGAATACACAATCGTTTCAAGGACACGCAGAACATTTACCAAGATTGACCATATTCTAGGCTATAAAACAAATCTCAATAAATGGACTAGATTCAAATCAAATTCTCAGCCAAAATGGAATTAAATTAGAAAGCAACAACAGAAAGATATCTAGAAATTCAAAATATTTGGCAATTGAACAGCACACACCTCTAAATACCCCATGACTTGATGTATGAGTCCTTTCTCACGCTGCTATGAAGAAATACCCGTGACTGGGTAATTTATAAAGAGATGAGGGTTAATTGACTCACAGTTTTGTATGGCTGGGGAGGCCTCAGGAAACTTACAATCATGGTGGAAGGCACCTCTTCACAGGACGGCAGGAGAGAGAATGAGTGCCAGCAGGAGAAATGCCAGATCCTTGTAAAACCATCAGATTGCGGAAAGCTCCGAGCTCTCCTCTGCGTCTGCAGCCGCCGTCGTCCCGCAGAGGAGCGCGCAGCCCAGGGGAGGCCGGAGGACGTGTCCGTAGAATGCCCAGGGGCGACGAGCTGTCCTGAGCCCCTCAGGCGCAGCCACCTGCCTGTCCCATACACCCTGCCCACCACGGAGTCCAGAGGGAAATCGGCCAGCAGCCCCAAGCCCGACACCAAGGTGCCCCAGGCCACCACCGAGGCCAAGGTACCCCCGGCAGCCGATGGGAAATCCCCCTTGACCAAGCCCTGGAAGAAGGAAGCCCTGGCTGAGAAGCAGCAGCCGCTGGCAGCCCCCACCATGGCGCCTGCCAAGAAGACCCCAGCCAAGGCAAACCCCGTCCTTCTCAACAACCACAGCAACCTGAAGCCGGCCCCCACAGCCCCCATGGTGCCCAGCAGTGCTGATGCAACCCCGGAGCCCAAGGGTCCTGGGGACGGGGCAGAGGAGGACGAGGCTGCCAGCGAAGGCCTAGGGGTCGAGGTCCCTGGTCCTGCGAGAACTTGAACCCCCTGCTGGTGGCTGGAGATGTGGCTGTGGCAGCCACAGCCCTGATTCTCAGTGGGGCCTTCCTGGCCCAGAGAAAATAATACCTGCGGGCCAGGCGGGGGGCACAGAGCCACTTCCTGTGCAGATCTCAGGAAGCCAGTGCATGCAGAATTCACCCTTATCTACGTGTACACACGCACATTCATTACACATCTGCATATGCCACCAACACACGCACACAGTGGAGAAGACACCCGAGCCCACCCTTGCTGATCCAGGACTTCCCCAACCTCCGGGGCAGAAGGAACCCAGGCTCCGGGGGTCCACAGCGCGGACTGGGGGAGAAGGTCTAGCTGGGGGACTGCAAGAAAGGAATGGACCCTGTGTGTGGCCCTCCAACGGCTGGGTGATCCTGGGCCCCCAGGGCTGGTCTCTGAGTGTAGGTGGGGGTGCTGCGATGGGTTCGGCCTGGGCCTAGCCCTCGTGGGGAGATTAAAGGGCAGACATTAATTGTTGAAAAAATAAAACACACACAGAAAACATCAGTTGCATGAGACTCACTTATTATCACAAGAACAGCATGGGGGAACCACCCCCGTAATTAAATTACCTCCACCTGGTCCCATCCTTGACACCTGGAGATTATGGGGATTGCAATTCAAGGTGAGATTTGTGTGGGGACACAGAGCCAAACCATATCACTCAAATAAGAAATCAAAAGAGAAATTGGAAAGTTCTTTGAGCTGAAAATGAAAACACAACATATCAAAATCAGGGAGATGCAGCTAATGTATGCTTGGAGGCAAATTTAAGCACTAAGAACCTATGTTATAACAAAAAAGAAAGGTCTCAAATCAGTGACCTACGTTTTCACTTAAGAAACTGAAAAGAGAAGAGCAAATTAAACACAATGTAAGCTGAAAAAGAAAATAATAAAAAGAACAGAAATCAATGAAAGAGAAAACTAAAAATTATAAGAAAAATGCAAGAAAGTAAAAGCTAATCATTTTAAACAATCAATTAAATTGTTAAACTTCTAGTCAGTTGATAAATAAAAAGGTAAAAAGGCACAAATTACCAATATCAGGAATGAAAGGGTGGGTGTCACCAAATATTCTGCAGTCATTATAAGGAAACAATGGACTATTGTGAGCCACTTTTTTCTAATAAATTTGATAACTTAGATGAAATAAACTAATTCCTTAGAAGCCATAAACTATCAAAGTTCACTCAAGAAGAAATAGATAACATGAGTATCTATTAACTAAATCAAGTTTTTAATTAAAATCCCAATGACAAAGAAAACTATAGGCCCAGGCGGTTTTCATGGTGAAGTCTAACAATATTTAAGGAAAAAATAACAATTCTACACAAATCCTTCCAGACAGTAGAAAATGAAGAGGTACTTTTTTTATTTGATGAAGAGAATGTTACTTTCCTACTAAATCGAACAGATATAAGAAACAACAACAGAGACCAATATCCCTCATGAAAAATGATGAAAATATTCTTACCAAAATTTTATCAAATCTAGTTTATCTATATCATGACGAAGTGTAGTTTACCTCAGGAAGACAAAGTTGACTTAACATTCAAAAATCAATAAATGAACTTTATCATATTAGTGGACTAAAAAGAAAAATGCACATGATCATCTCAATAGAAAAAGCACTTAATAAAACCCAACATTGAGTCATGATTAAAAACCCTTAGAAAACCAGGGATAAAAATGAAAAGTCCTCATAGAATAAAGGCCATCTACACAAACAACAACAACAACAACAACAAAAATCTATATCTTCCTAAAATTGAGAACAAGGTAAAGATATCTACTGTCACCACTTTTATTAAACGTTGTACTGGAGGTTCTATCTCATAAAATAAGGCAAGGAAAAGAAATAAATCATCTACATTGGAAAGAGTAACACTTTCCTTATCATCTGTGTAGACCAGCCCATGGAACTCATGAAATAAAAGCTACTAGAACTAGTAAGTGAGTTAGCAAAGTGGCAGAATTCTAGATTAATATACATAAACTAATGGTATTTTTACATATAACAAGCAATCAGAAATTGAAATTTTAAAAATGTTATCATTTCCAATACCACTAACAAATATAAAATTGTTAGCCATAAACCAATAAAACATGTGTAAGACTTGTACATTTTAAACTACAAAACATCGCTGAGAGAAATTAAAGAAGACCTAACTAAATGGAACATGTACCATGCTCATGGATAGGAAGACTTGAAGTTGTTAAGCTATCAATTCTCCCAAGTTGAGTTATAGATCAATGGAATCTCAATCAAAATTGCAGAAGGATTTTTAAAATGAAAATCAATTATTGAACTTCACATTTTATATGGAAAATAAATGAAGGACCTAGAAAATAACTTTGCAAAAGAAGAACAAAGTTGGAGGACTTATTTATCTGATTTGAAGGCTAAATATAAAGCTATATTAAAACAATATAGACAAATAGATCAATGAAACACAATAGAGTTTCCAGAAATAGACTCACATATATATGGCCAATTGATTTTTGACAAAAGTACAAAGACAATTCGATGGAGAAAGTATAGTCTTTTCAACAAATGATGCTGAATCCCCAAAAAAGTGAACTTTGATTGATACCTCACAGCATGTACAAACTTTAATTCAAATGAATCATAGACTTTAAACTATAAATTTTTTAAAAGAGAGCAGAAATCTTTGTGACCTCTGATACAACATCAAAAGCATAATTCACAAAAGAACAAATTGATAATATGCGTTTCATCAAAATTAAAAACTTCCACTCTTCAAAATACACTGCTAAGAGAATGAAAAGACATAGATCAAGAGAATGTATTTTTAAATCACATATCTGTAAAGGACTTCTATGCAGAACATATAAAACTCTCAAACCTCAATAATAAAATTCAAACACCCAATAAAAAGAGGAACAAAAGATTTGAAAAGACACTTCACCAACTGAAATATTGATGGCAAGTTAGATCATGAAAAGATGCTTCATATCATTATTCAATAAAGAGATGCAAATTGAAACCACAAGGTGACACCACTACACACCTGCCAGAATGTGTAAAATTAAACAGACTGACAAACCAAGTGATGGCAAGGATGTAGAGAAATTAGAAACCTCCTACACTGCTGGTGGGAAGGTAAAAATGGCACAACCACTTTGCAAAACAGTTTGGCAGTTTACTAAACAGCTAAATACACCTACCATATGATCCAGCCATTCTACTTCTAGAGAAATAAAAGCATATGTCTATATAAAGGTTTGTATGCAAATGTTTATAACAGCTTTATTTGTAATAACCAAAAGCTGGAACCAATCCAAATGTTCATCAACTCGTGAATGCATTAACAAATTGTGTGTATTCATAAAATTGAAGACTCTTCAGCCATAGAAAGACATGGGTTGTTGATACTGCCAGAAACATAGATGAATCTTAAAATAATTTTGCTGAAGGAAAGAAGCCAGACCCCACAAAAGTATGAGGACATGATGCTTCCAGGTATATAAAATTATACAAAATGCAAACTAACGTATGATAACTGAAAGTATGTCAGTGGTTGCCTGGGGACAGGCTGAGGGTGGAGAATTGCAGGGAAGGATTACAAAGGGCACAAGGAGAGACTGGGGTGGTGGATATGTTTATTATCTTAACTGTAGTGATGATTTCACAAGCATAAACACACATCAAATGCATCAAATTTTGCACTTTCAATATGTGCGGTTTATTGTATGTCAATCATCCCTCATAACACTGTTTTAAAAAGAAATATTAAAATTAAATTGTCAATTATCAAAGAAAAAGATAAACACTAAAAGCACTTTTTAAAAATGTATAACTATAAAGACACTCGGATTAGATTGAGAGCAAACTTCACGATTGCAACAATCACGACCACACACAATGGAACAATATATTCTAAGTGCTGATGAAAATAATCATCAATATGGAATCTATATCCTGCTGAACAGTGTTCAAGAGATAGTATAAAATGACTGCATTTAAAAATTACTTACTTTAAACAATTCACACATAATACTGTATATATTTATGGGGTATGTAGTGATGTTTCTATACATACAATGTATAGTCATCAGATCAGGGTAATTAGTGTATCTATCATCTAAAATACTGATCTTTTTTGTGTTGGGAACATTCACCATCCTCTCTTTTAGCTATTTGAAAATATATATTGCTGACTATAGTCATCCCACAGTACTACAAAATATTAGAACTTATTCCTCCTAACTGTCAATTTTATGTCCTTTAACGAATCCCCCTGTATCTCCCTTCCCTTTCCAGTCTCTAATAATTGAACCTGGGAAGATGGAATAAGATACATGAAGCTTGGATGAGCAAAGAAAATGCAAGATAATACAGGTAAATCTAAAAGAGCACTGAGTGTGTAAAATAATAATACCGATAACTACTAATGCAGGTAAAAAATATTACTCTTTACTTCTATGAGATCAACTTTTTAGCTTCTACATATGAGTGAGAACATGTTTAACTTTCTGTTCCTGGCTCATTTCATTTAACACCATGTCCTCTAGGCTCATCCATGTTGCCATGGAGGACAAGACTTCATTTTTTACCGCTGAATAGTATTTCACTCTGTGTGTGTGTGTGTGTGTGTGTGTGTGTGTGTGTGTGAAATCACATTTTCTTTAGCCATTCATCTGTTGAGGGACACTTGGGTTGACTCCATAGCTTGGCTATTGTGAATAGTGCTGCAACAAACAGGAAGTGCGGACAACTCTTGGATGTACTGATTTCCTTTCCTTTGGCTATTTAACCAGTAGTGGGACTGCTAGATCATATGCTAGTTCTATTTTTGGTTTTTTGAGGAAACTCTATACTGTTCTCTATCGTGACTGTACCCACCAATAATAGTGTGTAAGAATTTCCTTTTCTCCACCTCCTCACCAGTTGTTATTTTTTGTATTTTGATGGTAGCCATTCCAACTGGGGTGAGATGATACCTCACTGTGGTTTTCATTTGCGTTTATCTGATGATTAGTGGTATTGAACTTTTTCCATATATTTGTTAGCCATTTGCATGTCCTTTTGAGAAATATCTGTTCAAATCATTTGCCCATTTTTAATTGTTTTCTCTTTTGCTGTTGAGATGTTTGAATTCTTTGCATATTCTAGATATGAATCCCTTCTTGTATGAATAGTTTGCAAATATCTCTCACCCTATGCAAAAGTTAACTCAAAATGGATCAAAGACTTAAACGTAAAACCTGAAACTATAAAAACTACTAGAAGAAAACACAGGGAGAATGCTTTACAACATTGGTCTCGGGAAAGATTTTACGAATAAGACCTCAAAGCATAGGCAACAAAAGCAAAGATAAACAAATGGGATTATATAAAACTAAAAAGCTTCTGCACACCAAAGGAAACAATCAACAGAGTGAAAAGAGAACTGACAGAATGGATGAAATGAAGACTTTTAGAACTAAAACATCCTGAGAGATTGTCCCACTGAAGACCTACACACAACACCACACTAAGAGGTATACTTTGACCAAAAGTAAATTGAACCTGAGAAGATGGAATAAGATACATGAAGCTTGGATAAGCAAAGAAAATGCAAGATAATACGGCAAATCTAAAGGAGCACTGAGTGTGTAAAATAATAATACTGATAACTACTAACGCAGGTAAAAAATACTACTGAACTAAAACCTTATAGAAGATAAACACTAACTTATGATTTAAGGGGAACAACAACCTCTTAACCTAAGAATACAAAAGAATTTCCTTATCCTGATAAAGATGATTAAACCCTATAGAAAGTATTACCTTTAATCGTAAAATTCAGCACTGCTCTAAAATCACCTCCATTTTTATGCCTCATTGGGCTAGAGAGTCTAGAAGCACATTGTGAGAAGAAAAAAAATCGTTATAGGGTCTAGGAAGGAAAAAACTAAGCTATTATTATGTGCAGAACATTTTTGAAGAGGAAATTCAAGATAGTCTAGAGACAGCTATTAGAATTAACTAGAGAGTTCAATGAATTGCAGGATATAAATTCAGCATAAAAATTACTAGCAAAAATTAGATAAGTAATATAAGATTCCATTAACAGTGAAAAAACCCACAAGGTTTCCAGAGATACATGTAATGATGTGCAAGACCTTTCTGATAGGAGGAAATGGGGAAACTTTGTTGGAAGGTATGAAAGAGGACCTAAGTGAATGGAGAAATATACCATATTCATGAATGGGGAGACTCAGTCATGATGAAAACTATCATTACACTGATCTAAAGATTAAATGTATTTCCAAAATCTTTTTCCAAAATTAGTTTTTCATGCTGATTTACAAAATTAACATGCAAGAGCAATGAGCCAAAAATAGCCAAGACATACCTAAATATAAAGGTGAGAGAGATAATGGATATCACAACTTATTTTATAGAGCTGCAAGTCTTAAGAGAGTATGACATGGTTCAGGGACGGGTAAACAAAATAATGAAACTGAGGCTACAGCTAGAAAAAGACCCATGATTATATGTGAACTTGATATATGATGGGGGGCATTACCCCTCAATGGAGAAGGGGTTCGCTACTTGGCACATGGTGCTGGAGCAACAGAAAACAAATTCATCAAGAAAAAATGAATCACAGATAGGCCAACACCTAAACGTGAGAATACAAAGCTGTAAAAGATAACATGAGTTTATACCAATATCACAAAACATAAGAGAAAGTTTGAGGTATCAGACACATTAAAATGTAAAATTCTGTTCAGAAAAAGGCACCATCAATAAAGCAAAAAAATTTACAAGCCTCAGTCTGAGAGGATATATTTGCAATCCACATAACCAATAAAGTATCACTACCCAGATCCATAAATAACTCTGAAAATCAATAAGAAAAAGGCAAACGACCCAATGGAAAAATGAGCAAATGATAAGAAACAATAAATATCAGGACAAAACGATGGGCAATAAATATGTGAAAAGAGGCTGAACTTCACTGCTAACACTGAGAAACACAAATTAAAACAACTAGATGCCATTTTTCACCCATTAGAGTGTAAAAAATTAATAAGTCTGATACTACTGAGTGTTACCATGAATCTGGGGAAATAGAAACTCCGTCTGTTGCTGGAAGGAGTGTAAATTGGTATAACCACTTTGGGCAGCAACACAGCAATACTTAATAATAATGGTAATGATAATGCTAATGGTTAATACTTATTGAACATTTATAAAGTGCCAGGCACTGTTAAAAGCTGGCGTGGAAAGCTGACGACACACATTCCCACAAGCCAGGGGCTCTTTCTGCAGTGGCCTGGCCACGGCACCAGCAGACGCAAGCAAGGCTGCTCATGGTGTGGTGGGAAAGCAGAATTCATTTGCAAGTTCCTGAGTGGGGAAGGATCACTAATCTGTGCCTCATTGGCACGACGGAACATTCTACTCCAGTTAACAGAAACACACTGAAGTGATGTCCATTGATATGGATAAATTTCAAAAACTTGATGTGAGCGAAAAAAGCAAGTTGCAAGAATCTTGACACTATTTTGCCATTTATGTCAACTTTAAGGCACATAAAATATTGTTGGTGGATGCAAGCATGTGATAGAAAAGTATTAACTTGTGGATGGGAAATACGGACACCAGCCCTCCTCCATAGTGAGCTGAGAGCTCGCTGGGGAGCTGCTGGAGCCCTCCATCCGTCCATCTGTCCATCCATCCACAGGAGCCAGGCCATCTCCAGCGGGGGAACACCAGCTAACGGAACCAGGAGCCAGCCTTGAGGAGCTGGAACCTGGAGGAAGATTACTCTGGGAATTCAAGGACTTACGACGTTTGAAATCTACTAACGTCGTTTGTTATGATTCAGTATACGTTAAAAAGTCAGGAAACAGCAGATGCTGGAGAGGATGTGAAGAAATAGGAATGCTTTTTTTTTTTTTTTTTTTTTTTTTTAGACAGAGTCTCACTCTGTCACCCAGGCTGGAGTGTAGTAGCGTGATCTCAGCTCACTGCAACCTCCGCCTCCCGGGTTCACGCCGTTCTCCTGACTCAGCCTCCTGAGTAGCTGAGACTATAGGTGCCCACCACCACGCCCGGCTAATTTTTTGTATTTTTAGTAGAGATGGGATTTTACCATGTTAGTTAGGATGGTCTCCATCCGCCCACCTCAGCCTCCCAAAGTGCTGGGATTACAGGTGTAAGCCACCGCGCCAGGTTCTAAGTCTTTGCTATTGTGAACAGTGCCGCAATAAACATACGTGTGCATGTTTTACAGTAGAATGATTTATAATCCTTTGGGTATATACCCAGTAATGGGATTGCTGGGTCAAATGGTATTCTGGTTCTAGATCCTTGAGGAATCGCCACACTGTCTTCCACAATGGCTGAACTAATTTACACTCCCATTTTGGGAGTGTAAATTAAAGACAGTGTGGTTGGAAGGGACAAAAATGCACCCAAAACCTGTGTGAGGAAAAGTAAAACTTTATTGGCAGACACAAAAGAAACTTTCTGAGTAAATGGAGAGACATGTTCTTCTTGAATGAGAAAATTAACATTGTAAAGATGTCAACGGTCTCCCAAAGTGATCCAGATGTGCCGTGGAATCCCAGTCAAACTGCAGTTGCATCTTTTATGGAATTTGACACACTGACTGAAATTCACCTGGAAAAGAACATGCTTAGTAAACATGGTTTCCTGGGGGCGGGGCGAGGGGGGGCGGGGGAGGGAACAATGAAAATTGGTCTTGCAGACAAGGTTCAAGTTAGACATCCCAGAAAGAAACAGATGTATCTCCCTGCAGTGAGGTACACTGGGGCAGGCACATCCCACGGGGAAGGGCAGGGTGGACAATGGAAAACAGGCTGCCAGGGGACAAAATCAACGCAGATTTCCAAGTCTCAAACACAGGTAAATGCTGTGGATTAAAGAAAGACATCTAAAGATCTACAAACACAAATACAAAGAATGCTTGATTTCACTGGAAATCAAAGATGTTGATGAGAGTAATAATGAGAAATTATTTTTCACCCATAAAATTGGGGGGGGAGATAAGGATTAAACTTTCTAACAATGATAAAAGTGTAAGAAAAACAGGTAATTGGCTGCGCGGCTGGTGGTGAATACTTTTTACAACCTTCTCAGAAAACAATATGGAAATGCCCACCATGAAGGGGCAGAGAAAGCCTCTGTGAGGCCTCTGCTGTAGATGGGGACGCCCGCCTGAACACAGAAGAATCACCCATATCCATGCTAGTTGCAGTCAGTTTGGTAATAGAAAAAAAAAAAAAAGAATCAGAAGGGGAGGAAAAGAGAAGCACCTTAATTCTTCGCCGGCAAAGGAGAGCTCGTTACACAGCAGCATCGCCCACAGGACAGAAGCCTCTGCAGCCATCAAAGAAAATGAGGTCGAGCTAAGTGGGCCGATGTAGAAAGCTCCCGGGACATCGTGTTAAATGTAAAAAGCAAGTTGCAGACAACGCATGAAATATGTATGATTCCATTTGTGAAAAAGCAGCATCGCTAGACAAAACTGTATATTTTATTTCGTATGTACACACGTGTGCAGATCCATGTAAAGAAAGCAGCCCAGACGGTGGGGCGGGGTTGGAGATGCAGCCAGCCCTGCTTTGTGTCTAGACACCCTGGCATGCTTGGCGCCCCCCAGGCCCGAGGTCATGTGCTCCTGCCATAATTTAAACAAATGCCTTAACAGCAGAAAGAAATTAGAATAGTCAGCTGGATGTGGAATGGAGTGCAAGAGGAAGGGGCGGTGCGGAGAGAAGGGAGATGGCCTGACCAGGCGGTGTCTAAGGGACCAGAGAGGAGTGAGGCCCACGGCGGTCCTGGGGAGCGGCCCACGTAGAGCTTGTCGCCAGTGAACAGGGAGCAGTGGGGAGAAGGACGGGGAAACCCAAGAGAGTGTGGGGTGGGGGAAAGGCCAGGGAAGCCCCAGGCTTCTAGGAAGGGCCTGGCGCGGAGTCAGTGGGGAGGACGGGTCGGGGGTGCCGCAGGAGGCCGGCGTGGCCTTGGACAAGAGGCTCGGCGGCGCGGGGGAGCCCCAGGACCGGGGAGCTGCGGAGGGAAGGGGAGGAGCAGGGCGTGGCTGGAAAGGCGGTGGGACAGGGAGGGGAAAGCTGTGCGGCTGCCTTGTACCCTACGGAGAGGAGCCCTGGGAGCTGCGGGAAGAGCCGGGAGAGACAAGGCTATGGGCGGGGGACGGGGCGCGGGGCGGGAGGGCGAGGGCTGTCCCTCCCTCAGGAGTGGGGTTAGCGAGGCCGGGCTGGGTGCTCAGGAGCCGAGGCAGAGAAGTCGTGGCTGCGCAGAGGGAGGCGGTGCTGTCCTTGCCGGGTCTGGGGCCCCGCAGCGCCTGGGGCCGGAGCAGTGAGCAAGCGTGGGTGGGAGCCGCGGCCTGGGTCCCTGCGCCCTCCCGGCTGCCCAGACGGCAGGTGCACCCGGGGGGCCTCGGCGCCGGGCGAGTGAGTCCAGGGCCCTCGGCCTGCAGGCTGAGCAGCGAGGACAGCGGCAAGCGGGCTCCGTGGCACGGCCTGGCGGGGTCACTGCGCACGCCTAGGCCCCGGGAGCTCGGAGACTCAGCAGCCGTCGCGCGGGGCTAACACGGCCCTCCAGGCGCCTGCGCCACCGATACAGAGAAGGGCGAGCTGCGGAGCGCGGGGTGCGGACGGCCACGCCCCTCCCGCCAAGACCACCCCTAGCCCAGGCTGCCAGGGCGGCATCCCCAGCATGAGACCCGCGCAGCAGCCCCTGCAGCCCGGACAGGGGAGGGCAACAGACCGCGCTGGGTTTCTGCGGGTTAGATGCTCAGATGCTTTGTTACCGCGGCACGAACTACCCCCACCCCGACTGTGCGTGGGTGCCGGAGCCTTTGCCCATAAGGACCCGTGTGGGCAGTGGCTTAAGGTGGCTTAGCGTTCCCCAGAGACACAGAACCATCAGGACACACACAGTCCCGCCTGCATCTCAGTGACTGCAAGCACGGACCTCACACACACTGTCTATATCCCATAAGATTATAACGCAGCAAAAAGCCTCTATGGCTTAGTGACATCTTGATGGTCCTGATCCTAGGCTGATGTGTGTGTTCATGCCCTACTTGTTAACAAAAAAGTTTAAAAAGTAAAAAAATTTTTAAAAATTAATAGAGAAAAGCTTATAGAATAAAGATCTTTAAAAAACATTTTTGTAGAACTGTACTTGTTTGTGTTTTAAGTTATTACAAGAGTCAAGACGTTAAAAAATTACAAAGTGTATAAAATAAAAAGGTACAGTAAGATAAGATTAATTTATTATTAAAGATAGAAAAAAGTGTTAATATATTTAGAGTTTATAAAGTCTACAGTAGTGTACACTAATGTCCTCAGCCTTCATAGTCACCTACACTCACTCACGACTCACCCAGAGCCACTTTCAGTCCTGCAAGCTCCATTCATGGGAACAGCCCTGCGCCAGTGTGCCATTTTTAATCTTCAATGCCTTGTTTTTACGGTACCTTCTCTGTATTTAGATACGCCATTACTTGCCATTGTGTCACAGCTGCCTCCCGTGTTCAGTACAAGTCACACTCTGTACAGGTTAGTAGCCTAGGAGCCATAGGCTACACCCTGCGGCCCAGGTGTGTGGCAGGTCGTACCCTCCGGGTTTGTTGGTGACCTCTGTGATGCTTGCAGAGATCGAAATCACCTAACCACATTTCTCAGAACACATCCTCATTATTAAGCAATATGTGACTGTGTGTGTGTGTGCTGTGTGTGTGTATAAGTGAAGAGATTTATTACAGAAATTGACCCACAAGATTATAGAGGCCAAGAGGTCTGAAGCCCCAAGAGCTGCTGCCTGTGAGCTGGAAAACCAGGAAGGCCAGTGGTGTGACTCCGTCTGAGTCTGAAGCTAGAGAAAGAGCATCACTGACGTCCAGGTGCAGGAGAAGGCAGCTGCCCCAGCTCAAGAGGAGACGGGGGATGTGCCCTGACTCCGCCCTTCTTTCTACCCAGGCCTTGGGTGGATTTGATGATGCTAGCACATATTGGTGAGGGCAGATCATCTTCACCAGTTCAAATGCTAATCTCCTCTGCAGACATCCTCACATCGACAAAGAATGTTTACCAGCTACCTGGGCTTCCCTTAGCCCAGTCAAGTTGATGCATGAAATTAACCCCACAAGTCCACCCTTTGTCAACTTAGCATCCATACAAATCTTCAACTATATTTAATCTCCAATAAATACAATCCGATCACAGTTCTGCCTAATCTGATACAACTATTGTACATACAACCAAAAACACACTAATTCCTTCCCCAAAAGAGCAGGTCAAGTCCTTGAGTGATAGTCACTTTTCTCCTGATGTCCCATAACATAAATACCAAGATGTAAAATCAACAGCGTTTAAATACTGATACAAAGTTGTTACATTTTATGCTACATAATAAGGAGATAACAGAGAAAACAAATATATTTGGTTAATATACGTATATATTCACACAAACATATAAGTTACAAAACAAGGAGGAAATTCTGACAATGACAGTCCTTATTTCTCCCACCAGCCACGTAGTTGTCACTGGTATTAATAACCCCCTTCTTCTACCACCCAGTCCATATCCCTTTGCCCTTAGCAAGTGCCGCAGCTGGCCATGGTTCTTTACTGGTGGAGTGACCCAAAACCTTCATTCTTGAAGGGTCTGGGCCACTAGAGGTCCTGCCTGAATTGTATTATTGTGGTTTCCAGTGACTTTAATCACAGAGCATGGCAGTGCCAAGACATGCCTGAGGATCTCCTGTCTCCCAGACACACTGTTCCTTCCCTCCATGGTGGAGTGCAGTCCAATTTCCCCTCAGTATTCCAATCAATCACCCCGGCCAGCGCCTTTATTCCCCTCTCAGCCTGCTGACTCTTGAGGCTTGAGGGTCCCAAAATGGCATACTAACTTTCTTTTTTTTTTTTTTTTTTTTTTTTTGAGACGGAGTCTCACTCTGTCACCCAGCCTGGAGTGCAGTGGTGTGACCTCCGCTCACTGCAAGCTCTGCCTCCCAGGTTCACGCCATTCTCCTGGCTCAGCCTCCCGAGTAGCTGGGACGACAGGCGTCTGCCACCACACCCGGCTAATTTTTTGTATTTTTAGTAGACACGGGGTTTCACCATGTTAGCCAGGATGGTCTCGATCTCCTGACCTCGTGATCCGCCCGCCTTGGCCTCCCAAAGTGCTGGGATTACAGGCATGAGCCACCATGCCCAGCCCTAACTTTCAATTCAATGGGATCACTGTTGTGCCTCCTGGTTGAAGCATTTCTGCCTCTGGAACTAAGACCCGTAGGCCAGCAGAATACAAAGTTGCAGGGAGCACCTGGTCCCAGCCCTGCAAGGTATTGCCATCTAGTTGGTAATTGACCTTCAAAAGGCCATCCCATCATTCTATCACACCAGCTGCTTCAGGATGCAACATGAGCATTGTTGCACTTCTTTGGCTGTGAAGTGAGTTCCTTGATGAGAAGCAGTGTGGTGTAGAACACCGTAACAGTGGGTAAGGCATTCTGTAAGTCCATGGATGGTGGTTTTTCCAGTAAGGACAAACCTCTGCCCCTTCCATGCTGGAAACCATTCAATGTAATCAACCTGCCCCAGGTAGCTGGCTGATCACCTGGGAATGGTGCCATATCAAGGGCTTGGTGTTGGTCTCCGCTGCTGGCAGATTGGGCAGTCAGCAGTGTCCAGAGCCAGGTAGGCCTTGGTGAGTGGGAGTCCATGTTTCTGAGCCCATGTACTACCTCCATCCCTGCCACCATGCCCGCTTACTTTATGAGCTCATTGGGCCGTGACAGGGGTGGCTTGGGCAAGAGGCTGACCAATGTCCACAGAAGGAGTCATCCTGTCCACTTGATTCCTAAAACCCTCCTCTGCTATGGTCATTCATTGCTGACCATTCACATAGGACAGACATATCTTCATGATTTTTGCCCATTCTAGGAGGCCTGTCCACATATCTTTTCCCCCAAATATCTTCACCACCAATTTTTCCAATCCTTTTTTCCATGTTCCTGACCATCCAGCATAAACATTGAGCACGGCCCGTGAATTAGTCCATCACTGCACAACTGCCCACTCCTCCTTCCAAGCAAAGTGCACAGCCAGGTGCATTGCCCGTAGCTCTGCCCAGGAGGACTTCCCTTCCCCACTGTCCTCCGGGGATGTCCCAGAAAGGAGCTGTAGTTCTGCAGCATCCACTTTCAGATGGTGCCTGCATATGGGACAGAGCCATCTGTAAACCAGGCCTGAGTCATCTCTTACTCTGTCAAATGATCATGGGGAGCTCCCCCACGAGGCCATAGGCACAGGCTGGGAGAGAGGATCTCAGCTGAGAAAGGCGGTGGAGCAGGGGTGGGGACCGTGGGCACTTTGGCCACTTCGTGTAACCTATTTGAGCATTCAGGGACTGGTTGGACCCAATCACATACATACCACTTCCATTTGATGACAGAGTGTTGCTATGCATACCTAACCGTATGGCTTGGTGGGTCAGATAACACCCTCTGACACACAGACGTCTCACCAATAAATGTAAAGTAGTTGCTACTTCTTGCTCACTAAGTCCAATCGGCATAATGTCATCAATGTAATGCACCAGTATGGCATCCCATGGGAAAAGCAACCAAGATTCCTGCAGACTAAATTATAATGTAAGGCTAGAGAGCTGATGAGACACTGTCCCTGAGATGGGACAGTGAATGTGTATTGCTGGCCTTGCCGGCTGAAAGAAAACTGCTTCTGGTTGGCCTTCTGGACAGGGATGGACAAAAGGCATTTGCTGGATCAATAGCCGTGTACCAGGTAACAGAGGATGTGTTAATTTGCTCAAGCAATGAAACCATATCTGGTACAGCAGCTGCAATTGGAGTCACCACCTGGTTAAGCTTGTGGTATTTCAGTCATTCTCCAAGATCCATCTGCGTTCCTTACAGGCCAAATCGGAGAGTCGAATGGGAATGTGGTGAGAATCGCCAGCCCTGCACCTTTCAAGTTCCCGATGGTGGCTTGACTCTCCACAGTCCTTCCAGGAATGTGGGATTGTTTTTGACTTACAGTAGTCACCCCTTATCCCTGGTTTCACTTTCCACATTTTAAGTTACCTGTTGCACAGTACAAGATATTTTGAGAGAGAGAAATCACATTTGCAGAGCTTTTATTGCAGCATATTCTTCTAATTGTTTGATTTTACTATTGTTGCTAATGTCCTACTGTGCCAAACGTATAAATTAAACTTTATCATTGTATGTAAGTATAGGAAGAAACATAGTATATATAGGGTTCGGTGGTTTATATGCCTATGGTATGTAAGTATAGGAAGAAACATAGTATATATAGGGTTCGGTGGTTTATATGCCCATGGTATGTAAGTATAGGAAGAAACATAGTATATATAGGGTTTGGTGGTTTATATGCCCGTGGTGTCAGGCATCCACTGGGGTCTTAGAACATATTGCCTGCAGATAAAGGGGGACTACTGTATTATTTTCCTAAGCAGTTCTAATGGCTTCTACTTGGCCTTCTTCACTGTAATAGTCCTTACTCCACAGGTCAGGGACCCAATGTGTAGATGTTACCAGCTCCTCAATTACGTCTCTTCTGATTATGCATTCTGGAATGGGGAAATAACTACAGGATGGGTTTGGGGACCCACTGGGCCCACTGTAAAATGAACCTGAGCTAAGACTCCATTGATCATTGAGCTCCATAAGCCCCTACTCTGCCTGGATGGCCAGAGACCTTTTCAATCTTCTGGAGTCAATGTCAGTGCAGAGCCAGAGTTCAGCAGTCCCTGAAAGGTCTGAGTATTTCCTTTTCCCCAGTGCACAATCACCTGGTAAAAGGTAAGGTAGGTCCCTTTGGGGAAGGCTGGGGAAAAGATTAAGAGTATACATTTTGGGTAGTGTACAGAGTTGTTTCCTAGGGGGACACTGTCGTCCCTTCATTCACTGGTTCTGAGTCTGTAGATTGGCTCAGGTCTGAGAATTGATTGAGGGGCCATGACTCTGTGCTTTGAGAGTCATGATTTTATTATTTGAGTTAGACTTTTGTTTTTAGAGACTGGATCTCATTATGTCACCCAGGCTAGAGTGCAGTGATGTGTTCATAGCTCACTGCAGCCACAAACTCCCAGGCTCAACAGATGCCCCTGCCTCAGCCTCCTGAGTAGCTGGGACCACAGGCATGTGCCGCTATGCCCAGATTCGACTTAGACTTTTGTTCACTTGACCTAAAACTTTCCTGCTTATACCGATCATGTAAGGATTTAGTAGGCTACTGATCAAATTCCTTTCCAGGAGCCCCATGACAATGGGCCAGAGCCATGAGTCTCATGAGCCAGGCTGTTCTGATTGCTGCTGTGCCACTCCTGCCCATTGCTATGCCTGCACCCACCTTGCCTGTGGGCTCCCCCACTGCAGGATCCAGTTGCTCCCCTTGCACTTAGGTCTCCAGTTGAGTAGCTGTGGTTCCCACCATAAGGTCTGACCTACAGAGAAGAGTTATGGCAGAGCTGTTCAAGGAAGCTGGGACCCCCTTACACAGTTCTTTCTTGAGGTGTTGGTGAAAGGCCAGTCTTCCAGATCCCTGCATGTGGGCAAGTAGGTCTGAAATGACAAACCCACTCTAACACACCAGCTTCCCTGAGCCCTTTAAGCCCCCTCTACATTAAACCAGGGGAGTTTGGATCTTTACAGTTTGCTCACGGCAGGGCAGACTATCTTTTGACCCCTGTTCAGCCATCCAACCAAACTGAGCCCTTTCTAACTCTCTGACCTACAACATTAAATCCAGAATCATTGCTTACTGAGCCCATATCAATAAATTTGGCCTGATCCAACTTTATGTTCCTTCCACCACCATCCCACACCCTTAATATTCATTCTCATCCATGTTCCCTGGATTTCTGCTCGTATAAATTAGAAAACCCATGTTGTTCTTTTGGAGTGCAGCATACCTTCTCATGGGTCACAGTTTGTCCCTCACCTTCAGGGCCTACTGGGGTTTGGGTCTAGTTATAGGGCTTGAGGCAAAGAGGGGTGGTGAGGGGGGGTCCTGAAAATAGTCAGCATTGTCCTGCTTGGCCACCACCTCAGAGGAAGATATTACTCAGAATGCAGAGGACTCCTTCCAATCAGGTGGAAAGGCTACACCACTGTTGGCAGGGATGCTGCTGCCATGAGGGATGTGAAGGCCACTTTTGTTGAGCATGGGGGGACCTCTTCCACTGGCAAATAGTAAACATCAGAATTTAGGGGCTTGATACCCCCAGCTTCATCAGGGTCTTCCCACATGGCCCCATTGCAACTTACAGTATCCCATTCTTTCCCAATCAATTTCCCTACTTAAGAGTAGACACTCTAGGAGGCTGGGAGCTCAACTTGCATTGTATTAATAATTTGGCCAATTGCAGGACGAGGTCCTGAGTTTGATTTTCAGAAACTTCAGCCCTGTGGTTGTATGAGATAAGGCTCTTGGGGCACACATAGAAGCTCTTAGGTCATTTATGTGACCCTTGAGCTGGGAATTTGAATCCCTGAGCTCATCTTTTTCTTTTACCACTTTGTCCAATGACATTAGAAGCAACCAATGTCATTATATTCCTCAGTTTTCCTAAAATGTTCAGAAGTATCATATACAGAGTCATGTAGCTCCTCGCTTCTTATAAGTGGTTTATTAGAAGGATACAATGCAGATATTTTGCATATCTCTATAGTTTATGCCATGGATGATCAGTGCTCTCTTTACTACTGGAAATAGAGTCATTGGTGTCTTTACATATAGTCAGATTAAAGAGCCAATTCCAGAAACTCCAGAAAGAATTCAGAAAACTCGTCCTCAAAATTCTGGTCCTCTAGATCCACTCTTGGTACCAAAATCTATATTAGTCAGAGTTCTACAAAAAACAGAATTAATAGAATATGAATATATATATATACTCATATATATGTATATATATACATATATACATATATACATATTACATATTATATATGTACATATATACATATTATAGGAATCAACTTATATAGTTACGGAGGCCAAGAAGTCCCACAATCTGCCATCTGCAAGCTGGAGAACCAGGAAAGTCAGTGGTGTTATTCAATCTGAGTCCAAAGACCAGAGAACCAGAGGCCCCAATGGTCGAGGGCAGGAGAAGATGGATGTCCCAGCTAAAGAAGAAAGTGAGTTCACCCTTCCTCAGGCTTTTTGTTCTACTCAGGCCCTCCTTGGATTAAGTGATGCTTGCTCACTTTGATGAGGGCAGGTCTGTACTCAGTCCACTGACTCAAATGTTAATCTCTTCCAGAGACACCTTCAAAGACACATCCAGAAATGTTTTATCAACTATCTAGGCATCCCTTAGTGCAGTCAAGTTGACACCTAAAATTAACCATCACAAGCAGGGAAGATGGTGTGGGAGGTGAGATGTGTGTCTGTGAGCAGAAGCTGGGTGGGTCTCCGCATGAACATGTAGATACGTGTGCAAGCATGTGGGAGCTGTTGGTGGCAAAACTCAACAGAAGCAACTCGTATTTAGGAAGTGAATCAAGTGTCCCATCCTCTGAGCCCCATGACATTTCATGATCTGGAACAATAAACGACTCTCAGAGCAAGATGTATATTAAAAAGCTAAATTTTCAAGTATGGTTTTTGGAAGAACATGACTTCTGAATTTTAACAAAAAGCAGAAACAAACGCTTTCTTTCACACTTAAGAATTGTCTGCCAGGCTTCTGGAGGCACCTGGGCTGTGTGGGTTCACAGTGGTCATTCAGGGAATGGATGGACAATGGTGAGTTTCTGGAGCACGGACACGACCTTTGGGGTAGAGGGAGGGCTCCAACACCAAGGCCCCCAGCACACACTTCACGAGGAAAAATGACCATCAACTCTGCTGAAACTGAGAAGGGAATTTTTTCTAATTAGAGGCTTCACATTAAGCATGCATTGGCTTTATCTGGAGTGTGCAGTACAGGACGATTGTCTTCCCCATTCCTCACCACGAACAGTAATTAGAATGCGAGTTCATCTCCATATAATGCATTATGACTTTAATATCAGTAAACTCCCCTTACATGTTAGATGCAGGGAGGAAATATTACTTGAATTATCACAGACTGGTATGATCAGTTTCCTCTAGGATAAAACTTGATAAATGGGTTTAAATAAACTGAGGAGAATTATAGGCACCATCTTCTCGGTTCCTGTCAATTTTATTTAGAGTAAAATGCCATTGCGATAATTAGTTGGTTTTTACTGTGTTCATTAAAAGCTTTTCTAATGAGCGCTTGAGGAATAAGTAAAATTAATTTCTTTCTTGAATATCGAAGGAATTAATCAAACAAACAAAAAGCAAACTTCAGGGACTGTGCGAGAGGGGGTGAGGGCCAGTGGTTTTCTGTGCCTGCTGTGGGGACAGCACTTTCCTGCTGTCTGTCATTGGCGTTGCAGCTCCAGGCCATTCCCCCAAGGTATGCTGATGGAGAGGGATGCAAGCCCCGGGGCAGAGGCCCTGGCTGTCCTTCTCAGGTGCCAATGAACTGTGACTCCAAGGCTGCCTCCTCCAGGCAGCTTTCCTTGACTGCTCCAACTTCAGGGCTCTCTTCTGCCTGGCCCACACACTTGAACTAGGGCTCCTCAGTCTCAGAGGCTGAGACCAGGTTCTCTCTCTGCCTGTGGCCCCTGGAGTCCAGCACAGGGCTAGGCACTCTAGAGGACTCAAGGGCTTGAGCCCGAGATCCTGGCCTGTCTCCTCTTGGACAGGACTCCTTGGGCCTCCTGGCCACTACCCTATGTCCCAGCCCCTGCAGTACTTGCCCAAGCTCAGCCTTTGTTCAGCACACCAGCCCTGTGAACCACACTGTCCCTGGAGGGACTGAGGGATGTCCAGGGATCGTTGGTGGCATAAAGGATGGAGCTACTGAAACGCGGTGGGTGGATGCAGGAAGAGGAGGG
Source organism: Pongo pygmaeus (assembly GCF_028885625.2). Lineage (NCBI taxonomy): Eukaryota > Metazoa > Chordata > Mammalia > Primates > Hominidae > Pongo > Pongo pygmaeus. The sequence continues at coordinate 103,599,181 of NC_072388.2, forward strand.
CTGCCCAGCAAGGCCACGCCTGGCCTGGCTCGGAGGAGGCGAGGAAGAGTCTCCAGCAGGCAGGCGTGGCCAGAGGGGCCACGGGGTAGCCAGATGGAGTCTTTGTGCTGACCCCACAGTCCACAGGGAGGAGCAGAAAAGCGGGTGAGGCCTGCGGAGATGACATCACCTGGCTGGGGGTACTCAGTGGCAAAGGGAGAGACGAAGCCAGACACCGCTCTGGCTAGTGGGAGGAGCAATGGTCCTTCCGACCTCCTGTGCCAGGTACAGCACTAGCACTGGGGCCCGAGAACCTGGCTGGTGAGCACATCCACCTCCACCTGTACCTATCCCCACTCCCCACACATGCCACACACACACACACATGCTCATCACACCCACACCTCCACCTGCACCCATCCCCACTCCCCACACATGCCACACACACACACACACTCTCATCACACACACCCATTGCACACACACCACACACACGAATCACACACATTCTCATCACACACACCTCCACCTGCACCCATCAGCACTCCCCACACACATCACACACACACCCATCGCACACACACCACACACACACTCATCACACACATGTTCATCACACACACTCATCACACACACCACACATTCTCATCACACACATGTTCATTATACACACCCATCACACACCACACATTCTCATCACACTCATCACACACACTAATCACACACCACACACAGTTATCATACACACTCATCACACTCATTACACACACACACCACACATATGCTCATCACACATGCTCATTACACACTCATCACACATACCACACACACGCAAAAACTCATCACACATACACCTGCACACAGCCACACACACTGGCCCATCACACAGGCACCATGCACCACACACACACTCATCACACCCATCCCCCCGTCACACTCACACCCCCCACCTCTGCTGGATGGAGCCCCACCATCCTTCAGTGCCCAGCTGACACCTCATCGTTCTTGACGCCCCCGCACCCCACCGTGGCCTACTCTGCACCCCATCACACTTCCCTCTCCCGCCCACAAGGACCTCGGTAATGTCGCCCCTAAAACTGCTGCGGAACCTGGGGCCGGCTGTGATGCCCCTGCACACCTGATGCCCGGAGGGGTGCCTTAGTCCTGAGACTCCCCTGGTTCTTCTTCCTCTCCATGAGGTGAGAAGGTCTATCTGGCCCTGTGGGGTATGTTGAGGGTTAAGTGAGACCCTCGTCCTCATGAAGAGGCCAGGCAGGTCCTCTGCGAGTGCCGCAGTCCCAGGCTTGTGCAGCCAGCTCACGGAGGCCTCCAGGCCCTGAACACAAACAGGACAGGGCTTTCTTGCATTACCACCCAAGTGACACTGCTAGGGGGCTGCTCTCTGGATGCCACTGTGGCCGGGTGCTGGGACGGTCGGCTGCTTGACTCCAGGACTTAGAGCTAGACTTGGCCTTTTAAGCCTCTGTCTCAGCGCCCTCGGGTCCCTTCCATCCCTCCGTGACTTGCCTACCTGTCCCTCGGCCTCTGGGGTGGGCTGGCCGGGCTCGTTCTGGGACCCAGGTGGGGTGGTAGCAGTGGCTGTCATGGTGCAGCACCAGCTTCCCGGAGTGCCCGGTCTGGGGATCCCCAGTGAAGGCACCGAAGCTCTCTTCTTGGCTTCCGGGCCTGTGAGGCCCAGCCAGCTCCACCCCGGCCCCACCCACCCCGAGCCTCACAAGGGGCCCCTACCTGGCAGCTCAAGCCCAGCCCCCTTTCCTGGTGCCCTGGGAGTTCCCGCCACCAACTCGTGGCAATCAAGGGTAATGTGTGGGCTGCCGGGCCCTCGGTCCCTGCCAGGGCCACTCAGAGAGGCCCAGGTGGACACGGAAGTTCGAGTCTAAGCCGCATCCAAGCCAAGACTCAGGAACAAGCAGGGACCCTGCCTGTAGTGCCCCCAACTCATGAGCAGCTCTCCAGCTTCTCACTCCCCTGGCTCTTTTTGGCTGAGGAGGCTCCTCTGTGTAACTCAGCCAGGTCCTCTTTCCAGCCTTTTTATTCTTCCTGCAGTCAGAGGAAGGGGCAGAGGGGGCCTCTGGTGCCAGCTCTGAGGCCTCTCTTGAAGCAGCCTGAAGGTGGCTGACCCCACCCGCTGCCATCCCCACCCTGAGATGGGGGCTTAGTGCCTTTGTCTTGGTGACTTGCCCTGCTGGGACCCCTTCCTCTACTCTCAGAATGACCGACCCCTCGCCTCCCTCACTGCGCCATTTCAGAGCTACATTCTCACCCAGACCCCCGACCTGGCGCTCCTAGTTCCCCCCCACACACCTGTGCTCCATGTTCCCAGGCATCTGCCACCTGCAGCAGGCCACCCGGTCACGTCTCCCTCCTGGCGTGCTTTCATCCTTGAGCCCCTTCTGGCCCCATCCTCCAGATCCCGCCATGTTGCTGAGAGCAGCTCATGGTGGGCAAGCAGCGACTCTGAGGAATGGGCATTCCCACGGCTCCCCGGCTTCCATGACGGCCACGGCCGGCTCTGCAGGGCAAGCTGGCCTCTGCAATCGCTGCACAGTGTCCCCTCACAAGTAGCATTTTTGCACGTGGCAGTCTACACGCTTTTTCATTTTAAAAGGAGTTTGACCCTGATGTTTGAGAAATATGCCCAAGAACACAGCCCTTCTCAGAGAGTCTGGATTCTTACAAGGAACACTCTTGGTTACACAGGGGAATCCACGGTGGTGCAATGTCGGCTGAGGCATGGCCAGTGCAGGGCAGGAGCTGGGGGACTGGGGCCTCTGAGGACAGGGAGACACTCATCAGAGCAGCAGCACGCTGCTTGCACCTGTAGAGGCCGCAGGCTCAGCAGAGCTGTCCTCGCGACACTGGTGATTTCGGGAGCTCTCTCTAGAGAGCGGGGAGATACTGCAGCCTCAGAAGTGGCTGCCAGGAGTGGCTCTGGCAGATTTAGACGGTGATTTAGTCGGTAATCCTGCCGCCGTCCGTGTTCATTCTCCAGCAGAAGCCACACCTCACTCTCTCCTTAGAGCGAGGGAGAGACATGCTCAATTAAGCTGGGGGCGAATGGCGTCTGCACAGCCAGATCCAGGGGCCAGGAGGATCGGGCACTGCCCGGGAGGAGTCTCCACGCCGTGTGAGTCAATCAGGGAACCCTAATTGGAAAGCAGTAATAAAAAATAATTGAGTTTAATACATAATTTAGATCATTACCCGTTAAGCTAATGCCTCCCGCTTAGGTGTGGGGAGAAAATTATTTATCTCATAGACGGGGAAGATTTCATTTGTTTTTATAATGGCATGCTCGCCAATTGACTTTAATAAGAGCAGTTTGTTAAATCAGATTTTGAATTGGTGCATAGATTTGAAGTTCATATGTTAATATTTGACGTGATATACTTAGCGCCTCCCTTCTCCCCTTAAAGTGGCTGGATTTATTCTCCCGTGAGGCTGCGCGCTCATTGTTGTCCTACATTATGGAAATTAAATTGGTTCTCTCTGGTGTCTTGATGGGAGGCAATTTGGCTCCTGACTTCTACCTTTTTTTTTTTTTTAATTAAAGAAGGGACATTAAAGAGACTCTGCTTGCTTCTTTGCAGGGCCTTTTTCCTCTTGAAAACAGTCCCAGGGCTGCAAACAAATTCTTTGCTTAAATACCGGAAAGGAACTTACTAACAGCTCCTTACTTGGGTCCAGCCATCTGCCATTCCTTAACCATTTGATTTTCTCAGCAATCCTATGAAGTCAAGCGGCCACTAGGAACCCAGCTCCTGCGTGTGCACTTCAAGGCCCGGGGCCTGGTCCCCACCTGTAGGTGGGCGCCGGCCTGGCAGTGGGGACCAGGCTTTTCATACCCGCGAGGCAGAGCCGCCTGGGCCTGGACCCAAGCTCATCTGGCCAGCCCATTGATGGAGACTCTGGGACTCAGTTTCCCTATCAACAGAACAGGGATAAGATACTGAGTACCTCAGAGGGGATTTTAGGATGGAAGGAGGTGATGCCTGCCCAGGGCACGGAACAGAGCCAGTACCAAGAGCTTAATTGTGGGCACTGCAACAACCCAGTGGAGTGGCTCCCGGACCCCTCCCCAAACCAGCTCCCCCCACCCCAACAGCCGTACCACAAGGCAGACAGCATCTGACTGAGAGGGCCCCACCCTCACATCTGCCTCTCACCAGCTGTGGGGCCTCAGGTGGGCGTCCCTGTGCTCCAGGCCTCAGCGTCCTCGGCTGTGAAACAGGCTGCTGAGGCCTCCCTAGGGCACCCAGGGTCCCTGTCGAGGGCAGAGGGGATCTTGCTGACAGGCTGCAGGAGACCAACCCAGGAGCCAGGGGTTTGCCTGGTCTCCTCTCGGGGCAGCCGTCCAGGCAGAACCTCAGCCCCCAGATGGCAGGATCAGGGCGAAAGCTAAGTCATCAGGACCCCAGGTCTGGAGGCCGTCCCTGCCCAATTCCTGCAGCAGCCTCAGCGGCAGGTGCTGGGGAGGGCCCTGGTGCCCGCAGCCTTTACCTTGGGTACCCCTGGACTCCCAACTCCTCCAGCTCCAGCCTCTGTGTCCCACAGAGACCCCCCAGGGCATTGCAGGGAGAGCTTTCCACAGCCCCAGCTGCACCCCCACTTCCAACTTGCCTCTGGAAACAGCCACGAATGGCAGGGGAGGGCACCAGAAGGAAGGCCTTTAGGGAGAACACAGGTCTCCACTCTCAGAAACAGAAGCCTCCACAGAGCCCCCCAAGGGACCCTGGGGCACCCTGGAAGCATCCACTGCACACTGCAGCCACCTCAAGAGCCATGGGGCTTGGAGCCCCGCGGTCCTGGAGAAGCTCTCCCCAGTGGAAAATTGGAATAAATGTGTGTAGCTGTGAAACCCCACTTTACATAAAATCAGAAATAGAGCCTGTGTAAAGCAGATTTCTAAATACCCAAGGCCTGAGACACAAGCCTCTCCTGCTGAGCACCTGTGCAGTCTCTTCCTGTCCTTCTCGCCTCTGAGCTGGTGCAGCTCCTTCTAAAACGCCTTGGTGCACCCAGGGTGCCCAGAGGAAGGTGGGAGCCCATGGCAGCCATATGGACGGGAGCGAGCCCCTCCACCAGCATGCTGGGAGGCAGACGGTCGGGGAAGGGGTCCCCTGCCACTCTGCTGCGGAAGAATCTATTGCCATGGAAGCATCTGGAGCAACAAGGAGGAGGTGACTTTGCACCCCAGGAAGTGGGGCCCTCTGCCCAGGGACGGGTGAGCTCATGTGCAGGGAGGGCCCTTAGGACTGAGGCACCTGGGGTGGGGGTGCAAATCCCGGTCCTGCCCCCAAGGGCACTCGGCATGGATGCCCTCAGCAAACTCTCCTCAAGACCAGGCACAGGGCGAGGCAGGGCCTGTCCTGGAGCTCCCAGGCTGGGCAGTAGGGAGGGCCAGGCCGAGGGGCCCTGGTGTGAAAGTCCAGGTGGGAACCGCCCTAATCGCCCCCCCGTCCCAGACCTGAAGCTGCCCCTGGGGCTGAGGAGCCTCACTCTGTCCCTGGGCCAGGGTCCCGGGCTCCCCAGCCTGTGGAGCGAGAGCTGCAGGGCAGGGATGGGCAAGCACCAGCACCCACGGCTGCAGCCCCAGCCCAGCCACCTCAGAGTCCCCAGGCCTTCACCCAGCCTTGCAGGCCCTGTTGCCCACACCTGGGTTCATGGATTTGAGCCAAGCTCACCCATCTGCCCAGTGGCTTTGGATTTGAGAGCATCCATGGCTCCCCCTACCCCCAAGCCATGTCTCATAGTCCCCTGAGGTGGGCTGAAGCTCTCTGAGGGAAACCTGCTCTCACTGTATGGAGCACAGGCCCTGGCCCACTGAGACACCCAAACAGAGTCACTCAGAGGTTCAGAAACAGGGTGGGCAGGACCCCCAGGTGCAGGGGCAGTGGGGATTCTGAGCCCTCCAGGAAGGGGTGTTGGAATCATTAGAGTGAAGGAGGGTGGGGATTGTGTGGTTGTTGGAGGGCAGCCACCCAGCAGGACTTTCCAGGAGGAGGAAACAGTTTCCTTCTTGCCTCCCCATATGGCACCACGTGGGCCATGTGCACCCAGCGTCAGTTCCTTTCATTCACTTCCCTTTAAGCAGCTCCGTGGACGAGCAGCCACCGTCCTGGACTCACACAAAGTCTCAGCCGGTGTGTGAAAGGCTGGGGGGAGCTCAGCCCCTCCACTCAGAGGCAGCAGCCGTGGCCACTGCCCCAACAAAAGGAAGAGCTTGTTTACAAATTGTCCATTGAAAATTGAGTTGCAAACATTGGCATCAGGCCTCACCTGCCAGGCCACCCGGATTGGAGGGTAATTTATGAAGATTGCTTTACCTGGGGCCACGCTGGTCTGTGCCTGCAAGTAATTCACACCAGACTCGTTTCGGATGCAGTCAAAGACCCCCGTATTTCACGATGACAATGTAATCACAGAGCCACATTAAAAAGTCATTATTGTTTAGAATCCAGCTTGGTTTGAAAAACACTTACTATAAAATTCAACAGCCTTTGTAAATTACCAAAAGGTTTACTCAAGAATCCTAGGTGCCGTGATTTAGACCGGGAACTTACCACTTTATTGATTCTGTGGGATTTTGTCAGTTCCCACATTTATAAGGAATGATTAGTGAGTGATCAGAGTAATAAACTCCTCTGTGCTGGCTCATAAATAATGATGAATTGAGTTTGCATCCTCAAATTTCTCATGCAAACCACTCCTGTTCCGAAGAGTCCCAGATGCAACTTTGGGGCAGTGTGGCCATTAGCCCCCACGGGGACAGAACACAGGGGGATCTGGCTTCACCACTTGCCTCTTCATGGGATCCCGGCAGGCCTGGCCACCGCATCCCAGGATAGCAGCCGTGGAGCTGGACACCATTTCCCCCTAGCTCGAGGGGTGCTGGGGGCCACTTGCAGAGCTCCTGCAGATGCAGACGCTCCTCTGCCTCCATCACGGCAGTCCAGGGAACAGATGTGTGTCTGCACAAGCCCTCGTCACTCACACATGGTTGAACAGGCAGGACTTGGTGAATTCCTTGTCAGTTCTGTCCTGAGAGGCAGAAAGCATGCCCCTGGCGGCCTTGAAATGAGGGGCTCATTTAGGGCTCCTGAAAGCTGAGACTCCAACCCAGGAAGTGCCCCAGAGCCAAGCAATCCTGACACACTCACTCTCCTTCCACACCGGGAGACAGCAATTCTGCTCTGCCCGTCGGCCCTGCTGCCTCCCAGCCAGGTTCTGCCCTCTGCGGCCCCGAAACTACACTTGTCCCTTCTTCGAAGTTGCCAATGCCCACACGTACCCAGGAGACTCTGGGAAGGACTGCAGTGAAATTCTCAATGTGTTTAATCCATGATTCCCACTGGCCCAGCCATGCCTTTGACCCACAGGACAGCAGCCATGGATGTGCTTGGGAAAACCACCATGACAGGTCCAGGCAAGAGCACCAGCCTGAGCACGGGTCATGCCAACATGGGTGGCTCAATTAAGGAACAGGGATGGACTTCCTGTCCTGTGGCCCCCACACACTCCTGCTTCTTCCAGTGGCCATTTCTGGGTGAGGCCTGTTCCCCCACATCTCCACACTGGGTCCCTCTGCCCTGGCTCCCGCCAGCTCCCACCTTCCTCAGTGGAAGGTCTATGAACCTGTATTAAGCAAAATAGAAACTAAAGGTGGACTTGAACTGGACTGAAATGAAATTGAGTTAGACTGAATGAAAATGGATTGGAATGGAATGGAATTCGGATTTGAACTGAATGGAATTGAATTGGAAGTGGATTAAAATGGAATTGAACTATAATCTAAACACCAGTCAGGCAGGAGAGATGGACGGGCTGAGCCAGGGGAGCTGCCCTCACCCCACCTGCCCCCTGCCCTGGGGAACCCTCTGGTCAATACTGCTAATAGGAACAGAAAATTAAAGAAAATGGTGCTGATGGATTTTCTTTAATATGCACAGATGCAGCTCAAAGAGAGTGTTTCTGGAAAAGCAGTAACGGAGCCTGCAGAGGTCACAAGGCACCTGGACCAGGCCCCGAGATGCTCCCAGGAACAGCACTTGAGTCATGCAGTTTAAATTTGAAATGCTGTCCACCTTCAGCAAGCTCCTCTTGTCTGACCATTTATAGCGCCTGAGCCACAGAAGAGGCCCCCAGAAGCCGCCTCCAGCAGACAGGAATGAGGAGGCACTGCACACGGGCAGGGTGCATGCGGGCCTGCAGTCTGAGGAACCCACCTGACGCAGGGCAGCAAGGATTTTCCACCACAGGGTCACTCCATCTGTTCAGGGTCCCGAGAGCACTGAGAACACTGAAGACTTCAAGGGCCTGACATCAAACACTGCTCTAGGGGGTGAGCAGACACCTGCCAAGAGCAAAGGGAGGGCTCCCTGGAGAGCAAGAGGACTCAGCCTTCCAGCGCTGGCCAAGACGTGGAGCTGCGAGGCCACTCACCAAATAACACAACAGCCTCTAGAAGTGGGAATGGCCCTAAGCCGACAGCAGCAAGAACACAGAGACCTCAGTCCTGCAACCTTAAAGAACTCAGTCCTGGTCACAGCCCTTGTCACCAGTGGGATCTGGTCTTATTTTTACAGGAAATAAACATGGTCTATGAAAATGTTACCAGGTCCATGCCTTTCACCCAGCACCCTTTGGCCTGCTTCTCCTGCACATGAGAACATTGTTTTAATCAGCACTGCACCATCAGCATGTTCGGGAGACTTAACACGACCCCATTCTGGCATCTCTCAGGGTGTGACGTTGGTCAAGGTGTTTCCGGAGCAAAGCGTGCCCCGCTGGCCCCCAGGCAGGTGGCTTTGTCTGCTTCAGGGACTGTCTTCATTCTCCTGTGTCTTTCGGGCTGGATGGGCGGTCCAATGTCCACTCCACATTTCCCCAATTTCAAGTTCTTTCCTGCATTGAGGGGAAGAAGCCAGGAAAGACCCCCAGGCCCTGTCCCCTGGATGGCTCCAGTGAGGTTGGCAACAGGAGGAGCAAGGTGAAAATTGGAAGGTTGGGGGAACCCAGGCCCTTTTCACCAGCTGGAGGCTTCTCCAGCTTTTCCACCCACTCCCCCATCACCACTACTGATGGCGACTCAAGATTTGTGGCAGTTTCCTGGGTAACCCCTGAGGACCCCTGCCACAGTGATTCAGGCTGGGACCATCCTGGCTTTCTTTCCAGCCCTTCCTACCTCACCTCCCTGTGCTGTACCCTCTGCTCTACTGCTTGGAGCCCTCCATTTCCCAGCCCCACTCAAACCCATCCATGCTTGAATTCTTTTCTGTTCTATTTCTTGTTGGTCTTCTTTCATTTTTCTTTTTCTTTTCTTTGGAGGCAGAAACAAAAAGATCCCTCTTCTCCCTAAGTGCCTGTATCTCTACGCTCCTCTGCTTTCTCTGTAGCTCCGAGGCCACACCACGGCATAAGGTTGCCATTCCGGTGTTTCCCAAAGCTTGAGGCTCCCTTTTCTGGCTGGGCTTCCCACTCCCCAGGAAGCTCACTCTCTACCCACAGCTCCCCCACATGTCTGGGTGGCCCTGATGTCCTCGCTCCAACACCCATGGAGATCACCTTTTCTAGCTCTAGCGACAGCTCCAGGTCCACACCTTGCTGGAGAGGACCAGAGCCTCCCCTCATCCCCCAGCCAAGTGGGCACCTTTCTGTTTCCAGGCCCGCCAAGCCCCCCGCAGCCAGTGCTGCATCGGCCACTCCCACTGCCAGCACCAAGCTGGGCAGGCTCTGAGCACCACCCCTGCTGCCCTGGGTCCTGGGTCCACCCCTACAGAGCAAGCCCACCCATCCAGTCCCCACCACACCACCAGGCACAGCCCTCCACAGCCCTCAGCAGCACAATCTGAAAGCTTCTGGACTTGTTCTTCCTGGCTGTTTGCCTCTCTCCCCACAGGGAGGCTGTTGGGGGAACCTGCCCCCAATATTTCAGCATAGGTTCTTTCTATTTTCCCTAAGTTTTGGCTGGCTGAGAAATAAAGAGAAAGAGTACAAAGAGAGGAATTTTACAGCTGGGCCTCTGGGGGTGACATCACATATCGGTAGGACCATGATGCCCACCTGAGCTGCAAAGGTTTTTATTAAGGATTTTAAAAGGAGAGGGGATGTACGAACAGGGAGTAGGTAACAAAGATCACATGCATCAAAGGGCAAAAAGGAGAACAAAGATCACATGCTTCTGAGGCCAATAAAGATTACAAGGCAAAGGACAAAGCAAAGATCACAAGGCAAAGAGCGAAATCAAAAACTTCTGATAAGGGTTGATGTTCAGCTGTGCACAGATTGTCTTGATAAACATCTTAAACAACAGAAAACAGGGTTCGAGAGCAGAGAACCAGTCTGACCTCAAATTCACCAGGGTGGGGGTTTTTCCCCACCCTACTAAGCCTGAGGGTACTGCAGGAGACCAGGGCATATTTCAGTCCTTATCTCAACTGCATAAGACAGACACTCCCAGAGCGGCCATTTATAGACCTCCCCCCAGGAATGCATTCCTTTCCCAGGGTCTTAATTATTAATATTCCTTGCTAGGAAAAGAATTCAGTGATATCTTCCCTACTTGCACGTCCATTTGTAGGCTCTTATAGGCTTTCTGCAAGAAGAAAAATATGGTTCTATTCTGCCCGACCCCACAGGCAGTCAGACTTTATGGTTGTCTTCCCTTGTTCCCTAAAATCGCAGGCATTCTGTTCTTTTTCAAGGTGCACTGATTTCACATTGTTCAAACACACATGTTTTACAGTCAATTTGTATAGTTTAACACAATAGTGGTCCTGAGGTGACGTACATTCTCAGTTTATGATAACAGGATTAAGAGATTAAAGTAAAGACAGGCACAAGAAATTATAAAAGTATTAATTTTGAGAACTGATAAATGTCCATATTAAAATGAAATCTTTACAATTTATGTTCAGAGATTGCAGTAAAGACAGGCGTAAGAAATTATAAAAATATTAATTTTGGGAACTGATATATGTCCATATTAAAATGAAATCTGCACAATTTATATTCCTTTGCCACAGCTCCAGCCGGTCCCTCCATTCAGGGTCCCTGACTTTCCACAACAGATGCACCTCTTTGAGTCCCCAGGGCCTGACTCTCACAGTGCTCAGTGATTATTTGTTGAATGAATAAATGTCCTTGACACCACCTCCAGCAGTCTCCCCTGCTTGCTTCTGAGATGGTTTCTCTCTTTCACGCCTGTCCTGACTCCACCGGCTCGCTTTCCCACCCTATTCTGCTACCTAGCATCTTTCGTTTTCTTGTATTTCTTCTTAGGTTTTGTTTTTCTTCATGATCTGTGTTCTTTGCTCCAGTGTTTTATTATGGGATAGTTCCAACATTGAGAACAAATTACATAGGATAACATGAACTGAGCCCACCACCTGGGCATGACAAATATTAGCATTCTGCCATATTTGCTTTAGGTAATCATTTTTAGAAGTAAAGCATTATGAATAGAGCCCTGGTATATCATTCAGCAATCCCATTTTCCTCTCTCCTCCCAGCCTTCTCAATCATGTTTGATATCTTTACCACAATCTATCCTGTTTTTTAGTAAAGATATGTTTTAATACTTTACACAAATCGTACCCCATGGTGCTTATAATGTGTGTCACTTGTTTCTTTTTTAACTCAACGTTGCATTTTCATGTTGGGCTGCGTCTGTGCAGGACCAACTGTTGCAGATGCCTCTGTCTTACTAATTTCTGTGAGTTCTTTATACACCTGGATGATGAACACTGGTCTGTCATGTGTATAACAGACCAACTACTGGATAGTACTTTGTACACATATGCCATGGATGTAGAGCCCGTGTTCACTCGCCAGCCGTCATTGTTTTGATGCATCACTGTCATAAGGAGGGCAGCAGCGCACATTCCTGGGGAACCTTTCTGGTGCAAACATGCAACAAGGTCCCTAGTCTAGGAGAGAGGGACTTTGCCAGGTGGAGGGACATGCTTGGTTCCAGCTTCACTAGGAGTAGCCAAATGGCTCTTTGAAGGGTGGAGCCAGTGAACCTTCCCTTTAGCATGGGCTAAGCACTCCCTTGCCCACTGCCAGCTTTGTTACTCTTAGATCCCTAGTCTTTGTTAATCTGATGACTATAAAACAAAAGGTTACTTTAATTTGCATTTTCCTGGTAACTGGGGAGAGGCTGCATCTTTTCATGGTCATTGCGTGTCTCGTTTCCTTTTCTGTTAATTGTGAGTTTGTATCATTCGCCTGGTTTTCACTTAGTTCATTACACAGTAAACGTGCATATGTAAACATATATATCTTTACTGAAACAACAGGATACATTGTAGTAAAGATTTCAAACATGACTGATAAGACTGTCAAGGAGAGAAGAAAATGGGATTGGTAGATGACATACCACGGCTCCACTTTATTCGTAAATGTTTCACTTCTCTTTGTCTTATTGATTTGTGTGAGCTCTTTATATGAGATGGATAATCATCATCTGCCTGTTATGTTTATAGCAAATATTTCCTCCTGAGTGTGGCCAGTCTTTTGACTTTCAGCTTTGTTTGTGGCATCTTTTGTTGTATAGAAGCTATTAATCATAACATAGTCAACTTTATGAAACTTCAGTTTTATGGGGTTTATGTTTGTATGTCTTACTTAAGAAACTTTTCTGGGCCAGGCGCGGTGGCTCACACCTGTAATTCCAGCTCTTTGGGATGCTGAGGCAGATAGATCACTTGAAGTCAGGAGTTCAAGACAAGCCTGGCCAATATGGTGAAATCCTGTCTCTACTAAAAATACAAAAATTAGCCCGGTGTGGTGGCGTGTGCCTGTAATCCCAGCTACTCAGGAGTCTGAGGCAGGAGAATCACTTGAACCTGGGAAGTGGAGGTTGCAGTGAGCCACTGCACTCCAGCCTGGGCAACAGAGCAAGACTCCATCTCAAAAAAAAAAAAAAAGGAACTTTTCTGTATTTTGACATCATAAAGCTATTTCACTGTAGTTCATTCTAAATGTTTTAAAGTTTTGCATTTCGTATGTAGGACTTTAACCCATCTGAGCTTTATTACAAGTGCAGTGTTAGATAATAATATGAATATTTTACCCTTCTATCAGTGGCATTTGACCAACAAACCCCCGTTCCTGTTGACGTGTGGATCCCTGTGGTGCATACCCGGTTCCCACTCTGTGCAGGTCTGCTTTTGCCTTTCTGTTCTGTTCTGCTGATCTGTTTATTCTTGAATAGTCTTTATCAAAACTCTAGAGGAAATCGCTGGCTATTTGTTAGAGAAAACATCTCTACCCTCTGCTTCTTCTTCAAACCTGTCTTCACCATCTTTGGTCCTTTGCTATTCCATGTGAAGGAATAATCCACCTTATCAAGTGCCATGAGAAAATGCTGCTAGGATTTTAATGAAATTGCATTTAATTTGTTGATTATTTTACAGAAGAACTGAACATTTAAAACTGAGTTTTTGCATTCATGATGTAGCCCTCCAATTAGTTAAATCTTTGTCTATAGCCCTTAATAAAATTGTATTAGTTTCTCGTTTAAGATGTCCCACATCTTTATTATACTTATTTCTAAATACCTTAGTGTTTTATTGCTACTGTGAATGGTGTGTTTTTTCTATTACAGTCTCCAATTAGTGTTGGCTATTGCATAGCCATGCTGTGGAGTTTTATATCTTCTTATATTAAACCTCATTAGCTCTCATTGTAAAGTCTTAAAAAAATTTTATGCAGAAAGTTATATTGCCTACCCCAAAAATGTGAAAATGTATGTCTCATCCTTTCCAATCCTCACTCCTCTTTTTCCATCTTGTCTTGTAACGTTGGCTGGATCATCAGACCATGCTGAGTGATGGCTATGAGAGAGTCAACTCCCTGTTTTCCACTTTAATGGGACTGCATCTGGAGTTTCGCGGGAAGCTTGAACTTTGCTACAGGCTGGCTGTGGTGGCCTTTTATCAGGCGAAGGTCGTCCTTGTAGCTCTTGTTATCTACGAGCCTCTGCTGGGAAGGAGGGTGAAATAAACGCGGGTTACATCCTCTGAGATGACCATAAGCTTCTCTCCTGAGACCTGCTGATGAGGCTGATGATAAAAGTGGATTGCCTAGCGATACTTTATGCTTATGTTCCCAGGACAAAGCCTGCTTGGTCATAACTGATTCTGCAGCCAGTTCTCCATCCTCACCCCTGGTGTGGCCAGCCAGGCTGGCGGTGTGCCCACCCTCTGCTGACCACTGGCTCTTGTTGATGACCCCCACCCCCACATATATACATAGCTCAATGGACAAAAAATTCTAGGAAGAGACTGGAGCCGTTATCCAGGTATCTATTACCAAAGAGCCTCCCATAGCGGGGTAGTTTCATCAAAAGTAGTAACCGACCCAGGGAATAGATGGATATATTTCTCTCCAGAGCAAAACCGTTGATGCATACACATCTGTTCCACCAAATAAGCAATCTGGTGACTGTTGGGCTAGGGATCTGAGGGCCTCTTTGGGTTCTCCAAGTGCATTCTCTCCCAATGCCGGGATACAGGGCCTGCCTCCTCTGAGTGGCTGTCATCCGCTCTGTCTCTAGGACAATGCACCCACAGCACCATCAGCCCAGCACAGCACCCACTGCGTTCTTTGCTGCCCTCCGATGGCTTGGGTGTCCCAGACGATGGGTGCAGCCTAGCAGTGGGGTGGGCAGGGCCGTGACTGGGCTCCTGGCATGTCTTGTGTTAGACTTCTTTCCTCTGCTCAATGCCCCCCACCCCAAAAGGAAAAGGTGTGTTCCAGGGCAGAGGATGCGAGTTGAATTCACACATCGAAGTTAGGGCTACCATTGACAGGGGCAGTGGTCAGACACAGCCGTGGGTCAGCAGCGCATAAAAACGATTTGGGAGTCATGAGGCTGAGGATGGCATCCGAAGCCACGGGAGCATGTCTGACTCACTCACACGCCTGCCATGGGGCTGAGGGTGAGCTGATGAAGGAAGAAAGGAAGGAGGAGCTGGCAGATAAATTGGTTTTAAAATGACTTACAATGTTGTGATTCATTGGTTATTCCCTGGGCCTCCCCTCGCCTGCTCCTGACACTGGGACTCACCGTGGAGGTGTCTGGACCGTGTTCCAGGGGGCAGCTTCAAGCATCCCCAGGTGTCTCCTTCAGCCATTCTCATTACTCTGCTCCAGTGGTCTCTGACCGGTCACTGCTGTGGGAGAGAAAAGCTATCCCTTTATGTCACTTCATTGCAGAATTTGTGACTCGCAAAATATTAACTGACTGATGTTTACAGACACATCGTCCTTGGCAGAACTGGAGGCACAACTTCCCTTGAAAAGCTTCAGAGGCAGGTGGCTT
Organism: Pongo pygmaeus; assembly: GCF_028885625.2. Taxonomy (NCBI): domain Eukaryota; kingdom Metazoa; phylum Chordata; class Mammalia; order Primates; family Hominidae; genus Pongo; species Pongo pygmaeus. The sequence goes on from NC_072388.2 coordinate 103,614,509, forward strand.
TGGCCACCTGGCCCTCCTAGTGGCACTGGTCTCTTTCTTTCAAGTCAAGGGCAGAGACTTGGGGCGTCTGATATGACTTTCCACTTTAAATCGTGGAAGAGGAATGCTGGAAGCATGGCTGTGTCCCTCCCTTCTCAGATCAACCTACCCACCTCTTCTGAAATGGATGCTGGCTCCTGGGTGGACTGAGTCCTCCCTGCTCCAGACAGGGGGCAGTAGAAAGAGGTTGAGAGCGGCAACAACTTGGAAGACTTACAAGGCTTACTCATAAATATGTAGATTGCCTAGTGATACTTTATCTACATTATCACTAGGCAATCTACATTAGAAATACATATGCATATGTATATATACCACTTTATATATATACATATATGTACATATATACACACATATATATCAGTAAGGATTCGTGAACATTTATTTTTATTTATTTATTATTTTTTTGAGACAGAGTCTCACTCTGTCGCCCAGGTTGGAGTGCAGTGGCACGATCTTGGCCCACTGCAACCTCCACCTCCTGGATTCAAGCGATTCTCCTGCCTGAGCTGACCGATTAGCTGGGACTACAGGCGCACACCACCACACACAGCTAATTTTTTTTTTTTTTTTTTTTGTATTTTAGTAGAGACTAGGTTTCACTATGTTGGCCAGGATGGTCTCAATCTCCTATTGTGCATTGCATGTGCTTTATTTTGTTGCTCAGATTATTCTAGCTTTGGCTATTGGGAGCTTTTTCAGTTGGTTCCTGTGTCCCTCTGGCATAATCTCATTCTTGTGGGGTTTTTAAACACTTCTTTACCTCCTGGCACTACATGATGCTCTAGGCTCCTCTTGTATAATCCCTACTTAGCCCTGGAATCAGCCATTTATCTAAGGATTTCTGATTCCTTTTATTGGAGAGAGACATTAGAAACCAAGATGTGGGCACTGGGTGTGCTTATTGTGATTGGAGTGTCAATGGAAATTCTGGAGATTAAAAGTGTAATGATTAAAGTGGAAAATTTACTAGAGAGGTTTGATGGTAGATTTGAATTGGCAGAAGAGATAATGAACTAATTTAATGACAAATCAATACAAAGTATTCAATTTGGAGAATAGATAGAAAAAAACTAACAGAGCTTCGTGAAATGTGGAACACCACTAAGCACCCTGACCTGCACGTATTGGGAGTGCCAGAAGAGAGGAGAAATAGAAGGATACAGGAAAAGTACTCAAAGAAATAATGGCTAAAATCTTTCCAAATCTCATGAAAAGTACTAACCTCACATCCAGGAAGCTCAATACAGCAAGTGGGATAAAAACAAAGAGAAACACAGCCAGACACATCATAATCAAAATGCTAGAGACAAACACAAACAGAAAATTTTGAAAGCGGTTGATGACAGAAAAATCCAAATGTTGCCAAAATATATTTAAAGAGGTTTACTCTGGGCCGATATGTGAGACTATGGCCAGGTTACACAATCTCAAGAGGTCCTGAGAAAGTGTGCCTGAGGTGGTTGGGTTATAGTTTGGTTTTACACATTTCAAGGAGACAGGAATTGCAGGTAAAATAATAAATCGATATGAGAAGGGTGTACATTGGTTTGGCTGGAACAGGCAGGACATCTCAAAGTGGGGGCTTACAAGTCATAGGTGGGTTTAGGGGATTCTTCAGTTGCCAGTTGGTTGAGAGAGTTAAGCTATTGTCTAACGACTTGAAATCAGTAGAAAGGAATGCCTGAGTTAAGATTAGGGAGTTTTGGAGGCCACTTTCTTATTATGTAGATGAAGCCTCATGGGTGGCAGCTCTCAGAGATATAATAGCTGGTGAGTGACTCTTTTCAGACTTTAAAGGTGTCAGGCTCTCCGTTAATCTCTCCTAGATCTGAGAAAACCTCCTGGAAGGGAAAATACCTGGTTATATTCATGGAGATTCTCTATAGCTGCAAATTGTCCCCATAAAAGATGGCTTTGCAGGGCCATTTTAATCTGTTGGCACTGTGGCAGCCATTGCAAAGTACATTAAAGAAATATATTTTGTGGTAAAATATTTTTATTAATATTTCCTTTAGAGTCTGCTGTCTGTCATGTGATATTATACCAAAGTCAAGTGGAAAGCAAGCCACATTTAATAAAAACCTGTCTGATGAGATTTTTATGGTTTGTAGAGCATGACTCCCCAGTCCCCTTAGATAGGTATTTGGGCAAGAGAAAAAAGATCCCTATTTAGTCCTCACAGCAAGAGAAAAAAAAAAAGCAATTCATGAAAAGGGATGCCAATAAGATTAACAACTATATTCATTAGAAATAATAGAAGCCAGATGAAAGTGGAATGAAATAGTCAGTGTTGAAAGACAAAACACTGTCAACCAAAAATCATATTTCCAGCAAAACCATCCTGAAATATAAAGGTGAAATAAAGACATTCCCAGATAAAAACTGAGATAATTTATTGCTAGCAAATCTGCCTTACAAGAAATACTAAAGGAAGTTCTTCAGACTGAAAGCAAACAACACAAGACAGTAATTCAAATCCACACAAATAAACAAAAGTGTCAGTAAAGGTAATTATATAGATAATTACAAAAGACTGCATAATTGCATACTTTCCCTTTATTTTCTTGCCTTACTTAAAAAGTAATTACATAAAACAATGTATGTAATATACAGGTGTATTGTTGGGCCTCAAAATGGCATCAAAAAATGGGGAGAGAATGGAGGAATATAAGGGTAAAGCTATATTTCTCTGGAAATAAGTCAGTATAAACCTGATATATTGAGATACATACTGTAAGCCCTAGGGAAACTCCAAAAAAAAAAAAAAAAACCTTAAAATACAATGTAAAAATTGTTTAAGAAATTAGTGATATCTAGTGTTGCATTGGAAAATATCTACTTAATACAAAATAAAACAATAAAGGAGAAATCACGTAACAAAGAGGATAAGAGACCTATAGAAAAAGGTAAAATGTCAGATGTCAATCTAACTATATCAATCTTAACATTAAATATGAAAGAATTAAACAATCCAATCAAAAGGCAGAGATTGTCTGAATTTTTAAAAGATTGAGGCGGGGCAGGGTGGCTCACGCCTGTAATCTCAGCACTCTGGGAGGCCGAGGTGGGCAGATCATGAGGTCAGGAGATTGAGACCGTCCTGGCTAACACGCTGAAACCCCATCTCTACTAAAAATACAAAAAAGTTAGCCAGGCATGGTGGCATGTGCCTGTAATCCCAGCTACTCGGGAGGCTGAGGCATGAGAATCACTTGCATCTGGGAGGTGGAGGTTGCAGTGAGCTGAGATCACACCACTGCACTCCAGCCTGGGCAACAGAGCGAGACTCCATCCAAAAAAAAAAAATACAAAATAAAAAAAAGATCAAATTACATGTTGTTTACAAGAGACACATTTTACAAGCAAAGATACAAATGGGTTGAAAGAAGGGGTGGAAAAGAATACACCATGTAAACAACAATTATAAAAGACTTGGAGTGGCTTTCCTATGACCAGACAAAATAGGCTTTGAAACAAACAAGTGGCTGGGCGCAGTGGCTCATGCCTGTAATCCCAGCATTTTGGGAGGCCGAGGTGGGTGGATCACAAGGTCAGGAGTTTGAGACCAGCCTGGCCAAGATGGTGAAACCCTGTCTCTACCAAAAATACAAAAATTAGCCAGGCGCAGTGGCGGGCACCTGTAATCCCAGCTACTTGGGAGGCCGAGGCAGGAGAATTGCTTGAACCCAGGAGGCGGAGGTTACAGTGAGCCGAGATCACACCACTGCACTCCAGCCTGGGAGACAGAGCAAAACTCTGTCAAAAAAAAAAAAAAAAACGAGTAAAAAGGTTACTAAAGAGGAACATTTCACAATGATAAAAGGGTTAATTCATAGAGAAGCTATAACAATTATAAACATATATGCAACTAGCAAGAGAGCCCACAAACATTGGAGATAAAACTGACAGACCTGAAATGGGAAATAGATCGTTCAACAATAATAGGGACTTTAATATACCACTTTCAATAATGAATAGAGCAACTAAAGCAGAAGACAAATACGGAAATAGAATTGAACACTGTAAACAACTAGATCTAAAAAACACCAATGAATATGCCACCAACAACCGTAGAATATGCATTTTTCTCAAGTACAGGTGGAACATTCCTTGAGATAGATCATTAAACACAATTGTCTTGTGTTAGACAATTAAGCACATCCCCATAAACTTAAAATTATTTAAATGATACAAAATATTTTCTGTACCCACAATGAAATTAAATTAGAAATCAATAATAAAAGCAAATTTAAAATTCACAAATAGTGGGAAATAATATACTTCTAAATAACTAATGTGTCAAAGAGGAAATTTCAAGGGAAATTGAAAAATTCATTTAGATGAATAAAAATGAAAACACAGCATACCAAAACTTGAGATGCAAATAAGCAAATAAAGACGCTCAGAGAAAATTTATACCTGTATCTATATTTTAAAAGAAGAAAGATCTCAAATTAATTACCTAGCCTTCCAATCTCAGAAAGTAGAAAAGCAAGAGTAAACTAAACCCAAAGCAAACAAAAGGAAGGAAATAATCAAGATTAGAGTAGAAATAAAGGAAATAAAGAATATAAAACAATAAAGTCAACAAAACCTAAAGTTTTGTTCTTTTGAACACAGGTTTTGTTCTTTGGAGAGATGAACAAAAGTGACAAATCTTTAGCTATACTGGCCAAGAATAAAAAGAGAGAAGACTCAAGCCACTAAAATCTATAAGATGACTGATCTTACAGAAATAAAAAAGAGAATAAGGGAATGCTATAAACAACTGTCTGCCACCAAATTAGACAATTTAGATGAAATAGACAAATTCCTGAAAGGAGAAAACTACCGAAACTGGTTCAAGATAAAATAGAAAAAACCTTAATACACTTATAACAAGTAAAGAGATTGAATTAGAATTTAAAAAAAAAAAAAAAACTTCACATTAAGGATAGCCCAGGTCCTAGATTCACTGCCAAATTCTACCAAATGTTCATAGAATTAATATCAATCTATAAGTTCAGTATTAACCTGATACAAAAACCCAACAAAGATATCATAAGGAAAAAAAAAATAACTCTGGTGAATTCTCTTCTGAATAGAGATGGGAAAATTCTTTTTAAAAAAAAATACTAGCAAACTAAATCCAGCAACATATAAAAAGGATTATGTACCATGACCAAGTGGAATTTATCCCAGAAGTACAAGGTTAATTCATCATTAAAAAGATCAATTAATGTAACACACCATATTAATAGAATAAAGGACAAAAATCATATTATCATCTCAATGCAGAAAAAGTACTAAACAAGCAACATTTTTGTGATAAAAAAATTCAACGAACCAGATATAAAAGGGAACTTCCCCAATCCGATAAAAAGCATGTACATGGCCAGATGCAGTGGCTCACACCTGTAATTCCAGCACTTTGGGAGGCCGAGGTGGGCGGACACGAGGTCAGGAGTTTGAGACCAGCCTGACCAACATGGTGAAACCCCGTCTCTACTAAAAATACAAAAATGAGCCGGGCATGGTGGCACAAGCCTGTAATCCCAGCTACTCAAAAGGCCGAGGCAGGAGAATTGCTTGAACCCAAGAGACAGAGGTTGCAGTGAGCCAAGATCATGCCACTGCACTCCAGCCTGGGCAACAGAGTGAGACTCCGTCTCAAAAAAAAAAAAAAAAAAAAACTTACAGCAAACTTCATACTTAATGGTGGAAGATTGAAAGCCTTGCCCTCTGCAGTCAGAAATAAGACAAGGATGTCTGCTGTTGCCATTTCTATTTGACATTGTACTGGAGTTTCTAGCCAGGACAATTAGGCAAGAAAATGAAATAAAAGCATTCAGATTAGAAAAGAAGTAAAACTATCTCTGTTTGCAAATAATATTATTTTGTATGTATGAAAAACCCAAAAGAATCCACAAAATAAAAACTATTAGAGCTAATAAGTGGCTTAAACAAATTTGAAGGATACAGGATTAACATATTAAGACAAAAATCAGTATTTCTATACACTACAAATGAACACTCTGAAAATACAATTAGGAGAAAAATCCGTTACTAATTGCATTAAAAATATAAAATATTTAAGTATAAATTAAACAAAATAAGTGTAAACCTTGTACACTGAAAACTATAAACATTGTTGAAATAAACTGAAAACAATCAACATTAATGGAGACATATCATGTTCATGGGTCAGAAGATTTACTATTGTTAAAATGACAGTACTGCCCAAATCGACCTACAGAGTCATCTCAATCCTTATCAAAATTCCAGCTGACTGTTTTATAGAAATTGACAAACTGACTCTAAAATTTATTTAGAAGCACAAGAGACTCAGAATAGCAAAGAAAACAAATTGAAAAGAAAAAATAAAGTTGAAAGACTCACACTTCCTGATTTCAAAACTTATTACAAAGCGACAGTAATCGAGACAATGTGATACTGTCATGAAGATAGACACACAGATCAATGGAATTGAATTGGGAGTCCAGAAATTAACCTTTTCATTCATAGTCAACTGGTTTTCAACAAGGTGCTGAGACAGTTAAGTGGGGGAAAGAAGAGTCTTTTCAATAAATGGCATTGGGACAGCTATATTTCCACATGCAGAAGAATGAATAACCCCTAATTCATACCAAACACAAAAATTAAAACTCAAAATGGATCGTAAATCTCAATGTCTATGAGATAAAAGAGTTAAAACTACAAAACTCTTAGAAGAAAACATAAAAGTCAATCTTCATGACCTTGGGTTAGGCAATGGTTTCTTAAATAGGACACCAAGAGCACAAACAGAAACATCAACCAAAAATAGATAAACTGGGCCATATCAAAATTTAAACTTTTATGCTACAAGTAATACCACCAAGAAAGCAAAAGTATAACACCATAGAACTGGAGAAAATATTTTCAAGTCATGTATCTGGTAGAGACCTTATATCCACTATATATTTAAAAATTCTTGGCTGGGCGTGGTGGCTCACACCTGTAATCCCAGCACTTTGGGAGGCCGAGGTGGGCAGATCACAAGGTCAGGAGATTGAGACCATCCTGGCTAACACAGTGAAACCCCGTCTCTACTAAAAATACAAAAAATTAGCCAGGTGTGGTGGCGGGCGCCTGTAGTCCCAGCTACTTGGGAGGCTGAGGCAGGAGAATGGCGTGAATCCGGGAGGTGGAGTTTGCAGTGAGCCAAGATCACACCACTGCACTCCAGACTGGGTGATAGGGCAAGACTCCATCTCAAAAAAAAAAAAATTCTTATAGCTCAACAACAAAAAGACAAAAATACCATTTAAAAGGGGGCAAAGGACTTAAATAGACATTTTTTAAAAGTAAATATACAAAAGGCCAATAAGCACGTGAAAAGCTGTTCAATATCTTTCCTCATCAGGGAGGTAGAAACCAAAACCACAACCAGATTCTACTCCACACCCTGAGGATGTCTAGGATCAAGAAGACAGATAATGACAGTTGCAGACGAGGATATGAAGGAACTGGAAGCTGATGGGGTTGCAACATGCTGCAGCTGCTTTGGAAACAGGTTGGCAATTTCTTACAATGTTAAACATAGATTTACCATATGACCTGGTAATTCCACTCTTAAGTGTGTATACCCAAAAGAAATGAAAACATATGTCCACAATTTTTACATGCAAATTTTCATAGCAGCACTATTCATAATAGACAAAAATTGAAATAATTCAAATATTCATCAACCTATAAATGAATAAATAAAATGCATTCTATCAGTACAATGAAATATTATTTGGCAATGAAAAGGAAATGAAATACTGATACATTTCACAAAATGTTGATAGGGATGAACCTTGAAAACAAGCTAAGTGCAAGAAGTCGGTAACAAAGAACCACATATTATAGGATTGCATTTGTAATGAAGTGCTTAAAACAGGCCAATCCATAGAGACAGAAAATGGATTAGAATTTTCTTAGAGCTGGGAAGTGAGCAGAGAGGAATATGAGTGACTGTTAATGGATAAAGGGTTTCTTTTATGAGAAACAAAAATGTTCTAAAGTTAGATTATGTTGATGATTGCACAACCCTGTGAATGTACTAAAACACATCAATTTGTATACTTTAGGTGACTCATATGGTATGCAAATTATACCTTGATGAAACTGTTTCTTTTTTTAAAAAAAGTCACCAGGTTTAAACAAGTCAAAGCTGGCTTTCTCTATATAATAATACAAATAATTTCAATGTTATTTTGAACATTCTGGGACATGGGAAAAGATGGGGAATTTTAATTGTATAAGTGAAACTTTAATTGTATAATTAAAAGAGAACAGAAAAAGATAACTATAAACTGACTCACAATATACATGTAAAAAGAATCTGAATAAAATATTAGCAAATAGAACCCAGAAATATATTTCTAAAAATCCTCTATGACCAAGTATTACGTATTGGTTTTCAGGAATGCAAGGGTAGTTCAATACCAAGAAACTAGCTACAAAATTTAATATATCCATCAACCATATGATCCCATCAATAGACACAGAAAAAGCATTTGAGGAAACTCAGCAATCGGTCCTGCAAAAAAATCTTGAGAAAAGTAATACTAAAAAGGAACTATTAAAAAAGAGATCTCAAAACCCAGCAGCTATTTGTAGGGGAATGGCTCTCCCATGGTGCCCCCACCATGTTGCACATCTCCTTACAGGCCTCCTAGAGGAGGCTTGGCCACAGTCTAAGCTGAGTTCTGGGAGTGATTCCTCCTGAAGCAAGGGGAGATTAGGCTGGGGAGGAGTCAGCGAGGGCAACCCCCGATCCATATGAGAATGCCTCCAAGGTTGCTCATCCGTCTGCCCGTTTTCTGTTGAGCACAAAGCTCTTCCTCACCACTCCCCTGTCATGTGGAGCTGCCGGCTTCCGTGTAGTCTGTACAAATGCTTGGCCGTAGTTTAGAGAGGACTCCTCAATGGCAGAGTGACCAAACACTCAAGCTGGCCATCACTGGACCTTTCTGTTTCAGTCCACCTGTAGATTAGGGGCACCGGGACCTGACACTGCACTGATCGTGGCTTTGCTGTCTGTGTGAGTAATGAACTGTCTTGAATCCTCTTGGCCGCTCTGTCTTCTTGGCAGCCAGGTCTATGGGAGTGAAGCCTGCTGACCTCACAGCCGCCGCCACGCTCCCTTTAGGGATGACTTGGCCACCTGACACAGATGATATCCAAATCATGAAACATCAAACTAATACAATTAAAACCAGAACTTAGCAAGGGAGGCCCACTATTCTTATTTGATATTGCACTGAGGGTTCAAGCAGATGCAAATGGCCAAGAAAATGAAACACATACTTTAAGCATTGGAAAAGATATAGCTATTAGTTTTCACAACCCAGATATTGTATTAAAAAATTAGAATTAAAAAGAAAATGTGATAGGATGAGATGATGTCATATAATTATGCAGAAAGCAATGCATTATCTCTTTTCAAATGATAGGCATCTAGAAACAGAAAGAGGAAGAATCAGTCTGTTCACAACAGTGACAAAACTGTGAGCTACTTAGGGAGCAATGGAACAGGACCCGGGAACTGTGTGCCCAGCGTCTGCCCACTGCCACTCGGAGCCATTTCCTGTCCTGCCCTGCTCCATACTCCAGGCTCCCTTCTCTTCTGTCTTCCAGTAGATTTGGCCAGTGGGCGGTGCCGACCCAAGATTGAAGGGTGGGTTGAAAGGACACGCGAGGCCCTTCTCTCCCTCTCTCTGTTCCAGTGGCACTTCCAGCTACAGCTGGGTCTCCTAGGTGGCTGTGGGCTCCCACCTGAAAGCTCCTTTCTCCATGGTCCCGAATGGGGCTGAGAGTCTCAATATGATTAGAGCATGCTCCACACTGACCCTCCAGGCCCAGTCCTGGGGTAGAAGTGACCTCACCACCATACAGAGTAACCCCTACAACAAGCTCCCTGCATTAAATTCCCTCTGCTTGAAAGATCTAGAGTGATTTCTGATTTCCAGGTCAGAACCTGACTGATACAATCCCTATGGGAAAAAAAAAAAAAAAGATAAAATCTTATTTAAAGACACAAAGCAGACACATTTTTCTGGATAAGAACTTTCAATTTAAAAATGTCAATTCTCTTGAAATTTATCTTTTAGTCAAATGCCATTTCACTAGATTCCCAACAGAGTTTTAGGGGTTTTGGTGTGGTCTTGTTGGGTAGAATTATGTAGACATTTTTATGGGAGGATAAATACTTGTGCAAGATGAGACAACCCTGCCACTGTACACACACTGACAACACGCCACGAGGTGGGTCAGAAAACCAGAAAATGACCTCAGGACAAGCAAGAAGATAAGATTAAGCTTCATTTGTTTCAGGGTAAACGGAAGCACCATTTAATTAATGGACTAGCACACCCAGCTGCCATCTAGAAGAAAATAAAAGTGGATCCACTCCTTCATCTTAATCAAAACTAAATTCTAAGAGGATTAAAGACTTAAATGAAAAGAAAGTAAAATAAAATAAAAATACTGCAAGAAAATCTGGAAGACCATGCCATCCAGGGTAAGGATTCCTCATTAAGCAAGACTGAAAACTCAGAAATTCTTAGAAGAAAGTATAAATATGCTGGACTATAAAACAATTTAAAACTCATCTATGAATAGATACCTAAAACCAAATCAACAGACAAAGTATAAGTTTAGAAAAACAAAAAGTGGGCCGGATGCAGTAGCTCACACCTGTAATCCCAGCACTTTGGGAGGCCAAGGCAGGTGGATCACCTGAGATCAGGAGTTCAAAACCAGCCTGGCCAGCACGGTGAAACTCCGTCTGTACTAAAAATAAAAAACTAGCTGAGTGTGGTGGTGCATGCCTGTAATCCCAGCTACTTGAGAGGCTGAGGGAGGAAAATCGCTTGAACCCGGGAGGTGGAGGTTGCAGTGAGCTGAGATCAGACCACTGCACTCCAGCCTGGGCAACAAGAGCGAAACTCCATCTCAGAAAAAAAAAAAAAAAAAAGAAAAGCAAAACCAAAAAGTGATTTTTTATGAAAACGACAGTGAGAAAGCTATTATCTGTAAGATATGAAAAGTGCTTACAAATTGATAGGAGAAAAAAATCCAATAGGAAAAGGGTCAAAAAAATACACATTCACAAAAGAGTAAATCCAAATGGCTAACATCATATAAGAAATGTTCAAAATTACCAGTAATTGGTGACATGCAAGTTAAAGCCACAAGGAGCTGTCACTTAAAACCCACCTGACCAGCAAATTGAAAGGGCAGCAGGACTGATCGCAGGGGAGGATGCGAAGAAGAGAGAGCGTGCATCGCTACTGCTGGGAAGTGGGCATTCGGCAGCATTTTTGGAAACTTATCTAGAAATGTCAGTTCAAAGAAACATCATCCATGCTTTTTAACCTCCAAATCCCAATCTGTAGTATCTGCTTGGGCAGCCACAGCACAGCAGCGCACAGGTGCCTTTCACGGGGGGAAGGGATTCTCACACTCTCAGCGGCTGAAGGTCTGAGGTCAAGGCGGCAGCAGGGCTGCTTTCTCCTGAGGCCTCCCTCCTGGGCATGTGACGTGGTCTCTTCCCTGGGTCCTCACATGGTTGTTCCTGTGTGTGTGTGTGTGCATGCACATGTGTCCTAATTTCCTGTTCTTATAAGGAAACGTCATTAGGGTCCACCCTAATGAGCTCATTTTAATTTATTACCTCTTTAGAGACCCCATCTCCAAACTCAGGCACAGTCTGCATACCGGGGTGGGGGCTTTACCGTAGAAATCTGGAGGAAACCAGCTCAGCCCCTTACAGAGTCCTTGTGCTTGTTTCTGTAGAAATGAAGGCACTAGTCTGCCAAGATGTAAGAACAAGGATGTTTCTACCCACAGCGTTGTTTGTAGAATGAGGAAAAATAACCCTAAAACTGAAAACAAGGGGATCCCCAGAGACGCAGTAAGGAAGGTCGGCTCAGCCGCGGAATATGAGACCATGATGCTAAGGTGGCCGGTGGGGTTTCCCAAAAGGCCCACAGGGGCCATGCCATGATCTTGGGCTTGCGGCCTCCAGAGCTGTGAGGAATAAATGTCCGTCGCTCATAAATCCTGCGTGTGTGGCACATAGTCACAGCAGCCCCGAGGGACTGAGAGAAGGATCACAGCAAGGGCCCAAGCTCTGGGCTCTGGAGGCACACGCTGTGTGACCTCAGGCAGGTACATGACCTCTCTGTGCCTGGTTTTCTCAGATATGAAGTGGTGGTAGGAATCCCTACCTAATACGGTTGTTGTGAAGACGGGTGTGGGAGGCCCACGGCACCTGCGCAGGGGAAAGGCCGGAAAAGCCGTGGGGGGTCAGTCCAAGCAATAGTCAGGGCTGAGCGGCCACCCCTGGCTGTGGGAACCACAGGGCTGGAACTCTGCCTCTGGCGACTGTGTGACCCCGGGCAGGTGTCCCTGGTCCCAGCTGCAAGAAGGCCCCAGCATGGCCCCCAACCCTGCACCCGGGTTTCCTGGTAAGGGCACAGGAAGGGGCCGTGGATGACATCAGAAGAGGCTGTGGGAGCAGCTGGGGCAGGGAGGATGCCAAGAGCAGCCCTACCCTCCTTGGGGCCTTCCCCAGGCCTCCCCGACCCGGGGATCGGAGATACGCCCTCTCCACCCAGCTAGCTCCCACCCACCTTTCTCAGGACCTGGGAATAGGAAAGCTGTCTGTCCAAACACGCCTGGGCACCCAGGCACAGAACCCGGTCAGTGTCCCTGGGGGCAGCACCAAGGGTGGCTGGGGGCAAGCCGAGGCCCAGCCCTCCTCCCTGGCGTTGGGCGTGTCTGGAAGCCATTTCAGCATTCATCAGCCCATCGACTTCCCCCTCGGTGGCTTTGCAGGTAACTATTTCTAGGTTGATTTGTGTTCTCTGCCTCTGCGGAGAGCCTGGGGTCTGAGGCGACTCTCAGACTGTCAGGCAAACGATGCTACCGGAGGTGTCAACCCCTCTCCCAGTGATAAGAGTCACATGCCTGGTCAGTGGCCACCCTGGAGTCAGGCCGGCCCTGCCTTTTCTGCAAAGTGTGGACAAACCTCAGAAAGCCTGGAGAGAGAGGAGCTGCTTCCTGCACTCAGGGACCTGGGGCTCCAGGGAGCCAGGGACGGAGGAGGGGACGAGAGAGGAACTGGCGTTGGTGGATCCAAGAGAGGAGAACAGGGATCCTGGCTCCATGCCTTCCAGTGAGGTCAAGACAGTCCCCTCACACACAGCTTGTGCCTCCAGAGTCCAGAGCTTGAGCCCTTGCTGTGAGCCCTCTCTTAGCCCCACATTCAAGTCTCACAAAACTCCTAGGAGCTACACATCAGCAGCAAAAAGACAAACAGCCTAACCAGGCACCGAGCATAAGAGCTGAAAAGACATTTCTCCGAAGAAGACCTACAAATGACCAGCAAGCACATAAAAAGATTCCACACCGTTAGTCACTAGAGAACCCACCAAAACCACAGCAACGCCACTCCTCACCCCTCAGGATGGTGAAGAGGAGGAGAAGGGGAAGGAGGAGGAGGGAAGAAAGGAGACAGGGAGGAAGAGAAGAAAGGAAAGAAGGAAGGAAGGAAGGGGGAAGGAGGGAGGGAGGGAGGGAAAGAGGGAGCGGGAGAAGAAGGGAGGGAGGCTGGGAAGGAGGGGTGGAAGGAGGGAGGGAGGAGGGAAAGAAGGAAGGAGGAAGGGAGGAAGAAGGAAGGAAGAAAGGAAGGGAGGAAGAAGGAAGGAGAAAGGGCAGGCAGGAAGGAGGGCAGAAGGGTGGAAAGGAAGGAAGAAGGGAGGGAGGAAAGAAGGAAGGAGGGAGAGAGGGATGGAAGGCATGAAGGAAGGAAGGAGGGAGGGAAGAGGGAAAGAAGGAAGGAGGGAGGGAAGGAAAGAAGGAAGGAAGGAAGGAAAGAAGGAAGGAGGGAAGGAAGGAAGCAAGGAAGCAGGCAGAGAGGGAGAGAGGGAGGGATGGAAGGAGGGAGGGAAGGAGGGAAGGAAGGAAGGAAGGATCACAAGAGGGACTCCAAGGCCCTGGACTCCCATTAGGGTGGCTGGGCAGGCAGGCTGTGCTGGAAATGCAGGTGGAAACAGGCATGGGGATCCCGGAGGCAGGAGATGGCCACCGCCCCAGCTGCTCTCTGAAAATAGCGAGTGTTGTCGAGGACATGGAGGAACTGGACCCTCACCTGCCGCTGGTGGGAATGTAGAAGGGTGCAGCCACTGGGCGGAACCCGGCAGGAACCTGGGAGGCCCTCAGTGTGATTTGGCAACCAGCAGAGTGAGGCGCTGACCACACGCTAACAGGGGCCAAGCACACACGGCGCTGGGTGAAGGCAGCCAGTCACAAATGCCACATAGCAAATGGTCCTGAACAAGCAAGCAGAACAGGCCCAGAACAGGCAAACCTGTTGAAGACAGAAAGTAGCTTCGTGGTCGCCAGGGGCTGGGGGTGGGGTGGATGGGAAGTGGCCGCGATGGATATGGGGGTTTCTTTAGGGGGTGGTGAGAAGGTTCTAACATCAGATGATGGTAATGGTTTGATGGTGAAGCTCTGTAGATATACTAAAAACCTTTGAATTCTGCACTGACCAAAAGCCTGGGAGGTATGAAACAGTAGAATCAACATCTTACAGAGGAGGAAACTGAGGCTGGGGCACTTTAAATGAAAGTTTTCTTACTGCTGTGCCTGATGCCTTGAAAAGGCGGCTAAGACTTCTCATGGGAACTGTCTCCTCAACAGGCCTCGGCCGGCCCCTCTGCAGCCCTTCCTCAGGGAACCCTCCCTGCCAGAGCCCGCCCTGACCACCTGTTCACAGGCAGTGCCTCACCAGGAGCAGGTCTGGGGACAGTAGTGGGTGGCTGCATATCCAGCTGCCACCACTCTGGCTCCTTCAGCCTTCTCCTGTGAAGGGGAGGGAGGTGGTGCTGCAGGTGAGAGGAGGGGGCTAGGAGATGTCACTGGCAGCAGAGACGGCTGCAGCCCCAGCTGCTCTCTCGGGAGTGCAGAGGGGCTGAGCCCCCACACTAATGGCCTTGCACGCCTGGTCCAGAGCACAGGGTCTCTCTAGCATAGGACTGGTAGGGACTCCAAGGCCCCGGGCTCCCATCAGGGGCTCCTGGGCAGGCAGATTATGCTGGAAGATGCAGGTAGGGACAGGCATGGGGACCCTGGAACAAGGCAGGTCCTTCCTTTCTGCATGAGCCCCAGGACAGCCATGGCCCCTGCCTGTGAACCTCCTGCCTGCTCTTGGTTAAAAAGCCCCATGTCATGGAGGCAGCAGCCTTTTCAGGCATTGGGGTCCCCCAAGACAGAAAGAAACCCCTGAGGCATGGAGCCAGAATCACCCCAGACATTCTCTTTCAGATTTTTTCAACTTTATGTTCACTTACTTTTAGGCAAACGGGAAAAGGTTGGAGGTGTCCAGCCTGCCCAGCCTGCGTGGTTTTGCGGTGGTCCCACACTGAATCACCCGTCAGAGGACTGTCCGTGGTCCCTCAGGGCTGGGGTCTCACACCCACTTGTCAGGACTGCAGGCCTGGCACTGCTGCGTGGCTCAGGGGTGCCGCCGTCCCGCACTGATGAAGGGCTGACCACGCCTGACGCCATTAATTGAGCTTCCTCCTAGTGGGACGAGCGAGCGATCTCATTTCTAGGATGATCAAATCCTGCCAGGGCTTGAGCAAAGCTACTCAATCATAGGATTGGAAGGAGGGAGCCTCGTGCGGCTGGCACTTCATTCCCGCGGAGAAGATTGTTCCCAAGAGGCCCCAGGCCCAGCTGTGGAAATACACGCAGCCACACTCTGTTCCCCTGGAGATGACACGGACTCCCCAGATGCCCTGCTGTCCGCCCAGCACTCAGCTTCATGAGTGTCTCTCCCCCTGGCCCACCCCACGAGCCTCTGCCCCGGGTGCCCTCTGGAGCTGACAGGCACCATCCCTTCATCCTGGCTGGAGTGGAAGCTCTTTGCACCCTGGGCAGCAATTCTGAGAGGGCCAAGGACTGCTGCGTGGACTACTGTCCTGCATAGGGCAGGGAGTTCTCCATGTTGGTGATGCTGATGTGGGGGGTGCTAGCCAAGGATCTGCCAGCGTGCCTGCCTTGGGATGTTCTGAGTTCTCAACTAGACGCTGCCTGGACTTGTGGAGTGGCCCCAGGCCCCCACCCACGCTGCCTGGGCCCTGCCAGCTGGGGCTTCCAGTCTGCCGGTGCGTCCTCCCTGGCCCCTGTGGCTGGGGTCCCGTGGGTCAGCCATGGGAGGCAAGGGGGCTCCATGAGGTGCTACTTCTCACCCCTCAGGATGGCAAAAACTCAGCCCTGAGAGAGGCTATGTCCAGACACCACATTTAGGGCACAGGCGTGTGACAGGTGCGGCAGTGGGTAGAGCCGCCACTCAGTGGCCTGGACGGAGAGCAGGACCCAGGCCCAGCAGGAATCAGAAAAACATGAAGTGCCAGGCGGGAGGCCCAGGGGCTAGGAGGGGTCAGGGTGCTCCCAAACCTCGCATCTACCCATTCCAGGCTTCTAAGATCTGCGGCCAGGCCCGAGAACAGGCAGAGAGGAGGACCCTATGGGGTCACTGCACCGGAGGGAGCCAGGTGATCTGCCAGCAGCCAAGGCTCACAGGAGCAGGACCTCGCAGGCCGCGCGGGGGAGAGGACCTCTTCAGCAATAAGCTTTTCAGAATTCCTCCTCCCTAGGGGCCCGGGACCTTCCTCTGCCTCCGAGGAGTTCTCAGGCCAGTCCCTGAGACAAGACAGGCTGGAGGGAGGCATGCTGAGCAGGCAGGCGCCCTGTGTGGGACCCTTCACAGGAATCGCCCGAGCAGCATCTGGAGAAGGGAGAGGGTGGGAAGCTCCCGTGGAGTGGACCATCTGGTCCTCCTATCTTGCTCTGCTCCTGCCCTCCGAGGCCCCCTGCCGATCTCCCCAACCCACCTGCCTCTTGCCCATAAGGTAGGTCTATAGCCACTCAGTCAGCTGGGGGCCGGGGTGTGAGACCTGGGTCCTCCTGGGGCCACCAATAACTTGAAGGGTGGCCTCAGGCGGGGCGGGTGATCCCTCCCTAGTCTGAGTTGTGGCTTCTAGGAGACCAGAAGCCCCTGGGGTCCGCCAGGTGTTAAAGTCCGGGAGTAGAGACTCTGCCTAGCCCCTAGTGTGGGACATCCTGAAGTCGAGGCCCAGCCCAGAAGCCTTCCTGAAGGTTTGGAGTCACTGCTGGAGGACAGTCACCCCTGCAGGGAGCAGTCCAGCAGAGGTGGGGCCTCTCTGGGGCAGTGGCCTGAGAGGCTGGGCCACACAGGGCCACCACCTGGGAGCCCCAGGACCTTAGGCATGTCCAGCTCATCTTGCAGAAACATCTCTGACTGACGCGGTGGGTCTGGCTGCAGAATTCCCATCCATCTCCACGCTCCTTTGAGAGGGCACAGCAGAACTGCTGCCCCCGCAGCCTCGTGGGTCCCTCCTAACCCTAGACAAAGCGGGCTCCTCCTCCCTGGCCACCAGGTTCTCCTGAACCCGGGTTTAGCACGCTCCTGCATGAGACGTGTTTCATGATCACTCCGTGCCGTAATTAGATATTAAAAATCTCACTGTGCCTTCATAAAATAACATGGAACGAATAATAAAGTATCATAGTTAGAAAGTCATCAAAATGTAATAAAATGATGTTATTACAAAGGCTTAAATTTTAACAATGGTTTTTTAGTATGTCACTTACTGTATAATTAAAGTTACAAAATAACATCGAGTAATTAAATGGAGACCGGGGGCTTTGCAGGGGGCTGGGGCTGGGGGCCTCCCGACTCTACCCAGAGTGAGCACTGGAGGGGGAGCAGCCAGCCTCCTGGTGGCGGGCCTCAGTTGGGGACGTGGCCAGGAGTGGACTGACCTGCTGCTGTTGTCGAGATGAGGGGCTAGGGAGGACAAGGGCTTGGGGCTTGTAGGGACCCCCCATATCTCAGTACACAGGGCTGACCTCTGACTGCCAGTGCCCACAGCTTTTTGCCAAATGCCCTGGGACCTCCTGCTGTCTCTGCCACAGGACAGAAGTGCCAGGAAGTTAGCCCCCTCGGGAGCTGGCCTGGAACACGGAGCCCTGGGATGCGCAGCTGGATGTCCCAGCTCCCGAGCTCTCAGGCAGATCATGCCGCTGCGCCCCCTCCCCCAGGGAGCCCTTCTTGGCTGCCCTCCCTCCTTGTCTCACTTCTCTCAAGCAAGCCCCTCACCTGACCCATGGTCCCCAGGGACCCAGGGTGCTCAGTGGACACCCAGGGAGTCTGCTGTGTGCCAGCCGTACTGGATGCAGGGCCCACAGGGGACCAGTGTTCAGGCAGACTATGGGCAGGGTGTGCTGAGAGAAGGAGGTGATGACTTATGGGTTGCCTCCACCCAGCCTAGGAAGAGTGACCTGGCAGGGGGAACAGTAACAGAGCTCGGAGGAGCCAGCTCGGGAAAGACAAGTCATTCTAGAAAGGCAGAGGCAGGGGTTCCTGAATTAAATGACAGTCAGGTCACTTTACACTGAGAAAAGCTATCCTGTGCACAGATTGAAACTGAGACCTCCTAAGTAATTAAGGGTGGGCCCTGGTCTCAGGTTGAGCCTGAACCCTGATGCCAGACAGAGCCTGAATCCTGTTCCCAGACTGAACACTGGTATCACTCAGACTGAGTCCAAATCCTGATCTCAGACTGAGCCTGAATCCTGATTTCAGACTAAGCCCTAAAAATTCTGCCTCAGATTGAGCTCTGACCCTGGTCTCACACTGAGCCTGAATACTGATCTCAAACTGAGTCTGAATCTTTATCTCAGACTAAGCCTGAATCCTGATTTTAGACTAAGCCTGTATTAGTCCATTTTCACACTGCTATAAAGAACTTCCCTGAGACTGGGTAATTTACAAAGGAAAGAGGTTTAATTGACTCACAGTTCCCCATGGCTTGTGGGGAGCGCTCAGGAAACTTACAATCATGGAGGAGGGCGAAGGGGAAGCAAGTGCCTTCTTCACAAGGTGGCAGGAGAGAGAAGAGCGAAGGAGGAACTTCCAGACACTTATAAACCATCAGATCTCATGAGAACTCACTCACTATCATAAGAACAGCGTGGGGGAACCGCCCCATGATTCAATTACCTCCCTCCCTCAACACGTGGGGATTACAATTTGAGATGAGATTTGGGTGGGGACACAGAGCCAAACCATATCAAAACCCAAATCCTGATGACAGAGTGAGCCCAATACTGATTTCAGACTGAGCCCTGAATCCTGAATCTTCATCTCAGGCTGAGCTATAAATCCTTGTCTCAGACTGAACCCTGACTGGGCTACATTTCCAGACCTTTCTCACCCCCATTTTTATTGCCACCTGAGGTCCCCTGGGAGCGTCATTCTGGGCTGGCAGATGCCCTAATGTTCTAGAACAGGAGCTCTGGAGTACCTGTTCACTATCTAGTCCCCTTTTCCCATGTCCCCTCCCAGCTGTCCTCTTGCAGCCTGAAGAAGTCTCATGGTTCTAGACTGCAGACTTCTGCTGGGGCAGCTTGTTTACCTAGCAGAGGTGGCCAGAGCCCAGGTGACCAGGGAAGGAGTTCCCTGCAGTGTAACTCCACCTGGGGACTGATCAGTCACCATTGCCTGCCCACCTGGGGAGGAAAGGCTCACCTCCACTTCCTTCTCAGACGGCCCACCCTTGCATCCTTTGGTTGCCATAAAATTCTTTTGCACAGGAGGTTCATGCCTAGCCCTGTGTCACCTCTGGGATCAGCCTGCAGGCCTGCCCAGTGCTGTGACTCTGCTCAGGACAGCAAGGTGAGTTCAGAAGCAGAGGTTGGGCACTCTCAGGCTCCCGGAGGCCAGGTAGAGCAGCCCTGGCTCAGGCAGCTGCTGCGACTGACTGGGATCCCAGGCCGCTTTCCACCTCTTTCCTTCCTGGGAAGCACTGCCAGTCCTTGTCCCTCCAACAGACCAGGACAGGAGGTCAGAGGGGAGGTCATCCCCACAGACAGGGCTCCCAGGACGGCACCTGCAAAGGTGCCCTCTGTGGTCCCGAGAGCCAGTGCCTGGCACGGCCGCCCACTTCAGACTGTGACTGTGGGCAAGTGTGTGCTCTCCAGGAAGAAGGGGCCTGTTGCCTCACTATAGATCATCCTTAAAAAAGAAACTAGAGACACCCCGGGTGCCTCTCTGCGGCCCCATAAATCTGGGGAGGAGGGAGCTGCACCCAGCGAGCTTAGGCTTTTGAATTTTAAATGGCCGATTTGGTCAATGAATCAATTTCACTGGGCTGAGGCTGCGTGGAGATGAAAGCAGTTTTAAGACCTATTGAAGGCAGTGAGAGCCTCTTTGTCCATGCTTTTCTCAGGCTGCCGCCCTCTAATATTTCATCTATATTCATTTTTATGGCTTTCCAAATTATAGATGTCAGCTAAAAAACTGAAAAAAAGAGAGGGTGAAGAAAGGAGGGGGAAATTCACTGCTTTTGAATAGAAAGGCGAAGTTATCCCTCCCAAAGCCAGCCAGTGTGCTGGGACGTGACCCAGAACTCACAGCTGGTCCTTCCATATCTGGGCCTCATTCCTGCATCTGGTCTGTGACCCAAGGCTGGGCCTTTGCTGCCCATTGGGCAAAGGATGAGGCAGACAGTTGTCCCTCCAGTGGGGAGCTCATGTTCTAGTGGGAGAAAGAGAGAGACCTCCTAAAAGTGAGCAGAACAAAAACCCTGGTACTCAGGGCAACAGAGTGGGTGAGGCAGGGCGGTACTCAGGGCAACAGAGTGGGTGAGGCAGGGCGGTACTCAGGGCAACAGAGTGGGTGAGGCAGGGCGGTACTCAGGGCAACAGAGTGGGTGAGGCAGGGCTACAGAGGAGGGAGCTGAGAGCAAGGTAGGAATGACCTGCCCCTGTGCAAGCATTTTCTTTCCAATTTCCACCATGCTCAAACTGTAACCTGAGGTTACGATGCCCATTCCTGGGAATTCATGTTCTACTGATGGGGAATAATTCTGACCTAACTGGCTAAAAATTAATGTGTACATTATCTTTGATAAAGAGCTTGCTCTACAATTTGTAGTATAAAGGGATCACAAGGTAAATACTTTAAACCAGGGGTCAGCAAACTTTTTCTGCAATAGGCTGGCTAGTAAATATTTCAGCCTTGGTGCATCATGCAATCTGTTGCAACTACTAAACTCTGATGTTGTTACATGAAAGCCGTCATAGACAGCAATATGGTTTGGCTGTGTCCCCACCCAAATCTCAAATTTTAGCTCCCATAATTCCCACATGTTGTGGAAGGGACCTGGTGGGAGGCCACTGAATCATGAGGGCAGGTCTGTCCAGCGCTGGTCTCATGATAGTGAGTAAGTCTCACGAGATCTGATGGTTTTACAAATGGGAGCTCCCCCGTATATGCTCTCTCTCTTGTCTTCTGCCGCGTAAGACAGAACTTTGCTTCTCCTTCACCTTCCCCCATTATTGTGAGGCCTCCCTAGCCGTGTGGAACTGTGAGTCCATTAAACCTCTTTTTCTTTATAAATTACCCAGTCTCAGGTATGTCTGTGTTAGTAGCATGAAAATGGACTAATACAGACAGTACGTAAACAAGTGAGTGTGGCTGCATTCCAGTAAAACTTTATTTATAAAAATGGGCAACAAGCTGGATTTGGCCCACAGGCCACAGTTTACCAACCCCTGCTTTTAAATACTAAAGTGAATTCACTGGTTTTTCTGCAGTGTACTGTCCTATCCAATGAACTTTTCACTTCAGAGATTGGCACAATTTGCCACTTCTAGAAATTCCACTTGGAATTTCTGTGTCCCCTATTTCTCTCCTCACTCTGTTCATGTTTTCCTATAAGTCCTTGAGTATATGGAAGATATTTATAACAAGTGTTTTAACATCCTGGTTTGCCTTTTCCATCACCTCTGTCATTTCTGGGCCTATCTCTATTATTAATAACTAATTTTTTCCTGTCGATAGGTCCTATTTACCTACTTGTTTGTCTAGTGATTTTTGATTGGATGCTGGACATTGTGTTGAATAGTGTACATTGTTGAGTTCTGAATTCACTAACGTGCCTTTAAAGAGTGTTGGGCTTCATTCTGGCAGGCAGTTAAGTCACCTGGAGAGAAGTTTGATGCTTTTGAGGGTGAGTCTAGAGTCACCTTTCCTCTTGGGTGAGTTAAGCCCCACTACTAAGGCAGGACTCTTTTGAGTCTCTAGTGAATGCCCATGTCTTCAATAACTTCTCTCCATTCTGGCTGGTGGAAACTTAGATGGTTCTAAGCCATTCACCTTGCAGCTCTCTGATAATTGTTATTTCTCCAGCATTGCCCTTGAAGTTTCATGCCTTGCGTGGGACAATTGGCATTCAGGCACAGACCTATGGGAACCCCTATGCAGAATTCTGGCACTCTTTTTCTGCCTATTTCCTTCTTCCCTGGTATTTTGCCAGCAAATTCTAGCCATCTCAGCCTCCCAAAATTCTGATCTCTAGCTTCTCAATCCAATGAGACCACCAGGCTCTGTGTGGATCCCTCTTCTCATAAGAAGACAAAGAGTTGTCAGCCTTAAGGAAGGACGGAGAACTGAAAAAAATGTCCGGCCATCCTAAAGGAATCTCCAAGTCAGTACCAAGGAAGCAGGTCCACTACGCCTTGACTAAGGCCTTCCTTCCCCATCACAGCCCATTACTCCACAATCCAGTCCTCGGCATAGCAGCCCACCTGGACATTGTCTCCACACAGAAAGTCCAGGCCTCAGAGGGCTCACTTTATTTGTTTCCCTCTGAATGGGTGTCTCAGTTCTGCACTTGCTGTGGTTTGAATGTTCTCCCCTCAACCTCATGTTGAAATTTGATTCCCAGTGTTGGAGGTAGGGCCTAATGGAAGGTGGCTGGGTGGTGGAGGTGGATCCCTCATGCATAGATCATGCCCTCCCTCAGGGAGGAGTGAGCTCTTGCTGTTAGTTCTCATGAGAGGGGCTTGTTGAAAAGGGCCTGGCACCTCCCCCATCTTGCTTCTTCTCTTATGTGATCTCTGCACACACCAGCTTCCCTTCTCCTTCCCCTGTGAGTGGGGAAGGTGGCGCAGCCTGAGGTCCTCACCAGAAGCTGAGCAGATGCTGGCACCATGCTTCTGTCCAGCCTGCAGAACCATGAGGCAATAAAGCTCTTTTTCTTATAAATTACCCAGCAGTAGGTATTCCTTTATAGCAACAAAAATGGACTAAGACAGCACTTACTCTCCAATGTCTGAGAACAGTCGTTTCATACTTTTTTGCCCAGTTTTCTAGTTGCTTAACTCAGAAGAGTGAGTCTGGAAGCTGTAGTAGGCGACTCTGCCCATGGATCTTAAATAATATAAAAGTACTCATTTCTATCTAACCCATCTTTACCACTTTAATATAACTGTGGTGAGTTAGCAGCATCACAGAGTTTAGGTTGGATGGAGCTTAGAAACCACCTGGTGCTAGTTTTTCACATTTCAGACAGAGAAAGGGAAGCCCAGGGAGTGGTGGGGCATGGCCGTTTAGCAGCTGGTGGCAAGCAGGCTGATACAAGACATGTCTATCCCTGCACCACCCTCAGCTACTGTCCACCCATGTCCTCCTGCAGCCTGGGCACCCAGGTAACAGCTCTGAACTCTGTGTTTACAACCCCCATGCCGACACACAAGCACACTCCTGCATAAACATCAATTTCCCACCAAGTTAGTCCATGGGCCAGCGGGCTGCATCTAGAGGAGATCTGTCCACACCAGCCCGCCTGAAAACAACTGAGCCACAGTGCTGGGCCCAGAATTCAGTACAGCCCCCTTTCCTCTCAGGCCATCCCAGTCTACCAGAGGAGTCTAGTAATGCCAGCTCTCCAAAGCAAGGCTCCTCAGCAAACCACACCCCGCCCACACCACACAGCCCTCAGGCCACAACATAACACAGCTTCTCATTCATTTAGGGGCTGAATGTCAGCAACTGCAGGCACAGGTCTCTGCTGGGGCCAAGGTATTAGACCTGCTGGGGAGAGGGAGGAGCAGTTATCAGCCTGCCCTGAGCTGGAGGTGGGTATGCCTCAGACCTCGTGCCAGCCTGGGTCCTGCCGCCCTCCAGGTGTCACTGCCCTCCTGGGCCCCCACACACAGAGTGAGACTCATTCAGCAGGAAGGGCTGAAAAAGCTGGGAGGGGCAGCTGGCAGCTGGCACACCACTGGCTCCTCCACGCATGCATTGCCTCCCAGGGTTTCCTGACTGTCTGTCAAGAGTCAGGCTTCATCCTGGTGCTGCAGGTGCCCTGGAGACATGAGCTGCTAAGGTGAGGCTGCCACAGAGGAGGGCGGCTCCCCATCCCTTAGCCCGGGACTGAGGGGTTTCCCAGGGTGTGGGACTTTGAACGCCAACGCTGGGAAGGCCCCAGGCAGACTGGATGAGTTGGTCACGCCACCCTAGTGTGATCGCTGATCGGCTGACATCTCAAAGATTCACCTCCTGGTGGCTGGGGCCTGTGAATGTGTGACCTCACATGGCCCCTGCCGGTGTGATTAAGTCAAGGACTGGAGCTAGGGAGTGGCTCCTGGATGGGGTGGGCCCTGAATGCAATCACGGGAATCCTTTTAAGAGGAAGCAGAGGCAGATTTGGCACACGCAGAGGAGGAGACCGCACAGACAGAGGAAGAAATGGAGGGGTGCAGCCACACCAGGACCACCTGAGGCCCCCGAAGCCTGGAGAGACAGGGACGAGATTCTCCCCTTGAGCCTCCAGAGGGAACCAGCCTTGCTGACATCTCGATTTTAAAGCCATGCGACTTGTTCTGAATTCCTGGCCTCTGGAAATGTGAGATAATAAAGTAATATTTTCTAATAAGGCCAGACCTCCAAAGCAAGCCTCCTCAGCAAACCACACGCCACCCACACCACACAGCCCCTCAGTCTGCAGATTCACAACAGCAACCCAGGAGATAGGACCCGGGAGATGCCGGCCTCTGCCTGCGGCCAGGCTGAGCTTGATGGCCACAATAGGGTCAGCCAGAGCAGAGGGCTGCCTCAAAAGTTCTACTTCACCATGGGGGAAAGTGCCAGGAGGCCTGGCACGTCCCGGGATAGTGAAGACGAGTAGCCACTGGGCCACCTGGAAGGTGACCGTGGCACCTGCACCCCCCGCATGGATGCCCCCCACCCCCAGGGCTGCTGCAGGCACACCTGGCGCCTGCCCCAGCCAGCCTTGGCATTTTCCTCTCTGTTCCTCCCTCTGGGCAGGGCAATTGGGCAGGCTGGACACCCAGCTGGGGAGCTGGCCACACCAAGAGCTGCCCTTCTACTATGATTTCTAGGCCACATCCTCTGCCCTCAAAACAGCAAACCCATCTCCAGTGCCAGACTCGGGGCTGCACACGACCAGGGCAGGAGTAACTGAACTCGCGGAAGACAAAAAGAAGAAAGAGGAAGGGACCCCCTTCAGCGCCGCGGCTGAGCTGTGTTTGCTGTAGTTTCTCCAATTTCTTTGTGAAAATGTAATCGCGGTCCCAGAGAACGTGGGACCCTCTGCACACTGACAGTGGGAGGGAGACTCACCGCAGGGGCTGCCGAGAGCCCCCGCCTGGGGCCCTTGCCCTGCTGGGCTGGGGGGCTGGGGAGAGTCTGTGGGTGCAGAGAGCTGAGTCTCTGGGGCTGGGGCCCCTCCTCCTCCATGTCTTTCAGACAAGGTGTCAGGGCCCCACCTGGGACCACACTGACCTATCACAGCCAAGGTGACCTTGGCTGGCTGGCCCCTGAGTGAGCCTGGGGAAGGAGGCAGGAAGCAACGGGCCTGGATTTTGGATGACTGCCCCACTGGGAGCTCCTAGGAGAAGGTGTCACCCTGAGGGGCCAAGAGGGAGGTGAGCCTCAGAGCTGAGGTCCACCTGCAGCCTTTGCCTGACCTTCAGTTCTGGGGCAGCTTGGGGACCCCCACCTGCCACTGTCAGCCTTTCCACCTGCAGGATCAGGCAACTTAACACCTGAGGACATCACAAAGCAGGAAATGAGTTCCTAAACAGAAACCCCCTGGGGTCTCCCACCTACTACCACTCCTCCTCCTCCTCTGCAGCCTCCCTGCTCCTCCCGGCATGCTGGCTCCCCCAGCAACGCCGCCCTCCTCTCAGACACACACTCCCTACCTGCCTGCTCCTCCCGGCATGCTGGCTCCCCCAGCAACGCCGCCCTCCTCTCAGACACACACTCCCCACCTGCCTGCACCCTTACCCCACCCAGCCTCCTCTGGCCTCCCTGGCCCCCAGGTTCAGCCTCCTCTTCCCTGTCCCTGCTCTGTCCCACCCAAGGAGCAGTGCGCAGCCCCTCCCCTGTGCCCCTCCCTGGAGACCTCACCCCGCATCTTGGCGCCAGGTACCTCCAGACACTCTCCCCACTTGTCTGCCATTAAGGTGACCTCTTATTCTAGAAGCTTCCAGCAGGGCTACCACCACATTGCAGACCCCCTGCCTCCTGCCCCCCGCCCCAGGCCCAGGCTTGGAGCAGCTGCCCAACGCAGGGCAGCCACCGTGGGGTGTCAGCTGGCCGGGGTCACCTTCTCAGTGTTTGGCCATTTCCTCACTGGCAGGACCCTGAAGCTTCATCCAAAGCAAGAGGAGGAGACAGGTGAGGACTGCAAGCCACACTGGGCGCTTGGATCTGGAAGAGAAGGGCAGAGACCTGGCTGGCCGAGGGTGAACTGCTCCTCCAGCATGCGCAGCCCAGGCCCTGCCTGGAGAACAAGCAGAGGGGGAGATTCCCCGCAGGTTGCCATGGGGCTGGGATAGAAGATTCTGTGACCAGGAAATGGCCCAGCCTGCTGCTCCACCTGGCTGCAGCCACCCCTTGCTCCAAGACCAGCCTTATAGGTCTGTCTCCCTGCTGCCTCCCTCTGCCATTCTGCAGCTCTGGGGAGCTCTGTAATTGGGGGGCCCAATTCTGCCATTCTGCAGCTCTGCAACTGGGGGGCCTGGGTCGGAGGGGAGTGGAAGTTGCCCCTGCAGAGAGTGTGTTCTCTTTTTGGGGAGACCTGGGCCTCCTGCTGCTGGAGGGGCTCCCAGCTGTGAGTGGGCAGGCCCCATGTAGCAAGGAGACAGCCCGCCATGTGGACCCCCTTGGGTTTGGTGATTGGTCACTGCCCGCTGGCGTGCACTCAGTGCATTGCTGGGCCCACCCAGGCTTCTTGATCTCTTGTGATGTTTGTAATCTGGCATTTGGGAGACAGTGAGGTAAAGGCAATTTTGCAACTGCAATAAAACCAGCAAAGTGATCCTCTGATGGTTCTTAATGAGATCCGTCTATCTCCCCTGACTGAGCTGGCAGACTGCAACCCCATGTGTGAGGTCAAAATGAATGTCACATGGTCCCCCACAGAACCAGAGAAGCCATCACCATGGCGCCTGGCCTAATCTGCTCCAGCATCCGACAGGAGTGATCAGAAGATACTCACAGGAAATTGTTTTTCCTGCCTCGTAACCATAACAACAGATGAGAGCTGGTCTTGCTCAACTTTCCGAGTGAGCATCTTTGTCAGCATGTAGCCAAACCCAGGACACAAAAGCAGAGACCACGGCTGGCAAAAGGGCACTTCAGAGATATCAGGGTTTGGGGCTCCTATGACGTCTGGATTCTCCCCTCTACTGCCCCACCAAACAAGGATGGCTTAGAATGTTCCTGAGCGTGGACTGGAAGGTGGGTGGAAGGACAATGGGCCCCCTGGAAGTGTGCATACCTGGCATCACAGTGAGCTGTGGCTGCTGCCTGGGCAGAAGCTGAGAGGCTGCCTTGCTGCCCAGAGTCCCCACAGGCCTGCAGGTGGGCACCAGTCCTCGTTTCCCAGATTACAGTCAAATGCTCTGACCATATCATTCCCTAACTCTGACAGCACCAGGTCCAGATCTATCCCCCAAACTGCAACGGTATTGCTGAGAGAAATTAAAGATGAGCTGAATGAATGGAGAAGTATACCAAGTTCATGGATGGGCAGACTCTCTGTGGCTAGGATGTTCAGCCACCCCAAAATGGTCAGTAGACTGAATGGGATCTTCATTAACATTCCAATGGGCTTTTTAACAGAAATTGACAGATTGATTCTAAAATGCATTTGAAAGTGCAAAGGACCTGGAAAAGAAAAGTGATCCTGGAAAAGGAGAGCACCGTTGGACTCATACGATCTGATCTCAGGATGCTGCAAAGCCCAGAAATCAGGGCAGTGAGATACTGGTGAAGAAATAGACACTTCAATAGTGGAAGAAAATATAGAGACAAGAACTAGACCCATAAATACATTTCCCATTGATTTTTAGCAAAGGCTGCAAGGAAATTCAATAAAGAAAAGAAAGTCTCTTTGACAAATGATGTTGGAGCAACTGGATAAATGTATGGGGGAAATAAACCCCAATCCCTTCCTCATACCATACATGAAAATTAATTTAAGATAAGCCACAGATCTAAATCTGAAATATAGACTAGGAAATACCTAGAAGAACACACAGGAGAAAATCTGCAACATTGAGGTAAACAAAGACTCTTTAGAGAGGACACAAAAGGCTCTGGCCAATAAAGAAAAAATGACAAGCAGAAATTCATCAACATTTAAAATTTCAGGCCATCAAGACATTGTCAAAAAACAAAAAGGTATTTCATAAAATTAGAGAAAAAATATATATGTGTGTGTATATATGTGTATATATATGTGTGTGTATATATACACATATATATTTTTTCTCTAATTTTATACACATATATATACACATATATATACACACACATATATTTTCTCTAACTCTATTAATATATATGTATATATATATGCACACACAAACACACATATATATACACACGTATTTTCTCTAACTCTATTAATATACATGTATATATAAGCACACACATATACACATATATATATACACTTAGACACACATACATCTTATATCCAGAATATATTGAGAGTTCTTACAACTCAACAATAAAAAGACAATCCACTTACCCAAAATATACAAAGAGTTCTTACAAATCAATAATAAATAATCCAATTAAAAGATGCTTCATAAAAGAAGACACATAAATGCTGGATACGCACCTGAAGAGATGTGGAACATCATTAAGCATCAGGAAACAGAAACGAAAATCTCCAGGAAGTAGTTTTTTGCCCATCGGGTTGACAATACCAAATGTCAGTGTGGACCTGCAGAAGCCGGAACTTGCCTGTAGTGCAGGTGAGGGTGTAAAATGGTGCTGTCACTGAGAAAACTGCTTGGCAATCTCTTAGATAGTTAAACCTCCACCTGTCCTATGGCCCTCCGAGCTATTTATCTAAAGGAAATAGAAACATTTGTACCCCAAAAATACTTGCACGAGAATGTTTATAGCAACTATATTTATAATAGTCAAAAACTGGAAACTACCCAAAGGTACACTGACAGGAAAAAGCATAAATAGATTTTATATTTATAAAATGGAATACCCTTCAATGATAAAACTGATATACTACACAGATAAAGCTCAAAACAACTTGGTTGGGTGTTGGTTACGTGTGTGTATTTGTCAAAACTCATCAGGTTGTACCCCGAAGATCTGCACATTTCACTTTATGTAAAATTTATTTCATAAAAAGCAATTTCCCCAGAACAATATAATAGCACAAAAGGGCTGCCCTCTCCCCTCAGCCACGGCCAAGTGTGATGTTGCACTCAGACCCCACCCGAGCGTCCTGGCTTTGAGTCTCCTTCAGGATGCCCAGGTGCACACTTTGCTCGGAGCTCCGGAGGAGCAGACGGGGTCGCAGGGGTGAGGGGCTGCTGCCCTCCAGCGGTGCATGGCCCTAGCAGGTCCCCCCTCACCACACTATAAGCTCCCCACCGGAACCTTGGAGCCCACATGCCTCCCAGAGGGCTTGTGCAGGGACCCCCAGGCAGCAGATACGGGGCACCCCGCGAGTGTGGCCACAGGAGGCTCCGTGAAGGGCAGCAGCCTGCGGCCATCACTCTGCCAGTCTCGCCGAGACACCCCCGTGCACCCCACAGTACAGCTGGCTGGCCAGGCTGGGATCCGCAGACAGGTGGCAGCTCCACCCGGAAGGATAGAAAATGCAGCTGGGATTGCCACTTCTAGGTCTTGCCTGACTTCTGCCCTTTCCCAAACACAGGGCCTCGTGGTGCCTTCAGCTGGTCCCTCCTCCTGGAGTCCCCTCCCACCCATCCCAGCATTACCTGCAGCACCCTCCCGCCAAGGTCAGGCTCAGGCAGGGCCTCTCACCCCCATCCAGGAGGCTTGGCCGGGCCCATCCTCCAGGGAGCTGGGGACCTGGCCTTCCAAGAGCCACCCCAACAAGTCTCAGAGGTAGATGGGGGCTGGGCAGTGAGCCGGAGCCTGTCCCCTCCCCTCCTGCCCCAGGGCCAGGGGCAGCAGCGTGAAGCCTCCTGGTCTCCCACCCATTCCCTGGCCAGGATGGAGACCCCCTCAGGGCTGGTGCAGGCCTCCAGCCCCCACGCCTCGTGGCCTGGGAGACAGCCAGTCCCACCAGATGAGGATGTGAGCCACACAGGCAATTTTCTCTAGAAATAAATGGAGAGAAATTGCTCTAACAGGCAAACGGCCTCTGTTTCAAAGCTAATTTCCACATAATAGAACCAAACTACTTCCCTTTCTTCTCCACTGTCTCTTCTGCATAATTTGACAAATTGCAAAGCTATTTGACTCGGGGGCTCAAACACAAGCACTGACTCTAATAGTCAGGGACAGATGGGGAGAGGGGAGAAGGCAAAACCCCCCAGAAAGCGCCCGCTGACTCCAGGGCTCTGAGAGGACATTTCAGGGACTGGCAGCTCAGAGTGCAGGGGTGGGGCAGTGGCCAGGGCTGGGCACCTCCGCATTCCGCCACCATCTCCCCAGGCGAGCACAGGCCCGTCTGGGACGGGCTGCCGTGGTAGCTGACGCACAATATGTCCCGCGGGGCTTGCCAGCGCGCTCCTGGCTCTGATCTGGTGCCTGGCAGGGCCAGCCCTGCTCCCAGCCAAGACCAAGGCCTGTGCTTGTGCTGCCGGCTTGGCCACGTGCTGAGACCAAGCCAGACCCAGCCAGGAGAAGCAGCTGGTACCTGAGCGCCCCAGCCAGGCCACGGCGCCCGTCACCAGCGCCGCACAGCCCGCCCCATCTTCAGCTCCAGCCGCCGAGCTTGACTGCTCTGACCCTGGAATCCCCACAGGCCCTGTGTGTCTCTCCTGCATCTCCTTCCCTGTCCTTGTCGTCCCGGGAAGTCAGAACTCCCCCTCGCCACCCCGGGGACCTGCACATCCCTACCACACACGCAGCCCACAGCCGGGCACGTGGTACGGTGCATCCTGTGTGCAGGGAAAGCATGAAGAAATGCACGCAGCTGGGGCTGAGGACACGGAGGCCTCCAGGCAGGGGTCTGGGGCCAGCCTCCCGCCCACACCCCACGCAGGTGGGCAAGTCACAGAGCACAGTAGACAGAGAGCAGTGGCATTTCCTAAAAGGACTTTCTATTATTTAACCTATTAAAAGATGTCTTTAGGCTGGGCATGGTGGTTCACTCCTATAATCCCAGCACTTTGGGAGGCTGAGACAGGTGGATCACCTGAGGTCAGGAGTTCAAGACCAGCTTAGCCAACATGGCGAAACAGTGTCTCTACTAAAAATACAAAAATTAGCTGGGCATGGTGATGCGCGCCTGTAATCCCAGGTACTCAGGAGGCTGAGGCAGGAGAATCATTTGAACCCAGGAGGCAGAGGTTGCAGTAAGCCGAGATCATGCCACTGCACTCTCGCCTGGGCAACAGAGCAAGACTCCATCTCAAAAAAAAAAAAAAGTATTTAAATGAGGATGTTATTTTTAACAATATTATTTTACAGCTATACAAATACTACACTAAAGCAGGCTTGATATTAAAAGTGAGAGCCTCCTTCACCTGCACCCCAGCCCCCCATACTGTTCCTTCCCCGAGGTCCTCCCCGCAATGCACCTGTGAGCACCTTCCAGAGCTGTCCAGGCACCTGCAGGCAGGTCTGAGTATGCAGACATGTGGCTCAGGGCAGTCCCAGGAGGAATCCCACTCGCCTGTGATCCCCTGCCCTGCATTTGTGCCTCTCATGTACTTCCACGTAGAGAAACAAGGGTCACACACGGACCCTCGGCAAGACCATAGACAACCAGTGCAAGACCCAGGACAACCCAGCCCAGCAGATCCTGCCCGCCCACCGACTGCCATGCGGTGTTCAGAGGCTGGAGGTTGAGGGTCACTCGTGCACCACCCCTACCTGCAAAGAGCACCCATCCAGGGGCACAGGGCACAGGAGGCTCCGGCCGCGAGGCGTGCAGATGGGAGATGCCCTGGGGAGTGGCGGGGAAACTCCCGCCACGGGGGACCTTCAGGAGCCCTTGGAACCACAGAATTATTTTGGAAGCCGAGGACGTCAAGAGAGAAGGATCAAAAGAAACCAAAGCACAGGCTCGCAATGAGCCTGGGTGACATGGCGAGACCCTGTCTCTACAAAAAACACAAACATTAGCCAGACAAGGTGGCACACGCCTGTAGTTCCAGCTATTTGGGTAGCTGAAGCTGGAGGATCACCTGAGCGCAGGAGGTCGAGGCTGCAGTGAGCTGTGATCACACCACTGCACTCCAGCCTGGGTGACAGAGCAGGACCCTGTCTCGAAAAAGAAAAAAAAAAAAAAAAGCACAGAAGCTGCAACAAGCCAGGCATGTGAGGTGTCCCCCAAGAATGCCCCGCCAAGGGAATGGTGAGGTGAGGGAGGCAGCCACAGGCTGCTGAGGCTGAGGCTGAGCCTGACAGTGGGGCCTTAGATGCGAGGCTGGGGTGGTCGGGGCTCCCCCGTGGTCATCGCGGAGCCAGGCAGCTATGGGGAAGGAGAGCCGGGACAGGGAGCCTGGTAGGGTGGCTTTGGCATCTCCAGCCCCGAGACAAGGAGGCATGGGAGGGGACAATGCAGAGCCATCCTGTGGGGGACGCAGACGTTGTGGAGGCTGGCACATGCTCGGAGCACACGCTGGTTGAAATAGCAGCTGAGAGACATAATTAAGAAGGTGGATCTGCTGCCAAAACATGCACAGTGCTTCAAAGCTAACAACGTGTGGTTTGGGGGACAGCCTGTTTCTGGGATAAGTTGGCCCCTGCAGGGCAGCTCACAGGGAGTGAGCATGGCGGGGACGCCTTCAGTCACTCTCTGGCATGGGCAACCCACACCCCACCAGGCCAGGGAGGGAGGGGCAGCCGAGGGAAGCATGCACCCAGCGCCACATCCTCCAAACCCTGGCTGCAGACACACGGGACAGGCTGAGCAGGAGCTGGCGGGCTGGACTACACCACGCACACCCAAGCACAAGCACTCCTCGGGCTCAAGAAAGGAGTGGAGGGTTAGAACGTTCTAGAAGGCCTCCCAAGGGAGAGGGGCTTGTGCAGATGGGGCACTACAGGCCAGGAGCCCAGCCTATACAAAGGTGCGGAGGTGTCCTGTGCTGGGGAGTGGGACCAGACCAGGCTGGGTGGCTGGGCCCTGGGGTACAGGAGATCCAGGTCAGTTGGGGACCAAGGGGGCCAATGTTCAGGAGAAGATGTCGATGGTGCAGCCCAGCTGCCCCTAGCTGAGCTGTTCCCTCGGGAGTTCACCAGAAGCCCATCGTGTCAGCAGCAGCCGCCTCGGGTTTGTTCAGCAGCATCCATGCAACCACATCAGCTCAGAGCAGGGATTTCAGACCCAAAGGGCCACCACCAGGGGGGATTTGTCCTGGGATCAGGGATCACCGCTCCTCAGCCTGGACCTTTCACACCGAGTGCCCAGAGAAGCAGGGGCTGGTGGGCACATGGGGGTTCCCTGAGATTCCTGCCCTCCAGTTGCTTAGAGAGCAACCCCTGGCCCAAAGGTCCTGCCTGACAGGTGCCCCAGACTCTGTGAGTTACTTAAGATTAAGTAACAAAAAGTTCACCCTCATGGCAGATGAGAGGTTAATTCAGTCACATCCTTACTGGTGACAGTCCCACAAATGATTTATTGATTTTTTTTTAAATAAAAATATGTCACATCCTCTGGTATGGGTATAGACCAATTCTGTGCTTGGGCCAGCTGGATAAGAAGTTACTAGTTTGTACCAGATGCCAACTTGCTATTCCGTGCCAAGCAGAAACAGCACTACCCACGATACAGCACTGCTACCTGGCACTTCCTCACGCACCACACACACACGCCCCTCCAGGAGTCTGCACAGCCTGCAGTGAGCACCTCCTCCATGCCAGGCGCCCTGGAAGGGTTGCTGTGTACTGTGGGGGTTGCCAAGACCAGTCAGACTTGGCACTGCCCTTGAGGAGTTCAGGCTGCAGAGGCGAGAACGGGAGGATAACTCGGCCCCACGTGCCGTGCTTGAATGGGTCCAGTGGGGCCCATGGTCATCGCATGTGGCTGACGTGGCATGACTGGGAGGCTGAGGAGGGTGTCCCCATGGAAGTGGCGTTCCAACATGGACTGGAAGGATAAGTACAGCCCAGTCGAGGGAAACAGACAGAGACGCTCAGCCTGGGCAGCGAGAAGGCAGGCAGGAAACTGAGGCAGGACAGAGTGTGGTGAGGTGGAAGATGGCAAGCAGGGCGTGGAGCCAAAAAGGATGAGGGTGAGGTGGTGCAGAGGAGTCCCCAGGGGCCCCAGGGCTGGGCCGCAAAGAGGCCTGTAGATCTTGCTAAGCCCCTGGAAGGTTCTGAGCAGAAGAGACTTCACCAAATGAATGCTTTAAGAAGCTCCTTCTGGCCCGATGTCCATCGTGGATGAATGGATGAACAAGTCGTGGTCCAGCCACACAACAAAATATTTATTATTCAGCCATAAAATGAAATAAAATACTGATTCCTGCGACATGGCTGAAGCTTGAAAACTTTCTGCTGCAAGAAGCTGGACACAAAATTCACGTGTTGTATGACTCCTTTTACGTGAAATATGCAGAATAGACAACAAATCCATAAACGGGAAGATGAGGGGGTGCCTGGGGCTGGGGAGAGGGGCAATGGAGAGTGACTGTGTGTCGTGAA
Organism: Pongo pygmaeus; assembly: GCF_028885625.2. Taxonomy (NCBI): domain Eukaryota; kingdom Metazoa; phylum Chordata; class Mammalia; order Primates; family Hominidae; genus Pongo; species Pongo pygmaeus. Next base: position 103,649,580 of record NC_072388.2, read on the forward strand.
CACAGGACTTCTTTTTGGGGTGGTGATAATGCTTCGGAGCTCGGTGGTGGTGCTGGCTGCACCGCACTGTGAATATACCAAATGCCACTGAATTATACCCTTTAAAATGATGAGTTCATCTCATTGAGAAGGAGGAGAAGGACAGCAGCTGCTCCCTCTGACAGCCGTGCAGAGACAAGGCTGCAGGCAGCTGGGTAGGAACTGGGAAGAACGGACTGAGACCCCTGCACTGGGCCAGCCCAGAGGGGACGATGGCCCCAGCCAGTGTGGCAGCCGTTGCGGGGAAGGGCAGGGAGAAGTGGGTGGGTTTAATGTATTTTTAGGAGAAGAGAACACGAGGAATTCACAATTGCCCAGATATGGGGAGGAAGGAGGAGAACATGAGATGCATCTGGCCCAGCACCCGCCCTCAGGATGCTCATACATCCCTAAATGACAAAAGGTGGGCAGTGGCGATGGACTGCACTCCAGTCGTGCTGGAGTGAGGCCTCAGGAGGCTCCTGACTCAGCTGGGCATCCAGGAAAGCTTCCTGGAGGAAGCATTGCATGGAGACAGACCCAGGGCTCAGGGAACATGAGCTGCCTCGTGAACTGCGTTGTGAGGGAGAGGGAGACTCCCACCTGGGGACATCTGCATGTCCTGTCACTCATTCATTCATTCACTCTACACGTCCACACTGAATGCCCACTATGTGCCAGGTCTCCTTCCAGGCACTGGGGAGAGGGTCATTTTGCAAAATGCCTGCCAACATTTGAATGCACTCTGAAAACCAGTGGTTACCCGGATAGCTCCAAATAGTAGCTGGACTTTAGAATTTGGTGTCATGGAACCCAAGGTCAGAGGCTGCTGTTGTTATTGTTATTACTATTATCAGCACTTACACAGCATGTTCTAGGTGCCAGGCACTGTTCTAAGGCCCTGGCAGAAGTCAGCTTGTTTGCATTTGACCTGTTCCCAGATATGCGGCCTTTCATAGACATGAGGGTCTTGACTCTCAGGCTCCAGGCCTTTCCTAGCCATGAGTGGACCTCAGTTTCCCCCTCTGAAAACAAGCAGGGTAAGTGTAATGGCCTCCAGGGACCCCCGGCTCTTCAGTTTCAAAATGTGGTAGAAAGACCCTGGCTGAGTTGAGGGAGCTGCACACAGCAGCTCTCCCAGGCTGGAGGGGCTCCACCGTGGATATAGAAGGGCTGGAGTGGAGAGTCTTGTTCTCCCAGAAGGCTGGGCTGGGAGGGGCCCATCCTGGTGGAGGCAGGGGTGCATGCTATCTGGTTCAGCATGTCCTGGAGCAGGGCCAAGGCATGGACTACAGTGATGTTTGGAGGGCCCTGTGCTGGACCCACACTCCACCCTGCCCAGCACAAAGGCCTCACAGAGGCAGGATCCTGCAGCAAGGAAGCCGAGGAAAGTGATTCCTGCCGGGGAGGAGATGGCCCAGCACCTGGCCCTTCTCAGCAGCACCCATGGTTATCACTGAACAGAGAAGCAAGAGGGTCCGGGGAATGACAGCGGATGGCCAGAGGGCCTTCCCGTCTGAGGCCAGGGAAACTGAATAGAACAGGTCAGTCACGTCCCAAGCAGATCTGCTGGGCTCGAAGTCCGCTGGAGCAGGGTAGGCAGGAGGCTGAGAGGGAGGCAGGGCTGGCAGAGATGCTGGTCTTTGTGGAGACAGCATGTCGGATCTCCAGAGTCCCTTTCTTCTGACCCTCCTTCCCACCTAATCCACGGCCTCAGGGCCTCCCAGTTTCCTGTCCCCTCTCTAACTCCCCAGGCAAGACCTTCTACTTTGCCCCCGACCCCAGAAAGTTTCCATGACATCCAAAAGATCTCTCATTTATTGAAGCCCCAGGGCGAATGTTGTTGAAATCAAATAGTGCAGTGTTTCCTGTCTCACAGCCCAGCAGTGCTCTAACAGGCAACCTGTCTGCCAGGAGCTCCCCACGGAGTTCCACAGCCCGGCACCTCCCCAGGGGGCATTTCCCAGCACATCATCTGCAGGGGTGGCTTCCCTGCAGCCCTTCCCACCCCTTCCCACCCACTTCGGCAGCACGGCATCCCGGCAAACCTCTCCCCCACCCTATGGGCCACACACACACTCTCTCCGCTGGAGTTGGGATCACAGCCCAGGATGGGATTTGACCTCTCCAAATTTGCTTCTATTTGGGGAACTCTGTCTCCACCTAGAAGTAGCTGCTCCCTGTATCTGCTGTTCCTGTGGTTTTGGCATTCTCGTGCCACTCAACAGGAAACTTTCTCTTATAGTTAAGAATTCTTTATATTAAACCTTCACTGTTCAAATTGCTGCATGATGCCTGTCTCCTGATTGGACCTTGACTGATAGAGAGTCAGTACCAGGAGCCATCCTGAGGGACACCCCATGAGGCTGGGATTGGATTGGTTTGTCTGTACTTTGGGACTCGAGTGCAGTGCTGAATTTATTGCCAATAAGAAATCAGATGCTGACGACCCACAGCCCAAGCCCAAGCCCCATCCCCAGCCCACCTTCACATCATAATCAATCAAGCCAACGCCTGTGGTGGTTTCATGAAACGCCAGCTGAAGCATGTGCCTCGGGGTTCCAGGAGGCTACTGCTCTGACGTGTACAGTGGCAAGTGTGATGACAAGGACCACAGTGTGGGACAGTGTTCCTGATGCACTGGGGCCCCTCCAAAAGATGATGCTCAGCTAGGGGGCCCCTCCCCAGGCAGACTATGCGCTGAAAAATAAAGTATTCATAGTTGCTCCAAAAGAATCCCTCATTCCTGCAGCCACAGGGAGAATACTGCTGAAAATCAACATGGAGCATCTCGTAGTGCCAAAAAGTAAGGAAATGCCCATATCACACACACACACACAAACACATACAAACATGCACACGCACACAAACACACACGAACACACACAAGCATGCACACACAAACACACACACGAACACACACGCACACACAAACATACACGAACACACACGCACACACAAACACACACACAAACACACGTGCATACACACACAAACGCACACACACAAACATGCACACACAAAAAAAACACACGCACCCACAGACACACAAACACACACATGTGCGTGCACGCACACACACACGATGGGGCATGTCAAAGGGACACCAAGGCCAACCTAAAGTACTCCTCACCAGGTGCGGTGGCTCACGCCTGTAATCCCAGCACTGTGGGAGGCCAAGGTGGGCAGATCACTTGCGGTCGGGAGTTCCAGACCAGCCTCACCAACATGGAGAAACTCTGTCTCTACTAAAAAAATACAAAAATTACCCAGGCATGGTGGCGCATGCCTGTAATCCCAGCTACTCGGGAGGATGAGGCAGGAGAATCGCTTGAACCCAGGAGGCAGAGGTTGCAGTGAGCCAACATCGCACCATTGCCCTCCAGCCTGGGGTACAGAGTGAGACTCTGTCAAAAAAAAAAAAAAAAAAAACTCCCAACAGCCAAAGCTGGAACAATTTGAGCAAGAAAATATAGCATTAGATTTTAACCCAAGCTATAAAATAAATATCCATAAATGCATATTGATAGAAACAAATGATTAAATAAATGAATAAATAAGTGAAGGAGAAGAGGCAAAGCCCCCGCGCTGAAGAACTCCACATCACTTCCATAGCTGCCCCACACCCCTTACGTGCGGGCTGTGCAGTCACTTCCCTCTGAAGAGGACACTATGAGAAAGAGCAAAGGAATGATCAGTGTGCGGAGGAGGCATGGGCAAGGAAGCCTGACATGCTATCCCACCAGGTAACGGAGGCCCCAGCCAGCCACGAGCCACGTCAGCTGTGTGCGCCCATGGATGGCATGAGCATGGCACTTCACCACTGCGGTCTTCCTCCCCCAAACCCATGACTCCAGTCTCATCATGAGAAAAACAGACACATCCTGGTTGAGGGGCAGCCTAATGCCTGAGCACTGCTCTTCAAAACCGTCAAGCTCATCAAAAGCAAGGAAAGTCTGGGAGCTGTCACAGCCAGGAGGAGCCTAAGGAGACGTGATAATGAAAGGTCACGTGGGATTCTGGACGGGCCCCTGGGGCAGAAAATAGACATTAGAGAAAAACGAGGAAAGAGGAAAGTGTGAATGAAATGTGGGCTCTAGCGAAAAATGTGTCGGTATTGGTTCAATACCTGGAACAAGCGCACCTCACTAAGGGGAGAGGTCAACATGGGGGAAAGGGGTGTGGGTGTGGGAAGCAGGTTCACTCAACGCCAGTCCCAAGGGAGTGATGCAGGGCAGGTGAGCCCCAAAGCGGGGCTCAGCCCGTGAGAGTTCTTGGCTTCACCCAAGAGAGAATTCAAAGGCGAGCTGGAGATGGAAGAAACAGCTCTATTGAAGCAGCCGTGTCACAGCTCTGTGACTCCTCCTGCAGGGCAGGGCTACCCCGTAGGCAGAGAGTAGCCACTCAGGGTGGCTCTGCAGTCGTATTCATGCCCACGTTTAATTCCATGCAGGTTAACGGGCGGTTTATGCAGAAATTTCTGCATCAACTTCTGGGTCGCTGGGTCATTGCCATGGAAAAGGGTGGTAACACCGGGGTGTTGCCAAGGCAATGGTAAACCGACATGGCACACTGCTGGGTATGTTTATGGAAGGCTGATTCACCCCATCCCTGTTTTAGCTAGTCCTCAATTTGGTCCAGTGTCTGAGCCCCACCTCCAGAGTTGAGTCCCGACTCCCACCTGTGGAGGACAGCAGAGATCCTCACTCTGCCTAACGCCAGATCATGAGTCCAGACACTTCCCCCACGGCACTCTGCCTTTGCAGTGGTTTGTGCCCCTGTGCCTAAGACTCTCCCCACTAGGCTTGAACACCCTGTAAGAACCGAACCCGGGCCAGATTAGGTTAGATTCAGGATGCCCACTCTCCTCAAGAAGCCCCATAACCAGCACCTGCCACCAGTTAACTGGGGTCAGATCTCCAATGCTCCAGGGAGACAGACACACACTAAGACCCAGGAGGGATTGATTTACGCATAAAAAGAATTGCAATAATTTGCTAATATAAATCTGCAGTAACGTGGGGAACATGTTTGAGAGTGGATTAAATGGGCGTTAGACCAAGGAGGGGAGGGGAAATATAACCTTAAATTAGGCCAAATTCCTTGACACAGGTGCACTTTCCAGAGAGCCTGGATTTCATATGTTAACGTGTGCATCTAGAGGTGGCTCAGACAGCTTACTTGGTGGCTCGACTGAAACTTGAACTTAGTCGTGGCCTACAGTTAATAGAGGAAGTGTGATGTGGAGGAAAGAGCCCAAAAGCTTAGGGAGAAAGGACTATTGGGCTGGATTTATGTGCAACCTCACAGCCACCTCCCAGCTGTGGTCCCTGAGGGGCCACAGGACACTCTCTTGACTAAGATGTGAAGCAATGCATTCACCCTGGCTGTAGGCTCCCTGCGAGCTCTCTGGTTGTAAACCAGGTGTCACTGTGGAAGATGTCACCATGAGAAATTCCTCCCTTCAGTGGGAACAATGGTATCTTGAAGTAGCAGAGGCCAACACAGCACCTAGCCATCAGAGACCAGGCAGCCCACCAACGGCGAGGGAAAGCAGGGACACGCATAATCATGGCACCTTGATCACCAAGGTCTTTTGTGGCAGCTAATTAATCGCAGGGTCTCAAGGACAAAAATGGTGGGCAGCCTACTAGGGTATTCTTTGGTCTAAATAACAGAAGAACCCCAGGTGTGCCAGCCAAACCCCTGACCTGAGTCACCGCAGTGGCCAGTCGCAGCCTCTCACCCATATGCACACCCAAGTCAGTGCACAATCCAGTGACCTGTGATTTACAGCACATGCTGGAAATACTCCACGCCTTTCCCAAAGGGATGTACAACCATTCGCGGGGGTAACTGTGAGCTGGAGAATGGAACTTTGCAGGGCTTTCATGAATTACTAAACACAGGCTCTGAATTGATGCTAATCCTTGGGAACCCAAAACATGAGCACAGCCCATCAGTCACATGGGAACATACAGTGGTCGGGTTGTGGATGGAGCCCCCATTAGCTCACCTCTCACAGGGTGGGCTGTCCACGGACCCACAGTCTGGTTGTATCCCCAGTTCCTGAATGTATAATTGGAATAGACATACTGCCAACCAGCGGGATCCCCAGCATGGTTCCCTGAGCCCTGGAGTGAGGGCATTTGTGGTAGAGGAACTAAATGGAAAACACTGGGACTTCCTTTCCTATCCATAAGAGAACCAGAATCAATATCACATTCCTGGGGAAACTGCAGAGATTAACACCATCATCAAGGCTTGAAAGAAACAGAATTGATCACTGCTCGCACACACACACACACACACACACACATTTAATTCGCCTGTCGAGCCTGTGTAAAAGTTGGATGAACCTTGGAGAATGACTGTGCACTGATGTAAACTGAAGCAGGTGGTGAATCCAGGTGCACCTGTTGTCCCACATGTATTATCTTTACTGTAGAAAATGGCATGGCCCCTAGTCCTTGGTATCTAGCGCTTGACCTCGCCAATGTCTTCTCTGTACCAATTTGGAAAGATCACCAGAGCAGTTTGGTTTTCTCACCTGGCAGGGCCAACAGTGCACCTTCAGTCTTGCTTCTGGGTCTTGCCAGTTCTCCCACCTGCAGTGATAAGAAGCAGAGATTTTCCTGCCTACAAAGCATCACGTTGGTCCACTACACTGAGCTGACTGTGTCTGATGAGCAGGAAGTGAAAATAACTTTAAATGCCTTAGTAAGACACACACGAACTAGAAGGTAGGAAATAAACCCCACAAAACATCACAGGCCTGCCCATCAGTGAAGTCTCCAGGGCCCAGAGGTGTGGAGTATGTCAAGCTCCTTCCTCCAGGGTGAATACAAGATGCTGCACCTCACACCATCTTTGTGAATGTGCTCCACAGTCATGGTCTTCTGGGTTCCGTGGACCACACTGAGGGGCCAATTGTGCGGATGTTGGCTGCTCTTTTGAAGATCGTCTGCCTCTTCCAGCTACTTTCGGGATTTTTCCGTCTTCTGTCTTCTACATTTTAATAGAGAGTTTTGTTGGTTCACTCTGTTGCTCTTACCGGGGTCCGTAGAGCCCCTGGGGGCTGCAGCCTGGCCAATGTGGCAGCAGCATAGAATTGGAACCCACTGTCTGTCGCTCCCAGGACTGCGCATCCATTAGAGTGGGCAGAGTGGGAGCCGTCTAAGGAGGTTGTGCAGGGAGAGTCGGCAGTGAGAGCATCTCAGGGAAGGTTTCCCGAGCTTGGTCAGCACCACGCCATGCCAGGATGCTGGAGTCACACAAAACTGAGCATCTGCTCAGCCTCAGAGGTGGACAGGGGCCTTCTGCTTCATCTCCTTGGAGCAGTTCAGGCCTCTCCCCATCAGCTCTACAGGGTCCCAGGCCACAGGCCTGGCTTTCTTATCCTCTCCCTGGCTGCAGATGCAGGCCCCCTCAGGGTACCTACCTGGCAGCCATTCTGGTCCTGGAGATCAGGCTTGGAGCCTGGTTTCCTGACCTCCCAAGGCCCTTTTCCCCAGTGGCCTCCAGGCCCCTTCCTCTCTTAGGATGGGAGCCCTGCTGCCACAAGTATGGCTCAGTGATAACATCCTGCCAAGGCCTCTGGGGTAAAGTCACAGGCCTGCAGTGTGCTGGCCTCCCTCACAGGCCTGTGCTCCCCGAGGGACTCGAGCAGGAGCCCCTCCTGCTTCCTCCAGCTTCTGGGGGCTCCAGTATTCCTGGGCTTGTGGCGGCCTCCCTCCAACTCTGCCTCTGTCTCAGTGTGGGCTTCTCCTGCCTCTGTGTGCCTCCTCCATGTTCTCTTACAAGGACATTTGCCATTGGATTTGGGGCCTGCCGGGCCAGCCAGGATGTTCTCATCCCAAGCACAGGAAGCCAGGAGGACAGTCCTGCTCAGAGTCCTCAGGCCCAGCTTGGGGACGGCAGCAGCCTCCACTAGAGGATGGGATTTGTGACTGTGGGTGGTGTGGGGACCCCCAGCCCTCAATGCTGCTGCCTTCCAACCAGTCTCCTCCCACACAGACCCGCACCATCTCACCCCCACTGCATGGGCCTTCCCTGCACATCAGCCAGCCTGGGACCCGGGGCTCTTCTTCCAGGATAACAGCAACATCTGGATTGTGGCCATGGAGCTGGGGCAGACACAAAGGTCACTGGAGAGGTCATCACTGAACAAGAGACCCAGAGCCCTCTGAGGCCCAGCACTCGTCTACCTGATGAGCTCTGAGCCAGGTTTGTTCAGCTGGCTGCCCTCAGACAGGAGGCGTCATGGCCTCCATCCCACCCAGCCACGCACAGATTCCACAGCCACCTCTCTCACCAACACCACTGCACCCGTCTGACAAACCCCAACACAAACCCCCAGCTGTATTAGGCCATTCTTCCATTGCTATGAAGAAATACCTGAGACTGGGCAATTTGTAAAGAAAAATGGTATAATTGGTTCAGGGTTCTGCGGGAATCTTGGCACCCACATCCGCTCAGCTTCTAGGGAGGCCTCAGATGCTTTCAGTCATAGTGGAAGGTGAAGGGGGAACAGGCATTCCACAGGGAGAAAGCAGGAGCAGACGGGGTGGAGGGGTGTCCTACACATTTAAACAACCCAGTCTCACGAGAGCTCACTCACTATTGTGAGGACAGCACCAATCCATGAGGATCCACCCCCCAGGACCCAGACACCTCCCACCAGGTCCCACCTCCAGCACTAGGAATCACAATTCAACATGAGATCTGGTAGCAACATGCATTCAAACTAGATCCCCAGCTGCCTGATTCTCTGTGTCTCCACCTAGCTGCTAAACACTGTTTGAAAAGTCCCACACAAGCCATGGATCGGGCCTCCTCCAGGGTGTGGCCGCCTGAGCAGCCATGCAATTGGCACTTCATTTATTATTATTATTATTTCTTTTTGAGACAGAGTTTTGTTCTTGTCACCCAGGCTGGAGTGCAATGGTGCAGTCTCAGCTCACTGCAACCTCTGCCTCCCAGTTTCAAATGATTTTCCTGCCTCAGCCTCCTGAGTAGCTGGGATTACAGGGTGTGCCACCACACCCAGCTAGTTTTTTTGTGTTTTTAGTAGAGACAGGGTTTCACCATGTTGGCCAGGCTGGTCTTGAACTCCTGACCTCAGGTGATTTGCCCACCTCAGCCTCCAAAAGTGCTGGGATTACAGGCATGAGCCGCCATGCCCAGTCTAATTTTGTCTTTTTAGTAGAGACGAGGTTGGCCAGACTAGTCTTGAACTCCTGACCTCAGGTGATCTGCCTGCCTTGGCCTCCCAAAGTGCTGGGATTACAGGCGTGAGCCACTGTGCCCAGCCCTCATTTATTATTTATTGATTTAGAAACTGGGTCTTTTTCTATTGCCCAGTCTGGAGTACAATAGCACAGTCATAGCTCACTGCAGCCTTGACTTCCCCAGCTCAAGCGATCCTCCCACCTCATCCTCCCTAGTAGCTGGAAATACAGGAGTGTGAAACCATGTAGGGTTCATTTTTTAAAGGGTGGGGCTTACTCTTTTAAAATGTACTAAGCAACAGCTGAGGAGATGTTCCAGACACAGGAAACAAAAAAACCTCAGACCCTGCTGTACACCACTAAATGGCAAAAGCAAGAAGATTGATGACACCAAGTGTTGGTGAGGATGTGGAGCATCTGAGATTCCTGGACCCTGAGGGTAGAGGGACAAGGTCACATCCAGATGCTGACATTAGGAGCCAGCCTCACAGGGCCTCAGTGAGGTGGCATGCCCACCCCACAACCCAGGCACTCCTCTCCAGGGTGCCTGCCCAAGAGAAATGAAACCTGTCCACACACAGATTGGCGATAAACACCATGCAGCTTTATTCCTCGAGCCAAAAAGGAAAAGACCCAAACGTCCATCCACAGGTGAATAAACGTCCTGTCCATCCACACCATGAATGGTCCATTGACAAGGAAAAGCAATGAAGGCTGATAAAAAGATACACATGCCTCTCAAAATCAGCTTGCTAAGTGAAAGAAGACAGACGTAAGGGGATTGGTTTGGCTGTGTCTCCACCCAAATCTCATGTTAAATTGCAGCTCCCGTATTTCCCACATGTTGTGGGAGGGTCCTGGTGGGAGGTAATTGAATCATGGGGGCGGTTTCCCTGTTACTGGTCTCATGAGATCTGATGGTTTTACAAGGGGAAACCCCTTTCACTTGGTTCTTAATTCTCTCTTTGTCTGAACCACGTAAGACGTGGCTTTCTCCTTCGGCCATAATTGTGAGGCCTCCTCAGCCACGTGGAACTGTGAGTCCATTAAACCTCTTTTTCTTTATAAATTACCCAGTCTCACATATGTCTTTATCAGCAGAGTGTGAACAGACAAATACATAAGGGGACACTTACTCTACAACTCCCTGTATAAGAAGCTCTAGAGCAAAATGACTCTATCATGAAAGACACCAGAACAGCAGCTGCCCCTGGGTGGGAAGGACTGAACAGGAAGGGCCTGGAAGAACCTGGGGTGTGGAGTGTGCTACATCTTCATGGAGGTGGGGGCTATGCTCAGATATGCATGTGTCAAAACTCCTCAAACTCTACACTTAATATCTGCACATTTCACTTCGATTTTTAAAAATAGATGCTACACCAAGAGGACATTTTCCTCCATCAGAGTGGCAAGAACCCAAAAGCTTGATAGCACCCTGCCTGGCCAGGCCAGGGAGAGGCAGCCATCCCTGGCATGAGCACACACAGGTGCAGCCCCTCTGGAGGGCAATGTGCACATTTCCATCAAAATTACAAATGCATGTGCTCTTTCACCCAGCGATTCCACTTTTGAAAATGTTGCAGTCTATAAATACTCTTGTTCATGTGCCCAGCGAGCGGTATGTCTAGAGGCCTACTCCTCACAGCACAGTGTCTAGTGGCAAACTTTACAGCACCTGCAAAGGAACAGATGTAGTATGCTACCTATACTACCTTTTGCATAAACATGGGAAACATGAATAGATTCAGATTTGCTTATAATTTCCTAAAGAAACTCTAGAAGACATTTGAGACATTGATAATAGTGATTATCAGCTGATGACATAGGGGCTGTTGTCTAGAAGCATCTATAAGCCACAATTAACGGCCTGCACTAAAGGCTGAAGGGGTGTGTGTCCACCAGGAAAGGAAAACATATATTGTGAGAGGGCCCTTGAGAAAATAAACCAGAGTGGAGGCATGGCCTACAATGGCCACACACACAATTCACACACACTTACACACACATTCAGACACACATACACCCACACACATTCACACTCTCTCGCACACATATACATATTCACACACTCACAGGCACTGATATACACACTCTCACATTCACACATACTTTCTCACACACACCCCCACACATTCACACACATACACACATTCACACACTTACATACACACTGACACACATACACACACTTTCACACATACATCCACACACTTTCACACACATACACCCACACACATTCACACTCATACAGACACACATACGCATTCAGACACACAGACACACACATACACACCCACACACATACGCATTTAGACACACATTCACACCCATACACACACATTCACACACATACACACCCACACGCTTTCACAGACATACACCCATTTTCACACACTTTCACACATACATCCACACACTTTCACACACATACACTCACACACATTCACACTCATACACACAGACACACATTCAAAGACACACACATACACACTCACACATACACACGCATTCAGTCCCATACACCCACACACATTCACACTTATACACACATGTTCACACACATACACCCACATTCACATTCACAAACACACACACTTTCACAGACATACACCCACATTTTCACACACACTTTCACACATACACACACATTCACACACACACAGATTCACACACACTTTCAAATACATCCACACACATTCACACTCTCACATACATATATGCACTCACACACCACACTCACACACACATTCACACACATTCACAAACACATTCACACACACTTTCTCACACACACACATTCACACACATACACACACATACACACACATACATTCAGACACAGACACATGCTCACATATGCACCCACACACTTTCACACACGCTTTCATGCACACATCCCACACACATACACACACACTCTCCCACACATACACACTCATGTACACACACACATACACTCACACTCATACACTCTCTCCCACAGCCCCAGCAGATAGCCCTCCCCTGTTAAAGACAAGTTACTATTAGGAAGTAACTTCACACCTATGCATAAATACTTCAAAAATTAAAATGAAGGAATTATACATAAAAGACAAATGAAAAGCATTCACCCCTGGGAGAATGACCCAAGGAAACACAGGCAAAGTTTAGACAAAAAGATTTCTTCTGCTTCAAGACAACCTCATCTACTAAGAGGCAGAAGCGCTCAAAAAGGAGATGTGTGGTTTCAAAGAAGAGATGATACGATAACAGAAGGTGTGAGCCACTGGAACCCAGAAAAGAGATGGAAGAGAGAAGTCGATTGGAGACCATAACCACATCTGAACGAAGAGAAAAATAAACATGGCTGAAGTACCTTTAAAAGGATAAAGTGTTGAGCTTGAGGAAATCACACACAATAAAGTGAAAGTTTCTACAATGTAAAAATAAGACGGTAGGCACAGAATTCAAACGAAGAAGATATAACACATGCACAATTGATGTTCCTGAAGAAGAGAACAAAACACATAAGCCTGAAAAAAAATAGACTCTGGGCTATCACAAAATACATGTTCCTTAAGCCTGGATCTGCGGCTCTGCAGAGCACACATTCTGGGGGCAGGAGTGGGGCCAGCAAAACAGCAAGATGTATGCTGCTGCCGTTGTTAAACTTCAGGGGGATGGAATTAATCAGACGGAGCATCACTTAAATATCAGAACACAGTAGCTACAGAGTTCTGATGGAAAAAATGTTTGACTTGCGATTTTATATCCAATAATCCTGACTTGATGTATAAAGGAAACAGACTCTCAGGTAGGCAAGAACTTGAAGAATACACAGTGCCCACAGGAGGAGAAAGTGGGGATCTTCCGGGCCTGCGGCAGCCCGAGATTCCCATTGTCCCAGTGAGACAGGAGGTGGGGCTTGACTCCAGAGGCAGGGCTCAGACACTGGACCAGATTGAGGACTAGCTAAAACAGCGCCAGGGTGAAAGCAGCTTTCAATCAGACTTCCCCACTAGTGCGCCATATCAATCTACTGTTGTCATGGCAATTCCCAGGAGTTACTGCCTCTTTCCATGGTACCCAATGATCCAAAAGTTACTACACCTTCCCTGCACACCCCTTAATCTACATGCAATTAAAAGTGGGAACCCAAGTGCAGTAGCTCAGACCTGTAATCCCAGCACTTTGGGAGGCCAAGACGGGTGGATCACCTGAGGTCAGGAGTTCGAGACCAGCCTGGCCAACATGGTGAAAACCTCATCTCTATCAAAAATACAAAAATTAGCCAGGTGCAGTGGCACGTGCCTGTAATCCCGGCTACTTGGGAGGGTGAGGCAGGAGAATCACTTGAACCTGGGAGGCGGAGGTTGCAGTAAGCTGAGATCACACCACTGCACTCCAGCCTGGGTGACAGAGTGAGACTCTGTCTCAAGAAAAAAAAAAGTGGGTATAAATATGAACAGAACAGCCCTGAGCTTCTCCTCTTTGCCTGTGGGGTAGCCCGGCCCAGCAAGCGCAGTCACGGAGCTATAACACCACTGGAGCTGTGACACTGCAGCTTCAATAAAGCCGTTTCCTTCTGCCTCTGGCTGGCCCTTGAATTCTTTCCTGGGCAAAGCCAAGAACCCTCTCAGGCTGAGCCCCATTTTGGAGCCTGCCTGTCCTGCATCACCAGCATAGTTGTCCATAGCACACTCTTGCTCTAAAAAGTGCTCAAGTTTGAGAGGGAAAGGGTGCTACAAAGGCTACAAATGACATTATTAGAGGCTGAATGTGGTGGTGCGCACCTGTGGTCCCAGCTACTCAGGAGGCTGAGGTGGGAGGATCACTTGAGCCTCGTTGGTTGAGGCTGCGGCGAGCCATGATTGCACAACTAGACTTCAGCCTGGTAACAGAGCAAGACCTCATCTTTTAATTCATTAATTACAGGATGTTATTAGAACATCTGACAACATTGGAATACAGATGGCATATCTTGTAATAATACTTCTTATTAATACTAATGGAGATGTATGAAGTTGATGACTATGTTGAGGTTATGTAAGAGAATACTCCTGTTCTTACAACACAAATGATACAGCAAATGGGATAGAATAATAGGTGAATCTGAGCAATGGGTATATGGCTATTCCTTGCACTATTTTTGCTTTTGCGGCTTTGTGTTAAGTTTGAAGTCATTTCCAGATAAAAAGTCTAAAAAGTAGAAGTTAAGTGCTCCAGGTTGGATGATAAATTATACGGTGAGCCAGCACAGGGGCCTCTCCAGCAACCTCAGGTGACAAAATCCAGGTGACAAACGCTGATGAAGACAAAACTCAAGGGGGCAGGAACCACAGCAAAGGCTGGGGACAAGCTCTGAAGTCACTTGAATGTTAAACCGAGTGACAGTGACAATGGAAACCACTGTGTGAGGAACAGAAGTTAAATGTTACGAACTTTGATCACGTACAAAAAATAATAATATTAGAAAGCGTGGAGGGGTTGGGAGTAAAAATGTAACTTGGAACCCGGAACATCTGGTTTATGAATGTGGAGGTCCCTTCGTTCGCGCGCTCTTTCATGGTAGCTTTTAGCAGGTCTTCCAGTGCCCGCGTCTCTGTGAGGTGCAACCTTTATCTCAAGTGTTTCCTTCAGCTTCACCTTGGTTCGTTCTTGTGAAATTCAAACACAGGAAATGCTGTTTCTGATAAATGGTGCCCGTGACTAACATTATTTCTACTCCTGTCCCTCTTTCCAGTTCTACTGGACCCTTGGAGGAAAGTTGTCCTTTGTGAGATTGAACAAAGTTGGTTATCTGGAAGGAGAGTTTGGAGCATGCTTTTGACTTCCTCTTGGTCTCCTATGTTACTCAGTTTTTAAATATGAGGCCAGACCTTTCTTACACAACAAAACCATGATTCTTATTTTTAAAGGGGAGGAAGGGGCTTAGCACCCCATGCCGCCTGCCTGAGATGTGGGGGCCATGATGCTGCTGAACGTCCCTCGGTCTCCGGGGCTTTCCCACACAACCGTGGAGGGGTTCCCTGCCGTGTGGCCACCTGGGTTGCTGCCCCGATGTGGAGCGGTCCAGCCCTGCCCGGGCCTAATCAGCAGAATGACAGACAGGCATGGCTTTCTGCATCCTGAGGGAATGCACGTGGGCAGCAGGACCAACTCACATTTCACCTCCAGGGGAAACGAGATGCATGTTTTCCAAACCCTGGGATTCCAAACACAGACCTGTGAATGGCTTTCGTTGATGTGAAGTCTTCACCTTTCATGCAAACGACTTCATGAGGGCTGCTCCCCATTCTCCAGAGCACCCACCCACGGCCACGTGTATGTTGCTGATAGTTTTTTAAGCTGATTTTATTTTTAGAACAGTTTTGATTGACAGGAATATTGAGAAGATGTCACAGAGTCCCCATACAGCCCTCACACAGCTTCCCTTATTATTAAAATTTTACATGAGTGCTGTGCATCTGCCACCATTGATGAACCAGTATTGAAACATGAGTACTGACTAAAGGCCCCGTTCTCCATGTTGCATTCAGATTTCCCTGATTCCTCCTTAATGTCCTTGCCCTGTCTCAGGAAGGGCCCGTCCAGGACACCACATGACATTTGGTCAGCATGGCTCCTTAGGTGCCTCTCGGCTGTGACAGTTTCTCCGACATTCCTTGTTTTTGATGGCCTTGACAGTTTTTAGGAGTACCAGTCAGAAATTCTGCAGGATGCCCCGCTCTTGGAACGTGCTGTTTTTCTCATGAGTGACTGGTGTTATGCGCTGGGGGAAAGAACGCACAGAGGCAGCATGCCACTGGTGCCACATCCTACCCAGGGCACGCGCTCTCAACATGGCTGTTCTTGCTGACATTGACCTTGGCCCCTGGCTGAGGTTGTGCTGTCAGGCTTCTCCGCTGTGAAGTCACTGTGGGGTCCTAATTAGGAAAAAGGAGTCAGGCTGTGGGGAGCAGGGGAAGCAAAAAGAAGAAGCAGAAGAGGTATAAGGTCTGCCTTTCTTCACGGTGCAGGACACACAGCCCTCCTGCCCAGATAACTCACAATCTTCCTGCGCCCAGCGATCACCAGACCTTCAGCTGACAGAAAAATGCAAGGTAGCTCCCTACAACCCTGGCATTATCAGTACGGCACGCAGCCCTCTGCAGCCCAAGAATCATCCTATAAAACCTCCAGCAAGCCTTTGAACCCCAGCAGTCAGCTCCTCTTCTGCTGAGTCTGCATGTTTCCTCCTCGCAACGTATTTTCCTATTTTCTCTAATAAATCTGCCCTTCTTTATGTACAACTATGTTGGGAAATTCTTTGACGCTCCCCCTACTCCGGACCACCACCACCCAGATAGTCATCACCCCCCTCAACAGTTACCACCTGCCTTCCATACCACACTCTTGGGAAGGAAGTCAAGGTGCACAGCCCACACCTGAGGAGGGGGAGTCATGGTCCCCTCCTTGAGGGTATCTGCATAAATTATTTGGAATCCTTTGACAATGGTGATTTGTCTCTTCTTTCCCATGTAGTTTATTCAGTCACTGATGCCTGTCAGCACTGACTCATGGACTCCTGTATCATATTTTGGGTCATGACTCAACCCTACTTTATTTTGTTGCTCAAGTTGTTCTAGCTTTGGCCATTGGGAGCTCTTCCAGTTGGCTCCTGTGTCCCTTTAATGTAGGATTTGGAGATTTTTTTTTTAGTACTTCCTTTCTATAGATTTATCTTGTATATTTCTTGCCCCAGTCCCAGAATGAGCCATTTCTCTGAGGAGCCCTGTTTCTTTTTATTGGAGAACAGTATTAGAAGCCAAGATCTGAGCACTAGTTGTGTTTATTGCTACTGGAATGTGATTGCTTCTAGGCCGTCTCAGATGACAGAGGAGAGGTATATGTATACTAATTAATGCACATACGCATATCTATAAATATTTCTATATATAGTCGTTTGTATCTGTATTATGCTAAACATGAGTTTATACTGATACCTTCCACTCAAATTCAATAATACATGAACCATTCTAGTCTCATCCCCTGCTTTATCTGTAAATCCTCAGCGTGAGAAGCCTGACTCCCACTACTCATGAATCCATTTACTGAATCACTCAATTCCGGCTGGGCACAGTGGCTCACACCTGTAATGCCAGCACTTTGGGAGGCTTAGGTGGGTGGATCACGAGGTCAGGAGATCGAGACCATCCTGGCTAACACGGTGAAACCCCGTCTGTACTAAAAATACAAAAAATTAGCCAGGCATGGTGGCGGGCACCTGTAGTCCCAGCTACTCGGGAGGCTGAGGCAGGAGAATGGCGTGAACCTCCGAGGAAGAGCTTGCAGTGAGCCAAGGTTGTGCCACTGCACTCCAGCCTGGGTGACAGAGTGAGACTCTGTCTCAAAAAAAAAAAAGAATCACTCAATTCCAGTGCACATGAGTTGCGGGATCAGACTGTGAATCTGTACTTCCATAGGAAGCATCTTATCAGCTAGAGTGTAGTGCTTATGCTCAGTTCCCTTTTGCCTTTGGTCTTACCCACTCCACTCATTTATGCTATACCCTTAGGGCAGCACCTGCTCTCCCATCATCTCTTCAGTGAGGTCATTTTACACATTTGTAATACAGTTGGATTCTCTGGTCACAGTCAGTGTTCCTTCCTGGGATCCCTTGACCTTCTAAATAATTTTTTTTTATTTGTATACATTAAGAGTTCCTCTAGGCTATAAAGTTCTATAGGATTTGACAAATGCCACTCAAATATCCATTATTACAGGGCAGTTTTACTGTCTGTGTCCCATATATTCATCCCTCCCTCCCACCAACCACTGGAAACCACTGGATGTTTTACTGTCTCTGTAGATGTCTTTTTCAGAGTGTCATATATTTGGAATCATACATAGGTAGCATTTTCTTTTTTCTTTTTTTCTAGACAGAGTCTTACTCTGTCGCCCAGGCTGGAGTACAGTGCCGTGATCTCAGCTCACTGCAACCTCCACCTCTTGGGTACAAGCAATTCTCCTGCCTCAGCCTCCTGAGTAGCTGGGATTACAGGCACGTGCCACCAAGTTTGGCTAACTTTTTGTATCTTTAGTAGAGATGGGGTTTCACTGTGTTAGCCAGGATGGTCTTGATCTCCTGACCTCGTGATCCGCCCACCTCAGCCTCCCAAAGTGCTGGGATTACAGGCGTGAGCCACCATGCCCAGCCGTATGTAGCATTTTCTGACTGGCTTCTTCCACTTAGCGATACACATCTAAGATTCCTCCAGGTCTTTCTGTGGTTTGATAGGTGGGTTTTTATCACCAAATATTCCATTGTATGGGTGTACAAAGTCTATCTGTTCACCTATTGAAGGACATCTTGGTTGCTTTTAGTTTTGAGTGATTGTGAGAAAGCTGCTATAAACATTCATGTTCAAGTTTTTGTGTCGACATACGTTTTTAAATCAGTTGGATAAATTCCAAGGAGTGCAATTGCTAGATCTTATGGTAAGAGTTTATTTACTTTGTAAGAAACTGCCAAACTGTCTTCCAAAGTGGCTGTACCATTTAACACCCCAGCAGCAGGGAATGGCCATGCGTGGTGCCCTGACTGCTCACCAACTTTAGGTGTCTTCAGCTTTTCATTTTTTCTTTTCCCTTTTTTTTTTTCCACTTTCACCATTCTAATCTGTGTGTAGAGGCATCTCATTGTTTTAATTTGCAATTCCGTAATAACAAATGGTTTTGAATATCTTTTTCATATGCTTATTTGCCATCTGTATCTTTCTGGTGAGCTGTCTGTTCAGATCTTTTTCCCATTGTTAATCAGAATGTTTGTTTTCTTATTGCTGAGTATTGAGATTTCTTTACATATTTTGGACAACATTTGAAAGATTAAATATACAAATGGACAGACCATATAGAAATAGAACTCTGACCAACAACTTGCAGGAAGCAGCCCTGGAAACTAACCCATTATCTATAGTAACCAGCCCAGGAAGCCAGCCTGCTATACCTCAGACTTGTAAGACGTCAGATCACTATCTCTACCAACAGTCCGGGAAGCCAAACAATAGCCTTTGCCACAATCACCCCCAAATGGCCAGGACTTGACTTATAACTGACTTATAAGTCAGTTATAACTGACACCTTCCCATTTTTTTGTTTCCACTTCCAACTTAGGATCAACCAAAGGAAGTCAAATGTGCTCCCCTAACCAATCACATAGGAGCCCCACTTCTAGTTAGCTACCCCAACTTCTGCAGGTCAATAGCCTCCAATCGGGGCACCACTGAGGCTTGCCATTTTCAACGGTGTCTTTCACAGAACAAAAGTTTTTAATTTTAATGAAATCTAACTTATCAATATTTTCTTTCTTGGGTCATGCCTTTGGTATTGTACCTAAAAACTCATTGCCAAACCCAAAATCACTTTGATTCTTTCCATGTTATCTTCTAAGATATTATAGTTTTGCAATTTATATTTAGGTCTATGATCCATTTTGAGTTTACTTTTGTGAAGGGTATAACATCTGTGTCAAGATTCATCTTTTTGCATGAGAATGTCCAATGGTTCCAGCACTATTTGTTGAAAAGACTATCCTTTCTTCACTGTGTTGTATTCACGCTTACATCAAAGATCAGCTGACTACACTTGGGTGAGTCTGTTTCTAAGATCTCTATTCTGTTCCACTTATACAGTTTATACATTGTTGGATTCAATTAGCTAATTTTTTTTTTTTTTTTTTTTTGAGACAGTCTGTCACTCTGTTGCCCAGGCTGGAGTGCAGTAGTGCAATCTTGGCTCACTGCAACCTCCACCTCCTGGCTTCACACCTTTCTCCTGCCTCAGCCTCCTGAGTAGCTGGGACTACAGGTGCCCACCACCATGCCCGGCTAATTTTTTTGTGTGGAGACAGAGTTTCACCTTGTTAGCCAGGATGGTCTCGATCTCCTGACCTTGTGATCTCGGCCTCCCAAAGTGCTGGGATTACAGGTGTGAGCCACCTGCCTGGCCTCAATTAGCTAATATTTTGTTGAGAATTTTTACATCTATTTCATGAAACATATTGGTCTGCAGTTTTCCTTTCTTATAATGTATTTATCTAGTTTTGCTATTAGGGCAATCCTAGCCTCATAAAAAGAATTAGGAATTATTCCCTCTGCTTCTCTTTTCTGGAGATATTTTAGAGAATTGATACCATTTCTTCCTGAAATGACTGGTAGATTTCACCAGTGAAACCATCTGAATCTGGTGCTATTTTTCCAGAAAGTTATTAACCATAGATTCAATTTCTTTAATACACATGTGCCTATTAAGATTACCTCTTTCTTCTTGTGTGAGTTTTGGTAGTTTGTGTCTTTCAAGAAATTGGTTCTTTTCATCTAAGTTATCAAACTTGTGGATATAGAGTTATTAATAGTATTACTTCATTGTCTTTGAATGTCCATGGGATCAGTAGTGAAGTCAGGCCGGCTCAGACATCCACAGAATGAACAGATTATGACCCTCCACTGCGCCTGGGTCCAGAGGTTTTGGGCATTGGCCTTAGGGGATTTGAGACCACATTTGAAAAGTTTGCATGGATTGCTGAGAGGTAGTCTGACCTTGCCTTGTCATTGGGTTTATTTCCAACCTCTGGCCTCCCCATCTTTAATTGGCTTATGGTATATGGTATAAGTTTGGGTAAGCATCTTCTTTTTAAGACAGGGTCTCACTTTGTTACTCAGGCTGGACTGCAGTGCTACAATCTCGGTTCACTGCAGCCTTGACTTCCCGAGTTCAAGCAATCTTCCTGCCTCAGCCCCCCAAGTAGCTGGGACCACAGGGAAGAGCCACCATGCACAGTTAATTTTTGTATTTTTTGTAGAGACAGGGTTTCTTCATGTTGCCCAGGCTGGTCTTAAACTCCTGAGCTCAAGAAATCCACCCGTCTCAGCCTCCCAAAAATGCTAGGATTACAGGCGTGAGCCACCATGCCCAGCCCAATCTTCCCTTTCAGTTTTACCCAGGTGAAGTGGACTATTGAGTTCTGGGGTCCCAGTAGTTGTCTATTTTGAAGCAGACATGTTCTCAGGATTGGAGACTGCAGCCCAAAGCATGGAGATCTGGGGCCTTTGGGCAAAGATGGGAGAGCTTGTCTGTGCCCAGACACAGCTGTGGGGCTCAGAGGGGGGAGTTGTACTTCACTAGGGTCACTGGCTCGCACAGCAAAATGTGGACATAAAAGTCCAGGATGACGGGCAGCCACACCTGATGGGGAGCAATTGGAGCACGGAGGCAAGGTTCACAAACTCGTCTGCACAGAGGAACTGCAGAAAAGTACTGACACCTGGGCCCCATAATCCATGTCAGAGATGCTCACTTAGTTGGCTTGGGGTACAGCCCCATGTTCAGGTGCCCTTGAGTAAAGGCCAAACACAGGCATTGACTGCACTTTGGAGTAGGAAGAATGAAGTAGACAAGCAGAGGTGGGGGACCTTGTTGGGGGTCCCTCCTCAGGAGGCCAAGGGCTTCATCCACCAAGTGACAATGCTGCCTTTGCCTATGACTTGGAACACTGACAACTCCTCACAGGAGAACCTGGCAGAGCCTTGTGCAGACCATTCCAATCCCATGAGGTCATCCTCATATGTACTAACAAGCTAAAGAGAGCAGACAAGCCCGATAGCTCCCACTCAGTCTTGAAAACGTTGATGCCTTAAACCTCCCACTAGACATTAAAGGAAGCTTCTGCCTGAGGCCCTGCATGAGAAGGGAGGTGAGCCATTGGATGTCATCGCGTCAGTCATCCAGGGTACAAGAGGAGCGTCAACTGGTGTTTGCACAGGACTTGACTACAGAGGCATAGGTTTTGCCTTTTCCTCCCTGGAGTCTATAGCTTGGCTTCAATCCCAGGTAAATGTCAGAAGGAACCTGGAAAAACTTCTAGAATGCCTAAGTGCAGCCAAGTAAACAGAAACTTGTTTACTTGGCTTTAAGAAAAATGAACAGAATGTATGGGCTTGTCTAACTGAAAAGTCCAACGGAAGAGTGGCTGCAGGCTCAGCTGAATCAAGGTGCTCCACGATCAGCATCCATCTGATCCCCCACCCACCCATGCTTTGCTTTCCTCTGCACTGACCACTTCCTCTCACAGGCTTTCCATTCACCAGAGGAAATTGTTTCCAGCATTGGACTCATGTCTTTCCAGTTCAGGAACCTCAAAGAGAAGGAAGTCTATAAACCACATCCTGCCTTTCATTGTCAATGTCCCCTTCTCCCACAGGAACAGAGCTGTTAGCAAGACCCGCATTCCCACAGTGATTAGGACTGTGGGAATCTTCTGCGCACTCCTGCAGATCTATTTGCCACAGCTCTCACCCTGCCCTGTTCCCTGGGAGGACACAGGGACCATACCCACATGGACAATGGCTGCAGCCTCCCTGCCCTCTGCAGTCTGGTGGGGTCTGGCCAATGAGAAGCCCTGGCAAGGAGCTGTGACCCTGTTGTGGATTCCCAGCTCTCTCCTTCTGTGTGGCCTGGGCTGGCCATGTCACTTCTGCAGGGTTCACACTCACTTTCACGGCAGCCCCTCTGTAGGACCCTCCACCTCCCCTCAGGCTTCACACCCAGAGAGGGTGCTACTGGGATCTGGTGGATAGAAGAAGCCAGAGATGCTGCTAAACTTCCAATGCACAGGAGAGCCCTCCAAAAGGAAGTCTCCAGCCCCAAATGCTGAGAGTGCTGATGTCAAGAAACCCTGGGCTACAGAACTGCCCTTCAATATTTCTGAAATACTGACTACAGGTCTTAGAGCCACACTCTTGTCTTCATTTTGACCCTGAGACCTTGGCTTGCTGCCCTGAATTTCATCTTTACCCTAGGGCCACTGGCCACTTTGTCTCTGGCATCTGGAGAGGTGGAAGTGAGCAACGGTTTTATTTCCAAATCCAGTCAGTCCTGTTGGCATACATGGCCACTCCCATCATGAAACCCTTTTAAAATTTTTACTGTTTTATAATGGAATATTAATAGATACAAAAGAATATTCGTAATACACATGAAAGTCATGGTCCATAATAATAAACCATCATGACACAGAACCCAGCTTCAGAAACAAACATGACCAATACCCTTAGACCCATCTGTGTGCTCCACCGTTGTTCCGTCATCCAGCCCCATGCCCCTGCAGAAGGAACTGCCACCCTGGATGCTATGTTTCTCCCTCACTTGCTTTCTGCTTTATTTCTCTGAGTTTTGAGCTTTATGAAAATGGTACTACATTATGTGTATTCTCCAGAGACTTGCTGCTTTTATTGGGCACTGTTTCTAAAACAACATTGCAATATCCATTTTCACTGCCATATAATATTCCATTCTGTTGATTCATCACAATTTAGTTATCCATTCTCTTGCTTATGGAACCGTGAGTTGTTTCCAGAGATTTTGCTCTTATGCACAATACCGCTTTCAATATTCTTGAACACATCTTCTAGTACACATACCCAAATGTCTCTAGGCTTTATCAACTATAAGACTGAAATTGATGCGTCATAAATATGCATTATTTTTAAATCTATGGGATAGTGCCACATAGTTTTCTATTTTGTTTAAATCAACTTTATTGTGTATATATAAGGTCTACAACATGATGTGATGAGATACATATAGATAGTAATATGGTTCCTATAGTGAAGTAAATTTAACATATCCATCATCTCACACAGTTACCCATTTTTGTGTGTGCATGGCAAACTCAGCTACAGTCTACTTATTTAACAAAGTGTTATACCAATACGACCCACAACATTGTATAGCTCCCATTCCTCCACACCCTTAAAATACTTAGCTTTCTCAATCTTATAGTTATATTATTTCATTGTGTTCTTAATTTTTATTTTCTAGATTAATTTTTCTTATGATTATTGACCACTCATGCTTCTTTTTCTGTAACCACTAGTCCTTCGTCAGTTTTTCTCTTGGTTTGTGTTTTTATTGACTTATTATAATCCTTTTGTATTATTAATACTAATCCCTTGTCATTCATGGGTTATATCTTCTCTCAGATTCTGCTTTGTTTTTTATTTTCTTTTTGGAGTCTTTTAAAGAAGAAAAGTTTATAATTTTATAAGCTGATATCATATAACTTTTCCCCCCAAAGTTGTTTTGATATATATATATCAATATATATGTATATATGTGTATATATATATCAATATATGTATATATGTGTATATATATCAATATATATGTATATATGTGTATATATATATCAATATGTGTATATATGTGTATATATATATCAATATATGTATATATGTGTATATATATCAATATATGTATATATGTATATATATCAATATATATGTATATATGTATATATATCAATATATGTATATATGTGTATGTATATATCAATATATATGTATATGTGTGTATATATATCAATATATGTGTATATATGCGTATATATATCAATATATGTGTATATATGCGTATATATCTATATATGTATATATGCATATATATATCAATATATGTATATATGCATATATATATCAATATATGTATATATGTATATATGCATATATATATCAATATATGTATATATGCATATATATATCAATATATGTATATATGCATATATATATCAATATATGTATATATGTGTGTATATATATATCAATATATATGCATATATGTGTGTATATATATACACACACACATCAATTTTTGACTGATTGGCATACCTATAATTAAGACAGTTGTGTTAAAATCTTCCAACACAATGAGCTTGAGCTTGTCTATTTCCACCTGCATTTTGCTTCACCTATTTTGAAGCTGTTTTATTAGTTGCATATGGATTTAAAATTGATATGTGTTCCTGATAAACTGAGGCTATTTTCATTAAATAATAATTATTTCTATTCCTAATAATTATCATGACTTCTCTAGGTTAATAGTCACTTCGTCTATGTTTTTATATCTTTTACTTTCAATTTTTACATATTCATAAGTTTTAGATAGATCTCTTATAAAAAGTATAGATCAGCACTTAGTTTTGTTAATAGAGGTAGGCAGTCTTTCTTAACTGACAATGTCAGTTCATTCATTTATTTTCACAGTTTTGTTGAGGTATAATTGACATATAATAAACCATACATATTTAAAGTGTACATTTTAGTAAGTGGGAATATATGTATATATACCAAAATCATTTTCCCAATTGAGCTAATTAACAAATCCATCCCTCCCAAAATGTCCTCATGTCTCTTCATAATCCCTCCCTCTTGCCCCACTGCCCACCCCCTACACAACCACTGATCTGATTCCGTCACTGTATTAGTCTGACTTTCCTAGAATTTTATATAAATGGGATCATATAGTATGAACACTTTTTGTCTGGCTGCTTTCACTCAGCATAACTTACCTTAAGTTCCATCCATATTGTTGTGTGCATTCATAGGCCATCCCTTTTTATTGCTAAATTGAATTTTATTGTATGGATAAAGCAGCAATCTGTTTATTCGTCTGTTTTTACACATTTTGGTTGTTTCCAGGTTTGATCTAATGCAAATAAAGCTGATATGAACATAAACGTACAGGTATTTTTATAGATATATGACTTCTTTTCTTTCGGGTAAATACCTACGAGTAGAATGACTAGATTATATAGTAAGTATATGTTTTACTTTTTAGGAAACTGCCAAATATTTCTAAAGTGGCTGTCTTAGTCTGTTTTTTGTTACTATAACAGACTACCACAGACTGAGAAATTTATAAAGAACAAAGATTTATTTCTCATAGTTCCAGAGTCTGGAAGTCCAAGATCAAGGGTGCCAGCATCTGGCAAGGGCCTTCATGCTACATCATTCCATGGCAAAAAGAAAAAAGGGCAAGAGAGCATGAAAGAGAGCAAAAGAGGGCTAGGCTTACTTTTACAACAAACCCACTGCTCAGATAGCAAACCCTCTTCCACTAGAACATTAATCAATTCATGAGGGCAGAGCCCTTAGACCTAATCACCTCTTAAAGGTCCCACCTCTCAATACTGTTACACTGGGGATTAAGTTACCAACACGAACTTTGGGAGACACATCAAACCCTCGCAGTGGTAAGCCATTCTATTTTTCTTCCAGCAGGTTTGAGGGTTCCAGTTGCTCTATATCCCTCACCAGCAGTTGGTAAGTTCAGGTTTTTAAGTTTCAGCCATTCTAATAAGTGTGTCGTGCTATATCATTACAGTTATAATTTGTGCTTCCCTAATGAATAATGATGTTGTCTTTTCATGGGCTTAGCTGTCATCCGTAAGCTTTGGCGAAATGTGTGTTTAAAATCGTTAGCCTTTTTTTTTTTAAACAGGGGAGAACACAAGTAGAGTCCTCGACTACTACAAATTATGGGGAAATCACAGGTTAGCATATCCAGAGTGCAACAGATCAGCCTCAAACTGGGAAAACCACCTCTGTGATCATGGTATCTCCCTTCTTTATCTATTTTATTTGGATCATTTATCCTCCTATTATTGAGTTTTAAGAACTCTTTAAATATTCTAGATGCAAGTATTTTCTCAGTTATATAATTGGAAAATGATGTATGTGGCTAGTCTTCATTCTTTTAACAATGTCTTTTGCAAAGCAAACGTTTTTGTTTTTGTCTTAAATTTTGGTGAAATCCAATTTATCAGTTTGGTCTTTTATGAATTATATCTTTGGTGTCATAGCTAAGAAATCTCTGCCTAACCCAAGGTCACAAAAGTTATCTCCTAGTTTTTCTTCCAGAATACTTCATTTTAAGTTTTACAATTTGGCCTATGATCCATTTTGAGTTAATTTTTGCATGAGGACTGGATCAAAGGGTATGTGCGCATGTGCATGTCCTACTCTTCTAGCACCTTCTGTTGAAAAGATTCTCCTTTTTCTGCGGAATTCTGCAGAACTGCTTTGGCATCTGTCAAAACTCAGCTGTCCATATATGTGTGGATCTATTTTTGGACCCTTTTCTGTTCCATTGACCTATTTGTCTACCTTCATAGCGATAAGACATTATTTTTATTAATGTAGGTTTATAATAAGTTGAAATTGGATAGTATTAATTCTACAACTTTCTTTTTTTCTCCAAGTTGTCTTGCCTATTACAAGTTCTTTGCATTTCCGTATGAATATTAGAATCAACTTATTAATTCTTACAAAAATGCCTAATGGGATTTTGATTGGGATTGAAATGAATCTATACATCAGTTCAGGGAGAATTGACATCTTAACAATTTTTAGTCTTCTGATGTATAAATATAGTATAACTATTCATCTATTTAGATCTTTTTTAGTTTCTTTCAGCAAAGCATTGCAGTGGGTTTTTTGTTTTGTTTTGTTTTCTGTTTTTGTTTTTGTTTTGAAATGGAGTTTCACTTTTGTTGCCCAGGCTGGAGTGCCATGGCCCAGTCTCAGCTCATTGCAACCTCCACCTCCCAGGTTCAAGCAATTCTCCTATCTCAGCCTCCAAAGCAGCTGGGATTACAGGCTTCCGCCACCACGCCTGGTTAATTTTTGTATTTTTCGTAGAGATAGGGTTTCACCATGTTGGTGAGGCTGGTCTTAAACTCCTGACCTCAGGCAACCTGCCCGCCTCAGCCTCCCAAAGTGCTGAGATTACAGGCATGTGCCACTACGCCCAGCCAGCATTGCAGTTTTTAGTGTACAGGTCTCTCATATATCTTGTCAGATTTATCTCAAAATATTTATTTTATATGTTTATATTATAAATGGGTTTTGTTTTGTTTTGTTTTTTTGAGAGAGACTGTCTCACTCTATAGCCCGGGCTGGAGTGCAGTGGCTAATCTCAGCTCACTGCAAGCTCCACCTCCTGGGTTCATGCCATTCTCCTGCCTCAGCCTCACAAGTAGCTGGGACTACAGGCGCCCACCACCATGCCCAGCAAATTTTTTGTATTTTTAGTAGAGACGGGGTTTCACTGTGTTAGCCAGGATGGTCTCGATCTCCTGACCTCATGATCCGCCCACCTCGGCCTCCCAAACTGCTGGGATTACAGGTGTGAGCCACCGCACCTGGCCTATACATGGTATTTTTAATTTTTAATTTCTGATTGTTTGCTAATAGTACCTGGCAAACAATAGATTTTTGTTGATTGATCTTGTATCCTTTCACTTTGCTGAACTCGCTTATTAATTAAAATATTTTTTGGGATTCCATTACACTTTGTATATAGATGATGATGTTGTCTGCAAGCAAAAACAGCTTTATTGCTCCCTTTCCAGTATGGATGCCCTTTATTTCTTTTTCTTGCCATATTGCACAGACTAGAACCTGTACAATATTGAGTAGAAGTGATGAAAGAGAACATCCTTGTCTTGTTCCCAGTCTTAGGGAAAAAGCATTGAATCTTTTACATTAAGTGTCATGTTCACTGCAGGGTTTTTATAGATGCCTTTTGTCAGATTCAGAAAGTTTCCTACTATTCCTACTTTGTTGAGAGTTTTTATTATTAAAGTATATTGAATTTTTATGTTTCTGCGTTTTTGGCTTCATCATATGATTTTTCATGGTTTTGTTTATTAATATGATAAATTACATTGATTGATTTTCTGATATTAAACTATCCCTGCATTCCTGACTTAAATCCCACTTGGTTGTACTGTCTTTCTTTAACTAAACTATTGTTAATCATTTTGTTAAAATGTGTTTAGAATATTTTCACCTATGTTCATGAGGGATATTTGCTGTAATTTTCTTTTATTTTAATGTATTGGTTTTGGTATCATAGTATGATGGCCTCCTGGAAGGAGTATTCCCTCCTCTTCAGTTTTCTGAAAATGTTTGTGTGGATTTGGTATCATTTCTTCCATAAATGTTTGGCATAATTTGCTAATGAAGCCTTCTAGGTGTGAGGGTTTCTTTGGGGAAGAATTTAACAGTAAATTCAACTTTTGGAATAGATATAGGGCTAAATTATCTGTTTCTTAAGTCAACTCTGGTAGCTTGTATCTTTCGAGTAATTTGTTCATTTTATTTAAGTTGTCAAATACACTGGTATAAAGTCCATAATATGTGCCTTTACCATCCTTTTAATATTTGCAAAATAAATCTGCAGTGATGTCACCTCTCTCCTTCCTGATACTGGTAATTTGTGTCTTCTCTTCTTTTTTCTTGATAAATATAGCCAGAGGTTTATCAAATTTATTAAGCTTCTGAATAACTAGCTTCTGGTTTCATTGATTTTCTCTATTATTATTGCATTTTATTATTTTCTACTTCATTGATTTCTACTCTGATCTTTATTGTTTTCTTTTTCCGCTTCTCGAATTTAAGTTGCTCTTCTTTTTCTGGCCTTTAAGGCATAAGATGAGACCATTGATTTAAGTTCTTTCTTTCTTCATAATGGAAGCATTTTTAAGGCTAAAAATTTCCCTCTAAGTACTGCTTTAATGGCATCCCACAAATTCTAATATGTTATGTTTTCATTTTAGTTAAAGATAAATACTTCCTAAATTATATTTTAATTTCTTTTTTGACCATTGGTTATTTATAAATGTGTTATTTAGTTAAGTATTTAAGGTTTTTACAGATTTCCTTCAGTTATTGATTTCTACTTTCAATCCACTGTGGTCAGAGAAAACACTTTGTATAGTTTGAATGCTTTTTAATGTATTGAGACTTATGGCCCATAATACAGTATATCCTGGTAAATGTTCTATGTGCACTTAAGAGGAATGTATACTCTGCTCTTGTGTGGAGTGTCTTATAAATGACAATTAGGTCAAGTTGATTGACAGTGTTCAAATCTATTTTTCATTAGTTTTTCCTACTTGTTCTATCAATTATTGAAAGAAGACTGTAATGTTCATTTGTCTATTTGTCCTTGTAGTTCTATCAGTATTTGTTTCAGGTGTTTTGAAACTCTGTTGTTAGGTTCATAAACATTTATGATTGTTAACTCTTCTTGATTAACTGACATCTTGGTCATTATGGAAATGACCTTCTTTAAACCCCGACAATATTGTTTGTTCTGAAATCTACTTGGATATTGGTATAACCATACCAATTTTCTTTTAACTAATGTTAGTATAGTACATATTTTCTCATCCCTTTACTTTAAATGTATATGTGTCTTTACAGCTAATATTTGTTTCTTATAGGCAGCATATAGTTGGGTCTTGCTTTTTTATCCAATGTTAAAATCCTTATCTTTTAATTTGGGTGTATAGGCCATTTTTACTTAATATGAATGTTGATATGATCTATTAAATTCTATTTGTCCCAATTTGATTTATAAGGCAGGATTTGAACAGATATTTAACCAAAGATGATATCTGAGTGGCCAATGAGCATATTGGAGGATTCTCAACTTATTTTTCCATTACAAAAATGCAAATTAAAACTACAATGACATACAGCTGCACACTACTTAGAGGGGCTAAAGTGGCTGCCCTCACCTGGTGCTGGTGAGAATGTGGATGGACTAGGGCTCTCATTCACTGCTGGTAAGAATGTAAAATAGTGCAAGAACTTCGGAAAATAGTTTGGCAGGTTTTTTTAAAAGTTAAACATGCACCTACCATATGACCCAGCCATTCCACTCATAGGTATTTTTACCCAAGAGAAAGAAGGTTTTTCTATACATATATCTGTATATCGATGTTACATCAACTTCATTTGAAATTTGTCCAAACCTGGAAACAACTAAAATGCCCACTGACAGAAAAAGAGATAAATTGCTCCTCTATCCATACAGTGGAACATACTCAGCAACAGACGGATGAACTGTTGATACATGAGACAACATGGAGAAATCTCAAAATAGTTATTCTGAGTGAAAAAACAGACAAAAAAGGGAGCACATATTTCATGACTCTATGTGTATAAAATTCTAGAACACGCAAACTAATCCGTAGTGACAGAAATCAGATCCATGGTTGCCACAGGATAGGGAGGAAGGGGAAAGGGAGTTCGAAAGCCAAGAAGAGGCTTTAAGAGTGGGGATTTGTACATCTTGATTGTGGTGACGCTTCATAAATGTATACATATGTCAAAACGTATCAAATTGTCCATTTTTAATATGTGTCACTAATTGTATGTCAGTTACACCCCAAAAAAGCTGTTTTTCAAAAAACCAATTTAAACTTAGAATTTACCACCAAAAGAATACAAATAAGGACTAGGCCTTCCAAAACACTAGAGAAAAAATAAAATAGTAAAGAAAACAGCTCACAAAGCCAAAGATAGGGAAAGAAAAAGGATAACAAAGCATAAATAACAGATGTATCAACAAACATGTCTGTTTTGACAATAAACACTATTTAAAGAAAGCCATCCAAATATACACTCCTCACAAAGAGTACACGTAAAATAAAATACTTAAATGTTAAAAAGAAAAGGAAAGCAAATATATGTCAAGCAAGCATAAACAATAAGAAAGAGAGTTGGTAAAATGAGTATCAGATAAAGCCAAAAAGCACTAAAAGAGACAAAGAGTAATTTGATTCTGAAGAACAATTAAAGACCCAATGAGGGCACAGCAACGATTAACCTTTAAGCAGGGAATAATTTATCATCCAAATCTACAAGGCAAAAACTGTAAGATATACAACTGGAAATTAGCAACAAAAAGGCAAATGTTAGCCCCAAGGATCAAGCTATATAAAGGCACATTTTGTTTAATTGTGTCTATTTTTAATTTGAATGGTGAGATTGTTTTGAATGAGTGGGAGAAAATCTACATCCTCCAACAGTGACTGTGGGATGCAGCTTGAGGAGTGCATAGGGAACTCTTAGCCCTCCCTCCCCATCTGTACAGCCCTACTTTGGGCCACGAGGAGAGGAGGCAGAGCAGAGACTGTCTTCAGCCATCAGAGTGATGGTGTGTGAGAGACTATTCCTTCTCCTAGTGGCAAACCCAGCTCAGAGCTGGCTCTTCTTTCTCTCCCTAGCGCCCAGGTCTCCAGCCCGAGGAACCGCCTCACCTTGTCATCCCAGGAGAGGTTGGGATGACACTTATCTGCAGCTTCCTGACCCAAACAGCCAGACCTTCCACAGGTTTGCCTACAAGAGGGCTAGTGTGTCCTGCAACTCAGATGCTTTTCCATCAAAATAAACGCCCATATAGAAGGAGTCAAGAATAAATAGCCACGTCCAGCATCGCAGTGTGGTAAGAACATTACAAGGACACTGATGAGAATGAAGCCGGACATCACTGAGCCCCACCGTCCTGCGTCATGTTGGCTAAGGCCCCGTGCTCCGTCCTGTAAGAAGCCAGCCGGGTGCCTCTCAGGGTTCTGGGCATCCCTGGGGGGTTATGCCCTGTGCTTACTCTGGCTGGAGGCCCCCGACTCCAGCAGAGGTCACTCGCCCCTTCCTCGGCTCCTGCCGCCGCTCTCTTCTCCTGAGTCCATGCAAACACTGATGCCAAGTTACATCCTGTTCCTTATTTGTCCCAACACTCCTCCAAGAGCCCAAACTACTGTGGTCTCAGGAGCTGGAAAAAGCTTGCAGCTCAGAAAGGCAAACACCTTGCACACCTTCCACCAGGACACCTGAAGTCAAGTTGCTCCCCACAAGAGGGACACCAGCGCAGATGGTTAAACGACAACTTCTGCACCCACTCCTCAAAGAAGTCCATAATCTCTTGCCTCCTCTTGGTCCTGGGAGCCATATGCTCTCTGCACTCTTGCCTTGAGCCCAGTCCCAGCTCTGGGAGGCATATGCTCCTGGCCATCATCCCTAATCAAATGGGGAAACTGAGGCTGGGAGAGGATGAGGGACTCAGCCAAGATTGTAACCCTACTAGGTTTGTAGCCCACTGTGCAGCGCGTCAATACACAGAGACAGTGTATTGCAGTGGGTTGCAGCAGAGGAAGACTTTAGTAATTGTAAGGCAGCCGAATGAGAAGATGGGAGGAAACCTCAAATCCACCTGCCCAAGAAGTTTGGGATGGGCTGTTAAGGGGCCTGGGCAGGTGATGGGCTAAAATGTGGGGATGGCTGACTGGTGGAGAAGTGTGGAGGATGAAGAAACCGCATTCCTGTACTTTACTGCTTCCTTGGTGGGGGGTCTTCATACCTGTTGGCCTCAGCCGTGCTACTAGAATTCAGGATCTGAAAAACACCTTAAGCAATTCTTGAGTAAAAAGACCCAGGGCCAGAGAGTCTCTCTGGTGGAAGAACGGGGCAGCAGGTGCTCAGCCTGCCGAGGGACTCTCCGTGCATTAGAGCTGCAGGCGAGTGGCTGGAAGCGGCCCTGCACACCCTAGTTAGTGCCTCACTATAACTCTGCCTGAAGCCTGGCTTGGATTATTGTTAACCCTGTGAGGGTGATTCAGTGTGGAGTCAGGATCCAATATGGGTTTATTTCACATGCTGACACCAAATGAGAGCCGGATATTTGAAAATGCAGATTCCCAAGCTTCTCGGGAGCACCCTCGAGTAAGTCAGCGGCTGCTCCATCGGGCCCCGCGTCGCTCAGGCTAAAGTAAAACGTGCCTGGCTTCAGGCAGACAAGTGAACGTGAGTGTGTCTGTGAGTGTGTATGTCTATGTCTGTCTATGAGTGTCTCTGTGTGTCTGTGATGACTGTATCTGTCAGTGTGTCTGTGTGAGATCGTGTATGAGTGTATGTGTCTGTGTGTGACTGTGTGTGAGCAAATGTCTCTGTGTGCCTGTGTGTGTCTGTGTAAGTGTGTCCCTGTGTGTCTGTAGTGTGTGTGTCTGAGTGTCTGAGTGTGTGTGTCTGTATGCATGCAAGTGTGTGCGCGTGTCCCTCCGTCTGTGTGTCTTTGAGCACCTGGGTCTGCATTTGAGACCACTGCCCTCACCCTGCAATCTCCCCGCTGCCACACCCCTAAGCTCCAGCACATTCCTGGAGGAATTAGAGAGACGGTGCCATGCCACTGCCCTCCCTTTGAAGTGCACCTGATGGGGACACAGGGTCTCGGCCATGATCCCCACTGGGGCCTTGCCCCTGACCGCACACACTGTCCCATCTCAGGAGGGTCTCACTGCTGCCCTTTCCCGGCTGTACTGATGGCCCAAGGGGATGCGGGAACCATCAAGATCGAGTCCCTCTGGGGGTGCCTCATCCCCGCGCCGCCCCGGCCCTCAGCGCACACTCTATGGGGTGGCGCTAAGCCATCCCCCGGGTTGCGGGAGGGAGATGAACTAATCTGAAACATTAAGTATGGCTTTGGAACCAACTTGGCTCTCCGGATGACAACTCCCTTGTTCCAGATGGTTCCTGTGTGCGCCCGCGTTCGTTAGCATGCTAATTTATTCTGACTCATTCCGGAGCTGGCGCGCGGGCTGGCACACACCTCTATGCCAGCACGAGCCCCCGAGGCCCGCGATTCCCAGCTGGAGCGGCCCCCTCCCCGGGGGCTGTCACACACGCCGAGGGGAATAAAGGGAAGGGAACAGTTGGGGATGTGGCTTCAGTGGCAGCCCAGGCAGGCTATAATTTCAGCCCTGGCACCCTGACATTCACAGCAAGCTCTCACTCTGTGGCAGAATCCTCTCAGAGGGCAGCACCACCCTCTGAGGACGTTCGGGCTGGGAGGTTCCGGGTGGATATCCCAATGCAGCTACAACACCAGTCAGGCCCCCTCAAGGAAACCCAGAGCAAGCAAACACTGAGGAAGAAGTCGCTCCCTCAAAGGCAGCGTCTGGGGGCTGGTAGGAGGCTCCCAGCTGCCGGCCCCGCCCCTGGTTGTGAACTCTGTGACCAAGACAGCAGGGACTGAGGGCCACCCACACTCAAGTGGGAGGGATGGGAGCCGCCCGTCAGTGCCCTGCCCACCTCCGGGTGCCCGCCTTCCGGGAAACATTCCCGCCCTGTTCCTGCAGCTGAAGCAGTGGAATCACCCTGGGATGGCCTGGAGAGGAGCCCCCAGAACAACCCGCATGAGGACACTGAGCTGCAAGAAGCACACGCAGGGCTGGGGGCTCTGGACCGTGGGGCAGAACTTGGGGTGTCAGAGAGAACACACACATTCGAATTCCTAAATTCCCGGTTTAAGGGACAGACCAAGCCCCAGGTGCTCGGTGGGACCACAGGAGAAGCTGGCTTAACTCAAGAAGGCACAAGGGCAGTGGCCAAATCCCACCCCCAGGTTGAGCCCTGCCAGTCGCCCTTTATGATGTCAGCCTTGGAGCCTCTCTCCTGTGAGTCAGGGCAGCCATCCAGAAAGAGTGGACCCCCTAGAAGTTGGCAGTGGGGGGGTGTCCTTGAATAACACTGTCATCCCCAAATCAGAGAGGGGGTTCAGGGGACCTGGGGATAAGTGGAGCTCTGCCCCTCAGGGGTACCCGGAGGGCCCACAACCGCATCCCCAAGTCTTCCTCAAGCTCCTGAGGGTGTACTTGGAAAAGCACCTCATGGATTCCCACACTGGTCCCCTGACCCCAGGACTAAGGAGCAACACGGTGGGACCCGGCACTCTCCCTGCTGCCAAATCCCAAAGCTCCAGCACATTCCTGGAGGAATTAGAGAGACGGTGCCATGCCCCAAAGATTTGGAAATGCAGTCAGTTCTCCCTCTATCCCCAAGCACGGCTTCTGACGCAACGACATTGTAAATACAGCTCGGAGCTGCACCCGGCAGCAGCTGCTGCTCCAGATGTGGGGTCCTCATGGGGCATCAGCCAGGCACCTGGTTTTCCCCTCCCTTCCAGGAAATCAGGAACCCTCTAGCCCTTGGGCTGGAGGGAGGCTGGGGCGCCTCCACCACCTGCTCTCAGGGGCACAGCAGCACCCCTCTCTGTGCCAGTTTGGTCCACAGAAGTGATGGCTGCAGGACCACCTGGGCCTCATGCTGGCCCATGCGGGGGACTCACCATAGAACCAGAGACTGGGACACGGAGCACCTTACCTGCCAGAGGTGGGAGACAAGCCCCACTGGGTAGCACAGCTCTTGACACAGCCACGAAGGAGGGAGTGGCAGGTGAGGGAGAGGGGACAAAGCAAGACCAGGCCCTTCCTTCCACCCCTGATGACCGTGGGCATCACCGATGCCCATGGGTTAGGCCGCTGGGAATTCCAGGCAGGCAGCTGCAGCGGGAGAGTTCCAGAAGACAACCCTCCCAAGCGGGTAAGATCCTCACATGAGAGAGAGCTCCTGGCTCATGTTGGGCCCAGGGGGGCTGTGGACACCTGACAATGGGACACCAAATGACAAGGTGGCCCAGCTGCCCCATGTGAACTGGACGTTCCCTGATCCACTGAGCCCTCGAGCTGGGCCACGCCCAAGATGCTCCTCCCTCACCAGGTGAATGCCACATGTGCCGGGCCAGGCCCATGCGCCCACAGGCTCTCAGGCACCCACGGCTACACCTGTGGCCTCATCTGTAGCTCCCCGGCTGGCTGATGGGTGGTCTGGAGGCTGGTGGCAAGAGGCATCATCCAGCAGCCAGGCCTGAGCAGGGCACAATGACAGTCACGTCTCCATGAAGTGGGAGTGATGTGAAGCCACAGTCCTGGGGGCCCCCAGGTGTGGCCAGAGGCTGGCCATGAGAAGGACCGAGCTGGTGACAAGGAGGAAGCTGTTGGTGGCAAGGCTCATTGGCACAGACACGGGCTGTACACACACCTGCATCCAGGTGACCACTCAAGAAGACCCAGATGGGGAGGCTGTGAATGACCAGGTGACAAGACACCCCAGCAGGTAGAGCCAGAACAGGGGCAAGGTGGCTCCAGGGTGGTGAGGGCTCAGCAGTGGCTCCAGGGTAGTGGGGGCTCAGCAGTGGCTCCAGGGTGGTGGGGGCTCAGCAGTGGCTCCAGGGCAGTGGGGGCTCAGCAGTGCAGACTCCCCTCAGGGATGCCCCTGCTTGGGTCCAGGTTGTCAGCAGCCACCACCCAGGGGACACTGCCAGCTGCCTGGTGCAGGTTGGTTACGTTGGATGGACAGTGACGCATCCTCTCTAGGAAAGATGGCCATTCAGTCCCCAGCCCCTGGCCCCAGCCCAGCTTTCCAAATGTCTTATTCCGCAGCAGGATCCCCACAGAATGCCACTTCTGCCCCAGGATCCGCTGCAGAGGGGAAGAAGGGAAGAGTGAGCAGGTGTCATGGGATGACCTGGTCTCATCCCAAACCCACCATGAGCCCCTGTGAACAGCTAGAAGAGTGCAGATGAGGGACCGCAGCCCTCTTCCCACCACAACAAGCCACCAACACAGAGGCTCCCCATGCCCTGAGTCCTGGGGTGTGAGGGCCTGGCTGCACAGGACAGGGCCCAGCCCGGCTCCCACCGCAGTCCCAATGTCCTCCCCAGCCCCAGCTCCCCACCCCAACCCAAATGTCCTCCCCAGCCCCAGCTCCCCACCCCAACCCCAATGTCCTCCCCAGCCCCAGCTCCCCACCCCAACCCCAATGTTCTCCCCAGCCCCTGCTCCCCACCCCAGTCCCCGCTCCCCATCCCAGCCCCCATACCTCACCCCTGCCCCAGCGTTCTCCCCAGCCCCCGCTCCCCACCGCTGCCCCAATATCCCCCCAGCCCCACTCCCACCCCTCCCTCACCGGTCTCTGGTCTGTCCCTCCTGTCCCTCCCAGCCCCTCCCAGGTCTGCCCTTGGAGGTTCCACAAACGAGGTTGTCAAATGCCTGTCCAAAGCACGTGCCAATCAGGCCCAGAGGGTTTTACAGCCTCCGAGGAGGAGGAGGAGGAGGAGGAGTCGGGGGGCCACGCCTCCCCATCCAGGAAGACAATATTCCACCATCAAGGACACGACCCTGGGTATTTACAGATGGTAATGAGACTGTCCACTGCTTGAAGTTACCATAAATAAGCAGTGAAAACTGCTGAGTTTCATGCAATTCTGCCTGATTGCCTGGAAGGCGTCATTATTTTAATAAAAAAACTCATCAGCCAGCCTACCCAGCGCTCAGCATGTTAATTACAGAGGCTAGTGCCCCGCCTCCCTCTCTCGGCCCCAGCTTGACTCTTCTCCCCACAGCTTTTGATCCCAGGGAGTCGGGGCAGGTGGATGGTTCGGTCCAGTGGGGAGGAGTCCCAGCCCTGACCCCTCTCAGGTGCCCAGACCACCTCCCCACCTCGCACAGCACAATCCCGGCACTGTCCTTTCCCCACCCCGCACAGCACAGTCCCGGCACTGTCCTTTCCCCACCCCGCACAGCACAGTCCCGGCACTGTCCTTTCCCCACCCCGCACAGCACAGTCCCGGCACTGTCCTTTCCCCACCCCGCACAGCACAGTCCCGGCACTGTCCTTTCCCCACCCCGCACAGCACAGTCCCGGCACTGTCCTTTCCCCACCCCGCACAGCACAGTCCCGGCACTGTCCTTTCCCCTCAACCGCAAGGACTCACTGGGCCATGGGCACAGACCAACACCAGTCAAGCCCAAAATTCTATGTGGCCCCTAAAAGCAAGGGGACAAGGACAATGGGACCCCAAGAACAGCAGATTTCATGAAAAGGACCCAAGAAGCCAAGGCGTGTCGAGCACAGCACGCAGACTGGGTCAGGCATGTCTCCAGCTACATGGGCAGGCGTATCCAAACACATGCCGCACCTCTGTAAAAAGCACAAAAGGAGGCACCACGCACATTCGTCCTTATTGTGAACGCCTGCAGTGCATCTGTCATCACGGCTGGGGGAACGGGCCCAGGCTCTTTCATGGTAAAAGAAGTGAATTGAAAGAAAGAGGAATTGTGTTTCCTCTCTGTAAAGATGATAGCACACCAGGATGTCCCCACCTAGGGGAGACCAATGACAGCCTTCCCATTATCTCCTGGGCCTTCTGGGGGCAGGACCTGCAGCCGCTGATTCTGCCCAGGCATCAGTGAATCCTCTTGAACATAAATGTATCTTGGGTCACCTTGCAGCCAGCAATGACCACACAGCACAGTTCTGGGCCACTGATGTAAGGAGCGGCCCTGGGTGGGTGCCCCAGGAAGTGCTATAGAAGAATAAGACTCAGCCATCAGTCTTGCTTCCCTCTTTCACTCTCTTCTGTCCTTGGTCCTGACCCTTCTTCCTGCCTGGAACACGGATGTGATGCTGGAGGTGAAGCAGCCACCTTGCAACCATGAGGCTAAAAGCAGAAGGACAAAGGCTACATTGCAGATGAATGAACAGAAGGACAGAAAGAGCCTGAGTCCCTGCTGGCACCATGGACCCCACACCAAATTTGGGTGCCTGCTGAACTCCAGACTTCTTGATACATAGAAATGGAAAACTCATTTGCCAAACCATGTTAAGTTGGGTTTTATGTAGTGTAAAGTTCAATGTATTCCTAATCAATGTACCCAAGAATAGTTGTTACTAACAGCAAAACCAAAGAAAGCCCCTTGTAGCGAGTGGAAGTGGATTCGTGTAACTGCACAGCTCCCTAGCTCCTGGATCCTGTATCCTGCCTGCCCCGCAAAGTCAGGCATAGTGGTTGGACCTGGCTTGGCTGACGGAATGGGAGAAGTTCCGTGTCACCTCCGGGAAGCCACATTCAGTGGGCAGTGCTCAGCTCTCCACCTACTTCTATGTTCCTGTTTCAGAAAACCTGGGACAGGCAACACATGTTGATGGAGAAGTCAACGCTCAGCCCTCCCCAGGAGGGCAGCTGCCCTGGAGGCCTTAGAGGTGGTGTGGGGCCAGCAGCGTGGAGTTGCTGCAGCTGGGAGATGGCTTGTTACTGCCACACGGTGCAGCCGAGCTCAACGTGTCACAGAAAATAGCAGGGAAAAGTTTAAATGGGTCTTTATCTTGAAAAGTAAAACCTCAAAAATAGTCTGATATTGCGTTGGATAGAGATTTGGGTTTTCACTGCCACCCCGCACTGGTGGTTAGAATGCATGGAGAATGCATTGTTTGAATTTGTTATCCGTTCTCCCAGGAAAATGATTGGCCATGCTGCATGGGCGGCTGCACGTGAACTCCCCGCGACAGCCACAGGCCCCTCGACACGGTGCTCAGACCATCTCCCTGGAAGCATCCTTCCCTCCACCGCCCTTAGCAATCAGCTCGCCTTTGATTTTCACCTGGAATGACTCAGCGAGCACTGATCGTCAGTGGCTTTGCAGGCACCTGCGCTGTCCCACCCATCATTCTCAGCTCCCAAAACCGCATCAGTCACTGGCAACTTAACTGCAGTCCCCGGTGACCGGCCACTATTGGGAGACTGACCGATAAGGACTGGAAGGGAATCAATGTTGGGGCAAGTTTGGATGAGGGGGTTGAGCAGGCTGCCTCCCTCCAGACGTCCCCCAGGGGACCCCCTTTTCCTCTCACTGTTTGCGCTCCCAACCTGCCTCTCTCTGGGCCTCCTCCCTTCCTTTATCATCCGGACGCACCTCTTGGCCCTACAGAAAGAATGGAGGTCAGCACCCCACCTCCCAAGCCGAGGAGAGCAGCTCCCTGCAGCGATGTCGGGGTATGGAGGGCAGCACCCCACCTCCCAGGCTGCGGAGGGCAGCTCCCTGCAGCGATGTCAGGGTATGAAGGGCAGCACCCCATCTCCCAGGCCGAGGGAGGCAGCTCCCTGCGGTGATGTTGGGGTATGGAGGGCAGGGGCCAGGAGCAGGGGGCTTCACTCCAGGCTACAGCCAGTTCCCCCAAGTCCGGGTCAAAATTACAGCCCATCCCACGGCCCACCCATCCTCTGTCCTCCCTATCCAGTCAGGGTCCCTATCCAGTCCAGGTGTGCAGGTGAGGGATTCCGAGCTGGGAGGGGCAGGCAGACAGTTCCTGCTGGCTCCCACTCACATCCAGGGCTTTTTAGGGACCCTGCCCCAAAAGAGGTCCTTGAAGCCACTTGGAGAAT
Source organism: Pongo pygmaeus (assembly GCF_028885625.2). NCBI lineage: Eukaryota > Metazoa > Chordata > Mammalia > Primates > Hominidae > Pongo > Pongo pygmaeus. Next base: position 103,690,532 of record NC_072388.2, read on the forward strand.
GCCCAGCTGCGGATGTGTCCAGACAGCAGCCAAGGACGCTCAGGCCAGCAGGAGCCGCTGAGATCAGCCAGGCCCAGCCTAGCCCAGTGGACGGCTCCTGCTGCACCCTCCCTCCTGGGCTGGGCCTGCCAACTCCCACTCCAGCCACCGCCAGGCCTGACAGCCTCTCCTCCCTGAGGCTAAAACATCCACCACATTCGGCTGGTGGCTGCCCCAGCTCTGCCTCAGGTCCCTGACAGGCCGGCCCCCTGCTGCTGGCAGCCAGGCACTGGAGTGACACATCTGTCCGTGCCCACACCTCCTCCTGGGGTCGCGAGTCTTCCAGAAGGTCCGCCCCAGCCTGTGATGCTCCTGTTGTGGGCGGGGGAGCAGCTATGACGTTGGGAAGAACTGCCAGTGCAGGAAGGACCCACAGGTGCCTCTGTGAGGGTGGTTTTGGGTGCCACTGTGAGGGTGGTTTTGGGGTGCCGCTGTGAGGGTGGTTTTGGGTGCCACTGTGAGGGTGGTTTTGGGGTGCCGCGGTGAGGGTGGTTTTGGGTGCCGCGGCGAGGGTGGTTTTGGGTGCCACGGTGAGGGTGGTTTTGGGGTGCCGCTGTGAGGCTGGTTTTGGGTGCCACTGTGAGGGCAGTTTTGGGGTGCCGCTGTGAGGGAGGTTTGGGGGTGCCACTGTGAGGGTGGTTTTGGGTGCCGCTGTGAAGGTGGTTTTGGGGTGCCTCTGTGAGGGTGGTTTTGGGTGCCGCTGTGAGGGCGGTTTTGAGGTGCCGCTGTGAGGACGGTTTTGGGGTGCCGCTGTGAGGGCGGTTTTGGGTGCCTCTGTGAGGGTGGTTTTGGGGTGCCGCTGTGAGGGCGGTTTTGGGGTGCCGCTGTGAGGGCGGTTTTGGGGTGCCACGGTGAGGGCGGTTTTGGGTGCTGCTGTGAGGGTGGTTTTGGGGTGCCGCTGTGAGGGTGGTTTTGGGGTGCCGCGGTGAGGGTGGTTTTGGGTGCCACGGCGAGGGTGGTTTTGGGTGCCGCGGTGAGGGTGGTTTTGGGTGCCACGGTGAGGGTGGTTTTGGGGTGCCGCTGTGAGGCTGGTTTTGGGTGCCGCTGTGAGGGTGGTTTTGGGGTGCCACTGTGAGGCTGGTTTTGGGTGCCACTGTGAGGGCGGTTTTGGGGTGCCGCTGTGAGGGAGGTTTGGGGGTGCCACTGTGAGGGTGGTTTTGGGTGCCGCTGTGAAGGTGGTTTTGGGGTGCCTCTGTGAGGGTGGTTTTGGGTGCCGCTGTGAGGGCGGTTTTGAGGTGCCGCTGTGAGGACGGTTTTGGGGTGCCGCTGTGAGGGCGGTTTTGGGTGCCTCTGTGAGGGTGGTTTTGGGGTGCCGCTGTGAGGGCGGTTTTGGGGTGCCACGGTGAGGGCGGTTTTGGGTGCTGCTGTGAGGGTGGTTTTGGGGTGCCGCTGTGAGGGTGGTTTTGGGGTGCCGCGGTGAGGGTGGTTTTGGGTGCCACGGCGAGGGTGGTTTTGGGTGCCGCGGTGAGGGTGGTTTTGGGTGCCGCGGTGAGGGTGGTTTTGGGTGCCACGGTGAGGGTGGTTTTGGGGTGCCGCTGTGAGGGTGGTTTTGGGGTGCCGCTGTGAGGCTGGTTTTGGGTGCCGCTGTGAGGGTGGTTTTGGGGTGCCACTGTGAGGCTGGTTTTGGGTGCCACTGTGAGGGCGGTTTTGGGGTGCCGCTGTGAGGGAGGTTTGGGGGTGCCACTGTGAGGGTGGTTTTGGGTGCCGCTGTGAAGGTGGTTTTGGGGTGCCTCTGTGAGGGTGGTTTTGGGTGCCGCTGTGAGGGCGGTTTTGAGGTGCCGCTGTGAGGGCGGTTTTGGGGTGCCGCTGTGAGGGCGGTTTTGGGTGCTGCTGTGAGGATGGTTTTGGGGTGCCGCGGTGAGGGCGGTTTTGGGGTGCCGCTGTGAGGGCGGTTTTGGGGTGCCACGGTGAGGGCGGTTTTGGGTGCTGCTGTGAGGGTGGTTTTGGGGTGCCGCTGTGAGGGTGGTTTTGGGGTGTGCTGTGAGAGTGGTTTTGGGGTGCCGCTGTGAGGGTGGCTTTGCTCCCGCCTGACTGCAGAGCTCGACTCCCTCAGCTCTCCCTCCCCCTGGGTGAGCAGCTCAATCCCGGGAACCTGTCCTAGCCCCTGTCTCGTGGCCTGTTACTGCTGAGGACAGACCTGACGGCAGTCCCAGTAGGTCAGATCCTGGGGGCACCCGCGAGACCTGGAGCAGGAGGTGGGCAGGCGCCAACCTCCAGTATAACTCCAGTGCGCAGCGTCCGTGCCCGGGCGGCTGCCGTGTTGTCCTGCTGTGGCTCATCCTCTCCCCTTCACAGGGAATTGGCTGTAGGAAATCTACTTTGTAATGAAACCTGTTCATAAAAGTGAAATGTCGATTAAAGGCTCTGTCTCCGTGGGGAATCGGTTTTGATGTCCCTGTGTGTCTTGCAGAAGCAGATGCTGGGCCTCAGCAGCATCACAGGGAGCTGCGCCTGGCCAGAGAAAGTCTGGAATTGCCCAAAGAACCTCTGCTCCCCAGACCTGGACCCCAAACAGCTGCCCCTGGGTAACCTCCCTCTGGGAACCAGCGGGACAGGACTAGAGGGAAGGCTGGGGAGGGCGAGGACAAGGGAGTGAAGGAGGCTGGAAGGACAGAGCGGGAAAGGAAACTTCTCACCCACCCCTCCTCACCAGACGCCCTCCACCCGTCTCCGCCAAATCTGGGCGATCTAACCTATGACATCTTGCAATGAGACAGGCGGCATCACCTATTTTATAGGAGCACCAGGTTAAGCCACTGGCCGAAGTATCCACCCAGTAGGAGACAGGCTGTGTGCAGAACCAGGCCTGTGTCAGGCTAACTTCAGGAGCCTGGACTCGGGGTGGTGGGTAGGGCCAGACCACGGGAGGCACCTGGCACAAAACTCAAGGAAGCCCTCTCAGGGGGTGCCAGCCCCTCCCCCACCCCCCCACCCCCCACCGCAGGGCCCAAGGGCGTGTGCCTCCTCCACTTGGCTTCCTCCACGGATGATGCACAGGGCCTGGTGGAGAAGGCGTCTCTGCGGAAGCCCCATCAGCAAAGGAACCAAGAAGGAAGCGGAGCAAAATAACCAACTGGCCACTGCCGGGGCAAGGACACCCACAGCTGCTGACTGCCAGAAAAGAGAGGCCAGCAGAAGGGGCACACAGCCGGGTGGGGGTCACAGCAGCACCCCCATGGGTCCCACCTCTAGCTACATTGACCAATGCCAGGCCATGCAGGGGACTAAGGACAGCGGGCATGGTGCCACCGCCACAGACCCTGGGCACGCTCTGGGACAAACAGCCAGCCTCTGCAAAACACAAACTGCACAGGGGAAGAGACCAGCAGAGGCGCAACCCTGTAGAAACAGACACAGGACACCGGGGAGATGCGAACAGTAGCCAAGTATGCAATAATGTGAAGACATTGTTTTTCATTGTTAGGTATAACCACACTGTGGCTACTTTTCAAGGCAGCCTTATTGTTTAGCGATATTTACAGATACACGAATCCAACGCTGGGGATTTGCTCCAAACCTCCCAGGTGTGGACATGCAGGTGCTGGAGAGGAGAGAGGAGACTGCGGGTCGGCACTGGGAGGCTGGCAGAGGGAGACGGAGTCCACGGCACTGTCCCCTCCCAGTAGTGTGCTTGGAATTCTCCAAAACCACCTTTTGAGGAAGGAGCTCACATAGAGACCTGCAGAGGGGCCTGGCCACTCTGGGGTGTCAGGGGCAACAGGGCCCCACTGCCCAACTCACCCACTCTGGGAAGGGGCCCTTCCTCCATGCAGCCCCTCCAGTCCTCAGCCTGGGACCCCCCCCCATTGTGAGCCAAACACTCCCTGAGGCACAAGGATCCAGGTCTCCCGAGTGGAGGGCGGGGAGCCGAGCAGGGAAAGCCAAGGCTGCCTGGGGTGAGGGGACAGGAGGGAAGGAGGGGGCTGGAGCTGACTGGAGGTCCCAAGTTCAGAGGTGGGGCACTCCATGGCCAGTGTCTGTGGCACCTGTGGATTTGGCCAACACCCCTCCTCAGTGAAGGAGGACCCCCAAGAGGAGGGGCCACCTCTGTCCTGCTGTTCCCTAAGCCCCAGCACTCACACACATCCCTGAACCCCTCACTGTGCCACCATCAGCCTTGCAGACACCATCGGGCAGCCTCCTGCCTTCCTCCCTCTGAAAGGCCTACTTTGGGAGGTCAGCCCAACTCAGAGGCAAGCCTGCAGAGCTGGACTCTCGGGACCCCCCACAACCCAGCCGCAATGGCCCCCAGCACCCGCAGCCTGCCGAAGGCATGCTTCTATCCTCAGCCTCGCTGCCCTCCTGCAGGCCGGGGCTTCCCTCCTGCAATGCTGGCTGTGGGTGGCTGCCAGCGAACGTCCAGCTGTCACCCAAGCCCCCACAGCATCTCCTGTCCCCACACAACAAGCCAGGCAGGGCTCAGGCTGGGAGGAAGAGGCCCTGGGCTCCCCTTCGTCTGCCTGGACTGTGAGGGCCTGGGCAGTGTCCCGGCTTCATTGAATGATGTCAGAGAAGCTCATTCTGCTGGAGCTCGGAGCCTCAACGGCCACCCAGGAAGCCCTTAGAGTGGCTGCGGCAACCTTTCAATGGGTGAGAAGGGCAGGAGCCACGCTAGGCCTCGGAGGGGTGGGGGTATGCCCACCTTGGAAGGCAGAGACCCCCGGACTCTGCTCCCCGCCCTTCCCTCAGCACTGCTGGGACTCTTCTGTGCAGGGGGCAAACTGCACCTCAGAAGAGTCCCATGGCCCATGATCATGGCGGCTGGACTCAAAGCCTGAGTCTGCATGGGGTGACACCAGGAGCAGGAGAGCCAGGACTTCTGGTGGCCCTGAGCTCCTCTGCACCAGACCCACTGAGCCCATCCCAGGCCCAAGGAGCCCAGGCTGGAAGGGGGAGGCAGGCTGCCACCGAGCCATGGAGACCGGTTTTCCCCAGCTGCCCAGGGCACGGGGCAGCCCCAGCATCGCTTTGCCGTGTTCCTAACCCACACTGCCAGGCTCTGTGCTCCAGAGTGAGCCTGTCTCCGATCCGATACGCTCTCCTTCCTGGCTAATCCAGCTGGAGACTTTTCAACCTCACTATAATTTACAAGGCAGCTGGAGCACAGGATATTTTTAATAAAAATTAGGTACAAGCAGATACAGGGGATTAATAGTTGTATTATGATTTTATAGTTCTCCATATACAGCGGCACGGAAAAGACAATCAGAGAGCAGGGCCATTTCAGGCAGATAAAATGGGGCATTTATTTTTAATGGAAAGAGAATTTCAGGACGCATCCAGCCATGGAGAGAGCTGCTGAGGGCCTGCGCTGGGCAGAACAAAGAGGAGGCTGGAGGCTCGGCAGCCTCGCTGAAGAGCCCTGTGGAGAGATTCTGGGCTTGTGGGACCAGGGGCAGGCTCACCACCTAGTGGGTCTCCAGGTGGGGATCAGCAGCCCAAAATCAGAGCCACGTGAGCCCTGCCAGAAAGAAGGACCCAGGAGGGGGCCCAGACCTTCACCCGCCTGCTGTGCAGCTGTGGGCGAGTCTCTCTGAGCCTCAGTTTCCCTACCTGTACAGCAAGGACTGGATGAGCTCCTAGGAAAGCGGCTGCTCTGCAGAGCCGGGGAGAGGGTTGTGGAGATGGCCATCCACGGTCATCTCTGCTCCTTTCCCAGGAGCAAACACCCAACCAAGCACCTGCCATCTGCCCTGGGGTCACAGCTTCCCTCAAGTTCAATCTCAGTGGCTTGAGGCCGCCAGCGCTGTCCCTGGGGACACAGCTCTTCTTCCCCCATCTCCCATCCCCACCCCACCCCAGTCATATCCAGCAGGGGCTGAGCCTCTCCAGGAGCCACCAGGCTGGCTTTGAAGCCCAGAGCTTGAAAAAGGCACTATAGGTGGGAGAGAAGCCATTGGGGCTGCCATCTTCAAAGCCAGAGGCTGTGGCAGCTGGAGCCCCTGCTTGGGCTTTGCTGGAGCCCCTGCTTGGGCTTTGCTGGAGCACAGGGCTTCGAAGACATGCCAGCCCTGCCCCTCACCCCAGGCTCCCAGCCTCCTGCATGAAGCTCTGCATCATGCATCCCTGGAGGGACGAGGGACTAGGGGGCCGCTCAGGAGCAGGTGGGGCACTCAGGAGTAGACAAGAGGGCTGCGGTGACACCGTGCCTGGGCTGGTCCCCTGGGGTCCAAGGCTCTCCTCTGGCTCAGAGCACCCAAGCCCCCCGTGCAGCCTTGTCCAACCTGGAGCTCAGAGGAAGCGGCCATCATGCCCCTCAAATCCTGTCCCAGTGGACACTGGCAATGGGCTGGCCCAGCCAAACAGGCTCACATGGGCTAGAGGGTCACCCCCTCGTCCTGCAGCCCAAGGAGAGGAGCCCAAAAGGAGATCCCCTCAGGGATCCCAGGGACTCCCAGCCCACACAGACTGAGGATGCCCAAACCAAATTATGGCCAAAGGCCCCGGGGAGCTGAGAAAAGACAGGGAGTCAGGGAAGGCAGGGTCTGCAGGAGCCCCCCAGGCCCCCTCACCCACCCAGGGAGTGATGCCCTGAGCCCCCACAGCCAGCCCCCAGCCAGGCCCCCAGGCCCTGCAGGAAATGGTCACTGTGTCCACTCCCGGCTGGCCACCCCTCCCTAGGAAGAGTCTCTAACCTGACCCTTCCCCAGTTGCCCCAGAACCTTCCAGAATCAAAGGAAACCACAGACTTCTCTGCCACGGCTTCCAGTCCCCAGGGAGCAGGAGACCCTCCTCCGCACAGCCCATCTGAGGGCAAGGCTGGAGAGGCTTCTGCTCCCCTGTCTAGACCCCCCTCTGAAGCCAGCAGCAGGTGCCTCACAGAGAGAAGCAGCTCCAGTGCTGAGAGGCCTGGCAAAGGCCATGGGGTCCTTCCCTGAGGTGCTCAGGCTCTGATGGGCCATAGCTCGTGGAGAGAGCAGTGTGCCAGATCTCTCCCTACTCTTCTTCCAGGGACCACCTCCCCACCATTCCAGGACACACCAGCAGACCCTGTGTGTCAGGCTCAGGAGCTGCCCAAGAGTCTGATGTCCCAGGCTTGTGAGGATTGGGCCACTAAGAGGACGGGCACGCTTGGCTGGGGACCCCCAGCCAATCCAGGTGGGATTCACTTAACTCTCTGTGCTTGACACCCAGAAGTCACCAAGTGAAGGGACCACCAAAATCACTCATGGTGAACATGATTCCATAGGGATGTAGGCTCAAATCACAAGGGACCCTCTCAGCTGGGAAGGTAGACCCAGGCTCGGCTGGGAGGTGAACTCAGACTTGGCCGGGTGGTAGACCGAGGCTCAACTGGAAGATGAACTCAGACTCAGCTGGGATGATGGCCCCAGGCTCAGCTGTGGTGATGGACCCAGGCTCAGCTGGGAGGTGGACTCAGGCTCAGCTGGGATGACAGACTCAGGCTCAGCCAGGAGGTGAACTCAGGCTCAGCTGGAAAGTGGCCCCAGGCTCAGCTGGGAGGTGGACTCAGGCTCAGCTGTAAAGTGGCCCCAGGCTCAGCTGGGCGGTGGACTCAGGCTCAGCTGGAGTGATAGACCCAGGTTCAGCTGGGAGGTGGACTCAGACTCAGCTGGGAGGTGGCATCAGGCTCAGTTAGGAGGAGGAACCAGGCTCAGCTGGGAGGCAGACCCAGACTCAGCTGGGCGGTGAACTCAGGCTCAGCTGGAAGGTGGTCCCAGGCTCAGCTGGGAGGTGGAGTCAGGCTCAGCTGGGAGATGGACCCAGGCTCAGCTGGGAGGTGAACTCAGGCTCAGCTGGAAGGTGGCCCCAGACTCAGCTGGGAGGTGGAGTCAGGCTCAGCTGGGGTGATGGACCCAGTCTCAGCTGGGAGGTGGACTTAGGTTTGGCTAGGGAGGTAAACCGAGGCTCAGTACAGGTTGAAGCACCATCACCGGGGCAGCCGTGACAGGTGATGACATTGGACTGCTTTTGTATGAAAGAGGCAGCGCTTAGTTCTTACTAGAAGAGACACTTAATCTGAATATGGACTGGTCTTTCCTGGCCACAAGGCTTCTGCAATTATGACCATATTTCCCCAACAGCCTGGCCTTCCGCACAACATTGCTGTTAGCCAAGGCTCTCCCTTCGAGCTGCAATGGACTCAACCTCACAGAACCCACTGGTCTGACGTCCCCACTGTCCGGCAGCGTGGCCTTCGGAGACTCAGGGATGGCGCCAGCTGGGTGGCGATGCCCTGTGGGTCCTGCCAGGGCCCTGAAGGATGCAGTGCAGGCTCCCAGTCAGTGACCCACAGCTGGGACTCACAGTCTGGGGATCTGGGGCTGGAAATTGGGGCTTTTCCTGTGGTCACCTCTGTGATAGTTACAACTCACCCTTTGACTCTCACAGCCTGGTCCTTGAACTGCAGATGGGTCAGCCAATCTCAGAGCCAGGTCCAGCACCTCCAAGCCAGATGGCCTCACCCACCTCCAGCCCAAGAGCATCCTCTGAGGAGGGGGGTTAAACTGAGCCTCCAGAGACCACCTTCCCGTGGCACCTGCTCATAAACTAACTCATCTGAGAGGTGGGGGACCACTGGGTTCCACACATGGAAACAAGGGTAGTGGGAGAGGCGGGGTGCACAGGGCCGACCTCCTCAGCAGGATCTCCATGGATGGGACAATCAACAAATGCAGAGCACACCTAGGAGCCTGCGAGGCCGCCCTGCTGCCCGCGGCCCCTGCAGAACCAAAGGCTTCCACTTTCTAAATCACACAAATTAATTTAGAAATCGGAGCGGCTCCCACAGCTAAACTGCAGATTTCAAAATAGCTTAACAAATTACCAAATCCCCTTTAAGAAGACAAATTATTCCAGCTCCTTCACCAGCGCCTGGTTAATTATGCATGCACTTTTGTTAGGCGTTAAATATTCACTAGCTGTAGGTTTGCACTTGTGACCCGTTGCCTCATTTCATTTCTATGTGGGCTGGCTGTGGTGCCCATGCTGTCCCAGCACCCGGGGATGCTGGCCTTGGGACCACCGTGCAAGGTGACGGCCCAGCGGTGCCACCTTCCCTGACCATGGCCACAGCTCACCTCTGCCTGCCCAGGGCTGCCCTCAGTGCAGGCAGAGCCCACATCCCCTCACCAGCCTTCCGGGCTGCGCCATAGCCTTGGCATGCGAGCCCTCCTTGCCACCCGGCCTCCCTCCATCCCCACCTCCAGGCACACTCACCCACTGGCATCTCCCTGGAGCTGCCGTGGCCTTTGTCCCTCTTCCTGGTCTGATGCACACCCAGGGACAGACATAGGGTTTTCCTGACCCGAGTTTCAGGCCTCCAGTTCCCGACCAGCTTCTCCACACTGGCCCCACAGGCAGAGTCTGCCTCGCCCGCAGAGACGCGGTCATGTTCCCCGACCATGGGCGTTCAGCGGGTGGGAGACCAGGAGGGCACCCAGGCATCCAGCGCTCCCATTCTTCTTGAGGCAGGTCCCTAGGCTGCCAGAGCTGTGGCCCGGACTCCCTGGACAGCGGAGACACCTGGGCGGGATTCACCCCCAGGGCCAACTAGAGGGAGCTGAGCCCTGGGAGGACCTGTAACCCTAGTGGGGCCACTAGAGAAGCCCCTCCCTCCTCTTCCCCCAGACTCGACAGCCAGGCTGTCCCCTGAACTCACCCCTACTCCCCCCAGGCTGCCTGGGCGCCCCGCATTCACTGTTTCCACCCTTGGCAGATGGGAAAGGGGAAGCCAGGCAGGAAGGAATGCCCCACCCAGGGGCCCCCCAGCAACAGTGCCACCCAGCGCAGGACCCAGGCTGCCCAGCCCAGTCCCTCTGTGCTCCCACCCTGCTTCACACAGACAGGCTCCCCAGCTGCAGGGGCTCTCCTCGCCCTCCCTCTCCTCACACTGAGGGCTCTCCTGATTTGAGATCAACTTCCAAATGTCTTTCTTGAATGTTCCGCCTAATTAACTTCACATTAAGAGGACTGAAAAGGACATGGCAGCCGTGCCAATCCACAGCCTGCCCCACTGTGACGGGGAGAAGCACGTCTCACTCAGCCTCCAAAGCCTGCGGCTTCATGCGTGCAGGCCTGGCTCCTCCTCCTCCAGGAGAGTCAGCCCTGCTCCCCGGTGCACACACACACGCACACAAATGCACACACTTCCATGCATGCATGTATGCGTATGTCCACACCCACATACACGGACACAGATATATACATGCCACACACACACACCCATATACACGCACATGCGTGCATTGTACACAGGCACAAGCTTGCATGCTCACACATGCACACAGCCAGGAGCAAGCTCCCAAAGCCACTGAGTGGTGCTACCTTGTGCTTTGTCCTTGGGGACCAGCTGAGGAGCCACTGGCCAACAGGGACCATTCTTAGCGCCCCTCTTTCAGGCACAGAGGAGCTGAGGCCAAGAAAGGGAAGAGGCCTGGTTCAGGGTCACCCAGTGGCCACTGGCTGGGAAGCTCTGCAAGCTTGGGTGCCTGGCAGTGCCTTCCCCAGCCGCCCTCACCCCCCTGCCCCAGCCCTGTGACTCCCATTGGCCCCACCAGTGACTGTGTCCACTTCCTCCTGAGCCCACAGCCCTTCACACCTGTCCTCGCCATAGCTGGGCCTAGCCACACTCTTCAGCAGGCAACATGGCCCCCTCCACAGGGTCTGAGCTGGGCACCAGCGTTCAGTATTTAGGAGGTTCCATATCTGTGTCCCCTGTCCAGCCTGGCTGGTAGTGGGGACTCAGCCTCTCTGTAGTCTCACCTGCTTCCCTCCACCAGGCAGGTCTCCCCCTCACCTTCTGCCCTCCTCCCTCACCAGCTTCCCATCGCAGCCCCCAGAGGCCAGCGGGCTGGGGTGCCCTCCCTAGCCAGGTGGGGTTGGGTAGGGGCTGGACTCCTTCCTCCCTGCCCCAGCTGCCTGCCCCACCATGCCTGGCCAGCATCCACTTACAAAGCAAGAGATGTTCAGCTCTGCTTCCTGGGCCACCCAGCCTGCTGTCACCCTCCTCATCCCAGGAGAAATGGGTCCCCATTCCCTGCCTCGGGCCCCACCAGACACCCGGACTCCAGCGCACCCACCAGGACCCGCCCCTCCGCTCTTGTGAGCCTCACATGCTCAGGCCGAGCCACCGCCCTTCCCCTCAACAGCCCACAGGGCCTGAGGCTCCACAGAACGCCCCCAGCGTCCTCTGCAAGGACCCAGCAGAGACACAGGCAGCTGCCCTGAGCAGCACGGAGGCTGGGGCAGGCGCCGGGTTCATGCTTTCACGCTCACTTTGGAAACTGTTGGTTCAGCAGTCTGGCCGACTACCTGCTCTGCACGACGGTGGCCTTAAAACTGTCCATGCTCATAAATCACCTGGGATTTACATAAGCGCTGGTGGCAGGTAATCTTTCAGAACTCCCCCCTCCCCGCCCTACTCACACGCAGGCAGTGTGGTTACGCAGGATCAGGATCCTGGGTGGAGTGGAAGAGAGAATGAACTGACACGGGGCTGGGAGCCTGACAGGCGGCATCACCAGGGAAGTTTACGGAGTGGGAGACTGGGCTACCCGTGCGTCCAGCTCCAGCTCGGCTCCAGCTCGGCTCCAGCTCGGCTCCAGCTCGGCCGGGCACCCAGGCTCGGGTTAGAGGGCCCACGGAGGCTGCTCCTCCTGCCCCGCTGATGTCGTCACCTCTGCTCAGCCCCTGCCTTGATGCCCACCCCGTGGCTGGGACCCCACCCAGCCTGCAGCCCTCCAACAAAGAGCCTCCAGGGCCTGCCCAGGGATGGGGAGTTCCTCCCTCTGGGGCTTGCTGGTTAAGAGCAAGGCTTGCTCCATGGAAAAGAAGTGCTAACAGGAGAATCCACACCAAGAGAAACGGCCACAAACAGGCTCTGCCCCACACAAGTCATGCGGGCCCCAGAACCACAACGAGGAGGATCAAAAAAAGGAGTCAAATACTTCCTGAGACATTTTCCAAGACCACTCCCACCCCATAGCAGAAGGAGGTATGCCCCCCGCCATGTGTCTCCTCCACTTTGATGATCCTCCAGCCAGCACGGACTCTCAGAGCCCTGTCTGGGTCAGACTGTGCGGGTGGCGGTCAGGACTCTGCGTGGCAGGAATCAAGGCCCACGGTGGGCCGGGATCAGAGCTCAGAGTGAGCTAGAATCTGGGTCCAGGGTGGGCTGGGATCAGAGCTCAGGGTGGGCTAGAATCAGGGTCTAGGGTGGGCTGGGATCAGAGCTCAGGGTGGGCTAGAATCCAAGTCCAGGGTGGGCTGGAATCAGAGCTCAGGGTGGGCTAGAATCAGGGTCCAGAGTGGGCTGGGATCAGAGTGGGCTAGAATCCGGGTCCAGGGTGGGCTGGGATCAGAGCTCAGGATGGGCTAGAATCAGGGCCCAGGGTGGACTGAGATCAAGACTCAAGGTGGGCTGGAATCAGGGTCCAGGGCGGGCTGGGATCAGAGCTCAGGATGGGCTAGAATCAGGGTCCAGGGTGGACTGGGATCAAGACTCAAAGTGGGCTGGAATCAGGGTCCAGGGTGGGCTGGGATCAGAGCTCAGGGTGGGCTGGAATCAGGGCCCAGGGTGGACTGGGATCACAGCTCACAGTGAGCTAGAATCCGGGTCCAGGGTGGGCTGAGATCAAGACTCAGGGTGGGCTGGAATCAGGGTCCAGGGTGGGCTGGGATCAGAGCTCAGGGTGGGCTGGAATCAGGGCCCAGGGTGGACTGGGATCGGAGCTCACAGTGAGCTAGAATCCGGGTCCAGGGTGGGCTGAGATCAAGACTCAGGGTGGGCTGGAATCAGGGTCCAGGGTGGGCTGGGATCAGAGCTCAGGGTGGGCTAGAATCCAGGTCTGGGGTGGGCTGGGATCAGAGCTCAGGGTGGGCTAGAATCCGGGTCTAGGGTGGGCTGAGATCAAAACTCAGGGTGGGTTAGAATCTGGGTCCAGGGTGGGCTGAGATCAAGACTCAGGGTGGGCTGGAATCAGGGCTCCATGTGTCTGGAATCAGGGCTCAGTGTGAGCTAATGTCAGGCCTCTGTGTGAGGTGGATCAGGGCTCCATGTGGGCTAGGATCTGGGCTCAGTTTGGGGCTGAGTCAAAATGCTCTGGCATGGCCTCACAGAGGTGGCTGGACTTGCTCATGGTCACACAGCAGGCGACAGGTGCTGGTGGAGCTCCTGGGTCCATGAGGCTCAGGCCCCATTGCTCTTCCCCACCTGCAGGAGAAGCTGCCCACCCCCCTTGCAGCCCATGTCTGGGGTGTGAGTCCCTCAGAGCTCTATGGACACAGCTGTCTGGACAATGAAAGGGGTGGCCAGGGTCCCCCGGGACCTGCACAGCACACGGGGTCCAAGTACATGGAAGGACGCTGGGCAGACACCCTGAGGCTCAGACCCACGTGCCCCAGGAAGGACGGCTTGGAAACTACCTCACCACTCCCTGGCAGCCAGAGGGAGAGGATCTCCCTGATGAGCCCAGGCTGCTCCCTGAGGGAGGAAGGGAGGGAGGGAAGGAGGAAGGGAGGGAGGGAAGGAGGAAGGGAGGGAGGGAAGGAGGAAGGGAGTGAGGGAGAGCAAGGCCGCCTCTGGGCACGTTGTCCCAGCCAGGAGCGGGTGGCTGCACAGAGCAAGGGCCTGTAGGGTGAGCCTTGGGGCTGCCTTCCAAGGAAAGGCTCATCACAGACCCCTCCTCCTGTGCTGCGGGGGAACTGAGGCCCCTGGTCCCTCAGCCCAGCGCAGGCTGCCATCACTATCCCCGAACTCGAACTTGAGAGCAGAGGCAGAGGACCCTCAGCCATCTTCCTGTCCCATAGGAGAACTCCCAGTGGGAAACCCCACCCCCGACAGAGGAAACAGCCATCAGGACACCAACACCCCCACGGCTGCCAGACGCTCTGGGGAGGCCGCACCGACTCACACAGCCTAGCAGCCCTGCCGAGGGATCCCAGGTGTTTGGGGACGGACTGCACACCCACCCTGATCCGGGGCTGTGACCATGAGGAGGAGCCCCGGCCCCTCCCCAGAACACAGCCTGCCTCCTGGCACAACAAAGAAAGCCGAGTGTGGGCGTGGCCCACTGCACAACCCCACCCCCAAAGCCAGGGCTGAGCCAGCCAGCCCACAAGCCCTCAAGGGGCACAGGTGTGTGCTGCCTCCCTGAGCACCGAGCACCAGGGCCAATGGCCAGGCCCCCGAGGCTGGGAGCCCCTCCCCAGAACTGTCTGCAGCCCTCTTGCCTGTGGGGACTCCTGACCCAGGTAAGGCTGTGTGTGGGGGAAGAGGGGGCCCTGGTGCCCACAAAGTGGAGTCAGCCCATGCATGAGGATGCCACTGGGGAGCCACATGGCCCCACTGGGCTGGGACTCCCCCGGGTGTCCTGAGGCCACCGCACACTGCAGGGCCCACGAGTTTGCAGTTTGTCCCAATAACAAAGCTGCCCTGAGCCCAGACACCCACGGGGGTCCTCCCGGCCTGAGATTCCGGCCTTGGTGCTCCTGCCCTTAGGAAATGCGTTGCTGTCTCTGGGTTCCCCTGGGTAGCAAGGCTCCTGGGCCTGAGGGTAGTGTGGGACAGCCCCGCAGCACAGGCCCCCGGTCCGCCAATCCCCACCCCCTGGGGTCAGGCCCTGCCTCCTGCATCCCTCTTCACTGGCCAGTCCTCCATCGCCACCTGGTGGCCATTGCCCCACGACTGCCGCGACCGCCAACCCGCCCGACCCGAGCTCCTCCAGGCACTGGCACCTCCTGGGTGGACACTGGGCAGCTGTCCTTGGCCTGAACTCGCCAGACTTTGGCAGAAGGCAGGGTTCAGGGGTCTCCAGCGCCCGTCCTGGATGGGGAGGCGCCCTGGTCCGGGCATTGCTGGAGCAGCGCCCTTAATCTTGAAAAGGAGCTTCAGTCATCAAAGGGGCTCCATCCCTGGAGGGCAAATGGCAATAAAAAGACACAAACAGGCGGCCTTAGAGCGACCCAGGGGAGGGGCTTCCTGATTGCGAATCCAATTCTCATTCCTGAAGGTCTTTAAAACCCTTCCTGAGCCATATGATTGTCTCAAAAGAGCTGTTATTACTCTTATAAAAAAAAACTTCTAAAAATTTCTAATCAACATTGGTCTTAAACCGCAATGTCTCAGCACCCAGCGCTGCCTCCGCAGCTTCGTGGGGCTGGTGGGAGGAACATTTACGAGCCATTTCACGCCCCGCGGCTGCCCATCAACCATGGGGCTTTTGTCACCCATCATAGCGATAGCAATGGTTTTGTAACTCAAAATTTATTTATTAACATCGTTATCTACCACGTGAGTGTCTCTGGCAGCCAGGGTGGCGCTGAAAGGTTGGGGGTCCTGTCGTGGGCATACATGGTGGTCCCCAGCCCGCCAGACCCAAGAAGCCTCCAAGACGTCACCGCTTTCCGCTGCACCCTCTGTCTCGACAATGCATGGCGCCTGCCTCACCAGCACAGTGGGAAGCAAGGCTGACCTGCCGGCAGGACGGGGCGTCTGAGGCCCCAGGCAGCTGCTTTCAAGGCCACCATCCAGCCCTGCACACGGCAGCGATGCCTGTGGCCAGGGCCACATCCAGGCATGCACAGAGCTGGAGCGCACCGGCCCCAGGCCCGCAGCACTACCACCCTGTGGACCTTATCAGGTCAGCCTCTCAGGGGCGAGTCTCCCCACCTGGTGCTCCAGGATTAGCACCGTCTCGAAGTCAGGTTGGAGTCACTCTCAGCCACGCACCATGAGTGACCCGAGCACCCCTCACCCTCAGAGCCCAGAGGGAGCAGCCCACGGGCTCAGGGAGAGCCTTTGGGGACAGAGCACCCAGTGCCTTAGTCATCCTCTGGGCTCCTTAGTCATCCTCTGGGGAGTCGACTCCTTACGAGCTGGGGGCCTCCAGCGGGAGGCTGCCGAGCCAGCTCTGGGCCCCAGGGCTTCCAAGGAGCTTGTCCCCAGGAGGGGCGTGTGAGCTGGGGGAAGCAGGCAGTTTTGTCACCATGAGTGTGCAAGCTGTGGGGGGCCTGGCCCCTCAGTGCCCCTCCCTGGACACATCTCCAAGGCAGCTTGCCTTTCCCCGTTCCCTCCAGTTGCAAGTTCTGGCCAGTGTCCCCATGGAGGTCACACTGGCTGTTGGCTCCTGAACCACCCCCAGATTTGGCCCAAGGGCAAGAGCCCAGCCCCGAGGACAAGGACAAGTGCCAGGGCCATGGAGACAGAACCAGCAGGGCAGTCGGTGCTCAGCCCCTCAGGGCCCTCAGGCCTCCACTGCAGCAGTGGCCGCACCCTCTCCTTCCCCAGAGAGGGGCCAAGATGCGATTTGCTGCACACCCACTGCACTGAGAAAGGGGGGGCCCAGGCAGGCACCCCCACCCCACCCAGACACATGTCCCAGCCCACGTGGGTTCCCTGGCTAACTGGCTCACAACCTCAGAGCACCCCCACCCTCGCCTCTGGGCACCTCCGACCACCCGCAGGGGTCTGTGCGAAAGTAACGGTGGGGCTCCAGCCAGCTAGCTCCTGCCCGGGGTCCTGTCCCTGCCACCGCCTGACCTTTCTGCTCAGCCTCCACCCGGCCCACCCTCAGGCTGAAGGGCACCATGAAGGGGAGGACAGATGGCAGATGCTCACCCCATGGGCAGAGCCATCTCAGCCTGAGAGCAGCATCCCTGCTGGGCAGAGCTCCCTCCCACGGCCACCCCAGCCTCCTGTCCTCCACACACCTTTGACTCCCTGGTGGGGCTCTGCCCTGGCACACTCAGGCTCCCGGGCAGCAGAGCTGGGCGGGATGGATGAGACCAGAAGACAGTGTGAAGTCCCTGCTCAACCCGGGGCCGCCGGGGACCGCAGGGTTAGTGCACACCCAATGGAGGCAAGCCCAAGGCTCTCTGGGAAGGAGAGACGGGGATGCACTTAACACAGGCTCTTTCTAGGGGTGATTCCCGAGCTTCCCAGAGTGCCCCCTGGATGTCAGTTACACGCCCAAGTGGGCTGGAAGGACGGCCTTGCTGGGGTCCAGGGCTCCTGGCCGTGCAGCTTTTTCAGTTTGCTGTCTCGGCTCTGCGGAGGCCGCAGCTCGTTGGTGACAGACAGGCCCACCTCCCTGCCTTGGAGACTGTTCCCCAGGGCTTTCTTGCACCCCCATGCCATTTGACTGACCCTGTCAAGAGGGTCTCTGACTCACCACCGGTGTACAAGGTGTGAGCGAGCAGGTGCTCAGAGAGACACAGGTACGGGCTCTGCAGGTGAGCACTGACCAGGTGGCTCGGGGCTCCGGAGACTCTGAATGGCGAGAACCCCAAATTCTCTCCCTTTGAATTGTGTGAACGTGACCTGAACTTGCCGACCACAGCAGAGAGAAAATTTGTCAGAAATGCCCACCTGTGAGACCCAGGCCTTGCCTCAGGCTTTGGAGAGGCCGGTCTGTGGTTTAAGGAGAAGCCGGGGGCAGGGTTCCCCAGGAGTGACCCATCACTGGAGGCTCAAGCCGCTGCAAAAGTCAGAAAGGGCAGAGGACAATCTGGGGGTGACTCCTCGCCTGCCTGACTCGTGAGGGCCTTGGTTTCTCCTGTGCTCATTGAGGTCTGTGTGGGGGATGGTAGGGAAGCCCCTCGGAAGCGGAGGACCCGGGGCTGGCAGAAGTAATGACAGAGGGAAGAGATTGCACCTCACCAGCCTCCCCGCACCCGGGTTCCTTGCCTCCACCCACACTGCAAGATGGAGCCCACGGGAAGGCATTTGCGCACACAACCCCTCAGCGCCCCAGACACTGCCAACCGGGTCCTGGGAGCCAGGACTGCCCTGGCCTGGGGGTGCAGATGGGAAGGGGGCACACCTGAGACCTGTCAAGCAAGACTTGCCAAAGAAGGAGGCTCAGGAGCGAGGCGGGGCAAACGCTGGCACAGGAGGCCCAGGCCCGCAAGCACCTAAGGAGGCCCCTGGGGGAGGAAGGGCCGGAGGTGGGAGTGGGTGTGGCACCCAGCCTGGGACGGGAGGAGCCACGGCCGGCTGTGCAGCAGGGAGGGGCCCTCTGGGGCCTGAGGTGGGAACCAGGAGAGGCCAGCACTTCTAGACAGCAGCTCCGTCGCTCGCTCCACCTCTCAGAGTTCCGTTTCCAATATTCTCCCCGCATTGTCCGGAATCCAAATATTCCCACTTTTAAAAGCAGCTTCCAGATAGTGGTGTGCAGGAGGCTGAGCCACACCATCTTTGAGGAGGCAGGCAAGACGAAGATAAGACCAGAGAAATCCATCACGCTGGCTTTTAGAGCCACGCACCCTCTCCGGACCCTGCCGGGATTAAAATGCAGTCCTCTGTTATGGGGGCCCATGAGGCCGGCGCTCCTCAGCCACAGAAATGGAACTGTAACTCAGCCCAGAAGCAGGGAGATCGCCTCCCAGATAAACACCCAGCAGTTCTAGAGTGCTGGCAGCCCTGGGCATCCTCCCCACTCCCAGCCCCAGGACAGCCTGGGGAGCAGGGGTTCTAGAGGACCCCGGCCCCCTACACAGGCCCCCCACTCCCTAACGCTTGGGTCCAATGGGGGCGGGAGGCTAGACAATGAACTGAGGTGGCCCCTGAGGGGCACCTGCTGCAGCTCGGGGACCCCGGGGACAGGGCCAGATGGCCATGACATGTCTCAAAGGCCTTTGCCAAGCCTGGCATCCTCGTCCATAAAAGGACGGGGCATTCGGCTGGGCACGGTGGTTCACGGCTGTAATCCCAGCACTTTAAGAGGCCAAGACGGGCGGATCACCTGAGGTCGGGAGTTTGAAACCAGCCTGGCCAACATGGAGAAGCCCCGTCTCTAGTAAAAATACAAAATTAGCCGGGCGTGGTGGTGCATGCCTGTAATCCCAGCTACTCGGGAGGCTGAGGCAGGAGAATTGCTTGAACCCAGGAGGCGGAGGTTGCACTGAGCCGAGATCGTGCCATTGCACTCCAGCCTGGGCAACAAGAGCAAAACTCCGTCTCAAAAAAAAAAAAAAAGATGGAGCTGGCCAGGGGCAGGGCTGTTCCACCTTCACCACACCAAGGTGAGGACAGAACCCAGGCTGGGGCCAGGGCAGGAGGAACTGAGGTCGTTCAGGCCCTGTCTGGCCACCCTAAGGGGTCAGTCACTCTGCCCAGGAGCTCAGCGACGCTGCCTGTGGCCACAGGGTCACCTGCTCTACCTTCAGCCTCAGTTTCTCCCTTGTAGAGGGGACATACAGCTCCTTGGGAGCCATGAGCTTGGGCCACTACTTGTGAAGCGCACAGGGAACTGGAGCACAGAGGCCTCAGTCAGGCACGTGCTGCTGCCGCGGTCCACGCGGGAGGTCACGTGCAGCTCTGCAGTGGTGCTGGGTGCTGGGTGCACTCCGGGGGCTATGAGGCCAGCTCGCTGCCTTTCCAGCTCATCCACCCCATTTCTCTGCTCCAGCCCTTCCCCAGGGCTCCTGCACTCAGCCCCTCCAACCCCAACTTGGCGAGCTGCCCCTTCTGTCCTGCTCCCACTGCCACCCCCAGCACCAGACCCTCCCAGCGCCCCTGAGCCCTATAAAACCCCTGCCCTGCCCCTAGCCACACCTCAGCTGCAGGCCCTGCCTGGACATCACTCACGGTTGGTCCTGGGGCCACAGCGCACTGGACACAGGGTTCAAGTGTGCTACATGAACAGTGACAGGATCTGTGCAGCAAAGGGGGGTCCCTGCATCCCCAGAAAGCCCCTCCTGCCCTCAGCCTCCCCAAAACCTTCAGCAGGAAGGTGTGCGCAGGGTCTCTGGAGGCTGCCACCCTCCCACCCACAGCAGCCATCCTGCCTCGGGGCGGCCAGAGCCAGCACGGGGAAGCTGACGCGTCACAGTGCGGCTTTCAAACAGGATCATAGCGAGAACGCCGCATAAAAGCTCTAAATAAACCCCAAAAAGGAAAATGGGACTGTTTTACCACTGAATCAATTCACCTCTAATTTTAATGCTCTGAAAAGTATTTTATCTTAATGACTCCATTATTTTATCATATGGTGAGCAATAAACTCCCTCCCCATGTCTGCCAGACAGCCTCAGCCTCTCGGGTATCTGCCAGGCAGGGAATCCTTTATAGGCGGCTCTGCACACACACAGCACTTGGCTCTCATTTAGTGGTGATTTTATAGAAGTTTCCCCCATTTCGTGTAATATAAAGTCTAGAACTTAATTAGCCACCGTCAGCTCCTCGGGCTGCTATGGAGTGGGTGTGTTCGTGCACCCGCAGACCACACACCATGACGAAGTCACCGACCGTCTCGAGGCAGCGTCCCTGTGGCTGGCATGGTCAGCATGCCCCAAACATGAAGCACTCAGGACCCCAGAGGGCTCCTGGCGTCCCGCCTGGCAAGTGGGTGCAGGTTATTAATCCCCAGCTCCCTGATGGCTCTCCCACTGGGACACACACATCCCTCACAAGCAAACGTGATCCCCAGCAGGGAGCTGGCGGTCTCGGGAATGACCTCCATGTGGGCTCCTGGGGAAGCCCAGGCGACTGTGCAAACCCTGCTGGAGAGGGTGCCGCCCTCCACGGTTTTCCAGGCCCCAGGGTGGGCGCATGTGCCGGCTCACGGTGGGTCTGCTCCAACTCCAGTGGGAAGAAGAGATGCCGAGGATGCAACAGCAGCACCATACGTGGGAATGGGGACAGCTGCGGGGGGCTGGGAGCACAAGTGAGGGACAGAGCCAGGGCAGGTGAGGCCAGACGACGGACATGGTGAGCAGGGTCAGACACAGTTCCTCCTACGAGAGCCTGCTTGTGCCCTTTGATCTCCAACATCTCTCCTGGGTGCTCCACATCGAGGGGCCCCCACGGCACATCTGACCCCTCCTCCAGTAAACCTAAATTAGTTCCTTATTGTGCAACCTGGACAACTGTACATGGCCAACACTCAGGGGTCCCAACCAACTGCCTTGTAAATCGGAGGCCAGAGCCTGGCTTCCCTGTGTGGTGCTAGGCGAGGAACTGCAGCTTACACATGACACACACACGGCACACACGCAGCACACACATGCCCCTGCTGCTCCCACCTGATGCCGGGCACTTACTCACACGCCTTCTCCCCCAGACGAAAGAGCAAGGGAGGTGGGAGGGTCAGGTGAGACAAGAGTAACCTCACAGCACCCTAGATGCTAGGAGAACAGGCACCCGTGGGCCGGGCGCATGTGCACACCTGCCTGGGCATGAGCACAGCTGTGGGGTGTGTACGCAGGGCTCACGCGTGGGGCCCCGAAACCTCCCTGCGTACTCAGATACCTCGTTCAATATCTGTAGCATGAGGGGCACTCCTGCAGGGGTCTGGGGCAATTCTCGGCCTAAACGGCTATTTGCAGACTCCCCTCTCCCCATGGGCCCTGAGGAGTCGCAGAACGGCTTTGTAACAGTGCCTTCTCCCTGCGTTTACCCCAGTGGGTTCTACAGGCTGGGCCTAGTCAAAGTGATGGGCAGGCGCTGGGCACTGGTGACAAAGGCAGTGGCAGCACTTGGCCACACTCAGCCTCTGGGGGCCCCGGACGTGCATATGTCGCGGTCCTCCCCTTATAAGCGAGGAGACACCATGGCTGCGTGCACCTCGAGTGCCGGGGAACTGGGAGAGTGGGGCTCACGTGGTGCATTTGCCCACCTCTGCTGAAGCCTGGGGCCGCACAAAGCCTCTCGGGGTCAGAGCTTGCTGGGGCCCTGCAGCGGATGTGAGACAGAGAGAGAAGGGGGGTGTGTGTGTGTGTGTGTGCACGTGTGAGACTCGGTGTGCCTGGTTGTGCACGTGACTGCGTGCGTATGAAACACAGACAGGCGTCGGTCCAGCGGAATTTCTGTGGCACACTTGAGCTGCGTGAAGCCCCCTGCTTCTGATTGTACAAAGACCTCCGCTCTCATCCGAGACCGGAAAGCTGTGGACTGGGTTGGTGGCTCCTCTCGGAGCTAAGCTCCACCTCCCACTCCTCAGTCTGACCCTGGCCTCCCTCCCCAGCCCTCCCCAGCCCTCCGTCTCTCGGTCTTTTTTTTCCTATCCCCGCACTCCTCTGCTGAGGCCCTGGCTTCAGGCCCCTCCCCAGCAGAAGCTGCAGCAGCCCCGGTGCAGTGGTGGGATGGGCCTGGCTGGACTTTCCAGTGCCCACTGTCCTATGCCCCCTGCCTGGCGCCCCAGCCTGGCCCCTCATGCCCACCCTGTGCTGGGTAGAGAGGCCCCATCGTGAGCCCATCGCTGCTGCCACCAGAGGCTACTCAGGCCCAGCGCCTAAGAGGGTTTTTCTCGGGCCCTCTTTTAGTGACTTTCTCTGAACTTCTTGTGGCTGGCTTTATCGTGGGATTGCAGAAAGACCCAAGAGCCCCAGAGAAGGTGGCATTAAATCGCAAGCCATGGCACTTCCGGCACATCCAATCGATTTTGTCGTTCGTAAGAAATGGAAACAGGATGTGGCAAGGAAAAGCCAGTTTCAGGAACAAGGCTTCTCCCCTCGGGCTCTGGAAAGGGCAGGGAAAGCCTCTGTCGGCCCATGCAGCGGCCCCTGGAGTCCAGGCGAGATCCCCACCCCCGGCCACAGGGCATGGTCAACAGGTCCCTACCTGGCTGCCCCACCTCTGGGAGCCCTCCTGCCACCCCGGCTGGCCTCCTGCAGGCTCTGAGCAAGGTCAAGCCCCAGGAACGAGGGAGGGGCCACTCTTGAGTCCCCAAGGCCCTGGGCTGAGCAGACCCCGCCAAGCCTCCTTGGCCCTGCCCAGCTTCCTCCACTCAGAGCTGCTGGTGCATGTGCCCCAGAACGGGGCAAGGGGAAGGCAGGCACTGCCCCGCAGAGGAGCCTCGCCCATCCCTTCCCTCTGTGTCCCAAGACAGGGCCTTGGCTGCTGCCCAGGGTGTCCTGCAGCAGCCCCTCCCCTAGCCAGCCTGTCCATCAATGCTCTCCAGCAGGCACAAGACCGGAGAGCCACAAGCTGTGTGCCCACCCTGCACACCCACCCACACCCCTCCCCCCATACCTCCTGGTCCTCGAGCCTATGCTTCCCATAGGCCCCTACCTGGTCATCCAGGCCAGCTGCCACGGCCCAGGAGCCTGCATCCATCATTCCCTCGGCCACAGTGACACCCAAGGCGGTGCTCACAGCTCATCCCTTCCCTCAGGGCCGCCCGAGGGGTCACCAGTGCCACAGCCAGTCATGTTATGTTGCACTGACTTCCCCAGCCAAATGCCTGGGGACCGGGGCTAGAATTTTTCCTCCATTGTCCACTAATCATGGCTACCATTGTTGCGTGGGTTCCTGGAGGTCTGGACCACCTGCCATGTGATGTACTAAGCATGATGTCATGAATGTAGCTGATCAGCATCATTTTCCGCAGACCAGGAGTGTCCCAGAGCACTGGATTGCAAGAGTAGCAAGAAAGTGCCAGTGGCTGGAGCACTGCTGTCTCTCACAGGCAGCTCGGTGGGCCCGTCTCTACTGAGGTGGTTGTCTTGCTAGGACACACTTGCTAGACACACAGCACACACCCAGCGCCAGAGGATGTGGTGACTTGGTCCAGTCAAGGCACCGCATCCGGCGGCGCATTTTCCATGTGGGCTGACTCTGGGTTGGGTTGGGTTCATCCATCACCATCGGCCATGATGCTGCTGGTTTCTGCGGACCGTATGGGTGAACAGGGTGGGAACAGTGGGGACAGTGGGACTGACCATCCCTGTATCTTTTGAGTCTTTGGGGATGGTCCTAATTTCTGCAGATGCTCAGGATGTGTGGAACGACTCTCTTGGCCAGGGTCTTAGAAGCTTCCACTTGTTTGTTTGGGTTTTTTCCTGCCAAAATGGCTCATAATCATTAGGTCAAGTAATCAATGGGCGGGCTCTGCCACCTGCAGGGCACAGGCAGCCCCTTTCCGTAGGCACGAGAGGCTGAGGGTCCCAGGGCCACTGCAGGGCGGGCTTGCCTCCAGGTCTCCGGGAGCCCTTACTCTACCCACGGCAGGGTTCTGTGTCCCCTGATATCACTGCCAGCTCAGAGCCCGTACCCACAGCTCTCAAAAGATCGGCAGAGTCTCCTGCCCAGCATATAGTTTCTCTGGGCCCTGGACACTGATTTCTGCCCTTTCAGGCCAGCTGCTCTTGACAAGGCGGAAAGATCAGGAAAAGCTGCCCTCCCTGGTGGGCCAGAGGGCTCCAGGCGGCACCAGAGAGGGTGCACCAGTGACAGGCACATCTGGGCTGAGGGAACTTTGGGCACCCAGGCTCTGGGCCACTCAGCCACTGCCAGGCGGGCACCCACGTGGACCAGAACTGTGTGCCTTCCCGGCCAGCCCGACCTTGCCGCTTTCACAAGGAGGCACACAGTAGCCCCTCAGAACCTGCCACGGCCCTGCAAGGAGAGAATTCCCCTGCGGCAGGAGGCAACAGCTCTCGGCCGCTGACTGCCCAAGGTCGCAGGGCCAGGACAGGGTGTGGGCGGGGCCCTCCCTCCCCCCGGCTCTGGTGCCAAGCTCTTCCCAGTGTCCTGTGCCCCATGTCCCAGCAGCTGTGTGCAGGGGAGTCATGACCAAGTGCGGCACCCAGTACCCTGGCTCTGAGCCCACTCCGTAAGCTGCCGCCTCACGGCCTGGCAAGGAGCTTCCCCCTACAGAGCCCCTGTCCTTATCTGCCAATGGGGCCAGGCCTGGGGCTCAGGGGGTGGGGAGGGAAGAGGAGCTAAGCCCTGTGAGGAGCTAAGCCGTTGCACACAAGCATGCATTCTGCCCATCTAGCGCTTGGAGGGCATGGTTAATGGAAAGACCCAACTCCGTAGAACACCGAGCTTTCTTCTGAGCCAACATGAGTGACCGCGGCCCAGGAAAAAGTGCACACACCCAGGGAGCCCTAAGTGGGTGGTCCCGAGGCAGCCAGACCCCAGCTCTGCTTCCCACCAACCTTAGCGTGAGAGAATTGTAGGAAGTCATAATTCAAGGAGCTTCTACATCGGTTTAGCCCAGAAAGGCAGGGTGTCTTGAAACAGGAGGCTGACAGGTCATCAGTGGGGCCAGAGATTCTTTCATTTGCAATTAGTTAAAGAAGTAAAGCTTTGTCTATAAATGTGGAGTCATCAGAAAGGAATGTTTTAAGTTAAGATTAAGAAGTCTTTTAACCGATACACCGGGTCACAGTGGCTTGTGGGGTGCGTGACTTGACCCTGGGCTGGCGGCCTTCGGTCCTGTTTATAATTCGTATCTTAGGGTCACAGTCTTCTGATCACTAGGTTAACGTCACTACTGGTCAGCCCTGCCTGAACTCCTGCAGGGAAGGGGGAGAGCGAGGCGCGTCTGCCCTCCCCTCCCATCATGACTGGGAACTCAGTTGTTCTGGTTTCTCTGGAGTCCCTTTGGCCAAGAGGGGCCTGTTCAGTCGGTTGGGGTCTTAGGGTTTTATTTTTATTTTACAGCACGCAGCACTTTTGCACACGGACAGTGTGGCCTGCACAGTTCTGCGCACATGTCCACAGATGTGTGGCATGCCTGCACCACAGAGAATGCACGCTTCTAGTGTGAGAATGAGGCTGTGTGTGATGTGTGAATGCCCGGCCCCGGGCCGGCCACAGCCAGGTCCCTGCGGTGGGTCCTCAGGCCCGGAGACCAGGGATGGCACCCACAGTGGGAACCTGGGCTGACCGGCTGCCCCCGGGGCCCACGCCTGCAATCGCCCCACTGAAGCCCAGACAGACCCCCACACGGCCTCCCCTCAGAGCCCAGAACCTTCAGCAGGTCAGACGGGGTGGTGGAAGGATCTCCCGGCCCCTCTAGCCAGCCCTTAAGATGCTGCTGGAAAAACAGCTGTGGCAGGCAGCTCCAGGAGCCCCAGCTCGGTTATGGCTTATGTACAGCCCCCCAGCCAACTGGCTTTCAGGGAGGGACCAACTTCATAGATAAAATTAATCATCGTAACGATGGCTCCTGTAGAGAGAAGAGGACTTTTACAGCCTCTTGGAGGTCATGAATAATGGAGGAGAAGGAAAGGGGCCGCTTTGGTTAGTGTTCCGCGGGGCCCAGAGGCCCCCATTATCTCGGCTGATGGGAGCGGCGGGGGCCCCAGCAGCCTACGGTTCTCACTCCTGGAGACCAGTGTGGTCATCACCCAGGGCCCCCGCCACACTCGGGGCTGGGGGCAGTGCCCATGCGTCCTGTATTCTTAATAAGGGCTCTGACTTGGCGACGGGGTGACCATACATGGCCCTGCCAAAGGGCCCTGCCTCAGTCTGAGAATGACAAGCTGCAGGCTCCATGGTAAGGGCCTGGACCTCCCACTCTGGGCTGTGACCCGGGGCAGGACTCTAGCTGCATCCGCAAGCCGGAAGAGCAGCATCTCTCCCGGCAGCCATATGTCAGGGGCCAGTGAGCAGACACGGGGGCCAGAGCGTCACAGGTCACCCCCACATGCCCAGACTCTGCTCCCCTGTCCTCCCACCTCCCTTCCCACCTGCGGTCTGTGGGGCCCTGAAGAGTCCCCAAAGGCAAAAATCCTCCTTTGCTTGCCTCCAGTGACGGGGAACTCACTACCTTACTGTCGGCTGTTCCCCCCGTGGACAGCTCTGCCTGGTGGGAGTTCTCCCCACCAGCCCCTGCAGAGCTGCCTGTGCCTCTGGAACCCCAGCCCAGGTTCCAGCTCTCACCCAGAGCATGTGTCAGCCCCTCTAACCCCAAACCCATACTCCTCCCTCATTTCCCCCATTTCCTCTCCTCTTCTCCTGGACCCCACCCTCAGGCTTCACTCCCACCAACCCCCAGGGTGCCCGGGCCGAGCCCACCTGTGACCACCACGTGGCAAGTCCTGTGGGGACTTCACCCCTTGTCCCTCCTGACCTAGCACTGGCTCTGAGTGTGCCAGCAGCAAAGACCTGCTCATGCGGCCTCCACCGGCCCTGGACTCACCCACCACCGCCACCCCTGCCTGCCCTCTCCCGTAGTCCTCTCCAGGGCCCGCTCACCGTGGTCATGGCTTATGGGGCCTCTCATGACCCCATTAGCCACCGTCCCCACCCAGCTGGAGACCCTTGACCAAGCCGTCTCAGGTGGTTTCCTGTGGTCATGAAGCAGCTGACTACCCACTGCAGAGACGAGCGCTACAAAGACGCATTCCCACTGCAGCAGAGGGAGCTGGGATCAGGACAGCCTCAGCCGGGCGTTTTCACTGCCGCAGAGGGAGCTGGGCTCAGGACGGCCTCAGCTGACAGGGGTGCAACCCTGAGCCCCGGAGACGCCTGGAGAACCTTTGGACCCATTTCCACCACAAGCCCTGGTGCTGCAGTCGGCACAGCCTGCACGAATTTCCCCCAGGGCTGTATGCCAGACAGGGGAAGGGCCAGCCTCCAGGCCTCTGCGCAAGAGGGCCACAGCCAACTCCCACCCCCTGGGCCAACGCTGGCCTCTTTTGTGCCTGGGGTCCTTCTGCTTCAACCAGCTGTGGACCCCACCCCCATCTCCCCCACCCACCGGCCGTTACTTCTCTGGCCCAGGTCAGCCTAGGGCCTCCACACCCTCCAGCCCCACCCCCGACCCTGCCTGGAGCCATGTATGAGGCCATGCTGAGGCCCAGGGCTCTCCACACTCCAGCCAGACCGTGGTCCAGGGAGGGCTGGGAATCTAGACCAGCACCACATGGCCATGACCAGAGCAGCCACAATCTCCAGCCCCTGCAGCCTCTGCTCCCACGTGCCACCCTACTCGACCCCCGCCACCTTCCAGGACCACCCCAAGGAAAACAACCCAGCCCAGCCAGCTCACTGGACTTTCCCAGCACATAGGAGCGCCCAGCCACTGGACATGCTCCGCTCTCCCACTGAATGACAGCTGGCATCCGTCGCTGTGTCCCTGGAACACTCCTCAGGGTGGGTACACCACAAAGATCTGGGGAGGGTGGGGCATCCAATCATTCCCAGCTCCCGGGGAGAGAGGAGGGTGTGGTGGAGGTCACCTGGCTGAACAATGACAGAGCCGGGCCCAAACCTGGGCACCATGTCGTTGGCACCACTGCCCGTGGGCACATGGGCCCACCTGCCAGCTGCAGGCAGGCCTGACACAACCAGGCTCCTCCCTGGCACTGCCTGGCACAGGCACCGGGGACCCTCTGTGGACCCGGCAGCTCAGCACTCCCCTGGGCCGGCCTTATCTTGCCCTGCAGAGCCCAGGCTGGAGAAAGGCTCAATGGATGGAGGCGAGGCGGGTGTAGCCGAGCCCTATCAGATAAGGCCGGAAATACGACCCTGCTGGGACCTGAGCCCCGAGCCAAGCCATCAGCTCACTAATAAATTACCCAGAGCGAATGTCCACAGGGTCAGCCCGCATCGCCTTTCCAGGGAGCACAGAGAGGGGGCGGCACCCAAGGTCTGTGGGCTGACTGTTCCCTCCCCTCCATCAACGAGAAGCGTCAGGAAGGAGTTGTCCTGGAGCCCCCCAACCTCGGGCAGTGCAGCCTGACCTCTGAAATCTGGGAGGAGCAGCTCCAGCCCTGGGAAGCCGAGGAGAGGCGCCCAAATCGGGCACAGGCGGGAGAGGGGTCTTGTCTGGCTCCAGGACCTCACTCTTCCCAGGAAGCCAGACTGCCAGCAGGACCACCCAGCCTTCCTCAGTGCTGTCCCTGGACAACGGTCAGTGAGCCACGGCCCTCCTGCCAATCTGGCCCACCCCGTTTGTGTAGACACAGAGCGCACTGTGTGCCATATGGCCCTCTAAGAGAAAAGTTTGCTCCCCCGTGCCCTGTACTGAAGACGGCAGCGAGGGGAGGGCCGGTCCGCTGAACCCCATCCCAGTGGCCGCATTGCGCATGCTCTGACGGTGGGTTCCAGGCCACTGTGTCCAGGCAGCCCCATGGCTGGCCCTGAGCAGTCACCGTCTGTGCACACTGTCCCCCAGCCCGGCACACCCTGGGCTCCTGGGGGTCCTGTAACTTCACCCAAGGGAGATGCACCCCCACTCCTAATGGAGAAACACAGGTCTCTCCACACCTCCTTCAGCAGTCCCCTCAAATAGGTCAAAGCCCCACAAACCAGGCAGGAGTCTGCCCACATGTGGTGGTGCCCTGCACCGGTGATGCCCTCACCAGCCTCTTTCAGACCTGCCTTTATGTGCACCAGCAGACAGGGGGGCTGGTGAGGATGGGCCGCCAAGCCTGAGCCAGGCTGCCACCTCCAGGCTGCGTGACTCTGGACAGGGTGCCTCAACTCTCTGAGCTGCACTTTCACCTACAAATGAGGGGCAGACTCAGCAGCTGCCAGGCAGGGCAGTTGGACGCCCACCCAGGACAGATCCTGAGAAAGGCTGATCCCTCGCCCCTGCCATCCCTCACTGACCCACACATTGCCCCTTCCTGCCAGGGCAATATCCAGGCTCGGCCATTGTGCCCCAAAACAGCAGCGTGGGACCCATTCTTTGCCTCTCCCTCTGGCAACCCCAGGTCAGGACTCACAGGGGCACAGGGGCACAGGGGCACAGGGGCCTGGGGCAGGGCAGGCACCTTCTCCACTGCAGAGGCCCCATACTAGGTCAGGGTCTTACTGGAGGCTGGACTCTGTGATCACCTCACCTCCCGCAGCCCCACAGTCCCCTCCCTCTCCCACTCTGCCCCGAATTCCGGTCCATAGGTTTTTCCAAGAGCTGCACAGCTCTGGAATTGGCCTGGGAGGGGGCACATTCGGGCCGGGAGGGGTAGAAACAGCAGCAAACTCTGGTCTTATCTGAAATCGTGGTCTGTTGTCCACCGGGGGCCTGGGAAACAGCTACCCTCTTCTGCTCCGGGGCCAGCAGCCTGTCCTCGGGGTCACTGCTATTTCTGCCAAAGGGGAGAGGTAATTATAGCCTGGCCGCTGCCAGCTGGCCCAGCTTTGCGATCCAGCAGAGAGGGCTGGAGACAAGACGAAGGCCACAACAGACCTGGCCCTGCCAGCGGGCGGTGGCGCCTCCAGATCAGAGCCCTCGGGAAGGAGGCCTGGGCGGGCCTGGCCCGTTCACCTGTGTGCCCTGCAGTTCTGCCCGAGGCTCATCTCTCAAGGGCCTGGGAGGGGTGCTGCCGGCCAAGAGGGTCCAGGACCTCACTGGACTGTGCCCCACAGGGAGATCCCGAAGAGCCTGTTTCTGTCCCTCGGGGAGCCAGGAGGGAGCCAGGTGAGTTCCAGCCCCAGGGAGAGGGAGCTCACTTCCTGCTTAGGCGTGAAGATGCCAGAGCAGAGAGATTGCCAAAGGCAGGCGCAGGTGGGGAACCTGCCCCAGTTGGGCAGCAGGTGTGGGCAGACTGGGCAGAGCACACGCTGATGACCCTGAGTGACCTGGACAAGCTCCAGGGTGGCCACCCTTCCCCCTTCTCCTGGGACTGATGGTTTCCCTAAAACGGAGAGTCCCAGGCCGGCCTTGTGTCCACACTGAGGCTGGGCTGCCCCTGGGAGAAGCAGGGAACGTGGCCACTTCAAACCTAGCAGCGGGGGTGCGGGCCTCTGGCCACACAGGAGCCTCCAAAGGGCACCTGATGTTGAGCGACACAGCCTGGGCAGTGGGAGAAGGGGCTTCACTCTCAGGGGAATGCAGGGAGCTGTGTCAGGCATGAATCCAGCCAGCCTTCCCCGAAGGGCTCTGGTGGGGGGCATCCTCCGAGGGCAAGTCTACGCAGGCCCAGCCTAGCAGGAATGGATTCGTTACTCCAGTAACTGCAGCCTAGTTCTCAGCATTTGGGAATCCCTGAGAACTGGCTCTTTTCTGAGCCGAGTCAGTCAGAAGGAATCCCTGTCCTGCCCTGTGTGGCCATGGGACCCCCACCCAGCACTGGACGCCATTTCTTGGGCACTACTGAGCTTTACAGTGCCCTGGACAGTTGGCAAACAACCCCCATTCCACATATGGGAGGGAGGGCCTGGGGGGTCCCCCGCCCTGTCTGTCTGGAGCTCTCGAGGCCTAGGGTGGCCCCTGCACCCAGCAGATGAGCAGCCATCACCCGGTACTGCTGCTACCCCGAGCCCTAACTGCACCTCGGGATGTGAGGGCCCATCTAGGCACGGAGAGGGGCCTCAGGGGGCCACCAGGCAGCTCCTGCTCCTGTTCCTACCCGGTAGGGCCTGCAGGCACCTGAGCAAGCCCAGCGGGCGGTCAGCCCAGCCAGGGGCCTCCCCACAAGTTCTCCCTCTTACTTAAGTCGAGAACGCATGTTGTCTGGGGAGCTGCCAGCGTGGTTCCAGTGGTGAGCGTTGGGCTGGGAGCCGCGGCTTTTCCCAGGAGCCCAGCCGCCCCGCCTGGCCGTGCTCTGCCTCCGCCCTGCAGAGGAAAGGCCAGCAAGGCAGTGTCCATGGTCCCGGTCTTCTTCCACTGGAAGAAGGCACAACCTGCATCTGCAGCCCCAGGGCCATTGGGTTAGGCCTGTGGCCAAACTACTAAGGTGCTGGGAGACTGAGGAGGCCACCAAGCCCATGGTTGACGGCCTCCCCATGGACCGGGCTGTCCCGAGAGCAGCAAGTCAGCCAGGGCCCTCAGGGCCGCTGAGGCCACTGCTCAGTGTCGCCGTAATGGAAATTTCTCAGCTGGTTGTGAGCCGCAGCAGCTCTGGTTCACACCCTGTGACAGCGAGGCTCTGACCGCCAGTGGATCTCGGGGCCGGTCAGGCGGGTGAGCCACCCTGGAGGTACAGCACCAGCAGGAGTCCAGGTGGGCAGAGAGAGAGAGAGAGAGAGAGAGAGAGACAGAGTGTATGTATGTGTGTGTGTGTAAGTGGTGGGGGTGGGGGCTGTGAGTCTCCAGCTTCTCCCAGGGAGGTCTCTGGCTTCCCGGGAGCCTGGCCCCCTGTCTCCAGCCCCCAGGTGAGTTGCCCTGGAGGAGGCTGCACCTGCAACAGGGAAGCAGGGAGCCCGGCCCCAGCCTGCACTCACTCAGGCCCCGGGACCCTCTGCCCCTGGAAGGCTGTGAGGCTGCCGTGTGAATGGGTGCAGTGCCAGGCGAGGGGTGAGCCGGGAGTGTGGGGCAGCACGCTCAGAGCCAAGGAAGGGCCCTCCTTTGTGGGGTGGGTACCAGGAGTGTGGGGCCGCACGCTCAGAGCCGAGGAAGGGCCCTCCCATGTGGGGTGGGTGGGGTGTCAGGATTTCTCACGAGCCAGCTGCTACATGGGGGGCCCTGCCCGCCCCGAGGAATCCTCAGGGAGGACAGAGAAACATTAGGAGGTGGGCTGTGGGTGAAAGGGCGGGTGGCACGGGGCAGGCAGAGGCAGCACCCTGGGAGGAGGTGGGAAGCTGGTGGGCGGCATCCTGGAGGACAGGGCAGGAGTGGGAGGGGGCAGCAGTGGCTGGGCCCCAGAGCTTGGCGTTATCCAAGCCACCGAACCAGGCGAGAACCACTGGCCCGCCCCCACGCCCCACTGCAGGCTGGTCTTGAGGGGGAAGGACTCGGCACGGCCAGGGCAGCTGGGCTCCATCAGTGCCCTCACGTCCCTCAACAGCTTCAAGATGAGGTGGGGTCTTTGGGGTACTGGACTAGGCCCCCAAAGACTGTTGGAGGGTAACATCCCAGACCAAGGTCCTGGGCCTCAGCCCTCATGGCCCCAACTCCCACCAGCAGTACGGGCTGGGCATGCCCACAACTGGGAGCTCCGGGCCCTGACTCCAGCCTCTGTCCCAACCCAGGCTCTGAAACCTGGCAGGCTGTTCTCCCTCTCTGGGCCTCAGTTTCCCCTCCGCCAGGGAGCTTGGTGCCCCCTCTCAGTAGAGGAGCTGGTAAGAACCCCCCAGCCCCCCAGCACCAAGGGAGGCGCCAGGGGGTTCCTGTTCCCAGAGTGGGGGTAGAGTCCCCTCGGGTGGACGCGCCCTCCCCAGCAGCGGGCCTAGCAGGACACTTACAGGTCCAGGCTCTGAAGCTATTTTCCGCCCTTTATCTCCCATCTGTCACGAGGCCTCCAGTTACACACTGTCCCCGCCAGAGGCCCCAGGCCTCCCCGCCCCCACCTGCCGAGCGTGCCAGAGCCACTCCTTCCCTGCTTCCACTGGGGAAAATGAGGCCCAGGGAGGTCACACCACTTACCCGAGGTCACAGAGCCAAAGAAGGACAGAGCCCAGCACTTGAGCCAGGCCTCCCTTCCAGAAGGGGAAGCGTGAAGCCCAGTTAGGGAGGGGATGGCAGGGCTCAGGGAGGCTGTCTGGGAGCAGAGTGTGGCCCACGTGAAGGTGCATCTCTGGAGAGGGGACCGCAGGGCTCAGGGAGGCTGCCTGGGAGCAGAGCATGTCCCAAGGGAAGGTGCATCTCTGGAGAGGGCCCCAGGGCTCCCGGAGGGGAGGTGTCATCCCATAGGAAGTCCTGACTGTCCAGACACAGCCAGAGCCACCTGAGCTCTGTTCCTGGGCACATCCCCTCTCCAAGTGATGCCAACAGTGGCAGATGGCACAGAACACAGGCATGGTGCGGACTCCGGTCTGCGCACTGACTCCCACCCTCACGCGAGCCCGCAGAGGCTGCTGCTCTCCTCACCCCCATTTCACAGCTGAGCAGACCAAGGCCCAGGCAGATTAGGAGACTTGCCTAAGGTCACACATGGTCACACAAGGTGCTCTGGAGCCTGCACCCGAAGAGGGGGAGGTGCTGTCCCATAGGAAGTCCTGATTGTCCACACTCCGGCAGAACTCTGTGCCCCAGAAGGTGAAGTCGCATCCTCTCCAAGTTATGCTGCTCAGCAACAGACGGTTAATGCCACAGCCAGGCACCCTCACAAACACACTGCCCACGCATGTACATTTACATACACGCTACACAAACACACACACATTCACCCACACATATGCAGATACACTCACACACACATGCACACGGGCACATGCATGGACACCCACACACACACGCACATTCACATGCACGCACACAAATATAAGTACACATACGCACACATAGCCACGCCTCCATGCACACATTCGCACACACAGACACCGACACGTGCACACTCACACCCTCTGACACACGTGCCCACTCTCATACTTGCACACTCACACATGTGCATGTTCACACATGCATGCACACTCTGTTGCATGCAAACACACTTGCACACTCAGGGGCATACTCACACATGTGTGCACTCACTCACACACATGTGCACACACACGTTGTTGTCCCACCATCCCTTGGACAGACCCCAGGCCAGGGAGGGGTGAATAGCGATTGCTGCTGGCAGGAGCTGGGGGAGACTGCGTCCAGCCCTGCATCCCTGCGTGACTCCGTTGGCCCAAGCCTCTCCAGGCCTGTTTCCCCATGAGGAGTGAACCTGGCTGGGCCCCCTGGAATGCTGCTGCAGGGTCGCCTGGCAAGGGGCTGTGGCCCCGGGCACACCAGCCAGCCCCAGGCTGTGCAGCCCCAGGAAATGACCCCGAATGCACAAGCCTCCTTCTGCCGGGCAGTGGGAGAGCCCAGGCTCTGGGTCCAAGAGGTCACAGTGGGGCTCTGCTCCACCCCCAACCCCACCCCAGGCTTTAGCAGAGTTTCTGTCCCACCCAGGGTGGAAACTGAGTCAAGGGCATCCAGAGAGCCCTTCCAGCCCCAGCCCTGCTATGGACAGGCGGTCAAGGTTGCCCTGCCAGGCAGCATCCCCAAAACACCAGGACAGGCCTGGCACTCTGCAGCTTCCCTAACCCTGGGGACCACG
Source organism: Pongo pygmaeus (assembly GCF_028885625.2). Classification (NCBI taxonomy): domain Eukaryota; kingdom Metazoa; phylum Chordata; class Mammalia; order Primates; family Hominidae; genus Pongo; species Pongo pygmaeus. The sequence goes on from NC_072388.2 coordinate 103,725,125, forward strand.
CAGAGCCCACATTTCAGGTGACCTGGCCCCAGGAGACGGGGCCCCAGCTCGGCTGGGCCTGCAAGCACAGCCTCTACCACAGCCACTCTCTGAGAGCAGGTCCTGAAGATAAGCCGCCCCTCCCGCCATCCCCCTGGACAGCCGGCTCTTGCCACAACCCTATTTGCAATAAAAACCTGATCCTGAGATAGCAGAAAATTGCTCTCTTTTGAAATAATTGAACCCGTCCAGACAGTGTCCTCCCAGACATCATTAACAGGGCACTCTGCTTGTCTGCAGTATTTATGCCCACTTGGGGATGCAGTCACAGCCACCCTGTTATCTCCTGTAGAGGACGGCACACGGCTGCTGGAGTCACTGCACTATCCACCCAAACCAGCTCCTCCCACAGGCCTGCGCTGCACCTCTGAGGCACCCATCCCTTTGGGGGACCCTGGAGGAGTTGTCCTTGAGGACCATGTAGGCCCCTCACTCTCACCCTCCCCCTTCTCAGCCCTTAGGCGCAGGGTCCTTGGAGGACCACGGGGAGCCAGGAAGCACCTCAGGAAATGCAAACACCTGCCCTGTGAGGGGCAGGGGCAGCAGTACCTTCCAAGGACCCCAGAGCAGGGGAGAACCTGAAGGGTAGCAGGAGGCCCCCACACTGCCCCCTATCCAGCTGGGAGCAGGGCAGGGAAGACCTGGCCTGGCATCAGCTCCCAGGGAAGCCCCAGCCCCTTCTGGCCTCAGTTTCCCCACCTGCAGCAAGAGAGGCAGGCTTATCACCCCCAGAGCCCTTGAAAGACAGACACGTGCACCTGCACAGATGCCCGGTAGGCACTGCACCCTTCTGTAGGGAGGAGTGCCCAAAAGTCAAGAGCCCTGCCAAGGCTGTGAGAGAAAATTCACACTTGGGGGGCTCCACCGGTGAGCAAGAATGAGGAGAGCACAGCTTCTGCCGCCAAAGACACGGGGGTGGAGGCGAGGAGGTGCCATTAACAGCTAGGAAGCAACCAGCGCAACAGAGGAGGGGACAGACAGACAGAGATAGAGGTAGAGAGAGAGAGAGAGAATGAGAGAGAGGCAGAGGAACAGAGAGATGGAGACAGAGAGATAGAGACACAGAATCGGGGCGGGGGGTGCAGAGAGAGACACAGAGAGGGAGTGTGAGCCATGCTGAGGGGTGGGCCCCCAGGAGCCCAGGGGTGCCCCACAAGCCCCAGCCCAAAAAGGTGGGCATGACCCTCTGGGAAGCCTTTCTGTGGGCCCAGCCTCAGAGGCCTGACAACTCCCAGTCCCCAGCCCCAGCAGGGCTTCCCGCTACCGAAAGGAGACAAAGCGAAGATGTTTCTTGCCGCCTTATTCATGACCTCCAAACACTGCAAATGACAACACTAAAATGAAACCCTCACGAATACCCAGTCATCGAGGGTGACTTTCAGTGACAGGACCTCGGCCCAGTGGAATATTATGCAGCCATTAAAGACGATAATTATGAAGACTATGGCAGCAAAGGAAATTGCTTGCAATGGCATTTCTGAACGAGCAGGGAACAGGATTTACCTGCGCTGGGGACACCACAGAGGAAAAGTGGTGTCTGCTCAACAGCGTGGCCGGTCGCAGGCCCAGGAAGCCAGCCTGGCTTCCAGGGAAGAATTTTCTCCTCCTCTTATTTTCATTCCTCGGAGTGCCACTTGTGCAGTAAATAACAAATAACGTCTCTGCTTATCTTAGGACCATGTTCCAGTAAATGAGGACTGCAGCAGGAGCCGTGAGCCCTGACTCCCGGCCAGAGACACGACATCAGACCAGAAAGAATGAGGAGGCCGCGTGGGGCCCGCGGGTGTGCAGGGCAGAGAGGGTAAGGCGGGCCGCTGGGACGCAGGTTCTGCAAGCTGGCCTTCCACTGGGGGCTGGAGGGGGCAGGGAGCAGCAGAGGTGGAAAGGCCGTCCTCCACCCCAGGAATCGGGGTGATAGGAGGAGGGCAGCGGGATCACTGAGGGCTGGGGGGAGCAGCGGAGGGCAATGGGTGCCTTGAAGGATTTGGTCTGGCAGAGGGGGTTGGAGGCCCCCAGATGGGGCACAGCTTGGCAGAGGAAGTGGGAGCCATGGAGGGCTGTGGAAGAGGCAGCCCAGGGAAAAGGGTGTTGGAGGAGGGAAGAGGGTGGAGAGAGGACAGGTCAAGACTCTCACCAAGGGTCAGTGTTAGGGTTAGGGGCCCAGACCTCAGACCCTGAGGCTCCATCCAGCCTCTGAGGCACTGCCAGGCTGGGGCAGGCCACAGGCACAGCAGGAGCTGGGCCAGGCTAAGAATGGGCAGGCCTCACGCCCTCGCAGGGCAGCCTCGCCAGACGCCGAGCAGCAGGCTGTGTGCAGCGAGCAATGCCCCAGCCAGGAACAACCTCAGAGCTGGCCTGGCTCCCAGGGTGCCTCAGCCCCAGTTGTCACCATGTCACAGACAAGGATGCTGAGGTTCACAGCAGCCCAAAACTCTCACTCCATCTTCCAGACTCAGGCTAGGCCCATACACGTGAGCAGAACAGCACGGAAAGGGCCCAGGTAGGCGAATGTGCAGGAGCTGCCCCCGCCTGCAGCCTGGGAGGCTCAGCCCCAGGGAAAAGGAGACCAAGGCCGCCAACCAGCCCTCCTCATGGCCCTGGCCCGGCCCCTGCCCCTGCCCCATGGAGCTTGCAAACTCTGGCCCCTTAGCCAGAGCCCCTCTGCCATTGCAGCCCCCTCCTGCTGTCCACACGTCCTGGGGACCCTGTCCAGCAGCCTGAATCCAAGACAGCGGGCAGAGGAAGAGAGGCTCAGTGGGGCCTTGCGTGAAGAGACGGGGGCAGGAGGGGCTCCTGTCTTGCCTGGGCCCCTGAGGCTGAGTCTGGCTGCCCAGCAGTCCCTGTCCAGGAGCTGCCCCTCACCCTACAGCAAGTGACAGGCCCAGCATAGCGCACCAGCCAGGACAGGGTACGGGTTCCAGGACGGTGCTGCTGGGCCCCACACGGCTCAGACCTGGGTCCCGGCCAGCCTCCTGCCAGGGACTCACCAGTCTGCTTCCCGCCTCCGCCCCAGGAGGACAACAGGAAGTGCCCCCCCTCCATCCTGAAATGCAGCCGGCCGGAGCACCACCACCCAGAGGCCAAGCCCCAGAGGACCTCGAGGCGCGTGCGGTTCCGAGAACCCCCAGCGGTGACCGTCCACTGTAAGAGGGCACCCGCAGCAAGCAACTGGGAGAGGATGGGGTCAGGCAGAGGAAGGCAGGGACTCCGGCCACACCCACACTGCTCTGGCAGGGCCCAGGACATGGGGGGGCCATGGCCACCTGTCTTCAGCGGCAGAACCCCAGTAAGACCTGGGCCCCTGGGGTCATCTGGACACACAGTCCCGGTCCGTGAAACAGCAACTGGAGGAAAACTTGAGGGCGGATTCTCAAATCATGATTGTCCCCTTGAGGAAGTGTCAGGACTCAGCTGGGCCGGGGTCTCTCACTGATGAATAGTTTCAGGGTCCTTCGGGGGTGCAGGGTGAGGCGAGAGGGCGGGGGCGCCCAATGGACTGAGGCGGGCGCCCCCAGCCGACTCTCCATTCTCTTTCCCAGACATTGCGGACAGGAACGCCACGGCCACTGCCAGGGGTGAGTTCTGAGCCCACATCCCTGTACCCCACTGCCCCCTCCGTGGGTGCACCCACCCTCACTCCCTCCCCGAGGGAGGTGTCACAGGGCCAGGGCCTCTAAGGAGTCCCCAGTTGGGGGGCTCTTGTTGCAAGAAGACCCCAAGAGGCTAGAGAGGGGCCATGGGCAGGGACAGGGTGGAATCTCCCCATCCCTTCCCCACCAGCCCCAGTCCTCCAGGGAAGGGTCGCGCTGGCTGGCGCTGACCCTGCCTGCCCTCTGGCCGCAGTGCCCGGCCGGCCCAGGCCACACGGCGGCTCCCTGCTCCTGCAGCTGTGTGTGTGCGTCCTGCTCGTGCTGACCCTGGGCCTATACTGCGGCCGGGCCAAGCCCGTGGCAACGGCACTGGAGGACCTGCGGGCCTGGCTCCTCGGCCTTGTCCTGCACCTGCGGCACGTGGCCCTCACCTGCTGGCGCGGCCTCCTGCGGTTCTGACGGCAGGAAGGGCAGGGCTTCCAGGAGAGCTCAAGCACTCTGGGGGCTCCGAGACAGCCTGAGCCCTGGCCCTGCTGCTTGGTGAATCATGGGGACCAAGAGGGGCTGCTGCCTGAGGGCTGACTAGGAAAAGGGGGACCCCGTGGCGTGAGACCGGACATGGGGGGCACAGCGGGCGGCCCTGCCACACTAGTCAGCACAGCCCTCCTGTCTCCTGTGTTGGGTCCGTGTGAGATTTTATTAGAAAGAGGATTCGACTGCTAACAGTTGGGGCTCCCCAGGCTGACCCAAAGACCCCTCCCTCGTCCCAGCAGGAACTCCTGCTGCTGCTAGGGCCTGGCCCGGCCATCGCCGTGTGCACCCTCTTGAGGAGGGAGACACACGGCCTGTGTTCGAGGGGCTGCTCGGCGGAGGAAAACCCAGCCTTTTGCGATTATGGCTTGTGGGGAATCCAGACCTCGAAACCCCACGGGGAGGGAAGGGTCTGGTTGTCAAGGTGGGTCCCTTTGATGTGAGGTGCCATCCTCTGAGCCCAGGTCTGACCCCCTACCCAGCCCCATGAGTCTGGAGAGGCCCCAGGGAAGGACCCCTCATCGGGGGCGGCTTCAGGTGTAGAAGCCGAGGGGACAGCAAGGGGCCCAGACACCCCCGGCCTTCAGAACAGCCATTTGTGCCCAGCTCTGCAGGCCAGGCGCACCCAGCCAAGCCCGGGGCCAGCCAGCACCACCTACCAGCTGGGGCCTGTGGGTCCCGGAGACCGTCTGTGGTTGTGGCTTTGTCGCCAGATTGCAGAGCTGAAGGGAGCCCTGTGGGTGACAAACACCAGGGGCCTCTCCAGACCCTACGTGGGGGGAGGGGTGAACAAAGCAGGGAGGCCCACAGTTAGACACCAGGCAGAACTGCCCAGGAGAGACACAGGGACAATCAGACCAGTGTCCTCGAGGCTAGCCTGAGGCGGGGGGGGGCACGGCTGACGATTCAGCTGGTGGTTCCTCTCTGTTTGTCCCGCCACTTAACTGGGAGACACTGTTCTATTAAAACACACCGTGGCTTCCTTCAGTCTTGGTGTTTTTATAGAAACGAGAGAAGCCAGAACCGATTTGCTAAGGAATCGGCCTCAGTGGCCAGAGCGGATGTCCTGGGCGCCTGGAACCTCCCCGTCTCCTGCAGGCCTGGGAGTGGATGTGTCCACTCGGGCAGGGGGCTGACCAAGCAGGTCTTGAGGGATGCCCGGCCGGCTCCCTTCGCCCTGCAGTCAGGGTGTGTCCCCACAGCTCCAGGTGCCAGGGAACAGGCAAAGTGGTCTCCAGGGTCGCTTCCAGCTTTGGAATCCAGGGAGCCCAGAGTTGCGGGTGGAGGTAACAAAAGGGGCTGTTTCCAGAAGTCGCCCAGAAGGGACCATGGTGAGGGCTCCCCAGGGGACCTTCCAGCATCTCTCCCCATGGTCACCAAGCCCCACCCACCCAGGCCCAGCCCATCCCACCCCACCCCAGGAAGGAGGATGGGCAGGTTCCTGCCCCATATTCTGGATGCAGAAGCAGCACCTCCCAGAGTTTGAGTCTCTCAGGGCAGTCATAGGTGCAGGCTCAGCCCTCTGTGTGCTTGGGCCACCCCTCCAGCCCTGGTTCTGACCGGGGATGCAGCCCAGGCCGATCTCCCCCAGCCGCTGCTGCCTGTCCACTGCAAAGGCAACGCAAGGACGTGCCTGGCTTTGCGGGGTCCCACGCTACGACCTCAGGTGTTTTTGAATAAACGTTGCTCAAAGATGGGCACCACAACCCCAAGAAATCCTTCAAAACGGATCCTCCCGCCTGGGGAAGCTGCGTGGGAAGCAGTGAGACTCAAAGCCACTAGAAAATGTACAGAGAGGAAGGCAGAATCTTGGGAAGGCCAACTTCTAATTCCTAAAAGCTTCGGACATGAAAGGCTCAAAGCCTGAGCGCACTGTGTGTGACCCACAAATTACAGACAGTTAGAACCACGAGCCAGGCCAGCCGACGGCGGAGAGGGCAGACAGAAGCCCCACACGCTCCTCCTCATCCCTGTTGGAGACTTGGGTGCTTTTGTTTTTATTTTGATTTTGAGGAATAGACACACGTAAGCTTAAAGGATCTTTACTTTCAGTTTAGCCAGCGTGGAATTAGAACAGGGATATCATTAACAGACAACCAGGAGAGAAGCGAAGGCGTCTCAGAAGCAACTTGGTGGACCTGCCTCAGGAACCCCGGGTCATGCCTGCACTTCCCACCTTCCTGCCTGGGGAGAGGCCCAACCCCCTGAGGGACCCTGGAGAGCCCACGATCAGGGCCCCCAGCCCCTGCCCAGCACACTCCAGGCCCAGCTGCCCCTTCCCAGAGCGATGTGTCTGGGCTCCGGGGACAGCCCAGTCCGGGGTGGGTCTGTGTCTGCATGCCGCACGAGGATTTCCGTCACCCTGGCCATGGGGCTGTTCCAGACCAGCTCCTGGGATCCAGCAGTGCAGCCCCCAAGGACAGACCCAACCGGGGCCAACCCTCAGGTTCCAGAAGCCACCCCTGCCTCCTGCCCCTCCTTCCGGGGCCCTAGATGGCTGTGGCCTGGATCAGGGCTGGGCAGAGGGTGAGGCAGGAGCCACCCCACCTTCTGCTGGGGACACAGACAAGGAGCTCTTCGGACTGGAAAGAGTCCCCATGTCCAGTGGGTCAGGGCTGGCAGGGGAGACAGGGGACCCCATCAGCTTAAGGGGCCTCGGATTCTGTCCAAACTCCTTCCCTCGAGGACCTGGCTGCCAGCTGGAAATTCAGCTGGTCCCCAAGGCCAGAGCCCCCTTGAGCTTCCAGAGCCTCGATCCCCCTGGCCTTGACACCCCTGATGGGCACCTGCCCTCGCCACAGCCTGACTGGTCACCTGCCAGCCTCACTCCCGGGACCCAGGATGATGCCCCCACCAGGACCCTCCATGTGGACCCAGGCACGTGGTCTCCAGGAGGCTGGTGCCCAGCCACCCAGAGACACAAGCCAGCTGCTGATGGTGGACAGGGTGGGTCACAAACACAGGGAGCCAGGGGCTCACCTCTCCCTAGGAAGGTGAGCGCAGCAGCAGGGAGCACTTGGCAGCACTCGAGCCAAGAAACGGACAGCCCCTCATCGAGCCCTGGGTGGGGAGGCCCCCCGCCCCTGCCCCCGCCCCGGAACGAGTCCTCTGGAGGTGTACCCTGGGCTTTCCTGAGGGGCAGGGTCCACAGCCAAGCAGCCCCCTACCCTGGCGTCCCAGGTTCACATCCCAGCTCCTCCACTTGCCTCTGTGGGGCCTCAGCACACAGACTCTGCAGAATGGGAAGGCAGCTCCCTCCTCTCTCAGGTAAATGCTGGGCGCGGGAGCCCATGGGAGGGGCAGAGGGGCTGTCCACACAGCACCCAAGGCACCCATCACGCACACAATGCTCACACGCACATGCACACGCACAGGCGTGCACATGCTCACATGCAACAAATGCACATTCACATGCACTTACTCACGCACATGCTGCACAAACTGCAGACACACCTGCCTAGGCCCTCACACCTACACATTCCTCCTCACACTCACATACATGCACGCTCATGTCACAGGCAGTCACACCCTCACACTCACATCCTCCCAGGCACACTCACAATCAAGCCTTCACATGCACAACAGTCACACCCTCACATGCACACTCAGTTACACCCTCACATGCACACTCAGTTACACCCTCACATGCACACTCAGTCACACCCTCACATGCACAGTCACACCCTCACATGCACACTCAGTCACACCCTCACATGCACAGTCACACCCTCACATGCACACTCAGTCACACCCTCACATGCACAGTCACACCCTCACATGCACACTCAGTCACACCCTCACATGCACAGTCACACCTTCACATGCACACTCAGTCACACCCTCACATGCACAGTCACACCCTCACATGCACACACACCCTCACATGCACACTCACACCCTCACATGCACACTCAGTCACACCCTCACATGCAGTCACACCTTCACATGCAGAGTCAGTCACACCTTCACATGCACACTCACACCCTTACATGCACACTCAGTCACACCCTCACATGCACACTCAGTCACACCCTCACATGCACACTCAGTCACACCTTCACATGCACACTCAGTCACACCCTCACATGCACACAGTCACACCTGCACATGCACTCAGTCACACCTTCACATGCACAGTCAGTCACACCTTCACATGCACAGTCACACCCTCACATGCACACTCAGTCACACCCTCACATGCACACTCAGTCACACCCTCACATGCACAGTCACACCCTCACATGCACACTCAGTCACACCTTCACATGCACACTCAGTCACACCCTCACATGCACACAGTCACACCTGCACATGCACTCAGTCACACCTTCACATGCACAGTCACACCTTCACATGCACACTCAAGTCACACCCTCACATGCACAGTCACACCCTCACATGCACACTCTGTCACACCCTCACATGCACACTCAGTCACACCCTCACATGCACAGTCACACCCTCACATGCACACTCAGTCACACCTTCACATGCACACTCAGTCACACCCTCACATGCACAGTCACACCCTCACATGCACACTCACACCCTCACATGCACACTCAGTCACACCCTCACATGCACAGTCACACCCTCACATGCACACTCTGTCACACCCTCACATGCCCACAGTCACTCTCACATGCACTCAGTCACACCTGCACATGCACACTCAGTCACACCCTCACATGCACAGTCACTCTCACATGCACACAGTCACACCCTCACATGCACACACTCTCACATGCACTCAGTCACACCTGCACATGCACACTCAGTCACATCTCTCACATACACAATCACACCCTCCCATGCACAAAGGCACTCACAATCACATCCTCCCATACTCACCCACACACAGACCCCTGCCATGGCTCCTGGCCCAATCCTCTGTGTTGTACGTGTGCCCCCAAAATCCCCAACCAGATGATACCCCCGACTCTGTGGAGCCCAGATGACCATGTTCCTGACCCTCAGCGAAGCACAGACAGGACCCACACACAGTGGGGTGAGCTCACAGGCCTCAGAAGCCTCCCTGAGCCTGGCCACAGGGTCTCCCAGTCCTATGGCACCCATCCAGGAGGGGGACTCAGCTGGGAAGGGGGCCAACCTGGGGCCAGAGGCTGGAAGGCGCCGTGAGCTCCTCCCCACACGTAGCCTCTGCCTGGATGGCAGAATTCATGCAGAATTCGTTCAGGGCTGAGTGACGTCTGGCCACCCCTGGGCCAGCTGGCATGGAGACAGCATCCGGCCAGGGTTGGGGGAGATAATCTGGATGCCCTCCACATAGGCTGGCCAGTCAGGTCCTACTGGGACAGCCATGGGGCCCTGTGTGAGGCCTGGAGGTGCCCCCCTCCTCCGCCCCACACCCATAGTCTCTCTGCACCATCCTCATCAGGGAGCCGGCACTCACCCAGTCCACTGCTAGGCTCACAGGTGGGCACTGGGGCGCTCACCTCACTACACGTGGTGTCGAGGGGACACACGCAGGGCTGCATGTGGTCAGGGCCCAGGCAGAGCCCCCCAGCTGCTTCCCCAGGCAGGCCCGTGCCCCCAAGCGCAGCAGGGAGGTCAGGGGCCAGCTCCCCCTGCCTGCGCTGTGCCTAAATGACGGCGCTCTTCTCCTCTTGGAAGGAGGTGCGTGGGGACGGCCGGGCCAGCAGCAGCTCCTTCTCGTGGATCAGGCTGTCCAGCAGGTCCTCCTGACGGTAGTTGTGGTAGACCTTCAGGAAGGCCAGCGTGGTGATGGCCAGCCAGGCCAGCCATGAGGCCCACAGGCCAAACTGCACAGAGGGCAGGGGCAGGGTCAGAGGCCGTTGGGGGGCCACTGTCAGCACAACCCCCTCCCACCGGCCTCCAAGCTCTGCTCTGCAGGGAAAGGACGGGACTCAGAGGAAGGAGGAGGCCGGGGACACGGGGCAGGGCCAGCTCCTGAAGACCCTGCCCAAGATCAAGCTTCTGAGTTCCTTCCTGCAGCCAGCATCGTTTTCCAGCACCTGTGGCCCTCCCGGAACCCACTCTGGTGCAAAAGCCCCGGGCACTCAGACCAACCCTCACTCCAGGCCAGCCAGAGGCCCTGGGGAGGGGCAGTGGCCAGTGGCGAGTGCTTTCTCCTCCAGCAGCTCGGGCCTGTCGGCTCTAAGGAGGGCAGGTAAACAGCGGAGGCTCCTCCAACCACCGGAATAAATTGACCTTTAGCCGCTGTTTCCAAACAGTTGAAGGAGAAACAATTTAATCAGAACCAGGCCTGAGCCACATTAAGCTGATTCTCATTTGAGCGTGTTTGTCATCAGACTGCACTCACACCTTAATCCAACTGGCACAAATTAGGCCTGAGGCCTCTTCCACTCACTAAATTTGCACAAAGGTGTCTTTGACAGATCCAGTTCATCTCGGCAAAGAGCATTCAGGCCCACCCATGTCCAGCACCCTTGGAGGGCTCCTGGCCAGGAGAAGCGTTCTCAGGCCAGCCACGGCCAGCAAGGGCCTTCAGAGGCCAGTCTGGGGTCCAGAATTGGACCTGAAGCTGGCAGGCCCTGATCAGTGCTGGCAGGAGCCAGGTGTCTGGTCTCAGCCACCCCTACCCGGCACCCCTCATCTGCATCATCTCCGTCTGGGGCAAACCTGCAGATTTCAAGGGGCAAACCCAATTCCAGGGTTCCCCCTGCAGCCCTCACAGACCACTGATGTGTCCCCACATGTCTGCATTTCAGCAAATAGCGTCCCTCAGAGTGGGGGCCACCATGGCCCCCCACCAAGTCTCCTGGGGGGCGGGGGAAGCAGCTTATACAAGGGCAGGGTGGCAAATCTGAATTCACAAGTGGGATCCTCTGCCTCCTTCCTTGGACTCTGTATCAGCTTCCCCCTGGCTAGGGGACATCTCTAAACCTCCAGCACTGATCTGAACAGGCCCACCTAGCGCCAGCACCAAAGTCCAAAGCCCTTGTCCCTACACTGGACCCCCGGGATCTGATGCCTGGTTTCGTTTCTAGCACCACCTCCCCCCACACCCCCACACTTCCCACCCCAGACCCCAGGGCCTTGCCACTTCCTGATTCTAACTCACTGTGGCCATCTCCTCCCCAAACCCACCTACAAAAGCCCAGCTCTCCCCCACCTCCTGCAGGAAGCCTTCCCGACTGCTCCCACTGCCTGGTCCCGTTGCTAACTACCTTATCTACACAGGAGCCTGCCTCCTCCTCTGGATGGGGGAGAGCTCAGCAAACGTCCAGCAGTAAATGGCCCCCTCCCAGCACTGCAAGCCTCCCTTCTTGCCCAGAGCCCCCTACCTGGGCAATTGCAAACTGATCATAGAAGGCAGAGTTGTCCACGCCCAGCTCCAAGTCGATGTCCTGGAGCTCTTCACAACTAAAACAGAAGGACGTAGGGTGGAAGGTGACCACCAGGACAGCCAGTGCAGGACATGGCTGAGCCGCTGGCCAGAGAGCCACGAGCTTTGCCCTACAATGGTTGGGGGGCAGCAAGGAGTCTCTGGGGACAGCACAGAGGGTTAGCCTCGATGCCTCCTCCATGGAGCAGGACAGCCTTGGGGGAAGGAAACCTCCAGGCCCCTCCCTGTCCTGGCCCTGGACGACCGGAAGATGCCAGCTCCGCCTCTGCCCTCCTAGACCCTCTGCCCCCCATGCTTCACACTCTGAGGATCACGGGGTCTCAGAGGTAGGAGATGCACGGCTGCCTCAGCCAGACAGAGATGGAGGTGGCGTCCCCACCAACGCTGCCCAGAAGCTCTGCCCCCATCACAGAGGCATCTGAGGAAGCAGTGGGCATTGGAGGGCCTAGGAGTGAGCCAGGCCTGGGCTCCTGGTAGGTGTCCTGCACCCCCAACATAAAACATGAAACCAGGACACATTGACAGGAGCAGGGTGCCAGAAAGAGGGGGCCCAGCGGCCCCAAATCCCTGGAGGGGCTGAAGGGCTGGAAACAGTGTCCATGAGGCCAAGGAAACTTTGCGTGTGTACGAGGGGTTGCCCATACTCTTGGGAAGAAGGTGGCCCGAGCCAGCAGGCAGAACTGGGACAGTGCAGGATGAGGCACAGGGCACAGCCCAGCACAGGAGGCCCTGCAGGGCCACACACCCAGGTGCTTCTGCTTTCCTCTGGTTTGTGCTCCAGGTACCCCAGGGTGGAGGCACGGAACAGACAGGCAGGGAGCCCCTTCGGCTTTGCTGCATCTATTGCAGATGCTGGGGTTTCAGGTCTGGGTTTGCTTAAAGGAAGAACGTGGAAACTCTGGAGGGTTCCTGTCTTCCAGGGTTTTGGCCTGGGGCACTGGATGGTGCCCCTCAGGGCTGGGCATCCCACTGTGGGGGGCAGGCAGTCACCGTGCTCCACTCTGGGGCCCTCCACAAGCCAGATGATGCCCCTGCTAAGATCCCAGAGGGACCACCATGGCTCAAAGGCCTCCATCCCCAACCCGCCTGGGAGCTGACCCTCACCCTACCAGAAGCTTCCTCTGCTCTTGTTCTTCACCATCCCCGTCCCCTCCACCATCTTCCAAACCCCCCACCATAGGAACCAAAGCCCTGAGCCTAATGCTCCCTGGGCTCTCCCATGCAGCCAGCACAGGACAGAGCCCTAGGGTCTCCAGCCGTGTGGCCACACCGAGCCCCCCACCATGGCCCGGGGCCATGCTGCATGGGATCTGTCATCCAAGCCCTGGTGGCAAGGACAGGGCATCTGGAGTCTGACCACCTGGAGCCACCCCCAGCCGTATCCAGCCCTAGGGATGATCGCTCGTGTGTGACGTGTGATGCTGCCGGCTCCTAGAGCGGGAAGGTGTCTGACATTGCGGGGTGGGTCTCAGGGAAGGGGCTGCCCAGGTATGCACAGGCAGGGGCACAGTGGGACCAGGGACCGCAGACTCCTGGAAGTCACCCAGAGCAGGTGGGAAGATCACCCAGAGCAGGGCAGGGTGTCAAGGGATCTTCCGGGGAGGTGGGCCGAGGCCGAGGTGGGTGGGGCGGGCGCACCTGTGGGGCACGGTGCCCTTCTCGGTGATGGTGTCGCACCACATGGTGAAGCCCACACTCACGATGGTGCTGGCAATGAAGACCACGAAGACCACGAAGGCGCTGACCAGGAGGTTCAGGAAGGCGGAGAAGAAGGAGCTGCAGCCAGAGACAAGAGGGGCAGGCTCACTGGACACCATCTCCTAGGCGACCCCCCAACAAAGCTGCAGCCAGAGACAGGAGGGGCAGGCTCACTGGACACCACCTCCCAGGCGACCCCTGCCCCCAGGCTGCAGCCAGAAACAGGAGGGGCAGGCTCACTGGATGCCACCTTCTGGGCGACCTCCACCAAGCTGCAGCCAGAGACAGGAGGGGCAGGCTCACTGGACACCACCTCCCGGGCGACCCCCACCAGCAGCACCCCCCAGACCCTCAGGATTCCTGGGTTGGGCCCTGTGGGGCCTCAAGGAGTTGTTCCCCCTTCCTGTGGTCCCTAGGGCAGCTCCGTGTGCCCCCCTGGGCTGCAGGTCACACCTTCCCAAAGACCCAGGACCTGGAACCCTGGTCCCCACCATTTCATAAAAGAGGCTGCACCCAGGGTGGAAATGAATGACATCCTTCCAAAGCCGCCCAGCCACAGTCACCAGCAGCTCTGGCCCAGGTGCTTGTGTCCCCCCAAATCCATATGTTGCAGTCTGCTGAGGGGTTAGAAAGGGGGGCCTCTGGGATGAGAGGAGGTCTTGAGGGTGAAGCCTCATGAATGAAATGAGTGCCCTCCTAGAAGAGACCCCACCGAGCTCCCAGAAGATAAGGACACAGCAAGAGGAACGGGCCCTCAGCAGGCATCGAACCTGGATCCCAGCCTGGATCCCAGACCTCCAGCCTCCAGAAGTGTGAGCAGTAAATGCCCGTTGTTTACAAGCCCCCAGCCTGTGGTGCCGAGAGCATCCATTCACCCGCAGGTCATCAGCGCGTGGCCTGGACCCCTGGTAGGGCTTGCTTGATGGGCCGGCTCTGGTTCATCCATTTAAACTTAAAAGGCCAGGCTGTGACTGGGCCCATCCAACCAGGGCCAGAGCATGGGGAGCGCAGGAGGCAGGGCCATGAGGAAGGAGCTCGCTTCGGGCTGGGCCACACTGCCCCAGGGGTCTGAGGCCTCTGCCAGGGCACACACGGCCATGGCTTTCAGAGGATGCTCGTGTTTCCTCTTCTGAGGATACCGGGCACGTGGTCGGGACACCCACCCCACCCGGCCCTCCTGCCTGGCCTGCAAACATCCACCATCTCTGAATTGCTCCATCAAGATTCAAAGTCCCTCGAATGGGCCTGGGGTGGGCTCAGCCTAGAATGCACACAGAGGCTCCGGGGGGTAGGGACAGGGAGTAGGGATAGGGACTGTCCCTCCAGTGGGAGCCCCGACGGGGGACTCCCTCACGGGCAGACACCAGCACTAGCAGGATGGCTGAGAAGGGGCTGCTCCCGCCTCTCACCTGCCAGCAGGCTTGATGTTAGCCTGCGTGCTGTCAGCACACTGGATCTAAGGGAGGTGACCCACGGAAACAGCTTCACAGTGATCATTTAATAAACAAGGTCTCCCTGGAATCTCAGCCAAGAAAACATCAACGCCACCATCATCCGAACTTGGCAGCTGCTGATGAGGCAAAGTGGAGGCCAGCGCATTGTCTGTTCATTCATTCAGCAGGCACTTTCTGAGCACCTGCTCACCCTGTGCTGGGCACAGAGGGCAGAGTGATACAAAAGACAAAGTCCTGGCCCCGGGAGGTGCCCCAGCCAACGCGCTGAGGATAAACCCAGGCCACAGCGCCCAACTCAGAGCAGGTGGCACCAGGCTGCTTTGTAACATCTGGTGCCTCCAAGGAACCCGTCCACTGGCCCCAGTCCCGGCCACACTGTGTTGGTGACTGCTGGGCTGACAGCAGAACGACCCCCCAGGAACGGGAGGGCTTGAGCCACCCCAAGGAGTCCCAGACAAGGGGAGAGGACACAGGGACACTCTTAAAGCCATAGGCTGTGATCCCAACAATCACAACAACGAGGGCGGGACCAGCAGGACTCACACACGTACGCGTGGGGGGTGACCGAGCCTCTGCCCAGGCCTCATGGCCAAAGATGGCTGGAGGGTGGGTACCGTGTGCCAGTAGACAAGCCACAACCCCCATCTCAGTGCCACATCCAAAGCTCTCTGAAGACAGAAAGAGCAGCGGCAAAAGTTTGCCCGGATGGGCGTGGGGCCATTCTCAGTCCCTCTCCGGCCCAGTGTGCTGTGAGTCTCAGAGCTGCCATACATGGGACTGGCTCCATCCGCCCTGCCCAAGCCTGAATCACCGTGTGCCAGTGTCTCCCGCCTGCTCTTCAGAGTGCGTCTCCTTCTCCATTCTCTGTCTGGAGGCTGAAAGGGGTGGACCATGCCAATGACCCCATGCCCTCTGGCTTCCGGCTGGGTTTGGGCAATGGGGTGGGAGGGCGAGACAGCAAGGTAGGGATTTGCTACCAGGTCCCTCCACTGAAAGTCACTGCTCCTCTCCAGGTGACCCACCCGTCCAGGTCCCGTTAGCCAGGGATGGGAACAGCACCACCTCCACTGACCCCAGGAACCCCACAACTTCATCTGTTGTCAACCAGCCCTCCTTCAATTACCCTTCCTTGGGTGAGCCATCTGCTGCTGCTGGGACCCTGAGGACACAGTTCTGAACCCCAAAATCCATCTGGCCTGGGGGTACAAATGAGGGGCCAGGGGCCTATAGCCACAGAGCGGAGCACAGTAAGCCCGCCCCACCTCTGCAGTCTTGGACCAGCTGCTCCGCCCCAGCCAAGGAGGAAGTGGTGGCGAGGCGTGGCCAGGGTCAGCTCCACAGCCAGAGGCAAGGAAGCAAGGGGCCATTGCCATGGTCCACCCCTTTCAGCCTCCAGACAGAGAATGGAGAAGGAGATGCACTCTGAAGAGCAGGCGGGAGACACTAGCACACGATGATTCAGGCTTGGGCAGGGTGGATGGAGCCAGTGCCATGTATGACAGCTCTGAGACTCACCAAACCTGGCCCACTGGATGGTGCTGGAGTAGGGGCAGGGGACAGCCCCTTGCCAGGCTCCCACGGGGCACATCCACTCCTCCACCTGCTGGACAACCCTCCTGCGGTCCTCCCAGGGACCCGGTCTGGCAGGAGCACCCTCCGGCACCTGGCATTCCTAGACTTCCCTGACAGGCCATCCCAGAGACCTCCCTGGAGGGCCAGGCTGACCACAGTGCAGAGAGGAGGCTGGGCTAGGGCCCGTTACCCAGTGCCACATCCTAATCCCCCTCGGGAGGGTGGGGCAGCACCCTCCACATCTATAGTATACCGAATTCTAGACAGGCATGTGCACGGCCTAAGCTTCCCTGTGTGGCCGGGCTCCCTAAGGGCAAGGTCTCCCCGAAAGACCCTGGTGCCTGCAAATACCTGGCCCAGTGCACCTGAGATACGGCAGAGGCTCTGGGCCCAGGTGACCCACTGTCCCCTTCCCACTGCTTAGTGTGGGCCACAACACAACCTCCAACAGACAGAAAAGCCAATTATCTGGAGACTTCAAACATCCAGCCTCATCCCTATGAAATGGGCCCGATTTTGGAGTCTTCTCCCATGACCAGATCGAGGGGTTCCCCACGAGATAGGGAAGGGACCCCAGGCTGGGGCCGCTGCCAGCTGACAGCCTCGGTCTGCTCCTCTCATTCCTTTCTGGTCGGTTTCCAGGGATCCTGCCCAGGCTGTCCAGGTCGTTGAAGAATTGGATGCGTCCAGAGCATCCCCGGATCCAGCTCCCCAGAGGTCACAGGGCCACCCAGCCCCTCCCTCACCAAGGCCAGGCCAGGCCAGTGGTAAGGAACAGGAGCTCGGCACACACAGGGTTAACCCTGTCTCTCTTCACTGCCGCTCAGGGTGCCCTGCCAGGATGTGCCATCTCCATGGTGACCGCTGTCCTGGAAAGCCCAGCAATGTGAAGGCTCAGCGCCGGCACGGGCAGGCAGATGCGTTTAACGCAGCACCCCTCTGGCCCGCCAACCACAAACTGCTGCCAGCCCACGTGCTCAATGCTCCCTCGGTACAGCTGCCCCAGGCCCACGGCTGCCTCAGCAAAAGCTTCTGCCCCGAAATGGCAAGCCCTTCTGAAGCACAGGTGCCATTCCATTCATTCATTCATCCATTCATTCATTCATCCATTCATTCATTCATCCATTCATTCATTCATTCATTCATTCATTCACTCATTCACTCAGCAGCCAATAATGGAGCATCAAGATGACACCCCTCTGCAAAAAGCTACCCCCCAGACTAATTTTCACACTTCTGGGCACGAGCTCTCAGGGCCCGGACTCTGCACGAAAGACACCCCTGTAGGAAGAGGAAGCTGGCACCTGAGACACACGGCCTCTGCTCCACAGGCTCTGGACCTGCCATGTGCCCCTCAAGCAGACCTCAAACAGGCCCTGCCCTCACACTGGTGGGAGAGCAGCTGGGTGGCCCCTGAAGGTGGAGTCCCCTTTAGAGGATTAGAGCATGTGCTGTCCTAACCAGGCCCAGACCTCTAGCAGCCAGAGTCTGATGGGGTCAGCGGGATCCTCCATGGGCTGGACGTCCAGTGGCCGTCGATGGCCCTGAGAGCCCTTGTCTACCACATGAGCTCCCCGTAAAGGCCTGTCTCAGCCCCTTGGCTGGTCCTGAGTCCCCTTTACCTACCCGGCACTTGCTCACCTAGTCTATGCAGCTGGACCAACAATTGAGTTGGAATTGGCTGCTCTATCGCTGGACCCTGCAGACCCAATCTTCCCAGGGGTCCAGAACTTCCTGACATGGCAAGTCTGAAGGGTGGACCCGTTGGCCAGATAACTGAGTCTCCACAGGTAGCAGGGCCAGGTGAGTGACCACAAGGCAGCAGGCCTCAGGCCCCAGGCATCTTTCTGTCAGTCATTCAACAAACATTATCTGGGGACTCCTATGCACCATCCCCTGTGCTCAACCCTAATGACACAGAGATGAATAAGGTGCATGTCTGCCTTGGCTTCACCCAGCCATGGGTCCCCTAGGGTAGGGTCCGCTAGGGTGGGGACCCATGGCCTGAGATGGCTCTTGAGAGCGTTAACCTTCACCTACAATCAGAACTCAATGGAGTGCTGACATGATTGACAGATGTCAACGCACAAGCTGTCTGCCAATGGACTGTGCAGTGCATGAGGTTGGGGACAGGTGGCCACATGACCATGTGAACTGAGCCACTGATTCCTGATGGTCAAGAAGGACACGGGCACCAGATGTCCCTGGAAAAGAGCAGGCTGGGCGGAGGTCAGTGGTGGGAGGATTGGTGAACCCCTGAACTGAAGCAAAGGGGCTGAACCTGAAGTGCTCCACCACAGGCCCCTCCCTGACAGCAGGAGCTGCCCGGACCTGACCTCCAGTGGGGTCAAGGCCATGATGAGCCTCCACAATGCAGCCCCCCTCGACAACCCTAACCCTCATCCTAACCCCCACAGGCCCTGAGCACACCAGGTCATCTAAGGCTTCCTAAATCCCATATGGGCCGGTCAGCAGGGCTGCAGCAGAGGCTACACAGCCGGCCTGCATCCCAGCCGGCTCCACCCCTTGGGAGGATGGAACACCACCAAGAGTGCTGGGAAGGCCTGCAGACTCCCCAGGAATCTGTTTTCTGCCTTTGGAAGGAGACGGTGCTGGCAGTTTGCCACGGCTGACAGACAGACACCTTCCGTGAGACGGCGAGAGGCAGAGCTGCTGTTACGGTGTCCCTGGGTCTGCTGCCCAGTGTGTGCGAAATAGACCATACCCTGTGCGACCTGGACTCCTGTCTTGCAAGCTCTGGGCTCTTTTCTCCCCTCTCCCTGTCCCCCAGCTTCTGGTGGAACCCCCTATAAAATCTCGCATCACTCTGACAACATAGCTGGGTCCTATCTAGAGAGCCACCCTCTGTCAGCCCCAGCTGGACCACAGGCACCCTGAGGGACACCCAGAAGGCGGGGAAGATGTGCATGAGCAATGAACCAACTGTGGCCCCACCTGGCCTGCACCCTTCACCCTCAGCTTCCCAGACTAAAGGGACCTCAAACGTTGGGAGGCTGACCCTACTTGCTGGCTGTCCCACTCCCTCTTCACACCTATCTCATTCAGGGAGGCTTCCACCCGCCTGCCCTGCATGCACAGCATGGACTGGGCAACTCTCGGGTTTGGCAACATGGGTGCAGATGACATCTCAAGCCTCTTCTTGGGACACCAGCCCTGGAGTGAGCTGAGGGAAGGAGGACGGCTGCAAATGAGCAGGACACCACCCTGCGCCCGGCCTGACCCCATCTTGAGCAGGACTCCAGCCACACAATTTGGACCCATGGCCCCACGGTACCTGGGTCCTCCCAGGCTGACAGCCAGCTTGCTACTGACCCCCATCCAGAACCTTAGTGTTGTGGGTTGAATGGTGTCCCCCGAAAGATATGCCCAAGTCCCATCCCTGGTACCCGTGACTGTGACTTTATTTGGAAATAGCATCTTTGAAGGTGTAATTAAGCTCTGGATCTCAGGATATCTCCCTGAGTTTAGAGTGGGCCTGAATCCAGTGACTGGTGTCCCTGTAAAAAGAGGGAGGACAGAGAAGCAGAGAGAAGACGCCCTGTGAGGACAGAGGCAGAGGGTGGTGGGACAAGTGGGTTTAAGTCCATTTGGTGCAACTGTGCTGCAGCAGCCCCAGGGCACTCCTACCCACAGGCGCTGGGATTCTCACCCCTCCTCCAGATTTTGCAGCCCCACTTGGCATAGTCCTGGCTCCCTCCCTTCTCCCTGAAGCCCCTCTTCTTCCCCTCTCTGGCCCCTCTCTGGCCCCTCTCTCAGCCAAAACCAAGCGGTGGGCTCACAGGGGGTGGGCAACAGGAGGGCCTTCCCACTCCTGCCACCCGCACCCCTCTGAGCTCTTCTCATCTCCCACCTGCAGCAGGAAGTGAAAACCTACAACAAAGGATGGCGGTGAGGGCAGAGTTTGGGAGGAGCCTGGGTTTCATGAGTGCTCTCCCGGAACCTCTGCAGGACCTCGGGCTGCTCCTGGGCACAGCAGGCCTCAGCCAGGGGAGTGGGTGGGCCCACAGAGGGGGTGGGTGGATTCACAGAGGGGGTGGGAGGGCCCACAGAGGGGGTGGGTGGATCCACAGAGGGGGTGGGTGGATCCACAGAGGGGGTGGGTGGATTCACAGAGGGGGTGGGTGGATTCACAGAGGGGGTGGGTGGATTCACAGAGGGGTGGGTGGATTCACAGAGGGGGTGGGTGGATTCACAGAGGGGGTGGGTGGATTCACAGAGAGCGCCTGCAGAGGGAGTGGGGGGGCCCCCAGAGGGCCCCCAGGGCGCCACTGGCTAAGGGTGTCACCGCACCCCAGGTGAACCAGGTTGTATGGGCTCCAGTATCCAGCCGGAGCAGGAAAGAGAAAGAGGAAAATGCAGGCCAGGAGGAGGAAGGCGCTGAGTCCACAAGGCACAGCCCTGGCCCTGCAGTCTCTCTCCACGCTCCCCATCCAAGGCCTGAGCTCGAGGTGGGCCTGGGTGGCTCCCCTCCAGACAGCCGTCTGCCGTCCCTTTCCCAGGGCGATGGTGCTGGGTGGGGCTCCCCAGTACGCCCTGTCACTGGGGCCTGGAGAGCCCAGTGCAAGCCCTAGACTGGGCTGGGAGTTGTCGCCGGTCCTGGCGAGTGTGCCCTGGCTGAGCCGACCCAGGAAGGTCCAGGCCTGCTGGGTGATGACGGTGCAACATCTGCAACCCAAGGGGGCAGATGCCCGGAAGCGGGAGGTGATGCGCACTTGGAGAGGGGAGGCACTGGCCTTGTACGCAGGACCGGTGGTCGTCATGGTCCCTGGATGTGTGTGTGGACAAAGGGCAGTCTGCGTGGAGGGGGTGAGGGCCGATTGGTGACATTTGAGGGCCTCGGAGCTGCCGGAGAGACGGAGGGACTCGCGCGCCTCCCTGGGGAGGCGGGTCTGGGGGCGCTGTGGGCATGGAAGGGGCGCCGCGCCGGGAGCGGCCCCCACTTACCCCTCGTGTCCCTTGCAGAGGAAGAAGAGCGTGCGCCAGGCGTGCGCGGCGGCCAGCAGCAGAGACAGGAGGCTGGCGAGCAGGCTGAAGCGGCAGGCGGCGGGCGGGCCCCACTCCTGCACCGTGAAGCGCTCGCGCTCCTGCACCGTGAGGTTGGCGCTCAGCCACATGCCCTCGGTGAAGAGCAGGCAGCGGCCGCGGAAGTCGTGGCCATTCTCGGACAGCGGGACCACCACCACGAAGCTGAACAGGAAGGCCAAGAAGTAGCAGGCGCATTGCGCGAAAAGGAAATTGTTGAGCGCCATGGCCGGCCCGGGCGAGAGCGGCGGCGGGGAGGCCGCGGGGAGCTGCGCCGAGCGGGGAGGCCGCGGGAGGCTGCGCAGTGGCGGCGCCGGCGGGTCCGGCGCGCCCCTCCCGGGACGCGTGCGCATCGGCAGAGCACGGGAAGTGCCTGCGGTCAGCACCGCGGACAGCTCCTGGTGCGCGCGGGCTAGGAGCCCGGGGTCCAGGGGCTGGTCCTGGCCAAGCCAGAGAAGGGCGGCCTGCGGGACATGCGGGAATTTTAGCAGGTCGGCCTGGGGAGACCGACCCTGTGCCGCTAAAGACTGCGGGAGCCACCTGTACGGGCCTCACACAGGCCGACTCTGCGTCCCCAGTTCCTCATCAGCTCGAAAGAAAGGAGGCCAGGAGAGAGCGGGTGGGGCGGGGGGTGTTGGAGGACACCCCCAAGGTGCCCATAGTGAGGTGTAGGAGTGCAGCTTGCAGTCCAGGCTGAAGTGATTCCTTTGCGGGGGTCCCGGAATGCAATGTATGAGGGGAGGGGCCAGATCGTGGAGGAGTCGGGGTCCAAGGGACTGGGACAGAGGTCATCCTCGAAGAGATGGGGAGGGTGAGGCCAGGTGTGGGCAGGAGGGGGTGGACCGGGAGCTTCTGCAGCCCCAGCCCTCCGCGGGGACGTGTGTTACACTGCCTGACACGGGCAGGACCCTGGAGCTGCATTTGTAAGATAAATAATGGGTGCCCCAGCACCTCATTAAGACATCTTTGCAGAGATGGAAATCGCTGAGGCATTAATTAATAGAATTAATGCCTTTTCTAGTTGCCTTTAAGACTAAGTCACCTTTAGTCCAATTCCCAGAGTGAGGAAGCCCTAACATTGCTCCTCCTGGTTTAAAATTACATCGGCATTTTTGTTGCAAGCACTAAAAAATCTTTT
The DNA here is from genome assembly GCF_028885625.2 of Pongo pygmaeus. NCBI lineage: Eukaryota > Metazoa > Chordata > Mammalia > Primates > Hominidae > Pongo > Pongo pygmaeus. The sequence goes on from NC_072388.2 coordinate 103,747,541, forward strand.
TGTTTTATTGGCTAAGTAATATATGCTCATTTCTTAAGTCAAGTAATAGAGATATGTATACAATAAAATAGAAAGCCTTCTCCTCATCCCCCTCCCCTACCCCATCACACTACCAGGGGTGACAACTTTAATAGCCTGGCATCTATTTTTCTAGACATTTTGCTGAGCACATAAGCACACACACACACAATTAACAAAAATGCTTCATACTATACATAGTTTTTTGAAGGCTGATTCTTTTATTCAACAAAATGTCAAGGAGATTATTCCCTGCCTACACATACACCTATTTTGTTCTTTTTAATAACTGCATAAGACTCCATTATAATGATGATTCCACAATTTGCATAACTATTCCTCTTAAGGTGGATGTTTTGTGTCTCCAGTTTTTCCTGTCTCAAATGCTGTCATTTGAACATCCTTGTACACATATGTTTGTGTGCTTGCACAGGCATTTTTATAAGAGAAACTCTTAGAAGAGGAATTGCTGGGTCATGGGGTATGCACATTTAAAATGTTGACAAAAATTGCCAAACCGGCTTTAAAAATGTTATTCAGCTGGGCGCGGTGGCTCACGCCTGTAATCCCAGCACTTTGGGAGGCCGAGGCGGGCGGATCACGAGGTCGGGAGATCGAGACCATCCTGGCTAACATGGTGAAATCCCGTCTCTACTAAAAATAAAAAAAAAATCAGCCAGGTGTGGTGGCGGGTGCCTGTAGTCCCAGCTACTCGGGAGGGCGAGACAGGAGAATCGCTTGAACCCGGGAGGCAGAGGTTGTAGTGAGCCAAGATCGCACCACTGCACTCCAGCTTGGGTGACAGAGCGAGACTCAGTCTCAAAAAAAATAAAAATAAAAATAAAAAATAAAAATGTTGTTCAAATTTACCCTCATATCTGGGTTGTAGACCCCTCCCCTCCCCAGCTGAGAAACAGCAGTTGTATTCAAATCCTGCCGGTTTCCACAGAATGTGCTTGTTGCTGTGTAAACTTGGACTTGCTTTGGCATCATGAGGCTGAGCATATCTTCTTACGCTTGCTACCATTTGCAACTTCTCTTCTGTGGATTGCATTTCATTTTGCAGTCACTTTAAAGTCAGGCCTTGAAGGCCAGCCACGAGGTCAGCAACGGCCACTCTTCTCTTGGAGAATCCACTCAGGGTTTTTACTACTCTTGGAGTATCCCCAATTCTCCCCAAAGGGAGCTCACTCAGGAAATTCACCCCCTCCCCTAACTAGGGCAAGAGTGGAAGTCCCATCCACTCATTATCCAGCAGTTTGACCAATTTGAACACATCTGGGGGTGTTACACTTCTAGACTCTGGCCAACATGAAGGAGACCATGACAACCGACAGGGAACCGCCAGCACTGGAAACCGCAGACTAGGTTGGAAAGATGATTAGTATCTGCCGTTTTCAAAGGTCAAAGGTGCGAGACTCTGGCATGTCTGTGATTAGTTCTATTTAACCTTCAAAAATCAAAGACTTATCTTGTTTGTATTAGTCAGGGTTCTCCAGAGAAACAGAACCAATAAGATGGAGAAAGAGAGAAAGAAAGAGATTTATTTTAAAGAATTGGCTCATGTGATTTTGGTGACTGGTAAGTCTCAAATCTGCAGGGTGGGCCAGCAGGCTGGAGACCCAGGAAATTCAATGTTGTGGTTCAATGTGGTGGCTGCAGAATTCCCTCTTCCTGGTAGGGGGAGGGGGATTGGGAGGTGGGGTCAGTCTTTGGTTCTATTCAGGCCTTCAACTGGTTGGATGAGGTCACTGCTATAGTTTGAATGTTTGTCTCTTCTGAAATTCATGTAGAAACTTAATCCCCAATGTGACAGTGGGGCCTTTAGGAGGTGATTTGGTCCTGTCCTTATGAATAGATGAATCTTTTCATGGATTAGTGGCCTAATGGATTAATGGGTTGTCCCAGGACTGGGACTGATGGCTTTATAACAAGAGGAAGAGAGATGAGCTGGCACACTCAGCCTCCCCACCATGGATGCCCTGCACCACCTTGGGACTCTGCAGGGAGTTTCCACCAGCAAGAAGGTCCTCACCAGATGCAGCACCTCAACCTTGGACTTCCCAGCCTCCAGCACTGTGAGAAATAAACGTCTTTCCTTTATAGATTACCCAGTCTCTAGTATTCAGTTTTAGCAACAGAAAACTGACTAAGACACCCATCCACATTATGGCGGGCAATCTGCTTTACTCAAAGTTCACCATTTAAATGTTAACCTTGTCCAAAAATACCCCCACAGGAACATCCAGAATAATGTTTGGCCACATACCTGGCACCTTGGCCCAGCCAAGTTAACACATAAAATTAACCATCTCTTTATTGAAGAAATTCCAATCTACAGAAAATATGGAAAACTCCAAAATTCACTTTTAAAAGCCAACATTACATTAATACCAAAATCTTATCAAAATTGTGGGGGAAAGAAAGAAATAGGAAATTTCATGTACAAATATGGATGCAGAACACTTTCAGATAAAATATTGGCACATTGAACACAACCCAATGTATTAAGAAAGTAAGAAAACATGAATGGGTAGACTTTAGTCTGCAAATGAGAGAATAGCTTTGCTTTAGGAAATCTATCAATGATATGCTACATCAACAAATAAAGGAGGCAAACCCACCTTTTTGTATCAAGGAATATCAAAATGCACTTCCTATCATTGAATATCCACTCCTGATTTAAAAAAAAAAAACCTCTATGTAAAATAAAAATACCTAAATGTGGTCAAGACTACCTTAAACCACATTATACATCTGCACCCGTTCAAATCAGGAACAACACAGGAACGCTCACTGTTGCAACTATTATTGGCCATTTTGGGGGCAATTATACCTAATGAACCAAGACAAGAAGATAAAATAAGCAGTATAACTATGGAAACAAAGAGGCAAAACTATCTTTATTGGAGGATAATATGATTCTATACCTAGAAATCTCAAGATACTCTATAAAAATATTATAATTTGCAAGTTAATTTTGTTCTGGATCTAAAACCTGGCTTAGGTCCAGAAACTGGGCCAGGTGTCATGACGCCTCCTGTCAGGCTGCCCTTAGGATGGTTCCCCTTCACGTCCTATGATGGTGTCAAGTGCACCAGAGTGAGCGATGCCTCTGCCTTTCCTCCAGGGATGTCCAGTCCTGTTGTCCATCTCCTCCACTTTCTGTTGGTCAGGACATACTGGCTCCTTCTTTGACTTTGCTGCTCATTAGGATACCTGAGCTCACCTTGCTCCCGACGATTAGGTGGCACCACCTGGTCTGTCTTATCTGGGGATCCCACCAGCCGCATTGTTCTCAGGGCACCCAGTCCTGTGACGACAGCTCCGACCATCATCCCGCTGAGCTTCTCAGTGATTCTGCCCCCTCCCCAGTGCAACTTTCTTGCTCTGGTAAATGGAGACTCCTCTGCAGCCACCCTGCATCCACCCAGGAATGCGGCCTCGGTGGGTGCTGCAGCCTTTGTAGCAAGGACACTTGAGCACACCCCTGTCCCTGAGTCCTTGCCCCCTCTCCCGCCATCTGTCCTGGCTGTTCTATTTTACAGGGTTGGGCATCCACTTTCCAAGCTTCTTAGAGCCACTTAGATGAGCTTTCTGTCACTGCTGCAACAAATTGCCACAACGGCACAAATGGATTATCTGACAGTTCTGGGAGATGAGAACATCCCAGGGTCAGAAGTCTAAAATCAAGGCATCTGCAGGGCTTTGTTCCCTCTGGAGGCTTCAGGGGAGAATCTGTTTCCTCGCCTTTTCAGTTTCTAGAGGTTTCTGCGTTCCTTGGCTACTGGCCTCCTTGCTCCATCTTCAAAGCCAGTAACACCAGTCCAGCCCTTCTCATGCTCCACCCCTCTGGTCTCTGCAGCTAGAAGACTCTCTATGTTGACATTAGACCCATCTGGAAAATCCAGGATGCCCCGCAACCTGAGGTCCTCAACCTTAATCACATGCACGGAGTCCCTTTTTCCATAAAAGGTAACATACTCATGGGTTGCAGGAATTGGGATGTGGACATCTTTGGGGCATTATTCTGTCTGCCCCACCATCCTAGGAACAAGTTAGCCCTGCCTCCCAGGACTCTTGCCTGGTGTTAAACCTTTGTATTCCAGGACACCTCTACCTTCTGGATAAATTCTTTCTTACCCAACATTTATGTTCTACTCCCCTGCCCCGATCCAGCATGCTCTGGTCCAGGCACACACATATCCCTGCCGCCTGTTGGTACATGGTCTTCAGATCCTGCAGAGCCATCAGGGCATGCTGGCCTCCCTCTCTCAACAGAGCTCATTCTTTGACGTTGGTCACCAGCAGGAGAGATGGAGTAGCCCCTCCTTAGAGGCCATGCATTCTCCTTGCAAAGCAAACCTGTGAATCATCTTCCAACAGGTGTTATGGGTTGACTGTGACCCCAACAAAGACATGTTGAAGTCTGGACCCTCAGCAGGTTATAATGTGGTCTTATTTGGAGACAAGGTCTTTACAGAGGTAATGAAGTTAAAAGAAGGTCAGTAGGGTGGGCCCTCAGCCAATGGAATTGATGACCTCGTAAAAAACTTGGTGACAGATATGCATTGAAGTAGAACACCATGAGAAGATGCAGGCGGAGATTGGGATGATGCTTCCAGCTAGGGTTTTAATGTGTCCCCCAAAATTCATATGTTGGAAATTCAGTCCCCAGTGTGACAGTGCTGAGAGGTGGGACCTTCAAGAGGTGACTAGGTCAGGAGGGCTCATTAATGGATTATTGCCGTTATTGGGAAAGTGGGTTATTTACCTTGGAAATGGATTCCCTATAAAGAAAGAATTGAACCCCTCTTTCTCTTGCATGTGTAGGCTTTCCTGCCCTTCTGCCCTCACCATGAGATGACATAGCAAGAAGGCCCTCAGCAGATGCTGGCACCTGGATATTGGACTCCCAGCCTCCAGAACTGTGAGAAAATAAATGTTGCTTAAGCTGCCCCATCTATGGCACTTAGACTCAGCAGTCCCAGAAAACTCATAGACAAGGAAGTGCCTGTATCTGACAGGGAGGAGCAAGCCCCTTCTGTGGGCCCAGAGGCTTCCAGAAGGCACGGGAGAGCCCCAACCTCTGAGCATGTCATCACAGGTGGGGTTCCCTAGAAAGCAGACTCTAAGGTGGAGAAGTACCCAGAGAGGTTTGTTGGAAGGATTCTGTGAGCACAGATGGGGAAGAAAAGACAAAAACAGGAGAGGGCAGAGGGGCTGCTGGCCAAGACACAGTCTCACAGGGTCAAGGGCCTTGGGCCTTTGTAAGCACATGTTGATCAGTCACTGGAAGCAGCTGGCCTGGGACAGGGAGTGACCTGGGATGAGGCAGCGTCAGAAGAGGCTGGCAGCCAGGAGCCATCGAGGGCAGCTCATATGGCAGTTTGGGGAATAAGTTCTCTCCTAAAAGGGCCCACCATGGAGGCCTGAGGTCGGCATGGCAGCCTTGCCAAGGCTGAGAGTCCCATCACCTCAGGAGCTATATTGCCCTTAGAATTAAGCCCTGGGCTGGACCCCCACCTGTCCCTGCCTCCAACGGTACGGGATGAGACTCTCTGGACAGGCTGCCAAGCAGGCCCACTGCCTCTACACCCAGCCTTGAGTGGAGATGAGTCGAGCTCGGCTCCCATCATCTTTCTCCAGGAATTTGTAGCACCCAGCAACAGCCATCTGATCCATGGCTCTGTGATTCCTACGTTGCCTCCGCCTCTCATGCTTCTAAGATAAGGCACCAACCAGTGCAGTTCCTCCCCTACCCAATACAGCACCTCCTGGGGCACCATGGTGAGAAGGTCCCTGACACGGCAGGGCTATCACTTCTGCACCAGCCACAGCAACAGGGGCCACATCCAGTGACTGCCAGTGGTTAGTCTAGCCCCAAATCCCATGTGTGTCTGCTTCCTAGGACCACCCCTAGTTTAGGAGAACAGATGCTGGACCTCGAGGTTTGTAGACAGGAGGACTGAGTGTGCGGGTTCCTCTCAGGAGAAACACCGGTGAGCCACCAAGAGCAGCAGGACTGGGCCAAAGAAGAAATGCTCAGTGACACAGAGGCAATCCCCTTCAGAGCGGCCCCACAGAGTAGCAGGAGCTGGACTTTTGTACCCCCACACTGACCCATCATTGGATGCAGGCTGCCTCCAAAATTAAATCCCAAAGCTTTAAAAGGCTGATAATGCCCACTCCTGGCCTGCCAAAGCTGGGGACCCCAGGGAGGAGGGAGCCCCACGATCTTCTGGCGGGAACTGGCACAGTCAGTAGAAGCTAAGATCGCAGCACATGCTTTGACCCAGATCCACCACTTCTGAAACACAGGAGCTCAACAGAAAAGCCTCATTTCATAAGGACATGTGTACATGAATGTTTATTACAACAGTTTGTACTAGCCAAAAATGGAAAACAGCAAGAATGTTTATAAACCAGGGAGCAATTTAATAAATTCTGGCACCTCCTTATAATGGAAAGCTTTGAGCTATTAAACAGGAGTCATGTCTGTGAGTATTGGCTTGAAGGATTATCTGTCTAGTGCTATATTTAAAAAAGCAAATTGTAAAGTCATGTGTTTGTATTATCCCATTTTATTTTTTATAGTCTAAAAATTTAATACTTTTGCTATTTACAAAATCTCTTTTAAAGCTTAAATAATTTTCAATTCAATGTTTTGGATATTGTGAAAGGTGATCAACTTTTTCCTCTTATATGGGTGGCAATTGTATATTGAACTTCTTTTACTTTTTAAAAATTTTAACTTTAAAATATTTTAAATTCACATATAAGTGGATTTGCTTCTGGAACTGCTCTTCCTTTTGTCTTTGGTGTATTATACAAATAGCACATTTTTTCATATGGACATTGGCTATTCATTTCATCTTTTTTGATATAATTCTTTTTATTATTTTACTTTAAGTTCTGGGATACACGTGCAGAACGTGCAGGTTTGTTACATACGTATACATGTGCCATGGTGGTTTGCTGCACCTATCAACCCATCATCCAGGTTTTAAGCCCCTCATGCATTAGGTATTTGTCCTAATGTTCTCCCTCCCCTTACCCCCCACCCCCCAACAGGCCCCAGTGTGTGATGTTCCCCTCCCTGTGTCCATATGTTCTCATTGTTCACCTCCCACTTATGAGTGAGAACATCCAGTGTTTGGTTTTCTGTTCCTGTGTTAGTTTGCTGAGGATGATGGTTTCCAGCTTCATCCATGTCCCTGCAAAGGACATGAACTCAGTCTTCTTTATCACTGCATGGTATTCCATGGTGTGTATGTGCCACATTTTCTTAATCCAATCTATCACTGATGGGCATTTGAGTTGGTTCCAAGTCTTTGCTATTGTAAATAGTGCTGCAATAAACATATGTGTGCATGTGTCTTTATAATAGAATGATTTACAATCCTTTGGGTATATACCCAGTAATGGGATTGCTGGGTCCAATGGTATTTCTGATTCTAGATCCCTGAGGAATCACCACACTGTCTTCCACAATGGTTGAACTAATTTACACTCCCACCAACAGTGTAAAAGTGTTCCTATTTCTCCACAGCCTCACCAGCTTGTGACTACCATGTGCATACATGTGTGAGGGGAGAGAGACGCTGTGCTCCAGCCACTATCACTGGGGCTAGGGGAGGACACTCCCAGCTCCCTCTATGGAGGGGATGTCCACCTGGAACTTCAGGGGTGGTATGGCTCCCCCCACTGACCCCCAGGCTGCAGAGCTCCCTCCTATCCTTGTCCTCTGCTGCAGGGCCGCCCCTACCTCAGGGATGCTTTGCTTTTCTCCTTCCTGCCAGCTCCCAGTCAGGGCCTGTCTGTCCTGTTGCCTGAGGCCTGGAAGGATCCAGGACAGCTGGCTTTGGCCAGGTGTGGGAAAGAGTCCAGAAATACATAGTAAAGGGCCCAGGTGCACCTGGAACTTCTCTAAAGCAGGAGGGTATAAATAGAACACTCCAGAAAGAGTCTCCTCAGCAGGCACTTCCTCACCCCCACCACATCCCATGTGAGGGAAGCTGTGGATCAGGTAGAACAGCCAGGCCAGCAGGCAGTGCCCTAGGACTCGAGGCAGGGCCCATGGATGGCGCTGCAAGGCCTCTGGTCGAAGGGGAAGAGGGACGTGGCTGGAGGAAGAAGCAAGGCTGAAAAACATCGGGGCTGGGAAGGGGTCAGTGGAGATTCAGAAAGCAAACCACAAAAGATCTAATGTCGTCATGTTTCACCCCATTTTCCTGGCTCCTACTGAGGGCAAACATAAGATCATATAAAGAAGACTGCTCTCCCTCTGAAAGATGACTGAGGGGCACTGTTCCTCATCTCACTTACTGCACTCCACCTGAGCAGGACACAACGGAGTCCTCCGTGCATGGGAGAGAAATGAGTGGTGCCAACCACTCCAGAAGAACTGCCAAATGAAGGCCCCTGCAGAGCGGTGAATGGATGGAGGGTGGTTGGCTGCATGGGGGATAAGAGGATGAATAAATGAATTCATACATCAGTAGGAGAGTGATAAATGGATGAGAGGGTGGGTAGGTGACTGGTTGGATGAATGGATGAATGGATGGGTGGATGGACGAGTGGGTGGGTAGATGGATGCATGGATGGATGCATGAATAAGTGGGTGGGTGGATGGAGGGGTGGATAGATAGATGGGTGGATGGATGGATAGATGGATGGATGGAGGCATGGATAGATACATGGATGGATGGATGTTTGGGTGGGTGGATGAATGGATGGATGGATGTTTGGGTGGATGGATGGGTGGTTGGATGTTTGGGTGGATGGAGAGATGGATGGGTGGATAGATGGATGGTTGTGTGGATGAACGTTTGGGTGGATAAATAGATGAATTTATGGGTAGATGGATGTGTAGTTAGATGAATGGACGAGTGAGTGAGTGGGTGGATAAAGGGGTGGGTGGATGTATGGATGGATGGATGGATAAATGAATGGATGGATGGATGGATGGTTGGGTGGATGGATGGATTGGATGGATGTGTGGGTGGGTAGATGGATGAGTGGATGGATGGTTGGGTGGATGGATGTGTGGGTGGGTAGATGGATGGGTAGGTGGATGAATGGATGAGTGGATGGGTAGGTGGATGGGTAGGTGGATCAATGGATGAATGAGTGAATGAGTGGGTGGGTGGATGGATGAATGGATGGGTGGGTTGGTGGATGTTTGAGTGGATGGATGGATGGATAAGTGGATGGAGGGATGTATGGGTGTTTGGATGGATGGATGGATGGGAGGGTGGCAGGGAGGATGAAGGATGAAGGATAAATAAATGTATTGATTTATTACTCACACACTGATGAATGTGTGAGTAGGTGGGTAGGTGGACTGGTCAGTGGAGAGATGAGGGGTGAAGAATGATTAACAAATCCTTACAGCCATATTTTGGAAAATACCAGCAGCCTGATTCTGGCAAGGTGATCACTGATATAGGAAATCAGAATGTTGATGTGCTGATTTACCCTGAGAAGTTACTGTTTACAAGACTAGAACACCAACATCCCTACTCAAACTGCATTTGCTGTCAGCAATGCTATCTGGGAAGGCACCATTAGAAGTCATCTAGAGAACATGGAATCAGATGGGGAATAAGATTATTTCATTATAATGATCTCAAGCTAAGAGGAGCTGCCTTGCGTCTCCCAATAACATACACCTGTCCAGGTGACTACAGGCACTTGATGTCTAAAACAGTGGCTCCCTCTCCCTGGACAGTGCTGGGAAGGGCATGGTCAACAGTGTCTCCCTTTTTCTGTGATCCCATGGCTGTCTTTATGATGATCATGCCCCCTTATGATTAACACGTTATTTCTCTGAGCTTATTCTGTTGCTTTTCCAACTTCTTCAGTTTAAAATCTTAACCTATTCATATTCAATTTTAATGAATCAATTTAAGTCTACACATTTTCCTCTTGATAACATTTTGGCCATATCCCACAGGTTTTGACATGAAATGTTCTCATAGCCATTTGGCTACAGATAGTTAACAGTTTCTATTTTTACTTTAACACCTGCTAAAATAATTAGCAGTGTATTTCCAGCTATACACATTTTGATGGACTTTCTTTTTGCCATTGATTTCTAATATTATTGCTTTGTGGTTGCTGAAGTTAGCCTTACATGTTAATTTTTAAATTGTCAAAATTCTCTTAGTCATCTAGTACACTTTTTTTAATGTTCTTGATGTGCTAAAAAAAATTTTTTTATTTGTTGAATATGTATTTCTATGTGTGTATTAGCTTTAATTGCTTATATTTATTTATAGTCTATTAAATTCTTCAGTTTCTGGGGTAGGTCTCTCACCATGACTATGGATTCATAATTTTCTTTTTCTGCCTAATGTATTTTTTCGTTATATATTTCAGTTTATGACCCTCATGGACTCTTCTTCTTTTCTTTTTTTTTTCTTTGAGACAGAGTCTCACTGTGTCACCCAGGCTAGTGCGCAAGTGGCATGATCTTGGCTCACTGCAGCCTCCGCCTCCTGGATTCAAGCAATTCTCCTACCTCAGCATCCCACATAGCTGGTACTACAGGTGTGTACCACCATGCTGGCTAATTTTTGTATTTTTAGTAGAGACAGGGTTTCATCATATTGGCCAGGCTGGTCTCGAACTCCTGACCTCAGGGGATCTGCCTGCCTTGGCCTCCCAAAGTGCTGGGATTACAGGCATGAGCCACTGCGTTTGGCCTCATGTATTCTTTATGAGTTGTTCCATTTGTCAATACGAAATATCCCCTTTTGTCCCTTTTAAACATTTTGCCTTAAATTTTATCTTATATTATATAAATATTGCTAGGACTGCTTGCATTTTTTGGCATTTTTGATAGACTTTTTTATGCCTTTAATTTTTAACTTTCTAGCTTACTTTAAGTATGTCTTTTGTAAGCAACATTTCAGCTAGAATTTGTTATTTGTTTCTGTTCAATCTGAGAGTCTCTGTCTTTTAACACATGTGTTTAGCCCACTGACATTTATTATGATTTCTGATCAAATAAAATCTTACTTTGTATTTCCTGGGGTTTTTTGTTTTTCCCCTTTCTCATCTTATTTTAGATATTAGGTTTATTTTATTCCATTTCTCCTCACCTGTCTTTGAAATAGTTACATTCTATTTCCAATTCCTTTTGATTACCTATAGATTTAGAAAATAGCCACTTAAGCATCTATTTTTCCGACAGTGTCAAGAATTTGTCAGCATCAAGATACTCTCCAAACAAGATGAGACCCATCACATAATGTTGCTCTTGTCCACTCTCCACATCTCCCTCAAACCTCCCATGTTGATCCTACATGGAATTTTAGTGCTAGATTGTTTTCATTTTTAGCAATCAATACCTATTTGAACTTAACAATACACTAACATTATCGTACTTTTATTTCCTCGCCTGTGAAATGTGACTAGCAGCAGCAGGCTCGTGGCATCATGAGGATTCAGTGAGATAATTCACATGCAGCACTTAGAAGAGCACCTGAGCAACAGCAGTAACGATAACCGTCAGTCAGCATCAGCTCCCGGGCGCCCTTTTCCTCTTGCTAGAGCACATTTTCTGGCACTTCTTTCAGAAAGTCGGGGGACTATGGGAGCTAAATGGTTGTTTGTTTGTTTGTTTTTTGAATCAGAGTCTCGCTCTGTCACCCAGGCTGGAGTGCAGTGGTATGAACTCGGCTCACAGCAACCTCCACCTCCTGGGTTCAAGCAATTCTCCCACCTCAGCCTCCCTAGTAGCTGGGATTACAGGCGCCCACCACCATGCCCGTCTGATTTTTGTATTTTTAGTAGAGACAGGGTTTCACCATGTCAGCCAGGCTGGTCTCGAACTCCTGACCTCAGGTGATCCACCTCCCTCAGCCTCCCCAAGTGCTGGGATTACAGGCTTGAGCCTCCCCGCCCAGCTGGTTTTATTTTCTATCTGCATGTAAATAGTGGATTGTCCAAGGATTTCACCTCACAACTGGGAAGATTTTGCAGTCTTAACCTGTTCTCCCAACGCTGCAGATGAGAAGGCAGGTGTCAATCCGATCCTTGTTCCTCTTAGATAATTGAGGTTTCCCCTCCCCCTACCCACCCAGCTTTAGCTGTATCACATTGCACTTTGATGTAGCAAGGAATGAATTTGGGGGTTTTGGTTATTTGTGTTTATCCTGCTTGGCACTTGGTGGGCTCTTTCAGTGAGGCCAGCACCTGCCTTTAGCTCTGAAAAGGTAGAGATGAAAACATGCCCTGGCTGTTGTCCCACCCCCAGCACCTCCCCTTTATTCTCTCTCCCTGAAATCCTATGAGAGGGATGCTATGACCTCTAGATCATCCTCCACATCTCAGCTTGCCTATTGTGCTTCCCAACTCCATCCCTTTGTGTCACATTCCAGTAAACTCCCTCAGCATCCTCATCCAGCTCCCTGCTTCTCCCACAGATGCCCACTCTGCCTCCCATCACTGGAGCCATTCTTGTTTTTGTTCTTGATGACTTTTTTTCATTGCAAGACCTCTCATGGGTTCTCTGCAATACCCACTGGTCTCATTCCTCTCTGAGGACACCAGTTATACTTGCTCTAGTTCCTCTCTGGTGGCTCTATTGGTTCTGCTTCTCTTTCTCCTTGTACAGGTTCACACCAGTACAAGTGTACATGGTATGGACTTTCCTCGGAAGTTGAGCAAGACTTGACTGCGAGGTCACCATTGCAGTGGAGCCTCCATGTAGGTCCTCTGCTGGATTTGTCTGCCACAGCCCTTGCAGGAAAGGCTGAAGCTTCCGCTGAGACGTGAACAGCACTGACATCGGTGAGAGTGGCTGAGGTCACTTGGTAGGGGCTGGGCATGGACGCTCCCACTCTTTCCGGGGCCACCAGATACCAGACCATGATCCTGTCTCTTTGAACTGAGATCCACAGTCACTGATCCTGCCCAAGGCAGAGACTTCTTCACTGCAGCCTGACCCAAGGTCGGGGAGGAGGGCAGTGCGTGCCGGTGTGGCCAATCATTGCCCAACTGAGAAAGCTTCACTTAAAGGTACACAAGTAGGATGCCAAGAAAACGGTCTGCACAGGTACTCAGGGAGATGCAGAAGCTTGGACACAGTCAGAAAAGGAGTAAGTGTTCACCAGGAATGCTAGCTTGGAGAACTTTCGCCCTTAATGTGGCACTTTCTTTTTTTAAAGGAAAAATTCCATATCTCAGGAAAGCAAGACAGGAACCAAACATGAAAAATTGTAAAGCCTTTACTATTACAAGGCCAATTGCAAAGCATCAGATTTGTGCACATCGGCAAAGAAATTGTTTCTGAAAAAAGTGCAAATTGCTACTTCACTGCATGTAAATGAACCACTAATTGCTTTTTGCAAACAATATTTATGCAAATGGCCCCGCACTCTGCAAAGCTGCACAGATTATCTATTTGCATGTATATTCGTCTCCGCCCTTCCTTTCATCTCAGCGAGCGGAAGAACTGCAGACACCAGCTAGCTGGCGAGCCCCCACCACACACACACACACACACACACACACACACACTGCTTTTCTCCGTGTTCTGCAGGTCCCTCTCTGCTACCTCCTTCCCTGCTCTTTCCCCATCATCTCTGCCCCACAGCCCCACAGGAAGAGAGCTAAGTGTCCCCCAGTCCTGCCTTGCATATATAAAGGTCCTGTTCTCAAAGCCTCTCTGCCTGCATGTGAACGTAAAGGCCTAAGCCCTCGGCCCTGCTGCCGGAGCTAACAGCATCAGGCTCCTTCAGCAAAGCCCACAGACAACGCAAGAACTTAGAGAAACCTTTTGCAAGGCACAACACCATTTTTATAATATGTAAAGACTTTCTAGAAATCAATAAGAGCAGGGCCTACATGTTAACAGAAGAATATAATCAAGGAAGATAAACAGGTGCAGAAAATAAAATCAACTAATTCTTAAACATGTGAAGAGTCTTAAAATCATTCACAATCAATAAATGCACTCTAACACTCTCTAAGAGGACTTCTGAGCAACCAAAGAGAGTGGCATCTGCCTAGGTCTGCATCACCCCCAGAATCCTCCAGAATCAGTGAGGGTCAACAGGAAGGTCAACTGAGAGCACACAAAGACAGGAATGCCCCAACTTCAAATCAACTGCAGGGGAAAAAAGGGAAAAAGAAAAACATCCCAGCAAGAGATTTCTCACACTCTTTGCAGTAGGTAGGAGCAGTCCAAGAATATGACAGGAAAGAGAGAAGAGGAAAGCTAGAGAGGGGTGTAGGAGTGCTCTAAAACCGGCAGAAATACCACCGTTCCCCACGTGTGAAAACACGGAACAAGTGCCCTTTAGGCCCGCCTGCTAACTGCAGAGATGGGCCCGAAAAGCACACACAACCTAAAGTGGCATCTGTGAAAGGCAGAACTTCAGGAGAAGCAAACGGTGAAAAAGAAGGGAGATGTGCTCTTCAGGCATCCAGCAGCCAAGGCAAAAAGGAGGAAAGGGGAGAAGCCCCAGGTCCTGTAGGAAAAGGTGAACCAGAAAATGGCAGAGGGCACACATCCCCCACTCCCAGCACACACTCACACACAGATTCAATCGAGAAACTAAACTTTGCCACACCGACAGAACAGACTGTGCTGAAGCAGGAATCTTGTAAACCACCCAAACTCACAAAATGATCAGAAGAGTATTGTCTATTTAAAGCTACTACAAAAATCAACACACCTCATTTGATAAAAGTCCCCACTCCTGGAAAAAAAGAAGTAGGAAAAAAACAGCCAGGCCACACTCTAAAGTGAATGAAATACACTCACAGAAGCACCTGGGGAATAGGAAAACCCACCCTGAGTCAGAAATTCAAACTCTTGGAATATAAGCAGACAAAAGCAGAAAGAAATAAAAAGGGTTGGCTGAAACCAGAAAAGAAAGGAAAGAAACGAACAAAATTGTCTCAGAAATGAAGGCTGAATTATGAGATGCCCAAGAAATAACAGACTTAAATAAAGAAAGGCAATAAAGTAGGAAAGTAACTAAGAGAATGAAAATGAGACAATGAAAGAAATAAAAAGGGCTACAGAGAAGTGGGGAACATGGGAAACAAGCGAAGAAGGAATTATACATGCATAACTAGAGCCCCAGAAGATGCAAAACAAAGCAACGGGACAGGCATCATACTTAAGACCTTAGTCCAAGAAAATGCCTCAAAATGAAAAGACAAGTCTACGTATTGAAAGGCCCACCCCCATGGATGCCGAGATAATTAATCAGACATGACCAACTCTGAGAAAATATCTAATGAAATTATTATGTTTCAAAAACAAATTAAAAATAGCTTACAAGAGCAAAGGAGCCCGGCTGGCATCAGATTTCTCAAAAGTAATAGGAAAGCAGGGCAAAATGGAGCGACGTTTTCCAAACATCAGTGAAAGAAAGTCTGGGGAGGAGCCAAGATGGCCGAATAGGAACAGCTCCAGTCTACAGCTCCCAGCGTGAGCCACGCAGAAGACGGGTGATTTCTGCATTTCCATCTTAAGTACTGGGTTCATCTCACTAGGGAGTGCCAGACAGTGGGCACAGGTCAGTGGGTGCGCACACCGTGCTCGAGCCGAAGAGGGCGAGGCATTGCCTCACTTGGGAAGCGCAAGGGGTCAGGGAGTTCCCTTTCCTAGTCAAAGAAAGGGGTGACAGACAGCACCTGGAAAATCGGGTCACTCCCACCCAAATACTGCGCTTTTCCGACGGGCTTAAAAAACGGCGCACCAGGAGATTAATATCCCACACCTGGCTCAGAGGGTCCTACGCCCACGGAGTCTCGCTGATTGCTAGCACAGCAGTCTGAGATCAAACTGCAAGGCGGCAGCGAGGCTGGGGGAGGGGCGCCCGCCATTGCCCAGGCTTGCTTAGGTAAACAAAGCAGCCAGGAAGCTCCAACTGGGTGGAGCCCACCACAGCTCAAGGAGGCCTGCCTGCCTCTGTAGGCTCCACCTCTGGGGGCAGGGCACAGACAAAAAGACAGCAGTAAACTCTGCAGATTTAAATGTCCCTGTCTGACAGCTTTGAAGAGAGCAGTGGTTCTCCCAGCACACAGCTGGAGATCTGAGAACGGGCAAACTGCCTCCTCAAGTGGGTCCCTGACCCCTGACCCCCGAGCAGCCTAACTGGGAGGCACCCCCCAGCAGGGGCAGACTGACACCTCACACGGCCGGCCGGGTACTCCAACAGACCTGCAGCTGAGGGTCCTGTCTGTTAGAAGGAAAACTAACAAACAGAAAGGACATCCACACCAAAAACCCATCTGTACATCACCATCATCAAAGACCAAAAGTAGATAAAACCACAAAGATGGGGAAAAAACAGAGCAGAAAAACTAGAAACTCTAAAAAGCAGAGCACCTCTCCTCCTCCAAAGGAGCGCAGTTCCTCACCAGCAATGGAACAAAGCTGGACGGAGAATGACTTTGATGAGCTGAGAGAAGAAGGCTTCAGACGATCAAATTACTCCGAGCTATGGGAGGATATTCAAACCAAAGGCAAAGAAGTTGAAAACTTTGAAAAAAATTTAGAATAATGTATAACTAGAATAACCAATACAGAGAAGTGCTTAAAGGAGCTGATGGAGATGAAAACCAAGGCTTGAGAACTACGTGAAGAATGCAGAAGCCTCAGGAGCCGATGCGATCAAATGGAAGAAAGGGTATCGGCAATGGAAGATGAAATGAATGAAATGAAGCGAGAAGGGAAGTTTAGAGAAAAAATAATAAAAAGAAATGAGCAAAGCCTCCAAGAAATATGTGACTATGTGAAAAGACCAAATCTACGTCTGATTGGTGTACCTGAAAGTGACGGGGAGAATGGAACCAAGTTGGAAAACACTCTTCAGGATGTCATCCAGGAGAACTTCCCCAATCTAGCAAGGCAAGCCAACATTCAGATTCAGGAAATACAGAGAATGCCACAAAGATACTCCTCGAGAAGAGCAACTCCAAGACACATAATTGTCAGATTCACCAAAGTTGAAATGAAGGAAAAAATGTTAAGGGCAGCCAGAGAGAAAGGTCGGGTTACCCTCAAAGGGAAGCCCATCAGACTAACAGCGGATCTCTCGGCAGAAACTCTACAAGCCAGAAGAGAGTGGGGGCCAATATTCAACATTCTTAAAGAAAAGAATTTTCAACCCAAAATTTCATATCCAGCCAAACTAAGCTTCATAAGTGAAGGAGAAATAAAATACTTTACAGACAAGCAAATGCTGAGAGATTTTGTCACCACCAGGCCTGCCCTAAAAGAGCTCCTGAAGGAAGCACTAAACATGGAAAGGCACAACCGGTACCAGCCGCTGCAAAATCATGCCAAAATGTAAAGACCATTGAGACTAGGAAGAGACTGCATCAACTAATGAGCAAAATAGCCAGCTAACATCATAATGACAGGATCAAATTCACACATAACAATATTAACTTTAAATGTAAATGGACTAAATGCTCCAATTAAAAGACACAGACTGGCAAATTGGATAAAGAGTCAAGACCCATCAGTGTGCTGTATTCAGGAAACCCATCTCACGTGCAGAGACACACATAGGCTCAATTAAAAGGATGGAGGAAGATCTACCAAGCAAACGGAAAACAAAAAAAGGCAGGGGTTGCAATCCTAGTCTCTGATAAAACAGACTTTAAACCAACAAAGATCAAAAGAGACAAAGAAGGCCATTACATAGTGGTAAAGGGATTAATTCAACAAGAAGAGCTAACTATCCTAAATATATATGCACCCAATACAGGAGCACCCAGATTCATAAAGCAAGTCCTGAGTGACCTACAAAGAGACTTAGACTCCCACACATTAATAATGGGAGACTTTAACACCCCACTGTCAACATTAGACAGATCAATGAGACAGAAAGTCAACAAGGATACCCAGGAATTGAACTCAGCTCTGCACCAAGCAGACCTAATAGACATCTACAGAACTCTCCACCCCAAATCAACAGAATATACATTTTTTTCCAGCACCACACCACACCTATTCCAAAATTGACCACATACTTGGAAGTAAAGCTCTCCTCAGTAAATGTAAAAGAATAGAAATTATAACAAACTATCTCTCAGATCACAGTGCAATCAAGCTAGAACTCAGGATTAAGAATCTCACTCAAAACCACTCAACTACATGGAAACTGAACAACCTGCTCCTGAATGACTACTGGGTACATAACGAAATGAAGGCAGAAATAAAGATGTTCTTTGAAACCAGCAAGAACCAAGACACAACATACCAGAATCTCTGGGATGCATTCAAAGCAGTGTGTAGAGGGAAATTTATAGCACTAAATGCCCACAAGAGAAAGCAGGAAAGATCCAAAATTGACACCCTAACATCACAATTAAAAGAACTAGAAAAGCAAGAGCAAACACATTCAAAAGCTAGCAGAAGGCAAGAAATAACTAAAATCAGAGCAGAACTGAAGGAAATAGAGACACAAAAAACCCTTCAAAAAATTAATGAATCCAGGAGCTGGTTTTTTGAAAGGATCAACAAAATTGATAGACCGCTAGCAAGATTAATAAAGAAAAAAAGAGAGAAGAATCAAATAGATGCAATAAAAAATGATAAAGGGGATATCACCACCGATCCCACAGAAATACAAACTACCTTCAGAGAATACTACAAACACCTCTATGCAAATAAACTAGAAAATCTAGAAGAAATGGATAAATTCCTCGACACATACACTTTCCCAAGACTAAACCAGGAAGAAGTTGAATCTCTGAATAGACCAATAACAGGCTCTGAAACTGTGGCAATAATCAATAGCTTACCAACCAAAAAAAGTCCAGGACCAGATGGATTCACAGCCGAATTCTACCAGAGGTACAAGGAGGAACTGGTACCATTCCTTCTGAAACTATTCCAATCAATAGAAAAAGAGGGAATCCTCCCTAACTCATTTTATGAGGCCAGCATCATCCTGATACCAAAGCCGGGCAGAGACACAACCAAAAAAGAGAATTTTAGACCAATATCCTTGATGAACATTGATGCAAAAATCCTCAATAAAATACTGGCAAACTGAATCCAGCAGCACATCAAAAAGCTTATCCACCACGATCAAGTGGGCTTCATCCCTGGGATGCAAGGCTGGTTCAATATACGCAAATCAGTAAATGTAATCCAGCATATAAACAGAACCAAAGACAAAAACCACATGATTATCTCAATAGATGCAGAAAAGGCCTTTGACAAAATTCAACAACCTTCTTGCTAAAAAGTCTCAATAAATTAGGTATTGATGGGACATATCTCAAAATAATAAGAGCTATCTATGACAAACCCACAGCCAATATCATACTGAATGGGCAAAAACTGGAAGCATTCCCTTTGAAAACTGGCACAAGACAGGGATGCCCTCTCTCACCACTCCTATTCAACATAGTGTTGGAAGTTCTTGCCAGGGCAATTAGGCAGAAGAAGGAAATAAAGGGTATTCAATTAGGAAAAGAGGAAGTCAAATTGTCCCTGTTTGCAGACGACATGATTGTATATTTAGAAAACCCCATCGTCTCAGCCCAAAATCTCCTTAAGCTGATAAGCAACTTCAGCAAAGTCTCAGGATACAAAATCAATGTACAAAAATCACAAGCATTCTTATACACCAATAACAGAAAAACAGAGAGCCAAATCATGAGTGAACTCCCATTCACAATTGCTTCAAAGAGAATAAAATACCTAGGAATCCAACTTACAAGGGATGTGAAGGACCTCTTCAAGGAGAACTACAAACCACTGCTCAAGGAAATAAAAGAGGATACAAACAAATGGAAGAACATTCCATGCTCATGGGTAGGAAGAATCAATATCGTGAAAATGGCCATACTGCCCAAGGTAATTTACAGATTCAATGCCATCCCCATCAAGCTACCAATGACTTTCTTCACAGAATTGGAAAAAACTACTTTAAAGTTCATATGGAACCAAAAAAGAGCCTGCATCGCCAAGTCAATCCTAAGCCAAAAGAACAAAGCTGGAGGCATCACGCTACCTGACTTCAAACTATACTATAAGGCTACAGTAACCAAAACAGCATGGTACTGGTACCAAAACAGAGATATAGACCAATGGAACAGAACAGAGCCCTCAGAAATAACGCCGCATATCTAAAACTATCTGATCTTTGACAAACCTGAGAAAAACAAGCAATGGGGAAAGGATTCCCTATTTAATAAATGGTGCTGGGAAAACTGGCTAGCCATATGTAGAAAGCTGAAACTGGATCCCTTCCTTACACCTTATACAAAAATCAATTCAAGATGGATTAAAGACTTAAACATTATACCTAAAACCATAAAAACCCTAGAAGAAAACCTAGGCATTACCATTCAGGACATAGGCATGGGGAAGGACTTCATGTCTAAAACACCGAAAGCAATGGCAACAAAAGCCAAAATTGACAAATGGGATCTAATTAAACTAAAGAGCTTCTGCACAGCAAAGGAAACTACCATCAGAGTGAAAAGGCAACCTACAAAACGGGAGAAAATTTTCGCAACCTACTCATCTGACAAAGGGCTAATATCCAGAATCTACAATGAACTCCAACAAATTTACAAGAAAAAAACAAACAACCCCATCAAAAAGTGGGTGAAGGACATGAACAGACACTTCTCAAAAGAAGACATTTATGCAGCCAAAAAACACAGGAAAAAATGCTCACCATCACTGGCCATCAGAGAAATGCAAATCACAACCACAATGAGATACCATCTCACAGCAGTTAGAATGGCAATCATTAAAAAGTCAGGAAACAACAAGTGCTGGAGAGGATGTGGAGAAATAGGAACACTTTTACACTGTTGGTGGGACTGTAAACTAGTTCAACCCTTGTGGAAGTCAGTGTGGCGATTCCTCAGGGATCTAGAACTAGAAATTCCATTTGACCCAGCCATCCAATTACTGGGTATATACCCAAAGGACCATAAATCATGCTGCTATAAAGACACATGCACACGTATGTTTATTGCGGCATTATTCACAATAGCAAAGACTTGGAACCAACCCAAATGTCCAACAATGATAGACTGGATTAAGAAAATGTGGCACATATACACCATGGAATGCTATGCAGCCATAAAAAATGATGAGTTCATGTCCTTTGTAGGGACATGGATGAAATTGGAAATCATCATTCTCAGTAAACTATCGCAAGAACAAAAAACCAAACACCGCATATTCTCATTCAAAGGTGGGAATTGAACAATGAGAACACATGGACATAGGAAGGGGAACATCACACTCTGGGGACTGTTGTGGGGTGGGGGGAGGGGGGAGGGATAGCATTGGGAGATATACCTAATGCTAGATGACGAGTTAGTGGGTGCAGCACACCAGCATGGCACATGTATACATATGTAACTAACCTGCACATTGCGCACATGTACCCTAAAACCTAAAGTATAATAATAATAAATAAAAAATAATAATAATAATAATTAAAAAAAAAAAAAGAAAGTCTGCACCAAGGATTTTTTATTGTAGAGAAAATATGTTGATATTTCTGCAAGGTCATGGTTTTCTGAGAAAAAATTACTGTTAACCTGGGTTAACGGATGCCTGGAAGGGAAACCAGCCTCGAAAGACTCAGATAATGAAACACCCGGAGGAAGGCCCAGTGGCTCACACCTGTATTCCCAGCACTTTGGGCAGAGGTGGGAGGATCACTTGACCCCAGAAGTTTGAGGCTGCAGTGAGCTATGATGCACCACTGCACTCCAGTCTAGGCAACAGTGTGACATATCAACTCAAAAGAGAGAGAGAGGGAGAGAGAGAGAGAGAAAAGAAAGAAAGAGGGAAGGAAGGAAGGGAAACAGAGAGGAAGGAGGGAAGGAAGGAAAAGAGAGGAAGGAAGGAGGGACAGAAGGAAGGAAGGGAGGGAGGGAGGGAAGGAGGGGAGGGGAGGGGAAGGGAAGGAGAAAGAGAGCAAGAAAGCAAGAAAGTGAGAGGCCAGGCACGGTGGCTCACACCTGTAATCCCAGCACTTTGGGAGGCTGGGAGCAGGTGGATCATGAGGTCAAGAGATCTAGACCAGCCAGGGCAACATGGTGAAACCCCATCTCTACTAAAAATAAAAAAATTAGCTGGGTGTGGTGGCAGGCACCTGTAGTCTCAGCTACTCGGGAGGCTGAAGCAGGAGAATCTCTTGAACCCGGGTGGCTGAGGTTGCAGTGTGCCGAGATTGCACCATTGCACTCCAGCCTGGAGACAGGGCGAGACTCTGTCTCAAAAAAGAAAAAGAAGAAGAAAGAAAAAAAAGAAGAGAGAGAGAAAGGAAGAGAAGGAAGGGAGGGAGGGAAAGAGAGAGAGGAAGGAAGGAAGGAAGGGAAAGAAAGAGAGAGAGAGGGAGGGACGGGGGGAGAAAGAAAGAAAGAACCCAGGGAAAAGGTTGACAGGTTTATCTCCCTTTTGGTATATGTTTAGATTTCCAAGCCAGATGAAACTCAGGACCATTACTTTACATCCCAAAGAATTGTAAACCTGGGACCTTTCCCTTCTCTTCTCAGAGAGGATCTGTTGACATTAGAAAATAAGGTTTATCTTACACTCTCCCATGGGTGTAACAGTTCCTACATCAGCTCTAAGACTCACAATCTTCAGGTTTCCATCCTGTAGAGCAAAACCCCCTTTTGCACAGGCAGGCTCCTCTCACTATTACCACATTGTCCCAAGTGGGGAGCAGTCACAAGGAACCAATGCCAATATATTCTGTCAATAAAAAATGGGTCTCCCTCTAATCCAGAAATGTTGTGCTCGTAGGATTGTCAGTGGCATTGGAACCAGAGCGACTCCATCTTGAGTGAGGACTGCAAAATGATGTGCTCCATTGTAGGACTGTCAGAGGCGTTCGAACCAGAGCGACTTCATCTTCAGTGAGGGCTGGAAAATGAGACGGGGATTTGCTGAGCTGCATCCTCAGAAAGTGAGGCATTCCAAGCCTCTAGATATCTAGAGTTAAGGGAACAAATGAATAATGTTTACTAAACAGACCCAGACTTGGGAGTGTTCAGCTATCCCAATATCTAGAGAACAACGGCATTCCTAATTTTGCTTTAAAGGTAATAATATCAATTCTTGCAAAATACAGCAATTAAGAAAATTAATTCTTTATCACAATCCCTTGTAGCAGAGCACATCTCCCCATATGTACCAGCATTGTACCTAGGGTGGACGCGTTCCTCTTCTTACTTTCGGGAACGCCCTACTCTGTCTACGAAGAAGTAGCTGTCCTTTTACCGCTTTACTTTCTTAATAAGCTCGCTTTTACTTTGCACTGTAGACTCGCCCTGAATTCTTTCTTGTGTGAGATCCAAGAACCCTCTCTTTGAGTCTGGATCAGGACCCCTTGTCCTATAACAGGATGAAATAGATAAGCATAGATATACAAATATATCAATATCTAGTGAAGCTTCCCTTCAAATATCAAAACTATGGAAAACAGTTTTAACAATACAAGAACTTAGAACATTCTGAACCATGGGCCCTTCTCTTTTTTTTCTGAGATGGAGTCTCACTGGGAGGCCCAGGCTGGAGTCCAGCAGGAGTGCAATGGGACAATCTTGACTCACTGCAACTTCCGCCTCCTGGGTCCAAGCGATTCTCCTGCCCCAGCCTCCCGAGTAGCTGGGATTACAGGTGTGCGTCACCATACTTGGCTAATTTTTGTATTTTTAGTAGAGATGGGGTTTCACCATGTTGGCCTGGCTGGTCTCAAACTCCTGACCTCAAGTGATCTGCCCGCCTCAGCCTCCCAAAGTGCTGGGATTACAGGGATTACATGGACCGCACCCAGCCCATGAGCCCTTCTTGAAGAATCTACTAGAATATTAACTTCATCCAACCCAAAAGATGACTGTGTTCCAAAGATGACTGTGCTCCTTCAGCACAAGGAGCATCATAAGGGCAGAGGGTGAAATGTTCATATACTAATGTTGTGTGCAGTGACAAGGTAGGAATATCGCAACTTTGAAACACTGGAGAAGAGAGAGGGAAAGAGGAAAATAGCATCAGCTCATTTACAGTGACACAGGCAATCAGGGGGACAGTTAGTTACTGCCCAAAACTAACAAACCCACAGTGAAAGTTTAGATGAGAAAACAGGAAACTAAGGGCACTTAAAAAGGATAAGCAATCCTTAGAATAAAAATACAAACCCCTGAGAAAAACAACAGGAAAGAAAGAGCAAAGCTTACACATCACATGGCGAATGTCACATTAGATGTGTCATATTAGAATGTCACATTAGAATGTCATATTAGAAAATATTACAACAGCTCACGCTGAACACATGAGCCTGTCTTGGTCCTGTTACGCTGCTCTAACAAATACCTACAACTGGGAAGTTCACACACAGCACAGTTCTTGGGGCTGAGAACTCCAAGGTCAAGGTGCCAGCAGATTCGATGCCTGTGAGGGCTGCTTCTGCACAGAGGATGCCTTCCACGTGTCCTCACATGGTGAAGGGGCAAGCAGCTCCCTCGGGCCTTAACAAGGGCCTTAACAGGGCACTAATCCTATTCCAAATGGGCAGCCCTTATCACATCCTAGTACATCACCTTGGGAGCTGGGTTTCAACATACGAATTTTGGGGGGACGTGAACATTTAGACCATCACAAAGTCATGGGCTTGATTCACTTACCACAAGAAAAAAAAATCACTTTGGCTCACAAGTGACATCCAACTACATGCTGTATTCAAGACACAGCTGAAGTAAAGTGATCCAAAATGCTGGAATTGAAGGGATGAACGAAGGTACATGAGTCATATAAATGCAGCAAGAAAAGAAATGGGGACCACGCTAGCAGGCAAGGTAAAATCCAAGACAAAAAAGCATTAGGCAGCACGAAGAAGGACTTTTTAATGCAAAAAGACACAATTCACACAAAGATCAGTTATGCAACAAGTAACTCAGGACCAGATGTGGTGGCTCATGCCTGTAATCCCAGCACTTTGGGAAGCTAAGGCAGGCAGATTGCTTGAGCCTCAGGAGTTCAAGACCAGCCTGGGCAACATGGCGAAACCACGTCTCTACAAAAAGTACAAAAATTAGCTGGGCATGGCGGTGCATGCCTTGGTCCCAGCTACTAGGAAGGCTGAGGTGGGAGGATTGCTTGAGTCCAAGAGTTTGAGGCTGCAGTGAGCCGAGATCATGCCACTGCACTCCAGCCTGGGTGACAGAGTGAGACCCTGTCTCAAAAGTAAATAAAAATAATTCAGCAACCACCTTCAAGAAGCAAAAACACAGAAACTGTAAGGAGTCATAGTAGCAAACTAGTAATAGGAAACTTTAGCCCATCACTCTCGGAGCAAGTCAGCTCAAGTGAACAAAAAAATAAGTAAAGTGGGTTGGTTTGTGTCCGCCAGGAAGCAGGCAGGCGCTGAAGTCAGGATGTAAGAGGTGCGTTAGAGGCAGCACCTACGGAAGGTGAAGGTGGAGCAGGCACAGGATTAGACAGGCAGAGCTGGGGGCTGAGACGCATGTCTGACAAAGTCTCAACAACCCTGGGGGAGTTTGAAGGCAAAGACTGTGCATGAAAGGCCCAGGTGAACAAAACTGGCCAGGTCCTCCTCCCACACCTGCCCCTGCCATTGCCTGAGGCTGCCCAGGAAGAACAAGGCCTGCTGCAAGCCTTGTGGCAGCCCCTGAAGGGGCTACAGCTCCAGGCCATTGGCTAACTGCTCCTCTCCAGCAGAGAGACAAATGCTTCTGGAAAGGAGATCTGAGCAGCACACCTCCCTGGCTGCCACATAGAACATAGAAGATCTAAACAACATAGCAGCTCCAGTAGAGCCAGTGGGTGCATTTTATACACACACACACACACACACACACACACACACACAATTTACAGTTTTAGCCTGGAGGTGGATGGTGGTGATCGTTGCTGAGCGATATGAATGTAGTTAATGCCACTGAACTGTTCACTTACAATGGTTAAAATGGTAAGCTTTATGTTATTATATTTCACACTTAAAAACCTACACTAAGATATCTTCTCATATGGAGAGAAATTATAAAGCATGGCAATATACTCTGTTGGCAAGGCTGTGGGAAACAGTAACTCTTACACATTACTAGTGGGAGTGTAAACTGCTATAAGCCCTTCGGAGGTGAATTTGGAGTATTTTTTTTTTTTGAGACAGAGTCTCGTTCTGTCACCCAGGCTGGAGGGCAATGGCGCCATCTCAGCTCACTGCAACCTCCGCCTCCCAGGTTCAAGCAATTCTCCTGCCTCAGCCTCCCGAGTAGCTGGGATTATAGGTGTGTACCACTGCACCTAGCTAATTTTTGCTTTATTTTTAGTACAGAGGGGGTCTCACCATGTTGGCCAGGTTGGTCTCAAATTCCTGGCCTCCCAAAATGCTGGAATTACAGACGTGAGCCACCAGGCCCAGCCGGAATTTGGAGTGTCTTACCAAACTGTGGCATGTAGTTACATTTCCACCTGGCTATCCCACCTCTGGGGAGCCACACGGAAACTGCATAAGCACAGAGTTATTCACTGTGGCCTATATGGGGAAACCCTGTATATCAGGCAACTGGAGAGTAGTGGATAAACTGTAATACATTCACGCAATGAAGTTCTACGCAGCTTTGAAAAAGAGTGATAAAGATTCCTGTGAACTCAGCTCTGTGAGTGGCTTCCAGAAGAACTTTTTACATTATAAAAGCAAAGAGCAGAAGAGCATCTATAGAATGCTCTCTTTGTGTAAGAAGTAAATGGAAATAGGAAATTATACATGCACCTACTCTTTTGTGCAAAAAGAAACACAGTGATATGGTTTGGCTCTGTGTCCCCACCCAGATCTCATGTTGAATTGTGATTCCCAGTGTTGAAGGTGGGGCCTGCGGGGAGGTGACTGGATCATGGGGGTGATTTCTAAAGGTTTAGCACCACCCCACTAGTGCCATCTCCTATAGAGTTCTCACCAGATCTGATGTTTGAAAAGTGTGTAGCACCTCCCACTTTGTTCTCTCTCTCTCCTACAGCCATGTGAAGATGTGCTTGTTTCTCCTTCACCTTCTGCCATGATTGTAAGTTTCCTGAGGCCTCCCAGCCATGCTTCCTATATAGCCTACAGAACTGTGAGTCAATTAAACCTCTTTTCTTTATATTAACAAATTACTCATTCTCAGATAGTTCCTTATAGCAGTGTGAGAATGGACTAATACAAGAATAATAAACAAGAAAGGTATAAGGTTGTTTGGCTACAGAGGCTTGGATAAAGCAAGGGGGTGGAAAAGATAGGGAAATGGGAACAGGGTAGAAAGTGGGGGAGGGACACTACAAGAATAATAAACAAGAAACGTATAAGGTTGTTTGGCTACAGAGCCTTGGATAAAGCAAGGGGGTGGAAAAGATAGGGAAATGGGAACAGGGTAGAAAGTGGGGGAGAGACACTGTGAGCACTTTTATTTTCTATTGTTCTGACTCTTAGAACCATGTTAATGCTTCACATGCTCAAACATAAATAAGTAATTAAAATTAATTAAAGGAACCAGAGCTGCTTGGAGAAATAACTGGAGAAGGGAAAAATCATAATCTTGAACTACAGAAGTAATCAAAAAAATGAGAGGGATGTGTCAAAAGGACACAGGGGTGGCCAAAAGTAGCTCCCAATGGCACCAGCTGGGAAATCTGTACAACAACATAAATAATAATCACATTGAAATAAAATAGCTGAAATCAGAATTCATGGATCTATACTGCTATAAATAATTGAATGAATAATGAATAAATATATAAATTATAAAAATATTCAAAAGAAAACTATGGTCATTAGAATTTTAAAAATCAGTGAATAGATTCATAGAAGTTAAGACACAGCTGTAGAGAAAATTACTATCTGTAAAGGTCTGAAGAAATCACCCAGCAGGCAGAGCAAAGAAATGAAAAGATGGAAGATATGAAAGAGCATCAAGAAGGAAGAATGAAGTCTACCTTATCTCTAATTGGAGCTCCAGGAGAGAATAGAACTGAGACCATGTTTGAGAGACCATGTGAGGGTCCCCAAAACAACCCCCAAACATGAGATTTGCTAAAAGGATTCACAAGACTCAGCACATTGTCATACTCATGGCTAAGATTTATTATGGCAAAAGAATCCACAGAAAAATCAGCAAAGGGAAAAGGCTCACACGGTGAAATCTAGAGGAAATAAGGCACAAGCTTCCAGGAGCCCTGATATGATTTAGATCTGTGTCCCCACCCAAATCTCATGTCAAATTGTGATCCCCAATGTTGGAGGTGGGGCCTGGCAAGAGGTGCTGGAATCATGGGGGCGGATTTCCCATTAATGGTTTAGCACCATTCCCCTTGGCACTGTCCTCATGATGATGAGTGAGTTCTTATGAGATTTAGTTGCTTAAAAGTATGTAGCCCCTCCCCACTCAGTCTCTTCCTCCTGTTCTCCATGTGACGCACCTACTCCCCCTTCTCCTTCCACCATGATTGGAAGCTACCTGAGGCCTCCCCAGAAGCTAAGCAGATGCCAGCTTCATGCTTCCTGTACAGCCTGCAGAACCATAAGCCAAGTAAACCTCTTTTCTTTATAAATTACCCTGTCTCGGGTATTTTTATAGCAATGCAAAAATAAACTAATGTAAGTCCTCTCCTAATAATAGTCACATAAGATGAACTTAATTCCCCGAGCAACAAATTGTGATGACACAGGTGAGTTATTGTCTACCAGAGAAGCTCATCAGAGTTGCAGTACCCAGGGATTCCAGCTGGTCACACAGGCATCCCCTGCCTAGCACATACCAAAACTCCAGGCTCCCAAAAGAAAAGCAGGTGTTTAGCATAAACTAACTTTACTGTCTGCACAGACTGTTTAGGGACAATGAACCACTCACTCTTGTCAGTTCTAGAAATGACAAGCACCCTCCTGAAATCCATGTTTGGCCAAGGCCATCCTTGTGAGTAGCCTTTCTAAGGGTGAGCAGTCTCAGGCTTGCCACCGTCGTTCTTTTCTTCACAGAAACAATGGCTGAGAGGTTTCCAGAATTGATGAAAGACAGGGATTCTCAGATTCACAGTTCCTAATAAGTTCTAGGCAGAATAAATAAAATTAATCACGTACCTAATTATATCTCAGTGTATAACTGCAAAACATCATGACAAAGAGAATATATTAAGAGTAAACAGCAGGCCGGGCACGGTGGTTCATGCCTGTAATCCCAGCACTTTGGGAGGCCGACTCAGGCAGATCACAAGGTCAGGAGATCAAGACCATCCTGGCTAACATGGTGAAACCCCGTCTCTACTAAAAATACAAAAAAATTAGCCGGGCGTGGTGGCAGGCACCTGTAGTCCCAGCTACTCGGGAGGCTGAGACAGGAGAATGGCATGAACCCAGGAGGTGGAGCTGGCAGTGAGCCAAGATTGCACCACTGCACTCCAGCCTGGGCAAGAGTGAGACTCTGTCAAAAAAAAAAAAAAAAAAAATGGGTAAACAGCAAAAACAAGAAGTATTGGTTTGCTAGGCCTGCCATAACAAAATACCACAGACTGGGAGGCTTAAACAACATAACTTCCTTTTCTCACAGTTCTGGAGGCTGGAAGTCCAAGCTCAAGCTGTTGGTGTTGGCAGGTTTGGTTTGTGCTGAGGCCTCTCTCTTTGCCTGGCGGATAGCCACCTTCCCACTATGCTCTTCCATGGTGTTTCCTCCATGTGTCTCTGCCTTTTCTCATAAGGACACCAGTCAGATTGGATTAGGATCCCCCTCAGTGGCCTCGTTTTTAACTTAATCACCTTTTATAGACCTTATCCAAACACAATTACATTCTGAAGTACTGGGGACTGGGATGTCATACCGGGGAGTGGGGCACAATTTAGCCCATAATGGCAGATAACCTACAAGGGAACTATAATTCAGCTGACTTCTTAACAACAATAGAAGCCAGAACGGAGTGAAGAAATGTCTTCACCATGCTGAGAAAACATGTGTCAACCTGGAATTTTATACCCAGCAACGCTGCCAGTCAGGGTGGCAACTATATTTTTTAAAACACTTTCAACAAACAAAAATTAAAAATTGAACAATCACATTCCTTCACTGAAAGAATTCCTAAAGGATATTCTTCAGAGAGAAACAAATTAAATCCAAAGGAAGGAATGAGAGTCAAGAAGTAGTGGTGGGGTGCTGGGCATGGTGGCTCACGCCTGCAATCCCAGCACTTTGGGAGGCCAAGGCCAGTGGATCACCTGAGGTCAAGAGTTCAAGACCAGCCTGGGCAACATGGTGAAACCGTGTCTCTACTAAAAATACAAAAATTATCCAGGCATGGTGGTGGGAGCCTGTAATCCCATCTACTCAAGAGGCTGAGGCACGAGAATCACTTGAACCCAGGAGGCGGAGGTTGAAATGAGCTGAGATCACACCATTGCACTTCAGCCTGGGTGACAGAGTGAGACTCTGCCTCAAAAATAAAGTAGTGGTGAGGGGAAAATATAAAACATGTAAGTAAATCCAAATGAGATTGTTATTAAATAATGATAAGGACAAATTTTGTGATATGAAAACAAGAAATAAGATGAAACTAAAATAACAGTTCAGAAAAACGTACAGAATAGTATAATTACCATTAAAATATTCCAACGTCCTTTTAATATTCTAGAGGATTATATAGATTTTGATTGCTTTTAGACTTTAAGCCAAGTATGCATGTATCTACTAAAAATAAAAACAGAATTTGGAAAGAAAAAGGAAGAAGGAAAAAAATGCCTCAGCCCCACAGAAAACAGAAAACGAGGGAGAAAGAAGCCAAGGAAAATCACAAGAAATAAAAATCACAAAATAAAATTGCAGAAGTGAATCCAAATGTGTCAATAAATATGAATAAACTGAACTTGCATGTTAAAACAGAGCTTCGACAAAACCAAATCCAGCTATACGCTTTCCTAAGAGATGCAAAATACAAAAACACCAACAATTTAGGTTTCAAAAAGAAATTTTAAAAATTAGCAAATACTTCATTCTCTTTAAGTTTATGAAGTTATATTAATATCAAACAAAATAGATGTCAAGTAAAAAAGCATTAGTAAAGATTCAGAGATTACCATAGAATGACAAACATAGCTCAAATATATAAATAAAAAAGGTTCAGTATTACAATGAAAAATTGACAAGTTGACATCAGAGTGGAAGATATTCCACTTCACAACTGAAAATCATAAAAACTAATAAGGATCAGAAAGAAGAGAAAAGCACAGTGAAGCAGCACAGTCTAAGGAGATGCAGCTGAAGTAATGCTGGGAAGCGAAATATGTAACCTAAAACTGCACATATTGTAATATAACAGATAGTTAAAGTTCTCGAGTTAAGAATCCAAATCAAGAAACACGAAAACAGCCATACCACAAACCCAAGAAAGTAGAAGAAACAGAACCATAAATGTATGTGCAGAAATGAATGGAACAGAGAACAAAAATCGCTAAGAATGACTGGCCAAAACTAGATTTTTTTTTCTTTTTTTTTTGAGATGGAGTCTCACTCTGTTGCCCAGGCTGGAGTGCAGTGGCATGATCTCGGCTCACTGCAACCTCCACCTCCTGGGTTCAAGCGATTCTCCCACCTCAGCCTCCCGAGTAGCCGGGACTACAGGTGCACACCACCGCGCCTGGCTGATTTTTGTATTTTTAGTAGAGACGGGGTTTCACCACGTTGCCCAGGCTGGTCTTGAACTCCTGACCTCAGGTGATCCACTGGCCTCGGCCTCCCAAAGTGCTGGGATTACAGGTGTGAGCCACCAAGCCCAGCCAAAACTAGATTTTTGAGAAGCAAAATGGTAAAATAGACTAACCTGTCTGTAAGTACTGTTTTAGCTGAACCCCACAAGTTTTGATAAGTAGTTATTATGCAAATCTAAACATTTTCTAATTTCCTTTATGATTTTGTCTTTGAAAATGAATTATTTATTCATGTGTTTTTCATTTGACAACTATGGATTTTGTTACTACCTTTTGTTACTGATTTCCAAGTTTACCAAGTTTGATCAGAAAATATGGCCCGAACAATCCACTTTTTGTTATTTTTGAAATGTGGCCAACTTTTGAAAATGCCCCATGGGTGCCTAGAAAGCAGGTGTGGCCTCGGGTTGAGTGTAGTTGCCCCAGGTGTCTATTCAAACAAACTTAATTGTGCTTTTCACATCTTCCCTATCCTTGCTCATTTTTATAGTTTTCAGTTATTTGTGACTGCTGAGCACTTGAAATGTGACTGGTACAACTGGCGTGAGAAGCTGAATTTTAAATGTTATTCAGTGTTAGTTCATGGAATTTATTTTATTTTATTTTATTTTATTTTTTGAGACAGAGTCTCGCTCTGTCGCATAAGCTGAGTGCAGTGGTGCCATCTCGGCTCACTGTAACCTCCACCTGCCGGCTTCAAGCGATTCTCCTTCCTCAGTCTCCCGAGTGGCTGGGATTACAGGCGCCAACCACCGTGCCCAGCTAATTTTTATATTTTTAGTAGAGACGGGGTTTCCCCATGTTTGTCAGGCTGGTCTCGAACTCCTGACCTTAGGTGATCCACCCACCTCAGCCTCCCAAGTGCTGAGATTACAGGTGTGAGCCACTGCACCCTGCCAGTTCATGGAATTTAAATAGTTCCATGTGCCTAGTGGCTACAGGGCTGCACAGTGCACAGGGCAGGCATCAAAGCTGCTGTTTAACAAGCGGCATGGGGAACTTTGGCTTTCCACACAGGATGCATTAAATTCAATTCCTGCTGGGCGTGGCGTCTTGCGCCTGTAATCCCAGATACTTGAGAGGCTGAGACATGAGAATCACTTGAATCCGGGCGGCGGAGGTTGCAGTGAGACAAGGCTTTGCCACCACACTCCACCCTGGTGACAGAGCAAGAGAGTGAGACTCTGTCTCAAATAAATAAATAAACTAATTAAATTCCTATCTTATACCACATGCACATTAAATTCCACACGGATCAAAGACTAAAAGGTGAAAAGCAAAACTGTAAAACTTTTCCAACAAAGCTTGGGAGAATATGCTTATGATATTGATGAGCAGGACGATTTCCTAAACAAGTCACAGTGCTAACAAACAATAATGGAACATACTGACAAATGTGTCTGGATTAAAATGTAAATGTCTGAAAGTCAAAAACAGACTACAAAGTGAAAGGCAAACACAGACTTGGAGAAAATCTGCAATGCACGTGACTAATAAAGAATTGGAATCCAAGATATAGAGAGAACTCTTATAAAAGTCAATTTTAACAAAAAAGACATCCAACCCAGCTGAAAAGTGAGCAGAGGGTATGGTCAAGGCCATTGTGTCCCCAGCTCTTCACACAAGGCACGCTGGGCCCCTGCCACCCTCCAGCCCCGCCTGACTCCCCCCGGGAGCCACCAGACAGGCAGGTGGCAGGCATGGGTCTCCGCCTCTGTTGCATGGAAGAAATCTCTTCAAAGGCCATGTGCTCAGGACCTGGGCTCTTTTCTTCTCCTCCCTCTGCCCTCAACCTTTGCAAAGCAGCAACCCTGGAGAGGCTGCCAGCTGTGCCTCCCGATGCGCCTCCGGGTAGAAGGCCCTGCCACACACCTGTGCATAACTTGGTCCCCTCCTCCGCCCTTGCTTTGCAGTGTAGAGGATGATTTCCCAACACCTGTAGACCCTGGCGCTCAGGCTTCCCCATCCTACTCAGATGAGGGACGCCAGAGGGTCTTTGCTGATGTCCTGAAACCTCAACAGGCAGGAGCAGGTAATTCTCAAGGAGAAGAACCAGGACCGGCCAATGCACGTGTACAGCGCTGCTCCAGGTGTGCGAAATGCCAACTGGAAAACAGAGAAGCTACTTCCCAGCCACCGGCCTGGGAGCACCCATGGAGCGCGAGGGTCAGAAACTCCTACATCCTCCAGGGGTGGGGCAATGGGATGAAGCAGTCGTGCTTGATTTATTCCAGAGGCAGCTGTCAACAACAAATAGCACACGATGTCGGCCTCTGCTCTTGCGTTATTTTCTGCACTTCTGTGGAGGCCGGCGCGTCACACCATTGAATAACGTTTCCAGTGGAATATACCACAAACGGCCACAGAGCTCCTCTTGGTCTTGTTTATATGCTTGTTTTCCGAGTGTGCCTCTGTGCTTTGTACAGAAAAAGAGTAAGATATTTGGCTGCCACCAGGGCCAACGTTTGCCCCATGGGAGTGACATTGCCACTGGTGAGAACGCAGAGCCCCTTGCAACATGGTCCCATCTGGATGGCCTCCGTCATTGCACTGGGGCCAGGCAGACACGGAAATGGCAGCAGACCTGGGCCTTCAGGCCCAGCTGCCCCTGACCTAGCCTGAGGCCCTGCAGCGCCAACAGCAGAGGCCCCCACGGTGCGAGGCAGCCGTGCTGCCAGGGCGGGCTCCAGGGAGCTGAGCCCACGGCCACCAGCCCCAATCCCCTGTCCTGCTGCCTCCCACAGCTACGCAGG
Organism: Pongo pygmaeus; assembly: GCF_028885625.2. Taxonomy (NCBI): domain Eukaryota; kingdom Metazoa; phylum Chordata; class Mammalia; order Primates; family Hominidae; genus Pongo; species Pongo pygmaeus. Next base: position 103,782,018 of record NC_072388.2, read on the forward strand.
GTTCCCCCAGGAGCCCACCCCTTGCTGCCTTGACCACCATCACTTCCCAGCTGAGAGCCCACCCTTGCCGGCCTCTGCCTGGTTCTTGACGAATTCAGCCCCATCCATCCCCTCCTGGCAGCCTGTTAGTGGCTCTGGGGAAGCTGGCACTGATTAATGACAGTAACAGACAACGTCCATCTGCCCATCAGGTGAAAACTCGCCACTGTCATCTGTCCTGTCAGAATCTATGAGGAGCATGGGAGCCCGCCTGGCTGGGACCCCGAGTCCCTGGCCGCCCCCTGGCCTGAGGTCTCCAAGCAGGGCCTCAGACTGAGGTGGAGACAGATGAGGCCGGTGGGGCCAGAAGGGCCAGCTCTGAGCCTGTCCGTTGCTGACCAGGAGCCCATCCCCACAGGCCAGCTGCCTTTCTCAGGCCACTCTGAGGTGAGAGGTGGACCCCGAAGGTGGGCTGGGTCCCCTGCCTTCACCTCCTCCCCTGTCAGGCCCCCCGAATCCGACTGACCTGGGTCAGCTCTGCCACCTACCCTGCTCTCTCCAGCCCACCCGGGGCCTCGACTGAGCCGCTGCCCAGGGTCCTGCTGTGAGTGGACAGGAACCAGCACAGGCTCCCGGCGACACCTGCCCACCCCGCCAAGCTGCCCCACTGGGACCTGACAGGGAGGAGCCCACACTGGCGCGCCTGACAACAGCCGTGACCTTTCCTGTGCTGCAGAGAGGGAAACTGAGGCTCAGCAAGGCCAGACAATCTGACCGAGCACCGGCCTGGCCTCCTGACCCCAAAATCTGTGCCCCTGGGGAAAGAGAAGAAAGAGGTAAACGCATTCTACGGCGTAATCCCCACGCCAAGGGGTGTGTTCCCCTGCGGCAGGGCCCTGAGGTGGACATGAACACCCAGGTCCCCCATGGCCTGCTGACCCCAAAGGGGAGAGGGCCCAGCCCCAGCAGCCCCACCCCGCACCACGCCAAAGGGAGCACAGAGATCGGTTGTCACAGCTGGGACACTACAGGAAGGGCCAACGGGACCAGGGGCTTCAAGCCGACACCTTAGGGGGTGTTTTCTCTGCAGAAAAGCCCTCTGCTCCCCAGCAGAGAAGCTGTGCCTGCACCTGGGATCTGCTTTGCATGTAGAGGGGGCAGTAGCCCCACACAGGAGGAGCTGACAGGGCCAGAGCACAGCCGAGACGCTGCGGCAACCCACAGAAGATTCCAGGACACGAGCCCGCAGCCCAGGGTGGACCCGGCAGGGGAGCAGTAGTGGGGTCCACACATCCTGGAACGCCAAGCTGCCTGAAGCGGGGAGGGGCTGGGGGTCAACACACACAGGAGGCAAAGGTCATGGAGGGGCATCTCCAATCCCATCAACCCCGAAAGCCCCCGGGGGCCGGCCTAGGCGCCCCACGGACCTGCAGTTGATGGGGCCTGGCGCACGCCCGGAGGATGGGCCCTTAATAGCAGCCTGAACAGGTAGCCCGGAGCCAGGAGGTGCACCTGCCGCCCCAGGGAGGTCCCCGCTCCGGGAGGGTCGGGGTGTGGCAGCCAGTGGGGGCAGCTTCGGCTTCATCCACAGTTGAAGGGTGTCCAGAAGGTGGGGGAGGAAAGGCCTCGCCCGCAGGGCTGGCCGGGCCTGCCAGGAGGTTGGTTCAGTCTCACCCTGCTGGGGGACGCGTCCTGAGTGGAGGGGCTTTCCAGCCTGCAAGGGTCACACAGGGAGCCTAGGGTCACAGGTGATGAGAGGACAGGGCTCCAAGGGGCTGGGCCATGTGATCCTGGCCCCACATCCCCTCCAAGGGGCTGGGCTGTGTGATCCTGGCCCCACATCCCCTCTAAAGGGCTGGGCTGTGTGATCCTGGCCCCTGCATCTCCTCAAGGGGCTGGGCTGTGTGATCCTGGCCCCACACCCCTCTGAGGTCGAGGTGCGAGGATCCCACGGGTGTCCCCTCTCCCGTCCCACATCCTCACCCGTGCTCCACCAGCATCCCAGCCCCGGTTCTTGCACCCATCCCTCCATCCTTTCTTCCCTCCCCCCTCCTTCCATTCCAACTGCGTGAGCTGGCTTGGGCACCATGACTGCGTACCACCCACTGGGGGTTTAAACCACAGACACCTCACCGTCCTGGGGGTGGAGATCAGGCGCAGTGCACACTGGGGCCCTGGGAAGCAGATGACGGCTCCTGGCATGTCTCCTGAGTCCATCTGTGGATTGCTGGGGCCCCCAGCAGCTCTACCAATCCCCAGAAACGCCTCCTGGATCTGCTGTATCCACCTGGAGGCTCTTGGTGCATAGCAGCACACACAACACCTCCACTCTCCACCCCGAAGGATGCCTGCTACAGCGGGGTCCTCATCCACCCAGCCTCTAGCCACCCCGTCCTAGGGCCACCTGGGTCCCCAGCCAGCTTCTAATTGGCACCCACGGCCAGTGCTCTTGGCTCTGGAGGAAGGAGATGGAGGCTTCGCTTGACGTTCATTCCTCATGGGCGTGGAGAGGCCCCCTCCGGGGCCCCTTCCCCTCACCCCACCCGGGAACCAGAACTGCAAATACTTCACACGGTACTTTGAATTTAATGGTTCACATGGGCTCCTCTCTGAGCTACTGCCTTTTATTTTATGACTAAATTAATATGATACATACAAGAGCACATTTAAGACACCCGCCAGAGGAGCAGGAATGGCGGTTGTGTGGGAAAGGATAAATTTTTACGCACACGCGTCTCTGGGCCACTAACGGGCCGTGCGTCCATCTGTCTCCGCAGCTGACCTTAATCCCATCCTGGCGCCTGGGGCCTGAAGCTCGTGGAATCGCCCGCCTCACGTGTCTTTGCGGCCCACTAATTTGTGCGTGTTCAGGATATATTGGGTTTCATAATTTTTATATGCAAATCAATAAAAAGCCCTTTGCTATCTCATTTAAATCATTGAATAATCAACCAGGCTATCCAGCCCACCTCCACTCTCCTCAAATCCCTGGAAGTGAGAGGGGCCAGCACTGACCAGGAGAGCAGGGTCCCAGGGTCCCCTCTGGACAGACTGCCCACACAGTGGGCGCCGGATCTGCTGGACCCAGGAGGCCTGGGGGGCTGACCCACCTCCTCTGGGATGTGGTCAGAGCAATGGCCTGAGCCAGCCCTGCAAAGACCCCGGCGTCAACCCCAGACAGTGCTTCAGACAGAGAGAACAGCACAGGCTGTAAGAGAGATTCCCTAGACAAAAGAGCAGAGCACCTGTCCAGTGATGTGGAACCCACAAGACCACTGAGAGGCACCCCTGCACCCTCCCAAGCTCTCTCCTCCCCTCCCTCCTCCCTCCATCCATGCATCTGTCCTTCCATTCTTCCCTCCTCCCCTCCTTCCCTATCCATCCATGCATCTGTCCTTCCACCCCTCCCTCCTCCTCTCCCTCCTCCCTTCCCTCCTCCATCCATCCATGCATCTGTCCTTCCACTCCCTCTCCACCCCTCCCTCCTCCCAAGCTCCCTCCTCTCCTCCCTCCTCCCTCCATCCATGCATCTGTCCTTCCATTCTTCCCTCCTCCCCTCCTTCCTCTATCCATGCGTCTGTCCTTCCATCCCTCCCTCCTTCCCTCTTTCCTCCCTTCCCTCCTCCCTCCATCCATGCATCTGTGCTTCCATTCTTCCCTCCTCCCCTCCTTCCTCTATCCATGTGTCTGTCCTTCCATCCCTCTCTCCACCCCTCCCTCCTCCCCTCCCTCCCTTACTCCATTCATCTGTCCTTTCACCCCTCCCTTCCTTCTTCCCTCCTTCCATTGCTCCCTCCCTCCCTCCCTCCCTCCACACAGTCATCCAGCTTCCTGGATGTGCAGGGGGCGCCTGGCTGTTGCAGAGCACTGGAGACACAGAGGCAGAGAAAGGAGGCACATCCCAGCCCCCAGAGGTCCCTGCAGAAGGAGGCCGACCTGCTCCACTCTCCAGCCCCCGCCCAGCCCAGATCAGCCTCCACCATGTACCTCCCGCCACGTGCTGGAGGCAGCTGTTCCCAGCAGGATTCCAAAGCACCACACCCGGGCCCGTCTCAGTCACTGTCCCCACTCTCCCAGAGCCTGGCCTCCCCAGGAGCAGCGTGGATCTTTCCAGGACAGGCATGGGAGCCCTTCAGGGGCTTTATCACAGTCCTGCACCCCCAGCCCTGTGTGGAGGTTCTGGTATTTTCCTGTTTTTCAGGCAAGGCTTGGAGGGAAGATGGGCACAGGCCTCAGAGCTCAGACCCCGTGAGGGCTTTGCTCCCTGAGGGCTGTGAAAGCTCAGAAGAGGCGACGGCTTCAAACCGGACCTTGGGAGAGGAGTCAAGACCTGCCCAGTGGCCGGCCAGGAGCAAAGGGGGTCAGCAGAAGCAAAGGTGGGGCAGTGAGCACCTGAGGCCCGGCCCGTGCTGGGGGTGGGGACGGTGCCAGGACTCGGAGGGGGCCTGTCTCAGCCAGCGCGGGCTGCCCCAGCAGAACCCGCAGACAGGGCGGCTGCAGCAACAGACTTCTATTCCTCACAGCACCGGAGGCCGAAGTCCAGGATCAAGGCGTCAGCAGCTCGGCTCCTGGAGAGGGCAGCTTCCCGGGCTGCAGACGCTGTCCCTGGCTGTGTCCTCACGTGGCCTTTTCTGGGCACAGGCTGGGGGTGCAGCCGATGTCACTCTTCCTCTTCCTATAAGGGCCCTCACCCCATCATGGACCCCACCATCAGGATCCGACCCTCACTGCCTCCCAAAGGTCCCATCTCAAACACCATCACATGGGGGATAAGGCTTCAACCCTGGAACTGGGCGGACCCACACATTCCGCCCATGAGCGGCCTTGAAAGCCAGGCCAAGGAATCAGCCTGACTCCCTCGCCAGTGGAGCCCCGGCCCCGAGGCAGGGCCATCTCCCCTTTAGAAATCCCCTCTCCAGAAGAGACAGAGAGCAGGCCCTGCCTCTGGGAGCCGAGTATGTCATTTTTAAGAAAGCAGTCATCGTGACTAACTCTCTCCTGATTCTGAGAGTCCAGGAAACTGTCAAGCCTGAGGCGGGGGGGAGTCACGGGAACCCTGGATTTGTAGCCAGTTGGTCAGAAGTGTGAACCTGGGACTCCCTTCCTTGCAACCGGCATCTGTAGTAGGGGCAGTTTTGTCTGTTTGACCTGCGGGTGATTTCTGCAGAGCTGAGGCACAGCACAGTAGCTGGGGTGGGGACGGGTCGTCTGTGTCGGCGCAGCGGTGACCCCCACCCTGGGCGGCCAGACTGCAGCCATGTCACCTGCGTGGGTTCAGATCCTCGCGTCTCCAGGGGCCTGGAGGGCCCACGCGGCCTGGCAACAAAACATGAGGAATGAGTACCACCCATTGTCTGAGAGCCGCCGCGGGTCCTGCTGAGATCCAGGAAGCAGCAGTGTCAAACTTCCCAGTGTGATGGTGGCACCTCTTCTCAGGACAGAGCAGCCCACGCAGTCTGGCAACAAAACCTGAGGAACGGGCACCACCCGCTGTCCGAGACGTGTGTCACCACCCACTGAGGAACGGGCACCACCTGCCGTCCGAGACCTGTGTCACCACCCACTGAGGAACGGGCACCACCCGTCGTCTAAGACACGTGTCACTACCCACAGAGGAAGGGGCACCACCCGTCATCTGAGACCTGTGTCACCACCCACTGAGGAACGGGCACCACCCGTCGTCTGAGACCTGTGTCACCACCCACCAAGGAAGGGGCACCACCCATCGTCCGAGACCTGTGTCACCACCCACCGAGGAACGGGCACCACCCGTCGTCCAAGACCTGTGTCACCACCCACTGAGGAACAGGTACCACCCGTCCTCGGAGACCTGTGTCACCACCCACTGAGGAACGGGTAACACCCATCGTCCGAGACCTGTGTCACCACCCACTGAGGAACGGGTACCACCCATTGTCTGAGACCTGTGTCACCACCCACTGAGGAACGGGCACCACCTGTCATCTGAGACGTGCGTCACCACCCACTGAGGAAAGGATACCACCCGTCGTCCCAGACCTGTGTCACCATCCACTGAGGAACGGGTACCACCCATTGTCTGAGACCTGTGTCACCACCCACGCACTCTGCACTCCAAGGCTCCACACAGAGAAATGAGGGCATCGGGGATGCTAAGTCCAAATGCGACTCAGGGGAGCCCAGCTCTGGGAGTGGGGCGTCTTAGGGCACCTTCATTTTGTGATTTTGCTTTTTTTCCCTGTTTATGGATGCATAAGAGTAAGCTATGATAAAATCCTATGAGTAAGTCTAAGAGCTCTCCGATGCATGTAAAGTGGAGCTTCTATGTGATAAAGCACTGTGTCATAGTTTTATAGGCAGCATTTTTTCTTTCTTAGAGGTACATAAAACAACAGCGCACCTTATAATCAGTGGCATTCAACAAAATGGTTAAAAAATAATACCCCGCAGTCCAGCAGGGTCTATCCAAGAGGAGGAAGAATGGCTCACATTAGATCAATCCCTCAGGTGACTCACCAGTCTGCTAAAAGGACTAAAGGACAAAAAAAACCACATGAATTATCTCAATAGACACAGAAGACCCGTATAAAGTTCAACACCTATTTATAATTTCTAAAAACTCTCAGAAGGCTACAAATAAAAGAGAACATCTTTAACCTGATAAAACCTACTTTCCAGAAACCCCCAGGAAACATCAGACTTCACAGAGAAATCTAAGACACAATCTCTTCCGGACTAGAAGTCAAGGGCGACCCTTATCGCCACTCAGTTTAACATAATCTCGGAAGTCCCAAGAAATACTGCAAACAAAAAAAAAAATTAAGAAATGAAGAGGTGTAAGGACTGGAAAGGAAGAGATAAAACTGTCACGACTGGTGGATAACGTGGCCATCTATGTAGAAAATGTCACTGAATCAACAAACTACTAGGACGAACAGTTACAAGATAAACCTACAAAAATCAATAATGTGACTCTATGGCAACAATAATCAGCCAGAAAATAAGATACCATTCAGCAACTGAAGCAATTAAGTGGATAGGAATTAAATTACAAGGAACGGGCTGGCCGTTTGCTAAGAAAATTCTGGAACTCAGTGAAAGGACCCAGCCAAGCCACTGAAAGGAGAAGGCACCATGGTCAGCTTGGAGTGACCAGCAGCACAGCCCACGACGTCGCCAAATTAGATTCTAGATTAGGGCAATGCAAAGCAAAGTTCCAGCAGGCATTTTAAAGACACCCGACCACAGCCCTATTCTCAGCGCCCGACGGAATAATGAGCGTCCCTGAATGGGAGGTTGATTGAAAAGCCAAGAGAAAGGGCTCACTCCACCAGAATGAAGACAAACTATGAAGCCGTGGAAATGAAAGATAAAAATAAAAGCCAGCACGCTGCCGGTGACGGAGCAAGCCCACCCTGAACAGACTCAGGGATGTGTGGGAACTGCTTAGGTAAAAGGCAACTCCCACAAATCAAGGAGAACACAGCGTAGTGGAAAGTGGCTCATTATACGGAGACAAAGTCACACCAGCCACAGATGGACTAAAGGGGAAACTGACAAAGACAGCAGGGAGGCTGGGCAGGGCTTGGGGAGGAGACACACTCTCAGGACAGTGCTCACGCAACCCTAGCACCAAAGACTACCAGTAATCACCCTCCACATCCACACCAAAGTCAACAAAAGAAAGATGCCCCCGACCACAGGTGGCGAGTGGGCTGGAGGGAGCCTGGGGACCCCGCTGGGCTGTCCCCTGAAAGTGGCACCAAGCCCGCTGGAAGGCATCATCTGCTGGGCCTGAGGCCCACCCCAGACAACGTCAGCACTCTGGACCCCTCCTGCCAGCACTCAGCCACCCCCTGCCCACTCGGTCTTACCGAGGTGTGCGTGGCCGACAGAGTTGAGGCACTGACTTTGCAGCTGGAGACAGGGCCTTGACCTCAGAGACTTTGGAGGTGTTGGGACCCGTCAGTGGGGAGCCATTCTGTGGGACTTGGGCATGGAGAGCAGGTGCAGGCCAGGATGTAGCTGGGGCCTCAGGGGCAAGTCCAGGGATTGTTCCAGCCCCCACTCCCAGGACCCCCTGGAGACCCCACTTCCCTGATGGCCACCCGCAGTCCCAGCTTCAAACAGGTTCTTTGAGGGGGAGGAGAAGCAATCTCCTTCATATAAATGTTTAATTGGGAATTAATATGGATGAGGCTCTGGAGTGATGAGGCTGTGGGTTTAATAAATATTAACAAGGAATGGGCCTCCCCTTCCTGTGCTCTGTGCTAATCCCTCTGTTTGTGTAGCATCCATTATTCACTGTGTTTCTCAACTCCAACCCCGGGGATGGGGATGGGGTCCTTCCTCCTGGGGCTCCTTCCATGGAGGTACTTTGAATCCCTGGCCTCGGGGGCTGAGGGTTCCACTACAGGATGGATGGATCGGCTTTCTGTGGGTGTGGAACTCTGACCACAAGGACGCTCACTGGCCCATCTTCCATTGGCACAGACACACACTCACTGACCAGGAAATCTATATTCCAGCCTTACCTTCAGCCCCACTGGGCTCCTGCCACTGATGCCACCTCCACCAGGAAGCCCACCTGGTCTGCCCACAGGGAGCAGCACCTGTCCCTCAGGGCAGCCACAGTCCTCTCTCCTGACCTGGCAGGGGCTTGGAGACCCAGCGACCCCGCCCAGCCCGCTGCAGGTGGGCTGCTCCGAGGGGACCCAGTTCTCTGATTGGACTCCACCAAGGGGTCCAGACCCTGTCCACATTGCTGCCTGGCCGGGCTGCGGGTGGAGCTCCGGCGCCCTCGTGTGGCCCGTGTGTGCAGGACCTCAGCCGTGCTGCCCCATGGGAGGATCCAGGGAGCTGAGTACAAGATCAACGATTACCCAGGTCACAGTCCCAGGATGCACAGACCCTGAGTGTGGCACTGGGACCGAGCCCCACCCTCAGCCTGGGTTTGCACACTCCCGGCAGTGCACTCGCTTCATAACTTGAGAACGTCCCTGTCCACACAGAGGAACAGCCCTCCTGCCTGGGCTTCCTCCCCTACACTGGTCAGGCCCCCTCCGCTGCAGCTGCCCCTGGAATTCCTTGCAGGGATTGGGGGGTGGAGCCCAGGACCTCTGCTGCCCAGGCCCACTGAATATTGGGCAGCCCAAAGCCCTGACCCTACCTCCCTTGGCTCCTACACACCCCTGGGCACGTGTGCCTAGGGGCAGCACGGCCCCTCCCATCCATGGGATGCCAACCCCCTCTAGTGATGCCCACCACATGTGGGGTCTCAAAGTCCCAGTCCTGTGCCCTGCCCACCCTCCTCATCCCTAGTGAGGATGGCCCCCCATCCCTGGGGTGCACGGCCCCCCATCCCTAGCGTGGATGGCTTTGTGGACTTAACAGGACCCTCCATGAATCTCCATGGGAAGTACAAGATCCATCCCCTAGTGCCTGCTCCACCCTCAGAGGGACAGGACCGATGGGCTTCTGTGCCCACTCCACCCCTTTATCTGTTCCTCCTCCCCTGGGGCCCCACCAAAGCCAGGAGGAGGGGAGACAGGAGAAACAGCCCCCATTGGCTCCTGAGTTGACCCCAACCGAGCACCCACATGGAGGCAAAGCGGGGGGTCCTAAGAGGCCAGCTGTATCCAGGGGCTTCAAGATGCTCCTTGCACTCACTCAGCACCACCCTCATCCCAACCAGCCTGGCCGGACAGACAAGGGCCTGGGCCAGGGGGCAGGAGCAGAGGGTGCTGGGGGCACAGACCTGTGAGCGTCATGGGGGTGAAGGACCTCAGGCTGGAAAGACCCCAATGAGTGAGAAGGCCAGATCTCTATCCTTCCCAGCCCTCACCATCCCCACTGCCCCCACCCACCCCCAGCCCAGGCATCCCCTGAGAAGGCAGGCTGGGGAGACAGGGAGAGGACAGTTAGGGCGAAAGGGACCGGGGCTGTGCTGGGGCTGGGCCGCTCTCACTCCGTCCCTTAAGCCCCTGCCTCTCTCCAGCCTGCCCCGTCCACACCCAGCCTGCCCACTCCCGCCACCCCTCCCTGGCATCCCACAGCTGTGACCACAGCTGGAACACCACGGAGCACTCACCACAGCACTCAGAGCAGCCAAACCCTCCCCTTGGCCACAAGGACCTTCCCAGTGGCCCTCTCCAGTCTCACCTGCAAGCACCCCTCTGCTTACACTCACAGAGGAGTGAATGCGTGAAGGCCCCACAGGGTGAATGAATGAGTGAAGGCCCCACGGGATGAATGAAGGAGTGAAGGCCTCATGGGGTGAATGAATGAGTGAAGGCCCCATCAGGTTAATGAATTAGTGAAGTCTCCACAGGGTGAATGAATGAGTGAAGGCCCACAGGGTGAGTGAGGAGTGAAGGTGGCTCTGCAGCCTGCCCAGGGCCTGGTGAGTCTCACAAGCTCCCCACTCGCGCGGCCTGGTCTTTGTCCAGCAGAGTCTGAGCAGAGTCCCTTCCGTCTGCCCTGGCCCTGGGCCCCCCTCTCTCCTCCACCCAGGGGAGGAATCCATGCTCAGCCCAGGGCTGCTGGGAGGCGAACCTGACTGCCTGTGGCTGTGCCCCTGTGTCAGCCACCACTGTGGGTTCCACAGCTGAAGCTCCACTTCCTTCCTCCCAGAAAGTCTGAGCACAGGGCTCCATCCAGGATCCCTCAAGGTCAGAACGGCCCCGGGCCCACAGGGTGGGCCTTGTGGAGACATTTCCACCAAGGTGGAACTGAGAACCGTCTCGGTGGTGGGAGAGGACAGCCTGCCCAGGGCTCGCGGGGAGGAAGCTGTTCTCGGGGCCTTTTCTGACCAGCTCTGAGCACTCTCTGGGACCAAGGCCCCTGAAGCAGGGAGGCCTGGGGGCTGTGCTGGTCACCCACACACAGGACAGCCCCCGAGCCAGAGACAGCCATGCTCAGAGCCCAGAGACCAGAGGCCCCAAGGGGAATGGCACCCTCCCCCACACCCAACGTGGTCCAGTCAGTGGAGCCACCACCTGGCCTGGGGCTGGGCAGCCCACGGTGGTCCCAGAGGAGGAGAGTTGCCTTGTAGTGACAACCCCACAGAGGGGCACATGGAAGCACCCGGACCGGTCCGACCCCAGAAGGGCTCAGGCACTTGGGTGCTGGAAGAGGTGGGAGAGGCAGGACTGGGCTACATGGAGGACGCCATCCACTGCCGCCCCTAGGCAGTCACCACGGCCGGGGGCAGTTACACCTACCACAGGGGACCCACTGGCTCAGCTTCCTCCCCACAGCGTTCACTCCTCAAAACCCAGCTCTGGCGACCGCTGGTGCTTCCGCAGGCTTAAGGGGAATTGTGTTACGAACCGGAAGGGAATTTCTCCGCTTTGGAGAAAGTCCTTGGCTGTTTGTTGAAAAGCCTAAAGCGGGCTGGGTGTGGTGGCTCACACCTGTAATCCCAACACTTTGGGAGGCCAATGTGGGCGGATCACAAGTTCAGGAGTTCGAGACTAGCCTGGCCAATGTAGTGAAACCCCATCTCTACTAAAAATACAAAAAAATTAGCCGGGCATGGTGACAGGTGCCTGTAATTCCAGCTACTTGGGAGGCTGAGGCAGAAGAATCACTTGAACCTGAGAGGCTGGGGTTGCAGTGAGCCGAGATCACACCATTGCAGCACTGCAGCCTGGGAGACAAGAGTGAAACTCCATCTCAAAAAAAAAAAAGGAAAGAAAGGAAAGCCTAAAGGAAGCACAGGAGGCCGCCCGTCAGTCCGGAAGCCCACCCCAGAGACCCCTTCTGGGATCTTGCATTGTGCAGAGAGGTGGCAAGGCCCCGTGCCCCTCCCCCACCCACTACCCACCCACCCCTCCCAGCCTCAAGTTCTGACAAGCTGGCCTGGAGGGTCAGGGAAGGGTCTTGTGTCAGGTTGCTTTGGGTGCTGGTGCCCCTCCCCAGGACAGGGAAGGGCAACGAACAAAAATGTGGGTGGAACCGGCGTCGTGATGCTATCAGGGTGACATGGCACAGAACATATTCCCCTCTATGGCCTCCCTAGAGAGCCAGGCCCCATCCCTTCCCCTCCACCAGCTCCTCGTGCTCTGGAGGGATCACAGACCTAAGGAGAGCCAGGGCCCCAACCCAGGGGGCTCTACCAGGGGAGTTCAAAAAGAAGGAGGTGGCATTGTGGGAATATTACCATCATACTTTACCCTGAAAGTAGATTTCGGGGCAAAAGTATTAATGGAATAAAGAGAGTATTCTATTTAGGTCAGAAGTGCAATTCACCCTATCAGCAAGCCCAGGGATGTGTTTCACCCAGACACTGGCCTCCAAGGAGAGAAACCCTCTGCGATCCTTCTAATTGCACTTGTGCAAATGCTACACACACACATCTGCCTGAGCTGACTCCAACACTCATTCGTTCCCCCTGTGCCTGCAGGAAAGCCAGCCCGGGCATCTCAGAATATGAAGTTAATGTGGGACAAGCCAGTGGCCCAGAATGTGTACTAGGATTCTCTAGAGAAACAGAGCCAATCGGATGTGTGAACGCCTGTCTTCGTATGCATATGAGAGAGACTGATCGAAAGGACTGGCTCATGTGATTACGGCACTGAGAAGCCCCTAGATCCGCAGTCAGCCTGCGGGAGGCGGGGGGCCAGTGGTGTCAGTTGTAATCCAAGGCCAGGAGAAGACCCACGTCCCAGCTCAGTCAAGCCAGAAAAGCTCACTCTTACTCAGCTTCTGTTCTATTTGGGTCTTCAATTGATTGGACGTGACACCCACACTGGGGAGGGCAATCTGCTTTGCTCAGATGGCAAATACTGCCCAGTCTGTGAGGCTCCCCGAGGCCCAGCCAAAAGCAGACCTCTCCCCGGGCTGCCCCCGCAGCCACCCTGTGCAAATGGGCACCTGCAACCTGAACTTGGCAGCAGTCAGCATTGGAGCCATTGACTCAAAAGTCTCAGCACATGGATTAGGAACTGAGCCCTAGAAGTCCACGCTGTTTATTTCAAGAGACTTGAGCCCTTCTCTCCCTACCAGCCAAGCAGCACCCAGGCAGGCCCAGAGGACAGCAAATCTTGGAGCTAGAGAATGCCCGGCTTGAGCGTGACACAGGCGGGCATCACAGTGTTCTATTGGTTCCTGGTCTTCAGGGTTCATTTTACTGGCGTAAGAGGCTGGGATGGTTGCTTTTGTTTTCTAAAACCCTTAAGGAGCAAAATCCCACACAATCTTGGAGGAAATTAAATTTAGAAATTAGATGCTAGGCTTGGCAGGGACCTTGACAGGGCCCCCCACAGGGCCAGACTGACACATCCATTGAGACCACATCACAGTTATTAACATTTTGCTCCAAAACATATGGAGAAACGCTTCTAGAAACACAGGGAGAATTTTCCTAAACCACTGTCACAGTGGGAGACTTCAACACACCTCGCTCGGTAATTGTCAGATCAAAGAATGAGTAAAGGAAAAAAGAATATTAATAGAACAATTAACCACCATAAATTACCAGATCTACAGGACTTCACACTTAACAAAGAAAGAAAGTGCATTCCTTTTGAATAACAAACAAGTGAAAAAAACAGCATGTTCAAGAACCCCAGGGAAATCCCAGTAGGTCCCTAAAGGAGAAATTGTGAAATTCTGATCACAGTGCAATAAAACAGGGAACTAACAACAGATCATCTTCTTTAAAGTCCTCACCTCTTGTCAGCTGAGACATGGGATAGACACTACGTCTGACACGTTTTCTACTTACAGGATAGATGACTCTGCCTCCTCGTCGGCGGAATGAGGACCAGGCTGTTACCTACACATCTCTGTATTCTGCAAGTTAAAGGCAGTGAAACAATATCCACAGCACACACAGCGTGACACATACAGACAGCACTCAGTGAATGTTAGCTACCAACACTAGCGTAAGACGAGACACACACTCTTCTGAATGACTCTGAGTTAGAGGAAATGAAACATCAAATTAGAGGCTCAACTAATCTAATAACAAGAGCACTACACATTAAAAACCCTGGGACACAGCCAAAGTGGCTCTGAAAGGACAAAGTATAGCCTTAAGTAATTCTTTTCTTTTTTTGAGACAGAATCTCGTTCTGTCACCCAGGCTAGAGTGCAGTGGCGCAATCTCCGCTCCCTGCAAGCTCCGCCTCCCGTGTTCACACCATTCTCCTGCCTCAGCCTCCTGAGTAGCTGGGACTACAGGTGCCGCCACCACGCCTGGCTAATTTTTTATTTTATTTTATTTTATTTTATTTTTTTAGTAGAGACAGGGTTTCACCATGTTAGCCAGGATGGTCTTGATCTCCTGACCTCATGATCCGCCCACCTCAGCCTCTCAAAGTGCTGGGATTACAGGCATGAGCCACCATGCCCAGCCTAGCCTTAAGTAATTCTAATAGAAGGCAAGAAAGGATGAAAGTATGCTTTCATTTAAGAAACCAGAAGAAGAAAGAAAATATGACTCAAAAGAAATTTAGGGGAGCCTGGTCCACACCCTGATTCCTCCCTCTCTATCTCCTCCCCAGCTGTAGTGATGCCACCTGTTATTGTATTGTTGGGCTGTATTATTGTATTGTTCCTCACAAATAGGGAACACATGTTACTTCCAAACTCGAACAGAAACAGGCTTTACATGCCAGGAGTCAACCCCAGGCCTCCACAGCGCAGGTATTCACACTCTTCATTACCCACTCACATGCAGGGCCTCCAGGAGCTCAGCCAGCAACTTCTCAAGATCAGGGACATTGGAGGGGCAGCCAGCTTGGACCAGGCAGAGGGACCACCACGCCAACTCCAAAACCCACGCCTTCTTCCGCAGGGTTCTTCAAACATCTTCCCTACTATTTTATTCTGAATCTTTGTAAATACACACCCAAGTTGGAAGAATTGTACAGCAGACACCATCTACCTCCTTCTAGAGTCTCCCATTAACGCATATATGGTCCAAGCTCTGCCCTGGTTGCTCCCTCTCCCCACCAGCTATGAGTCCCTCGGCCATCTTATATTTCAAATACGTTTCATTTTAATTTATTTTTATTTTGTTTTATTTTTTGAGACAGGGTCTCACTCTGTCACCCAGGCTGGAGTGCAGTGGCGTGATCTCAGCTCACTCCTGGGCTCAAGGGAGCCTCCCACCTCAGCCTCCTGAGTAGTTGGGCTTGTGTTTACAGGTGCCAACACCAACACCTAATTTTTGTATTTTTTGTAGAGACGGGGTTTTGCCATGTTGTCCAGACTGGTATTGAACTCCTGAGCTCAAGTGATCTGCCTACCTCGGCCTCCCAAAGTGCTGGGATTACAGGCGTGAGCCACTGTGCCCAGCCTCCTAACTTTTTTTTTTTTTTTTTTGAGACATAGTCTCGCTCTGTCGCCCAGGCTGGAGTGCAGTGACATAGTCTCAGCTCACTGGAACCTCTGCTTCCTGAGTTCAAGCAATTCTCATGTCTCAATCTTCCTAGTAGCTGGGATTACAGGCACCCGCCACCTCGCCCAGCTAATTTTTTTTATTTTTAGTGGAGACAGGGTTTCCCCGTGTTGGCCAGGCTGGTCTTGAACTCCTGACCTCAGGTGATCCAGCCATCTTGGCCTCCCAAAGTGCTGGGATTACAGCCGTCAGTCACTGTGCCCGGCCCTTAGTACATTTTAAAGTAAATTGCAGTCCACTCCCTCTGAGACCTTCAGCAGGCAGATTATAGGGTGTTATATGTAAAAATGTTTGTTTAGAAATGGAATGCTTGTTCCCCAGTGCTGCAAAGAAACAGCACTTGAACTTAAATTTAATTCTCTCAGTAAGGCCATTTTTATTTTCTGCAGAAAGGGTGCTCATCACAGATGCAACAATGGCGAGAGCACATCTGAACAAAGGAGGGAAGCAATTTTTATCCCGTACGCAGTTTGTCCCTGCTACTGTGTCCTGTCTCCATTGGCTGGAGCCAGACCTCACAATCTAAACTAAAACCCAATTGGCTAAAAGTTTAAAACTTTTCTAAATAGGTAAAAGTAATGGAAAGACAAAGGAAAAGAAGAAGTTGCTTTTGCCAAATAGGGAAGAGGCATAGGCTGAGAGCTGGGATATGCCTGCGAGCACGTCCAGTACAGATATTTTGGTTAAAGTACAAAGACATAGAATGTATTACGTGCCTGTGAGCATGTTTAACAGCTACATAGGATATGACTTAACAAAGAGTTACTAGCACAAAGCAAGGAGGAGTCTTGAAGGAAGTTAGTCTTTAAAAGAAGCTGTTTTTTTAACACTTATGATTTATTCTTTAACAAGAAGGGAAACTTTGAAGAGGAAGTTTTACTTTCTACATAGGGAACTAAAGTTCAATATTCATTTATGATTTACTGGGTTCTTACCCTGTCACCCAGGTTGGATGGAGTGCAGTGTGATGCAATCGTGGGTCACTGCAGCCTCAACCTCCCAGGCTCAAGTGATCCTCCCACCTCAGTCTCCCAAGTAGCTGAGACTACAGTCATACACCACCACAACTCAACTAATTTTTTTTATTTTTTGTAGAGCTGGTGTCTCCCTATGTTGCCCAGGCTGGTCTTGAACTCCTGGGCTCAAGTGATCCTCCTGCCTCAGCCTCCCAAAGGGTTGGGATTATAGGCATGAGCCACAGCACCTGGCCCCTTTTCTCTATTTTTTTTTTTTTCTTTGATATGGAGTCTCACTCTGTCACCCAGGCTGGAGTGCAATGGCGCAATCTCAGCTCACGGCAACCTCCGCCTCCTGGGTTCAAGCAATTCTCCTGCCTCAGCCTCCCGCGTAGCTGGGACTACAGGCACCCACGACCACGCCCGGCTAAGTTTTTTATTTCATTTTATTTTTTAGTAGAGATGGGATTTTGCTGTATTGGCCAGGCTGGTCCTGAACTCCTGACCTCAAGCGATCCGCCCACCTTGGCCTCCCAAAGTGCTGGGATTACAGGTGTGAGCCACTGGGCCTGGCCTCCTTTTTTTCTTTAAAGTAAAATTTACATGTAGTAAATAGTATTTGGCCATAAAGGGAATGAATTACTGATACATGCTACAATGTGGATGAACTTTGAAAACAGTAAGCTAAGGGAAAAGAGGTAGACATAAAGGGCCACCCACTACATGACTCCATCCACATGAAAGTCCAGAAGAGAGAAATCCAGAGACAGAAAGTAAAGGCCAGGCGCGGTGGCTCACGCCTGTAATCCCAGAACTTTGGGAGGCCAAGGCGGTGGATCCCTTGAGGTCAGGAGTTCAAGACCATCCTGGCCAACACAGTGAAACCTCATCTCTACTAAAAATACAAAAATTAGCTGGGTATGGGGGTGCACACCTGTAATCTCAGCTACTTGGCTGCTGAGGCAGGAAAATTGCTTGAACCTGGGAGGTGGAGGGTGCACTGAGCTGAGATCGCACCACTGCATTCCAGCCTGGGTGACAGAGCAAGACTCCATCTCAAAAAAAAAAAAGAGAATAGATTAGTGGTTGCCTAAATGACTTCTAACAAACGTATACACCTATGAAGAGGGAGAACACCACCACCAATCCAGAATGTTCCCTCATGCCCTCTCCCCGCAAAGCCCCAGCCCCACCCTACCCCAAAAGACACCCCCTGGTAGGATTTCTTGCCTGTTCTAGAATACCACATAAAAGGAATCACACAGCAGGTCCTGTTCTGTGATAGGTCTTTTGCTCAGCATCATGTTTATAAAGTCATCCATATTGCTGCACGGATCGCTCGTTCATATTGATATTCATTAAATAACAGTTGGACCAGTCCTCCCACCCTCCCTCCCCCCATCTCTCTCTCTCTCTCTCTCTGTCTCCCTCTCTCTGTCTTTCTTTCTTGAGACAGAGTCTCGCTCTGTGGCCCAGGCTGGAGTGCAATGGTGTGATCTCGGCTCACTGCAACCTCCGCTTCCCAGGTTCAAGCAATTCTTCTGCCTCAGCCTCCCGAGTAGCTGGGATTACAGGTGCCCGCCACCCCGCCCAGCTAATTTTTGTATTTTTTGTAGAGACGGGGTTTCACCATGTTGGCCAGGCTGGCCAGTCTTTTAAATGAATCCAACGAAATCTAAATATCACGGTGATTTAATCATCAACAATTTTTAAGAGACAATTTTTTAACAGACTTAAATGTTTTCTCCTTTGCCTTGTATTTTCACTCCACTTTGCCCACAGAATTTTGTGCCAACATGACATATCTTCTGCTCGAAGTCCTCCACTGGCCTCACTGTGCTTTTCTGTAATGGAAATATGTGTATAAATTGAAATGCCACTTTTCATTCTTTACTTCATAAGTCTCTTATCTTTAAATGTTTCTACTGGATTCATTATTTTTCAATTATTAGCCCACAGTTTCTCAAAACCACTGATTTGGATATAAATAATCTATATTATACATTTTGATTAAAAATTGTTACACAGAAAAAGGAAGTTTTCATTGGGGATGCATCTCCTGATGAAGGGGACGGGCTTTTTTCCATGTAGCCCCTGTTTCCATGAGTGACGACGACTTGTTTAAAAGACTCACTATTCCGCATGGAATGTCCTCCTGCTTTTTGGGTTTTAGGGGCTAGCACTGGGCGTCTTTGTTCACACGAACAAGTCTACGGGACAAAGGAGGACTGGGGCAGCAGTTCCGCAAATCTGAGACGGGCCACCGGGAATCGCTGCTGCGGTCGGGGGCTGCGACGCCACCAGCCCCAGGGTGGAGAGCGGCTTTCTGGGCGTCCGGGCAAGTCCATGCTCTGGGTGGGGAGGCCGAGGGGCCGAGGAAGTCGAGGGTCTGCACATTCGCTGCCCTGGAGCCGCGTGAGCCCGCCCCGCCCTGGAACGTCCTCCCAGGCGTTCCCGCCTTTGCAGCCCCCGCCTGACTGGGGACCCTCCACTCCCCACACTCTCCTTCCATCCCCGCTTCCCTCTGCCTGCTCCTCCTCCCTCGTCGTCAACCTTGACAGAGGAGGGCGATGCCACTGCTTACCGCCAGAGGGAGCGCCGCGCCCCCAAACGGACACTGAAGCGGGGAGCCCCCTGGCCGAGCCGGGCGCAGGGGAAGAGGGGGCGGAGGGGGAGAAGAGGTGCAGGGACAGAGGGGACCCAGGGGGCTTCGAGCCTCCCGCCTGGGTCCTGGTTTGGTTGCCCCCGCACCACCCAGCGCTTGCCCACCCTGCCTCAGTCTCCCCATCTCCCAGCCTTGGGGCTCCTCTGGCTGGCTGGGGCCCACCCTGGGGCAGAGCCGCTGGGTCTGGGGACTGGTAGCATCAAGATGCCTCGAAGTCCTGGCCTGGTTTTCAGGCTCTCTATAATTAGGACCCCACCCCCACCCCTACAGGAGCCTGTCCAGAAGGTCCTGGGCATGGCTGGGGTGTCGTGGACACCTGCCATCTTTCCGGAACGCTGCAGACACCTGCGTCCCACTCCAGTGCGGGCGGCCTGGGCCCCTTCAAGGAATGGCTGGGAGTGGGAGGGTGGGCCTGGGGTTTCACGGCCCACACCTGAGGCCAGTCACACCCTGACTGGGCCAGGCAGAAGCTGCACAAACTTCACACTGGAAAGGTGGGGCCAAGGGCGGCCCCAGCCCACCTGCCAGCAGCACCCCATCCCCAGCATCTGCCGGGCACAGTGGGGGCACACCTAGCCTCCCCACCCCTACTCACCCTTGACATATAAGGCCTCAGCCAGGAAGTCCAGAAGGAGGAGTGTGTGGATGGGCGTCTCAGGAAGTCCAGAAGGAGGAGGGCGTGGACGGAGATCTGTACTGGAGGCCTCCACCACCTGTGAAGCCATCGGGCCTGTGGGCCGCAGGGCAGGACTCCCAGGTCTGGAGGGCCCTCAGGCTGGCCTCCATGAGGTGCCGCGAGGCTGGGGTACAGAGCTGGGTCTCCACAGCCCTCACCTCCCTGACCCCTGTCCATCACAGCCTAGCTCCTCCTGGAGCCACCTCACCTCCCTGGGCCTCCGTTTCCCCCTCCATAGAGCAGAGGTGTTGATGGCTCCGGCTGGGAAGGCTAAGCCAGTCTGTCTTTGCAGAGTCCACGTGCTGCCGGCACACGGTCCATGCTCCGGAGTCAGCATCCCACCACATGGTGGAGGGGATGTTCTGAAACCCCTCTTTGAAACTCACAGAACCTGGGGACAGAGCGGGGCAGCGTTTTGTCAGTGAGAGGCGGCCGCAGGAACGGCCCAGGGACCAGCACCAGGTACAGGAGCAGACCCACGGCCTGGCCCACAGGCACCGGACACCCTGGGCACAACCGGGCCTGGGCTCCCTCTGACACGGGGCACCTGGACGGATACTTGAGCACAGCCAGGCCTTCAGATGACAGCCATCCCCGCAAGCATCTGACCACGTGCGAGACCCCGCACCTGAGCTTCCCAAATGAGCCCCTCCTAAATGCCAACTCCAGAAACCACGAAATAATTGTCCACTGTTTACACGTCAGAGCGGCTGGCCATGCAGCAAAGGGACCAAGCTGCTGGCGCGTGCAGGTTCATCTCCCAGGGGTTCCCGCTGTCCAAGGCTGCCCCCCTGCTCCCCTCCTGCAGGGCTTGTTCCCAGCAGGTGCATCCTGTAGCTGGGCCTGGAGACCAGGTGCCACGTGGCACGGCGGTGACTCTACAGTGCCCTCGTGTGTGGCTCTGGGTGCTCCCGCCCGCCCCTCTCCCTGCTCAGCCTGGGCACCTTTCTCCTGGTCACTGTGTCCCAGCACTCTCCCCTTAGGAGGCTTGGGCTGGCGGTTGTGAACATTTCCGACCAGGCTGTCCTGGCTCCCCACACCATGGCTGCTCCCCACGTTGGCTCAGGGAGCCCCTGAGGAGGTCCATGGCGTCCCAAGCCCACCGATGCTCACCACTGCTTTTAGCTTCCTCGTGCTCCCCAGCAACCAGGTTGGTGGTCTCTTCCTGCCCATTCTTATTTTGTGTTCCAGGGGAACATGCTGCCACCAGGCTTTACTGTGAACAGTGTCCTCTGTGTCTCCGGTTGTGCAATCTTGGTGGCTCATGTTTTACAGGGGAGTTGGGGAGAGCCGAGCCCGTGATCGCTTCTTCCGCATCCTTCTCCATATGGAGAGGTTACGATATTTAGCCTCAGAACCACAGTCGTCTCATGCTCAAGGCCTGTGGGCCAGGAATCCCGAGCTGGTGGTATTGAGCCAGGAATCCTGAGCTGGTGGTATGCACTGTTGCTTTTCCAAACAGAAAAAGAACAAAGACTTGTAGGCCAACCCAGTTGACTCCTTAAACTACCTCTTCGAAACTCACAGAACCTGGGGACAAAGCGGGGCAGCGTGTATATATAAAGTTGATAAACTTAAAAGACAGCTGTGAAGCCATGAAAATCCATGGAAGAATCCTAAATGCATATTACTGAGTGAAAGAAGCCAGTCTGAAGAGGCCACATACAATATGATTCCAACTCTAGGACATCCCAGAGAAGGGGAAATTACGGAGACAGTAAAAGGACCCGTGGTTGCCAGGGTTGGTGGGGAGGAAGGGATGAATCAGCAGAGCATGGAGGGTGTTTAGGGTAGAGAGGGCAAACTGGTGCAGCCACTATGGCGACCAGGATGGCGATATTTCAAACAGTATTTCAAAAACTTAAAATAGAATTGCCACATCATCCGGCCATTTCACTTCTGGGTATTCTCCCAAGAACTAAATGCAAGGACTTGAACAGATATCTGCACACCCGTGTCCACAGCAGCATCATTCACCAACACCCGAAGTAGAAGCAGCCCAGGTGCTCATGGATGGATGAACCTGGTGTAACCAGGCCGGGCGCGGCGGCTGGGTGAATGTGGTGTATCCAGGCCGGGCGAGGTGGCTGGATGAACCTGGTGTATCCAGGCCGAGCGAGGTGGCTCACGCCTGTAATCCCAGCACATGGAAGGCCAAGACGAGTGGACCGCTTGAACTCAGGAGTACAAGACCAACCTGGCCAATAGGTGAAAATCCATCAATACAAAAAATACAAAAATTAGCTAAACATGCTGGTGTGCGCCTGTAGTCCCAGCTACTCAGAAGGCTGAAGTGGGAGGATTGCTTGAGCCCAGTGAGGTTGAGGCTGCAGTGAGCCATAATGGCGCCACTGCACTCCATCCTGGGCAACAGAGCGAGACTCTGTCTCAAAAAGAAAAAAGTGGCGTATCCATCAAGGGGAATATTATCCAGCCTCAACAACAACAACAACAACAAAAACACAGGAGGTCCTGACGCAGGCTGCCACACAGCTCAGCCTTGAAGACATTGTGCTGAGTGAATGAACCAGATACAAAAGGGCAAATGCTGCCTGACTCCACGTTTGTCAGGCTCCTAGAGCAGTCAAAACGACGGAGACAGAAAGCGGAATGGAGGGTGCCAGGCTGGGGGAAGGAGGGTGTGGGGAGTTTGTGTTTGCTGTTTCAGAGTTTCCGTTTGGGAAGGTCAAAAAATACTGGAGATTGGTTGCACAACAACGTGAATGTACTTACTGCCGCTGAACTTGAACTGTACATTTAAACATGGGAAGATGGTGTGGAAACAAACCCTCAGTCAGTTGGTCTGGCAGCTGATTTGATGCAGATGAAGAGGGAAGTGAGGAATCAATAGGGAAGACTGTGATCACCCCTGATTGGCACAGACAGATAGGAGGTGTTAAGGGGGTTCAGAAGAGGTTAAGACATAGGAGAGATGGTTAAGAAGGTGTTCCGTACTTCCGATCGAAATTCCAAAGGGGCTGGGCACAGTAGCTTATGCCTGTAATCCCAGCACTTTGGGAAGCCACGGCAGGTGGATCACTTGAGGCCAGGAGTTCAAGCCCAGCCTGGCCAACATGGTGAAAACGTGTCTCTACTAAAAATACAAAAATTAGCCAGGCATGATGACGGGTGCCTGTAATCCCAGCTACTCGGAAGGCTGAGGCAGGAGAATCCCAGAGAACCTGGGAGGCAGAGGTTGCAGTGAGCCAAGATCGCGCCACTGCACTCCAGCCTGGGCGAGAAAGCGAGACTCTGAAGAAAGAAAAGAAAAGAAGCTGGGCGCGGTGGCTCACGCCTGTAATCCCAGCACTTTGGGAGGCCGAGGCGGGCAGATCAAGAGGTCAGGAGATCGAGACCATCCTGGCTAACATAGTGAAACCCTGTCTCTACTAAAAATACAAAAAAATTAGCCAGACGTGGTGGCAGGCGCCTGTAGTCCCAGCTACTCGGGAGGCTAAGGCAGGAGAATGGCGTGAACCCGGGAGGCGGAGCTTGCAGTGAGCAGAGATCGCGCCACTGCACTCCAGCCTGGGTGACAGAGCGAGACTCGTCTCAAAAAGAGAAGAGAAGGGAAGGGAAGGGGAGGGAAGGAGGGAAGGAAGGAAGGAAGGTGGGAAGGCGGAAAGGAAGGAAGGAAGGAATTCCAAGAGGTGGAAATAGATAAAACGGGGAGAGCCCACCAGCTCCCTGACAATATGGCTGAGAATTTTCCAGAACTGATAAAATATGGAAACTTCAGCCTCAAGAGTGCAGCACTCTCAAGCAGGAAGAATAAAAGCAGCCCATACCTAGCTCTCCTGTGGTACACTCAGCATGCTGAAGGAGAACTTGCTGGAGGCAGACCCTGCGAACGGCAAGAACAGAAGCAGATGAACGTCTCTGAAGGGCTGAGGCAGAGGCAGCAGCCGGACCCACACGCCCTGCTCCACGCCCACTTACGGGTGTGGGAGAAGCATCAGATGAGCAAAAGGACTGCACCACCACCCAGTTCCTTAGCAGAGGAACCTTCACAGAATACAACTCAGAAAGAGGGGACGCCTGGGCTGCCAGAAAGAGTGGGGTGCAATTATGTGCAAACCTCAACGGGTGCCGGCTGTGTGCAACAAAGCCCTGTGGAAAGCAGAGGGTGATAAAGGCAAAACAGACCTGAGTATTGGGCAGTCGTAATGATCTGTGAGCCAGGAGGGGCGTGATCTATCAGGAGGAGGATGGAAACACTGGCTATCTTTGTATTCTAAATATACTTGTTAAAATTCTAAGAGTGACTATTTTAAAATAGAAATAGAGCATATAACTTCCAGTTAACTCTCCAAGGAAAAAATAGAATGTCAGATTGAGCCAGAGCCATGGAAGCTCAGGCAGCGGGAGCTACACGTGCAAAGGCCCTGGGGAAGGAGGGAAGAGGCGCATGCCTGGCACTGACGTCAGTGCGGCTGGAGGCAGACGGGCGCAGAAAGGGGTCTGAGACGTGGCTGGAGGCAGCAGGACCAGACAGGATGGGGCCTCAGGGCCATGGTTCTGAACTTCATTTCAACAGCAGGAAAAGGGCGGCATGTTTATAACCCACAGGGAGGCGGGAGCCATGGACAGGATTCCATCTGTGACTTGCCAGCATCCCACCGGCTCCCACAGGAGCAGACTGCCCTCAGGCCCCAGCGGAGGGAGGCAGAGCAGACAGAACAATTTCAGCCCCTGGACATGGTGGCGGCAGGGGAGGTGGTGAGCAATGGAGGAAGGGAGATTTAGGAAGCAGTGCCTAGCTCCTCGGTGTGGAGGCAGTGAGGGGAGGGAAGAACACGGAGAGAGGCTGGCTCGGGGCTTGACAAAGTGGTGGGGTGTCCCATAGGAGGCAAAAGCAGATGGTGGGGGCGGGCGAGAGAGTCACGGTTCTTTCAGCCTCATCAAGTGTGTGTTTCTGCGGACGTGGAGGGCGGTGGGAGGCTGACGGTGCACAGACAGCGCAGGAGCAGGAGCAGGGGCGGGGGGCAGTCTTCATAGATGAGATGGGGCACGGCCCCTCCGGAGAGGGGAGAGGAGGGGATGGCAGAGGCAGAGGTGGGGCAGCCAGGGAGATAGGTGGGTGCTATGGACTGAAGTGTGACCCCCCCAAATCCTTATGTCAAGCCACAACCCCCAATATGACTGATCTGGAAATAGGGTCTTTAGAAGGTAACTACGACCTTTACGAAGTCATAAGGGTGGGCCCTAATCCAACAGGGCTGTGGCCTTCCAAGAAGAGGAGGAGACACCAGAGGTGGACGCAGCAAGGCCGGGAGAAAGGTTTCATCAGAAACCAACACTGACACTGATGGCACCTTGATCTTGGACTTCCAGGCTCCAGAGCTGTGAGAAAATAAATGTCTATTGTCTAAGCTGCCCAGGCTGAGGTCTTCTGTTACGGTAACCTGGGCTCACTCATCCAGAAGGGAACCAAAAGCATGTGGAGTCCTGGCACCCACAGGCAAGCGCATGTCAAGAAAGAGGAAGCAGAAACCATGTGCATGGCTGCTCCTTCAGAGCCTGCAGAAAACTGTGCAGACAAGGCACGGGCACAAACCCATGTGAGCAGAGAAGCATGTCTCCGGGTGCACACCCGCACTGCTGAGATGCACCTGCCCCCGCAGGGCTCCGATGTTCCCTGTGAGAGCAGCGCCATCCCCCACGCCTCCTGAGGCTGCCTGGGTCCCATAATGGCCACCGTGCCATCTCCTATCCCACAAGCCCTCCTAACCGTGCCTCTCCCTCATCAAGAGGCAGGGGCTGTGTCCCCTCCCCTTGAGCCTGGCCAGGCCTTTGGGTCTCTGCTGACAGAGGATAGCAGAAGTGAGCTGGGTTAGCTTGGTGCATTACAGGTGCTCATGCCTGTAATCCCAGCACTTTGGGAGGCCGAGGCAAGATGGTCACTTGAGCCTAGGAGTTCAAGACCAGCCTGGGCAACACAGTGAGACCTCCCCTCTCTACCAAAAAAAAAAAAATTGTTTTAATTAGCCAGGCATGGTGACACACATCTGTAGTCCCAGCTACTCACAAGGCTGAAGCAGGAGGATTGCTTGAGCCTAGGAGGTCAAGGCTGTATTGAGCCATGATTGCACCACTGCACTCCAACCTGGGCAACAGAGCAAGACCCTATCTCAAAAAAAAAAAAAAATGGACTGGGTGACTTGCAAGGCTGTGTTCTGTCAACTAACAAGAAATAGACCAACACTGTAGATCAGAAAACAAAAGAAAAGGAGGGCCTCAGGAACTGCCTTCAGGAGAACAGATCTAGCAAGGAGCTCAATCGTGTCTGTGCAGGGGAGGCCAGGCAGGGGCTTACAAAGGTTTGCTGTGAGTCTACACATCCGGAAGCTGTTGGCATGGTCCGTGACCGATGGTGCGGACTTAACAGCTTAGGACAGTTCTGGCTGATGATCAATCTAGTCAGGTGTGCCTGTCTCCAGGAGACCGGTGATCAGGCCCGGTGTGAATGGTTCAAATCAAATGCAGCTGGTTCACGATTTGGCCCAGGTCAACAGATCAATTCTATCTGGCGAGTTGGACTGGGTCCAGCTCCTCTTGCCCTCCCAGCTCCTTTTTAGATAGCCCTGACATAACCATCTCCATTACGGATTTTCTTTTCACAGCTCTGGAGTCCACGCACCTCCATCTTGTTCTCCTAGGAGGCTGACTCGGGCTCCAGCCACCATGCTGAGTGAACCATCACAGAGGTGACCCTCCAGCCCCCACTCAGGCACCCCGGCTGATGCCATGTGGACAGAGATGAGACAGTCCTGCTGAGCCCCGCCCAAATTGCAGATTTGGGAGCAAAATACATGGTCTCTGGGATTTACGTTTGAGGGTCATTTGTTACGCAGCAACAAACACATGGTCTCTGGGATTTACGTTTGAGGGTCATTTGTTACGCGGCAACAAACACATGGTCTCTGGGATTTACGTTTGAGGGTCATTTGTTACACGGCAACAAACACATGGTCTCTGGGATTTACGTTTGAGGGTCATTTGTTACGCGTCAACAAACACATGGTCTCTGGGATTTGCGTTTGAGGGTCATTTGTTACGCGGCAACAAACACATGGTCTCTGGGATTTGCGTTTGAGGGTCATTTGTTACGCGGCAACAAACACAGGGTCTCTGGGATTTGCATTTGAGGGTCATTTGTTACGCAGCAACAAACAGATGCATTTTGCCTGTGGCACATCAACCCACGACAGAACCTCGCCTCGGCTCTGCAGGTGGGGTGCACCACCCCTGGTGTCCTGGCGTCACTGGTAGGAGCACCTGTTTCTCTCTCAAAGGTGTCCTGGTTTGGAAGATGAGTGGCATGGCCATCCCATCAATGCAAAATCAAAGGCCCCTGAGGCAGCCCCCACAATTGAAGAGCAGGCTTCCCTCAGAAGGGGCTCAAACTCCTGCCATTGGACCAAACTGGCTGATTTAGTTTCCTGCCCTCTAAAGTGGAAATTAAGAAACTGACAATGAAG
Source organism: Pongo pygmaeus (assembly GCF_028885625.2). Classification (NCBI taxonomy): domain Eukaryota; kingdom Metazoa; phylum Chordata; class Mammalia; order Primates; family Hominidae; genus Pongo; species Pongo pygmaeus. The sequence continues at coordinate 103,809,163 of NC_072388.2, forward strand.
ATGTCCCCTTTAGGATGGGAGCCATGGCTCATGCAGATAATCCCAGCACTTTGGGAGGCTGAGGCAGGAGAATCACTTGAGCCCAGGAGATGGAGGTTGCAGAGCTGAGATCGCGCCACTGCACTCCAGCCTGGGTGATAAAGCGAGACCCTGTCTCAAAAAAAGTCATAGCTTGACTTCCAGAGTCTTCCTGTCGGCCTGGTGCTGGTCGGTGGTCTCTGGAAGCCCTCCAGCTGCCACCTTCGTTTCTGTCCCTCCCCGGGAGGGATACGCAGGCCCAGAGGAGGTGACTCTAGGCAGGTGGTCCCAGAGGAAGGGAGCTCCACCCTTCCCCTGCGTAGTGGGGAATGTTTGGGATCTCCTGGGAGGGGTCTGCCATGGGGGCAGTGTGGGAAGGTACTCAGAAACCACCATCACCCCCCACACTGGTGGTCCTGGATTCTGGTGGGGCCACTGGAAGCCCGGGCCCATGCAGGTCTCAGCAACATCAACCCCTCCACAGTGAGACCGTGTCAGAGTGACCCTCCCCAACCAGTCCCAGGGCTCCCTGCTCCTTGGACCCTCCCTCCTTCCCAGCCCACCCTCTGAAGCTTCCCTGCTCCTACCCCACCCTTGCTGTGGGGAGAAAATACCTGCAGAGTACCCCAACAAGCCCTCTGCATTGGGGGAGGGGAGCACGTCCACTCACCCAGAAGGGGATTGGGAACCAGAAGCCAGGTGAGCCTCCCTGAGGTTGCAGGGCCTGATTCCGGCACCCCAGTGTCCAACACCTGCCCCCCGTTACTGCAGGGTGCTCCACATCCCCCGCCTACACCTCAACCCCCCTCCACCTCCACATCTGTTCAGGCGATGTCCAACACCACCCGAATCTTACTGACCACTGGTGAGAAAGGGAGGGTCGAGGTTGGCCTCTGCGTGGTAGAGCTGGGTAAACTGAGGCAGCACGTTCTGGGCAGCCCAGGACGCCCAGGTTCCCACCAGCCCATGGCCTCTCCCGCCTTGCACGGGCTTCACAGTTTGCCAGCAAAGCCACAAACGGGGGCTCCGTGGGCCGGCGACTCACCGCGTCCTCCCCACCCCGCCTCAGTTTCCCCCATGGAGCGGGTCTGCAGGCCCAGCATCCACACGCCCCACTGCACTGCACCACACTGCACTGCTCTGCAGGTTGCTGGCACCTGTTCTGGCCTTGCTGGGACCCCCACCCAGACGCACCCCACAGCCAACTCCACCGGACCCACGCTGCCCGAGTATTTTTAGCAGAGGGTCAAGTGCATCTTAAACTCAGATGAGACGTGAATTTCCTCCCTGACGGCTGCGGCCAGGAGCCGCACGTCCTGCCTGGCGGGCGTGGGCAGTTCTGACCTCGGAGGCACAGCTGCAGGGTCTGCAGTCCTCTGGGAACTTCCTCCTCTCAGGTGCCCTGATTTGGGCTCCCTCGGTGCCTCCGCCTCAGGCCGCCCACCAGGCGCTCCCTTGCCTGGTCCTCCGTCTGGAGCCCCTCCCGATGACCTTTGCCACCTCCTCTTCTCTGTCTGGAAGCTTGGAGAGCAAGAGCAGAGGCCTGGGTTCAGGTTCTCAGAGATCTGGGTTCAAGTCCTGGCCCCACCTGCACTTGGGAAAGCTGTTACCTCTCAGAACCCGTTTCCTCCACTGTGAAGTGGAAGGAAAAGTGCCCACCCGGGGGGCTGTTGTGACTATAACCAGCCAGCGATGCCTGCAGCACCCACAGACCCCCAGGCATCTTTAGGGCTCCCTGTACCCCAGCCAGCGCCAGGAGGCTGCAGGACCTAGAGGGGCCCTGGCAGGGGTGCACAGACATTCAGATGTTCAGACCTGAGGCCCAAGACCTGCCTGCCAGGACAGGGACACTCCTGCCTGGGGATGCTGGAGTCCCAGAAAGTGAGAAGCAGTTGCCCAGTGCCCTCTGCTCTCACTTCCTCCCCACCAAGCACAAGTATTAATTACGCAAACCTCAGCTCCCCGAGGGGGCCAGGAGGAAATGCCTGGCAGAGCCCTCCGTCCCACCCCATGCAGCCTGGGTCTCCCTCCACGGGCCCAGCCTCTTCCACTGCTGCTTTCAGTTACCCGGCTTTGTAGGAGCAAGCACCCTGTCTGTTTTCTTCTTTCTCAAGCCATCTTAGCTGCTTTTGATCTGTATTCTTCCATGTAAAATGTAGAGTACATTTATTGATTTTGTTAAAAAAAATTGAAGCCCAAATGAGACTCTGATTAGGATTGCATTGAATTTATTATGTCCCTCTGGGGAGAATTATGTGTTTATAACATTAAGTTTTCCTGTCCATTCTGTTGGGCTTGCTAAGTAAGCTGATATGTGATCTGCAAATGAGGGCAGATGACTGTGTGAGGTGACCTGGGGAATGTCATGGCTCCTCTCCAGGCGTCTCCCTCTCCACAGCACTCTCCTTCACATTCCAGAAACTTCTCTCTACCAGGCATGCCTTTGGCCAGCCCTGCGACATGTACTGCCCCTTGAGGTTTCCAATACTCTGCCCCACCTTTATAAAGAGCCCCTTTGTTAAACACTGCTGCAAGTAACCTGCTCTAAATGTAGGTCTCTTTCCTGCTGGGACCCTGATAGATCTAAGGGTTTCTCCTAGGAATTCAAGGAAGGTTTAATATCAGAATCCAATCCATGCAAATACCATCTGAATAGATGACAGGGCAAAAAGTGTCCCAATGTCTCAAGTGATGCCATCAGTGACTTTTTAAAAATTTCTGGGCAAATTAGAAATTGAAACAAATGAAATATTTCTAATTTGATAAAATTGTTCACCAAAAACCCACCACAAAAATACATTTACGGAAACAGTTGTTGCCAGGAGTTCGGGAAAGAGGAAATGGTTGAATCGGTGGAGCACAGGGGAGTTTTTAGGGCTGTGAAACTAATGTGAACGACACTGTAATGGCAGAGACACCACACTATGCATCTGTCAAACCCACAGAACTTTACAGCAAGAGTGAGCCTTACTGTATGCAAATTTTAAAGTTCAGTCAAGAGGCTGGGTGTCTAGGACGGAAGGTGAGCCATGTGTGGCGAGAGCCTCTGGCTGTATTACAGACCCGGGCAGCAGCTGTATTACAGACGTAGGGAGGGGCTGGGGGATGAGGCTGACCTGGGTACCCTCACAAATGATGAAGTCTGTGAAGCCAAAAGCAAATGGACCCGCACATGAGCCCTGTACCCTGGTAGACACATGCTTCTGCCGCGGGGTACAGGTGAGCAGTTCCTACACTGCTGCCCCTGCACACTGGAGCTTAGCGATTAGGTCCACCGATGGTGGGTGGTGGGGCAGGTTCCTCACTGTGGGGTGGGAGCTACAGACAAATAGGGGCAGGGGCCAGAACAACCCACAGGGCCGAGGGTCAGAGTCGAGACAGCAGCACCAGCTCCTTCCTGTGGGCTCCCTCTCCATGCGGGCGGTGTGATGGTTAACTTTATGTATCAACTCCCCTGGCCATGGGGTGCTGGGTTGAACTTTATTTCTGGGGATGTCCGAGGGTGTTCCGGATGAGATTAGCATTTGAATCAGTGGGCTCTGTAAAGCAGGCCGCCCTCCCCAGGGTGGGTGACGTCACCCAATCCGCTGAGGACCCGAATAGCGCGGAAGGCAGAGAAAGGTGCATTTGCCCCCCTCTTCCTGCCACCCTGCTTGAGCTGGGACACTCACCTCACCGTCTCTGGCCCTGACACTGAGATTAACGCCATCAGCCCTCTGGCTCTCAGGCCTTCAGACTCAGACCTCACTGCACCACCAACTTCCCTGAGTCCCAACGAGCAGGCGGTAGGCTTGGGACCTCTCGGCCTCAGTAATCACCTGGGCCCAGGCTTCAGCTGGCATTTCCCCGCTTGAACTTTTTTCTCCTGCTGCCTTGTGAAGAAGGCACCTGCTTCCCTTCCACCATGATTGTAAGTTTCCTGAGGCCTCCCCAGCCATGCAGAACTGTGAGTCAATTAAACCTCCTTTGTGGGCTGGGCGAGGTGGCTCACACCTGTAATACCACCACTTTGGGAGGCTGAGGTGGGTGGATCACTTGAGGTCAGGAGTTTGAGACCAGCCTGGCCAACATGGTGAAACCCCGTCCTACTAAAAATACAAAAATTAGCCAGGCATGGTGGCACGCACCTGTAATCCCAGTTACTTGGGAGGCTGAGGCAGGAGCCTCACTTGAAACCAGGAGGCGGAGGTTGCAGTGAGCTGAGATTGCACCATTGCACTCCAGCCTGGGGGACAAAACAAGACTCTGTCTCAATAAATAAATAAAACCTCCTTTGTTTATAAATTACCCAGTCTCTTGTAGTATCTTTATAGCAGTGTGAGAACCAACTCATACACCAACTATATTGAAATACGGTTACCAAAATAATAAAGTAATTGTTATTGGATTTCTTGTTAATCTACTGATTCAGGCTGGGCGCAGTGGCTCACGCCTGTAATCTCAGCACTTTGGGAGGCCAAGGCGGGTGGATCACCTGAGGTCAGGGGTTCAAGACCAGGCTGGCCAACATGGTGAGACCCCCCCCATCTCTACTAAAAATACAAAAATCAGCTGGGTGTGGTGGCGCGCGCCTGTAGTCCCAGCTACTCGGGAGGCTGAGGCAGGAGAATCACTTGAACCCGGGAGGCGGAGGTTGCAGTGAGCTGAGATTGTGCCACTGCACTCCAGCCTGGGCAACAGATAAAAAAATAACCTACTGATCCAGATCTAGCAGCAGCTCTCATGATTAACAGTGTTGAAGCAGGAAGAAAAATGAGGCTTCAAGACACTGAAGCAACTGAAACACGTTGGGAAAATACACAGGACTTTGCTGACGGTGGAGTCCCAGGTTCTGTGGAGACCGCTAGGTCCTTTGGCCACATTCACTATTGAGGAACACTCACTTTAGGCTAGAGGTTGGTGAAAATAAAGATGCAACGTTTTTCCATCCAAGTTCAGGCACACCTGAATCCCATGATCAGTAGGTTCTAGTTTAGAAACCCGGCTGCAGAGTTTACACCCGAGTGTGGTGATTACATCTTCACCGTTTCCTGATTTTTATCCCATGATCAGTAGGTTCTAGTTTAGAAACCCAGCTACAGAGTTTACACCTGAGTGTGGTGATTACATCTTCGCCGTTTCCTGATTTTTAGAAAAAAAAAAAAAACCTGTAATCTGAACCAAGGTAATTGATCTCCCTCCCTTCCTACAGGTGTCCACGCCCTTGGGGAAGGTTATAGGGGGTGGATGTGCTTTTGACCCCAAGGGCTCCCTATGTAGTCCAGGCCAGCCTGGGGCTTGGAGGAGGGAGGGTGAGCTGATGAGAACCTCTTCCCTGCTCAGCTTCCACCTGCTGGCATCTGTGTGCCCACCACACAAAGCCTGGGCCACGGGTGACCCCTGTGAGCAGGGCTTCACCCTCTTCCCCTCTCACTAACCCCACCCCACCTGCAGCCCCTCTCCTCCCTCCCCTTGGTTCAAGATGACCCCAACTCCCCAGGGGATTTCTATTGGGATCTGGTTTGGTTTTTGCTTTTTATGATCCCCTAAACCCATCTTCACCTCCCTGCTAGGGCTCCCCAGGTTGACTGGGGAGGAGCCCACATTCCCCATGATTCCAGGCAGCAAAAGGCACTTCTGGCAGGAACCCACATCCCAGGGCACGCCCTGGGGCACCTTGGGCTGGGGAAGACTGCGACCCCAAAATCTCCACTCCCCGCGCTGCCATCTGAACCACCACCATGATGGATAATGTCTTAGCCTAGGGAGAAGGCACCTGTGCTGGAAAAGGGGTCCCAAGAGACCTGCCTGGACAGTGTGGGTGAGGCCATCGCACCCTCCTGCCGAGACGGTGGGCCCTGCTACAGAGCCTGATGCCCGTGAGGAGCTGGGACCACTGCCCTCCCAATACACATACACACACACACACACACACACAGAGACACACACTGACACAAACATAAACACACAGACACACACAAACACACACAAACACAGACACACAGACACACACAAACACACACAGACACACACACAGACACACACAAACACAAACAAACACACAAACACACACACAAACACAAACACACACACAAACCCACAGACACACACAAACCCACAGACACAAACACACAGATGCAAACACACACAAACACACACAGATACACAAACACACACAGACACACAGACACAAACACAAACACACACACACAAACCCACACACACAAACCAAAACACACACACACACACACACAAACCCACAGACACACACAAACCTACAGACACAAACACACAGATGCAAACACACAAACACACACAGACACACAAACACACACAGACACACAAACACACAGACACACACAGACACACAAACACACACAAACACAGACACACACATAAACACACACACACAAACACACAGACACACACAAACACACACAAACACAGCACACAGACACACACACAAACACGCACACACCCTTCACAACCTTCTTGGGCTCTTAGCATTTTCTGCGGAGCTATCAAGGCAGGAAAATCCAGGAGGGACCCCAGGACTGGGAGAGACAAACTCTCCCAGCTCAGGAAGGCAGTGTGCTTTCGCCTAAATAACTGAGTGAGCTCACACTAACAGGAAGTGTTTTGCTTTCGCAGTCTGAGAGTTAATCCCGTCGCTGGCCAGACATGTTTGCTTTTAGGTTCTCTGGTGGCCCACAGGTCCCAGTTCCAAATGGAAACATCCCGAGGCGGCCCCTCCCCTCTTCAAACTGCACCCTCCCCGGGCCTGGCGCTGCCTGCGGGCTGTAGAGAGGGCCTGGGCTTTTTCACACCTGGGGCAGGTGTAGACCAGGGAAAGGAAGAGGAGAAGGATGTGGGCAACCCTCCACCACCAGGGAGCTCCACCACCACTCCGCAGGCCCTGGCGTGGCACCGTCCCCGAGGGCTGGCACCGGGCTGGTGGCAGACCTCAGCGGCAGAGGGTGGCTGAGTCCCAGGCACCGCCCCTACCCCTCTTCCCGAGACTGAGCCCCTCTCTCTAGCCCCAGAGCAGGAGTCACCCCCAGCCCCACCAGCCACTGCCCATGAAGCTGGTTGGAATTGCCCTCAGCGGCCACAGAGGTCCCCAGCCAGGCCGACATGCACTAGCAGCTCAGAAAGAAAGGCCTTGTGTCCGGTGACCGCCCCCCCACCCCGGAATGTGGCCGTTCTCTCCTCCCGCCCCTACAGCAGGGCTGAGGTTGTCCCGGGTACAAAGGCCTTTTGTCCCCACAACCAGCACCCCCCGCCGAGGTGACGCTGGAGCTGAGAGAGTGGCAGCCTCCATGGCGGCCCCAGTGGCTCCCAGCTCCCCTGCAGCAGGGTCTCCCTCCTCCCCCAGGCCCGGGCAGAGGGCACCTGCAGGGCATCTTCCCTGGCACCCCCTGGCTGCAGAGCACCCTGGTGAGAACGATCTAATCGGAGAGCCCAGGCTTATTATACACAACTTCTCTCTGCCAGCTGAGAAATTACGTTTCTGATTAACTTGTGTTACCCACAATACACTGTGGACTACAGAAGGCCAGGACCCTCTGAGGGGATCCACTGCCTCCAGTCTTGTTCTGGGTGTGGGCTCCACGGACCTCTTTATTTGTCAAAACTCATATACTTTAGTTCTATGCATTTTACTCCGGGTAAACTGTATCTCAGGCCAGGCGCAGTGACTCACGCCTGTAATCCCAGCACTTTGGGAGGCCAAAGTGGGTGGATCATTTGAGGTCAGGAGTTCGAGACCAGCCTGGCCAAAATGGTGAAACCCTGTCTCTACTAAAAATACAAAAATTAGCCGGGCATGGTGGCAGGCGCCTGTAGTCCCAGCTACTCAGGAGGTTGAGGCAGGAGAATCGCTTGAACCCGGGAGGTGGAGGTTGCAGTGAGTCAAGATTGTACCACTGCATTCCAGCCTGGGCGACAGAGCAAGACTCTGTCTCAAAAAAAAAAAAAAAAAAAAATCGTATCTCAAAAATACATGGCCACAAAAAAATACACAGTCATTGTTTCAAAACACCAGAAAATACAGGCAAGCCGAAAGAATTCTGAACAACCAACGGCCGCTGCCCGAGGCCAGTTGCTGTGATTGCAGGTACTTTCCACCTGTCCAGACGCCTCCACGGGTGTGACACACACGCAACGCCAACCACACAACGCAGGCTGCCGTGAATGCCACTTACATCTGTCAGTGACAAAACCTGACCATGTTTCCACTAACTCTGACACAATATTTTAAATGAGTGCACATTATGCTGTGTGCATAAGCCAATCTGTGTCCAACAAATCCATGTATTGTTGGAAATTGACCCCTTCTGGGGTTATTCTTTCAGAATTCTAAACAGTAGTGCTGCAAATATCCTGACAGCTTGGTCTTTGAGCACCTTTAAGGTGCTATCTTGAGGTAAAGACCCAAGATTGGTGTTGCTGGGGCAAAAGACACTCACTGCATTTTAAAGGGTTCTTTGTTTTTGTTTTGTTTTTGTTTTTTTCTGAGACGGAGTCTCGCTCTATCACCCAGGCTGGAGTGCAGTGGTACGATCTCAGCTTACTGCAACCTCTGCTTCAGGGGTTTGAGCGATTCTCCTATCTCAGTCTCCCAAGTAGTTAGGACGACAGGCACCTGCCACCACATCTGGCAAATTTTTGTATTTTTAGTAGGGACAGGGTTTCACCATGTTGGTGAAACACAGTAAGGAGGCATGAGCCACTGTGCCCAGCCTTAAAGGGTATTTTTAATGCCTTATGGAAAGCAGGGGTTCCAATAGGCTTTCCAGTCCAGTCTCTTCCTTGATCTTTATAACTCCGAAGAGCCTGGCAGACGCTGAGCCTGCGGGGAACACGAGAACCATTCTGCCTTGGAAATAAGACTAACCTACTGGATGCAGACGAGAATGCAATACACCTTGACAGTGTAAGACTAATCCCTGGACTTCTGGCCGGGCGCGGTGGCTCATGCCTGTAATCCCAGCACTTTGGGAGGCCGAGGCAGGTGGAGCGCTTGAGGTCAGGAGTTCGAGACCAGCCTGGCCACCATGGCGAAACCCCATCTCTACTAAAATAGAAAAAAAAATTAGCTGGGCTTGGTGGCATGTGCCTATAGTCCCAGTTACTCGGGAGGCTGGGGCAGGAGAATCACTTGAACCTGGGAGGCGGAGGTTGCAGTGAGCCAGGATCGTGCCACTGCACTCCGGCCTGGGCGACAGAGCAAAAATAATAATAATAATAATACTTGGACTTCTGCTTTCACGTAGGCAAGGTGGATCCCACAGGGAAGGCCACCACAACCACTCACAACAACTGAAGAGGCCAGACACGTTGTGAAAACCTTACTGCAAAGGCATCGGAGAGCTGCAGAGGCTGTGAGGACTTAACGGACTAAAATTCCAGAGAATGGAGAACTGTCAGATAAGCAGGTGATCCACAGCCGTCTTTTTACCTGGAGACATTTGCCTATTTGGGGCACTGGGCTAAGGACTGGGCTTGGCCCAGGCAGAGAGCTGCAGCTGGGGGAGAAGAAACCAGCAAAGATTCTCACTGTCACAGGGAGGAAAGTGGCAAAATCGGAGTGTCCAGGGCCTCAACCAGGCAGCGGGGCCCTCAGCCCCACTCCAAGACACGTGTAGGATCTCAATGCTGCTGCAGGAGAAGGCTCAGGAACAAGCTGAGCAGCTCTGTGAGGCTGGACTGCACTTCCCACAGCCTTTCAAAGTGGGGAGATCAAGACCTGCCAGGCTCCCAGCTGAAATCTGGAGAGACCAATCCCCCAAACTGGGGCAAACCAGAGAAAGCCTGAACCCCATCAAACTACATACCAGTTCACCCGGGCCCATCCCTCACTGGGTTGAGGGACCTGCCCCTCCATCCATACTAACTGCCTGGAGTTTTTGCTCCCAATACAGGCCAGGTAGCTCCAATTAGAACAACTCCTGTGCAAATAACAACTGTAATTGCCAGGCCAGGCACGGTGGCTCACACCTGTAATCCCAGCACTTTGGGAGGCCAAGGCGGGCGGATCACGAGGTCAGGAGATCGAGACCATCCTGGCTAACACGGCGAAACCCTGTCTCTACTAAAAATACAAAAAAAAAAAAAAAAAAATTAGCTGGGCGTTGTGGCGGGTGCCCGTAGTCCCAGCTACTCGGGAGGCTGAGGCAGGAGAATGTAATGAACCTGGGAGGCAGAGCTTGCAGTGAGCCAAGGTAGCACCACTGCACTCCAGCCTGGGCGAGAGAGAGAGACTCCACCTCAAAAAAAAAAAAAAAAAAAAAAAAACTATAATTGCCAGACAAAATATAAACGCCAAAATATAAACTCACTAAGCCAGGCACAGTGGCTCACGCCTGTAATCCCAGCACTTTGGGGGGCCGAGGCGGGTGGATCACCTGAGGTCAGGAGTTCAAGACCAGCCTGGCCAACATGGTGAAACCCCGTCTCTATTAAAAATACAAAAATTAGCCAGGCCTGGTGGCACACGCCTGTAATCTCAGCTACTCGGGAGGCTGAGGCAGGAGAATCACTTGAACCCGGGAGGCAGAGGTTGCAGTGAGCCGAGATCGCACCACTGCACTCCAGCCCGGGCAATAGAGCAAGACTCCATCTCTCTCTCCATATATATATATATATTTTATATATGTTATATATGTATTATATATATAAACTCACTGCATTCTGAGTGACCAAAACCAGACAGAGGCTGTAGGGGGTTGACTACAGGAAATGGAATGACCCGAAGAACCAGAGGACAGAGTTTGGGCTGACCATGGCAGCTGGAATGTGAGGGGGAAATCCCAGAAAGGAGAGAGCCATAGAGAGGGATTCCCCAAAGACTGCATGAAAAACTCAGCTCAGATCTCTGGCAGAACGCTGAGCTATGTGCGCACAGGACAGATCCCAGCAACTCACATAGCTGAAGAGAGATTTACCTGCCAGCCACACAGAGGAGGCAGCGTTTACTGTTTGAGTTCAGTCAGGTTAACTGCTTGATGACACGAAACCAAAATAGTTAATAATCTGGAGAGGAAGATACGGAATCGCACATCCCTACAATGTAGTGTTCACAATGCACAGGGTCAACTCCAAATCGACAGACACACCAAGAAGCAGGCAAATGTGACCGAGAATTGATGGGAGCCAGAAGACAAAGGAATATATCCTTAAAGTACTGAAAGAAAAAACATGGCCAACCTACAATTCTACACCCAGAAAAAATATCCTTCTGAGATGAAAATGAAATAAAGACTTTTTAGACAAACAAAAGTCAGGAGAATTCATCTTTGACAGATCTGCATAAATGGAATATTAAAGGAAATATATCTAGGCATGAGGAAAATGATCACAGATATAAACATGAACATGTAGAAAAAAATGAAGAATACCAGAAAAAGTAAAATATGTGGGTAAATTCAATTGAATATCGACTGCTCAGAACAACCCTTGTAGTATCTTACAGAGTTTAAAATACAAGTAGGCCGGGCGCAGTGGCTCACGCCTGTAATCCTAGCACTTCGGGAGGCCAAAGCAGGCAGATTGCCTGAGCTCAGAAGTTCGAGACCAGCCTGGGAAACATGGCGAAACCCCATCTCTACTAAAAATACAAAAAATTAGTTGGGCATGGTGGTGCATGCCTGTAATCTCAGCTACTCGGGAGGCTGAGGCACAAGAGTCACTTGAACCCAGGAGACGGAGTTTGCAGTGAGCTGAGATTGTGCCATTGCACTCCAGCCTAGGCAAAAGAGTGAGACCCTGTCTCAAAAAATTAATTAATTCATTAATTTAATTTAATTTAATACAAGTAAAACCACGTGTATAACAACCACAACAAAGGAGGTCGGGGATATTTGCAATACAAGTGTACAGCCAAGTACAAAAGACTTATGTCCAAAACATATGTAAAGAGCTCCTACAAATCAACAAGAAAAGGATAGACGACTCCCTAGGAAGTGAGCAAAAAGATTTGAAGACACTTTACCAAAGAGGATAGTCTAGCAGTCAGTAAACATGTAAGAAGATACCCCAATTTCCTTGGTTATCATGAAAATGCAAATCAAATCACAAAGTAATATCATAACCCACAGAATGGTCAATATGAACAAGGTGAACACTTCCAGTTATCGGCAAGGCTGTGGAGTAACCAGAACCCTCACACATTGCTCATCACATGAAAGTCGATACAACCACTATACAAAAGTGCTGGATAGTAACTATTAAAGCTGAACACAGGTGGACCCACTGCCAAGTTTCACCCGACAGAAATGCTTGCACCTGTTCACCAAAGACATGTACTGTGTGAGCACGTTCATGGCCATACAAAAGCCAAGAGCCAGAAGCCGCTCAAACGCCCATTCGCTGTAGAAGGGATAGATGAGTGGGGGGGCTGCTCACCCCATGGAATGGCGCTCAGCAGTGACAATGACTGATGTAGAATCTCGTGCAACAAAGGCGACCTTGCAGACTGTACGCTGAGTGGAGGAAACGAGACACTGTGCGATCCCCTTTTAGGAAGGGGGTAAATAAGATGCAGTTATCTGGCCGGGCACGGTGGCTCACACCTGTAATCCCGGCACTCTGGGAGGCCGAGGCGGGTGGATCACCTGAGGTCAGGAGTTGGAGAGCAGCCTGGCCAACATAGTGAAGCCCCGTCTCTACTAAAAATACAAAAATTAGCCGGGCGTGGTGGCACATGCCTGTAATCCCAGCTACTCAAGAGGCTGAGTCAGGAGAATCACTTGAGCCTGGGAGGCGGAGGTTGCAGTGAGCTGAGATTGTGCCATTGCACTCCAGCCTGGGCAACAAGAGTGAAACTCCATCTGAAAAAAAAAAAAAAAGATAGTTATCCTGGGGATGCTGATGGGGAGACCTGGGGGTGCAGGGGCTGAGGATGGTCTAATTCTGTCTGGATGTTGGTTAGAGGAGTGTGTTGAATTTGTGAAGACGCCCAGGCTGGGCTGGCTGCATCTTTCCATATCTCCATTATATGTCAGTGAAAAGTCAGCTAAACACAATCATGTATTTAACCAGCACATTTGGGAAGCAGAGGAAGGAGGGAACGTAGGAGAAGGCCTGAGTGGTGCTTCTCATTCCCCTACAGAATCAGCAGGCCTTGATAATTGTAAAATATGTGGTTACATAAACATAATGACCCAACCACTTAATGTCTTCCATGGTCATTTTTTTAAATCTAAGGAGCTCATTAAGGAACCAGTATCTTTTGTTGCGGTAAAATATTTATGTGAAATGCAGCAACTCTTTCCATTTAAATCCAAATGAAATAAAGTTTGATATTTTATTTTGAAATAAAGCCTATCATCATCTTATCCCACTCCACTTCTCAGCTACTCTTCTCTTCTCCAGCCCTCTTTTCTGTCTCTCTACATAAGTACCAAGCAAGACATCTGGAATAAGGTTTAGCAATTTAATGATGGTTATTTCTTAGTAATTGGATTTATTTATTTATTTTATTTTATTTTTTTATTTTTTTTTTTTTGAGATGGAGTCTCGCTCTGTCCCCCAGGCTGGAGTGCAGTGGCGCGATCTCGGCTCACTGCAAGCTCCGCCTCCTGGGTTCACGCCATTCTCCTGCCTCAGCCTCCCGAGTAGCTGGTACTACAGGCGCCCGCCACCATGCCTGGCTAATTTTTTGTATTTTTAGTACAGACAGGGTTTCACTTTGTTAGCCAGGATGATCTCGATCTCCTGACCTCGTGATCTGCCCGCCTCGGCCTCCCAAAGTGCTGGGATTACAGACATGAGCCACCGCGCCTGGCCAGTGGCTGGATTTAAAGTGACTTTTAGAGACTCTTTTTTGTACATGTTTGCATTCATTTGTGTTTTAATAAAAAGCATTTTTCAAGTTAATAAAGCTGTTCTGTTGTGCTCCATCACTAGCTGGGTGACCTAGAGCAAGTTTCTCACCCTCGCTGAGCCTTGGTTTTTGCAGCTGTAAAATGCGGATACTAATATTACCAAATGCATAGGGTTTTTTTAGAAAGATTAAATTATTTTTCAAAGTGCATATAGAGTACGGGAGGCCCTTAATACACAATAGCTGCTATTATTATTGCCAAACATAAATAGAGGAGAAAACAACAAAGAGACTCAGCCCTCCCTTCAGGAGGTGATAGTCTGGCAGAAAGAGGCGAGAGCAAACGCCCAGATGGAGCCTCATGAGCAGCCTACTGCCCTGGGCGGCCACAGGCATGTCGGGAGAGTAAGCAGGAGCCAGAGGGATGAAGCCTTGGGGGAACTGAGGGGTGGGCCAGAAGTAGGGGACCGCTGCACATGCCCTGCAGACTCAGAGGGTCTGAGACAGCATCCTGTCCTGAGGGTGTTGCCAGACTGGGGAGTTGGGGAGACCCTGGCCTGCTGGGCCAGTGGAGGACTTCCTGCGGGGGCTGTCTGCAGGAGGGTGATGGGTTGGAAAGCCCTGCTGTCCGCAGAGACCCCAATATGAGGAATGGGTGCCTTGGACCTGGTGCTGTAGACAGTGATATGGTTTGGCTCTGTGTCCCCCCTCAAATCTCACCTCAAATTGTAATCCCCATGTGCGGAGGGAGGGACCTGGTGGGAGGTGACTGGATCAGGGAGTGGTTTCCCCCAGGCTGTTCTCCTGATAGTGAGGGAGTTCTCACGAGATCTGATGGTTTAAAAGTGGCAGTTTCCCCTGTGCTCTCTCTCTCCTGCCACCTTGTGAAGAAGATACTTGCTTCCCCTTCACCTTCCCCCATGATTGTAAGTTTCCTGAGGCCTCCTCAGCCATGTGGAACTGTGAGTCAATTAAACCTCTTTCCTTTATAAAATACCCAGTCTCAGACAGTTCTTTATAGCAGTGTGAAAACAGACTAATACAGACAGTATCAGGAGAGGCTTGAGTTCATCCAGTGCTATTGGAAGACTCTGTTGGATAGAAGATATTGAAGGCACAGTCAAGGTGTGGAGGCTCCTGAGAAGACAAAAGGTGCTCAGCACACAGGTGGAGCTCTCTCCAGAGAGGTTTGCTCAACTCCTGCAGACAGGAAGAGCTGCCCTGTCCTACAGCCCTCTGCATGCGTGATGTCCAGGCATCTCCCACCTGCATCATTTCACCCCGACACCAAGCACCTTGGGGTGGGGTTGTCATATAAAATACAGAACTCCCAGGTCAATCTGAATTTCAGATAAACAACAAATAAATTTCAGTACAAGTGTGTCCCATGCAATATTTGGGACTTGCTGGTGCCAAATATTGCATAGGACATTATATTAGCCCATTCTCACATTGCTATAAAGAACTACCTGAGGCCGGGTGCAGTGGCTCGCACCTGTAATCCCAGCATTTTGGGAGGCCAAGGTGGGTGGACCACTTGAGGTCAGGAGTTCGAGACCAGCCTGACCGATATGATGAAACCCTATCTCTACTAAAAATACAAAAATTAGTCAGGCATAGTGGCAGATGCCTATAATCCCAGCTACTCGAGAGGCTGTGACAGGAGAATCGCTTGAACCCAGGAGGCAGAGGTTGCAGTGAACCAAGATCGTGCCATTGCACTCCAGCCTGATCAACAAGAGCTAAACTCCATCTCAAAAAAAAAAAAAAAAAAAAGAACTACCTGAGACTGGGTAATTTATAAAGAAAAGAGGTTTAATTGGCTCATGGTTCTGCAGGCTGTACAAGAAGCACAGCTAGGGAGGACTCAGGAAACTTACAGTCATGGGGGAACAGGAGGAAGAGAGCAAAGGGGAGGTGCCATACATTTTTAAACAACCAGATCTCCTGAGAACTTACTATCAGGAGAATAGCAAGGGGGAAATCACACCCATGATCCAGTCACCTCCCACCAGGCCCCTCCTCCAAGGCTGCAGATTACAAGTTGACATGAAATTTGAGCAAGGACACAAATCCAAACCATATCAGACATACTTATCCTAAAACTGTAATCATTGTTTATCTGAAATTCAAATTTACTTCTGTGCCCTGTATCTTTATTTAGTAAAGCTGCAACCCACTTGGGTGATGCTGTGCCCTTGCTTACCTGGTACCACCACTGCCAGTCCTGTGCCCAGAACATAGCAGGCTTTCAATTAATGTTGAATGGATGTGGGGTGGGTGGATGGGGGTTAGATGGATGGTGGGTGAATGGGTGGATGGATGAATGGTTGGATGGATGCGGTGGGTGGATGGGTGGGTAGGTGGTTAGATGGATGGTGGTAGGTGAATGGATGAATAGATGGATGGATGGACAGATGGATAATGGGGGTGGGTGGATTTGTGGGTTGAATGGATGATGAATGGGTGGATCGGTGGATGGGTGAGTGGATGGATGGATGGATGGTGGTAGGTGAATGGATGAATAGATGGACGGATGGACAGATGGATAATGGGGGTGGGTGGATTGGTGGGTGAATGGATGATGGATGGGTGGATCGGTGGATGGGTGAGTGGATGGATGGTGGGTGAATGGATGAATAGATGGATGGATGTAGGGGGTTGGGTGGGTGGGTGGGACAGTAGACAGACTGGTGGATAGATGGGCGGATGCCTAGATGGGTAGACGAAGGAATGGGATTTGGATTCGGTGAGGGGTTTTAACACTAAGCTATCTTAAATGCCCCATGACGGCACCAGGGTGGGGGTAAATGAAGTGCCAGCTGATGGGAAAACTCCCGGCTCTGACACCTCTCACCACCTCTGGGACTCTCCTGCTCAGATTCTGAATCTGTAAAATGGGAATGCTTGGTTATGCTCCAGCAAGAGGAAGCTCCATGTGCTGCAACACAAGTTATATGTCCCTGACGTGGGTGCCTTGCTGGGGATGGTGGGGGGTGATTTGCCTGCAGACTTCAAAGCCCTGCCTGCCGAGATCCTTGACTTCCCAGCCCCAATCAGGCGTCACGCAAAGGTGACCTCTCCACTCCCAGCACCAAGGAGTTGCCTTTGGACTCTGACCATCCTGACGGCCAAGGCTAGGCTTGCCAGCGCCTCCCCAGCCGCCCTTCAGAGGCCTCCACAGCCGTGTCCAGTCTGACACAAGTGTGTCAGGTGGCCATGAGCACCGTGCCCTTCCAGCAAGGCCACCTCTGCCTGTGGGGAAGGGCCTCAGGTAGGCAGGCCGGAAGCACCTGCAGACCCCGCACTCCGAAGCTGCCACCCCGCTTGTTAAACCTTGTGTTTTAGAAAGGGTCTTCCATTCACAGCATCTCCCTCTCCCCAGTCCTTCTCCCAGAGGCTGTTTAAGGGTGGGCGTGGGACCCCCAGTGTTCCCAGAGTTATTCCTAGGGATGGACTTCTCATAAACAGTATTGCCTCTCCTCCCAGGGCCCCAGGGCAAGGAGCAGCGAGTCTCGACCTGAAGCCGCTGTAGCCCCAGCCTGGGGGAGGGGACAGCACAATCAGGGCGAAGTGGAGTCAGAGGTGGGTGTTGCTGGGGGGCGCGGGGACAGCTGTCCTGGCCCGGCTACCTTCCTTGCCTCCTGTGACATCAGCCCATTAATTCCCTCCCTCTTTTGCCCTCACTAGGTCGGGTCTCTGGCCCTTGCAGCCACAAGGTTCCTGACTCCTGTGTCCTTGTGAAAAAGCCACACACAACAGCAGGGGGACTGCCCCCACCAGGACAGCCCAGGATTCCTGCTGGATTCCGTGTGTCAGGACCACCCATTCTAGTAGAGCAGCAGGAAGCCCAGAGAGGCAAATCACGCGTCTAGGAAGCAAAGAGGGATCCCCACCCCAGGGCCACCTGAGGGGTGAGAGGGCTGGGGCTGGGGTCTGCTGTTACTAGAGCTGAAACCTACGCACCCACCCAGCTCCTGTTTTTGAAGCTGGGGAGACCCACGGGGAGATCAAAGGGCCTGGGGGGCCCTCCCGCCTTGGGCGTTGGTTGCCACATCTGCACGTGACAGGGGAGAAACGTGTCATTCCAGGAGGACAGGAGGGCAGGGCAGCTGAGGGGGGATCCCCAGATATAGGGGCATTCCCGGTACCCACCCCTGTCCTGTGGAGGCGAGATGAGGGGCCGCACCCCTGGGTTTGACAGGCAGCAGCCGCCTTCCAGAGGCAGCGCTTGCGGGACCTTACCGCACCCCCTTCAGAGTAGCCCCCTCCCCCCCACCACTGCCCTGGACTCTGCGGCCGGCAGGCTGGAGGTTCCTAGGGCTATGGGGGACAGGAGGCTGTGGCTGGCTGAGGACTTTGTGTCAATGTTCCCACTGCCTCTGGGGACTGGGGACAGCCAGGCCACATGCGGGGGCAGTGGGACTTAGCACCTGAGCCTGCTGAGCTCCGGAAAGCCCTGGAGGTTCTTGGTTCCTTGAGGTGGGGCAGGCAGGAGGGAGTCCCTGGTGTGGCCTGGTTCTGCTGGGCGGAACACTGAACACCCCCTTCCCTGACCAAGAGGCGAGAGCTGCTTCGGGAAGAACCATCTGCCCTCACCCCACTCGGTCTGGGACAGGCAGGGCACTGGCCTGCCGGGTGCCCCCACCCCGGTGCCTGCAGCCCTGCTCTGCGCCCTGCTCCCTTACTCCACCTCCTTCCACCTCCTTCCACCTCCTCCCCTTCCCCCTCCTCCCAAGGAGGAGGCAGATGGTGGTGGAAACTCTGCTTCCTTCATTTTCCGGAGCGTGACTCAGCACCGCAGCTGCCGCCTCGGCCCCCACGCAGCAGCGCGAAGCCTGCCCTCCCCAACAGCGGAGCCCGGGGACTCCCCAGAGCACCCCTCCCGCAACTCATCTGGAGAACGCAGGGCGGCGGGCTGCCGAGCCCACCTTCCCGGAGCCCCCAGCCCAGCGTACCCCTCCTAGGCAGCTAATTTCCCGCCCACCCGGCGACGGCAGAGGGCGTGTACCGGGGCGGAGTGCGGGCAGGTGGGCGGGGCTGCAGCCCCAGATCTCAGGGACACACAGAGGCGACCACAGGGCTTCTTAGCTTCTGAGTGGCCGCCCTGCCCAGGAGACTGGGCTGAGCGAAGGGGAGGGGAAGGCCTAGGAGGGACCCCAAAAAAGGACCCATCAGAAAACACAGGAAGGTAGGAAAATAAGAGAAATTTCCGAAGCAAGAGGCTTGGCCCATGGGGAATGTCGCAGAGCCAGGCCTCAACCCCCCGGAGAATCTCTGAAAACACTGACCGCAGCCCACCAACGTGGCCCCGGGTCCTGCTCTGAGCTCTGGTCGGCCCTCCTCCTCCCTACATCAGAGCCTCCCCTGGGAGCCCCAGAGATCCTCTCAGCTCCTTCTCGGGACAAAGGAACCCTCACTGCTGACAGCCCCTGGTGACTCCTCCCTCTCTCCTCCTCACTCCCTTTGTGGTGGGCTTGGCCCAGGAGAGTCCTGGCACCCCCAGCTGCTCTCTGTAAGCCCCTGGGGGTGGCCAGCTGGGGTGGGCTCCCCACTCCTGCCTGGCCGTAATCACGGAGCCGTGCCTCGGGATGTGGGCACACACTCGTGCACACACACACCGTCTCAGCAACTGGGCTCTCCTGAGAGTCCCCTTCTCAACCCCCAAAACAAGACCTGCCAGCACCCCCACCCCTTCCTCCCCCTTCTATCCCCCTCCCCACAGCCCTAGGTACAGCTGCAGAAACTGAGGCTCAAAGGGGTCAAGTCCCTTCACTCCATGTGGCAGAGCTGGGGTGATCAGAGACCCTAGACCCCAGCTGAAGGCTCCTGCCCTGACATGGGAAGCCCCTCCTGTGGGGCCTGAGCAGGTGCCCAGGACCAGACAAGCCAGCCCAGGTGAGAGGCTTCCTGCCAGGAGGCCCTGAGGGTGACCTGGCCAGGGACACCAGTGCTCACAGGTCCAGGTGGGTCCCAGCACCAGCTCACCCTCCGTTTGCTGGCAGCGGCCCCTCTACTCTCCCCCAGGACTCCCGACAGCTCTGCAGAGAGGCCTCGTCCCCACCCAGCTGGGCAGACTCCGACCTTGCCACCGGGTGCCTTCCCATTCTCCTGGCTGCCAGCCACTCCCCTCTTGCAGCCTCAGTTTCTGCATCTGTAGGTTGGGAGTAATGAGATTCCCCAGCCGGCCCGCTGGGAAGGCTGGGCGTCCTGCGGGAGGGAAGGGGAGGGAAATGCCAGGAGCTGAGTGGAGCCAGGTCAGGGAGTCACAGGCCCAGCCCCAGCTGCAGCAGCCACTCTGTGGGCCCCAGTGAACCCCGGGCCCTGGGCCTGTCCATCTGTAAGCAGGGTGATGGCACTGCCTGGCGAAGTGGCTGAGGGCGGGCCCAGCTGCCCTCCCTAGGTGCTCATCAGGCCCAGCGCTGGGGCAGGGCACCCGGCCCACACCACATGGATGGGGACAAACCTCCAGCTGGGCTACCCTGACAGGGACAGAGGCAAACAGGGCTCCCAGGATTCCAGGGCCGGCACAGCTCTGTGGCTCCCGTAGTGTCAACTCCAGGCCCCAGAAAGGACTGCAGGGGACCAGACTGCTCCTGGGGGACCCCAGATGTCCTGGCTCTTCTCTAGGGGATCTTGGGCTGAACAGGGGACTGAGGCCCCAGAGGAAGGCAACACAGGGTCAAGATGGATCCCTGAGGGTCCCCAGTCATTTGTAACTTACCTCTGCAAAGAGTGAATGCTGATTCCTCGGCCTCTGCCCAAACATATACACTCTCTCAGGTTCACGCTCACACATCCCCTTACCATTCAGCAGACCCCACCGGCTCTGCCCCAGCTCACCCCCTCCGCCTGGCCCTACCATCCTCTGCCCCTCACCAAGGGGACCCTCCAATCCAATCCCATAAATCAGGGTCCCCGAGCTGCACTCAAAGCCTCCGTCACCTTTCCTTGCTTGTGGAACAAACCCACCCTCCTTCTTCTGACTCTCACCCCTCCCACCTCAGTGTGTGCAGAGGAGCCTTCCCTGCACACAGCTGAAGTGGCCCCGTGGCCCCTACCCTGGACTTTGGCCAGGCCATTGACCAGGCTGCTGCCTCCGCCTGTGCCTTGGCATCTGGGTCATTTTCATTGATGGTAGCTTGCCCCGGCTTGGGGGCTTCACACACACTTCCCATCCAGCAGCCCTAGGAGGTGGGACTGTTATCACCACCCCCATCTCAGCAGGCAGCACGAGCAGCAGAGCCAGGACCCAGACCGGCCCAGCCAGAGCACCCTCCCACTGTACCACGGGACTGCGCTGTTCACAGGGCCACTCCTGGCCTCTGGGGAGTCCCTCCAGGTAGGCCAGGCCAGGCCTGTGCTCTGTAATGCAGCCCACGCAGGGCTCCCTGCTGCACAGGGCAGGATGGTGGTCCGACAGCTCCCACCCCTCAGGGCCGGTGCACCCGCAATGCCCAACCTGCCCAGCCCACCCAGGCCCAGCCACCGTCAGAGGGAGGTTGGCGATGACTCAGGCCTTGAGTCAGCAGCATTGGATGAGGACGCAGCCAACCCTCTGCCAGCATAAGGGAGCCCCAGAAAGCCCCGAGTTCTGCTAGCTGCGCTTGGGGGGACCCCTGGCTGGAACCGAACCAGGCTCATCAGCGCTCAGGAGCCCGGGAGCCACCTCCCAGGGAAAATTCACACGCACACACACAAGCACACGCGTGCACACAGAGGAGGCCTGCCATCAGGGTGGGTGGGGCTGGACTAACACCAGCCCAGGGAAGAGAAACCAGAGATGGTGGGGCGCGGTGGGCAGTGAGGTGGGGTCTCGGCTGGAGGGGCTCACTCAGACTGCGGAGCACTCATGTGCCTCCTAAACAGAAACTCCACACAGGCCAAGGAAACAGAGCTACCAGCTGACTCACTCTCCCAGCAAACACCAGCTCCTCCCCGAGCCAGGCCCTGGAAGAGAAGTCGACATCACGAGCTGCCATCTGGGGGGTGGCACCAGGCTGTGAAGGATCCACAGACTGGCATATGCAGGAGGAAATGGGGCGGGCGAGGGGTAAGGACCCCAAAAAGCAGGGGCAGGGAAGGGCCCTCCCAGCACCCCACTGTAACAGGGCCTCATCAATGCCCCGTGCTCACTGAATAAAGCACTGCCAGCGAAAGGTGAAAAGAGGAACAAAGAACATTCTCCTGGACGCCACCCACAGAAAGCCACGTGCAGGCTTGGCCCTCACCTTGGGGACCTTGGACACGGAGCTGTTTATGTCACATCTGGCTCTCAGAGCTGGGGCAGCGTCTAGGAGGCCTGATGTAGAAGGCACTCGGCTAAGCCCTAGTTACCGGCACACGGGCACCAGCGCCCCCTCTCAGCAAACTCCACCTCCACGTCTTATGAAATTAGGACTGAATTTCCACTTCATTTTGAAAATATGGCCAAGGTAAGAGATCAGGAATGACAAGGCCAAGCTGGGGTAGCCGAGAAAGCAGAGCAGACACGGGGGCGGAGAGGTGGCTGCAAGCGTCTGAGTGCAGGAGGCACAGGCCCCGGAGGCCCCGGAGGCCCCGGAGGGCAGCACGCTGGTGCGGAGCGGGGACAGCCTGGGGTTCACTCTAAGGCACTCCTGGAGAGGCAGGGTGGGCGGGGCAGGTGAGGATGGGGTCTGGAGCCCATGACATCCCCTTGGTTGCTGAGCACGGCTGACCCCTGGCCACACCGGGCCTGGAAGTTGAAGTCTAACTGGGGAGCCAGGCAGGGAGCCAGACAGGAAACCGGATGCGAGTGGAGATTCCAGGCTGAGGCGCTGTGGGAAGGAGGGGAGCTGTCACTCTCCCAGGGTGGGAAGTGGGAGGGGCTGGGAGTCTCCAGGGAGGGGAGGAGGGCCTGGAGGAGTTCCCTGGGGTGGGGGTCTCAGAAGAGCCAGCAGCCTGTGCAGCGGCATGGGAAAGACCCCAGTGCCTGGCGAGGAATCGGCACAGCCAGTGTATGTAGAGTCAGATAGGGCTTTGGGGCTTGGGGTTATTTTTAACCCATAAGTCTCCCTGCTATTCTACAGGAGAAAGGGAACGCTGTGCTGGGCGCTCAGGAAGATGCAGGCAGGAGGCAGCAGTGTGGGGAGGGACAGGGAGGGCCTGGGAGCTGGGTCAGAGCCTTGCCCAAGGGGCTTTAGCAGGGAAGCGCTGGCCTTCCCACCTCCCCTCTGGAATCTGTCACCTGTCATCCTGGAAGAGCTCAGAAGCAAATGGATTCCTTTCCATGAAAAAAGCATGGTGCCTGGGGCTAAGCAAAGCCAAGACTGGCAGATAAGGTGCCCCAGATGAGCAGGCAGCGGCCTGCACTGGGGCGCGGAGCACGGCCAGGAGCCGGGAGGGCCGCGGGGAGCAGGGACAGCCATCCGACCTTTGGGATGGGCAGCACCCCTGGAGGCCTGGGGAAGCCAGAGGGGGCTGCCTGGCCTGCAGGCCAGGTGAGGGGAGAACGCAGGCCAGAATCCAGCCATAACCTGGCAGCAGGTCCAATCAAGGTGGGAAGAAAGAGTCTGATCTACTTCCAGGCTAGCAGTGAAACTAGGAGGTTCTGTAAGGACTGGGGAATTATGTACCCTAACTCAGGAATGCTCACTGTGAAACCAAGCCCTCATCGAGGGGAAGGGCCACCCCAGCAGTGGCCACTCCTAAAATCCTCACCTCCCTCCCGGACAAGTCTAGCCTCCAGGATGGAAGAAAGTCAGCCAACCCTAGGATTATCGCGTCTGGGTTGAACTGAGGGGTCACCTGTGCGTGCAGCCTGCACTAGTGGCTGGGGCCTCTGCAATGTTGGGTGTGCCTGGGATAGCTCAGAGTAACACTGCTAGACAGCACTCAGGGTTGGAAGGGAAGCCAGTCTCCTCTGGCTCTGAGCTCAAGTGGTCCACCCTCCTCAGCCTCCCAAAGTGCTGGGATTACAGGCGTGAGCCACTGTCCCTGGCAAAAATGAGACTTTCAATGTGCTATTTTAATAAACTAAGTATTAATGTTGAAAACCCAAGGAGCAGCAAAGGTCCTCAAAGACACAGAGACCTGGGGGAGGGGTCTTCGGGTGGCTGCAATGGGGGAGGGGGGAGGTGGAGGGGAGGAGGGGCCCTGGGGAGGCAGCACAAACTGGTTTGTAGAGTGACCGCTCCGTGGCTTCCTAGTGACCCTTCCAGAATAAATCCCAAGCATGCATCCTCCTACATGCCTCAGCCTGGGGCTGCCACTCCCTGCCTCCCACCATCCACTCTAAGAGCCTGGCTCCCCCGGAAGGGTGCTGCCCTTCCCTGGGCCTCAGCATGCCCTGTAAAGTGGGGGTCCCGGTGCCCACTGCACAGGGCAGGGAGGATGGAAGGAGAGCCAGTGTGCTGAGCGCTGGCACTTGCAGCTGGCACCTGGACATCTATGGAATGTGCTTCTGTGGTTATCATTGCTGTTACAGATCTGTCCACGTGTGGCTGACTCAGAGCTGTGACATTAAGGGAAAATAAAGGAAATGATTGAGCTGCCTTTTCAGACAACACTGGAATTTTTGAAGAACCCGAGAATCAGTATACTGAAAGGTTTGCGTCGTGGAGTCGCTGCTTGTGAAGTCCGTGTGCATCCGAAGTGCTCACAAGGACGATGGAAAGATGCTTCATTCATAAGCTCCTTTAAAATGCCAGACAGGCCCCTCGAAAGGGACTGGGAGAATTTAGCAGATGAATAAGATTGGCAAAATAAACCCAAACGTTTGGGGGAAAAACTGATTTTATTATTTTTATTTTACTTTATTTTTTTTGAGACAGGGTATCGTTCTGTCCCCCAGGCTAGAGGGCAGTGGCTTGATCTTGGCTCACTGCAGCCCCGATTTCCCGGGTTCAAGCGATCCTCATGCCTCAGCTTCCCAAGTAGCTAGGACTACAGACACACGCCATGATGCCTGGTTAATTTTCATATTTTTTATAAAGACAGGGTTTCCCCATGTTGGCCAGGCTGGTCTTGAACCCCTGGGCTCAAGCGATTCACTCTCCTCGGCCTCCCAAAGTGCTGGGATTACAGGCGTGAGCCACTGTGCCTGGCAAAAATGAGACTTTCAATGTGCTACTTTAATAAACTAAGTATTAATGTTGAAAACCCAAGGAGCAGCAAAGGTCCTCAAAAACACAGAGACCTGGGGGAGGGGTCTGCGGGTGGCTGCAATGGGGGAGGGGAGAGGTGGAGGGGAGGAGGGGCCCTGGGGAGGCAGCACAAACTGGTTTGTAGAGTGACCGCTCCGTGGCTTCCTGGTGACCCTTCCAGAATAAATCCCAAGCATGCATCCTCCTACATGCCTCAGCCTGAGGCTGCCACTCCCTGCCTCCCACCGTCCACTCCAAGAGCCTGGCTCCCCTGGGTGCCTGGGTCCCCCACCAGGGGTGTCAAAGCAGAAGGCTGGCATCAGTGACCGGCACACCTGAAGGCCCTGGAGCCGTGGGGCAGGGAGGGAGGTGTTCAGAGAGAGATGGGAGGGTGGAGGGGAGAGTGAAGGAGGAGGGAGAAGGCCCGCAGGGGAGGGCAGAGAGTCGCAGTGGTGTCCTCATTCCAGTCACCATTCCATTCATAAATACTTCCGAAACCCGCCCCACTCCCCACCACACACACACACACACACGCGCGCGCGCACACACACACACACACACACACACACAATTACCTCCGGAGACTTTGCAGACCTACAAAGTCTTGGCACTATGTCTCTTCAAAACACAGTCCAGTGGCCAAAAATCACCTGCAAGGCATCCTAGACTTTATTTCCTTCCCTCTAAGATCATCAGGCAGGATTCAATTCATCAGCCTACAGGGCCTGCCCTGAGCCCTCTCCCCCTCTCCCCTTCTCTGCCGCCCCATCCCTGCCTCTTCTGAGTCTGCAGGGTTCAAGGCCAGAAGCAAAGCAAGTCAGAACACAGCTACACGCAGGCAGACTATGGGTTGGGGTGTGGGTGGGTCTCAGGCACTTCCCTGCTCTCAAAGGAGCACCTCCAGGGAGCCCATCTGGTGCTCCCTCCAGCCCCTCAAATTCCCAACACCAGGGTTGCAAGGCCCAGTGTCTTCTCACCTCGTTAGCTGGAGAACCCCTTCTTTAAGCAAAAGATGGCACGGACCCCCGACATAAGACAGTTCAAAGCTGAGCGGCTCTCCCCATCATGCAAGTAACCTGCGTGCCGCCACGGGGAACAGCACGCATCCCATCTGGACTCCCACCGGACAACTGAGGCAACCGAGGAGGCTGGGGAGGGCAGGGACAGCTCGAGGGCTCACTGGAGGTCAGCAGGGAGGTGGGCTGCATCTCCCGAGGGCCAGCACTGGCTCAGCCTGCTCAGCGAGGTGCCCGAAGGAGGCCCACCAGCTCTGCCAGCACCCAGCCTCTGCACCTCAGCTTTCAGCAGATAGGTTTGTGCAACAAAATATTTCATAGAAATCAAGAAACATGAGTGAACGATGCACACCACCACGTGGATGAGTCTCAGAGACTGTGGAGCGAAAGAAGCCAGACACAAAGGTTGACATTTACATGAAATCCTAGAATGACGGATCTATGGTGGCAGAGAGGAGAAAAGCAGTTAGCTTTGGCAGGTGCCCACGGAGGGGGCTATGCAATCGAACTTTCTGCGCCCTGGAGGTGTTGCATAGTTTGCTATGGGTGGTGGTAGTTACGTGGGTTTCTATGAATGTAAAAACTCTTGGTGTGGTAGACCCAAGCTCTGGGCACCGCATGCATGCCATGCAGCAGCTCGATCTGTGACAGCGAGTCCTGTGTTCCATGGTATGGCTGCAAACACTTGACTCAGTGAATGCCGAACCTCTGCTCCTAAGGGAAATAGAGGGCCAGGTTCCTATGAGCCTCTGCTCCAGCCTTTTCAGCAACCAATCAGTTATAGAGTTATTTCTGTGTTTCTGTTAATATATGTCACTAAACTCCCAGCCAAGAGCACTACAACTCATGCCTGTACAGAGCCTGTCCAACACATGTATTTTCTCTTTAGGACACATCACTTCAAAAGCAAGTATTGATCTTATTTTATCTCATTTTCAAGAGATGCAGACTGTTCTTAAGCAAGTACTGGTTTTAGGTTTACAAATAACATTTTAGCGAGTAGGCAAATTTGCAAGTACAGAATCTGTAAATAATGAGATTCTACTGTATGTGTGTGCAATATTCAAATGAAGAGGACAGAACTTCCTGCCTGACACAAGCCCCTGACTGAACGCCCCACCCACCGTCCCTTCTAAGAGCAGCAGCCTGGTCCCAGCTCTTGCCTCCCCTCCTCAGACCAGGGATAAGCCCTGACCAATGTCTACCTCCTGCAGCCAGACACAGACAGGCTGACTCAGGTGCTCCTGGAGTTTGAACTGAGAAATGCAAGAGAAGCTTGCAAAATGCTGAGAGGCTCCACAGGGGGCTGCTGAAGCCCCAGCAGGCAAAGCTTCCAGCTACAGAGCAAAAAGCCAAGGGAGGGGCAGGGAGGTGACGGGGGGGGGGGGGGGGGGGGCGGTGGTGGTCGTGTCCTTGTCAGCAAGCACAGAGCAGAACAGCTGCCCAAGGTGCCACAGCTGGAAGGGTGAGTGGGTGGATGGGTGGATGAAAGGGTGGGTGGGTGGATGGGTGGATGAATGGGTGGGTAAGTGGGGGGATGGGTGGATGAGTGGATGATAGGTGGGTAGGTGGATGGGTGGATGAGTAGGTGGATGGATGTGTGGGTGGATAGGTGGGTGGGTGGATGGATGAATGGATGGGCAGATGGATGGATAAGGGTGGGTGGATGGGTGGAGGAATGGGTGGGTAGGTGGGTGGATGGGTGGATGAGCGGATGACGGGTGGGTAGGTGGATGGGTAAGTGGATGGTGGGTAGATGGATGGGTGGGTGGATGGATGAATGAATGGGCAGATGAATGGATGAGGGTGGATGGATGAGTGGATGAATGG
Source organism: Pongo pygmaeus (assembly GCF_028885625.2). Classification (NCBI taxonomy): domain Eukaryota; kingdom Metazoa; phylum Chordata; class Mammalia; order Primates; family Hominidae; genus Pongo; species Pongo pygmaeus. The sequence continues at coordinate 103,836,936 of NC_072388.2, forward strand.
GTGGGTAGGTGGGGGAATGGGTGGATGAGTGGATGATGGGTGGGTAGGTGGATGGATGGATGGGTAGATGGATGGATGGGTGGGTGGGTAGGTGGGTAGGTGGATGGACAAATAGATGGGCAGATGGATGGATGAGGACGGGTGGATGGGTGGATGAATCAGTGGGTAGGTGGATAGATGGATGGATGAGTGGATGATGGGTAGGTGGATGGGTAGATGGATGAAGGGATGGGCAGATGGATGGATGAGTGGATGATGGGTGGGTAGGTGGATGGGTGGATGGGTAGGTGGATGGATGTGTGAGTGGATAGGTGGGTGGGTGGATAGATGAATGGATGGGCAGATGGATGGATAAGGGTGGGTGGATGAATGGGTGGGTAGGTGGGTGGATGGGTGGATGATTGGATTAAGGGTGAGTAGGTGGATGGGTAGGTGGATGGATAAGTGGATGGACAGATGGGTGGGTGGATGGATGAATGGATGCACAGATGGATGGATGAGGTGGGCGGATGGGTGGATGAATGGGTGGGTAGGTAGGTGGATGGGTAGATGAGTGGATGATGGGTGGGTAGGTGGATGGATGGATGGGTGGGTGGATGTGTGGATGGATGAATGGATGAGCAGATGGATGGATAAGGGTGGGTGGATGGGTGGATGAATGGGTGAGTAGGTGGATGGGTAGGTGGAAGGATGAGTGGATGGACAGATGGGTGGATGGATGGATGAATGGATGGGCAGATGGATGGATGAGGGTGGGTGGATGGGTGGATGAATGGGTAGGTAGGTGGATGGGTAGGTTGATGGATGAGTGGATGGACAGATGGGTGGATGGATGAATGGATAGGCAGATGGATGGGTGAGGGTGGGTGGGTGGATGGGTGGGTAGGTGGGTGAATGGACAGATGAAGTGTAGGTGTGTGTGGGAATGGATCAATGAATGGGTGAATGGGTACATAGGTGGGCAAGGTGGGTGGACATGGGTGAGCAGGCATGTTTTCACTTACTGTAACAATGTCATTGTTCTGTAATACATTATTCTGTAACAATGTCAGAGATCATCTCAGGGCACCCCAGTAGGATGCAAAATAAAATCTCAAAAGGGGAAAAAAGATAAAAAGCATTCTGGGTGCTGAACTGATGAAGGAAATGAACCCATGGCCAGGCTGCTGCTCAGGTGGACCCCAGGAAGCCTTTCTGGGCCTGCAAGTGGCCGCCTGCTGCACGCAGGGCTGTCCTGACTGCACGGTGGCGCCAACATCAGGCTGGGAGGATTTCTCTCAGAACGCCCACGCCTGCCTGCCTGTTTCTAGCAGAACTCAAGCTGTTGGTGCCAAGGCCTGCTCTCCCCTCATCCCAATCTTCCAGCAAGAGGTAGAGGCAAGCTCTCCACAGGCCTACAGTGGCAGGGCCACTCTTGCACTCTGTGCCAGTGGCCAGGCACATATGGCTCCGCCTGGGTGTGTCACCGTACCAGCCTGTACCTGCACGACCCTGTTCTCAGGCATCTGGGTACCCGCAGCTGTGGGCCAGCACTTGTGTACCTGGCTCCGAGGAAGGACCGACACCCAGGAGGGGAGGCTCCAGGCAGGCCATGGCTTCCAGGAAGCAGCTCCGGAAGCCGCAGGCAGTGGCTGCAGGTTGTGTGTTTCTGAGGCCAAATTGGTCCTCCCTTCAACCTCATGTCCAGGAAGCAAGCTCAGAATAGGGCCGGGATGGAGTCTGGGAGCGCTGGAGGTGCAGAGGGTTGAGGGTGAGCCACTGAAGGAAAAGAGGAGGGGGCCTCTGTATGTCTCAAAACATCAGTGCTCAAGCCGGGTTGAACCCTGCTGCCCCGGGCATGGTGGGTTCAAGCCTGACGGAAAACCCCCTTTCAGTGTCCACAGTTCCACCCACCCAGACCTCTGACCTCGGCCTCCACTCCACACACACACACACACACACACACACGCACGCGCACACACACTCTTAATCAGGGCCCAAAGCCCTCCTCTGCGCTCCCTGCCGACCCCAGGGACTTCTCCAACCTCTCTCCAACTAAATCACATTCACCCCACCTTCTTCACCCTGCTCCGGCCTGTGCTGGCCTCTCTGGACCAGGTGTGTAGCTCGGAAGCATGACTGGGCGCAAGGGAGACAGCCCCAGGCAGAAGCGGCCCTGGGGGCGCTGGGCCTCCCTCCCCCATCAGGGCAGGAAAGGTGGACCCCTCGCCCACACCTGGCCTCCTGCTCCAGCCTCTGAGTGAGGCTCAGGACTCTGCCTTCCCCCCAGGCAGGTGGACAGGGGAGGCGGCTGCAGGTCAAAGCTCACTCCCCACCAACCTCCCCACATTCCTCCATTCACTGGATCAACAAACACACCCACTGGCCAGGGCTGCCAGGCATCAGCTCCCAACACAGATGAGTCAGCCCCGCCCGTGCCCTCCACCCCACCCTCAGGTGGTGCCAGGGCAGGCACCAATGCTCGGGTCCAGGAGTGCACCAGGAGACCCAAAGCCCAGCTTCAGGGAGGGCAGGAAGGCCTCCTGCTCTGGAAGGGGCCCTGGAGCCCGGTGTGAAGGGCCCGCGGCAGGCCTTCCAGGTGCATTCCAAGAATTGCAGATTGCCTGTCTAGGAGCAGCCGCCGCCCAGGTTGGAGGGTGTCCAGTGAGCGCCTGCCTTGGCTGGCTCCTTAGGCACACCCGGGGCTGTTGCCTGCAGCTGCTCCTGCACTGGGGCTGAGCCAGCAAACTTCCGGGGCTGGGGCTGCTGGGCAGGGCAAGGTCCGCACAGGGAGCAGACAGACACAGCCTGCAATTCCGGGCTTATCCCCACCAGAGTGGAGGCACACCGAAGCCAAAGGACATGCAGCTGGCCTCAAAGCAGAAGCTGCTTTGGGGCTGGGAAGCCATTCATGAGCCCTTCTCTCTCCCCTCACCCTCACCCTGAGCCCTGGCCGCCACGGCCCACACAGCAGGCCCTCTGGAGAGAGATGTCAGGACTCCGAGTGGAGACACTATCTGCATGTTCGTGAGCCTCATACAGCCCTTATGGGTACTTATTCTATTTTACAGATGGGGAAACTGAGGCTCCACAGGGTCATATCCGAGCCTGAGGCCGCACAGGGAGTGCTGCCGCCGGTTCTCAGGGCAGGGGTTGTGTCTGCTCTGTCACACGTCACACGGGGGCTCCCCCAGGCCTGCCTCCCTCTGCCCTCCCTCTAGCTGCCAGGGGCCCCCAAACCCCAGGCCTGGTGCGCTGCTTCCTGCAGCTCTGACTGAGGGTCAGACGTCAGAAGGGACTTCCAGAGCTGGGGCCTGGCTCTCATCCAACCAGGCTGGCTTTCAGAGCCGACTATGGGCACGCCCCACGCTGGTCAATGTCGGCGGTGGGGGGATGGGTGCCCCCCTCAATCTAGGAGACAGATGAGGCCGGACTGCAGAGGGGTGGCAGAGAAAACCCACCCCATTGCGACACCTCCGCGGCCCTCATGCAACTGCCTCCACCAACCGGCGAAGTGCGGCTGCCCAAGGCCGCCGAGACCCCATCAAGGGTGGAAGGGGGTCAGGCAGGGCTGCGGAGAGAAGGCCACATGGGCGGGCTGGTTGATGGGTAGGCTCTCTCTCCCCAAAGCCTGGGAAGAGCCATCTCTGCCGAGGGATCCCCGGACGCGGGGACTGCGGATCCGGCTGGCTGGAACAGGAGTCCCGGGCCGGGGCAGAGAGAGGTGAGCGGCGCCTGGGAAGCCAGTGCCACCGGGAGGATGGGGGTGTAGGTGGACTGGAGGCGGTGGAGGGCAGGGACGGGGCGGACAGTGGGGGCTGAGGCGGGGGACGGCCCCGCTCTGCGCGTCCCACCCCCATCTCCGCCCACCAGGAGCAAGGCCAGCGGGGACCGCGAGGGGGCGGCCAGGATGTTCACGGGCGTGGGGAGACCCCTTAAAGCGCCCTCAGGGACCGGCCACAGTGGGCGGGGCCACACCCAGGGACCCCCCCCAGGCCCCGCCCCCGGCCCGCGCTCGCTCCCCACGTGGCCGCTGACGGGCGGGGCGGCACCTCCTCTTCCTCCCGCCCGCCCCGCCCGCCCCGCGCCCGCCAGGAGCCACCGTCCGAGCTTTGCGGAGCGCCGCAGTGGGCACCGGCTGCCCGCAGCCCCTGACCCGGCCCCGGACGGAGCGCCGGCCGCACCACCGCCCTCTGGCCGTTGCCTCACCGGGTAAGTCCTTGGCCTCGGGGTCCGCTAGGAGCCTCAGGGGAAACTGAGTCCGGGAGGAGGCAGGGGCGTGCTTGGGTCCAGGAGTGAGGTTCCGGGTTGCGGCGTGTGTGCCCAGGTGGCGGCGGGCGGTCCCGCGGCGCAGGGTACAGTTCCCGGGCGGGGACCCCAGGGCGCCCCTGGCCCCCCGGCTCCGCGCGCCCCGCTCGGGACTATGGTCCTCCGCGCCGAGGCACCGCCCGAACGCGCACTGCCTGCAGAGTGGTGGGCCCAGGGTCGGCCGGGCCTACTCCCAGGGCAGGCGGGATTTCTGCGCCTCGCGGCTGCCACATCCTGACCATGAATCAGCCACAGTTGGGAAAATAAACTTCAACTTCGGGTCCGCCGCCCGGGTGGCACCCCGAGGTGCGCGCCGGCCTGCGGCCCCACCCTGACTGCTTGGCTTCCAGCTGCCCACGCGCAGGTGGGCGCACAGGGGGCCCTCCCCACGCCCAACCGCTGGCAGGCTTAGGGAATCAGCCTCCATCACAGCTCTCTGTTCCTTTTGGGTGGGGTAGGAGCCAATCCCTGTGAGCCCCCAGACCCACCCGTCAACCCTCTAACTGGGGAGTCGCCCCAGGAGTGACCATGACTAAGGAGGGGAAGCCAGGGTGACCAGCTGTGTCCCTGACCACCCCCAGTCCCCCCTGGGGAGCACAGGCGTGGGGGGTGGTCTGTCTGTCTGTCTGGGCCTTCCGGGGCTCAAGCTCCCCACCCAGGGCTCCCACAGCTCAGCTGTGACCACAGCATTATTGCCCACTCCAGCTGGACTCACCAGGAGGCAGAGAGGCAGAGACCCTGCCCAGGCAGGGAACCAGGAACCCAGGAACCGGGCCAGAGGTCAGGCACACCCAGAAGGCGCTGGACGTAGGAAATTCCCTTACTGCCAGCCCTGCCCCTCTCTCTGGCACTGGAATGGAGCAGGATACTTGCCCTCTTCAGGCCTCAGTTTCCACATTTGCACTCTGAAGGGTGGGACAGCAGCTCAGGCTGGGATCTGCTCCCTGCCACCCTGCACTGGGAAGGTGGGGTCCCAGAGCAGCGCCTCAGACCCCGAGGGTGCCACCCAGCCAGGGGCTTTCAGGGTGTGGGTGCTCTGCCCCCAGTGCAGCAAATAGCAGCATTGGGTTCCAGGCCTGGGGTCTGAGACCTCACACTGCTCCCACCCCTACCAGCGCAGCAGCAATTTTCTGTTCTAAAAGCCAGGTTGGTGCAGTGGGCCCTCCTGGAACCTGAGGGAGCTGAACCCTGCCCAGGCCCTGCCCTCCCATCCCTGGACTGTCATGGGCCCTGCAGCCTGGCAAAGGGGGTGTCACTAGTGGGGACAGACCAAGTGGCCAGGTGCTACTGTAGCCTCCACCTCCAGGGCTCCTGAGCAGTGAAGAGTTAACCTTCAGGTGAGCGCCCACTTTGTGGAGGAGCTGACGGCTGTCAAGCGAATGACACACACCGCACATGTGGGGACGTGGAAGCTCCTACCTGAAATAGACTCTGCGCCTTCCATCAAAGTGCAGTTACTTCCTGGGTTGGAAAAGTTATGGGGTTCGTGCAGGCTGCGGGAGGGGTGGGTGGTGACTGGAAAGTGATGTGGTGCTGCCTGTGGGTGTGGGGCAGGACGCAGCTGGCCCAGCTCTGGACGGGGACAGTGAAGTAAGCTCAAGCCCCTGGCTTTTTGCTGGTGCCTGGAGGTCAAATTTCCCTGTAGTCAGGAATGAGATCTGACTCCCTGCTGCCAGCCCCTCCCCTACCTCCATCTTGCAAACAGCAGGTGTCTGATAGGTGTGTGGTTCATGGCCCAGTGGACACATTACACTGGAGAAGGCACACCCACCTCTGTTTTCAGGATGGTGGATGGGAAGGCCGGGAGGTGGAGGCCACATACGAGCCAGTCTCTGGAGGGTAGTCTCCAGGGGCCACAGCAGACCCAGGCCTAGTGGACACCTAAAGTCAAAGACAAAGTCCTACCAACGGTGGGAAGGAGAGAGGGCAGGGGCGCGGGCTCCCTGTTGCTGGAGGGGTGAGCAGGGTCCAACCACCTGGCCCCCTGTTAGAGAAGCTTCCACTCCTGCCAGCCTCACCCTAGGAGAGAGAGTCCTGCCTGGTCTGCCTCTGAGCACCCAGACAGCCTGAGTCCTGAGCTGGGGTGGGGTCTGCTCACACAGCTGCCCCCCAGCCCAGTGCCAGTATACCCTGGTGACCACCAGGCCAGGAGAGCAGGGCAGACTGGTGGTGCCTGTCCTCTCCTGAGGGGCCTTCCTCTCTCACAGCCCTTTCTAAGCTGTAATTAAATAAGGAACCACAGGGGCTACTCAGGGTCACCCCTCTGAGGGCTCATGTCAGTCCCTGAGGGCCAGCCTCAGGCCGGGCCTGTCCACTCACCATTCACACCAGCCTGGGCAGGGTCTGTGGGCTGGGTGGGTGAGTGGGTGAGGAGGGAAGGAATGAGCCAACCTGCCGAGTCCCTCTGCACGGTCTCCCACCCTCATCCCTCCCAGCGCGGCGTGGGTCCTGCAGGAGTGTTCATTTCACAGATGAGGCATGGGACAGTCAGTGCCATTTTACATTCAGTGCCATCCATTCTGCCAGGAGGTGCTGATAAAGCCCCTACTGTGTGCATCTGCCCTTGTGCCCAGAGCCTGGAGCCCAGCCCTACTCAGCACTGTGCCAGGCAGGTACAGGGCACTTACTGGGGGCCAGGGTGCAAATGGGCTGGCCCCACAGAGTAGCTGGAGGTCAAGGCCCCCCACCCCTTGTTGCTACCACTGGGGTAGGCTCAGGGTGCTGGCACTGCCACTCTGGGAATAGGACAGGCCTGTCCTGGTCAAATAGCCGTTACCGGGCCTCCAAACTCAGGGGTTGGTGGGGCAGGAATAGGCCCGCCCTCCAGGCAACCACCTGTGTCACTCCAGAGCAGCCCATGCAGACAGACAACTGCCCAAGGGCCAGCCTGGACCCCGGAGCCCTCCCGGCCAGTCGGCCTCGGTCACAGCCTGGGTGGAACGACCAGCGTGGTCGCAGCCCGGATGGGATGACTAGCGTGGCGGCCCTGAGGACAGAATGGCCAAGGGCAAGGGCCAAGGCTGCTTTCCTCTCTCGCCTGCAGCTTTTCCCAGAGGCAGCAGGGAGGGAGAGAGAGGGGCCAGGAAAGTCCCGAGAGAAGGGCCAGGCTGGGCCGCCCCGAGCCTCTGTGCCCTCAGTTCACTCCTGTTCTCACCCCAGAAGAGTGACTGGCCGTGGCTGGGGCACCCTCTGTCTCCCTCAGCCGCAACCTCTGTCTGTTGGAAATGGCATGGAGACCCGGAAGGAGCAGATGGGCACCACTGGAGGCCTGGCCAGGCTCCCGGCCGCCGATCAAGGCCTTCGCAGGGTCAGAGGGACACGGGAAGATGCTGCCAAGGCCCCTGGCCCTGGTGCCCTGGGCAGGGACCCCCTGCTCCCATGCTGTGACAGCGCTCTACCACCCCACCTGCTTCCTGTGACCTGGACACAGTCTGAGCACCCCAAGGTCCAAAGTGGGAGAGGTGGGGTGGGGGAGAGGGGGTGGGGTGGATTGGAGGCTGCCCTACTGTTACAGGGCTCTGCCCCGGGCCCACCTCACAGTGAAGGCAGAGGCCCCCAGGCAGCCCTTGGTGGCCAGAACTCAACCAGGAGCCACACCGGGGGCGGAGGGCAGGCTGTCTGCTTCCCATTTTGCAGATGAGGGCTAGTGTCAAAGCCTAGCTTTGAGGCTAACCGAGGGCACAGTTGAGGAGGGAGGGAGAGAGAAGCAGTGGCCACTGAGCACACAGCCCTGGGTAGTGGCTTTTCTGTATCATCTCCAAGCCCCCATTCGGCTGCTGTGGGCAGAGGCCAGCCCCAGCCCCTCACTCTGCCCAGCCAGTGGCCGGCCACCCAGCACGCATGGCATCCCAGTGGGCATGGCCAGTGGTGCAGGGGTTTGTTCGTGCCTGAGCTGTCCTGGCCCTCGCCGGGTCGGGGGTGGACGTGGCCAGCTGTGCGAGGAGGGCCAGCATCCCACTGGCCTCCATCTCCCCATCTGTACCTGGGTCCTTGCAGGCCCTGGGACATGGCCTCGGTGTGCAGCCTGCCTGTCCCACCCTCTGTGCCCCTGGGTCCCTGTTCCTGCTCCAGGCACAGCTCAGACTGTCGCCTGCACCCAGCCTACACTGGGAGGAGGACACAGGGCAGGGGTGAGGGAGTAGCCACCTGTCCCCACCTGCCTCTACTTCCACCTTGTGCACAGACATGAGTGGCCTGAGAACGGGAGCCCCTTGGGGACACCCAGGGCCCCTGCCTATGCTTCCATGTGCAGAGGGCCCCCCCGGCTGCCTCTTGCCTGGGCCAGGCCAGGCTGTGGAGGCGTAGGCAGAACAGTGAGGGGCTGCCTGCAGGAGCTGGCAGAGCCATGGGCTGGACCCAGGAGGGGCCACATGGGCGGTGCTGGCTCAGCCAACCCAGGTCAGAGCTACGGGGCCCTGGAGAACATCCTGGCCATTTTACAGATGAGAAAACTGAGTCCAGAATGGGCCTGGCTGTCCCAGGCCCCTGGCACCCTCGTGTCCCAGCAAGCGTTGCCAAGCGGCATGTTGCACCCACACTGAGGATCTTGTTTGCCCAGTTGGGCCTGACGGGCTCCCTGGCACTGGCTGCCTGGAGCAGAGGTCAAAAGATGCTGAGCAGGGGCTGGGAAGACTCATGCAACGTCCTAGCTCCGTCCCAGCCGCCAAGCAGGAGGTGGGCTGAGCGGGAAGGCGGGCGGTCAGTGCGTGGTTATGCACTGGCATTACAGGCGGCATCTCGTCGATCTGTCAGTAAGCTGTGGGGTTGGCATTGGCACACTCATCTGCATTTGAGGACAGGAACCAGGAGATCCTATGGGTCACAGGCCGGTCAGCGGCAGAGCCCGGTCTCACCCAGAATCAGAGCTGTCCCCCACCCTGGGCCCTGGCAGCAGCCCCTGGCCATGCTGGGTGCGCAGGCTCAGCCTCTCCCCCACTCTCAATCTGTCTTTGTTCTCCCTGCTCCTGGGAAGGCAGCTGCTAGTGGGGATGTGGGCTGGGGGCAGGGACCATGGAGCCTGGCTCGTGGGCAGGCAGCGGGCAGCCGTCTTGTCCTGGCACAGGCAGGGTGGGGGCTGGGCACCCTGGGGCCCAGCTAGGCACACAGCAATCAGGACCTGATCCCTGAAGCCGGGGCCTGGCTCCAACGAGCTGCTGCCCTTCCCCCTCCCAGGTTGAGGGAGGCCTTTTCTGAGGACAGGGGGACCCGGGGGCCTCGAAGGAGGCATCTCTGAGTGTGTCTGGTCTGGGGGGAGGAAACCCAGGTGGGGGGATTCTGGTGATGAGCTCCTGGTCTTCGTGCTCCTGGCCACCTGCCCTCATTGCCCAGCAGACCGCCTGCAGGGTACGTCTGGGGCCTGTGATAGGCCAGCCCTGGGCTCATGCCACCTGCAGGGCCTGATCAGGCCCTGTGCCCTCCCCAGTCCCTAACCATAGATCTGCACACGCCACTCCCAGCCACAGCCATGGTAGGTGCTGGCAGGCCCTCAGGCTCAGGAAGTACTTCCAATGCAGCCGCTCGTCCCCCCACGCCTCTCCCTGGGCCCCCAGACTCCAGCCCAGACCCCTGAGAATGCCAGAGGTGACCAGGCCCTCAGGCAGCACCCCGTTGGCCCTGCTCTTTGTGCAGTGGAGACACTGTGGCCTGGAGAAGGCCCATCCGGTGACTGGTGAGCCGCCCACCCGCCCAGGCCCTGCATACCCTCAGTGCAGGTGGAAGCAAGAGCCGGGCTTCCTGGCATGGGGCCTCCGCCCTTCCTGTCCTCCCTTGCCTGGGCTGCGTTTTCCGACCCTCCTCCCAGTGAGCCCTCCTCCCAGTGAGCCGGGGCATTTCCTGTTTGCTGCATCCCCCCACCCCCCCTACAGAGCCCTCCTCCCTGTGGCTTCCACAGGGCTCTGTTCCTAACCCAGGAAGATGCACCTCCCCCAGGCCCATTGTCTGCCCTAGATCCTGGGGACACAGAGAGCCCAGCTGTAGCCTGGCTCCCGGACCAGTGGTGTCCCCTGGCGTTCAGTGTTGGCCAGCCCAGACCCCCCAGCCGCCTCCACCGACACTTGCCAGAGTGCCATGAAGGACCCCTGGCTCCCAGCTCTGCTCTCTGGGTGACCCAAGCAGGGGCTGCCACTGCTCTGAGCCCAGCTTCCCTCTGTGAGATGTTGCTGTCTTTTGATCATTTTGCTTGCTTTCTTCCTCAGTATAAAACGACCATATTCATCCGAGATGCAGCTTCAGTTAGTGATTGGGCAGGTGTCCTGGTGGTATCACACCCACCATGTGATTGAAATCAGTCACCATGCCGCCTGCTTCCCATCTTTGTCTTCTGATCATGACGCTGCTGAGAGCGCCTTTCTGCCCACCTGCTCCCAGGGGACCCTTCTGTCCTGCTGTGGGTCCCCACAGTGACCCGGGGGCCCTCTTTGCACAACAAGCGGAGTTCAAGATCTTGGAGGGCTTTGGAGGCAGGAGCCTTGCACTCCATCCAGATCTTGGGGACTGCAGGCGGCATGAGGCTGAAATGCTTCTTGGGTGTGACAGTGAGGACACAGCCAGCCCTCACCAAGGCCCAGTGCGCCCCATGCCCCTGGACAGGTGGCAGTGGGTGGACCCCCATCCTCACCTGCCTTGAGGCCCCCTGTGCACAGGCCCTCCCTGGGCCTTGCCGGCAGTCGGTGAGCCACCAGGTCAGTAAAGGTCCCTCAAGGGGCTGTTGTCCTGGTGGGGAAGGTGACACATGCTGGAGGCTCAAAGGAGCTGGGAGTCTGAGTGTGAGGGAGGGGAATGGGAATCATGGCAGGACAGGTTCAGCTCCAGGTGCCTCCACTGCCCTGCAGGGCCTGGGCTGCCGAGAACCCCAGGGTGCTGCCAGGAACGCGTGCAGTCCTGGAGATCCATGGGTTGCCAAGCAGTGGAAAAATTGGGGCTCTCGGAGGAGCTAAAAATACAGTGTGGCAGCCCCTGCCTCCTAGTTCCGGAATCCTCTCCTGCCATTCTGCCCGCCCACCCCGTGGAAGACAAGCTCCCTCCCTGCACCCCCACCACCAACGCTGGCTCAGGGCCCAGAAGCACCCAGCCCTGTGCCGGTGCCAGAAGGGCAACACCATAGCTGCCTGCCCACTCCCAGGCAGTGGCCCCCCACAGGTGCTCATGTGCCCAGCCGGTGCCTGCCCTACCCCCGCCACTGCTTCAGGGTCCCCAGAGCCCCTTCGTCCCAGCCACAGAAGGCAGTACCTGCCGCCCCAGGGCTGCCAGGCTCAGGGCTTGGCCTGTTCCTCGTGGGGGCCTGGACCCAGGCAGACCTCTCCCTTCCCTACCAGTGGGGCCTTCACAGGGGAGGGGGCTGTCCCAGGCAGACTCAGAACATGTCACAGCGGGGCCTCCAGGCCCACTGGTGCTGGCCGAGGGCATAGGACCCCCCACACTGTGCTGTGGAAGGCCATCCTCACCTGGCTTTTGGGAGGCAAGTGAGGGAGCCGAGACCTGGGGGCTTCAGTGGCTGGCTCAGGTCCCTCGCATGCTGGGATTCAAGCCTGCGTACCCTAACCCCGCCTGCATGCCGCTCAGGGCCATGGGCCCATGCAGGAGCCCCCAGCTACTCTCCACAGCTTGGTGCTGGGCCTGCCTCGAGAGCCCACACTCCCTGGCTCTGGTTTTCTGTCTGCACCGCAGGGGCTAGGCACATGGCCGCAGGTCTAGTGAGGTCCAGCATGGACCTATCCCCACCCACACCACACACACTCAGCTTGACTGTTGACTGCCAGGCGGGGCGGTGGCCCGGTGGCTTCCCGAGAGTCAGTGCAGCTGCCCTAGCGTGTAGGCATTCGGATGGAGGTGCTGGCATCACCACACCAGGCTGGCCAGGCCCAGGCCCAGAGGGGGACCCTGCCTGCCGGAGCTGGAGTCTGAGGGGAGAGGCATGGCCCCGTCCTCTGGAAGCCCCATGCTATTGGTTGACAAAAGCAAGTGCTGAAGAACCGTGGTGATGTCCCACTAGCATGCGTGGGGTGAGCCCCTCAGACCTCGGAGTCTTCATCTGCAGAAGACCCTGCCCTGTGCAGTTCCATTGGTGCTGGTGGACTGCCGGGGGTGGGGTGGATGGGACACCCCTTCTTGGTGCCCTGACCCTTTTGCTGTCCGAGGCATGGTGTCTGGTCTGAGCCATGGGTACTGGGCCCTGCAGAGCCTGGATGGTCCTGCCCTGCCTCAGCCAGAGCTGGTGCCGGCTGTAGAAAAGATTGCGAAGAACGCAAATTCCTGTGCCTGTGGGGAAGTGGCCACGCCCTACAGCCGGGGCTGGGGAGCTCTGAGGACACATTCCTACGCTGGTGGCCCCGCCAACCCACTTTCCAGATGGAGAGCAGAGGGGAAGGGTAGCCTGCCCAGGGGCACACAGCTCAGCAATGAGACTCCCGCCCCCTTCCCTTCTCAGTTGGCACTGGCGCCTTCCAGCGTATTGTTCCCCATAGCCCCGTGCCCCTGAGATCAGTAAACTGTGGATTCCTTCTGGAATCCTTGCAGAAGTGGACACCACCCCCCAGTGAGAACAGGCAAGGCTGTTTGTGCAGAGCTCACTGTAGCAGGGAGTCGGCCACTGCCACCCGCGTTTAGCAGAGACTCACAGGCGGGCGGGGAAGTGGGAAGCCTCATGGTTTTCTCATATGGATACTTCACTCTATACATAGAAAGCTTTTTATAGACACAGGGAAGGCTCGGGGATGCCCTGAGAGAGGCTGCTGGCTGGAAGTTGGGCTCCTATGAGATGGGAAAAAATCACAGAAGCTGTCAGTTATTAACCAGGTCCTGGCCATTTGGGGCCAGTGGCCAGATTGCAGGTCACAGTGCTGCATATACGGTCTGGCCGTAGTGTGTTTGCAGGTTCAGCCTCATGCTGAAAAGCAGTTGGAACATTCCCCGTGTCCAGCCTGACCGGGGGGCCTGGATGAGATCGGGCAGCCTTGGTGTCATCACAGGAGAAGGAAAGCAGCTCTGGCCTCAGCCTCCGGGTCCTCAGCCGGAGCCCCGTCTATGCCGGGCCGCAGCCCAGCAAGGCCCTGCTACACTCACTGCCCCCAGACAGCACCCGGTGGGGCACGGCCCACTGGGGCAGCTCAGACACAGAGCTGGGCAGCTCAGACACAGAGCTGGGCAGCTCAGACACAGAGCTGGGCAGCTCAGACACAGAGCTGGGCACCCAGGCACGGGGGTACAGGAACCTGATGGGCAGGAGGGCCAGTTTCCTCCACCGTGGCTCCACCCCACTGACCAAGGGGGCTCCTCTTGACTGGGGTCTTTCAGGGGCTTGCACAGGGCAAGGAGCGCTGGGCAGTGCCAAGAGGGACAGTACTCAGCTCAGGGAGCTCCTTCTGTGTCCAGGGACACCCTGGGGCCTGGGGCACGGTGGCTGTCAGCAGCACTGCTTGTCTCTAAAAGGTCAGGATTTTTTGCATGGAGGGACCCCCAGGGCTCTTGGCTGGAGAGGACACTCTGGATGCCAGGGGCCGGGCCTGGGAGAGTTCATAACTCCGTCCACTCAGCCTGTGCCAAGGGGACAGGGACTCCGGCCAATGGAGGCGGGGGGGGAAAGGAGGGTCAGTTCTGGGGCCTCTTTAGGCAGCAACAGCCAAGGTGGGTGGGAATATATGCAGAGGCCCGGCTGCCTGGCTCTTCACAGTGGTGGGAGCAACCCTCCTGCCACCAGGAGGGGCGTTGGGGACCTGAGGCTGCCTGGGAGGGACCCGGGTGGCTCTGGCAGCTCAGCGGTCAGCAGCGATGAGAAGCCAGGGGAGCGTGAGGAGCAGCCCAGGGCAGGGCCCAGAGTGGGTGGGCAGAGGCGGCCGGAAGGTCCTGCGCATCTGGGTGAGTGGACAGCCACTGGGTGACCAAGAGGGCTGGGCCTGGGCGAGTGGCTTAAAACCACAGTGGGCCGGGGGCTCTGGGCTCTCCGTTCTACAGTGCCCAGACCAGGACCCCCTTCAGGGAGGAGGGGTATCCCAAGGACAGCCTCTCAGGATGCTCCTGGCAGCCTGATGCTGGAGGTGCAGAGGAGGAAACTGAGGCCCAGGCAGGATGAGTGACTGGGCCCAGGTCTGCTGGCGAGGGCCCGAGCTGGGGACATGCAGATCAGAACTCTGGCTTACACCTGTCAGGCTGCCTCCGCAAAGGAGCTCACTGGCCCCCCGGGGCAGTTGGACAGGCGGAGGGCTGAGGGGCAGTGCGGGGAGTAGGGGCTGGACTGCAGAAACACCAGGCGTGGTCGTGGGCCAGTCTGGGGAGTGGGCCTGAGACCTCAAGGGCAGGTGCTCCAGGACACTCCCTAGGCAGGAGGGGAAGAAGGGCCTCCAGTGGTGAGGACAACAGTGGGGCTGGGGCCAGAGCCTCCTGGGGAGGCAGGCGCTTGGGTGCTCGACCCCGCTCAGCTCCTGTGACCTCAAATGCCCCTCGGCCTGGGGTCCCCTGACTTACCGGGTTGGGCAGCGCTTGAAGAAAAGCCATGTGGGACTGTGGGCACAGACCCAGCTTCTCTGGGACCCAGCCGCCTCCAGTTCCCCAGCTGTTGAGGGAGGTATAAAGTGCCTGCCTTGGAGGTGGTGGGAAGCCGAGGGCCAGGGTAGAGAGTGCCGGGCCAGGGTGGAGGCTCAGAGCGTGTCCCTGCCAGGCCCGGCCCCGAGCTCCCTCCCCGAGGCTCCACGCTGCCGTTCTCAGACGCTAAATATAAGATCTGAGCCATACATGGTTGCAGGAGGGCCTGGGATGCCCCTGACCTTCGAGGCCAGTTCCCAGGGTCTGTGGTTGGGGACAGCGGCTGGGGGGATGTGGTGGCGTGGAGCTGGTGTCAGAGGTGCAACCCGCCTGTCCTGCTGTTCTGTTTTGGGGAAAGGCACGTGTTGGGGCTCTTCTGGGCTGGGCCTGTTACCCGAGTGTTCCCAGGGCTGGTGTCAGACCTGTTGCGACTGAATCCTGGTAAAACCCTGAGTGCCAAGGGTCTCTGTCTTCCTGTTGGTGTGAGCCCCCCACCCACGTGCGGATAGGCAGACTGAGGCCCAGGGGAGACCCGGGAGCCGCCCCTCCTCCCCAGCCACGCTGCTGACGCTGTGGGCAACTCAGGCATGCCTGAGGTTTGGAATCTCCCTGTCCATATTGTCCACTGGGGCGGGGGAAGTGCCTTGGGGTGAGATAAGGCAGCCTCGGATGCGCCGTTTTGTTGCATCATTACCATGGATAATGTTCCAGCCAGTGGAGCCTCCCGCTCCCCCGAGTCCTCCCCAAGCTCATCCGGTCCCGTCAGTCTGCAGGGACCGTGCTGGCCTCGCGGTGCAGGTTTCTGAGCCGACTCCTCCCCTCCCAGCCCTGAGCCCCGGGGTCCTCATGAGCGCAGTGGGGCCCTTCCTGCTGCCGCCTCAGTTGCTGAAATTCGGTCAGGGATGGGTACAGAGAAGCCTAAGATATAGTGAGGGACACAGTGCTACCCCTAACCCTCAGCATGGCACGTGAGCAGGAATTGCAGCAGAGAAACTGAGACCCAGGGAAGTGGCCCCGCCCGCACTGGTGGCCAGGAGGACAGCCCCCATCCCCTCCCCTCTGACGGCTCCCTGCCCTCTGCCCGCAGCTCGGCAAGATGTCGGTGAAGGAGGGCGCACAGCGCAAGTGGGCAGCGCTGAAGGAGAAGCTGGGGCCACAGGATTCGGACCCCACGGAGGCCAACCTGGAGAGCGCGGACCCTGAGCTGTGCATCCGGCTGCTCCAGATGCCCTCTGTGGTCAACTACTCCGGCCTGCGCAAGCGCCTGGAGGGCAGCGACGGCGGCTGGATGGTGCAGTTCCTGGAGCAGAGCGGCCTGGACCTGCTGCTCGAGGCGCTGGCGCGGCTGTCGGGCCGCGGCGTCGCACGCATCTCGGACGCCCTGCTGCAGCTCACCTGTGTCAGCTGCGTGCGCGCCGTCATGAACTCGCGGCAGGGCATCGAGTACATCCTCAGCAACCAGGGCTACGTGCGCCAGCTCTCCCAGGGTGAGCCGCAGTGCGGGAGGGCCGCCCAGGCGGACGCTAGGGACCTGGTATGAGGCTTCAGGCCCAAAAGGCCCCCGGAAGCCTGGGGACCCACCGGGAGGAAGCGCAGCCAGACAGGCAAGGAGGGCTTCCTGGGCTCAGGAAAAACTTTCACATTGATTCCGAGTCTGAGGCTTCCAGGTCATCCCAGTCCCTGCACTGCTGCATCAGCGGTCCCTCTGTGCTCCTCTGTTCGGTGGCTGTGCCCCACCCTTCCTCCACGTCCTGTGCTGGCTCCCACCCTATGGGCTCTCTGCCCTTGTCCACACCTCGGCGGCAGGAGTCACCTGACACCTGAGTCAGAGATGCGAATCCACCCAAGTGGCTCCTACATACACCTGCCTGGCTCCAAGCCCTTCAGCCTCAGCCCAGACAGAGCCCTTCAGGTCTGGCCCACACCTACTGATGGTGTCACCCTCCACTCCCAGCGCCTTCCTCCCCACCCTGTCCCCTACTCCAGCACCCAGGGGACTCGTCCCCGGCAGGCAGGCAGGAAGGCAGGCCGGCCCCTGGTCTCTGCCTCTGCTCGTGTTTTCTGCCTTTGCGTCCTCCAAGGTCCTGCGCTAAGCCTTTAAGCCCCAGCTCACTTTCCCCTCCTCCAGGAAGTCTCCCCAGGCTGTGCCCAAAGCTAGTCCCGGCCCCTTGAGAGAAACCCTTGCTGTGCCACTCCATGGCTGCTGCCAGGTCCCACCGATGCTTGGGGATGAGCTAGGGTGGGCAGTGATGGGCGGGGCTGGGCCCATGGGGGCGGCAGGTACCTGTGCAGGCAAGCAAGCCAGAGGCGCCTCGTTTCTGTCGGACCCAGGGGACAGAGGCAGGTGTAGAGGCCAGCCACTCTCAGCCTGTCTCCCCAACCTGGGCCTGGCAGAGCCCCTCTGTGGAGTCTTTTGTGAATTGTTCTCAGCAGGGTCAGATGAGAGACACCCCCAGAACTTTCACAGCTCCAGATGGGGTGGGAGGCAGGGGTTCATAGGAATGAGGTTGTGTCTGCCATAAACACAGTAAGTGCTGCATTGGGAGAAAACCTGGGCCCAGAGCCAGTGACAGGATGGGGCAGCTACCTCCAAGCCCTTCCCTGCAGGGTCTGGCCCTGTGGTCCAGGAGCAGGGCTAGGACACCGAGGAGTGGGCAGCTCGCTGGGTCCCAGCCCTTTGTTCAGCACTGCTGTGGGCCACAGACAAGTGCCCGGCACCCCCTGGCATCTGCCTGCCAGGCCCAGAGCCCCAGCCCTGAGCCCAGCTGCACAGGCATGGGAAGGGGTGCATTGGCCCTGCTGAGCCTGCCCACTCCACCCTGGCAGCCCTGGACACATCCAACGTGATGGTGAAGAAGCAGGTGTTTGAGCTACTGGCCGCCCTGTGCATCTACTCTCCCGAGGGCCACGCACTGACCCTGGACGCCCTGGACCACTACAAGGTGGGCGGCAGGGCCTGGGCCTGGGCACATGGGGCTCCCTACCTGGGTGTGCCCTGACCCCGCCCTCCCCACAGACGGTGTGCAGCCAGCAGTACCGCTTCAGCATTGTCATGAACGAGCTCTCCGGCAGCGACAACGTGCCCTACGTGGTCACCCTGCTTAGCGTGATCAACGCCGTCATCCTGGGCCCCGAGGACCTGCGCACGCGCACCCAGCTGCGGAACGAGTTTATTGGTAAGCACCCGCCCTGGGCTGCATGCCCGCTTCTGCCCGCCTCTTGGCCAGCGCATCCCATGCTGCATCCACCTGGGAGGTGGGAGCGCCACAAAACCTGCCCCCGACCCAGGGCCCCAGAGGAAGGCGCCATCTCAGGCCTGCCACCACCTGCCCCTTCAATGGACACAGGCCTCAGAACGCCTGGGGGTCAACCCTGGACCGTTCTCAGTTATGAGGCTCGCCAGGCAGTGGAGCGGGCCAGAGGGCCTGAGACCTCGTTCCAGCCCTGCCTGTTCTGGCGGCGAGCCCTGAGTCAGCATCACTGTGTCCAGCACGATGTCTCCTTTCTGGAGCCTCAGGTCTTTGGTGTCCCATGAGTGCAGCAGAGCAGGGCCAGGTGCTCTGGGTGGCAGAAGTGAAATGGGGAAGGCGGGGAGTGGCCTCCAAACCCTCTGACCCTGTCCGTCCCTTCCTAGGGCTGCAGCTGCTGGACGTCCTGGCTCGCCTGCGGTGAGTCCCCACTGTAGCGGTCTTGCTGGCTGCCTCTCCTGCTCCCAAAGCCAGGCCCACCTGCCCTTTGGATCTCAGCCATCTCACCTAAGCAGCACCTCCAGATGGCAGGGAGGTGGCTCCCCTGGAGTAACCCCAGGGGTCCAGCCAGAAGCCAGGTCTCAGGCTAGCATCCAGCTCACTGTCCCTGGCAGCTGCCCACAGAAACTGGGGTTGCAGCACCCATAGAAAGGACAGAATGAGCTCATATCCTTTGCACACCGTGGATGGAGCTGGAGGCCATGATCCTAAGTGAATCAACCCAGAAACAGAAAATGAAATGCCAGTAAGAGGGAACTATAGGGTGGTTCACGTGGACACAAGATGGAGACAGGGACACGGGCTCCAGGGCGAGAGTTGAAAAACTACCTCCAGGGTACAGTGTTCGTCGCTACTTGGTGTCAGGCCCACTAGAACAAGGGTCCCCAACCCCCAGGCTGCGGACCAGTACATGGCCTATTGGAACCGGCCACACAGCAGGAAGTGAGCAGTGGGCGGGCATTCCTGCCTGAGCTCCACCTCATGTCAGATCAGCGCTGCATTAGATTCTCGCTGCGCACGCACGTGAGGGATCCAGGCTGCGCACTCCTCATGGCAATCTAATGCCTGATGATCAGGGGTGGAACAGTTTTATCCCTAAACCATTCCCGTCACCCCGGTCTATGGAAAAATTGTCTTCCACAAAACAAGTCCCTGGTGCCAAAAAGGCTGGGGACCGCTGCCCTAGAAGGCCATTGCCTACGTTACACAGTGTACCATGTGGCAAACACACACATGTACCCCCTGAGTCTAAAATAAAAATTTTTTTTAAAAAGAAACTAGGGTTGCCAGGTACTGTATGGGACATGCAGTTCATTCAGGTTTCAGATACACAACAGACAATATTTTAGTGTAAGTATATCCCAGATGTTGCATGGGATATACTTATGCCAAAAGTTATTCATTGTTTGTCTGAAATTCAAATTGAACAGGTACTCTGTAGTTTCATTTGCTAAATCTTGCAGCCCTGCTGGGAACCCACATAGCTGAGAAGCTCTATCCCAGGCCTCAGTCAGGACTGTACTCAGGGGAGTGTCCCGACACCCAGGGAAATCAGCTTGGAGGAGCCCAGGGCTAGAATGCCTGGTGTTGAAATGCCCTCAAGAGCCAGGCGCGGTGGCTCACACCTGTAATCCCGGCACTTTGTGAGGCCAAGATGGGCAGATCACCTGAGGTCAGGAGTTCAAGACCAGCTTGGCCAACATGGTGAAACCCCATCTCTACTAAAAGTACAAAAATTAGCCAGCCATGGTGGCATGTGTCTGCAATCCCAACTACTCAGGAGGCTGAGGCAGGACAATCATTGGATCCCAGGAGGTGGAAGTAGCAGTGAGCCGAGATCGTACCACTGCACTCCAGCATGGGTGACAGAGTGAGACTCCATCTCAAAAAAAAAGAAATGGCCTCAGGCAAAGTTTGCCCACATGGGTGCCTGTGCCCCACCAGTGTGGGCTGAAGGGGGCCGGCCCTGCCTGCGGAGGGCTTTGCTCATTGACCAGACTGAAATGACTGGCAAGTCCTAGGCCCAGTGAACACTAAGGTTCCTCCTGCTCAGGCCAGAGCCCTGTGCCTCCTGTATCCATGCAGCCCTGTGGACCCACCTCAGGTGTGGTCTTCACTGTGGTCACACAGCGCCCAGGGGAGGGCCTTCCCTCCCCCAAGGTCACGGCCCGGTTCCATTGTGTGCCACCTCCCCAGGCCTTGGTGCACGTTACTCGATGGGAGTGGGAATACTCACCCTTACCCCTTCCCCAGGGGCGTGCAGATGCCTGGTGACCCGGGGGCAGCCTGGCAGGGCGCAAGGCACTGACCTGGGAGCTGCCACTCTTAGGTCGCCATCCCTGGCTGTGTGGGTCACATGTCAGCCACAGCTGGCCACGGCCTGGCTCAGAGTCCCAGGTGGGCTGAGCGGGGCTGGTACACTGGCACCGACCCGGGCTGCCCCTCCTGCATGTTGGTGGCGGCAGCAGCAGCAGCAGCAGGCTTAGCCCACCTGGCCCCTCCTGCACAGAGACCTGGAGGACGCCGACCTGCTGATCCAGCTGGAGGCCTTCGAGGAGGCTAAAGCCGAGGACGAGGAGGAGCTGCTGCGAGTCTCTGGCGGGGTCGACATGAGCAGCCACCAGGAGGTCTTTGCCTCCCTGTTCCACAAGGTGGGCTGGGGGCCGGAGGGCGGAGGGCAGCCCTGCAGGGCAGGCTGTGGCCCTGAGGTCCAGATGCTGGGCCTGGAATGGTCCTCCCTGCCCTGGTCAGACCCTGCTGTGACCTGGGCCATGGTGCCAGCTTTGGGGCCCAGGGGTTGGAAAGGGAGCTGGCGCCTAGAGCAGGCAGCCTGGGGGCTGGGCTGGGCCCTAGGGGCAAAGCCAGGGCCAGAGGACCCAGAAGGACAGGGCTCCAAAGACCAGTGCGGCCCACAGCCGGCCGTACTGTCCTGGGCCCCAGCTGTCCAGTCCCCATGAGGTGGGCTTCAGAGGCCTCAGGGCCTGGGGAGGGTCTAAGAGGCTGAATTCTCATCAAGCTCAGGCCCTCCCCTCATTCCCTGAACCTGGCAGCTCTCATCTGGCAACATCTGAAGACATTTTTGGCTGCCACGGCTGGGCAGGGGGTGCTATTGGCATTGAGTAGGTAGAGACCAGGGGTTCTGTTTAACATCCCATAATGCACAGGACAGTCCCACATGTCACCAGTACCACAGTCGCTGAGACTCTCATCTCTAGGGATCCGTGGGAATAGAGGGGGTGATGGGGCTGGACGCCCTGGCAGACAGGCCAACAGTCCTTAGCCCACCAGGGAGGGGCCGGCTGCTGACCTGCACCCCACACTCGCCCGTCCAGGTGAGCTGCTCCCCGGTGTCTGCCCAGCTCCTGTCGGTGCTGCAGGGCCTCTTGCACCTGGAGCCCACCCTCCGCTCCAGCCAGCTGCTCTGGGAGGCCCTGGAGAGCCTCGTGAACCGGGCCGTGCTCCTGGCCAGCGATGGTGAGGGGGCGGGGCAGGGGCATAGGCACAGCCTGGTGGGCAGACACTGGGGTCTCAGACCATGGGGGAGGGAGCCTGTCCTTGGCCCCAACCCATCCTCTGCCCAGGGGAGGTGGCCGCTTTTTCCTGCCTCCTCCTCAAGCCCCCATGCCTCCCTCCCCTGCTCCCTTCTCCCTTCACCCTGGACATCCCCTACTGCAGCTCAGGAATGCACCCTGGAGGAAGTGGTTGAGCGGCTCCTGTCTGTCAAGGGGCGACCCAGACCGAGCCCCCTGGTCAAGGCCCATAAAAGCGTCCAAGCCAACCTAGACCAGAGCCAGAGGGGCAGCTCCCCGCAAAACACTACAACCCCCAAGCCCAGCGTGGAGGGCCAGCAGCCAGCAGCAGCTGCTGCCTGCGAGCCCGTGGACCACACCCAGAGTGAGAGCATCCTGAAAGTTTCACAGCCCAGAGCCCTGGAGCAGCAGGCGTCCACCCCACCCCCACCCCCACCCCTGCTCCCTGGTTCCAGTGCCGCGCCCCCTCCCCCTCCCCCACCACCCCCCCTGCCCAGTGTGGGGGCTAAGGCCCTCCCAACAGCACCGCCACCCCCACCCCTGCCAGGCCTGGGGGCCATGGCCCCCCCAGCACCTCCTCTACCACCACCCCTGCCAGGCTCCTGTGAGTTCCTGCCCCCACCACCTCCACCACTCCCGGGCATGGGATGCCCGCCCCCACCCCCACCCCTGCTGCCTGGTATGGGCTGGGGCCCTCCTCCACCCCCACCTCCACTACTGCCCTGCACCTGCAGCCGCCCTGTGGCAGGAGGCATGGAGGAGGTCATCGTGGCCCAGGTAGACCACGGCTTGGGCTCAGCATGGGTCCCCAGCCATCGGCGGGTGAACCCACCCACACTGCGCATGAAGAAACTGAACTGGCAGAAGCTGCCATCCAACGTGGCACGTGGTGAGGGTCCCCAGACCCCCAAGGGAAGCTTCTCCGAGGACGGGGGCTGGTCTCTGCTGGGGAGAGGGGCAGGTGGCACATGGAACTTGTGTGCGCGTCCTGCCCGTGCGTGGCCAGGGCAGCCTGGCCCTTGCTTTGGGCTCGGCGCCTGTGGTTGAGGTGGGGACGGGGAAGGAGCAGGGCAGGGGCTACCTCTGAGGACCCCCCTCCACATGCTCCCGTGAGCCAGTGCATCCGGGGTGCCATGGTGCCCTGGGGCCCGGGCTACAGGTGCTCAGGTAGGGAGGTAGGGTGCCTGCTGTGTGCTGGACCTGCTGGGCCCCAGGCAGGGCATCCTTTAGACCCTCTGGGAGGCTCCAGCCCCTGCCTGCTGGATCGCCAGGCCCCGGGGCTGCGAGAGCCTCACTGGCCGTGTCCCCACCCGACAGAGCACAACTCTATGTGGGCGTCCCTGAGCAGCCCCGACGCCGAGGCTGTGGAGCCCGACTTCTCCAGCATCGAGCGGCTGTTCTCATTCCCTGCAGCCAAGCCCAAGGAGCCCACCGCAGCGGCCACCCGAGCCAGGAAGGAGCCCAAGGAGGTGGGGACGGGGAAGGGACTCAGACCGGGGCCGCCTGCCTGGCCACCCTCCGGTACCAGCCTGTTGGGTGGGGGGTTTTCTAGATCACTTTCCTCGATGCCAAGAAGAGCCTGAACCTCAACATCTTCCTGAAGCAATTTAAGTGGTGAGTGACGGAGGTGGCCCCCGTCCCAGGCCACGGAGCCTCACCTCCACCTGAGCCTCCTGACTTGGGCCCAGCAGTGCCCTCTGCAGGCCACCATGGGAAGTGCACACTGCACCCCCTAGGCAGGCTTGTGGGCGGGTAATAACCCTATGCTGCCCCAGCTAGGGGCGGTCCAGGCTCCCAGGCACAGAGCGCTGGGAC
The DNA here is from genome assembly GCF_028885625.2 of Pongo pygmaeus. Taxonomy (NCBI): domain Eukaryota; kingdom Metazoa; phylum Chordata; class Mammalia; order Primates; family Hominidae; genus Pongo; species Pongo pygmaeus. The sequence continues at coordinate 103,860,331 of NC_072388.2, forward strand.
CTCCCCCCACAAGGCCACAGACAAGTAGCAGCTAAACCAGTGGGCCCTGACTGTCAGCCCCCGAGTCCTTTCCTGCAGCGGGTGTCCAGCACTGGCCCGAGGGAGCTGGCTGGACCTGACCCATCCTGCATCTTCTGAGCAGGGCCCATGGAGGGTAGCGAGGATGGGAGTCAGCCTGGGTCCCCTTCACCGCGTGACCGTGGGCAACAACTCGACCGCTCTGTGTCCCACCTGCCCTGGCCACCCCATGACTACGTGGGGAGACCCTGCCAGGCGGGGTCCCAAAGAGGCTGGGTGGGGGTGACTCATGATTCACTCACCCCTGCCTGGTCCTCTCCCTGCTCCAGCTCCAACGAGGAGGTCGCTGCTATGATCCGGGCCGGGGATACCACCAAGTTTGATGTGGAGGTTCTCAAACAACTCCTTAAGCTCCTTCCGGAGAAGCACGAGGTGAGAGGACCACCCCCACACCCCGCCCCCAGTTAGTGCCACCAACCAAGGGAGAGGCTGTCCTGGGGGCTCCCAGCAGGGAGAGAGAAGGGAGGCACCCCAGCCCCACCTCTGCCCTGAACCGTGAGCCACAGGGAGCCATGCTGAGCACTGGAGGGGCTGAGCCCGGCGGGCAGTCCGGGAGGGTGGGAAGCTGGCGTGGGGGGATCCCACACGCCGTTCTCCTCCTGGCAGATTGAAAACCTGCGGGCATTCACAGAGGAGCGAGCCAAGCTGGCCAGCGCCGACCACTTCTACCTCCTCCTGCTGGCCATTCCCTGGTGAGCACGGCCGCCTTCAGATCCCAGGGCCTGGGCCCCAGGTGGGAGGAGAACAGGAATAGGGAGCAGGGCCCAGCCAGGGAGGAGAAGGGGCTGTGCCAATGGCTGCCCTGGGCTCCAGAAGCAGCGTTGCAGCGGTCGGGCTTCTAAACATCACTCGTGCCCCACCCCCAGTCCTTCCCCTCAAAGTATGGGGCTGGAGGCCTCTGGAGGAACTGGATCCCGCTCTGCACAGGCCCAGGAGGGTGCCTGTTGGATGGGGCTGGCGGTGGAAACCCCCTCCCTTTGCCCACCACCCAAGCCAGAGCCCTGTGCTGAGTGCCCCTCTGGCAGGGACAGGTGGAGGGTGCAGGCCACTGATCCTTGTCTGTGCCATCCCCAGCTACCAGCTGCGAATCGAGTGCATGCTGCTGTGTGAGGGCGCGGCCGCCGTGCTGGACATGGTGCGGCCCAAGGCCCAGCTGGTGCTGGCTGCCTGCGAAAGTGAGTGGGGCCAAGCAGGGCACGTGTGCAGGAGGGACAGGCCTCCGAACTGGGGCCGGAGGGCTGCTCGGGGCCCCTGCTACTGCCAATATCATAATGGCGGCTAAGAGCACCTAAGGGTGCCAGCCTTCACCACCACTCCGGAAACCACCCTGCTGCCGCCACCTCGGTGCACACACCTGCTGGACGCACAGACACACGCATGCCCACCGCCACTCTCAGGCACGTGCACACACACAAGCACACCGCCACTCAGGCACATGCACACAAGCACACTGCCACTTGGGCACGCGCATACAAGCACACCGCCACTCTCAGGCACGTGCACACACAAGCACACCGCCACTCTCAGGCATGTGCACACACAAGCACACCGCCACTCTCAGGCATGTGCACACAAGCACACCGCTACGGGCATGCACACACACACACAAGCACCCCACCACTCTCAGGCACATGCACACAAGCACACCGCCACTCGGGCACGTGCACACACAAAAGCACACCGCCACTCGGGCACGCACACACACAAGCACACCACCACTCTCGGGCACGTGCACACAAGCACACCACCACTCAGGCACATGCACACACACAAGCGCACCGCCACTCAGGCACGTGCACACAAGCACACCACCACTCTCAGGCACGTGCACACAAGCACACCACCACTCAGGCACATGCACACACACAAGCACACCGCCACTCTCAGGCACGCACACACACACACAAGCACACCGCCACTCTCGGGCACGTGCACACAAGCACACTGCCACTCGGGCACGTGCACACACAGAAGCCCACAAGCACAGTCACACACATGCACACAGGACACAGACACATGTACACGCCCCCCCAACACACACACCCTCACATACATGTACAGACACAAGTGCACACACACGGGCACCATCTCTGAAAGGGGAATCCACGGAGACCTGCCACAGCCACTGGGCAGGGAGAGGGACAGGTACAGACCAGTGAGGCACAGCTCACGTCTGTCAGGCACACTGTAGGTGTCCACTCCCATCGGTGGAGGGTTTGCAGCCCCCAAGCCCTGTCCTGTGACCCTTCCGGTGCTGGGCTGAGCCTGGGGAGGAGCCAGGGAGTGCAGCGGCACTGGCAAGCAGGACCACACCGCCAGGGCATCTGGGGGCTCCAAACCAAGAGCCCCTCTCCAGCCCTGGCTGCCCCTGCAGGCCTGCTCACCAGCCGCCAGCTGCCCATCTTCTGCCAGCTGATCCTGAGAATTGGGAACTTCCTCAACTACGTAAGTCAGGAGCAGCTCCCCATCCCACCTGGTGCCGGGGGCTGGCGAGACTCACTCCCTGCCCCTCCCAGGGCAGCCACACCGGTGACGCCGACGGCTTCAAGATCAGCACATTGCTGAAGCTCACGGAGACCAAGTCCCAGCAGAACCGCGTGACGCTGCTGCACCACGTGCTGGAGGTGGGCCGTGGCGGCGGGCACCAGCGGGGGCATGATGGGAGGGCTTCGAGTCCCCCCGGACCTGCAGTGTAGAGGCGTAGAGGCCATACCCCCCTGTGCTCACCACTCAGGCCGCCGGTCTCCCTGTCTCAGGACCCCGTCTAGAGCCAGCAGCCTCAATCAGAGCCACGCCCCCACCCCTTCCAGCACCCCTTCCTTCCTGCAGCACTGGCTTCCCTGCACGAGCCTTGTCCCTCCCCAGGATATCTGTCCCTGGTCTGGGGGACAGTCCCTAGGAAAAGCAGAAACATCACAAAGTCATAGCCAGGCCCAAGGGAAAGATTTGAGGGTCTGGAGTGCTGGGGGTTTTCTGGACCTTAATTGCTAAGGGGTGGAGCTGGGGGAGTGGGAACAGGGGCATCCCCAGGTGGAGAGTGTGGCCACAGTGGACCTCACTGCACGTGTCCCATTGCAGGAAGCGGAAAAGAGCCACCCCGACCTCCTGCAGCTGCCCCGGGACCTGGAGCAGCCCTCGCAAGCAGCAGGGTAGGCAACTCCTGCCAGCCCACCCACCTCAGCCAGGCGGGGGCCTGACTTCTGTCCCCAGCCAGTGAGGTGGCTGCCCGCCAGGGCTGGGTCTCACAGCCGCAGCGCAGCCCCGGCGCCGCGGAGCCCTGCCCAATAGAACACTTTCCTTTTGGGACAGGACCGGGTCTGCCGTGGCCTTTGCCCTTCTGACTTAAGCAAGGAAACAGACCTAGAGGGGGCAAGGGCTGGCCAGGTCAGGGTCACGCCAGGGGCAGGTCTAATACAGCCCCTTCACAAGGTGAACCTTCACGACAGCCGTGAGCAGGTTCGGGCCTCCCTCATCGTATAGATGAGGAAACGGAGGCCCAGGAAAGCAGTGTCACCTCCTGGGTCACACAACCCAGGCAGGAGGGCAGCCTGGGCCACCCCACTACACAGTCTGGGCCCCTAGCACAGGGTCCTTCCTGGGCTCCACCTGCCCTGGAAGGTTCTCTGGCTCAGGAGCTGCTCAGCCTTGGGGAGAACTAGGCAAGCAGGACAGGCTGACCATTAGGGTCCCCGCCCAGATGTTCACAGGGGGCTGAGGGCCGGCTGGAACAGGCGCTCAACCCCAACACTGCACGTGCAGCCTCAGAGTACAGCCTGCGGTGTACACAGTGGGGCACCCGGGGTGGGGGGTGTGCACAGGAGGGGCTCCCCTGTCCCAGAGAGGCTGACATCAGCTGTTGCTGTCTCTGCCCGGCCGTCCTCACCTTTCAGGATCAACCTGGAGATCATCCGCTCAGAGGCCAGCTCCAACCTGAAGAAGCTTCTGGAGACCGAGCGGAAGGTGTCTGCCTCCGTGGCCGAGGTCCAGGAGCAGTACACCGAGCGCCTCCAGGCAAGTGGGTACCTGGGCCTGGGGCTGGCAGGAGAGGCTGCCCTGATAGAGCGAGCCGGGCGAGTGGCTGTGCTGTCTCCCGGCTCCAGGGTGGATCCTGGGGACCGAGTTTCCCCAGGTGTGCATGGTCAGGGTACAGGCCCCTGCTCCTTCTCAGAGACCACCATCCTCAGGGCCTGTCCCTGTGGCCGCCACCCTCCCGCAACTCAGAGCCTCACCCCAGGTGGTGCCCGCGCGGGGCTCTCACAGGACTGACACGTGCCCTTGCCCCCAGGCCAGCATCTCGGCCTTCCGGGCACTGGACGAGCTGTTTGACGCCATCGAGCAGAAGCAGCGGGAGCTGGCTGACTACCTGTGTGAGGACACCCAGCAGCTGTCCCTGGAGGACACATTCAGCACCATGAAGGCTTTCCGGGACCTATTCCTCCGCGCCCTGAAGGTGGGGCAGCCCGGCGGGGCACAGCCTGTCTGGCTTCCTCCAGCAGGACGGGCAGAGGCACCTTTCACCGGGCTGACACAGCCATGTGGGCCGTGCGCTGCTGCGGCTCAGGGAGGGGGACGCCCAGGCCCACGGAGCCCCTGAGGGATGCCACGCTGGGGTGACGGGGCCACATCTGCCAGTGCAGGAGAACAAGGACCGGAAGGAGCAGGCGGCGAAGGCAGAGAGGAGGAAGCAGCAGCTGGCGGAGGAGGAGGCGCGGCGGCCTCGGGGAGAGGACGGGAAGCCTGGTGAGGCTGGGCCGGCTGGGCGGGGAGGGGGCGGCTCCGGGATCCTTGTCTGTGCTCCAGCCTCCCCACCACCCCCAGCCCTCTAGGTGGGCTCCAGGGTCCCGTGCCGCTCTCTGAGTGCCCCACGCTCCTCAGTCAGGAAGGGGCCCGGGAAGCAAGAGGAGGTGTGTGTCATCGATGCTCTGCTGGCCGACATCAGGAAGGGCTTCCAGCTGCGGAAGACGGCCCGGGGCCGCGGGGACACCGAAGGGGGCAGCAGGGCAGCCTCCATGGATCCCCCAAGAGCCACAGAGCCTGGTAAGACCCCTCCCACTGCCTCCTCATGGTCCTTTTGCCACTGTCCCTACCATGTGCCTCCAGGAAGTCCTCCTGACTTCACTGGAAAGCCCTCTCCTCTCCCTGGGCCACCCTGGAGGCCCCTAAGACTGGGGACAGCCAAGGGGACAGGTGGTGGCCGCTCAGCCCTCATCCCTCATCCCTCCCTCCACTCACTCCAGCTCCTCCACCGTAACAACAGGCCCTGCCCTTAGTGCTGAAGCAGCGATCCAGCCCGCTGGGCTCCAGAGAGATGAGGCCACGCCCACTGACAGATGCCCCCGGGCTCGGCGGGTGCTAGAGGTGGCAGGAAAGGCAGGCAGCAAGGCCCTGGTGGGAGAACCCCATTCCTGGGGTGGCTGCCTCAGGGTGCTGGGAATGGCGTGGCCCAGTGTCCCCCACCCTGCCACAGTGTAGACAGACCAAGGACGCTGAGGCCGAGTCCTGCTCTGAGACATCAGAGGAGGCTTCCTGGGGAGGAGGCTTTGCAGGGTATTCAGGTAGACAGCGGGATGGAGGAGGCTGCACTTGCGCTGGCTCGGGGCAGGGTGCCTGCCCTTCACTGGTGTGTCCCTCTGTCCAGTGGCCACCAGTAACCCTGCAGGAGACTCCGTGGGCGGCACACGCTGTCCTGCCTCTGAGCCCAGCCTTGATGCTACAATGGCCATCGAGTCCCAGGGCTGGGACCTTGTAGACGCCGTGACCCCTGGCCCTCAGCCCACCCTGGAGCAGTCGGAAGAGGGTGGTCCCCGGCCCCTGGAGAGGCGTTCTTCCTGGTATGTGGATGCCAGCGATGTCCTAACCACTGAGGATCCCCAGTGCCCCCAGCCCTTGGAGGGGGCCTGGCCGGTGACTCTGGGAGATGCTCAGGCCCTGAAGCCCCTCAAGTTCTCCAGCAACCAGCCCCCTGCAGCCGGAAGTTCAAGGCAAGATGCCAAGGATCCCACGTCCTTGCTGGGCGTCCTCCAGGCCGAAGCCGACAGCACGAGTGAGGGGCTGGAGGACGCTGTCCATAGCCGTGGTGCCAGACCTCCTGCAGCAGGCCCAGGTGGGGATGAGGACGAGGACGAGGAGGACACGGCCCCAGAGTCCGCACTGGACACATCCCTGGACAAGTCCTTCTCCGAGGATGCGGTGACCGACTCCTCGGGGTCGGGCACACTCCCCAGGGCCCGGGGCCGGGCCTCAAAGGGGACCGGCAAGCGAAGGAAGAAGCGTCCCTCCAGGAGCCAGGAAGGTAACTCAGGGAGGGGCCCCGGGCACCGTCCCACGCCAGGGCGCTGGCACCCAGCCGGTCCCTCCCCTTCCCCATTGGGTACTGCAAGTTCCAGCGGCACCCAGGAGAGGTGACTTGGGTGCAGCGCGGGAGAGGAGGCGGCAGCGCGTCCACCACAGGGCGACTGTGGGCTGCCGCGGCCCGTGCAACCGTTCCTCCAACCTACCAATTCCCACCTTCACGTCACCTCCGTTAGGGAGTAGGGGGCGGACACCGGGCACCAGGTCCCAGGCAAGTGGCTGCCATGTGGCTTAGTGGCCAGAGAACCAGGCAGCCCTCAGAGGGTGTTGGCATGGCTGTCCCGGGCCCCCCAGCCCCACCCACTCCAAGTCAGGGTTGCTCCTGTGTGATAAGCCGTTGAGTGCGTTTCTTTTATTTGGAAGCAGAGGTTCCCCCTGATTCTGATGATAATAAAACAAAGAAACTGTGTGTGATCCAGTAAGGTATGTACGCAGCTGGCACTCCGTGGGGGCTAACGGCAGCTGCAGGGCAGTGGGGCTGGAGCTTGCTGCCCACTCCCCTCTGGGACACTAACCCGGCTTCTCTCCAGCCCGCGCGGTGCGTCAGTGCGGCCTTGCCTCTCCGCAGCCCTGGTGGTGGCTCCCCGCCCAGTCCCCTCCCTCTCCGCAGGTTACCTGCTCAACTGGTGCCTCCTGCGGGCAGGACGCAACCTCAGTGCTGGCTCCGGGCATGCGGGCCTCGAGAGGGCAGGTGGCAGGGCCAGCCGGGCTCCCTTAGCGAGCAGGATCCGGGGCCCCGGGGTGTGGGCGGGACCTCCTGGCTGGCAGGACAGGCTGAGGTTGCTCCTGTCTGGTGTCCTGGCCCTAACTGCAGTTCCAGTAACCCTGTGGCTTTCCTGCTCTGTCTGTCGGTGGAGGGATATCTTCACTCTGAGTATGTCAATGGCGTGGGGCCTCCTGGGGCATGTCCCCAGGAAGTCTGTGAGGAGACCGGGACAGTCGCAAGGGCAGATGCTGCCAGGGACAAGCACACTGCAACCCCCCTCCTGTTGGACAGTGTCCTCCCACCCCGAGGCCATGGGTGGGTCTGTGGAGAAGCAGATTACCCCCAGCACACCGCATCTTCTGGGGGGCCCCCAGCCCAAAGGTCAGTCAGCCAGGTCCGTCCACATGGCTGGAGAGGCTGATGCATCCAGCTAGACAGACCAGCCTGCACTGGGTGGAGGAGGGGCTACAGCAGAGAACCAGAAGGTCCAGCCTGGCCAGTCGTGAGCTCTGTGAGCCCAGGTCGTGGCGTCTTCCAGCACCTCCAGCCTTGCTCAGAGCCAGCCCGGTGTCCGTGTATCACAGATATGCTGACCGTTGGGCCTGGGGCTTAGGCTCAAGGTGCACACATGAGGTCTGCTGGTGCCCGTCAGAGCCAAGAGCAGTCGTGAGCCCGGAGAAGCTTCTCCGGACAGCTTGTCCTCGCTGTTGGGGCACGGCCTTCACCCTGGGTTCCAGCTTTTGCTTCCAGGGTCATCTTCCGAGTGTGGCTCTCTGGTGTGAAGCACCCACGTGTACTTTTTAGAAAGGTGCTGGCATCTATCTCCCTTAGAGGCTGGAACTTGGACTTGCTGGCCCTGAGTGTGAGGAACAGTGGAGCATGCAGGCCTGGGGCGGGCGGCCACATCTGACAATGGTCCAGTGAAAGATGGACGTGCCCAGTGCCAGCTCCACGCTCCACCCGGTTCCCTCCTGAACCTGCTACACGTGCTTAGCTTCCACCCGCCCCAGCTCCTGCCATGCAGGCAGCTGAGGGCAAGAGGAAGGAATCCTCTTCTCTCCCCAACTTTTTATTTATTTATTTTTTTTTCAAGACGGAGTCTCACTGTTGCCCAGGCTGGAGTACAGTGGTGCGATCTGAGCTCACGGCAACCTCCACCTTCCAGGTTCAAGTGATTCTCCTGCCTCAGCCTCCCGAGTAGCTGGGACCACAGGCACGCGCCACCACGCATGGCTAATTTTTTGTATTTTTAGCAGAGACAGGGTTTCACCATGTTGGCCAGGCTGGTCTCAAACTCCTGACCTCAGGTGATCCACCCGCCTTGGCCTCCCAAAGTGCTGGGATTACAGGCATGAGCCACCGTGTCCAGCCCCCAGCTTTTTATTTAGAAAATCTTCAACACCACAGGAAATTGCATAGAGATCAGAATGAACAACACCTTCTCCCCAAAATTACAACCATTTGCCAAAAATACCAAAATTGTGACCATTTTGCTACATTGCCCCCCTCCAACTGAGCCATCTGAGAGTCTCTTATAAACATCATGGCACTGGAGCCCTAAACTCGCCCACAGACACCTGAGGGCACAGCCATCCTCCCCAGTCCCCCCCACGCCGGGCAGGGTGCGCTGCCGTCCTCCCAGTCCCCCCCGGGCAGGGTATGCTGCGGGGCGCTTCAAGTCCACATGCTTCTAATACTTGGTCCCAGTGCGGATGTGCCACTTGTCCCAATAATTCCTTCTCTAGTTGTTGCTTTGTTGTTTTTGCAAACAAGATTGTATCCAGAGTCACATGCTGTGTTTGGTTGTCATATCACTTCAGTCTCTTTTGTTCTAGAACATTCATGCCCCTTTTTATCTTGTATGACATTGACATTCTGGAAGATAACTTCACTTTGGGTTTGCCTGATTGCGCCCCCCAAGTAGGTCCAGGTTGAGTTTTGGGGCAGGAGTTCTACCCCAAGGGATGCCATGTCCTCCCCAGCTGGGTGGGGACGTTTGTGGCAGCAGTGCTGACCACGGCTGCGGGGGTGGTTTCTGAACCTCCACTGCACGAACACCATGCTGTCTGGTTAATAAGCACCGGTGGTGACCTGTGGAACAAACCGCTGCAGCGCGGTTGTGTTCGCCGCCCCTCCTCCGAGCGTTCCCCTCTCCCCTCCCTTTTTCCATCACGTGAGTTTTGAATGTGCAGTAATCCTTCACTGCCACTGCCGTGCATTTGATGGGGGCCAGCGGGGGCCCTTGACCCACAGCCCCTGAGCGCTTCCCATCTTTGGCACAAGCCCCTGTTCCCAGCTCACCCCAGACTTGCTGATCCCCCCCATCCCTGCCCAGGCCTTGGTCTTGGCCATTTCTCCAGGTTCCCTGAGTGGGGAATGGTGCTGAGATTCCCCTTTGAGTGATTGTTTTGGACAGTTTTTGTTTTCTTGCTGTCTCTTTAGAGTAGTGATTCTCAAACCCTGCCTGGGCCATCCCACTGGGGAGCTGCGACACCACCTGGCACTGTGGTGGCAGTGGGGGTGGCACTCAGACAAGGGCCATCGAGGGCCCCTGGACCAGAAAGCGAAGAGGGCGTTGGGGGCAGGAGGCCTGTGGGGCCGTGTGTGGGGGCCATCTGGGTGGCGGGAGCTGTTGGGGCAGGGCTGAGCGCCCTCAGCAGCCCACTGGAGAAAGCGCTGCTGTGGTCCTCGTGTGGGGCCCAGGGCCCAATGTGGACGTGATGGAGGGCTGCAGGTGGTGGCAGTGGGGATGAATGAGTAAGGACAGAGTGCATCCTGGGTCTCAGACAGGGGGTGGGGGACAGGCCACAGAGACTCCCCATCTCAGCAGAGAGGAGACAGGCTCAGGCTGCCACGCCTTGCCAAAACCCAGCCTGGCCAGGCCATCCCAGCACCTTCCACCTAGATAAGTTGTGCTGCTCCAGAGAAAGAGCCTGGGGTCAGAGTGGACCTGAGATGCATGGCACAACCTGCTGGACAGTGGTGATGAGGGGTTCAGGGACCTGGGGACCCAGAAGCGGGCACCTGGTATTGTACCCAGCAAAACTGCTCCTAATAATGTCATTTTTTTCTCTCTCTTACAGGCCTCAGGCCCAGGCCCAAGGCCAAGTGAGATAGCCCAGGCCACAGGATATGCTGCCATTCTGCCAAGAGAGGCTCTTCTGGGGGCCAGGCTGGGACTGGGCCCCGGAAACCAAAACTCCGTGCCTTACCCAGCCGGGGCCCTCCTGGAGCCTTCTTGGGGTGTTGTGGCTGGGACCCCGACAGGCACCAGTGCCCTGCCAGGCCTGGTGCCCTCCTGGACCGCCTGCACGTGCCAGCCTCCCACCTGCTTCCTAAAGACAACCCTGGCCCACACCCGCATGCGCCCGGTGCAGCCTGCCAAGGGCCAGTCGGGGGGTGCTGCGTCCTGCCAGTGTCCACCACAGCTCTGCCTGCCCTTCAGCCCAGCAGGGCTTAATCAAAACGCAATGCTTTGCAAGTCTTTACTGCTTGGAGGTGGCTGAGTTGGGGGTGCTGGGCAGGGGTAAGCTGGCAGGCAGTGCCATGGCAGGCCAGGGTCCCCTCCCATGGGGTCTGGCCCCCATTCCAGCATGTCCAGCCCCTGAAGTTGGAGTGAGGGGCGGTCTGCCTTTGCTGCCAATGCCAGGTCTCTGCCCTGCAGCTGAAACTTGGCCATCACATCAACAGAAAACCCCTCCCAGTGCCAGCTGCCCAGTGTGGGCAGGCCCTGGGGACAATACAGGTCCACCTGAGAGGCTGCAGGGTGACACCCAGCAGCCGCTGCCCCCTCACTGCCCACCCAGGGAGGGCAGCCTGCCCGAGCCTGCCCCCTGCCAGGTGTGTGCCCTGAGGCTGGCGGCTGGATGCGTGGCCAATAAAAAGCAGACCTAGCCCGGTGTGCGACTGTCATGTTCAGAGGCTGTGGGAGGGCAGTGGACGTGGGCTCCCACAAACGTGGTGAGCGCTGGACAGGCCCCATGTGAATCCTCACTGTCGAGGGGCCCCAGTCCCCCAGGCCCTGTGTGAACATTCACTGTTGAGGGGCCCCCAGGCCCCGTGTGAACACTAACTGTCAAGGGGCCCCCAGGCCCTGTGTGAACACTCACTGTTGAGGGGCCCCCCGGGCCCCGTGTGAACACTCACTGTCCAGGGGCCCCCAGGCCCCGTGTGAACATTCACTGTTGAGGGGTCCCCAGGTCCCGTGTGAACATTCACTGTTGAGGGTCCCCCAGTCCCCCAGGCCAGGGGCTGTCCCTGGAGCCCTCAGGAGGCAGTAAGAAACATCTAGAAGAGGGCAGACCCAATGGTGAACCGCACCCAACAGTGGTGAGATGGGTGCAGCTCTACAGGGGCATAATTTACAAACCACCAGACTCGCTGGTTAAGTGCGTGCTGTGGTGGTGTTTGCTTTCCAGCAGATCAAGGTTGTGCAGTGATCCATTTTGAGAATCTCTCTGTCACCCCAAGAAGTTCTCTCGCACCCATCAGTCCGACCCCTTCCCGGTGCTCCTCCCCAGCCCTGGCAGCCACTCACCTGCGCTCCAGACGCTCCAGATGTCATGCATGTCTCCTGGCTTCCTTCGGCTGTTTTCAGGCGCCATCCTCCCTGCAGGCCGTGTCGGGACTTCATTCCGTTTCATGGGTGAAGCACATTCCATTGATGCATGGACCACATTTTGTCTGCTCTTCTGTCCATGGACATCTGGGTTGCTTCCAGTTTGGGGCTTCTGTGAATCCTGCTGCTGTGGGCATTTGCATAGTCCTCTTGTGGATACGAGTTTTCGTTTCTCTGGGGTAGATTCCTAGTGGAGGAACAACTGGGCAACATGCTAAGTTTATGTTTAACTTTTTAAGTAACTGCCAAACTGTTTTCCAAAGCAGCTGCACCATTTTTCATTCCCATCTGTGCTATTGTTTTTAAGTTAAATAGCTCAACGCCTCCCCCTCCCCGCCCTCCACGGATCTGCCAGTAAAACTGGACTATGGAGTGTTGGGTGGGGTCACCTACGAGGTCACCTGCAGCAAGTGAGGCCATCGCCCCTCCTGCCTGGAGAGGTGGGACTGGGGACCCTGTGACAGGAGGCGCTGCCTTTCCTGGAGCCTGGTTTTTCTTTTTCCTCTGTGCTCCATGAGAAGTCAGTTTAGTGGGCTACAGCCAGCAAAGGAACCAAAACGGACAGGAGCTCTGGGGGTGCCTTGCATGGTGAGGCTCCGTGGCTGCAAGCGTGTATGCAGGCGGCTGTGGGTGTCTGTGTGTCCTGGGCCACCGTGTATGATGGTCCCACTGGGAGGTGTGGCCCCCAAAGAGTGGAACCCACAGGTGGACACGCCCATGCACCCTTGTTCTTGCCCAAGGTCACACATCAAGACAGCAGGGCCCAGATGGATGGCCCCACCCAAGCTCGGTGGCTCCTGTGCTGCCCACCACCTGGGGACCGGCCCACTGTGGGGGGTATGGGGTGGGGGTGTTCTAATTCGGGCTGGGCCGTGTGACTGGCAGGGGCCCCAGCTGTTGGGCCTGGGCAGGGCTGTTTTTAGAAAATCCCCAACTCCCTGCCCCCACCCGGGCCCGTGGCTATTTATAGTCCAGGCCTGGAGAAGTCAGTGAGTCACTAGCGTTCATCTCTGCAGTTTCAGTCTAAGCCCCCTTAGTGAGGTGGTCTAGCATGTCCCCCAGTCCCCCAAGCCTCTATCTGACATCTGCTAGCCCAGAGCCCCAGGGGTCCCCAGGAAGGGCTCAGAGCTGGTGGTCCCCACCAGGCCCTGGAAGCACCCCCTTGTCTGATGGGACTTTGTGGTTCCTGGTAGGCATTTAACATTGTCAGTTTCTCTCACCTAGAAACAAACCTCCCGTGACCCTCTTGGTTTCTCCTGCTGCAGTCCGCCTCTTCCCTACCTGCACAGCCATCTGCTGTGCCCCAGATTCCCTCCTTGACACCCCCAGACCCACTGCCCCACCCTCAGGTGCAGCCCCTTCTCAGCAGGCTCCAGGTTCTGCCAAATCTTGGAGCCCTCCAACCCTGCTCCAGCCCCTTCCCAAGCTGGGGGAGGTGGTCTGCTCACCCCCCACCAGCTGTCACCCCCAAGGTGGCACTAGGACTTCATGCATGAAGACTGCTTTTCTACTGAGGCCCCACTGACTGCTTGGAACCCACATAACGGCATTTTTCATGCGAGGATGCTGAGGGAGAGGAAGCGTCCATGTGCCCGGTGGAAGAAGAGGGGACTGGGGACATGGGTGCAGGGGGCAGGAGGCCAGGCTTCGAACAGCCCCTCTCCCCCAGGCCGGGGCAGGGTCAGGCGCCCAGAAAGGAGGGGTGGGGAGGCTGCAGGCAGGGGTGGGCAGCGGTGTCCTTGGCTGCGCCTGAATCACTAACTCAGTGTGAGCGACCTTTGCTGTGACAGGCCTAAGCTCCACTCCTTCCCCATAGAGAGTGTCCCGTCTCCATGGTCTCCCTGTCACTAGCCTTGGAGTTGCCTTGAGCCCAAGGAGCCTCGTGGCTCCAGGCTCTGGCAACTGAGAGCACTCAGGGAGGGAACCAACGGCCCCGCCCCCCTGCTCTGAAGCAAGAACCTGATTCTCCTTTCTGCCCTTGGGACCCCAGGACCCTTCTCTTGGCCACCAGGGCTGGCTTCCTCCCAGCCTCATCCACTTAGGAGGGGTGGGGCGGGATGGGCGAGACAGGACAACCAGCCGGGAACACGGGAGCCTCGCAGACCATGGCCTCCCTCTGGGGCCTAGTCCCTCCGCAGGCTAGGACGGGAAGGTCTGGGGTGGGGCCTCTTGGGAACCTGGGTCCCACGGTGGTGTGCATCCCTGGGGGTTGCTCCCATGCCAGCCAGGTGACGCTGACAGGATGGGTCCCTTTACCCCAGACTTGGGTGCTGAGGGCCGGAGCTCCATGCTGGAGCCCGCCTGCTCGCTACAGCCAGGCCCGAGCCACAGCGCGCCCCGGCGGGACGCGGGGCCCCTGCCGTGGGGCCGAGGTGCGGGCAGTTGCGGGGACACAACGTCCTCGGCGAGGACGCGCTGCGCGGCTCTTCGTGGCCGCCAGGGGGCGCGCCCGCGCCCAGGGGACTGGGGGTTCCGCGGGGGGCAGGTGCGCTCCCCGAGAGTGCGGACCCTCTAGGTGGGGTGCAGGACGCAGCCCCCCTTTTGCAAACCGCACTCCTTTCCTGGAGGGAACGACCACCCCTGCAGTTGCTGGAATCCCGAAGTCCTGGGCCCGGCAAGGGCCTGGGCGGGTGAGGTCGCGGCGCACAAGCCCTGGTTCCTGACGGGCTAGCGAGAAACTGTCTCCGTTGGCAAATTCGTGGGGCGCCCCAGGCCATCTGCCTGCCTGGCCGTCGGTCCGTGCGGCCCCTCACCCCTAAAGTGCTCGAGACTCAACTGGGCTTCCCGGGCAGCGGCGAGGGGGCGGGGATTTGGCGGCCGGAGGTCACCGGGGCGTCACTCCGCCAGCCCTGGCCCGCCCCCGGCCCGCCCCCCTGTCCCGCCCCCTGCCCCGGCCCGGCTCCATTTAATGGCGCGGACGCCGCCGGCGGCGGGCTCCTGGCCGGGCTAGCGCAGCGGAAGAGCCGAGCCAGCATGTCGGGGACCCGAGCCTCCAACGACCGGCCCCCCGGCGCAGGCGGCGTCAAGCGGGGGAGGCTGCAACAGGAGGCGGCGGCGACCGGCTCCCGCGTGACGGTGGTGCTGGGCGCGCAGTGGGGGGACGAGGGCAAAGGCAAGGTGGTGGACCTGCTGGCCACGGACGCCGACATCATCAGCCGCTGCCAGGTGCGGGCTGGGGCGCCGGGTCCCTCCCCCACCGCCCAGCGAGCCCCCCTTCCCCGACCCAGACGGCCCCTGTCCTCCTATGCCCTGGCCGGTCACTCACCCGCTTGGATGCCTTCCTTCCGGGAGCACCTTTCCCAGGGCCACCCCACCCACGCACACACACGCACCACTCACACAACCCCCGACCCACACACACCGCCCTCCTTCCACCCACCGCTCCTCCACCACCCTGGCAGCGGGCCAGGGCACAGCTATAAATACAAGTCGCTGAGTTGGGGACACCCGATCCTCAGGGGGTGGCGCATGCCATGGGTGCGACGCTGGACCCTCCATGGGGGAACCAGAGGACCCAGCCCCAGGATGGTTTGAGGACCCCCAAGACACCCCCCTTCCTCATTTACAGTGATCACCTGGGGCCTGTCTGGGTCTGGGACAGGGCTTAGCTGGCTCCCCGCAGGGTCAGCAGGTGGTGGAGGGGTAAAAGCTGCCCACTGGGTGGGGGTGACCCCGGTGAGCCAGCCAAGGAGAGGCAGAGGTGGAAGGGGGCCAGCCGTCCTGGGGGGCAATTGGGGCCGGGCCTGAGGGAGGGGGCTTGGGCCCATCCTAGCCAGACATGGGAAAGGAAGGGCCACAGACTTCTGGCCAGGGTGACCCTGGGGCTGGCAGTGCCACCGAGGAGGCCAGACCTGCTTTGTCCCCCAGGGCCCAGGGCGGGGCCTCTGCCAGCCGGCAGCGGCTCTCAGCGCCCCCATCTGTTCTGACTGAGCTGGACACTGGGCACTCTCTCAGGCCGCCACCCTGGGGCTGCATGCCCCATGCCAGGGCAGCCAATTCTGCTGCCCATGGGCTGACTTACAGCTCCAGGCACAAAGGGGTCAACTTTGGGATGCACGCATCTGGGGTTTGGAGTCTGCCTGGGGCTGCTGCCAATAATGGAACAAGGGCCCCTGCACCGCCCCTTCTCAGGATTCGGTGGCCTCCTTCCTGAGCTCCAGAGAGAAGGGCTGGCCCGCGATGATCCCTGTCAGAGAAGGGAGTCAGCCCAGCACCCTGTGTGGCTCAGGGCTGTCTGAGCCCCTCCTGCCGGAAGGGACTGTGGCTTCCTGGAAAGTTCTTCCTGGAACGGTGGGGGACCTCCCCCCTCGCTCTCCGTCCTAAGCAGCAGGCAAGCTCATCCCTCGCTCCAGAGATCCCCCAGGTCCTAGAGGTGGTCCTCAGCCCATGCTCCCTCCACACTGCCTCTGCCCCGCCACCTTGTCCCCAGCCACCAGGGGGCGTGTCCAGCGCTCTACCGCTCTTCACCCTCCAGAGTGCCCTCAGCGTGGGGCAGCCACGGCCCCCGACCCTCCTTAGACCTCTCTGCTCCAGTGAGGCCCATGCCCCTCCCTATGAGCTGCCAGCTCTGGTGGGCGCTGTGCACTTCTGCAGGGCGGGCTGGGGCCCCTACAGCTGCTGTACACAGCGTTCATCCGGCTCCGCTCCCAGTTGTGGAGATGGTTCTAGATCTGGGCACTCCTTGCTGTGCTCCCTTTCCAGTCCCCCCACAGCCCCGCTCACTCGCAGCTGCAGACGGGAGCGCGGAGGATGCAGCAGGCTGGAGCCCATCCCACACTCGGGCCACCAGGCCACCCCCTCCAGGCCACCCCACAGCCCGAGGGAGCCCACACCTGTCCCCCTGCAGCCTCCTCACAAGCCAGTGAGGCAGGATCATCCTGAAGAGCTCCTTCACAGGGGAACGGAGGCTCAGGCATGGAGGAATGAGTCACTGCCACATTTGGAGCCCTCACGGGTGCCACGTGCCCACCATGATAGCCCAGGGCCCGGCCCTTTGTCCCCACACGCGAGTGCGGGGACCGAGCTGGATCTCAGCAGGGCGCCGCTCTGCAAGGGAAGGTCAGGGACTGGTCTTCTTTGGGGCCCCAGCCCCAGGCTCTCTGCAAGTGCTCAGTGACCCCTACCTCACAGTGCCCATCTCTCCTCCTAGCGGTGGGGGTTCTCCCCCACCACCGGGCTCCCAGCACCTCCCCTGTTCTTGTGCACACCATGTCTGACCACCCCATGTTGTCAGAGGCTGGCAGAGTGAGGGTCTGGCTGGATCTCCCCAGGGAAGACTGCGTCTTTCTTACTTGGAGTGTGGATGCCTGAAGCCAGATGAAGGTACCCGACATGGAGGTCTCCAGGTGCACAGAGGCCAAACCTCACCCTCTCACTCGAGGGGCTGAGCAGAGGACAGAGCGAGGGCCGAGTGGTTCAGGTGGTCAAAGTGCATGCAGTGGGCAGAGCGGGCTGGGCTGCACCTGGGAGGCAGGCTGGCTGCCAGGAGTGCTGAAGCTGCCAGCCCTGGTAACAAGCCTGTTCTGCTCCCCAGTCCCCGAAGGGTCACCTGGGCCTGGGGCCACCCTGGGTGTTGACTATGCTCCCTCCCTGGCTGCCCAAGCCTCTGGACACCCAGGCTCTGGCTCTGCCTTCTGCTGACGCCTGCACCAGCAGAGCCATCACTTCGAGCCCAGCTCCCAAGCCCCCTGGTGGCCCCTGGCACTTGGCAAGAGTCGCTGCTTTGCTCACCCTGGACACGGACTTTCCACTCTGCCCAGAGGTGATCTGGGGCTGCCCAAAGCCCCGCACGGCTCGCCTCATTCTTTTCCCATCCCGGCGGTTTGGGGCCTGTGGTCAGAGTGCACCTGGGGGCCCCTGAGAGTGTCG
This sequence comes from Pongo pygmaeus, assembly GCF_028885625.2. Classification (NCBI taxonomy): domain Eukaryota; kingdom Metazoa; phylum Chordata; class Mammalia; order Primates; family Hominidae; genus Pongo; species Pongo pygmaeus. Next base: position 103,877,952 of record NC_072388.2, read on the forward strand.
TCACCTCCCACAGTCTCCCGCCTTGGGTCCACCTTTAGGACCTGTTTCCTGGGCAGCCTCCCTTCTCCAGGCTGAGCCTACATTTTGCGTCCCCCACCTTCTGCCCACACCCCCACCTTCACACCTCGGCTGTCTTTCCTCCACTCCAGGGCGGCTCTGGGTCTGTTCGGCTGCACTATGCCCCCTGGCCCCACTGTGCCATCTTCCTCCTTGCCTGTTCCCCTGGCTGCTCCCAAGCCTCTCTCCCCTCCAGGCTGAGTCTCCTCTGAGCCAGGTCTGCCCTCCCTGCTCTGCGGCCACATCACATTGTCTGCCTGTCTGTGCTGGGGTCCTGTGTTCCCTCTCTTCTCTCTGGGCACGGACACCCCATCCTACTTCCGAGGGGTCCCCAGGCACCTCCGCCTGTGCTTCCTCCCTCGTGTCCATGGTGTTTCCTTCCCCTGCGTGCCCCGCCTGCATGTCCAGCTCCTACTCCTCAAATGGGCAGCTGAAGGCAGGCGCACCGGGGTCTCCCCTGCCCCCTGTTCCCAGGCTGGCAGTGCCTGGCCTTCACCCCCTAGTTCCTCCTTCCATCTCCAAGATACTTCCTCTGGATAACTGGGCTCCCTGCCGAGGACCACAGGGCTCCAGTGCGCCCTGGTCAGAGTTTAGAATCCCCATCCTTCTGCTGCAATGCTGACCTCAGGGCACTGGGCTGTTTATGTCTGGCCATGCCCAGTACACGGGCTGAAGGGGCCTGCCCTGGGTCTCCATAGCGCACTCCCAGCCTCCCGTGCCCTCCAGGTCTAGCTAGAGCCAGTGTCCAGCCGGCAGACAGGGGTGGAAAGCTATGGCCATGTATGCAGGGGTGTGAGATCACAGGGTGTTTCCACAGTGTCCTCTGTGGTGTGGTAGTGCCAGGTGGGAGCTGGCATCCTGTGCATTGAGGGCCCCTGTGCTGTGGCTGTCGGGGCTCTGGGTACCCTCTCCAAGGGGCCATCAGGTAACGCTTTGCCTCAGGCTCCAGGGCGCACCAGAGACCTTCTGGGAGTCAGAGCGGCAGCTGCCTTGGCCAGGGAATGCCTGGGGTTGCTTCCAGAAAGAGATATTCCCCTACCCCACCTCTGCACTGTTGATGGTGCTGGTTACTGGGCCGTGGCTCCAGGACAGAAGGTCCCTGCAGTTACACACAGCCCTGCCTCATTGCAGGAACACCAGTCCCAGGCAGCTGAGACCTGCACACCTGTACCAGTGACCTCGGTTCTGTCCCAGGCCTCACCCCACTACCAAAAGGGGCAGAGAACAATTCCTTTGGGTTGAAGGAATGAATGAATGGTGGGAGCCTGCAAGCAGAGCCCAGAAGGGAGTGAAGCAGTGTAAGTGGGTGAACCCACCACTCCAGACTGGTAGTCACAGGTGCGTGCACACTGGGCACCAGGGCCCCTTGCTCTGTGCCAGGCACAGTCGTCGTACAAACTGCCATTGGGTGCCAGTGCCAAGAGGTTGGGCCCAGGAGCCTCATGGCCTCTGAAAAGCACCGCCGGCCTCCCCCTGCGCTTGCCACTCTGCTGCCTTCACTGCTTGGCGTGAGCTCGCTGACAGCCAGGCCCTGGGCCAGGGCTGGGGATGGACACAGAGGCAGGAGAGCTGGTCGCTCCCATTCCAGGGGGAGAGGTGCAAACAGCCACTCCACTGTCCCCCCCTCCCCAAGCCTGCACGAGAGCTGAACCAGGAGGTGGTATAGCGTGGGCCGGGCACAGCTAGGGCCGAGGGGGAAGGAGGCAGAGTGCAGTGGCGTTGGGGCACGGCGCCGTCAGAGATGCAGTCCGCTAACGCTGTGGGGAAGAGAGGGCTCTGGAGCATGGGAGGTAGCGAGCCTCGTCCCAGGTGTTGCTGCAGGTAGGGCTGACGATGGGGGCTGCATCGCAGGAGAGAAAGGGGCCTCCTTGGGAACCCTGAACCAAGCAGACGCTGTGGCCAGAGGAGTCATCCCTGGCAGTAAGGGGCCTGTGGATTGCAGGGCAGAGAAGGGCAGTGGCCAAGTGGGCCGGGAGTGGAGAGGGCCCTGGCAGGTCAAAGGTCAACGGACAGCCCCCAAGCCAGGCAGATGGCAGGTGGCATCCCAAGGTTTAGGGACGGGGTGGACAGGAGCAGGACGATGGCTGCAGTGCAAGGCTGAGACACGCACGGGTGACAAGCTCAGTGCAGGGGCAGGACATGTGCCATCTGGGCAGTGTGGAGGTGAGGAGCAAGGACAAAGCCTGTGTGTGGGGAGGCCTTGCAGGTGTCAGCAGCATGGCGTGGGCGTAGGGGGGAGGAGCGTGGCGTCGGCGTGGTGGGGAGGAGCGTGGCGTCGGCCTGGGGGGGAGGAGCGTGGCGTCGGCGTGGTGGGGAGGAGCGTGGCGTCGGCCTGGTGGGGAGGAGCGTGGCGTGGGCGTGGGGGGAGGGGCGTGGCGTCGGCCTGGGGGGGAGGGGCGTGGCGTCGGCCTGGGGGGGGGAGCGTGGCGTCGGCGTGGTGGGGAGGAGCGTGGCGTGGGCGTGGGGGGAGGGGCGTGGCGTCGGCGTGGCGGGGAGGAGCATGGCGTCGGCCTGGTGGGGAGGAGCGTGGCGTGGGCGTGGGGGGGAGGGGCGTGGCGTCGGCGTGGCGGGGAGGAGCTGCGGGGTGGCAACCCAGAGGCAAGGAGGTGGCCAGAGGCCCCCGGAACTGGCCCTGACCCTCATCCCGGCCCCAGGTCACAGCACAGCCCTCCGCTGGCTGCATCCAAGGAGTCTCCAGCTACTGAGCGGCCACTCCATGCCAGCTCAGCCCACCCCTCACCTTCCCAGTGCCTGTGGAGGCCCAACCAGGGTGACGCTGGGAGAGGAGAGGGCTTGGAGGAGCCACGGGTCGAATGCAGGAGGCCGCACCTGCCTGCCCAGGAGGACTGCAGGAGCCGGATCCTTAACACCTGGAGGGGAGCGGGTGGGTGCGGTGGCTCACATCTGTAACTCCATGACTTTGGGAGGCCGAGGCGGGTGGATCACTTGAGGTCAGGAGTTCAAGACCAGCCTGGCCAAGTGATACTCGGTCTCTACTAAAAATACAAAAATTAACTGAGCATGGTGGTGGGCGCCTTAGTCCCTCCTACTGGGGAGGGCAAGGGGGTAGAATCGCTTGAACCCAGGGGGCAGAGGTTGCAGGGAGCCGGGATCACACCATTGCACTCCAACCTGGGCGACAGAGTGAGACCCTGTCTCAAAAAAAAAAAATCCCATTGTTTAAGCTGTCCAAGCTGTGTATTTTGTTTTGGCAGCCCTGGAGACTATAGATAGATAGATGATATGGAGAGAGATGTAGAGAGATATTTACTTATAAATATAGGTACATATATAAAATGCCTGGAGGAACCAGCAATGGTGGGAGGACTGAGGAGTGGCCCCGAGAGGCGCTGCGGGTGTGAGGGTGCGCACAGCCTCCTGGAGGGGAGGGGCCTGAGTGGGGCAGTGGAGACAGGGCTGGCCACAGGGCCGTACCTTCCCTGGCCCCCAGAGGGGTGAGTTGGCTGGACCCACAGGGACAAAGCAGGGATCAGAGCTGTGTTTGGTTCCTGAGTGGGCCTTGTCCCCTCTTCCCTTGTCCAGGATAGAGAGAGCCTCTTTTCCTAAACTCCCTGCCACCAGGGAGGCAGCTGGCAGGGATGTGTCCTAGGGACTGTGAGTGACAAGCCAGACTAGGCAGAGAGTGGTAGAGGGGGCTTCAGTGTCCGTGGGGGCTCAGAGCTGTGTCCTGACCCAAGGCTCCACCACAGAGGGGAAGACCCCAAGAGAAACCTAGAGGCAGGTAGAGAGTGCCGGGGGGCCACCAGGCTCCCTGGTTGCCCCTAACTCTGGGCCCCCAGCCTCGTCTGAGCCTTTGGGTACAGGTCACTCAAGGCAGGTGTTCTGCACTGTCCGTCTTCGTATCTTCTCTCTCGCACCCTTGCATCACTGTGCTTCTGAGAGTTGGGGGCTTACCTTAATCTGCTGTCTCTGACCTGGCAAACAGTAGAAAGATGGCATGATGTGCCCCTGCAGCTGCTACACCTCTAGGGGCCATCATTCATGCCATGGCTCTGTGATAGCACTCCCTAGAGTTGTGCAGTGTGCAACATGGGTGACCGTCCATGGCAGCTCACAGCATGTGGCTCAGCCCGTTGGCCATGCAGGGGGCTCCTTTCCTAGGAGCAGCAGGGCTGGGCTTCCTCTCCACCTGTAGGGGCAGCAGCGGGCATCTTAGGTAAATGCAGGACTCTGCAGCCCCTAGAGGACCCTGAGTGGTGGCTGAAGGGTGGATGTGCCTATGGCCTTCCCTGAGCTCAGGTGCCTCAGCTCTGCTTTCAGAGGAGCAGGGCAGCTGAGGGGTGCCTAGCAGAGAAGCCTGCCAGCTGGACGTGGGGACCCTGGAGCTTGGCCTGAGGGGCTGTGGTGGGAGCTGTGCCTGAGCAGGGCTGTCCCGTGGCACACACTCACCCTAGGTCTTCTGCCCATCACTCATCCCCATGAGGCAGGAAGGACAGAGTGAGTGCGGCTGCCCTGGGGGCTCGGCACTGGGGGGATGGTGACAGGATTCAGGGCTCAGGGCTGGGCTGCCTGGAACAAGCAGACCCTGAGGGGCCCCCTGCAGCAGGATCCATGGACCCACCTACTGGGCCAGCAGGGGCCAGGAAAGGAGAAGAGGGAGACCAGTGGGGCTGGAGGCGCCAGTGCGTCTGTGCAAGAGGAGGAAGCCCTGTGAGAGGGCAGCAGCCTCCGGACTGCCCTGCACACCATGCTGAGGGGCCTGGCGTCCACCTGCAGCCTGAGGCAGCCCCAAAGGAAAGTCCTGGTGCTTCTCCAGGAGGCGAGGCTGGCCCTGATGTTTGGTCCCTCCTCATCGGCCAGCCTCATGGTCAGCCTTGGCTGGTGGCTCCCATGGCAAGGCAGACCCTGGCCTGGACCTGAAGGCTCTGCCTTTGTGCAGAGCCCCAGCCTGACTGTACCAGTTTCCCTTTGTCCCCCTTTGTCCAGTCCTCCTTGGATGCCTTTGCTGTGGGAATCCCAGGCTGAAGCTGGAGGAAAGGCAGGAGGACTTCTTGTCCCCAACCTCTCACCACGTGCCTGTGCAGCCTGACATCCTGAGACCTCAACTGGTGATGGGGAGGACAGACTGGGGTCTCTCCGGGGCCATCATCCTGGGCTCCCCAGAACTGGGAGCCCCTGCATATCAGCAGGCCCCAGGCTCAGTGTCCTGGGCTGGCTCCTGCTCCCGGGGGTGGCCTGGCACTGGCCCTGGGGTCATTGGACACCCACTGGCCTACGACAAGCCGCGCCTGTTCCTAGGAGCCTGTGTTTGCCCCCAACAGAGCCAGGGTGTGCCCAGCGGGGCGTTCCTGGGCCTGTTGACATGGGCCCTGGGCACTCTGCCATGGCAGGCAGCACTTGGCCTGATTGCCAGGTCATCCCTCGACACCTGCCCACCCCAGGCAGGGCTGTGTACGAGGGATAGCCTTCCCTTCTCTCAGTTTCCCTATCTGTCCTCAGAGACCTCACCCCTGACTGCCCCCAAAAGGCAGCAGATGCAATCGTGGGCATGAACATACTCCGTGACCCCAGCGGAGAGGAATTACCACATATGTGCTGAGGCAAAGACAGAGTAAGGGTGGGGGTCTCCAGGAGGGTGCAGTGACCCCCAAACCCAGAGTCTGTTCGAGTCACGCCAGGGCCTGCCCCGTCCCAATGGACTGAACCTGTGTGCCCAGGGCTGACTCCGTCTGCTGAGCAGCACAGGCTGAGAGCCCTGCCCATCTGCCCAGACTGCAGAAGTGTCCTGACCCTCCACCTCCAGCCTGCCTCTCCACCTCCACCCTGCCTTGGCGCCTGGCAGCATTAGCTCCCCCAGGGCCTCCAGGCGCCCTCAGACCACCCTCCCTCATGCCACCAGGCTTCCTGCATCTCTCCACCTCCCAGGATCCCCACGCAGTTCACCCAGCACCGCCCTGCCCATAGCCACTGTCCTGAACTGGTTTCCTATAAGGACTGGGCCCAGCCAGGCAGGGCCAGGCAGAAGTCGGGGCATGGAGGTGGGGACTCCTGCCCTGGGAAGGGGCTTCAGGGATCTGATTGCTGCCTAATCTGCCAATGTGTGAAGTTAGGTCCCAGGAGGGTGAGCCCCCTGCCTGGCATCTCCGGATCTGCCCCCTCTCTGTCCCCAGGGTTGCCCTGCCACCAGCCGCCAGGGCTCTTTCCGTATAACTCTTGTCCAGATGCATCGTGAGGAGCTAGTGCAGAGGGAGGGGGCCGCCATCACTGAGGGTCCTGCCTGGGCAGGCGGGGAAAGGCTATGTGGGACACCCCACTGCCAGGCTTGTGAGGGTGGGAGGGGAGCTGAGACCCCTCTGCTGGGCAGAGAGCAGGGGGGTGTGGCTGGGAGGATCCCCCATGGGTAGACAAGTTGAGGGCTTTTCTGCCGGGAGGTGAGGCAGGAAGGTGGGGCTGGATCTGGGCTCTGGGGTCCTGGGGACAGAGTGGGCCCCAAAAGGGCAGTAGTGAAGGAGAGGCCAGACCAGTCTGTGGGGCAGGGTATCCATGTATGTCCCCCGCAACCCCACCGGGACCCTGCTTATCCTCCAGGTGGAGCTCAAGGAGAGAGGGCAACAGGGAGGGTCCCCCATGCCATCCAGTGGCTGGCCAGAAGTGGGGCTGGAGACCTGGCCTTCTTTCCTGGGGCAGAGACCTTCTGGGGCTCCCTCCAGGCTCTGCCACACCTGGCCTACAGGGGTCTCTTACGGTGGCATAAAGACCAAAAGGTGCTGGAGGGACACCCCTTGCCATTGGTGGGGGCCTGGCTTCAGGGGCAATGGGCCATCATGGACCATCAGAGATGCTGCCTCTTCCTCAGCTGTGAAGTGGGGCCTCCTGCCTGCACGTAGGGGAGCCCTATGAGCCGTGCCTTGGGACTGGAGTGTCCCTGTATCCGTCACACCACCAGCCCACCTGCCCTGCAGGAGCAGAGGCTGGGGGCAGCAGGGGACACCCACTGGACCTGTGCCCTGCTGAGCAGAGTCAAGCAAAAGGCAGGAGGGCTTTGGTTGTTGCCCCACCTGGAGAGGGTCCCTACCTTATTCTCCAGCTTCCGCTGGCACAGGAGGCCCTTGGGGAAGTTAAGGCAGTGGCGTCCAGGGCGGTGGCACAGTTTGCTTGTATCATGTGGCTATCTCATGGTAGGAGGGGAATTGGAGCCTGCACATCCTAGTTCCAGGCCCTCTCTCCACCATCAGCAGGAGTCCCCCCAGAGAGGGGAGCCTGTGGCTGGGTGTTCCCCAGAACAGGGCTGGCTCAGAATGGCTTTTTCTTTCTCATTCTTAGATGGGAGGTGCCTGCCCAAAGGGAGGGGTCTCTGCTAAAGTGGGTGAGGGCAGGTTGGGCCGTGGGGGTGCTGAATTCATGCTTTGTGGAAGGGTTAGGCCTCCTCATTCCTGCATGAGAGGAGCAAGCTCCAGAGCGGGGCCTGCAGCTGGAGAAACCTGCACCAAGCCACCTGGAGGTGTTGGCACCAGCCTGGGCCAGACCCTCCCCGACCCAGGCCCCTGACCAAACTGCTGCCCTCCTTCCAAGGTGCAGGATGCCCACATCTCAGTCCCGCACAGACGTAGCAGAGCTGGCCACCAAACCAGACACCCCAAAATCCAACAGCAGTGCCCTGCAGGGACAGACAAAGCCCCATGTGGGTCAGTCCATGTCCGGGGGGTCCTCAGTACCCAAGTGCCTTCAGCTCAGCTGGGTTTCTGTTCCAGGGGGGCAACAACGCCGGCCACACGGTGGTGGTGGATGGGAAGGAGTACGACTTCCACCTGCTGCCCAGCGGCATCATCAACACCAAGGCCGTGTCCTTCATTGGTGAGTGCCCTGCCCCCACCTGTGTGTGAGCAGGAAAGGGGATGTCAGCCAGCCCAGGAGCCCCATGCACGGGGGAACGGGGCACCAGAGCCTGGTGATGACGGCTCTAGCAGTAGGCTGGACCCCAGCCTCCACCCGCCCCACCAGGCACTGGTGCACAGAAACCTGCATAGCCCGGGCCTGGGCTGGGAACGCAGCTGAGAGGACACGGGGTGATGGGAGGAAGGGCAGTCACATCCACCGCGCAGGAGCGGGAGTGCCTGATCCCTGATCCCTGATCCCTCACATGCACACACTCCCTGTGTGTGCATGGAGACCACACGCCCACACTCCGTGTGTGTGCATGGAGACCACACGCCCATACTCCCTGTGTGTGCATGGAGACCACACGCCCATGTGCCCGTGACTGCATGTGCATACCTGTGAGTGAGCATGTGCTTGCAACAGGCCTGGCTTCTTGCTGTGTGGCGATCAGGCTGTGTGGACAAGGCCGTGCCCTCCCTGGCCTTGCTGGGCCGTCCTCTTGCCTGGGCTGCTGTGGCCACCTGGCAAGCCTGGTTCCAGCCCCTTCCCAGTCCGTGCTGCAGACGGACCTCCTTCCACATCACCTGCCCCATCCTGGGTCTGGACACAGCCCCTCCCCGTGGACTTCGCTGCAGCCACCGGTGACCCCTCAGTGCTCCGAGAGTGGAGCCACTTCTGCCCCCAGGGTTCCGTGGCTCTCTTTCCCTCCCTCTCTCAGTCAGAAGCCTGCTCTGTGCACCCTGGCCTCAGCTCTTAGCCCAAGACCCCCTTGCTCAGAGAAGCTTTTCCTGATCCCAGTGGCCAAGCCAGCCAGGCCCCTTCTTGTACTTTCCCTTCCAGCTCTTTCCAGACTTCAGCAAGGCCATCCTTGTGATGTATCTGACCCCTTCCCAGCCCGTCAGGAAGTGGGGGCTCAGGCGCCTCAGGTGTGTGCCCAGCAGATGGCGTGGGCCTGGGCCCATTCAATGTGAGCAGAGGGAGGAAGATAGCGCAGAGGTGGCTGCCGCAGGGGCCATGTGTGGTCAGGGGCTGAGCTGGAGTGACTCACCCAAGACTGTCCCCTTGGGTGCAGACCCAGTCCCTGGCCCTCCCAGCAGTGGGGCTAGGACAGTGTGGGGGCGGTCCCTAGTTCACAGCAGGGATGCCCTAAGCAGTGAGGTGGCCTGCCCGCCATGTCGCGGGAGCCCCTGGCCCTGGCAGACTGGGCAGTAGCACTGGCTGGCCGCTGCGGGTTGTGCTGCAGGAAGCCTTCTCCAGCCGCCAGCCTTGTCCTGCCCAGCCCTGGGCCCCACACGGCAGGAAACAAGGCCAAAGAGGCACCGCTTAGCAAGCGGCAGGACGTGCCAGGGCTCACACAGACACCCTGAGCTTGCAACACTCTGGGCCTCTGCCGCGTGTTTATTTCAGGATGCCGTGGCATTTGGGTGACCTTTTGTGCTCACCATGGCTTGCGTCGTCTCCGGGTCGCTCTCGTCTGGACTGAAGTCCCGTCTCTCTCAGCTGAGCCTGTGCCATGGCCAGCCTCAGCGGGAACTGGCAAAGGGAAAGGGGTTCCTTGGGGAGGCAGCAGGGGTTTCTGAAGGCTTCATCTTCAAGCAAGGGGTTTAGAGCTCAGGAGTGTATTTGTGTTTTTTTGTTTTTTGTTTATTTTGAGACAGGGTCTTGCTGTGTCACTCAGGCTGGAATGCAATGGCACAGTCCTAGCTCACTGCAGCCTCAACCTACTGGGCCCAGGGGATCCTCCTGCCTCAGTCTCCCAAGTAGCCAGGACTACAGGCTTATGCCACCACACCCAGCTGATATACATATATATGCTTTTTTTTTTTTAGAAATGAAGTCTTGCTATGTTACCCAGGCTGGTCTCCCAACTCCTGGCCTCAGGCAATCCTCCTGCCTCAGCATCACAAAATGTTGGGATTATAGGCATGAGCCACTATGCCCCACCAGAGCGGTGCATTTGTGACAATCGATGAATCTACACTGACAGGTCATGATCACCCAGAGTCCATAGTCACCTCAGGGTTCACACTTAGTGCTGTACATGCTACCAGTCTGGACAACTGTATGCTGTGTATCTGCCACTATAGTATCATACAGAATTTTTTACTGTCCTAAAACCCCTGAGCTCCACCCATTTTATTCATCTCTCCCTCCTCAACCCTCGGCAGCCACTCATCTTATGCTGTCTCCGCAGTTTTGCCTTTTCCAGAATCTCAGAGTTGGAATTGTACAGTATGTCGCCTTTTAAGATTGGCTTCTTTCACTCAGTAACATGCATTTAACTTTCCTCTATGTCTTTTCATGCCTTGATAGCTCATTTGTTTTCACTGTTGAATAATACTCCACTGCCTGGATGGACCACAGTTGATTTCTCCTTTTGTTTACTGACGGGCCTCTTGACTGCTGCTGAGTTTCGGCGATTATGAATAGAGCTGCTAAACATCTATGCGCAGGTTTCTGCAGGGACATCAATTTTCAGCTCCTTAAATACCAAGGAATGTGTTTTGCAGCCATTACCACCATCCACCTCCAGAACTTTCTTACCTTCACACACTGAAATGCTGAAACATCAAACAACTCCCCAGTCTCCCTCTCCCAGCCCCTGGCGCCTCCCATTCTTTCTAACTCTATGAATTTGACTCTTCCAGGGACCTCATATAAGCAGAATCATCCTGTTTGTGTCTGTTTGTAACTGCCTTATTTCACTCAGCATAATGTCTTCGAGGCCCCTCCACATTGCAGCCCGTGTCAGAATTTCCTTCCTTTTTTAAGACTGAATACTCTTCCATCCTATGTGTACACCATGTTCTGCTTATCCATTCATCTGTCAATGGACAGCTCTTGGCTACTGTGAATAATGCTGCTATGAACATAGGTGTGCCCATTTCATGCTGGGTTGTTTTTTGTTGTTGTTTGTTTGCTTGTTTGTTTTTCGAGACAGAGTCTTGCTCTGTCACCCAGAGTGCAGTGGCAGGATCTCAGCTCACTGCAACCTCCGCCTCCCAGGTTCAAGCGATTCTCCTGCCTCAGCCCCCCGAGTAGCTGGGATTACAGGCACACGCCACCATGCCCAGATAATTTTTTGTATTTTTAGTAGAGATGGTGTTTCACCATGTGGGCCAGGCTGGTTTCGAACTCCTGACCTCAAGTAATCCTCCTGCCTCGGCCTCCGAAAGTGCTAGGATTACAGGCATGAGCCACCACGTCCACCCATTTCATACTGTTCTTAAGGTATGTTTTCCAATGTCTGGGACACAACTCTGTCTGTCATGCCTCTGTCTCTCATGCAGGCAACGGGGTGGTCATCCACTTGCCAGGCTTGTTTGAGGAAGCAGAGAAGAATGAAAAGAAAGGTAGGTCCAAGCTCCTGCAGACTTGCCCTGTCCCGGATGTGGTGCCCTGAGCGGTTGTGTTGGCTGGAGCCTTCCTGAGGGTTTCTCCTGCAGAGGGGACTGGCGGGGGTGGGTTCCCAACACAGCTGGCCCAGCTCATCACCCGCTGGCTCTACCTGCGCAGAAAGCGAGCGAGCTGGGCAACCCAGAGGCCTCAGATGCTGGCGGCCTCGGCATCACGGGTCCAGGTAGCACCTGGGAAGTCCGGGAAGGAGCCAGGGACCTGGACCAGACACCCAGTGGGAAGTGGGGACTGCTGGGCTAACTATGCCTGCAGGGAAGGACGTGGCTCCTCGGGGCTCTGCGGAGCATCTGGCCAGGCACACAGAGGCCAGACCCACCAGCTGGGGTTGTGGGCAAGTCAGACCTAGTGTGGGCAGGGACAGACGGCAGCCTGAGTGGGTCTGGGAGGACGCTGAGCTGCAGCCTCAGGCTCAAGGGCGGGACGGGTATAAAAAGAGCAAGAATGTGATTCTGGGGACATGGGCACCAGGGGGTACCCAGACTGAGGCCGAGGGGGCAGGTCACCTTCAGAGTGGCTGCAGGTAGGGAGGAAAGCCAGGCACTCACACCAGCTCTGGCTCCCCAGCCCGGAGTGGGTGAAGCCTGCAGGCATGAGAGTGGGCATCCTGGCAGCGGGGTGGAGTGAGGGTCCGGGAGCCTCAGCTGGGGAGGAGGCAACGAGGGGCGGGTCTGCTGCTTGCTGCACAACAGAGGTGGCCCTGTCAGCCTCCTCCCCGCGTGCCTTACCTGGATGGGAGCTGGGTGAGCTAGCCCAGCTTTGGCCCCTCACGTGTGAGCTGCAGCACACCTGTGAACACTGACCCACCTGTGTGCCGTGTCCCTGCAGGCCTGAAGGACTGGGAGAAGAGGCTCATCATCTCTGACAGAGCTCACCTTGGTACGTTTCCCACTGGGGCACAGGGAACAGCCCCTCCTGCCCCAACCATTGCCAGCCGGCCCTGCTCCTACATGGCCACTGAAATCAGGGAAGTCTCCAAGGCCTTCTTGTTCCACATGGCTGCATTAGCTTGTACATTACCCTTTTTAAAGAGCTTCAAGTTGGGAGCTGGGTCAGGCATCACTAGCCCATTTGCAGATGGGGAAACTGAGCCCCAGACACTCATGGTCACACTGCAGTTTGTCCTCTTTGAAATCTCAACCACCTCCTTCCCAGGAGACTCAGGCCAGCAGGAGGTGAGTTCCATGTGTAAACATCTGTCCTCTGCTTCTCTCCTGTTCCCTGCTGCCCTCACCTGGCCCGCCCGACAGTGTTTGATTTTCACCAGGCTGTCGACGGACTTCAGGAAGTGCAACGCCAGGCACAAGAGGGGAAGAAGTAAGTCTGCCGGGACACTCTCACCATCAGGGAGTCTTCTGGGCCTGCAAGCCGGTAGACTGTGGGGCGTGTCTGGTCCTGGGCACAGCGAGGAGGGTACTTCAGCCCACTCAAAGTCCCTGGAGAATGGCACCGTCAAAATTCCACAGCGCATCACCTAAGCCCCGGACTAGCTAGCCCATCTCTCTCTGGGGTTGCACACTGTCCTTGCTGGCTGCCACTGCCACGCAGCTCCCGCCAGGAGTGCATAAGCCCTACCATCGCCTGTCACACCCACCACCTTTCCTGACTCCACACGGCCCCAGGGAAGACAAGAAGAACACTAAAGCAGTTCAGTAGAACCTCAGATGTGCCAAGGACATGGGAGTGAAGCAGATGAGTGTTCTGCCTCAGAGAGGTGATGGTCACACTCTCACACAGGCACAGGCACACACTCGTGCTCTTACATACACACCACACACCCACGCGTGCTCCCACAGGTATGCACATGTGCACACACAAGCCCACACACCCACGCAAATGCACAAAAGTACACACAGCCACACGTGCACACCCACACATGCACACATCCACACACAGGCACACACCATACCAGTACATCCATGCGAGTGCGTACACCCACACATGCACACCCTCACAGCTCAGCCAGACACAGGCAGCAATGATGAGCACTGGAGTCATGAGCCGGCGGGGGTCATGGCCTCAGTGGGATGCCTGAGCTCCTCAGGGCTCCTGGGTTCTCATGGTCACCCACTCCCCATCTTTCAGTATAGGCACCACCAAGAAGGGAATCGGACCAACCTACTCTTCCAAAGCTGCCCGGACGGGCCTCCGCATCTGCGACCTCCTGTCAGATTTTGATGAGTTTTCCTCCAGGTACCTGAGCCATCTGCAGTCCCGGAGGAGGATGGGGAGAAGTTGCCAGAAGGGACTGTGGCTAGTGGGGAGGGCCCTGAGGACCAGCGTGGACCATGACAGGGGGTGACGATGACTGTCCCTTGTGCAGATTCAAGAACCTGGCCCACCAGCACCAGTCGATGTTCCCCACCCTGGAAATAGACATTGAAGGCCAACTCAAAAGACTCAAGGTGAAGCTGGGGCCACAGTGTGGGGGCTGCGGAAGTGCCCCTCCAGGGAGGCTGGCTGTCCTACCTGGTGCTCGTTGAACACCCTTGGGGCACACCCGATACTAGGCATTGTTATGGGCTGGCCAAGCTTCTTGGGACACAGGCCTCCCCTGCCCCAGGCCACAGGCTCACTCTGCTGCTTGGCCCTTCCTTGCAGGGCTTTGCTGAGCGGATCAGACCCATGGTCCGAGATGGTGTTTACTTTATGTATGAGGCACTCCACGGCCCCCCCAAGAAGATCCTGGTGGAGGGTGCCAACGCCGCCCTCCTCGACATTGACTTCGGTATGTCCGGGAGGGCGTGCGTGCCAACAACCTTTCGTGCCTGCCGGGGAAGACCCAGCAGCGGGAGAGCCGTGGGAACCGATGGCGGAGGGAGGGGCAGACCGGCCTTCCAAGGCTATGGTGCCATGCATGGCCGCGGAAATGATCCTCGTGTCTTTAGTGTTCCTGTTGTCAGCAAGGGAGGGGAGAGGAGAAAGGGCTGGGCTAGAGATGAAAGAACAGGGTGACAAGGTCAGGGGTGGGGCCAGTGAGCCCGGCAAGGTGGGTCAGAGCCAGCCCTTCCGATGGTCTGTACAGCCATATCCCGTCCTCACCCCCACGGGCGCACCAGCTCACCCTCACCCCCGAGGTGGCCTGGCCACCTCAGGCCATGCTGTGGGCAACTTTCTCCCTCCCCTCACCCCAGACTCTTATGTGAGCCACATGACCCAGCACACAGCACCCATTCAGCCACTCCCCCAGGACAGGCCAGGCTGGCGACCCCCACGAAGGGGACCCCCCACGGTTTGAACTGCCCACTGCCCTTTACCAAGAAGGCCTCTTGGGCCGGGTGGAATAATCTACAGGGGGTGACAGGTAGCCCCCTAACCTGCTCTGTCTTGCAGGGACCTACCCCTTTGTGACTTCATCCAACTGCACCGTGGGCGGCGTGTGCACGGGCCTGGGCATCCCCCCACAGAACATAGGTGACGTGTATGGCGTGGTGAAAGCCTATACCACACGCGTGGGCATCGGGGCCTTCCCCACCGAACAGATTAACGTGAGTCCCCAGCCCCTCAGGACCCCATGGGAGGACAGGGAGGCCAGGCAGGGGTGCCAGGGGTGGGGTGAGCAGTGCCAGGGTAGGGGCTGTGGGGACCCTGCCAGTACCATTTCCCCATCTCCCACCAGGGCCCTTCGTGCTGTGCAGGCCAGTGGGGAGCTTAGTAAGAGGCGCTGGGGTGGGCCTATTCCCACGGCCGCAGCACGTGAGCTCACACAGGGTGTGCACATGCACACACGTACATGACCTCGTTCCCCTCGGAGTGTGTGAGGCCCACAGGCAAGCGGGGACGCCTTGCAGTTCCTCAGGACACCCTCATTCGGGGTAGCTGGTGGACTCACCTTGGCTCAGAGAGGACACTAAGCACCTTCCCTCAGTCTTGTCCCCAGGTTGGGGGGGTCCTCTGTCACAACCAAGCTAGAATTGGGGCTGAAAGCCAGACCCCACAACCCTGCCCAGCTCTCCAGCCTCAGGAAGGTTTCTGGAAGCTGCTGTGGCCCCAGAATCCTCAGGAGGCCCCAGCCTTCCTCTTTCAGCCTCAATCTGTGACCCTTGGTAGCGCAAGGACACGGCCCTTGTGCCTGAGCAGGAGAAAGGGCAGGTGCTGGGAGAGCCAACACGGGGACGGGCGGACGCCATCCAGAGAGGCTTGAGAGGGTGCAGGGATACATGTCAGGAGATACACACACCCCTGACCCCCAAAGCCAAGCTGCAGGGCCAGGCCCGCCTCCCCCAGCTGCCCATGGCAGGAGGGGAAGACAGCAAGGCTGCCCGTGCCTTCCCCAGCTCACAAAGCCTAGTGGTCTGGTGTGTTCAGGAAGAGTGCTCGCCGGCTCAGGTGGCATTGTGGGCCAGGCCCTGCCCGTCGTGAGCCTCAGCTGCTGGACAGGCTTGCCAGGGGCGTGGGGATGTAGGGAGCTGGACGTAAGGACTGTCGGCGGAGGCGGGCCACCCTCAGGGATTCTGAGAGCTGTGTGCAGGGAGGAGGGGGAGCAGCAGGGCCAGGCCGCACAAGGCTCCCACCACAGCTCACGTGACGTCCGCCCTGTTCTCGCGTAGGAGATTGGAGACCTGCTGCAGACCCGCGGTCACGAGTGGGGAGTGACCACAGGCAGGAAGAGGCGCTGTGGCTGGCTCGACCTGATGATTCTGAGATATGCTCACATGGTCAACGGATTCACTGCGTAAGCAACCCATGCTGCCATCCCCACTGGCACCGTCTCTGACTCCCGACACCTGCAGAGGCAAGCAGCCCTTGACGCAGGGGCTGAGGGCCACCAAGTCTCCTTGGACAAGGTTTCCACTGATCTCGACCCTTCCACAAAGCACGGCCCAGGGGTTAGCGGCATGGAGGCCTGTGCAGGGTGTGTTGGAGCCAGCCCTAAGAGCACAAACTCCCACCCCAGGGCTGATGCCGTGAAGGATGAGGGCATTCCGGCACTTGTGAAAGGTTAAAATGCTTCATGTGGAGACTGGAAGTACTCAGGACAAAAGGATGCACTGCTAGGAGGATGGAAGCATGGGTGCCGGCCTGTCGAGGCATCCACTCTGCAGGCCCCTCTGCTTTCCACAGACTGACCCAGGCTGCCCAGCTGTTCAGGCTGTCTCCTAGGGATCAGAAAGAGGCTTTATGCGATGGGTGGGCTCACGGTTTCCTTTCCAGCTCACTCAGACAGGCCAAGGCTGTGAGTCGCACATCTTTCATCAGGGTTGAGAGCATCAGCCAAAATTCCTGGAGAATTAACCAGACTCCTCCTGGGTGGGTATAGAGCCAGTCCGGCAACGGGAAGCAGAGTAGCTGAGCAGAGTAGCTGAGGGTGTGGCGTCTCGGGTCCCTGACCCTCACTTTCCTTGTGCGCAATGCAGGGTTCACGGCGCCAGCCTCATCACGTGCTAGGGCCAGCATGGAAGACAGGCAGGGCCAGCAGCGCGCAGCAGACCCATCCATAGCCTGCTGCATCTGGTGCTCCTTCAGGCTTTGCCCACGGAGGGAGGAAAAACAGAGCCCATGGCACAGGGCCTGGTGTGGAAGATGGACCAGGAAGGGAGGCTTCTATCATTGGCATTGGTGGGTGGGTGGTCAGGGGCCAGGAAGGTGACTAGGACAAGGGTGCCATGCTCATGGGCTGGACACAGGGCAGTGCGGGGACCCTAAACACGGCCGTGCTGTGGGGAAAGGGCAGTGCGGGGACCCTAAACACGGCCGTGCTGTGGGGAAAGGGCAGTGCGGGGACCCTAAACACGGCCGTGCTGTGGGGAAAGGGCAGTGCGGGGACCCTAAACACGGCCGTGCTGTGGGGAAAGGGCAGTGCGGGGACCCTAAACACGGCTGTGCTGTGGGGAAAGTGCAGCCAGAGACACAGGTGAGCAGCAGCCACCATGTGTGGCGACGGGAGGGGAGAAAGTGGATCCAGCCTGTGGGAGCAGGGGTCCCGTGGGGCACTTGAGGTACAGGGGACTTGGAAGGGCAGAGACGAGGTGCAGGGCGTGAGCAGAAGCCCCCACCCTCTGGCATGTTTGTCAATGGCACTTTTTTGGGATCACTTAACCTTTCTTTTCCACTCAGTGTAAATCAGCAGTCCCTAACCTTTTTGGCACCAGGGACCAGTTTGGTGGAAGATGATTTTCCCATGGACAGGGCAGTTGGCAGGGGTGTGGCGGCGGATGGTTTCGGAATGAAACTGTCCCACCTCTGATCATCAGGCATTCGATTCTCACAAGGAGCATGTGGCCTAGATCCCTGGCGTGCACAGTTCACAATAGGGTTCGGGCTCCTATGAGAACTGAATGACAGCAGGTGGAGCTCAGGCCACAATACTAGCTTGCCTGCCACTCATCTGCTCTGCAACCCAGTTCCTAACAGGCCACCAAACAGTACTGGTCTGCAGCCCAGGGATTGGGGACCCCTGCTGTAAATAACAGAAGCAAGAGGTGAAAAGCAAACAGAAGAAACCCCAGCATTGCTGACCACTTCTTGGGTTTGCCCGGCCCCTTGGCTTTCCACAGGCTGGCCCTGACGAAGCTGGACATCCTGGACGTACTGGGTGAGATTAAAGTCGGCGTCTCATACAAGCTGAACGGGAAAAGGATTCCCTATTTCCCAGGTATGTGAAGTAGGGCAACCGTTCTGCCTGTTGGGCCGTTTCATGGCATTGGAATAGATGGGACCTGTGATTTCTCAGAGAGGGGTGAGTTCCCACGTTCACAGGACACAGGGCAAGCAGCTTGTCTCCAGTGATCAGCCTCCATCATGGCTTTTGCCTCTCATGGGTTTCTCCCCACAACATTCCCCAGGAGGCCTGGCTGGGCAGGGGTGGCTGTAGGCCCCTTCCAGTGCTTTGGGAATGGCTCAGGGGGAGAGACTACTTGCCTGGGACCCTGGGGTACCTTCAGCTGCCTTGAGGAAAAGGCCCACCTGCAGGGGGCCATGGGAGGTACACAGGAATTAGTGGATGCGGTTGGCTCTGGAAAACCTAAAGCTCTATGCAGATGTACAAGATGACTATTTCATCTGAGAAAATATGCTTTGTGGTGAGATTTTTAGACCTAACCGGGATCCCTGCTCCCGTGCAACCCTTCTTCTGGAAAGCATGAAAGAGATGCCATTTTCACAGGTTTCAGTTCGTGTACATCTGGATGTGCCCCTTCGACCTCAGTCCTGGGTCATCTTCTGACCCTGTCCCCCACAATGACTTCCTCCTCAGTGGCCCTGGGTGAGCTGCTCCTGGCTGGTCTCCACTCAGCACATCTTTATAGACCACAGAGGGCCACTTGGCTACAGGAGCCATGTGTGTCCTTGCAGGCAGTGTCCCTGACCCTCCTGACCCTTGACCTTTGAGAGGATGCACTTCTGAGGACTGCAAGCTCTCCTCATGGTGGTCCAGGGTCCCAGGAGGACATGCAAACACTGCCTGGCTCCAAGGCTCAAACACACTTGCAGCGAGAACCCGTGTTCCAGCATCTTCCATCTGTAAGGGTGGTTGTCTTCTACCAGGAGCCACAGAGTCGCGCACAGAGCGGGGATCCCTGCCCTCTGGGAGCTGATGCTCTTGGGGTGGGAGGACACAGATGCTTCAGGATCCCTTAGTGCTTCAGGATTCTAGAGTCTCTTAGAATTTCCAAGCCAAGGCTTGGAGTGCCTCAGCTGATGTCACAGTGGAAGTTCTAGCAGAGTGGGTAGCACATGTGTCACGTCCCTCTGGTCTGGAAGGCGTGTATTCAGTGTCTGAGCCCCACTGCTGTCCCCTGCTCACCACCCAACACTGAGAAAATCAAACTGGGCCACGTGCCCACTTGCTGCCTTCCTCGCAGCTGAGTCCCTAGGCAAGGAGGCCCTGGATGGGGGTGGCCGTGTCACCAAATATCTGCTTCCCTGGTGATAGGAGGTCTGTGGGCCCCACTCATCTCCTGTGTGCTTCCCCCAGCTAACCAGGAGATGCTTCAGAAGGTCGAAGTCGAATATGAAACGCTGCCTGGCTGGAAAGCAGACACCACAGGCGCCAGGAGGTGGGAGGACCTGCCCCCGCAGGCCCAGAACTACATCCGCTTTGTGGAGAATCACGTGGGAGTCGCAGGTGGGTGCCCTGCATCCCCAGCCACCCTCCGTGCACCCTGGATGCCCCAAGGGGCCCACATCCCAGCGCAGGGCCTGGTGAGCAATAAGAAAACCAAGTGTGGTCACCAAGTGAATATATCGCATGGCAGGAGGGGAGGAGGACTCAGATCTGGGGCAGTGTGGCTCCGGGCTAGGGTGTGGGTGTGACCTTGCCAGGAGCCCCTGCCTCTCCACATCCAGAACAACAGATGGGACACATCCCAGCCGTATGAGTGTGTCATATGTTTCCTCTCATAGCCCAGAGGTGTTTGCACCTACAGAGAAAGGGCCTGCAGGGAGAGTCACTAAGTAACTAATGTTGCCATTTCCAAGGCAGAAAGGAAGAGACTCCTGTTTTCCGCTGCGGGAGGATCAGTCCCCCAACATGCACTACCTTCATAACTTAAAAATTACAACTGCCTCCGTTTAGAGAGAAAATTGCCCCTTTTACCATTTGAACTACACAGAAAGATACAACACTAAAGAAAACTTTTTCTGAACTTTCTGCCTCCAGTGTGTATCGTAACAGTCTTTTCTGCTCTCTCAGTCAAATGGGTTGGTGTTGGCAAGTCAAGAGAGTCGATGATCCAGCTGTTTTAGTCGCAGACTGAGCTGATCCCAACAGGCCCTGGCAGCGTCTGGACTTGTATAAACAGCAGCAATCACGTTCCTCGGCCACCACAACCAACACCAAAGCAGGAAAACCATTTTCTGTACTTTTATATTTCTGTTCAACCTGTTGGTTTCTACAATGATTTTAAACATTGGAAAGCCAGCCTTGTGTATATTTTTAAAAATTATATTTAAAATGAGCCAAAGTGCTCAAAGCAGAGACCTTCTATGACACCTTAGTGTCACATGGTTGCGTGTCCAGCCGAAGCAGCGTAATAAACATCTCCAATGGCCGCCGAATGGGAGCAGTCATTACATGTTTGATTTGACTTTATCTTTCTTGCTTTTAAACACTGAAAGACAACAATTCACTGTGACAGGAGTCTGGAGGATGTAGCTTCCTAAGAGCTGCCCATGTTTTTTGGGTCACAAAGCCAAGCCTTGTGTTTACTCAGAAAATTAAAGAGAACAAGCCCATATAAGAGACCAAGTGAATTAAATTATGGTTTGTTTGTTTTGTTTTGTTTTGAGACAGAGTCTTGCTCTGTCACCCAGGCTGGAGTGCAGTGGCGCGATCTCTGCTCACCACAACCTCTGCCTCCCTGGTTCAAGTGATTCTCCTGCCTCAGCCTCCTGAGTAGCTGGCCTTACAGGCGCCCACCACCATGCCCAGCTAATTTTTGTATTTTTAATAGGGATGGGGTTTCACCATGCTGACCAGGCTGGTCTCGAACGCCTGACCTCATAATCTGCCCTCCTTGGCCTCCCGAAGTGCTGGGATTACAGGCGGGAGCCACCACGCCAGCGTGTTTAGTTTTTAAAATGATATTTAGGCTGGATGCAGTGGCTCAAAGTTCGGAGTAAGTTTAGAAAAACAACTGCCCTTCCAGTATCCTTTCAAAGACAGAGAATCCTACAGAGAGGCCAGTCTGGCGGGGTTAGACCCTGACTTTTGAGCACTGTGGGCTGTCAGCTGGTCTCGCTAGCCCAGGAAGTTCAGCAGGCTCTACTGACACGGCAGGGGCCTGGGGGCATAGGCTGGGTTATGAGATTCCTGTGACTCCAGGGATGCAAGCAACTTTTCTAGACAGTACCAAAAACAGCCCTCAGTGACCTGAGTGAAAGGAAAGCCATGCAACGTCACGGCCCTGCCCCAGGCCACGGGCGCTTCTTTCCTCGAGCTGGAGTCCCTCAGCAGCACAGCCACCTTGAGATGGGGTGGGACACACAGGCAGAAGCCAGTCTTTGAGTGTTCCCAGATGCTCTCCTTTCATAACATAGCAAGAGAGACAAAAAGGGAGCCCCGAGGCAGGGGTAAGCTCCTGAGGAGAGGGGGCTGAGGGCTTTCTCCACTCAGCCCTTACATCTACACTGGGCCCTCAAAGTCAAGTCATTTAAATTGAAATTTGAGAGCTGCAAAATAGGTTTTCAAACCTCTGTTTTGTAGTAGCTGCTAAATCTTCCACCAGAACACAAGTTGTCATCGTTTTCCTTCCTCTCGGGATGGAAGGCAGGCGTTTCACAGGGTAAAAAGACACCAATGCAGAGGGGAAATATTTCTCCCCTAGTACCAACTCACTCACTTCCACGTGGACCAGAGACAAGAGGCTCTGGCGTCTGAGCGGTGGGTTAGTGCAGACAGCCAGGTCAATCATTCGGGTCTCCACCCCCTTCCTTTCAGTAGCAGATGTTTGGAGGGTCTGAGTGGTTATAGTAAGGGGCTCTCTCCACTTTGCATCAATAACACAGCCCCAGTGTAGATGGGGTCAGAGTGGTCTCTGTTGAATACATGGGTAAAAGACAAATTAATGATAATTGTAGTGAATTCTTATCATTTTATGACAAGATTTATTCACAATGCCATCCATTCTGAATAAAAGTTGGACTTTCTGGTACAGAAGCAGGGCTCAGTCATTCTTGACACAGTTTCTAGCTCCTCACCTCCTCCCAGTTGCCCAGGGTGGTCCACCCAGATCTCTGCTTTATACACCTGCCTGCTGGTGACCAGCTCCCTATGGGACACCTGGATACAACCTACTGGACTCAGCCCCTGGTCCCCACACCCCTCACAGACTGTGCAGACATGCCACAGTGACCACCACCCAGTCACAGCAAGATGCCATGAAGCTGACGCCTGCCGGCTCGAAACCACACCCCACAGGAAATGCACTTGAGTAACACCACCCTGGACCCGAATACAGATTTGCTGCACAGGCCGCTGGCTCGCTCCCCACCATCTGGCTGGGCCTGCCTGTTCCCCGTGGCTCCCCCTCCCCACTGGCCTGTGAGGAACGCTGCCTCCTCTCTCCTGCCCCGTGAGTTACACACGTGCTCTGCAGTTTCACGTGTCCTGCTGTGCTGCCTCCTCCAGCTCTCACCTGACCCTCGCACCCAAACCTCACTTTCCTCCTGGTCAGGACTCTCCCAGAGAGACCATCATGATAGGAATGAACTGATCACTGCTCAGACAAAAGCCACAGGCTGCCTGCCAAGGCCTAGAAACAAGCCGCTGGTGAGAGGAATGCCAGCACAGTTGGATACTCAGGCCTGAGGCCATCAGCCAGGGTCAGGAGGTATCCCACGAGAGCACACACTGTAACCCCACGCCCACCGCCCCCAGAGCCCCATCAGGGAAGGGCCAAAGTTTACAGCCACTCTCCAGGAGAGACCTCAAGACCAATTAGAGGAAATCTATGACAATAATTTTGTTTAATGATAATTTTCCTTTTTCCTAGCACTCTGGAAAGCTACCAGTTTCTTTACAAGTTAAGCATCAATCTGATGCATGGCAGGTGAGCCCCAAAATTGGGGCTTAACCCTGGAGGGTTCATGGCTTCACCCAGGAAGGCATTCAAGGGCGAGCCAGTGGTGTTAGCCAGGCAAGTTTGTTAAAGCAGCAGAATCCTACCCAGCAGCCTGAAGAACCGGCATGTGGCCTGGGGGACAGCCCCACTCCACAAGCTGCCCGATGTTCCGTATCTGTCCATGATGGTGATGAGACCCTAGGGTAGTTGTAAGTCTAAACACAGGGAAATATTTAGAAATCCCCATGATCTATAAGATTGAAAACAACCCTCCTCTCTGAAAACTTCATCTATTCCTGGGATAAACCAAATGTGTGTTTAGTCACACATGACTCCAACTGAGTAACTTTCAAGTCATTTCCCTAAGGCAGAAGAAATTCTCCATTATGCCGGCAAAGTGGCAAAGTGGCAAGGAAGAGCCGAGAACACTTGATCCCGTCCCCACCGCAGGGAACCCCACACGGCAGGAGGAGAAAGGACATCTAACCTGCAGACTGGTAGGGTTTCAGCCACCCATGGCCAGGAAAGAGTACACTGCCTCTGAGGTGGTGTGGGCAGCTGCAATGCGGGAGTCACGTGGGATGCGTTTGCAGGGCTCCAGCCATCACCTCCTCACACCGGAGGCAGCACCAATGGAGCCGTGAGAACATAGTCCAGGTGTGTCCAGAAGTGGTGGGTTCTTGATCTCACTGACTTCAAGAATGAAGCCGTAGATCCTCACAGTGACTGTTACAGTTCTTAAAAGTGGTATGTCCACAGTTTGTTCTTTCTGATGTTTGGATGTGTTTGGAGTTTGTTCCTTCTGGAAGACTCACGGTCTTGCTGGCTTCAGGAGTGGAGCTGCAGACCTTCACAGCGAGTGTTACAGCTCAGCTCTTAAGGCTGTGCGTCTGGAGCTGTTCATTCCTCCCGGTGGGTTTGGGCCCTTGCTGGCCTCAGGAGTGAAGCCGCAGACCTTCACAGTGAGTGTTACAGCTCATAAAGACAGTGTGGACCCAAAGAGTGAAAGACCAAAGCCCCCACCATGTGGAAAATAAACGAGTACGTTCCGGCTGCGGGCTCCGGTGGCCTGCTTTTATTCCCTTATCTGGCCCCACCCACATCCTGCTGATTGGTCCATTTTACAGATGGCTGATTGGTCTGTTTTACAGAAAGCTGATTAGTCTGTTTTGACAGGGTGCTGATTGGTGTGTTTACAATCCCTGAGCTAGACACAGAAGTTCTCCAAGTCCCCACAGTGCACTGATTGGTGCATTTACAAACCTTGAGCTAGATACAGGGTGCTGATTGGTGTCTTTACAAACCTTGAGCTAGACACAGAGTGCTGATTGGTGTATTTACAATCCCTTAGCTAGACATAAAGGTTCTCCAAGTCCCCACCAGATTAGCTAGATACAGAGTGCTGATTGGTACATTTACAAACCTTGAGCTAGACACAGAGTGCTGATTTGGTGCATCCACAATCCCTCAGCTAGACATAAAGGTTCTCCAAATCCCCACCAGATTAGCTGGATACAGAGTGGCGATGGGTGCATCCACAAACCTTGAGCTAGACACAGGGTACTGATTGGTGGGTTTACAAACCTTGAGCTAGACACAGTGCTGATAGGTGTATTTACAATCCCTTAGCTAGACATAAAGGTTCTCCAAGTCGCCACTAGACTCAGGAGCCCAGCTGGCTTCACCTAGTGGATCCCACACCGGTCTGCAGGTGGAGCTGCCCGCCAGTCCCATGCTGTGCACCTGCACTCCTCAGCCCTTGGGCGTAGATGGGACTGGGTGCCACGGAGCAGGTGGCGGCGCTCGTCGGAGAGGCTCGGGCCGTGCAGGAGCTCACGGCAGGGGAGAGACTCAGGCATGGCGGGCTGCAGGTCCCGAGCCCTGCCTCGCGGGGAGGCAGCTGAGGCCCGGTGAGAACTCGAGCACAGTGCCGGTGGGCCGGCACTGGTAGGGGACCCGGCGCATCCTCCGCAGCTGCTGGCCCGGGTGCTAAGCCCCTCACTGCCTGGGGCCGGTGGCTCCGATTGCGGGGCCCGCCGAGAGCCCACGCCCACGCGGAACTCGCACTGGCCCGCAAGCGCCGCGCACAGCCCCGGTTCCCGCCCACGCCTCTCCCTCCACACCTCCCTGCAAGCTGAGGGAGCCGGCTCCGGCCGCGGCCAGCCCAGAGAGGGGCTCCCACAGTGCAGCAGGCTGAAGGGCCCCTCAAGTGCGGCCAGAGTGGGCGCCGAGGCGGAGGAGGTACCGAGAGCGAGCGAGGGCTGCCAGCACGCTGTCACCTCTCACAGGCGAAGCCCACGCCACAGGACGGGTCGGTTCTGCACCCGTCGGGGCAGGGGAGAGCCGCCTCTGGTGAGCAGAACCCCGGAGAAGGGACGACGCGGGTGCACCGCGCAGCCTGGGGACACCAAGTCAGACGAACCCGCTGTGCAAGAACATTTTCCACACAGCGGCGCATACCCCCGCCCGGGGGCGCTCGGCAGCCGCACGCGGCCCTCAGAGCGCAGCCCCCACACGCCTTTACTTCCGGAAGGCGGGGACCGCCACAGTGAGGAGCTAGACCAGCTGAGGCAACACAGCGAAACCCCGTTCCTACCCAAAACCAAAAAGCGCGCGCCTGCGGTCCCAGCTACCTGGGAGGCCGAGAAGGAAGGATCGCCTGAGCCCGGGAGGCGCAAGCTACAGTGAGCCGAGACTGTGCCACTGCACTCAGTCTGGGTGACAGAGCGAGACCCTGTCTCTAAAAGGAAAAAAGAGCTAGGAAGAAGCGGGCTGCCTCTTAACTTCGGAGAAGTAAACGAGGAACTATAACCAGTGTCTACCGTTTAGGAACCAAACAAAAGCTGACAGGAATCCCGCCACCGACCCAGCCGCCCCAGACGTTGCCCTGGCCTATCCCGCGCCGTTCCTCAAACTAGACCCGCCCCGACGTCGCCCTGGCCTATCCCACGCCGATCCTCAAACGAGGCCCGCCCCCGATGCACAAGCTCCGCCCTCGCTGCACAGTCCTGACCCTCGGCCTCGCCCCCGCCCCCTGGCTCTTCCCGCGCTGCCGAATGCCGCGACCTGGCTCCCACCCTACGTCGCTTCGCGCCGCATAGGAACCCCGCCCCTAGTCTCTCCTCCCGCCTATCCTGAGCCGCGCGCGCACAAACCTCTCCCACGGACCCGCCCACCCTGATCCTCAACCTGGCCCCTGGCCTTTCCCGCGGCGTCCAGTCCAGTACACCGACGCACGAGTCCCACCCCCGATCTCTCCCTCGGCCTATCCCGCGCCGCTCCGCGCAGGAGCCCCGCCCCCCACTTCGCCCGCAGCCTGTCACGCGCTGCGTCGCTCCCTCGCCTCAAACCCGCCCACGCCCGCGGATGGGCGCGCGGCTGTGACGTCACGGTGTCGTTGGTAAGGGGCTGGCTGCAGGGGAGCTGCGTAGCTCCCGGCCCCGCGGCCATGCCCAAGCGGGGCTGCCCTTTCGCGGACGCGGCCCCGCTACAGCTCAAGGTCCGCGTGGGCCAGAGGGAGTTGAGCCGCGGCGTGTGCGCCGAGCGCTACTCGCAGGAGGTCTTCGGTGAGTGCCGGGCGGGCTGCCGAGGGTCCGCTGCGTCGGGACCTGGAACGGGCCGGGCCTCAGCGTCCCCTCTGAGGCCTGAGCGGGGGGCTCGAGGGCCCTGCTTTCTGGCCCCGCGTTCCCAGAAGCTGGGAGGCCCCGGGGACACAAGCTGGCCGCGCCCAGGGCTGGGGTCAGTGAGGGGGATGTGAGGACCCCAGCGTTCACCCACCCTGTCCAACAGCCCGAAAGAAAAGGGTCCCTGCCCTTAGCCCCCGCGCCTTCTTCCACGATCCCGGTTAGTCGCCGCCCTGCAGTGAGCGGCACCCGCCTGGTGCTTCCTCAGGACTGTCCCGTGCAGGATGTCCTGGGAGAGGTTGGGGAGCGGGGCGTCCTGCATGGAGTCAACCCGAAGAGTGCCCCTCCTGACCCAAGAGGTATTCATGGAGCGCGCCGCCCCTGCCAGGCACTGCGGCTGTCTCGGGAGACCAAAGGCAGGCAAGACAGATGTGCCCCGTCTCCCGGGAGCTTCCCAGCCTAGTTGGGGAGACCAGCAGGAGAAGGAATCGCCACAGGTGATCGGCGCAGGCGCAGGTTTGTGCAGGCGCACCTGCAGGGATGGCACGGAAGGCTTCTTGGAAGAACAGTCTGAGCGGAATCCTGTGTGGGCGAGTAGGAGTTAGCCAGGCAGAGGAAGGGAAGGAAGAGGACGAGGCAGAAGCCAGGCAGCAGGAGAGCGAAATAGGACTCCGTGTGGCTGGAATGTCCAGTTCTGGGTGGGATGTGAGGGCAGTGAGCTCCTAGGCCTTCTCTGGCTTTCTCCTGTGGATTTCAGGCGTGTTGATCTTATTGATCATCACTCTGACTGGGGTGATTAATATCCTGGGGCAGGTAAAAAGTGGAGCTTATCTTGCCTAGTGATTGGGGCACAAAGTCTGCACCTGTAGAGCAGTTAGAGGATGACCCGGGGTGTGTGATTTACCTGGTGCCGCTTGTGCCTTGGGAATGAGGGAAAGACTCTGCCTCCCGAGGTTCTTCTGTGCCGTGTCTCCAGTGTGCTAGGGCTGTGAAAGCGAGTGCTATCCTGGGCCTTGGGGAGGTAAGAGGAATGGTGCCGTGGGAACTGTGGCAGGACCGCAAGCGTGTGCCCTCTCAGGACAGTTGAAAAATTCAAACACTGCAGGCAAGAAGAGGAAGATGGAAATGGGGCCTGGCTCAGTCTGCCTCTTTACTCTTCCCGAGTGCCCTGACCTGGGCGTTGGCAGGTGTGTGCCACTCACCGGGTCAGGTCAGGGAGGTCTGCTGGGTGCAGTGGGCCTTCCATGGTAAATGCAGGACACCTACTTTGAACTGTGTGACAGTTTCCAAATTCCAGGCCACAGCTGTTACCCTTATCTCTTAACCTCGAATTGTCCACAAGGCCTTGAGGACAAGGATTAGCTTCACCACGTGTCTGTCCCATTCCTTTCCCATTATAGAGGGGGGAAGGTGTGGGGGTCCAGGAGGAAGAGGTGCAGGGTGTTGTGGGCTGGCATCAGCTATTCCATTTGAGTTACCCTGTCAGTATTATTGCTGCCCATTTCATGTAGAGCCACATAGAGTTTCTGGGATCTCTGCCTTCACTGTGTTACGGTGGGGTGCAAAACAAAAAACAAAGCATTTTTGGGTCTGGCCCTGGGCAGCTGATTTTTCAAAGCTCCCCAGGTGACTGAACTGTGGCCTGATGGAAAACCACTGCTCTCAGGGATGGGTGGGTGTTCTAGAACAAGAGGTCTGGAAGGCTCTGAGATGCTTGTCTTGCCAGCAACTCTGTAGCAGGTGAAGGGGGTGTGCGCTGGCCAGAGGCTGCAGGCCCAGCTCCAAGCCTCTGGCTGCTTCCTTGGCAGGGGACGAGTTTTGTGAATTAGTGCCCCACAGTGCAGAGCTCCCTCTGTGCACTCCACAGAGCCTGGTTTCCAGGTGGGGAGTGCTGGGGAAGCAGAAAAGGGAGAAAGGGGAGCAAGCTCAGTGAGGCGAGGCCAGCGTGAATTGCAGAAAATGAACTGAGTGATAGGAGAGGGAACCCTTGCATCAGACACAGGTGGGGCTGCAGGGCCAGAGCCTTCCTGGAGGAGATGACAGCTAAGCCAGGTAAGGAAAGGAGGCACGAGCGTTCTCAGCATAGAGGCAGAGCAGGACCCAGCTCTCCAGGACACAACGCAGGCTGGGGTTACTGGGAGACAGATGGCACACAGGAGGACGATGGGGTTCATGTGAGGCTAGAAAGACTCAATGGCCATGCAGGGGCTTCGTTGGTACACAGTGAAGGACGTGAGAATGATTTGTCTTCCCCCAGAGAAGACCAAGCGACTCCTCTTCCTCGGGGCCCAGGCCTACCTGGACCATGTGTGGGATGAAGGCTGTGCCGTCGTTCACCTGCCAGAGTCCCCAAAGCCTGGCCCTACAGGGGCCCCGAGGGCTGCACGTGGGCAGATGCTGATTGGACCAGACGGCCGCCTGATCAGGAGCCTTGGGCAGGCCTCCGAAGCTGGTGAGTGGCACCAGAAGCCCTTTGTGGCTGTGGCACTGAGGGCAGGTGGTGGCACGAGCATTTTTCTTCATTTGCAAGCTCAGACTTTTCCTCCCTGGGCAAGCAGGAGTCTGACCCAGAGCTTGGCCTTCTGGCTCAGAAGGCTCCTGGTATCAGGAGGTCTCACATTCAAGACTGGAAGTTGTTAAACAGCTTCTAAGTACTGAGCCAAAAAAGCAGCAGAGACTCCACGGGTATCCCATCTGCTTTCCGCCTGCAGCCCCCTCAGATAGTCCCACAAGGCTGGAAACACGCCGGTCCCATCCCTGTGCAGTGTGGGTCTCAGAGCATCACCTGTGTTGCTGGTTAGAAACGCAGTCGCCAACCCTACCTCAAGTCTGGTTGGTGTGTCTAGAAGGAGCCCAGGCACCTCTTTGTTAACCAGTAAGGCAGTAGGCCACACTGAGACCCGGATGGGACACATGGAGTTCTGACAAGCAACAGGGGAAGAATGGTCCTTCCAGCACTGGCCTCCAGGTAGCAGAGGGACCTGGTAAGGGAAGGAGCACTGAACTTGGAGTCAACTACAGGCATATCTCACCTTGGATCTCTCTAGTAAAACAGGGGTCCTGTGCACTGTACCAGGCTCACGGGTTGTCAGAAGGATCCAGTGTAGGTGGGGATGGGGTAGGCAGGTCAGAGCCCTCTGCCCTCAGGTGTGCATGAAGGCAGGTAGCCCGGCAGTCCCGGAAACTCCAGTCTACTTGCAGCCTGACAGCATGGCGTTTCTTCCTCACAGACCCATCCGGGGTAGCGTCCATCGCCTGTTCCTCATGTGTGCGAGCCGTGGATGGGAAGGCGGTCTGCGGCCAGTGTGAGCGAGCCCTGTGCGGGCAGTGTGTGCGCACCTGCTGGGGCTGCGGCTCCGTGGCCTGTACCCTGTGTGGCCTCGTGGAGTAAGTACTTCAGTCCCTGGAGCTGCTGAGATCCCATAGCCCCAGCAAGCTGTGATGGGGGATGGGTGGGTCACCCATGTGGGGAAGGGCCGAGAGCACACACATGTGTGGCTCCTGATGCAGTGCCATTTGGCATTGCCTAACGGGACATGGTGGCAATAGATGCTTGGCCCAACTTTAGTGGTTAGTAATCCTCTCTAAGGGAAAGCTGAACCTCACAGATGACCTGCTCTGTATCCAGCTCTAGTCCCTGTCTTCAGCCACTTCCTGTTCTGGTCTTTGAGCCCCCCACCTCCTCCTCCTCTGGTCTTTGAGCACCTCCCCCCCCCACTGTCCGAGGAGCCCCTGGTTGGTGACACAGGTGCACACTGCAGCTTCACCACAGTCATGCGTGCCATTTGGTTGTAGACCCTCTCAGGCAGGAAGTGGAGTGTTTGCGTAGTCTCCCATTTGTGGATGGGTTTGCTGCAGCTGGCTGGATCCCATCCTTACTCATAAGGTGGGGAGGGGCGTTCTCACCCCAGGGGCTACTCAGCTGGTTGGTGGGAGTGGACAGTGTGGAGCCTGTTTGCCCTGCCCCGTGAGAAAGATGACTTCATCCAGACACATGTGGAACTGGCTCCATAGACCCAAAGCAAGCTTAGTCCAAACAATGTCTGAAATTGTCCATCTAAAATAGAAACCACATGTTACATCTCGAGTCCTTTCTCTCGAGCCTCTCTTCAGTCGGGGCAGAGGCCCAGGCTCATTGGAGATGGAGAGCCCCGGGCAGGGGGTGGGCAGCACCAGGGAGAAGCACCGCATGCCAGTGATCGGCTCCCATGGCTTCAGCATGGGCAGGAGTGGGGTAACGCACCCCATCCAGGTTGGGAATCATCTGCAGGGCTAGCTATGAATGTGGGATACTCTGTCTTTGCTTTTCACCCACTGAATTCATCTTTCCTACTTACATGTAAACTGAAAAGGGCAGGGTTTTCTCAGTGTCTGGCGGCCCTCTCACCAAAGCGGAAGTGAACACAGCCATGGGCAGGTTCAGCGGAGAGGTGGGTCCCAGAGCCCTGCGTGGCTGGCCTCCCCCTCCTGCCCTGCACACCATCCTTGAGGGACTCCCTCACGCCCGTTTCCTCCTGGCCTCTACCTACTTTCTGCTGCTTCTTCCTCCCATACCCGCAGAGTTCACGTTGAACTGAGTGGGCCGCTGTCCCCACCGTGGACACACTCTTTTATTGCAGCCACAGCACAGGAGGTGGGCTCTGCCCTCTTTCACAAATAAATGACTTGTTCCAGGTCACAAGCCAGAAGTGGCATTCCCAGGCCAGGCAGCCCGGCCCGTGGCACCCGCAGTCTTGTACCCCCTCCCCTGCCATTTCCTAGTTCAGGACCAGGAGTCGCGTGAGTGGGGGAAAACAGGAATCTGTCCACATGGCTCTGGTTTAACACAGATGCAGCCCAGCAGCCACTGGCATCCTGCCTGATGGCCTGCACTGGCCCACGCCTGGCCCGTCCTCTGCAGGGCTCTCCAGCTGGCTGCTGGTGGCAGGGAGGGGGCGTCTTCACGGCTCACCCACAATACTACTGGCAAACTCTGCAACACCAGGTGGCAAGCAGTTCTGGCTGCCTTGTTGACTCCACGGTCCTGTCGTGTTTGGGGTAGCCATTGCCAGTCTTGTTTCCTCGCAACATCTCTCTTAATCACTTTCTCCCTGTGTTTTGCCGGGTTCCCTAGGCTTTACTTTTAGAGCTTTCTTTTTTTTTTTTTTGAGACGGAGTCTCGCTCTGTCACCGAGGCTGGAGTGCAGTGGTGCAGTGTTGGCTCACTGCAACCTCCACCTCCTGTGTTCAAGCAATTTTCCTGTCTCAGCCTCCCAAGTAGCTGGAGTTACAGGCGTGCGCCAGCATGCCCAGCTAATTTTTGTATTCTTAGTAGAGACAAGGTTTCACCATGTTTGCCAGGCTGGTCTCGAACTCCTGACCTCAGGTGATCCTCCGGCCTCAGCCTCCCAAA